>NW_027507935.1:0-1376645 GCF_051348905.1 Ranitomeya variabilis | reverse complement strand
GTGTAGGGTGTAGAGTGTAGCTTGTAGAGTGTAGGGTGTAGAGTGTAGGGTGTAGAGTGTAACGTGTAGTGTGTAGGGTGTAGCGTGTAGCGTGTAGGGTGTAGCGTGTAGCTTGTAGGGTGCAGGGTGTAGAGTGTAACGTGTTGCGTGTAGGGTGTAGCGTGTAGCGTGTAGGGTGTAGCGTGTAGTGTGTAGCGTGTAGGGTGTAGGGTGTAGAGTGTAGCGTGTAGCGTGTAGGGTGTAGGGTGTAGAGTGCAGAGTGTAGGGTGTAGAGTGTAGCGTGTAGAGTGTAGGGTGTAGAGTGTAGGGTGTAGAGTGTAACGTGTAGTGTGTAGGGTGTAGCGTGTAGGGTGTAGTGTGTAGAGTGTAACGTGTAGCGTGTAGGGTGTAGCGTGTAGCGTGTAGGGTGTAGCGTGTAGCGTGTAGTGTGTAGCGTGTAGGGTGTAGGGTGTAGAGTGTAGCGTGTAGGGTGTAGAGTGTAACGTGTAGCGTGTAGGGTGTAGTGGGTAGGGTGTAGGGTGTAGAGTGTAACGTGTAGCGTGTAGGGTGTAGCGTGTAGCGTGTAGGGTGTAGCGTGTAGCGTGTAGTGTGTAGCGTGTAGGGTGTAGGGTGTAGAGTGTAGCGTGTAGGGTGTAGCATGTAGCGTGTAGGGTGTAGGGTGTATAGTGTAGCGTGTAGTGTGAAGCATGCAGGGTGTAGGGTGTCGGGTATAGCGTGTAGGGTGTAGGGTGTAGAGTGTAGGAAGTAGCGTGTATGGTGTAGAGTGTAGCGTGTAGAGTGTAGCGTGTAGGGTGTAGGGTGTAGCGTGTAGCGTGCAGAGTGTAGCGTGTAGGGTGTAGAGTGTAGCGTGTTGCGTGTAGGGTGTAGAGTGTAGCGTGTAGAGTGTAGAGTGTAGCGTGTAGCGTGTAGCGTGTAGAGTGTAGCGTGTAGGGTGTAGAGTATAGTGTGTAGCGTGTAGGGTGTATGGTGTAGAGTGTAGAGTGTAGCATGTAGCGTGTAGCGTGTAGAGTGTAGCGTGTAGGGTGTAGAGTGTAGCGTGTTGCATGTAGGGTGTACAGTGTAGCGTGTAGAGTGTAGGGTGTAGAGTGTAGCGTGTAGCGTGTAGAGTGTAGGGTGTAGAGTGTAGCGTGTAGCGTGTAGAGTGTAGCGTGTAGCGTGTAGGTTGTAGAGTGTAGCATGTAGCGTGTAGGGTGTAGGGTGTAACGTGTAGCGTGTAGAGTGTAGATTGTAGCGTGTAGCATGTAGAGCGTAGAGTGTAGCGTGTAGGGTGTAGAGTGTAGCGCGTAGCGTGTAGGGTGTAGGGTGTAGAGTGTAGCGTGTAGCGTGTAGAGTGTACGGTGTAGAGTGTAGGGTGTAGCGTGTAGGGTGTAGAGTGTAGCGTGTAGCGTGTAGCGTGTAGGGTTAAGCTACACGCTACACACTAAACATAAAAAGAAAAGGATATGCAAACCAATGGGATCCACCTGAAATAGTCAATTTTATTGCACAAAAATAGTAATCCACAAACAGAACCAGGCAAAACATACATTTAAAAACATTTAAAACACTAGTATGGCTGAATAGGCCATAAGTAATTTTACCCGAGGGAATGAAGGAAGCTAATACATTACAGCATATGTGAGACAGGAGAAATAACCAGAGAGAAAAAATTGCTAGGTATGCGGGTACACCAATCTTAGTCAAATCTACATATAAGAAGCCTATTGTTTACTGCCAACTGTGACCCCCTGAGTACTATGACAAGAAACATATACTCCAGCCTAGTATCTGGAAGAAATACATCATGGATCCTATTTTGTTCAACACAGCATGCGTGCGCACAGTTGGTAAGCAAATGAAAGCAGACCCCTATAGAAAGGTAATCAGGGAAATAGATATGCTGCAGTACTACAAAATCCTAGTTATTTGGATAAATGTATGCATACAGACGCCTTGTGGAAATACAAAGAATCAGGATCCATTGTCCTAAGGCTTGGAAAAATGCCAGGCCATGCATGAAGTAAATAGGTGTAATTCCATAGCAGTTGTAAAGATAAGTAACCCAAGTCCTGTCCCTCGGGAAAAAAACAAAGGAAGCCCTTTACCCCACGCGTATCGACGCTACTCAAGCGTCTTCATCAGAGGAAAAAGTGACACCCTACACGCTACACGCTACACTCTACACCCTACACGCTACACTCTACACCCTACCCGCTACACCCTACACTCTACACGCTACATGCTACACTCTACACCCTACACAATACACGCTACTTGCTACACCCTACATGCTACACTCTACACGCTACACCCTACACGGTACACCCTACACCCTACACCCTACACGCTACAATCTACACGCTACACGCTACACACTATACGCTACACGCTAGACGCTACACTCTACACGCTACACGATACACGCTACACCCTACTTGCTACACCCTACACTCTACACCCTACAACCTACTCGCTACACGCTACACCCTACCCGCTACACCCTACACAATACACGCTACTTGCTACACCCTACATGCTACACTCTACACGCTACACACTACACGCTACACCCTACACGGTACACCCTACACCCTACACGCTACAATCTACACGCTACACGCTACACACTATACGCTACACGCTAGACGCTACACTCTACACGCTACACGATACACGCTACACCCTACTTGCTACACCCTACACTCTACACCCTACAACCTACTCGCTACACGCTACACGCTACACGCTACACCCTACACGCTACACCCTACACTCTACACCCTACACCCTACACGCTACACGCTACACGCTACAC
Source organism: Ranitomeya variabilis (assembly GCF_051348905.1). Taxonomy (NCBI): domain Eukaryota; kingdom Metazoa; phylum Chordata; class Amphibia; order Anura; family Dendrobatidae; genus Ranitomeya; species Ranitomeya variabilis. Next base: position 1,373,851 of record NW_027507935.1, on the reverse strand, counting down.
CCTACACGCTACACCCTACACTCTACACCCTACACGCTACACCCTACACGCTACACGTTACACTCTACACCCTACAACCTACACTCTACACCCTACACCCTACTCTCTACACTCTACACTCTACACCCTACACGCTACACTCTACACCCTACACCCTACACGCTACACGCTACACTCTACACGCTAAACGCTACAGCTTATACCCTACACTCTACACCGTACACCCTACATGCTACACTCTACACCCTACACGCTACACCCTACACCCTACACCCTACATGCTACACCCTACACTCTACACCCTACACCCTACACGCTACACCCTACGCCCTGCACGCCACACACTACACTCTACACGCTACACCCTACACCCTACACTGTACACCCTACACGCTACACGCTACACTCTACACGCTACACCCTACACTCTACACCCTACACCCTACACGCTATACGCTACACTCTACACCTGCACGCTACACGCTACACCCTACACGCTACACTCTACACCCTACACGCTACACCCTACACTCTACACCCTACACCCTACACACTACACGCTACTCGCTACACTCTACACCCTACACGCTACACTCTACACTCTACTCCCTACTCTCTACACGCTACACCCTACACGGTACACCCTACACCCTACACCCTACACGCTACAATCTACACGCTACACGCTACACACTATACGCTACACGCTAGACGCTACACTCTACACGCTACACGATACACGCTACACCCTACACGCTACACCCTACACTCTACACCCTACAACCTACTCGCTACACGCTACACGCTACACGCTACACCCTACACGCTACACCCTACACTCTACACCCTACACCCTACACGCTACACGCTACACGCTACACCCTACACGCTACACCCTACACTCTACACCCTACACGCTACACCCTACACGCTACACGTTACACTCTACACCCTACACCCTACACTCTACACCCTACACCCTACTCTCTACACTCTACACTCTACACCCTACACGCTACACTCTACACCCTACACCCTACACGCTACACGCTACACTCTACACGCTAAACGCTACAGCTTATACCCTACACTCTACACCGTACACCCTACACGCTACACCCTACGCCCTGAACGCCACACACTACACTCTACACGCTACACCCTACACCCTACACTGTACACCCTACACGCTACACGCTACACTCTACACGCTACACCCTACACTCTACACCCTACACCCTACACGCTATACGCTACACTCTACACCTGCACGCTACACGCTACACCCTACACGCTACACTCTACACCCTACACGCTACACCCTACACTCTACACCCTACACCCTACACACTACACGCTACTCGCTACACTCTACACCCTACACGCTACACTCTACACTCTACTCCCTACTCTCTACACGCTACACCCTACACGGTACACCCTACACCCTACACCCTACACGCTACAATCTACACGCTACACGCTACACACTATACGCTACACGCTAGACGCTACACTCTACACGCTACACGATACACGCTACACCCTACACGCTACACCCTACACTCTACACCCTACAACCTACTCGCTACACGCTACACGCTACACGCTACACCCTACACGCTACACCCTACACTCTACACCCTACACCCTACACGCTACACGCTACACGCTACACCCTACACGCTACACCCTACACTCTACACCCTACACGCTACACCCTACACGCTACACGTTACACTCTACACCCTACACCCTACACTCTACACCCTACACCCTACTCTCTACACTCTACACTCTACACCCTACACGCTACACTCTACACCCTACACCCTACACGCTACACGCTACACTCTACACGCTAAACGCTACAGCTTATACCCTACACTCTACACCGTACACCCTACATGCTACACTCTACACCCTACACGCTACACCCTACACCCTACATGCTACACCTTACACTCTACACCCTACACCCTACACGCTACACCCTACACCCTACACTGTACACCCTACACCCTACACGCTACACGCTACACTCTACACGCTACACCCTACACTCTACACCCTACACCCTACACGCTATACGCTACACTCTACACCTGCACGCTACACGCTACACCCTACACGCTACACTCTACACCCTACACGCTACACCCTACACTCTACACCCTACACCCTACACACTACACGCTACTCGCTACACTCTACACCCTACACGCTACACTCTACACTCTACTCCCTACTCTCTACACGCTACACTCTATACCCTACACTCTACACGCTACGCGCTACACGCTACACACTACACACTACACACTACACTTTACACTCTACACGCTACACACTACACGCTACACGCTACACTCTACACCCTACACCCTACTCTACATGCTACACGCTACACGGTACATGATACACGCTACACCCTACACGCTACACGCTACACCCTACACGCTACACGCTACACTCCACACCCTACACGCTACACCCTACACCCTACTCCCTACACTCTACACGCTACACGCTACACCCTACACCCTACACTGTACACCCTACACCCTACACGCTACACTCTACACGCTACATGCTACACCCTACACTCTACACCCTACACGCTATACGCTACACTCTACACCCTGCACGCTACACGCTACACGCTACACCCTACACGCTACACTCTACACCCTACACGCTACACCCTACACTACACCCTACACCCTACACGCTACTCGCTACACTCTACACCCTACCCGCTACACTCTACACGCTACACGCTACACTCTACACTCTACACGCTACACGCTACACTCTACACCCTACACGCAACACGCTACACTCTACACCCTACACGCTACACTCTACACCATACACGCTACACCCTACACTCTACACCCTACACCCTACACGCTATACCCGACACCCTACACCCTACATGCTTCACCCTACACGCTACACTCTACACCCTACACGCTACACCCTACACTCTACACCCTACACCCTACACACTACACGCTACTCGCTACACTCTACACCCTACACGCTACACTCTACACTCTACTCCCTACTCTCTACACGCTACACTCTATACCCTACACTCTACACGCTACGCGCTACACGCTACACACTACACACTACACGCTACACTTTACACTCTACACGCTACACACTACACGCTACACGCTACACTCTACACCCTACACCCTACTCTACATGCTACACGCTACACGGTACATGATACACGCTACACCCTACACGCTACACGCTACACCCTACACGCTACACGCTACACTCCACACCCTACACGCTACACCCTACACCCTACTCCCTACACTCTACACGCTACACGCTACACCCTACACCCTACACTGTACACCCTACACCCTACATGCTACACTCTACACTCTGCTCCCTACTCTCTACACGCTACACTCTATACCCTACACTCTACACGCTACGCGCTACACGCTACACACTACACGCTACACCCTACACGCTACACTTTACACTCTACACGCTACACTCCACACTCTACACACTACACTCTACACCCTACACCCTACACCCTACTCTACATGCTACACGCTACACCCTACACTCTTCACCCTACACCCTACACGCTACACGCTACACTCTACACCCTACACTCTACACCCTACACGCTACACGCTACACGCTACACTCTACACTCTAAACGCTACAGCTTATACCCTACACTCTACACCGTACACCCTACACGCTACACTCTACACCCTGCACGCTACACCCTACACCCTACACCCTACATGCAACACCCTACACTCTACACCCTACACCCTACATGCTACACTCTACACCCTACACCCTACTCTACATGCTACACGCTACACGGTACATGATACACGCTACACCCTACACGCTACACGCTACACCCTACACGCTACACGCTACACTCTACACCCTACACGATACACCCTACACCCTACTCCCTACACTCTACACGCTACACGCTACACCCTACACCCCACACTGTACACCCTACACCCTGCACGCTACACTCTACACTCTGCTCCCTACTCTCTACACGCTACACTCTATACCCTACACTCTACACGCTACGCGCTACACGCTACACACTACACGCTACACCCTACACGCTGCACTCTATACGTTACACGGTACACGCTACACGCTACACCCTACACTGTACACCCTACACCCTACACGCTACACTCTACACGCTACATGCTACACCCTACACTCTACACCCTACACGCTATACGCTACACTCTACACCCTGCACGCTACACGCTACACGCTACACCCTACACGCTACACTCTACACCCTACACGCTACACTCTACATGCTACACGCTACACGCTACATGCTACACGCTACACCCTACACGCTACACTCTACACCCTACACCCTACACGCTACACTCTACACCCTACACGCTACACCCTACACTCTACACCCTACACCCTACACGCTACTCGCTACACTCTACACCCTACCCGCTACACTCTACACGCTACACGCTACACTCTACACTCTACACGCTACACGCTACACTCTACACCCTACACGCAACACGCTACACTCTACACCCTACACGCTACACTCTGCACGCTACACGCTACACCCTACACCCTACACACTACACTCTACACGCTACACGCTACACTCTACATCATACACGCTACACCCTACACTCTACACCCTACACCCTACACGCTATACCCGACACACTACACCCTACATGCTTCACCCTACACGCTACACTCTACACTCTACACCCTACACGCTACATGCTACACTCTACACGCTACACTCTACACCCTACATGCTACACTCTACATCCTACACCCTACACGCTATATGCTACACTCTACACCCTGCACGCTACACGCTACACTCTACACCCTAAACGCTACACTCTACACCCTACACGCTACACCCTACACTCTACACTCTCCACCCTACACGCTACACGCTACACTCTACACGCTACACCCTACACGCTACACTCTACACCCTACACGCAACACCCTACACTCTACACCCTACACCCTAAACCCTACACGCTACACCCTACACGCTACACTCTACACCCTACACACTACACTCTACACCCTACACGCTACACGCTACACTCTACACCCTACACCCTACACACGCTACACGCTACACCCTACACTCTACACGCTACATGCTACACTCTACACCCTACACGATACATGCTACACTGTCACGATATGGTATGAAATATCATAAGTTTAGTGCTCTTGTCAGCCCAGGATGTGGGCCAGGAGGCCCCCCTTGTCTTTTGCTTCAGAGTTGTGCTTGCTTGCCAATGTAGATGGGGGAAGTGAGTTTTATTGACGAAAGGCATTTACGACCCCCAGTTCCTGTAGTAGTAAGTGCTCAGCTTTAACAGTTAGAGACACTTCTAGAACCATGCGGTCCTTTGTTCGGTTATTGTGAGATATTAGACAAACTATTTAGGATAGTGGAATGATAAATACATATTCTTTATCTCCGTCGAAGCATCTACCCATCACTCTAAACACAGTCGCCTAACTCCATCGGGGGAAGAAGTAGGGATTGCTCTGTAAATAATAGGACATATTTGGTCTCCTTAGAAAGCTCATGTTAATACAAGCTCTATGCTGGGTGTGATATGACTCTGATATGTACTGGGACGGAGTTATAAGCATTAGACCAATTTGTATCCAAGTTACTCAGACTGAAAGGTAGGAGGATCTGGAAAAGCCAGCCCTTTCTGTGAGGTCACAGACTGTAGATTATAAAGTTGTGGCCAGATCTCCCGGCTCAGTCTTCTTCTTCTCTTTTCCTGTGAGCCCTGAGCAGCACATCCAATGAGCTGGGATGTCTGGCTGACTGCCATGCAATGATCTGAGAAATGTGAGTGTTATCTTTTCTTCATTTAATCCTTTTATTTTCATAATTACCTTGTACATATTTGCAATTGTCTCATTTGTAACATCTTTGTAAAATATCTTTTATAAACACTGCCTAAAAATCGTTTATGGGGTATAATATTTAATACTAGTTCGTTCTTCCTGCTCTAAATACGTACCCTGTCTCTGAAGGGAATTACGCTACTATTTTAGGGGCTGGCTCCGGGCCCGTTTGATCGGAGCTGGTGGCAGCTTACCGTGTGCCGGCTTTTGGGGGGTCACTGTAGCGACTGCGGCTTGATTGTTCCTGCCTGAGTGGGAGTAGTTATCGCGTCGCTGCAGTGCGCCCAATAGCCAGTACATAGCAGGCAGCGTTTCTGGCGACTAATTACCCCAGGTGCAGTACCTAATCTGACCTGAGAGTAAGGGGGGCGCCAGAGAGCTGCAAGTGTTAAGTGGAACTGTAAGCGGGATAGACCCAAATCCCTGCAGTTCATGGTATAGTGAAGAGCAGTGGGATACCTAGAATAAGCCCCTGCTGTAAACTAAGAGGTCAATAGCCTCGTGTGTGTTTTTTCATCACATTGTGGCAGTGGAGGGATAACTAGGATAAGCCCCCTGCACATGTGATAGCCGTCTGTTGGTTTAAAGTCACCCCAATCCGTGACATATTGGGGGCAGCGGCTAAGGGATCTTGACAGTCACGGTGTGAATCGTGACATATTGGTGGCAAGGCGGTGGGATATTAGAGCATTAGTGATTTGGTTTGAGCAATCATTCCTCTCACTAAAAACTTGCAGAAAGTTCTTGCGAGAACTCTGCGCAAATAAGTTTGGAGAACGAACTCAGTGTTTATTAGTTGTGAGACAATTGTGTACTGGTAATTATCCCTTCCCTTTCTCTTCGTTTTTCTATTCTATCTTTTATTTGGCAACCATGGCTGCGAAAGGAGAAGCCTGGTACACCCAGCAGAAGAAAGACACTCTTGCTGGGATATGCATGTACCATGGCCTGAACCCCCAGAACAAGACCAAGACTCAAATGGTCGCTGAACTGGTGCAATGGGAAGCCGCTCTAGACCACTCGCAGAGCCCAGAGGCCGCAGATGCCAGCACCAGCGAACGTGGTGCTGCAGCAGAGGTCCAACCGCTGAATACGGGCCCTACTGGCAACCAGGGGGGCGCAGACTTCCGCCTGCAGTTGGCTCTGCAACAATGCTCCGCAGATGACCTAGAGAGACGTCTGCAGCTGATCCAGCAATACCAGGAGCGAGCCGAGCGAGAGGCTGAGAGAGCCGAGCGAGAGGCCCAGGCCCAGCGAGCCGAGCGCCAAGACTGGGGACCCACTTTGACCAGTGGACCCAAGGACTGTCAGTGACCACCTTTACACAGCTGCGAGACCTGATGATCAAAGACCAGTTCTTCCGTCTTTGCCCAACTGAAGTGCGACAGTTCGTGATGGACAGAGAACCCAACGTTGTGACGAAAGCAGCGCAGATTGCCGATGCCTATGAGGCCAACCGTAGATCGGAAGTGCGGAAGCCAGTCACCACCAGCTGGAGAGGGGGTAAGCCTGCAGCCAACGCCAGTACCCCTGCCAGCCAACACACCAGAGGTCCTGTCCCCGTGGCCAACAGCACCAGACCTACCACCGAACTTCGCCAGTGTTACCACTGCAGGCAGACTGGACACCTCAGTCACCAATGTCAAGCCAAGCAGAAGAACCCCTCATCCCAGGCCCCAGGGCCTAATGCAGCCGTTCTTTTGGTGGGTGGTGTGGTTGGGAGGGTGTGTGACAACGTACAGCCCGTCACGGTGGGAGGTCGTGTTGCTACCGGCCTCAAGGACACCGGGGCTGAACGAACCCTCATCCGACCCGAACTGGCGGCCCCTGAAGAAATCATTCCGGGGAAAACCCTGACTGTCACTGGGATTGGGGGCATCAGCTGTCCCTTACCGATGGCCCGGGTTTTTATTGATTGGGGTGCCGGGAGCGGGGTGAAAGAAGTGGGGCTGTCTGATAATTTGCCCACTGATGTTTTGTTGGGGACTGATTTGGGGAGGTTGTTTGCATACTACGTCCCTGACACCCCTCCCCAATCTGCTAATAAGCGTAACGTTAACCCTGATGATGATGATGATGATGATGATGATGGGAAATCGCATGTGTTACCTGACCATGCTTTATCTTGTAGTGATGCATCTGCTAACCATTTTTTCCCTAGGATTGATGGTGAAAATGCTGTACCTGTGCCAACTGTATCTGATAATGATGTTTCTGTAAAAGTTGATGTGTCCATAGGTACAGGAGTGCTCAGCCACGTTGCTCTGCGGAGTGAGACGGCTGAGGAACCCCTAGCAGGGGCAAGTGTCGGTGCTACAAGAAATGGGGAGATACATGGGAACCGTGAGACAGGTGACGCCAGGAAATTGACCAGTGCCACCGAGGAAGGTAACTGGCCCATAAGTAGCAATGCTCCTGAGGTAATGGGGGAGGATGGGGAGGTAGAGCCCATAGCAGCATCAGCGGATGGGTCTGTAGAAACCCCCGGGGAGACAGCCTACGTAGCTGCTGTCACCCGCAGTCAGAGTGCCCGGAACGCAGATAACTGTTTGCCTCCCGGACCCTCCTCAGTCATCAGTATGACTGAACCAGAGGTGGACCCAGAGCAGGTCCCAGAGGGCTCCCGTGGGGAAGGGACCCTGACATCGCTTTTGGCTTCCCCTAGCCAGGAGTTTCAGGCCGCTCTGCACACAGATGCGAGCCTAGAGAGTTTGAGACAACTCGCCGGGACGCGCTTCTCCGAGACTGATAAGGAGAAGGTGTTTTGGGAAGGAGGAAGGTTGTACCGGGAGACAGTACCCGGAGAATCACAAAAGGAGTGGTTGAGGGAAAGACAGCTGGTCGTCCCGCAGCAATTCCGGGGTGAGTTGTTGCGGATTGCCCATGAGATCCCGCTAGCTGGACACTTGGGGATCAGCAAAACCAAGGCCCGGCTGTCTCAACACTTCTATTGGCCTAAGATGGGGACAGATGTGTCAAACTACTGCCGCTCCTGTGTCACCTGTCAAAGAGTGGGGAAGGCGGGGCCTGCTCTTAAGGCTCCCCTGATCCCTTTGCCAGTGATAGAGGAGCCTTTCCAGAGGATCGCGGTGGACATTGTGGGCCCGCTGGCCATCCCCAGCAGCTCTGGAAAGCGATATATTCTTACTGTGGTAGACTACGCTACCCGGTACCCAGAGGCAGTAGCTCTGTCGTCAACTAGGGCAGATAAGGTGGCGGATGCCCTGTTGGCCATCTTTTCACGTGTAGGATTTCCCAGGGAAATGCTTACTGATCGAGGGACCCAATTTATGTCTCACCTAATGGAGGCTCTCTGTAAGAAAATGCAGGTGAAGCACCTGGTATCGAGTGCGTATCACCCACAGACCAATGGCTTGTGTGAACGCTTCAATGGTACCCTCAAACAGATGCTACGCATGCTGGTTGAGACACAAGGGCGCGACTGGGAGCGGTACCTCCCACACCTGCTATTCGCTTACAGAGAGGTTCCGCAGGCCCCGACGGGGTTCTCCCCCTTCGAGCTCCTGTACGGCAGGAGAGTCCGGGGACCCCTTGGGTTGGTAAGAGAATCCTGGGAAGAGGAGCCGAACCCTTCTGAAGTGTCCATAGTGGAGTATGTCATGCGCTTCCGTGACAAGCTGCAGACCTTGACGCAGTTGGTGCATGACAACATGACGCAGGCTCAGGCTGATCAGAAGCACTGGTACGACCAAAACGCCCGGGAGCGGACCTACCACGTGGGTCAAAAGGTTTGGGTGCTGGTTCCTGTACCAACAGATAAGCTTCAGGCAGCCTGGGAGGGCCCGTACGTCGTCCACCAACAGCTCAACCCGGTCACCTATGTGGTCACGCTTGACCACACTCGGGGTAGGCGAAAGGCCTTTCACGTCAACATGATGAAAGCTCATCACGAACGTGAACCTTTCGTCCTACCGGTCTGCAGCGCACCCGAAGACGGGGAGGAGGACACCCTCCTGGACATGCTGGCCCAAGCCAAGGCCCGTGGGTCCATTGAGGACGTGGAGGTAAGCGCCTCGCTAGATGAACCACAGCGGTTGCAGTTGCAAACCACCCTGGAACCCTTCCGGGTCGTGTTCTCCAACCGGCCTGGAAGGACTGAGTTAGCGGTCCATGAGGTGGACACCGGGAATCACGCCCCACTACGGCGAACACCCTATCGAATCTCTGACCAGGTGCAGCAGATTATGCGCCAGGAGATTGATGAGATGTTACAGCTGGGGGTGATTCGACGGTCCAAGAGCGCGTGGGCCTCACCGGTAGTTCTCGTGCCAAAGAAGGACCGGACCACCCGGTTCTGCGTGGACTACAGGGGGCTCAACGCCATTACAGCCTCTGATGCGCACCCAATGCCGCGCATAGAGGAGCTGCTTGAGAAGTTAGCTGGTGCAAAATACCTGACAATAATGGATCTGAGTCGCGGATACTGGCAGATTCCCCTGAGCCCCGAGGTGCAGGAGAAGTCCGCCTTTATCACACCCTTTGGACTGTACGAGTCCACGGTCATGCCCTTCGGCATGAAGAATGCCCCTGCCACTTTCCAGCGGATGGTCAATCTCCTGCTTCAGGGACTGGAGAAGTACGCCGTGGCGTACTTAGATGACATTGCCATCTTCAGTCCCTCCTGGGATGAACACCTGCAGCATCTTGAGGAGGTGCTCGGGCGAATTCACCGAGCAGGACTGACTATCAAGCCGGGAAAGTGCCAGATGGGCATGAGGGAGGTCCACTACCTGGGGCACCGGGTAGGCGGAGGCACCCTGAAACCGGAGCCTGACAAAGTGGGCGTGATCGTGAACTGGCCCACTCCCAGGACCAAGAAACATGTGATGTCCTTCCTGGGCACTGCAGGGTACTATAGGCGCTTCGTGCAGCACTATAGTAGCCTGGCAAAACCTTTGACGGACCTCACCAGGAAGAAGCTACCCCACATCGTCAACTAGACAGATGGCTGTGAGGGGGCCTTCCAGGCGTTGAAAACAGCACTGTGCAACGCCCCTGTGTTGAAAGCAGTCGACAGCAGTCGACCGTTCTTGGTACAGACCGACGCCAGCGAGTTTGGCCTCGGTGCTGTGCTCAGCCAGGTTGACTCGGAGGACCAAGAGCACCCCGTGTTGTACCTGAGCCGGAAACTTTTGCTGAGGGAAGTGGCCTACTCCACCATTGAGAAGGAGTGCCTGGCCATAGTCTGGGCCCTGCAGCGCTTGCAGCCCTACTTGTACGGTCGCACCTTCACTGTGGTGACCGACCACAACCCTCTGCGCTGGCTAAGCACCATGTGTGGAACCAATGGCAGGTTGCTACGCTGGAGCCTTGCCCTTCAGCAATTTGACTTCACCATTGAACACAAAGCGGGCAGGGAGCATGGGAATGCAGATGGACTGTCCCGCCAGGGTGAACCCACGGAGGTGCGCATGGAGGCATACCGAGAGGTCCTGCCGACGTAGCGCACGCCAAAAGGGGGAGGTGTCACGATATGGTATGAAATATCATAAGTTTAGTGCTCTTGTCAGCCCAGGATGTGGGCTAGGAGGCCCCCCTTGTCTTTTGCTTCAGAGTTGAGCTTGCTTGCCAATGTAGATGGGGGAAGTGAGTTTTATTGACGAAAGGCATTTACGACCCCCAGTTCCTGTAGTAGTAAGTGCTCAGCTTTAACAGTTAGAGACACTTCTAGAACCATGCGGTCCTTTGTTCGGTTATTGTGAGATATTAGACAAACTATTTAGGATAGTGGAATGATAAATACATATTCTTTATCTCCGTCGAAGCATCTACCCATCACTCTAAACACAGTCGCCTAACTCCATCGGGGGAAGAAGTAGGGATTGCTCTGTAAATAATAGGACATATTTGGTCTCCTTAGAAAGCTCATGTTAATACAAGCTCTATGCTGGGTGTGATATGACTCTGATATGTACTGGGACGGAGTTATAAGCATTAGACCAATTTGTATCCAAGTTACTCAGACTGAAAGGTAGGAGGATCTGGAAAAGCCAGCCCTTTCTGTGAGGTCACAGACTGTAGATTATAAAGTTGTGGCCAGATCTCCCGGCTCAGTCTTCTTCTTCTCTTTTCCTGTGAGCCCTGAGCAGCACATCCAATGAGCTGGGATGTCTGGCTGACTGCCATGCAATGATCTGAGAAATGTGAGTGTTATCTTTTCTTCATTTAATCCTTTTATTTTCATAATTACCTTGTACATATTTGCAATTGTCTCATTTGTAACATCTTTGTAAAATATCTTTTATAAACACTGCCTAAAAATCGTTTATGGGGTATAATATTTAATACTAGTTCGTTCTTCCTGCTCTAAATACGTACCCTGTCTCTGAAGGGAATTACGCTACTATTTTAGGGGCTGGCTCCGGGCCCGTTTGATCGGAGCTGGTGGCAGCTTACCGTGTGCCGGCTTTTGGGGGGTCACTGTAGCGACTGCGGCTTGATAATTATTGTTCCTGCCTGAGTGGGAGTAGTTATCGCGTCGCTGCAGTGCGCCCAATAGCCAGTACATAGCAGGCAGCGTTTCTGGCGACTAATTACCCCAGGTGCAGTACCTAATCTGACCTGAGAGTAAGGGGGGCGCCAGAGAGCTGCAAGTGTTAAGTGGAACTGTAAGCGGGATAGACCCAAATCCCTGCAGTTCATGGTATAGTGAAGAGCAGTGGGATACCTAGAATAAGCCCCTGCTGTAAACTAAGAGGTCAATAGCCTCGTGTGTGTTTTTTCATCACATTGTGGCAGTGGAGGGATAACTAGGATAAGCCCCCTGCACATGTGATAGCCGTCTGTTGGTTTAAAGTCACCCCAATCCGTGACATATTGGGGGCAGCGGCTAAGGGATCTTGACAGTCACGGTGTGAATCGTGACATATTACACCCTACACGCTACAGCCTACATGCTACACGCTACACTCTACACCCTACAAGCTACACGCTACACGCTACACCCTACACTCTACACCCTACACCGTACACGCTACACGCTACACTCTACACGCTACACCCTTCACTCTACACCCTACACTCTACATGCTACACTCTACACCCTACACGGTACACCCTACAATCTACACGCTACATGCTACACTCTACACTCTACACCCTACACCCTACACGCTACATGCTACACTCTACACCCTACACGCTACACTCTACACCCTACACGCTACATGCTACACTCTACACCATACACCCTACACGCTACATGCTACACGCTACACTCTACACCCTACACGCTACACGCTAGGGTGTAGAGTGTAATATGTAGCGTGTAGTTTGTAGCGTTTAGCTTGTAGGGTGTAGCGGGTAGCGTGTAGGGTGTAGAGTGTAGCGTGTAGCGTGTAGCATGTAGGGTGTAGGGTGTAGAGTGTAGAGTGTAGCGTGTAGGGTGTAGAGTGTAGGGTGTAGGATGTAGAGTGTAGGGTTTAGAGTGTAATGTGTAGCGTGTAGGGTGTAGCGTGTAGCATGTAGGGTGTAGGGTGTGGAGTGTAGGGTGTAGCGTGTAGGGTGTAGAGTGTAGAGTGTAGGGTGTAGCGTGTAGGGTGTAGAGTGTAGCGTGTAGGGTGTAGCGTGTAGCGTGCAGGGTGTAGAGTGTAGCGTATAGCGTGTAGGGTGTAGAGTGTAGGGTGTAGCGTGTAGGGTGTAGAGTGTAGGGTGTAGCGTGTAGGGTGTAGAGTGTAGTGTGTAGCGTGTAGGGTGTAGGGTGTAGGGTGTAGCGTGTAGGGTGTAGAGTGTAGCGTGTAGCGTGTAGGGTGTAGGGTGTAGGGTGTAGCATGTAGTGTGTAGCGTGTAGCGTGTATGGTGTAGCGTGTAGCATGTAGCGTGTAGCGTGTAGCATGTAGAGTGTAGGGTGTAGGGTGTAGCATGTAGAGTGTAGGGTGTAGGGTGTAGCGTGTAGAGTGTAGGGTATAGAGTGTAGCGTCTAGGGTGTAGAGTGTAGCGTGTAGCGTGTAGGGTGTAGAGTGTAGCGTGTAGGGTGTAGAATATAGCGTGTAGAGAGTAGGGTGTAGGGTGTAGAGTGTAGGGTGTAGGGTGTAGAGTGTAGGGTGTAGCGTGTAGGGTGTAGCGAGTAGCGTGTAGGGTGTAGGGTGTAGAGTGTAGGGTGTAGCGTGTAGGGTGTAGCGTGTATCGTGTAGCGTGTAGAGTGTAGCGTCTAGCGTATAGGGTGTAGCGTGTAGCGTGTAGATTGTAGCTTGTAGGGTGTAGGGTGTAGCATGTAGCGTGTAGGGTGTAGAGTGTAGCGTGTAGTGTGTAGGGTGTAGGGTGTAGAGTGTAGGGTGTAGAGTGTAGCGTGTAGAGTGTAGGGTGTAGAGTGTAGGGTGTAGAGTGTAACGTGTAGTGTGTAGGGTGTAGCGTGTAGCGTGTAGGGTGTAGCGTGTAGCTTGTAGGGTGCAGGGTGTAGAGTGTAACGTGTTGCGTGTAGGGTGTAGCGTGTAGCGTGTAGGGTGTAGCGTGTAGTGTGTAGCGTGTAGGGTGTAGAGTGTAGCGTGTAGCGTGTAGGGTGTAGGGTGTAGAGTGCAGAGTGTAGGGTGTAGAGTGTAGCGTGTAGAGTGTAGGGTGTAGAGTGTAGGGTGTAGAGTGTAACGTGTAGTGTGTAGGGTGTAGCGTGTAGGGTGTAGTGTGTAGAGTGTAACGTGTAGCGTGTAGGGTGTAGCGTGTAGCGTGTAGGGTGTAGCGTGTAGCGTGTAGTGTGTAGCGTGTAGGGTGTAGGGTGTAGAGTGTAGCGTGTAGGGTGTAGAGTGTAACGTGTAGCGTGTAGGGTGTAGTGGGTAGGGTGTAGGGTGTAGAGTGTAACGTGTAGCGTGTAGGGTGTAGCGTGTAGCGTGTAGGGTGTAGCGTGTAGCGTGTAGTGTGTAGCGTGTAGGGTGTAGGGTGTAGAGTGTAGCGTGTAGGGTGTAGCATGTAGCGTGTAGGGTGTAGGGTGTATAGTGTAGCGTGTAGTGTGAAGCATGCAGGGTGTAGGGTGTCGGGTATAGCATGTAGGGTGTAGGGTGTAGAGTGTAGGAAGTAGCGTGTATGGTGTAGAGTGTAGCGTGTAGAGTGTAGCGTGTAGGGTGTAGGGTGTAGCGTGTAGCGTGCAGAGTGTAGCGTGTAGGGTGTAGAGTGTAGCGTGTTGCGTGTAGGGTGTAGAGTGTAGCGTGTAGAGTGTAGAGTGTAGCGTGTAGCGTGTAGCGTGTAGAGTGTAGCGTGTAGGGTGTAGAGTATAGTGTGTAGCGTGTAGGGTGTATGGTGTAGAGTGTAGAGTGTAGCATGTAGCGTGTAGCGTGTAGAGTGTAGCGTGTAGGGTGTAGAGTGTAGCGTGTTGCATGTAGGGTGTACAGTGTAGCGTGTAGAGTGTAGGGTGTAGAGTGTAGCGTGTAGCGTGTAGAGTGTAGGGTGTAGAGTGTAGCGTGTAGCGTGTAGAGTGTAGCGTGTAGCGTGTAGGTTGTAGAGTGTAGCATGTAGCGTGTAGGGTGTAGGGTGTAACGTGTAGCGTGTAGAGTGTAGATTGTAGCGTGTAGCATGTAGAGCGTAGAGTGTAGCGTGTAGGGTGTAGAGTGTAGCGCGTAGCGTGTAGGGTGTAGGGTGTAGAGTGTAGCGTGTAGCGTGTTGAGTGTACGGTGTAGAGTGTAGGGTGTAGCGTGTAGGGTGTAGAGTGTAGCGTGTAGCGTGTAGCGTGTAGGGTTAAGCTACACGCTACACACTAAACACAAAAAGAAAAGGATATGCAAACCAATGGGATCCACCTGAAATAGTCAATTTTATTGCACAAAAATAGTAATCCACAAACAGAACCAGGCAAAACATACATTTAAAAACATTTAAAACACTAGTATGGCTGAATAGGCCATAAGTAATTTTACCCGAGGGAATGAAGGAAGCTAATACATTACAGCATATGTGAGACAGGAGAAATAACCAGAGAGAAAAAATTGCTAGGTATGCGGGTACACCAATCTTAGTCAAATCTACATATAAGAAGCCTATTGTTTACTGCCAACTGTGACCCCCTGAGTACTATGACAAGAAACATATACTCCAGCCTAGTATCTGGAAGAAATACATCATGGATCCTATTTTGTTCAACACAGCATGCGTGCGCACAGTTGGTAAGCAAATGAAAGCAGACCCCTATAGAAAGGTAATCAGGGAAATAGATATGCTGCAGTACTACAAAATCCTAGTTATTTGGATAAATGTATGCATACAGACGCCTTGTGGAAATACAAAGAATCAGGATCCATTGTCCTAAGGCTTGGAAAAATGCCAGGCCATGCATGAAGTAAATAGGTGTAATTCCATAGCAGTTGTAAAGATAAGTAACCCAAGTCCTGTCCCTCGGGAAAAAAACAAAGGAAGCCCTTTACCCCACGCGTATCGACGCTACTCAAGCGTCTTCATCAGAGGAAAAAGTGACACCCTACACGCTACACGCTACACTCTACACCCTACACGCTACACTCTACACCCTACCCGCTACACCCTACACTCTACACGCTACATGCTACACTCTACACCCTACACAATACACGCTACTTGCTACACCCTACATGCTACACTCTACACGCTACACCCTACACGGTACACCCTACACCCTACACCCTACACGCTACAATCTACACGCTACACGCTACACACTATACGCTACACGCTAGACGCTACACTCTACACGCTACACGATACACGCTACACCCTACTTGCTACACCCTACACTCTACACCCTACAACCTACTCGCTACACGCTACACCCTACCCGCTACACCCTACACAATACACGCTACTTGCTACACCCTACATGCTACACTCTACACGCTACACACTACACGCTACACCCTACACGGTACACCCTACACCCTACACGCTACAATCTACACGCTACACGCTACACACTATACGCTACACGCTAGACGCTACACTCTACACGCTACACGATACACGCTACACCCTACTTGCTACACCCTACACTCTACACCCTACAACCTACTCGCTACACGCTACACGCTACACGCTACACCCTACACGCTACACCCTACACTCTACACCCTACACCCTACACGCTACACGCTACACGCTACACCCTACACGCTACACCCTACACTCTACACCCTACACGCTACACCCTACACGCTACACGTTACACTCTACACCCTACAACCTACACTCTACACCCTACACCCTACTCTCTACACTCTACACTCTACACCCTACACTCTACACCCTACACCCTACACGCTACACGCTACACTCTACACGCTAAACGCTACAGCTTATACCCTACACTCTACACCGTACACCCTACATGCTACACTCTACACCCTACACGCTACACCCTACACCCTACACCCTACATGCTACACCCTACACTCTACACCCTACACCCTACACGCTACACCCTACGCCCTGCACGCCACACACTACACTCTACACGCTACACCCTACACCCTACACTGTACACCCTACACGCTACACGCTACACTCTACACGCTACACCCTACACTCTACACCCTACACCCTACACGCTATACGCTACACTCTACACCTGCACGCTACACGCTACACCCTACACGCTACACTCTACACCCTACACGCTACACCCTACACTCTACACCCTACACCCTACACACTACACGCTACTCGCTACACTCTACACCCTACACGCTACACTCTACACTCTACTCCCTACTCTCTACACGCTACACCCTACACGGTACACCCTACACCCTACACCCTACACGCTACAATCTACACGCTACACGCTACACACTATACGCTACACGCTAGACGCTACACTCTACACGCTACACGATACACGCTACACCCTACACGCTACACCCTACACTCTACACCCTACAACCTACTCGCTACACGCTACACGCTACACGCTACACCCTACACGCTACACCCTACACTCTACACCCTACACCCTACACGCTACACGCTACACGCTACACCCT
The DNA here is from genome assembly GCF_051348905.1 of Ranitomeya variabilis. Taxonomy (NCBI): domain Eukaryota; kingdom Metazoa; phylum Chordata; class Amphibia; order Anura; family Dendrobatidae; genus Ranitomeya; species Ranitomeya variabilis. The sequence goes on along the minus strand of NW_027507935.1, from coordinate 1,355,930 downwards.
ACACGCTACACCCTACACTCTACACCCTACACGCTACACCCTACACGCTACACGTTACACTCTACACCCTACACCCTACACTCTACACCCTACACCCTACTCTCTACACTCTACACTCTACACCCTACACGCTACACTCTACACCCTACACCCTACACGCTACACGCTACACTCTACACGCTAAACGCTACAGCTTATACCCTACACTCTACACCGTACACCCTACATGCTACACTCTACACCCTACACGCTACACCCTACACCCTACATGCTACACCTTACACTCTACACCCTACACCCTACACGCTACACCCTACACCCTACACTGTACACCCTACACCCTACACGCTACACGCTACACTCTACACGCTACACCCTACACTCTACACCCTACACCCTACACGCTATACGCTACACTCTACACCTGCACGCTACACGCTACACCCTACACGCTACACTCTACACCCTACACGCTACACCCTACACTCTACACCCTACACCCTACACACTACACGCTACTCGCTACACTCTACACCCTACACGCTACACTCTACACTCTACTCCCTACTCTCTACACGCTACACTCTATACCCTACACTCTACACGCTACGCGCTACACGCTACACACTACACACTACACACTACACTTTACACTCTACACGCTACACACTACACGCTACACGCTACACTCTACACCCTACACCCTACTCTACATGCTACACGCTACACGGTACATGATACACGCTACACCCTACACGCTACACGCTACACCCTACACGCTACACGCTACACTCCACACCCTACACGCTACACCCTACACCCTACTCCCTACACTCTACACGCTACACGCTACACCCTACACCCTACACTGTACACCCTACACCCTACACGCTACACTCTACACGCTACATGCTACACCCTACACTCTACACCCTACACGCTATACGCTACACTCTACACCCTGCACGCTACACGCTACACGCTACACCCTACACGCTACACTCTACACCCTACACGCTACACTGTACATGCTACACGCTACACGCTACATGCTACACGCTACACCCTACACCCTACACGCTACACTCTACACCCTACACGCTACACCCTACACTACACCCTACACCCTACACGCTACTCGCTACACTCTACACCCTACCCGCTACACTCTACACGCTACACGCTACACTCTACACTCTACACGCTACACGCTACACTCTACACCCTACACGCAACACGCTACACTCTACACCCTACACGCTACACTCTACACCATACACGCTACACCCTACACTCTACACCCTACACCCTACACGCTATACCCGACACCCTACACCCTACATGCTTCACCCTACACGCTACACTCTACACCCTACACGCTACACCCTACACTCTACACCCTACACCCTACACACTACACGCTACTCGCTACACTCTACACCCTACACGCTACACTCTACACTCTACTCCCTACTCTCTACACGCTACACTCTATACCCTACACTCTACACGCTACGCGCTACACGCTACACACTACACACTACACGCTACACTTTACACTCTACACGCTACACACTACACGCTACACGCTACACTCTACACCCTACACCCTACTCTACATGCTACACGCTACACGGTACATGATACACGCTACACCCTACACGCTACACGCTACACCCTACACGCTACATGCTACACTCCACACCCTACACGCTACACCCTACACCCTACTCCCTACACTCTACACGCTACACGCTACACCCTACACCCTACACTGTACACCCTACACCCTACATGCTACACTCTACACTCTGCTCCCTACTCTCTACACGCTACACTCTATACCCTACACTCTACACGCTACGCGCTACACGCTACACACTACACGCTACACCCTACACGCTACACTTTACACTCTACACGCTACACTCCACACTCTACACACTACACTCTACACCCTACACCCTACACCCTACTCTACATGCTACACGCTACACCCTACACTCTTCACCCTACACCCTACACGCTACACGCTACACTCTACACCCTACACTCTACACCCTACACGCTACACGCTACACGCTACACTCTACACTCTAAACGCTACAGCTTATACCCTACACTCTACACCGTACACCCTACACGCTACACTCTACACCCTGCACGCTACACCCTACACCCTACACCCTACATGCAACACCCTACACTCTACACCCTACACCCTACATGCTACACTCTACACCCTACACCCTACTCTACATGCTACACGCTACACGGTACATGATACACGCTACACCCTACACGCTACACGCTACACCCTACACGCTACACGCTACACTCTACACCCTACACGATACACCCTACACCCTACTCCCTACACTCTACACGCTACACGCTACACCCTACACCCCACACTGTACACCCTACACCCTGCACGCTACACTCTACACTCTGCTCCCTACTCTCTACACGCTACACTCTATACCCTACACTCTACACGCTACGCGCTACACGCTACACACTACACGCTACACCCTACACGCTGCACTCTATACGTTACACGGTACACGCTACACGCTACACCCTACACTGTACACCCTACACCCTACACGCTACACTCTACACGCTACATGCTACACCCTACACTCTACACCCTACACGCTATACGCTACACTCTACACCCTGCACGCTACACGCTACACGCTACACCCTACACGCTACACTCTACACCCTACACGCTACACTCTACATGCTACACGCTACACGCTACATGCTACACGCTACACCCTACACGCTACACTCTACACCCTACACCCTACACGCTACACTCTACACCCTACACGCTACACCCTACACTCTACACCCTACACCCTACACGCTACTCGCTACACTCTACACCCTACCCGCTACACTCTACACGCTACACGCTACACTCTACACTCTACACGCTACACGCTACACTCTACACCCTACACGCAACACGCTACACTCTACACCCTACACGCTACACTCTGCACGCTACACGCTACACCCTACACCCTACACACTACACTCTACACGCTACACGCTACACTCTACATCATACACGCTACACCCTACACTCTACACCCTACACCCTACACGCTATACCCGACACACTACACCCTACATGCTTCACCCTACACGCTACACTCTACACTCTACACCCTACACGCTACATGCTACACTCTACACGCTACACTCTACACCCTACATGCTACACTCTACATCCTACACCCTACACGCTATATGCTACACTCTACACCCTGCACGCTACACGCTACACTCTACACCCTAAACGCTACACTCTACACCCTACACGCTACACCCTACACTCTACACTCTCCACCCTACACGCTACACGCTACACTCTACACGCTACACCCTACACGCTACACTCTACACCCTACACGCAACACCCTACACTCTACACCCTACACCCTAAACCCTACACGCTACACCCTACACGCTACACTCTACACCCTACACCCTACACTCTACACCCTACACGCTACACGCTACACTCTACACCCTACACCCTACACACGCTACACGCTACACCCTACACTCTACACGCTACATGCTACACTCTACACCCTACACGATACATGCTACACTGTCACGATATGGTATGAAATATCATAAGTTTAGTGCTCTTGTCAGCCCAGGATGTGGGCTAGGAGGCCCCCCTTGTCTTTTGCTTCAGAGTTGTGCTTGCTTGCCAATGTAGATGGGGGAAGTGAGTTTTATTGACGAAAGGCATTTACGACCCCCAGTTCCTGTAGTAGTAAGTGCTCAGCTTTAACAGTTAGAGACACTTCTAGAACCATGCGGTCCTTTGTTCGGTTATTGTGAGATATTAGACAAACTATTTAGGATAGTGGAATGATAAATACATATTCTTTATCTCCGTCGAAGCATCTACCCATCACTCTAAACACAGTCGCCTAACTCCATCGGGGGAAGAAGTAGGGATTGCTCTGTAAATAATAGGACATATTTGGTCTCCTTAGAAAGCTCATGTTAATACAAGCTCTATGCTGGGTGTGATATGACTCTGATATGTACTGGGACGGAGTTATAAGCATTAGACCAATTTGTATCCAAGTTACTCAGACTGAAAGGTAGGAGGATCTGGAAAAGCCAGCCCTTTCTGTGAGGTCACAGACTGTAGATTATAAAGTTGTGGCCAGATCTCCCGGCTCAGTCTTCTTCTTCTCTTTTCCTGTGAGCCCTGAGCAGCACATCCAATGAGCTGGGATGTCTGGCTGACTGCCATGCAATGATCTGAGAAATGTGAGTGTTATCTTTTCTTCATTTAATCCTTTTATTTTCATAATTACCTTGTACATATTTGCAATTGTCTCATTTGTAACATCTTTGTAAAATATCTTTTATAAACACTGCCTAAAAATCGTTTATGGGGTATAATATTTAATACTAGTTCGTTCTTCCTGCTCTAAATACGTACCCTGTCTCTGAAGGGAATTACGCTACTATTTTAGGGGCTGGCTCCGGGCCCGTTTGATCGGAGCTGGTGGCAGCTTACCGTGTGCCGGCTTTTGGGGGGTCACTGTAGCGACTGCGGCTTGATAATTATTGTTCCTGCCTGAGTGGGAGTAGTTATCGCGTCGCTGCAGTGCGCCCAATAGCCAGTACATAGCAGGCAGCGTTTCTGGCGACTAATTACCCCAGGTGCAGTACCTAATCTGACCTGAGAGTAAGGGGGGCGCCAGAGAGCTGCAAGTGTTAAGTGGAACTGTAAGCGGGATAGACCCAAATCCCTGCAGTTCATGGTATAGTGAAGAGCAGTGGGATACCTAGAATAAGCCCCTGCTGTAAACTAAGAGGTCAATAGCCTCGTGTGTGTTTTTTCATCACATTGTGGCAGTGGAGGGATAACTAGGATAAGCCCCCTGCACATGTGATAGCCGTCTGTTGGTTTAAAGTCACCCCAATCCGTGACATATTGGGGGCAGCGGCTAAGGGATCTTGACAGTCACGGTGTGAATCGTGACATATTGGTGGCAAGGCGGTGGGATATTAGAGCATTAGTGATTTGGTTTGAGCAATCATTCCTCTCACTAAAAACTTGCAGAAAGTTCTTGCGAGAACTCTGCGCAAATAAGTTTGGAGAACGAACTCAGTGTTTATTAGTTGTGAGACAATTGTGTACTGGTAATTATCCCTTCCCTTTCTCTTCGTTTTTCTATTCTATCTTTTATTTGGCAACCATGGCTGCGAAAGTAGAAGCCTGGTACACCCAGCAGAAGAAAGACACTCTTGCTGGGATATGCATGTACCATGGCCTGAACCCCCAGAACAAGACCAAGACTCAAATGGTCGCTGAACTGGTGCAATGGGAAGCCGCTCTAGACCACTCGCAGAGCCCAGAGGCCGCAGATGCCAGCACCAGCGAACGTGGTGCTGCAGCAGAGGTCCAACCGCTGAATACGGGCCCTACTGGCAACCAGGGGGGCGCAGACTTCCGCCTGCAGTTGGCTCTGCAACAATGCTCCGCAGATGACCTAGAGAGACGTCTGCAGCTGATCCAGCAATACCAGGAGCGAGCCGAGCGAGAGGCTGAGAGAGCCGAGCGAGAGGCCCAGGCCCAGCGAGCCGAGCGCCAAGACTGGGGACCCACTTTGACCAGTGGACCCAAGGACTGTCAGTGACCACCTTTACACAGCTGCGAGACCTGATGATCAAAGACCAGTTCTTCCGTCTTTGCCCAACTGAAGTGCGACAGTTCGTGATGGACAGAGAACCCAACGTTGTGACGAAAGCAGCGCAGATTGCCGATGCCTATGAGGCCAACCGTAGATCGGAAGTGCGGAAGCCAGTCACCACCAGCTGGAGAGGGGGTAAGCCTGCAGCCAACGCCAGTACCCCTGCCAGCCAACACACCAGAGGTCCTGTCCCCGTGGCCAACAGCACCAGACCTACCACCGAACTTCGCCAGTGTTACCACTGCAGGCAGACTGGACACCTCAGTCACCAATGTCAAGCCAAGCAGAAGAACCCCTCATCCCAGGCCCCAGGGCCTAATGCAGCCGTTCTTTTGGTGGGTGGTGTGGTTGGGAGGGTGTGTGACAACGTACAGCCCGTCACGGTGGGAGGTCGTGTTGCTACCGGCCTCAAGGACACCGGGGCTGAACGAACCCTCATCCGACCCGAACTGGCGGCCCCTGAAGAAATCATTCCGGGGAAAACCCTGACTGTCACTGGGATTGGGGGCATCAGCTGTCCCTTACCGATGGCCCGGGTTTTTATTGATTGGGGTGCCGGGAGCGGGGTGAAAGAAGTGGGGCTGTCTGATAATTTGCCCACTGATGTTTTGTTGGGGACTGATTTGGGGAGGTTGTTTGCATACTACGTCCCTGACACCCCTCCCCAATCTGCTAATAAGCGTAACGTTAACCCTGATGATGATGATGATGATGATGATGATGGGAAATCGCATGTGTTACCTGACCATGCTTTATCTTGTAGTGATGCATCTGCTAACCATTTTTTCCCTAGGATTGATGGTGAAAATGCTGTACCTGTGCCAACTGTATCTGATAATGATGTTTCTGTAAAAGTTGATGTGTCCATAGGTACAGGAGTGCTCAGCCACGTTGCTCTGCGGAGTGAGACGGCTGAGGAACCCCTAGCAGGGGCAAGTGTCGGTGCTACAAGAAATGGGGAGATACATGGGAACCGTGAGACAGGTGACGCCAGGAAATTGACCAGTGCCACCGAGGAAGGTAACTGGCCCATAAGTAGCAATGCTCCTGAGGTAATGGGGGAGGATGGGGAGGTAGAGCCCATAGCAGCATCAGCGGATGGGTCTGTAGAAACCCCCGGGGAGACAGCCTACGTAGCTGCTGTCACCCGCAGTCAGAGTGCCCGGAACGCAGATAACTGTTTGCCTCCCGGACCCTCCTCAGTCATCAGTATGACTGAACCAGAGGTGGACCCAGAGCAGGTCCCAGAGGGCTCCCGTGGGGAAGGGACCCTGACATCGCTTTTGGCTTCCCCTAGCCAGGAGTTTCAGGCCGCTCTGCACACAGATGCGAGCCTAGAGAGTTTGAGACAACTCGCCGGGACGCGCTTCTCCGAGACTGATAAGGAGAAGGTGTTTTGGGAAGGAGGAAGGTTGTACCGGGAGACAGTACCCGGAGAATCACAAAAGGAGTGGTTGAGGGAAAGACAGCTGGTCGTCCCGCAGCAATTCCGGGGTGAGTTGTTGCGGATTGCCCATGAGATCCCGCTAGCTGGACACTTGGGGATCAGCAAAACCAAGGCCCGGCTGTCTCAACACTTCTATTGGCCTAAGATGGGGACAGATGTGTCAAACTACTGCCGCTCCTGTGTCACCTGTCAAAGAGTGGGGAAGGCGGGGCCTGCTCTTAAGGCTCCCCTGATCCCTTTGCCAGTGATAGAGGAGCCTTTCCAGAGGATCGCGGTGGACATTGTGGGCCCGCTGGCCATCCCCAGCAGCTCTGGAAAGCGATATATTCTTACTGTGGTAGACTACGCTACCCGGTACCCAGAGGCAGTAGCTCTGTCGTCAACTAGGGCAGATAAGGTGGCGGATGCCCTGTTGGCCATCTTTTCACGTGTAGGATTTCCCAGGGAAATGCTTACTGATCGAGGGACCCAATTTATGTCTCACCTAATGGAGGCTCTCTGTAAGAAAATGCAGGTGAAGCACCTGGTATCGAGTGCGTATCACCCACAGACCAATGGCTTGTGTGAACGCTTCAATGGTACCCTCAAACAGATGCTACGCATGCTGGTTGAGACACAAGGGCGCGACTGGGAGCGGTACCTCCCACACCTGCTATTCGCTTACAGAGAGGTTCCGCAGGCCCCGACGGGGTTCTCCCCCTTCGAGCTCCTGTACGGCAGGAGAGTCCGGGGACCCCTTGGGTTGGTAAGAGAATCCTGGGAAGAGGAGCCGAACCCTTCTGAAGTGTCCATAGTGGAGTATGTCATGCGCTTCCGTGACAAGCTGCAGACCTTGACGCAGTTGGTGCATGACAACATGACGCAGGCTCAGGCTGATCAGAAGCACTGGTACGACCAAAACGCCCGGGAGCGGACCTACCACGTGGGTCAAAAGGTTTGGGTGCTGGTTCCTGTACCAACAGATAAGCTTCAGGCAGCCTGGGAGGGCCCGTACGTCGTCCACCAACAGCTCAACCCGGTCACCTATGTGGTCACGCTTGACCACACTCGGGGTAGGCGAAAGGCCTTTCACGTCAACATGATGAAAGCTCATCACGAACGTGAACCTTTCGTCCTACCGGTCTGCAGCGCACCCGAAGACGGGGAGGAGGACACCCTCCTGGACATGCTGGCCCAAGCCAAGGCCCGTGGGTCCATTGAGGACGTGGAGGTAAGCGCCTCGCTAGATGAACCACAGCGGTTGCAGTTGCAAACCACCCTGGAACCCTTCCGGGTCGTGTTCTCCAACCGGCCTGGAAGGACTGAGTTAGCGGTCCATGAGGTGGACACCGGGAATCACGCCCCACTACGGCGAACACCCTATCGAATCTCTGACCAGGTGCAGCAGATTATGCGCCAGGAGATTGATGAGATGTTACAGCTGGGGGTGATTCGACGGTCCAAGAGCGCGTGGGCCTCACCGGTAGTTCTCGTGCCAAAGAAGGACCGGACCACCCGGTTCTGCGTGGACTACAGGGGGCTCAACGCCATTACAGCCTCTGATGCGCACCCAATGCCGCGCATAGAGGAGCTGCTTGAGAAGTTAGCTGGTGCAAAATACCTGACAATAATGGATCTGAGTCGCGGATACTGGCAGATTCCCCTGAGCCCCGAGGTGCAGGAGAAGTCCGCCTTTATCACACCCTTTGGACTGTACGAGTCCACGGTCATGCCCTTCGGCATGAAGAATGCCCCTGCCACTTTCCAGCGGATGGTCAATCTCCTGCTTCAGGGACTGGAGAAGTACGCCGTGGCGTACTTAGATGACATTGCCATCTTCAGTCCCTCCTGGGATGAACACCTGCAGCATCTTGAGGAGGTGCTCGGGCGAATTCACCGAGCAGGACTGACTATCAAGCCGGGAAAGTGCCAGATGGGCATGAGGGAGGTCCACTACCTGGGGCACCGGGTAGGCGGAGGCACCCTGAAACCGGAGCCTGACAAAGTGGGCGTGATCGTGAACTGGCCCACTCCCAGGACCAAGAAACATGTGATGTCCTTCCTGGGCACTGCAGGGTACTATAGGCGCTTCGTGCAGCACTATAGTAGCCTGGCAAAACCTTTGACGGACCTCACCAGGAAGAAGCTACCCCACATCGTCAACTGGACAGATGGCTGTGAGGGGGCCTTCCAGGCGTTGAAAACAGCACTGTGCAACGCCCCTGTGTTGAAAGCAGTCGACAGCAGTCGACCGTTCTTGGTACAGACCGACGCCAGCGAGTTTGGCCTCGGTGCTGTGCTCAGCCAGGTTGACTCGGAGGACCAAGAGCACCCCGTGTTGTACCTGAGCCGGAAACTTTTGCTGAGGGAAGTGGCCTACTCCACCATTGAGAAGGAGTGCCTGGCCATAGTCTGGGCCCTGCAGCGCTTGCAGCCCTACTTGTACGGTCGCACCTTCACTGTGGTGACCGACCACAACCCTCTGCGCTGGCTAAGCACCATGTGTGGAACCAATGGCAGGTTGCTACGCTGGAGCCTTGCCCTTCAGCAATTTGACTTCACCATTGAACACAAAGCGGGCAGGGAGCATGGGAATGCAGATGGACTGTCCCGCCAGGGTGAACCCACGGAGGTGCGCATGGAGGCATACCGAGAGGTCCTGCCGACGTAGCGCACGCCAAAAGGGGGAGGTGTCACGATATGGTATGAAATATCATAAGTTTAGTGCTCTTGTCAGCCCAGGATGTGGGCTAGGAGGCCCCCCTTGTCTTTTGCTTCAGAGTTGAGCTTGCTTGCCAATGTAGATGGGGGAAGTGAGTTTTATTGACGAAAGGCATTTACGACCCCCAGTTCCTGTAGTAGTAAGTGCTCAGCTTTAACAGTTAGAGACACTTCTAGAACCATGCGGTCCTTTGTTCGGTTATTGTGAGATATTAGACAAACTATTTAGGATAGTGGAATGATAAATACATATTCTTTATCTCCGTCGAAGCATCTACCCATCACTCTAAACACAGTCGCCTAACTCCATCGGGGGAAGAAGTAGGGATTGCTCTGTAAATAATAGGACATATTTGGTCTCCTTAGAAAGCTCATGTTAATACAAGCTCTATGCTGGGTGTGATATGACTCTGATATGTACTGGGACGGAGTTATAAGCATTAGACCAATTTGTATCCAAGTTACTCAGACTGAAAGGTAGGAGGATCTGGAAAAGCCAGCCCTTTCTGTGAGGTCACAGACTGTAGATTATAAAGTTGTGGCCAGATCTCCCGGCTCAGTCTTCTTCTTCTCTTTTCCTGTGAGCCCTGAGCAGCACATCCAATGAGCTGGGATGTCTGGCTGACTGCCATGCAATGATCTGAGAAATGTGAGTGTTATCTTTTCTTCATTTAATCCTTTTATTTTCATAATTACCTTGTACATATTTGCAATTGTCTCATTTGTAACATCTTTGTAAAATATCTTTTATAAACACTGCCTAAAAATCGTTTATGGGGTATAATATTTAATACTAGTTCGTTCTTCCTGCTCTAAATACGTACCCTGTCTCTGAAGGGAATTACGCTACTATTTTAGGGGCTGGCTCCGGGCCCGTTTGATCGGAGCTGGTGGCAGCTTACCGTGTGCCGGCTTTTGGGGGGTCACTGTAGCGACTGCGGCTTGATAATTATTGTTCCTGCCTGAGTGGGAGTAGTTATCGCGTCGCTGCAGTGCGCCCAATAGCCAGTACATAGCAGGCAGCGTTTCTGGCGACTAATTACCCCAGGTGCAGTACCTAATCTGACCTGAGAGTAAGGGGGGCGCCAGAGAGCTGCAAGTGTTAAGTGGAACTGTAAGCGGGATAGACCCAAATCCCTGCAGTTCATGGTATAGTGAAGAGCAGTGGGATACCTAGAATAAGCCCCTGCTGTAAACTAAGAGGTCAATAGCCTCGTGTGTGTTTTTTCATCACATTGTGGCAGTGGAGGGATAACTAGGATAAGCCCCCTGCACATGTGATAGCCGTCTGTTGGTTTAAAGTCACCCCAATCCGTGACATATTGGGGGCAGCGGCTAAGGGATCTTGACAGTCACGGTGTGAATCGTGACATATTACACCCTACACGCTACAGCCTACATGCTACACGCTACACTCTACACCCTACAAGCTACACGCTACACGCTACACCCTACACTCTACACCCTACACCGTACACGCTACACGCTACACTCTACACGCTACACCCTTCACTCTACACCCTACACTCTACATGCTACACTCTACACCCTACACGGTACACCCTACAATCTACACGCTACATGCTACACTCTACACTCTACACCCTACACCCTACACGCTACATGCTACACTCTACACCCTACACGCTACACTCTACACCCTACACGCTACATGCTACACTCTACACCATACACCCTACACGCTACATGCTACACGCTACACTCTACACCCTACACGCTACACGCTAGGGTGTAGAGTGTAATATGTAGCGTGTAGTTTGTAGCGTTTAGCTTGTAGGGTGTAGCGGGTAGCGTGTAGGGTGTAGAGTGTAGCGTGTAGCGTGTAGCATGTAGGGTGTAGGGTGTAGAGTGTAGAGTGTAGCGTGTAGGGTGTAGAGTGTAGGGTGTAGGATGTAGAGTGTAGGGTTTAGAGTGTAATGTGTAGCGTGTAGGGTGTAGCGTGTAGCATGTAGGGTGTAGGGTGTGGAGTGTAGGGTGTAGCGTGTAGGGTGTAGAGTGTAGAGTGTAGGGTGTAGCGTGTAGGGTGTAGAGTGTAGCGTGTAGGGTGTAGCGTGTAGCGTGCAGGGTGTAGAGTGTAGCGTATAGCGTGTAGGGTGTAGAGTGTAGGGTGTAGCGTGTAGGGTGTAGAGTGTAGGGTGTAGCGTGTAGGGTGTAGAGTGTAGTGTGTAGCGTGTAGGGTGTAGGGTGTAGGGTGTAGCGTGTAGGGTGTAGAGTGTAGCGTGTAGCGTGTAGGGTGTAGGGTGTAGGGTGTAGCATGTAGTGTGTAGCGTGTAGCGTGTATGGTGTAGCGTGTAGCATGTAGCGTGTAGCGTGTAGCATGTAGAGTGTAGGGTGTAGGGTGTAGCATGTAGAGTGTAGGGTGTAGGGTGTAGCGTGTAGAGTGTAGGGTATAGAGTGTAGCGTCTAGGGTGTAGAGTGTAGCGTGTAGCGTGTAGGGTGTAGAGTGTAGCGTGTAGGGTGTAGAATATAGCGTGTAGAGAGTAGGGTGTAGGGTGTAGAGTGTAGGGTGTAGGGTGTAGAGTGTAGGGTGTAGCGTGTAGGGTGTAGCGAGTAGCGTGTAGGGTGTAGGGTGTAGAGTGTAGGGTGTAGCGTGTAGGGTGTAGCGTGTATCGTGTAGCGTGTAGAGTGTAGCGTCTAGCGTATAGGGTGTAGCGTGTAGCGTGTAGATTGTAGCTTGTAGGGTGTAGGGTGTAGCATGTAGCGTGTAGGGTGTAGAGTGTAGCGTGTAGTGTGTAGGGTGTAGGGTGTAGAGTGTAGGGTGTAGAGTGTAGCGTGTAGAGTGTAGGGTGTAGAGTGTAGGGTGTAGAGTGTAACGTGTAGTGTGTAGGGTGTAGCGTGTAGCGTGTAGGGTGTAGCGTGTAGCTTGTAGGGTGCAGGGTGTAGAGTGTAACGTGTTGCGTGTAGGGTGTAGCGTGTAGCGTGTAGGGTGTAGCGTGTAGTGTGTAGCGTGTAGGGTGTAGGGTGTAGAGTGTAGCGTGTAGCGTGTAGGGTGTAGGGTGTAGAGTGCAGAGTGTAGGGTGTAGAGTGTAGCGTGTAGAGTGTAGGGTGTAGAGTGTAGGGTGTAGAGTGTAACGTGTAGTGTGTAGGGTGTAGCGTGTAGGGTGTAGTGTGTAGAGTGTAACGTGTAGCGTGTAGGGTGTAGCGTGTAGCGTGTAGGGTGTAGCGTGTAGCGTGTAGTGTGTAGCGTGTAGGGTGTAGGGTGTAGAGTGTAGCGTGTAGGGTGTAGAGTGTAACGTGTAGCGTGTAGGGTGTAGTGGGTAGGGTGTAGGGTGTAGAGTGTAACGTGTAGCGTGTAGGGTGTAGCGTGTAGCGTGTAGGGTGTAGCGTGTAGCGTGTAGTGTGTAGCGTGTAGGGTGTAGGGTGTAGAGTGTAGCGTGTAGGGTGTAGCATGTAGCGTGTAGGGTGTAGGGTGTATAGTGTAGCGTGTAGTGTGAAGCATGCAGGGTGTAGGGTGTCGGGTATAGCATGTAGGGTGTAGGGTGTAGAGTGTAGGAAGTAGCGTGTATGGTGTAGAGTGTAGCGTGTAGAGTGTAGCGTGTAGGGTGTAGGGTGTAGCGTGTAGCGTGCAGAGTGTAGCGTGTAGGGTGTAGAGTGTAGCGTGTTGCGTGTAGGGTGTAGAGTGTAGCGTGTAGAGTGTAGAGTGTAGCGTGTAGCGTGTAGCGTGTAGAGTGTAGCGTGTAGGGTGTAGAGTATAGTGTGTAGCGTGTAGGGTGTATGGTGTAGAGTGTAGTGTAGCATGTAGCGTGTAGCGTGTAGAGTGTAGCGTGTAGGGTGTAGAGTGTAGCGTGTTGCATGTAGGGTGTACAGTGTAGCGTGTAGAGTGTAGGGTGTAGAGTGTAGCGTGTAGCGTGTAGAGTGTAGGGTGTAGAGTGTAGCGTGTAGCGTGTAGAGTGTAGCGTGTAGCGTGTAGGTTGTAGAGTGTAGCATGTAGCGTGTAGGGTGTAGGGTGTAACGTGTAGCGTGTAGAGTGTAGATTGTAGCGTGTAGCATGTAGAGCGTAGAGTGTAGCGTGTAGGGTGTAGAGTGTAGCGCGTAGCGTGTAGGGTGTAGGGTGTAGAGTGTAGCGTGTAGCGTGTTGAGTGTACGGTGTAGAGTGTAGGGTGTAGCGTGTAGGGTGTAGAGTGTAGCGTGTAGCGTGTAGCGTGTAGGGTTAAGCTACACGCTACACACTAAACACAAAAAGAAAAGGATATGCAAACCAATGGGATCCACCTGAAATAGTCAATTTTATTGCACAAAAATAGTAATCCACAAACAGAACCAGGCAAAACATACATTTAAAAACATTTAAAACACTAGTATGGCTGAATAGGCCATAAGTAATTTTACCCGAGGGAATGAAGGAAGCTAATACATTACAGCATATGTGAGACAGGAGAAATAACCAGAGAGAAAAAATTGCTAGGTATGCGGGTACACCAATCTTAGTCAAATCTACATATAAGAAGCCTATTGTTTACTGCCAACTGTGACCCCCTGAGTACTATGACAAGAAACATATACTCCAGCCTAGTATCTGGAAGAAATACATCATGGATCCTATTTTGTTCAACACAGCATGCGTGCGCACAGTTGGTAAGCAAATGAAAGCAGACCCCTATAGAAAGGTAATCAGGGAAATAGATATGCTGCAGTACTACAAAATCCTAGTTATTTGGATAAATGTATGCATACAGACGCCTTGTGGAAATACAAAGAATCAGGATCCATTGTCCTAAGGCTTGGAAAAATGCCAGGCCATGCATGAAGTAAATAGGTGTAATTCCATAGCAGTTGTAAAGATAAGTAACCCAAGTCCTGTCCCTCGGGAAAAAAACAAAGGAAGCCCTTTACCCCACGCGTATCGACGCTACTCAAGCGTCTTCATCAGAGGAAAAAGTGACACCCTACACGCTACACGCTACACTCTACACCCTACACGCTACACTCTACACCCTACCCGCTACACCCTACACTCTACACGCTACATGCTACACTCTACACCCTACACAATACACGCTACTTGCTACACCCTACATGCTACACTCTACACGCTACACCCTACACGGTACACCCTACACCCTACACCCTACACGCTACAATCTACACGCTACACGCTACACACTATACGCTACACGCTAGACGCTACACTCTACACGCTACACGATACACGCTACACCCTACTTGCTACACCCTACACTCTACACCCTACAACCTACTCGCTACACGCTACACCCTACCCGCTACACCCTACACAATACACGCTACTTGCTACACCCTACATGCTACACTCTACACGCTACACACTACACGCTACACCCTACACGGTACACCCTACACCCTACACGCTACAATCTACACGCTACACGCTACACACTACGCTACACGCTAGACGCTACACTCTACACGCTACACGATACACGCTACACCCTACTTGCTACACCCTACACTCTACACCCTACAACCTACTCGCTACACGCTACACGCTACACGCTACACCCTACACGCTACACCCTACACTCTACACCCTACACCCTACACGCTACACGCTACACGCTACACCCTACACGCTACACCCTACACTCTACACCCTACACGCTACACCCTACACGCTACACGTTACACTCTACACCCTACAACCTACACTCTACACCCTACACCCTACTCTCTACACTCTACACTCTACACCCTACACTCTACACCCTACACCCTACACGCTACACGCTACACTCTACACGCTAAACGCTACAGCTTATACCCTACACTCTACACCGTACACCCTACATGCTACACTCTACACCCTACACGCTACACCCTACACCCTACACCCTACATGCTACACCCTACACTCTACACCCTACACCCTACACGCTACACCCTACGCCCTGCACGCCACACACTACACTCTACACGCTACACCCTACACCCTACACTGTACACCCTACACGCTACACGCTACACTCTACACGCTACACCCTACACTCTACACCCTACACCCTACACGCTATACGCTACACTCTACACCTGCACGCTACACGCTACACCCTACACGCTACACTCTACACCCTACACGCTACACCCTACACTCTACACCCTACACCCTACACACTACACGCTACTCGCTACACTCTACACCCTACACGCTACACTCTACACTCTACTCCCTACTCTCTACACGCTACACCCTACACGGTACACCCTACACCCTACACCCTACACGCTACAATCTACACGCTACACGCTACACACTATACGCTACACGCTAGACGCTACACTCTACACGCTACACGATACACGCTACACCCTACACGCTACACCCTACACTCTACACCCTACAACCTACTCGCTACACGCTACACGCTACACGCTACACCCTACACGCTACACCCTACACTCTACACCCTACACCCTACACGCTACACGCTACACGCTACACCCTACACGCTACACCCTACACTCTACACCCTACACGCTACACCCTACACGCTACACGTTACACTCTACACCCTACACCCTACACTCTACACCCTACACCCTACTCTCTACACTCTACACTCTACACCCTACACGCTACACTCTACACCCTACACCCTACACTCTACACGCTACACTCTACACGCTAAACGCTACAGCTTATACCCTACACTCTACACCGTACACCCTACATGCTACACTCTACACCCTACACGCTACACCCTACACCCTACATGCTACACCTTACACTCTACACCCTACACCCTACACGCTACACCCTACACCCTACACTGTACACCCTACACCCTACACGCTACACGCTACACTCTACACGCTACACCCTACACTCTACACCCTACACCCTACACGCTATACGCTACACTCTACACCTGCACGCTACACGCTACACCCTACACGCTACACTCTACACCCTACACGCTACACCCTACACTCTACACCCTACACCCTACACACTACACGCTACTCGCTACACTCTACACCCTACACGCTACACTCTACACTCTACTCCCTACTCTCTACACGCTACACTCTATACCCTACACTCTACACGCTACGCGCTACACGCTACACACTACACACTACACACTACACTTTACACTCTACACGCTACACACTACACGCTACACGCTACACTCTACACCCTACACCCTACTCTACATGCTACACGCTACACGGTACATGATACACGCTACACCCTACACGCTACACGCTACACCCTACACGCTACACGCTACACTCCACACCCTACACGCTACACCCTACACCCTACTCCCTACACTCTACACGCTACACGCTACACCCTACACCCTACACTGTACACCCTACACCCTACACGCTACACTCTACACGCTACATGCTACACCCTACACTCTACACCCTACACGCTATACGCTACACTCTACACCCTGCACGCTACACGCTACACGCTACACCCTACACGCTACACTCTACACCCTACACGCTACACTCTACATGCTACACGCTACACGCTACATGCTACACGCTACACCCTACACCCTACACGCTACACTCTACACCCTACACGCTACACCCTACACTACACCCTACACCCTACACGCTACTCGCTACACTCTACACCCTACCCGCTACACTCTACACGCTACACGCTACACTCTACACTCTACACGCTACACGCTACACTCTACACCCTACACGCAACACGCTACACTCTACACCCTACACGCTACACTCTACACCATACACGCTACACCCTACACTCTACACCCTACACCCTACACGCTATACCCGACACCCTACACCCTACATGCTTCACCCTACACGCTACACTCTACACCCTACACGCTAC
The DNA here is from genome assembly GCF_051348905.1 of Ranitomeya variabilis. Lineage (NCBI taxonomy): Eukaryota > Metazoa > Chordata > Amphibia > Anura > Dendrobatidae > Ranitomeya > Ranitomeya variabilis. The sequence continues at coordinate 1,338,214 of NW_027507935.1, read as the reverse complement.
ACCCTACACTCTACACCCTACACCCTACACACTACACGCTACTCGCTACACTCTACACCCTACACGCTACACTCTACACTCTACTCCCTACTCTCTACACGCTACACTCTATACCCTACACTCTACACGCTACGCGCTACACGCTACACACTACACACTACACGCTACACTTTACACTCTACACGCTACACACTACACGCTACACGCTACACTCTACACCCTACACCCTACTCTACATGCTACACGCTACACGGTACATGATACACGCTACACCCTACACGCTACACGCTACACCCTACACGCTACACGCTACACTCCACACCCTACACGCTACACCCTACACCCTACTCCCTACACTCTACACGCTACACGCTACACCCTACACCCTACACTGTACACCCTACACCCTACATGCTACACTCTACACTCTGCTCCCTACTCTCTACACGCTACACTCTATACCCTACACTCTACACGCTACGCGCTACACGCTACACACTACACGCTACACCCTACACGCTACACTTTACACTCTACACGCTACACTCCACACTCTACACACTACACTCTACACCCTACACCCTACACCCTACTCTACATGCTACACGCTACACCCTACACGCTTCACCCTACACCCTACACGCTACACGCTACACTCTACACCCTACACTCTACACCCTACACGCTACACGCTACACGCTACACTCTACACTCTAAACGCTACAGCTTATACCCTACACTCTACACCGTACACCCTACACGCTACACTCTACACCCTGCACGCTACACCCTACACCCTACACCCTACATGCAACACCCTACACTCTACACCCTACACCCTACATGCTACACTCTACACCCTACACCCTACTCTACATGCTACACGCTACACGGTACATGATACACGCTACACCCTACACGCTACACGCTACACCCTACACGCTACACGCTACACTCTACACCCTACACGATACACCCTACACCCTACTCCCTACACTCTACACGCTACACGCTACACCCTACACCCCACACTGTACACCCTACACCCTGCACGCTACACTCTACACTCTGCTCCCTACTCTCTACACGCTACACTCTATACCCTACACTCTACACGCTACGCGCTACACGCTACACACTACACGCTACACCCTACACGCTGCACTCTATACGTTACACGGTACACGCTACACGCTACACCCTACACTGTACACCCTACACCCTACACGCTACACTCTACACGCTACATGCTACACCCTACACTCTACACCCTACACGCTATACGCTACACTCTACACCCTGCACGCTACACGCTACACGCTACACCCTACACGCTACACTCTACACCCTACACGCTACACTCTACATGCTACACGCTACACGCTACATGCTACACGCTACACCCTACACGCTACACTCTACACCCTACACCCTACACGCTACACTCTACACCCTACACGCTACACCCTACACTCTACACCCTACACCCTACACGCTACTCGCTACACTCTACACCCTACCCGCTACACTCTACACGCTACACGCTACACTCTACACTCTACACGCTACACGCTACACTCTACACCCTACACGCAACACGCTACACTCTACACCCTACACGCTACACTCTGCACGCTACACGCTACACCCTACACCCTACACACTACACTCTACACGCTACACGCTACACTCTACATCATACACGCTACACCCTACACTCTACACCCTACACCCTACACGCTATACCCGACACACTACACCCTACATGCTTCACCCTACACGCTACACTCTACACTCTACACCCTACACGCTACATGCTACACTCTACACGCTACACTCTACACCCTACATGCTACACTCTACATCCTACACCCTACACGCTATATGCTACACTCTACACCCTGCACGCTACACGCTACACTCTACACCCTAAACGCTACACTCTACACCCTACACGCTACACCCTACACTCTACACTCTCCACCCTACACGCTACACGCTACACTCTACACGCTACACCCTACACGCTACACTCTACACCCTACACGCAACACCCTACACTCTACACCCTACACCCTAAACCCTACACGCTACACCCTACACGCTACACTCTACACCCTACACCCTACACTCTACACCCTACACGCTACACGCTACACTCTACACCCTACACCCTACACACGCTACACGCTACACCCTACACTCTACACGCTACATGCTACACTCTACACCCTACACGATACATGCTACACTGTCACGATATGGTATGAAATATCATAAGTTTAGTGCTCTTGTCAGCCCAGGATGTGGGCTAGGAGGCCCCCCTTGTCTTTTGCTTCAGAGTTGTGCTTGCTTGCCAATGTAGATGGGGGAAGTGAGTTTTATTGACGAAAGGCATTTACGACCCCCAGTTCCTGTAGTAGTAAGTGCTCAGCTTTAACAGTTAGAGACACTTCTAGAACCATGCGGTCCTTTGTTCGGTTATTGTGAGATATTAGACAAACTATTTAGGATAGTGGAATGATAAATACATATTCTTTATCTCCGTCGAAGCATCTACCCATCACTCTAAACACAGTCGCCTAACTCCATCGGGGGAAGAAGTAGGGATTGCTCTGTAAATAATAGGACATATTTGGTCTCCTTAGAAAGCTCATGTTAATACAAGCTCTATGCTGGGTGTGATATGACTCTGATATGTACTGGGACGGAGTTATAAGCATTAGACCAATTTGTATCCAAGTTACTCAGACTGAAAGGTAGGAGGATCTGGAAAAGCCAGCCCTTTCTGTGAGGTCACAGACTGTAGATTATAAAGTTGTGGCCAGATCTCCCGGCTCAGTCTTCTTCTTCTCTTTTCCTGTGAGCCCTGAGCAGCACATCCAATGAGCTGGGATGTCTGGCTGACTGCCATGCAATGATCTGAGAAATGTGAGTGTTATCTTTTCTTCATTTAATCCTTTTATTTTCATAATTACCTTGTACATATTTGCAATTGTCTCATTTGTAACATCTTTGTAAAATATCTTTTATAAACACTGCCTAAAAATCGTTTATGGGGTATAATATTTAATACTAGTTCGTTCTTCCTGCTCTAAATACGTACCCTGTCTCTGAAGGGAATTACGCTACTATTTTAGGGGCTGGCTCCGGGCCCGTTTGATCGGAGCTGGTGGCAGCTTACCGTGTGCCGGCTTTTGGGGGGTCACTGTAGCGACTGCGGCTTGATAATTATTGTTCCTGCCTGAGTGGGAGTAGTTATCGCGTCGCTGCAGTGCGCCCAATAGCCAGTACATAGCAGGCAGCGTTTCTGGCGACTAATTACCCCAGGTGCAGTACCTAATCTGACCTGAGAGTAAGGGGGGCGCCAGAGAGCTGCAAGTGTTAAGTGGAACTGTAAGCGGGATAGACCCAAATCCCTGCAGTTCATGGTATAGTGAAGAGCAGTGGGATACCTAGAATAAGCCCCTGCTGTAAACTAAGAGGTCAATAGCCTCGTGTGTGTTTTTTCATCACATTGTGGCAGTGGAGGGATAACTAGGATAAGCCCCCTGCACATGTGATAGCCGTCTGTTGGTTTAAAGTCACCCCAATCCGTGACATATTGGGGGCAGCGGCTAAGGGATCTTGACAGTCACGGTGTGAATCGTGACATATTGGTGGCAAGGCGGTGGGATATTAGAGCATTAGTGATTTGGTTTGAGCAATCATTCCTCTCACTAAAAACTTGCAGAAAGTTCTTGCGAGAACTCTGCGCAAATAAGTTTGGAGAACGAACTCAGTGTTTATTAGTTGTGAGACAATTGTGTACTGGTAATTATCCCTTCCCTTTCTCTTCGTTTTTCTATTCTATCTTTTATTTGGCAACCATGGCTGCGAAAGGAGAAGCCTGGTACACCCAGCAGAAGAAAGACACTCTTGCTGGGATATGCATGTACCATGGCCTGAACCCCCAGAACAAGACCAAGACTCAAATGGTCGCTGAACTGGTGCAATGGGAAGCCGCTCTAGACCACTCGCAGAGCCCAGAGGCCGCAGATGCCAGCACCAGCGAACGTGGTGCTGCAGCAGAGGTCCAACCGCTGAATACGGGCCCTACTGGCAACCAGGGGGGCGCAGACTTCCGCCTGCAGTTGGCTCTGCAACAATGCTCCGCAGATGACCTAGAGAGACGTCTGCAGCTGATCCAGCAATACCAGGAGCGAGCCGAGCGAGAGGCTGAGAGAGCCGAGCGAGAGGCCCAGGCCCAGCGAGCCGAGCGCCAAGACTGGGGACCCACTTTGACCAGTGGACCCAAGGACTGTCAGTGACCACCTTTACACAGCTGCGAGACCTGATGATCAAAGACCAGTTCTTCCGTCTTTGCCCAACTGAAGTGCGACAGTTCGTGATGGACAGAGAACCCAACGTTGTGACGAAAGCAGCGCAGATTGCCGATGCCTATGAGGCCAACCGTAGATCGGAAGTGCGGAAGCCAGTCACCACCAGCTGGAGAGGGGGTAAGCCTGCAGCCAACGCCAGTACCCCTGCCAGCCAACACACCAGAGGTCCTGTCCCCGTGGCCAACAGCACCAGACCTACCACCGAACTTCGCCAGTGTTACCACTGCAGGCAGACTGGACACCTCAGTCACCAATGTCAAGCCAAGCAGAAGAACCCCTCATCCCAGGCCCCAGGGCCTAATGCAGCCGTTCTTTTGGTGGGTGGTGTGGTTGGGAGGGTGTGTGACAACGTACAGCCCGTCACGGTGGGAGGTCGTGTTGCTACCGGCCTCAAGGACACCGGGGCTGAACGAACCCTCATCCGACCCGAACTGGCGGCCCCTGAAGAAATCATTCCGGGGAAAACCCTGACTGTCACTGGGATTGGGGGCATCAGCTGTCCCTTACCGATGGCCCGGGTTTTTATTGATTGGGGTGCCGGGAGCGGGGTGAAAGAAGTGGGGCTGTCTGATAATTTGCCCACTGATGTTTTGTTGGGGACTGATTTGGGGAGGTTGTTTGCATACTACGTCCCTGACACCCCTCCCCAATCTGCTAATAAGCGTAACGTTAACCCTGATGATGATGATGATGATGATGATGATGGGAAATCGCATGTGTTACCTGACCATGCTTTATCTTGTAGTGATGCATCTGCTAACCATTTTTTCCCTAGGATTGATGGTGAAAATGCTGTACCTGTGCCAACTGTATCTGATAATGATGTTTCTGTAAAAGTTGATGTGTCCATAGGTACAGGAGTGCTCAGCCACGTTGCTCTGCGGAGTGAGACGGCTGAGGAACCCCTAGCAGGGGCAAGTGTCGGTGCTACAAGAAATGGGGAGATACATGGGAACCGTGAGACAGGTGACGCCAGGAAATTGACCAGTGCCACCGAGGAAGGTAACTGGCCCATAAGTAGCAATGCTCCTGAGGTAATGGGGGAGGATGGGGAGGTAGAGCCCATAGCAGCATCAGCGGATGGGTCTGTAGAAACCCCCGGGGAGACAGCCTACGTAGCTGCTGTCACCCGCAGTCAGAGTGCCCGGAACGCAGATAACTGTTTGCCTCCCGGACCCTCCTCAGTCATCAGTATGACTGAACCAGAGGTGGACCCAGAGCAGGTCCCAGAGGGCTCCCGTGGGGAAGGGACCCTGACATCGCTTTTGGCTTCCCCTAGCCAGGAGTTTCAGGCCGCTCTGCACACAGATGCGAGCCTAGAGAGTTTGAGACAACTCGCCGGGACGCGCTTCTCCGAGACTGATAAGGAGAAGGTGTTTTGGGAAGGAGGAAGGTTGTACCGGGAGACAGTACCCGGAGAATCACAAAAGGAGTGGTTGAGGGAAAGACAGCTGGTCGTCCCGCAGCAATTCCGGGGTGAGTTGTTGCGGATTGCCCATGAGATCCCGCTAGCTGGACACTTGGGGATCAGCAAAACCAAGGCCCGGCTGTCTCAACACTTCTATTGGCCTAAGATGGGGACAGATGTGTCAAACTACTGCCGCTCCTGTGTCACCTGTCAAAGAGTGGGGAAGGCGGGGCCTGCTCTTAAGGCTCCCCTGATCCCTTTGCCAGTGATAGAGGAGCCTTTCCAGAGGATCGCGGTGGACATTGTGGGCCCGCTGGCCATCCCCAGCAGCTCTGGAAAGCGATATATTCTTACTGTGGTAGACTACGCTACCCGGTACCCAGAGGCAGTAGCTCTGTCGTCAACTAGGGCAGATAAGGTGGCGGATGCCCTGTTGGCCATCTTTTCACGTGTAGGATTTCCCAGGGAAATGCTTACTGATCGAGGGACCCAATTTATGTCTCACCTAATGGAGGCTCTCTGTAAGAAAATGCAGGTGAAGCACCTGGTATCGAGTGCGTATCACCCACAGACCAATGGCTTGTGTGAACGCTTCAATGGTACCCTCAAACAGATGCTACGCATGCTGGTTGAGACACAAGGGCGCGACTGGGAGCGGTACCTCCCACACCTGCTATTCGCTTACAGAGAGGTTCCGCAGGCCCCGACGGGGTTCTCCCCCTTCGAGCTCCTGTACGGCAGGAGAGTCCGGGGACCCCTTGGGTTGGTAAGAGAATCCTGGGAAGAGGAGCCGAACCCTTCTGAAGTGTCCATAGTGGAGTATGTCATGCGCTTCCGTGACAAGCTGCAGACCTTGACGCAGTTGGTGCATGACAACATGACGCAGGCTCAGGCTGATCAGAAGCACTGGTACGACCAAAACGCCCGGGAGCGGACCTACCACGTGGGTCAAAAGGTTTGGGTGCTGGTTCCTGTACCAACAGATAAGCTTCAGGCAGCCTGGGAGGGCCCGTACGTCGTCCACCAACAGCTCAACCCGGTCACCTATGTGGTCACGCTTGACCACACTCGGGGTAGGCGAAAGGCCTTTCACGTCAACATGATGAAAGCTCATCACGAACGTGAACCTTTCGTCCTACCGGTCTGCAGCGCACCCGAAGACGGGGAGGAGGACACCCTCCTGGACATGCTGGCCCAAGCCAAGGCCCGTGGGTCCATTGAGGACGTGGAGGTAAGCGCCTCGCTAGATGAACCACAGCGGTTGCAGTTGCAAACCACCCTGGAACCCTTCCGGGTCGTGTTCTCCAACCGGCCTGGAAGGACTGAGTTAGCGGTCCATGAGGTGGACACCGGGAATCACGCCCCACTACGGCGAACACCCTATCGAATCTCTGACCAGGTGCAGCAGATTATGCGCCAGGAGATTGATGAGATGTTACAGCTGGGGGTGATTCGACGGTCCAAGAGCGCGTGGGCCTCACCGGTAGTTCTCGTGCCAAAGAAGGACCGGACCACCCGGTTCTGCGTGGACTACAGGGGGCTCAACGCCATTACAGCCTCTGATGCGCACCCAATGCCGCGCATAGAGGAGCTGCTTGAGAAGTTAGCTGGTGCAAAATACCTGACAATAATGGATCTGAGTCGCGGATACTGGCAGATTCCCCTGAGCCCCGAGGTGCAGGAGAAGTCCGCCTTTATCACACCCTTTGGACTGTACGAGTCCACGGTCATGCCCTTCGGCATGAAGAATGCCCCTGCCACTTTCCAGCGGATGGTCAATCTCCTGCTTCAGGGACTGGAGAAGTACGCCGTGGCGTACTTAGATGACATTGCCATCTTCAGTCCCTCCTGGGATGAACACCTGCAGCATCTTGAGGAGGTGCTCGGGCGAATTCACCGAGCAGGACTGACTATCAAGCCGGGAAAGTGCCAGATGGGCATGAGGGAGGTCCACTACCTGGGGCACCGGGTAGGCGGAGGCACCCTGAAACCGGAGCCTGACAAAGTGGGCGTGATCGTGAACTGGCCCACTCCCAGGACCAAGAAACATGTGATGTCCTTCCTGGGCACTGCAGGGTACTATAGGCGCTTCGTGCAGCACTATAGTAGCCTGGCAAAACCTTTGACGGACCTCACCAGGAAGAAGCTACCCCACATCGTCAACTGGACAGATGGCTGTGAGGGGGCCTTCCAGGCGTTGAAAACAGCACTGTGCAACGCCCCTGTGTTGAAAGCAGTCGACAGCAGTCGACCGTTCTTGGTACAGACCGACGCCAGCGAGTTTGGCCTCGGTGCTGTGCTCAGCCAGGTTGACTCGGAGGACCAAGAGCACCCCGTGTTGTACCTGAGCCGGAAACTTTTGCTGAGGGAAGTGGCCTACTCCACCATTGAGAAGGAGTGCCTGGCCATAGTCTGGGCCCTGCAGCGCTTGCAGCCCTACTTGTACGGTCGCACCTTCACTGTGGTGACCGACCACAACCCTCTGCGCTGGCTAAGCACCATGTGTGGAACCAATGGCAGGTTGCTACGCTGGAGCCTTGCCCTTCAGCAATTTGACTTCACCATTGAACACAAAGCGGGCAGGGAGCATGGGAATGCAGATGGACTGTCCCGCCAGGGTGAACCCACGGAGGTGCGCATGGAGGCATACCGAGAGGTCCTGCCGACGTAGCGCACGCCAAAAGGGGGAGGTGTCACGATATGGTATGAAATATCATAAGTTTAGTGCTCTTGTCAGCCCAGGATGTGGGCTAGGAGGCCCCCCTTGTCTTTTGCTTCAGAGTTGAGCTTGCTTGCCAATGTAGATGGGGGAAGTGAGTTTTATTGACGAAAGGCATTTACGACCCCCAGTTCCTGTAGTAGTAAGTGCTCAGCTTTAACAGTTAGAGACACTTCTAGAACCATGCGGTCCTTTGTTCGGTTATTGTGAGATATTAGACAAACTATTTAGGATAGTGGAATGATAAATACATATTCTTTATCTCCGTCGAAGCATCTACCCATCACTCTAAACACAGTCGCCTAACTCCATCGGGGGAAGAAGTAGGGATTGCTCTGTAAATAATAGGACATATTTGGTCTCCTTAGAAAGCTCATGTTAATACAAGCTCTATGCTGGGTGTGATATGACTCTGATATGTACTGGGACGGAGTTATAAGCATTAGACCAATTTGTATCCAAGTTACTCAGACTGAAAGGTAGGAGGATCTGGAAAAGCCAGCCCTTTCTGTGAGGTCACAGACTGTAGATTATAAAGTTGTGGCCAGATCTCCCGGCTCAGTCTTCTTCTTCTCTTTTCCTGTGAGCCCTGAGCAGCACATCCAATGAGCTGGGATGTCTGGCTGACTGCCATGCAATGATCTGAGAAATGTGAGTGTTATCTTTTCTTCATTTAATCCTTTTATTTTCATAATTACCTTGTACATATTTGCAATTGTCTCATTTGTAACATCTTTGTAAAATATCTTTTATAAACACTGCCTAAAAATCGTTTATGGGGTATAATATTTAATACTAGTTCGTTCTTCCTGCTCTAAATACGTACCCTGTCTCTGAAGGGAATTACGCTACTATTTTAGGGGCTGGCTCCGGGCCCGTTTGATCGGAGCTGGTGGCAGCTTACCGTGTGCCGGCTTTTGGGGGGTCACTGTAGCGACTGCGGCTTGATAATTATTGTTCCTGCCTGAGTGGGAGTAGTTATCGCGTCGCTGCAGTGCGCCCAATAGCCAGTACATAGCAGGCAGCGTTTCTGGCGACTAATTACCCCAGGTGCAGTACCTAATCTGACCTGAGAGTAAGGGGGGCGCCAGAGAGCTGCAAGTGTTAAGTGGAACTGTAAGCGGGATAGACCCAAATCCCTGCAGTTCATGGTATAGTGAAGAGCAGTGGGATACCTAGAATAAGCCCCTGCTGTAAACTAAGAGGTCAATAGCCTCGTGTGTGTTTTTTCATCACATTGTGGCAGTGGAGGGATAACTAGGATAAGCCCCCTGCACATGTGATAGCCGTCTGTTGGTTTAAAGTCACCCCAATCCGTGACATATTGGGGGCAGCGGCTAAGGGATCTTGACAGTCACGGTGTGAATCGTGACATATTACACCCTACACGCTACAGCCTACATGCTACACGCTACACTCTACACCCTACAAGCTACACGCTACACGCTACACCCTACACTCTACACCCTACACCGTACACGCTACACGCTACACTCTACACGCTACACCCTTCACTCTACACCCTACACTCTACATGCTACACTCTACACCCTACACGGTACACCCTACAATCTACACGCTACATGCTACACTCTACACTCTACACCCTACACCCTACACGCTACATGCTACACTCTACACCCTACACGCTACACTCTACACCCTACACGCTACATGCTACACTCTACACCATACACCCTACACGCTACATGCTACACGCTACACTCTACACCCTACACGCTACACGCTAGGGTGTAGAGTGTAATATGTAGCGTGTAGTTTGTAGCGTTTAGCTTGTAGGGTGTAGCGGGTAGCGTGTAGGGTGTAGAGTGTAGCGTGTAGCGTGTAGCATGTAGGGTGTAGGGTGTAGAGTGTAGAGTGTAGCGTGTAGGGTGTAGAGTGTAGGGTGTAGGATGTAGAGTGTAGGGTTTAGAGTGTAATGTGTAGCGTGTAGGGTGTAGCGTGTAGCATGTAGGGTGTAGGGTGTGGAGTGTAGGGTGTAGCGTGTAGGGTGTAGAGTGTAGAGTGTAGGGTGTAGCGTGTAGGGTGTAGAGTGTAGCGTGTAGGGTGTAGCGTGTAGCGTGCAGGGTGTAGAGTGTAGCGTATAGCGTGTAGGGTGTAGAGTGTAGGGTGTAGCGTGTAGGGTGTAGAGTGTAGGGTGTAGCGTGTAGGGTGTAGAGTGTAGTGTGTAGCGTGTAGGGTGTAGGGTGTAGGGTGTAGCGTGTAGGGTGTAGAGTGTAGCGTGTAGCGTGTAGGGTGTAGGGTGTAGGGTGTAGCATGTAGTGTGTAGCGTGTAGCGTGTATGGTGTAGCGTGTAGCATGTAGCGTGTAGCGTGTAGCATGTAGAGTGTAGGGTGTAGGGTGTAGGGTGTAGCATGTAGAGTGTAGGGTGTAGGGTGTAGCGTGTAGAGTGTAGGGTATAGAGTGTAGCGTCTAGGGTGTAGAGTGTAGCGTGTAGCGTGTAGGGTGTAGAGTGTAGCGTGTAGGGTGTAGAATATAGCGTGTAGAGAGTAGGGTGTAGGGTGTAGAGTGTAGGGTGTAGGGTGTAGAGTGTAGGGTGTAGCGTGTAGGGTGTAGCGAGTAGCGTGTAGGGTGTAGGGTGTAGAGTGTAGGGTGTAGCGTGTAGGGTGTAGCGTGTATCGTGTAGCGTGTAGAGTGTAGCGTCTAGCGTATAGGGTGTAGCGTGTAGCGTGTAGATTGTAGCTTGTAGGGTGTAGGGTGTAGCATGTAGCGTGTAGGGTGTAGAGTGTAGCGTGTAGTGTGTAGGGTGTAGGGTGTAGAGTGTAGGGTGTAGAGTGTAGCGTGTAGAGTGTAGGGTGTAGAGTGTAGGGTGTAGAGTGTAACGTGTAGTGTGTAGGGTGTAGCGTGTAGCGTGTAGGGTGTAGCGTGTAGCTTGTAGGGTGCAGGGTGTAGAGTGTAACGTGTTGCGTGTAGGGTGTAGCGTGTAGCGTGTAGGGTGTAGCGTGTAGTGTGTAGCGTGTAGGGTGTAGGGTGTAGAGTGTAGCGTGTAGCGTGTAGGGTGTAGGGTGTAGAGTGCAGAGTGTAGGGTGTAGAGTGTAGCGTGTAGAGTGTAGGGTGTAGAGTGTAGGGTGTAGAGTGTAACGTGTAGTGTGTAGGGTGTAGCGTGTAGGGTGTAGTGTGTAGAGTGTAACGTGTAGCGTGTAGGGTGTAGCGTGTAGCGTGTAGGGTGTAGCGTGTAGCGTGTAGTGTGTAGCGTGTAGGGTGTAGGGTGTAGAGTGTAGCGTGTAGGGTGTAGAGTGTAACGTGTAGCGTGTAGGGTGTAGTGGGTAGGGTGTAGGGTGTAGAGTGTAACGTGTAGCGTGTAGGGTGTAGCGTGTAGCGTGTAGGGTGTAGCGTGTAGCGTGTAGTGTGTAGCGTGTAGGGTGTAGGGTGTAGAGTGTAGCGTGTAGGGTGTAGCATGTAGCGTGTAGGGTGTAGGGTGTATAGTGTAGCGTGTAGTGTGAAGCATGCAGGGTGTAGGGTGTCGGGTATAGCGTGTAGGGTGTAGGGTGTAGAGTGTAGGAAGTAGCGTGTATGGTGTAGAGTGTAGCGTGTAGAGTGTAGCGTGTAGGGTGTAGGGTGTAGCGTGTAGCGTGCAGAGTGTAGCGTGTAGGGTGTAGAGTGTAGCGTGTTGCGTGTAGGGTGTAGAGTGTAGCGTGTAGAGTGTAGAGTGTAGCGTGTAGCGTGTAGCGTGTAGAGTGTAGCGTGTAGGGTGTAGAGTATAGTGTGTAGCGTGTAGGGTGTATGGTGTAGAGTGTAGAGTGTAGCATGTAGCGTGTAGCGTGTAGAGTGTAGCGTGTAGGGTGTAGAGTGTAGCGTGTTGCATGTAGGGTGTACAGTGTAGCGTGTAGAGTGTAGGGTGTAGAGTGTAGCGTGTAGCGTGTAGCGTGTAGGGTGTAGAGTGTAGCGTGTAGCGTGTAGAGTGTAGCGTGTAGCGTGTAGGTTGTAGAGTGTAGCATGTAGCGTGTAGGGTGTAGGGTGTAACGTGTAGCGTGTAGAGTGTAGATTGTAGCGTGTAGCATGTAGAGCGTAGAGTGTAGCGTGTAGGGTGTAGAGTGTAGCGCGTAGCGTGTAGGGTGTAGGGTGTAGAGTGTAGCGTGTAGCGTGTAGAGTGTACGGTGTAGAGTGTAGGGTGTAGCGTGTAGGGTGTAGAGTGTAGCGTGTAGCGTGTAGCGTGTAGGGTTAAGCTACACGCTACACACTAAACACAAAAAGAAAAGGATATGCAAACCAATGGGATCCACCTGAAATAGTCAATTTTATTGCACAAAAATAGTAATCCACAAACAGAACCAGGCAAAACATACATTTAAAAACATTTAAAACACTAGTATGGCTGAATAGGCCATAAGTAATTTTACCCGAGGGAATGAAGGAAGCTAATACATTACAGCATATGTGAGACAGGAGAAATAACCAGAGAGAAAAAATTGCTAGGTATGCGGGTACACCAATCTTAGTCAAATCTACATATAAGAAGCCTATTGTTTACTGCCAACTGTGACCCCCTGAGTACTATGACAAGAAACATATACTCCAGCCTAGTATCTGGAAGAAATACATCATGGATCCTATTTTGTTCAACACAGCATGCGTGCGCACAGTTGGTAAGCAAATGAAAGCAGACCCCTATAGAAAGGTAATCAGGGAAATAGATATGCTGCAGTACTACAAAATCCTAGTTATTTGGATAAATGTATGCATACAGACGCCTTGTGGAAATACAAAGAATCAGGATCCATTGTCCTAAGGCTTGGAAAAATGCCAGGCCATGCATGAAGTAAATAGGTGTAATTCCATAGCAGTTGTAAAGATAAGTAACCCAAGTCCTGTCCCTCGGGAAAAAAACAAAGGAAGCCCTTTACCCCACGCGTATCGACGCTACTCAAGCGTCTTCATCAGAGGAAAAAGTGACACCCTACACGCTACACGCTACACTCTACACCCTACACGCTACACTCTACACCCTACCCGCTACACCCTACACTCTACACGCTACATGCTACACTCTACACCTTACACAATACACGCTACTTGCTACACCCTACATGCTACACTCTACACGCTACACCCTACACGGTACACCCTACACCCTACACCCTACACGCTACAATCTACACGCTACACGCTACACACTATACGCTACACGCTAGACGCTACACTCTACACGCTACACGATACACGCTACACCCTACTTGCTACACCCTACACTCTACACCCTACAACCTACTCGCTACACGCTACACCCTACCCGCTACACCCTACACAATACACGCTACTTGCTACACCCTACATGCTACACTCTACACGCTACACACTACACGCTACACCCTACACGGTACACCCTACACCCTACACGCTACAATCTACACGCTACACGCTACACACTATACGCTACACGCTAGACGCTACACTCTACACGCTACACGATACACGCTACACCCTACTTGCTACACCCTACACTCTACACCCTACAACCTACTCGCTACACGCTACACGCTACACGCTACACCCTACACGCTACACCCTACACTCTACACCCTACACCCTACACGCTACACGCTACACGCTACACCCTACACGCTACACCCTACACTCTACACCCTACACGCTACACCCTACACGCTACACGTTACACTCTACACCCTACAACCTACACTCTACACCCTACACCCTACTCTCTACACTCTACACTCTACACCCTACACGCTACACTCTACACCCTACACCCTACACGCTACACGCTACACTCTACACGCTAAACGCTACAGCTTATACCCTACACTCTACACCGTACACCCTACATGCTACACTCTACACCCTACACGCTACACCCTACACCCTACACCCTACATGCTACACCCTACACTCTACACCCTACACCCTACACGCTACACCCTACGCCCTGCACGCCACACACTACACTCTACACGCTACACCCTACACCCTACACTGTACACCCTACACGCTACACGCTACACTCTACACGCTACACCCTACACTCTACACCCTACACCCTACACGCTATACGCTACACTCTACACCTGCACGCTACACGCTACACCCTACACGCTACACTCTACACCCTACACGCTACACCCTACACTCTACACCCTACACCCTACACACTACACGCTACTCGCTACACTCTACACCCTACACGCTACACTCTACACTCTACTCCCTACTCTCTACACGCTACACCCTACACGGTACACCCTACACCCTACACCCTACACGCTACAATCTACACGCTACACGCTACACACTATACGCTACACGCTAGACGCTACACTCTACACGCTACACGATACACGCTACACCCTACATGCTACACCCTACACTCTACACCCTACAACCTACTCGCTACACGCTACACGCTACACGCTACACCCTACACGCTACACCCTACACTCTACACCCTACACCCTACACGCTACACGCTACACGCTACACCCTACACGCTACACCCTACACTCTACACCCTACACGCTACACCCTACACGCTACACGTTACACTCTACACCCTACACCCTACACTCTACACCCTACACCCTACTCTCTACACTCTACACTCTACACCCTACACGCTACACTCTACACCCTACACCCTACACGCTACACGCTACACTCTACACGCTAAACGCTACAACTTATACCCTACACTCTACACTGTACACCCTACATGCTACACTCTACACCCTACACGCTACACCCTACACCCTACATGCTACACCTTACACTCTACACCCTACACCCTACACGCTACACCCTACACCCTACACTGTACACCCTACACCCTACACGCTACACGCTACACTCTACACGCTACACCCTACACTCTACACCCTACACCCTACACGCTATACGCTACACTCTACACCTGCACGCTACACGCTACACCCTACACGCTACACTCTACACCCTACACGCTACACCCTACACTCTACACCCTACACCCTACACACTACACGCTACTCGCTACACTCTACACCCTACACGCTACACTCTACACTCTACTCCCTACTCTCTACACGCTACACTCTATACCCTACACTCTACACGCTACGCGCTACACGCTACACACTACACACTACACACTACACTTTACACTCTACACGCTACACACTACACGCTACACGCTACACTCTACACCCTACACCCTACTCTACATGCTACACGCTACACGGTACATGATACACGCTACACCCTACACGCTACACGCTACACCCTACACGCTACACGCTACACTCTACACCCTACACGCTACACCCTACACCCTTCTCCCTACACTCTACACGCTACACGCTACACCCTACACCCTACACTGTACACCCTACACCCTACACGCTACACTCTACACGCTACATGCTACACCCTACACTCTACACCCTACACGCTATACGCTACACTCTACACCCTGCACGCTACACGCTACACGCTACACCCTACACGCTACACTCTACACCCTACACGCTACACTCTACACCCTACACGCTACACTCTACATGCTACACGCTACACGCTACATGCTACACGCTACACCCTACACCCTACACGTTACACTCTACACCCTACACGCTACACCCTACACTACACCCTACACCCTACACGCTACTCGCTACACTCTACACCCTACCCGCTACACTCTACACGCTACACGCTACACTCTACACTCTACACGCTACACGCTACACTCTACACCCTACACGCAACACGCTACACTCTACACCCTACACGCTACACTCTACACCATACACGCTACACCCTACACTCTACACCCTACACCCTACACGCTATACCCGACACCCTACACCCTACATGCTTCACCCTACACTCTACACTCTACACCCTACACGCTACACCCTACACTCTACACCCTACACCCTACACACTACACGCTACTCGCTACACTCTACACCCTACACGCTACACTCTACACTCTACTCCCTACTCTCTACACGCTACACTCTATACCCTACACTCTACACGCTACGCGCTACACGCTACACACTACACACTACACGCTACACTTTACACTCTACACGCTACACACTACACGCTACACGCTACACTCTACACCCTACACCCTACTCTACATGCTACACGCTACACGGTACATGATACACGCTACACCCTACACGCTACACGCTACACCCTACACGCTACACGCTACACTCCACACCCTACACGCTACACCCTACACCCTACTCCCTACACTCTACACGCTACACGCTACACCCTACACCCTACACTGTACACCCTACACCCTACATGCTACACTCTACACTCTGCTCCCTACTCTCTACACGCTACACTCTATACCCTACACTCTACACGCTACGCGCTACACGCTACACACTACACGCTACACCCTACACGCTACACTTTACACTCTACACGCTACACTCCACACTCTACACACTACACTCTACACCCTACACCCTACACCCTACTCTACATGCTACACGCTACACCCTACACGCTTCACCCTACACCCTACACGCTACACGCTACACTCTACACCCTACACTCTACACCCTACACGCTACACGCTACACGCTACACTCTACACTCTAAACACTACAGCTTATACCCTACACTCTACACCGTACACCCTACACGCTACACTCTACACCCTGCACGCTACACCCTACACCCTACATGCAACACCCTACACTCTACACCCTACACCCTACATGCTACACTCTACACCCTACACCCTACTCTACATGCTACACGCTACACGGTACATGATACACGCTACACCCTACACGCTACACGCTACACCCTACACGCTACACGCTACACTCTACACCCTACACGATACACCCTACACCCTACTCCCTACACTCTACACGCTACACGCTACACCCTACACCCCACACTGTACACCCTACACCCTGCACGCTACACTCTACACTCTGCTCCCTACTCTCTACACGCTACACTCTATACCCTACACTCTACATGCTACACGCTACACGCTACACGCTACATGCTACACCCTACACGCTACACCCTACACCCCACACGCTACACGCTACACGCTACACTCTACACCCTACACTCTACACCCTACACGCTACACGCTACACGCTACACTCTACACGCTAAACGCTACAGCTTATACCCTACACTCTACACCGTACACCCTACACGCTACACTCTACACCCTACACGCTACACCCTACACCCTACACCCTACATGCTACACCCTACACTCTACACCCTACACCCTACACGCTACACCCTACGCCCTGCACGCCACACACTACACTCTACACGCTACACCCTACACGCTACACTCTACACGCTACACGCTACACGCTACACTCTACACCCTAAACGCTACACTCTACACCCTACACACTACACTCTACACGCTACACGGTACACGCTACACGCTACGCCCTACACCCTACACGCTACATGTTACACTCTACACCCTACACGCTACACTCTACACCCTACACGCTACACCCTACACCCTACACGCTACACACTACACGCTACACTCTACACCCTACACGCTGCACTCTATACGTTACACGGTACACGCTACACGCTACACCCTACACTGTACACCCTACACCCTACACGCTACACTCTACACGCTACATGCTACACCCTACACTCTACACCCTACACGCTATACGCTACACTCTACACCCTGCACGCTACACGCTACACCCTACACGCTACACTCTACATGCTACACGCTACACGCTACATGCTACACGCTACACCCTACACGCTACACTCTACACCCTACACCCTACACGCTACACGCTACACTCTACACCCTACACGCTACACCCTACACTCTACACCCTACACCCTACACGCTACTCGCTACACTCTGCACCCTACCCGCTACACTCTACACGCTACACGCTACACTCTACACTCTACACGCTACACGCTACACTCTACACCCTACATGCAACACGCTACACTCTACACCCTACACGCTACACTCTGCACGCTACACGCTACACCCTACACCCTACACACTACACTCTACACGCTACACGCTACACTCTACACCATACTCGCTACACCCTACACTCTACACCCTACACCCTACACGCTATACCCGACACCCTACACCCTACATGCTTCACCCTACACGCTACACTCTACACTCTACACCCTACACGCTACATGCTACACTCTACACGCTACACTCTACACCCTACATGCTACACTCTACATCCTACACCCTACACGCTATATGCTACACTCTACACCCTGCACGCTACACGCTACACTCTACACCCTAAACGCTACACTCTACACCCTACACGCTACACCCTACACTCTACAATCTCCACCCTACACGCTACACTCTACACGCTACACCCTACACGCTACACTCTACACCCTACACGCAACACCCTACACTCTACACCCTACACCCTAAACCCTACACGCTACACCCTACACGCTACACTCTACACCCTACACCCTACACTCTACACCCTACACGCTACATGCTACATTCTACACCCTACACCCTACACACGCTACACGCTACACCCTACACTCTACACGCTACATGCTACACTCTACACCCTACACGATACATGCTACACCCTACACGCTACAGCCTACACGCTACACGCTACACTCTACACCCTACAAGCTACACGCTACACGCTACACCCTACACTCTACACCCTACACCGTACACGCTACACGCTACACTCTACACGCTACACCCTTCACTCTACACCCTACACTCTACATGCTACACTCTACACCCTACACGGTACACCCTACAATCTACACGCTACATGCTACACTCTACACTCTACACCCTACACCCTACACGCTACATGCTACACTCTACACCCTACACGCTACACTCTACACCCTACACGCTACATGCTACACTCTACACCATACACCCTACACGCTACATGCTACACGCTACACTCTACACCCTACACGCTACACGCTAGGGTGTAGAGTGTAATATGTAGCGTGTAGTTTGTAGCGTTTAGCTTGTAGGGTGTAGCGGGTAGCGTGTAGGGTGTAGAGTGTAGCGTGTAGCGTGTAGCATGTAGGGTGTAGTGTCATGATCTCTGCAGGCAGAGATCATAGCAAGCCTATAGAGGGACAAGCTCTCGGAAGATGGAACTATACTGACCATGAACTAAGCCTGCCGCGCAACTAGAAATAGCCAGGTAGCATTTCCTATTTATCGCTAGATGCCCAGCTCTGGCCTAAGACCTAAATAGCTAGCAGAGGGAAATATAAGACCTGGCTCACCTCTAGAGAAATATTCCAAAGAAGACAGTAGCCCCCCACATATAATGACGGTGAGTTCAGATGAAACAACAAACGCAGCAGGAAAATAGTCTTAGCAAATTTGAGGTCCGCTTACTAGATAGCAGAAGACAGATAGTATACTTTCATGGTCAGCAGAAAAACACTAACAAAACACCATCCAGAGATTACCTTAAACTCTGGCATTAACTCATAACGCCAGAGTAGCAATCCCTGATCAACGAGAGCTTTCCAGACACAGTAACAAAACTTCAGCTGTGAACTGGAACAAATAGGCAAAACAAAACATGGACAAAAGTCCAACTTATCTAGTAGTAGTCTAGAAGCAGGAACAAGCACTGAGAGGCATCAGATAACATTGTTGACCGGCAAGAAACCACCAGAGAAATGAGCTTAAATAGCGACACCCACTACTGATGGAATCAGGTGAAACAGGAAAGAGGATGACAAGTCCAATTCCACAAGCGGCCACCGGGGGAGCCCAGAATCCAAATTCACAACAGTACCCCCCCCTCAAGGAGGGGGCACCGAACCCTCACCAGATCCACCAGGGCGACCAGGATGAGCCCTATGGAAGGCACGAACAAGATCAGAAGCATGAACATCAGATGCATTGACCCAAGAATTATCCTCCTGGCCGTAACCCTTCCAGTTGACCAGATACTGGAGTTTCCGTCTGGAAACACGAGAGTCCAAAATTTTCTCCACAACGTACTCCAACTCACCCTCAACCAACACCGGAGCAGGAGGCTCAACTGAAGGTACAACAGGTACCTCATACCTGCGCAATAACGACCGATGAAAAACGTTATGAATGGAAAAGGACGCAGGGAGGTCCAAACGGAAAGAAACAGGATTAAGAATCTCCAATATTCTATAAGGGCCGATGAACCGAGGTTTAAACTTAGGAGAAGAGACCCTCATAGGGACAAAACGAGAAGACAACCACACTAAATCTCCAACACAAAGCCGAGAACCAACACGACGATGACGGTTGGCAAAACGCTGAGTCTTCTCCTGGGACAACTTCAAATTGTCCATAACCTGCCCCCAAATGTGATGCAATCTCTCTACCACCGCATCCACTCCAGGACAATCCGAGGATTCCACCTGACCGGAGGAAAATCGAGGGTGAAACCCCGAATTACAGAAAAACGGGGACACCAAGGTGGAAGAACTGGCCCGATTATTGAGGGCGAACTCTGCCAATGGCAAAAAAGCAACCCAATCATCCTGGTCAGCAGAGACAAAACACCTCAGATATGTCTCAAGGGTCTGATTAGTCCGCTCGGTCTGGCCATTAGTCTGAGGGTGAAAAGCAGACGAAAAAGACAAATCTATGCCCATCCTAGCACAGAATGCCCGCCAAAATCTAGACACAAATTGGGTACCTCTGTCAGAAACAATATTCTCAGGAATACCGTGCAATCGGACAACATTCTGAAAAAACAGAGGAACCAACTCAGAAGAAGAAGGCAACTTGGGCAGAGGAACCAAATGGACCATTTTAGAGAAACGGTCACAGACCACCCAGATGACAGACATCTTCTGGGAAACAGGCAGATCTGAAATAAAATCCATCGAGATGTGTGTCCAAGGCCTCTTAGGAATAGGCAAGGGCAACAGCAGTCCGCTAGCCCGAGAACTACAAGACTTGGCCCGAGCACAAACGTCACATGACTGCACAAAGACTCGCACATCTCGTGACAGAGAAGGCCACCAGAAGGATCTTGCCACCAAATCCCTGGTACCAAAAATTCCGGGATGACCTGCCAATGCAGAAGAATGTACCTCAGAGATGACTCTGCTGGTCCAATCATCCGGAACAAACAGTCTATCAGGCGGACAACGATCCGGTCTATCCGCCTGAAACTCTTGCAAGGACCGCCGCAGATCAGGAGAAACGGCCGACAAAATTACTCCCTCCCTAAGGATACCTGTGGGTTCAGAATTACCAGGAGAGTCCGGGTCAAAACTCCTAGAAAGGGCATCTGCCTTAACATTCTTAGAACCCGGTAGGTATGACACCACAAAATTAAAGCGAGAAAAAAATAAAGACCAGCGCGCCTGTCTAGGATTCAGGCGTCTGGCAGTCTCAAGATAAATCAAATTTTTGTGGTCAGTCAATACCACCACCTGATGTCTAGCCCCCTCGAGCCAATGGCGCCACTCCTCAAACGCCCACTTCATGGCCAAAAGCTCCCGATTCCCAACATCATAATTCCGCTCTGCGGGCGAAAATTTGCGAGAAAAGAAGGCACAAGGCCTAATGACGGAGCAGTCGGAACCTTTCTGCGACAACACTGCCCCAGCTCCGATCTCCGAAGCGTCAACCTCAACCTGAAAAGGCAGATTCACATCAGGCTGACGCAACACAGGGGCAGAGGCAAAACGGCGCTTAAGCTCCTGAAAGGCCTCTACAGCATGAGGGGACCAATTAGCAACATCAGCGCCTTGTCTGGTCAAATCAGTCAGTGGTTTAACGACATCCGAAAAACCAGCAATAAATCGGCGGTAAAAGTTGGCAAAGCCCAAAAATCTCTGAAGACCCTTAAGAGAGGAGGGCTGAGTCCAGTCACAAATAGCTTGCACCTTGACGGGATCCATCTCAATGGAAGAGGGAGAAAAAATATACCCCAAAAAGGAAATTTTCTGGACCCCAAAAACGCACTTAGACCCCTTCACACATAAGGAATTAGACCGCAGAACCTGAAAAACTCTCCTGACCTGCTGGACATGAGAGTCCCAGTCATCAGAAAAAATCAGAATATCATCCAGATATATTATCATAAATTTATCCAGAAAATCGCGGAAAATATCATGCATAAAAGACTGGAAAACTGAAGGGGCATTAGAAAGACCAAAAGGCATGACCAAATACTCAAAGTGGCCCTCGGGCGTATTAAATGCGGTCTTCCACTCATCCCCCTGCCTGATCCGCACCAAATTATACGCCCCACGAAGATCAATTTTAGAGAACCACTTAGCACCCTCTATACGAGCAAACAAATCAGTAAGCAATGGCAATGGGTATTGATACTTAACAGTGATCTTATTCAGAAGCCGATAATCAATACATGGTCTCAAAGAGCCGTCTTTTTTTGAGACAAAGAAAAACCCAGCTCCCAAGGGAGAAGAAGATGGACGAATATGTCCCTTTTCCAAAGACTCCTTTATATATTCCCGCATAGCAGCATGTTCCGGCACAGACAAATTAAACAAACGACCCTTTGGATATTTACAACCCGGTATCAAATCTATGGCACAATCGCACTCACGGTGCGGAGGTAACGACCCAAGCTTGGGTTCGTCAAAGACGTCTTGATAATCAGAGAGGAACTCAGGGACTTCAGAGGGAATGGACGACGAAATAGAAACCAAAGGTACGTCCCCATGAATACCCTTACATCCCCAGCTCAACACAGACATTGCTCTCCAGTCCAAGACTGGGTTGTGAGACTGCAACCATGGCAATCCCAGTACCAAATCGTCATGTAAATTATACAGCACCAGGAAACGAATAATCTCCTGGTGATCCGGATTGATACGCATGGTTACTTGTGTCCAGTATTGTGGTTTATTATTAGCCAATGGGGTGGAGTCAATCCCCTTCAGAGGAATAAGAGTCTCCAAAGGCTCTAAATCAAAACCACAACGATTGGCAAAGGACCAATCCATAAGACTCAGAGCGGCGCCAGAGTCAACATAGGCGTCCGTGGCAATGGATGACAAAGAGCAAATCAGGGTTACAGACAAAATAAACTTAGACTGAATGGTGCTAATGGAAACAGACTTATCAAGCTTCTTTGTACGCCTAGAGCATGCTGATATAACATGAGTAGAATCCCCACAATAGAAACACAATCCATTCTTCCGTCTAAAATTCTGTCGCTCGCTCCTGGACAGAATTCTATCACACTGCATACTTTCTGGCGTCTTTTCCATAGACACCGCCAGATGGTGCACCGGTTTGCGCTCCCGCAGACGCCTATCAATCTGAATAGCCATTGTCATGGACTCATTCAGACCTGCAGGCAAAGGGAACCCCACCATAACATCCTTAACGGCATCAGAGAGACCTTCTCTGAAAGTTGCCGCCAAGGCGCACTCATTCCACTGAGTAAGCACAGACCATTTACGGAATTTTTGGCAGAAAACTTCAGCTTCGTCTTGCCCCTGAGATAGTGCCATCAAAGTTTTTTCTGCCTGAAGTTCCAAATGAGGTTCCTCATAAAGCAAGCCCAAGGCCAGAAAAAACGCATCCACATCGCGTAACGCAGGATCCCCTGCTGGCAATGAGAAGGCCCAATCTTGAGGGTCACCCCTGAGCAAGGAAATCACAATCCTAACCTGCTGAGCAGGGTCTCCAGCTGAACGAGACTTCAGGGACAAATAAAGCTTACAATTATTTCGGAAATTCTGGAAGCTAGCTCTATTCCCTGTGAAGAACTCCGGCAAAGGAATTCTCGGCTCAGATACCGGAGCATGTACCACAAAATCTTGTAAATTTTGTACTTTCGTGATGAGATTATTCAAACCCGCAGTTACACTCTGGAGATCCATTATTGTCAGGTGCACACAGAGCATACAGAGATTAGGAGGAGAGAGAGAGAAAAGACTGCAGCAAGGCAGACTGGAGGAAAAAAAAAAAAAAAAAATTTCAGCAGACTTCTTATAACTCTCCTTTCTCAACCAGGGTCTTTAACACTTTATGGGCCGGTCAAACTGTCATGATCTCTGCAGGCAGAGATCATAGCAAGCCTATAGAGGGACAAGCTCTCGGAAGATGGAACTATACTGACCATGAACTAAGCCTGCCGCGCAACTAGAAATAGCCAGGTAGCATTTCCTATTTATCGCTAGATGCCCAGCTCTGGCCTAAGACCTAAATAGCTAGCAGAGGGAAATATAAGACCTGGCTCACCTCTAGAGAAATATTCCAAAGAAGACAGTAGCCCCCCACATATAATGACGGTGAGTTCAGATGAAACAACAAACGCAGCAGGAAAATAGTCTTAGCAAATTTGAGGTCCGCTTACTAGATAGCAGAAGACAGATAGTATACTTTCATGGTCAGCAGAAAAACACTAACAAAACACCATCCAGAGATTACCTTAAACTCTGGCATTAACTCATAACGCCAGAGTAGCAATCCCTGATCAACGAGAGCTTTCCAGACACAGTAACAAAACTTCAGCTGTGAACTGGAACAAATAGGCAAAACAAAACATGGACAAAAGTCCAACTTATCTAGTAGTAGTCTAGAAGCAGGAACAAGCACTGAGAGGCATCAGATAACATTGTTGACCGGCAAGAAACCACCAGAGAAATGAGCTTAAATAGCGACACCCACTACTGATGGAATCAGGTGAAACAGGAAAGAGGATGACAAGTCCAATTCCACAAGCGGCCACCGGGGGAGCCCAGAATCCAAATTCACAACAGTGTAGGGTGTAGAGTGTAGAGTGTAGCGTGTATGGTGTAGAGTGTAGGGTGTAGGATGTAGAGTGTAGGGTTTAGAGTGTAATGTGTAGCGTGTAGGGTGTAGCGTGTAGCATGTAGGGTGTAGGGTGTGGAGTGTAGGGTGTAGCGTGTAGGGTGTAGAGTGTAGCGTGTAGGGTGTAGCGTGTAGCGTGCAGGGTGTAGAGTGTAGCGTATAGCATGTAGGGTGTAGAGTGTAGGGTGTAGCGTGTAGGGTGTAGAGTGTAGGGTGTAGCGTGTAGGGTGTAGAGTGTAGTGTGTAGCGTGTAGGGTGTAGGGTGTAGGGTGTAGCGTGTAGGGTGTAGAGTGTAGCGTGTAGCGTGTAGGGTGTAGGGTGTAGGGTGTAGCATGTAGTGTGTAGCGTGTAGCGTGTATGGTGTAGCGTGTAGCATGTAGCGTGTAGCGTGTAGCATGTAGAGTGTAGGGTGTAGGGTGTAGGGTGTAGCATGTAGAGTGTAGGGTGTAGGGTGTAGCGTGTAGAGTGTAGGGTATAGAGTGTAGCGTCTAGGGTGTAGAGTGTAGCGTGTAGCGTGTAGGGTGTAGAGTGTAGCGTGTAGGGTGTAGAATATAGCGTGTAGAGAGTAGGGTGTAGGGTGTAGAGTGTAGGGTGTAGGGTGTAGAGTGTAGGGTGTAGCGTGTAGGGTGTAGCGAGTAGCGTGTAGGGTGTAGGGTGTAGAGTGTAGGGTGTAGAGTGTAGGGTGTAGCGTGTATCGTGTAGCGTGTAGAGTGTAGCGTCTAGCGTATAGGGTGTAACGTGTAGCGTGTAGATTGTAGCTTGTAGGGTGTAGGGTGTAGCATGTAGCGTGTAGGGTGTAGAGTGTAGCGTGTAGTGTGTAGGGTGTAGGGTGTAGAGTGCAGAGTGTAGGGTGTAGAGTGTAGCGTGTAGAGTGTAGGGTGTAGAGTGTAGGGTGTAGAGTGTAACGTGTAGTGTGTAGGGTGTAGCGTGTAGCGTGTAGGGTGTAGCGTGTAGCGTGTAGGGTGCAGGGTGTAGAGTGTAACGTGTAGCGTGTAGGGTGTAGCGTGTAGCGTGTAGGGTGTAGCGTGTAGTGTGTAGCGTGTAGGGTGTAGGGTGCAGAGTGTAGCGTGTAGCGTGTAGGGTGTAGGGTGTAGAGTGCAGAGTGTAGGGTGTAGAGTGTAGCGTGTAGAGTGTAGGGTGTAGAGTGTAGGGTGTAGAGTGTAACGTGTAGTGTGTAGGGTGTAGCGTGTTGGGTGTAGGGTGTAGAGTGTAACGTGTAGCGTGTAGGGTGTAGCGTGTAGCGTGTGGGGTGTAGCGTGTAGCGTGTAGTGTGTAGCGTGTAGGGTGTAGGGTGTAGAGTGTAGCGTGTAGGGTGTAGAGTGTAACGTGTAGCGTGTAGGGTGTAGTGTGTAGGGTGTAGAGTGTAACGTGTAGCGTGTAGGGTGTAGCGTGTAGCGTGTAGGGTGTAGCGTGTAGCGTGTAGTGTGTAGCGTGTAGGGTGTAGGGTGTAGAGTGTAGCGTGTAGGGTGTAGCATGTAGCGTGTAGGGTGTAGGGTGTATAGTGTAGCGTGTAGTGTGAAGCATGCAGGGTGTAGGGTGTCGGGTATAGCGTGTAGGGTGTAGGGTGTAGAGTGTAGGAAGTAGCGTGTATGGTGTAGAGTGTAGCGTGTAGAGTGTAGCGTGTAGGGTGTAGGGTGTAGGGTGTAGCGTGTAGCGTGCAGAGTGTAGCGTGTAGGGTGTAGAGTGTAGCGTGTTGCGTGTAGGGTGTAGAGTGTAGCGTGTAGAGTGTAGAGTGTAGCGTGTAGCGTGTAGCGTGTAGAGTGTAGCGTGTAGGGTGTAGAGTATAGTGTGTAGCGTGTAGGGTGTATGGTGTAGAGTGTAGAGTGTAGCATGTAGCTTGTAGCGTGTAGAGTGTAGCGTGTAGGGTGTAGAGTGTAGCGTGTTGCATGTAGGGTGTACAGTGTAGCGTGTAGAGTGTAGGGTGTAGAGTGTAGCATGTATCGTGTAGAGTGTAGGGTGTAGAGTGTAGCGTGTAGCGTGTAGAGTGTAGCGTGTAGCGTGTAGGTTGTAGAGTGTAGCATGTAGCGTGTAGGGTGTAGGGTGTAGCGTGTAGCGTGTAGAGTGTAGATTGTAGCGTGTAGCATGTAGAGTGTAGAGTGTAGCGTGTAGGGTGTAGAGTGTAGCGCGTAGCGTGTAGGGTGTAGGGTGTAGAGTGTAGCGTGTAGCGTGTAGAGTGTACGGTGTAGAGTTTAGGGTGTAGCGTGTAGGGTGTAGAGTGTAGCGTGTAGCGTGTAGCGTGTAGGGTTAAGCTACACGCTACACACTAAACACAAAAAGAAAAGGATATGCAAACCAATGGGATCCACCTTAAATAGTCAATTTTATTGCACAAAAATAGTAATCCACAAACAGAACCAGGCAAAACATACATTTAAAAACATTTAAAACACTAGTATGGCTGAATAGGCCATAAGTAATTTTACCCGAGGGAATGAAGGAAGCTAATACATTACAGCATATGTGAGACAGGAGAAATAACCAGAGAGAAAAAATTGCTAGGTATGCGGGTACACCAATCTTAGTCAAATCTACATATAAGAAGCCTATTGTTTACTGCCAACTGTGACCCCCTGAGTACTATGACAAGAAACATATACTCCAGCCTAGTATCTGGAAGAAATACATCATGGATCCTATTTTGTTCAACACAGCATGCGTGCGCACAGTTGGTAAGCAAATGAAAGCAGACCCCTATAGAAAGGTAATCAGGGAAATAGATATGCTGCAGTACTACAAAATCCTAGTTATTTGGATAAATGTATGCATACAGACGCCTTGTGGAAATACAAAGAATCAGGATCCATTGTCCTAAGGCTTGGAAAAATGCCAGGCCATGCATGAAGTAAATAGGTGTAATTCCATAGCAGTTGTAAAGATAAGTTACCCAAGTCCTGTCCCTCGGGAAAAAAACAAAGGAAGCCCTTTACCCCACGCGTATCGACGCTACTCAAGCGTCTTCATCAGAGGAAAAAGTGACACCCTACACGCTACACGCTACACTCTACACCCTACACGCTACACTCTACACCCTACCCGCTACACCCTACACTCTACACGCTACATGCTACACTCTACACCCTACACAATACACGCTACTTGCTACACCCTACATGCTACACTCTACACGCTACACCCTACACGGTAAACCCTACACCCTACACCCTACACGCTACAATCTACACGCTACACGCTACACACTATACGCTACACGCTAGACGCTACACTCTACACGCTACACGATACACGCTACACCCTACTTGCTAAACCCTACACTCTACACCCTACAACCTACTCGCTACACGCTACACGCTACACGCTACACCCTACACGCTACACCCTACACTCTACACCCTACACCCTACACGCTACACGCTACACGCTACACCCTACACGCTACACCCTACACTCTACACCCTACACGCTACACCCTACACGCTACACGTTACACTCTACACCCTACAACCTACACTCTACACCCTACACCCTACTCTCTACACTCTACACTCTACACCCTACACGCTACACTCTACACCCTACACCCTACACGCTACACGCTACACTCTACACGCTAAACGCTACAGCTTATACCCTACACTCTACACCGTACACCCTACATGCTACACTCTACACCCTACACGCTACACCCTACACCCTACACCCTACATGCTACACCCTACACTCTACACCCTACACCCTACACGCTACACCCTACGCCCTGCACGCCACACACTACACTCTACACGCTACACCCTACACCCTACACTGTACACCCTACACCCTACACGCTACACGCTACACTCTACACGCTACACCCTACACTCTACACCCTACACCCAACACGCTATACGCTACACTCTACACCTGCACGCTACACGCTACACCCTACACGCTACACTCTACACTTTACACGCTACACCCTACACTCTACACCCTACACCCTACACACTACACGCTACTCGCTACACTCTACACCCTACACGCTACACTCTACACTCTACTCCCTACTCTCTACACGCTACACCCTACACGGTACACCCTACACCCTACACCCTACACGCTACAATCTACACGCTAGACGCTACACTCTACACGCTACACGATACACGCTACACCCTACACGCTACACCCTACACTCTACACCCTACAACCTACTCGCTACACGCTACACGCTACACGCTACACCCTACACGCTACACCCTACACTCTACACCCTACACCCTACACGCTACACGCTACACGCTACACCCTACACGCTACACCCTACACTCAAAACCCTACACGCTACACCCTACACGCTACACGTTACACTCTACACCCTACACCCTACACTCTACACCCTACACCCTACTCTCTACACTCTACACTCTACACCCTACACGCTACACTCTACACCCTACACCCTACTCGCTACACGCTACACTCTACACGCTAAACGCTACAGCTTATACCCTACACTCTACACCGTACACCCTACATGCTACACTCTACACCCTACACGCTACACCCTACACCCTACACCCTACATGCTACACCCTACACTCTACACCCTACACCCTACACTCTACACCCTACGCCCTGCACGCCACACACTACACTCTACACGCTACACCCTACACCCTACACTGTACACCCCACACCCTACACGCTACACGCTACACTCTACACGCTACACCCTACACTCTACACCCTACACCCTACACGCTATACGCTACACTCTACACCTGCACGCTACACGCTACACCCTACACGCTACACTCTACACCCTACACGCTACACCCTACACTCTACACCCTACACCCTACACACTACACGCTACTCGCTACACTCTACACCCTACACGCTACACTCTACACTCTACTCCCTACTCTCTACACGCTACACTCTATACCCTACACTCTACACGCTACGCGCTACACGCTACACACTACACACTACACACTACACTTTACACTCTACACGCTACACACTACACGCTACACGCTACACTCTACACCCTACACCCTACTCTACATGCTACACGCTACACGGTACATGATACACGCTACACCCTACACGCTACACGCTACACCCTACACGCTACACGCTACACTCCACACCCTACACGCTACACCCTACACCCTACTCCCTACACTCTACACGCTACACGCTACACCCTACACCCTACACTGTACACCCTACACCCTACACGCTACACTCTACACTCTGCTCCCTACTCTCTACACGCTACACTCTACCCTACACTCTACACGCTACGCGCTACACGCTACACACTACACGCTACACTTTACACTCTACACGCTACACTCCACACTCTACACACTACACTCTACACCCTACACCCTACACCCTACTCTACATGCTACACGCTACACGCTACATGCTACACCCTACACGCTTCACCCTACACCCTACACGCTACACGCTACACGCTACACTCTACACCCTACACTCTACACACTACACGCTACACGCTACACGCTACACTCTACACGCTAAACGCTACAGCTTATACCCTACACTCTACACCGTACACCCTACACGCTACACTCTACACCCTGCACGCTACACCCTACACCCTACACCCTACATGCTACACCCTACACTCTACACCCTACACCCTACATGCTACACTCTACACCCTACACCCTACTCTACATGCTACACGCTACACGGTACATGATACACGCTACACCCTACACGCTACACGCTACACCCTACACGCTACACGCTACACTCTACACCCTACACGCTACACCCTACACCCTACTCCCTACACTCTACACGCTACACCCTACACCCTACACCCTACACTGTACACCCTACACCCTGCACTCTACACTCTACACTCTGCTCCCTACTCTCTACACGCTACACTCTATACCCTACACTCTACACGCTACGCGCTACACGCTACACACTACACGCTACACCCTACACGCTACACTTTACACTCTACACGCTACACTCTACACTCTACACACTACACTCTACACCCTACACCCTACTCTACATGCTACACGCTACACGCTACACCCTACACGCTACACCCTACACCCTACACGCTACACTCCACACCCTACACTCTACACCCTACACGCTACACGCTACACGCTACACGCTACACTCTACACGCTAAACGCTACAGCTTATACCATACTCTCTACACCGTACACCCTACACGCTACACTCTACACGCTACACGCTACACCCTACACCCTACACCCTACATGCTACACCCTACACTCTACACCCTACACCCTACACGCTACACGCTACACCCTATGCCCTGCACGCCACACACTACACTCTACACGCTACACCCTACACGCTACACTCTACACGCTACACGCTACACGCTACACTCTACACCCTACACGCTACACTCTACACCCTACACACTACACTCTACACGCTACACGGTACACGCTACAAGCTACGCCCTACACCCTACACGCTACATGTTACACTCTACACCCTACACGCTACACTCTACACCCTACACGCTACACCCTACACCCTACACGCTACACACTACACGCTACACTCTACACCCTACACGCTGCACTCTATACGCTACACGGTAAACGCTACACGCTGCACCCTACACCCTACACGCTACACTCTACACGCTACATGCTACACCCTACACTCTACACCCTACACGCTATACGCTACACTCTACACCCTGCACGCTACACGCTACACGCTACACCCTACACGCTACACTCTACACCCTACACGCTACACTCTACATGCTACACGCTACACGCTACACCCTACACGCTACACTCTACACCCTACACGCTACACTCTACACGCTACACGCTACACCCTACACGCTACACTCTACACCCTACACGCTACACCCTACACCCTACACGCTACACTCTACACCCTACACGCTACACCCGACACTCTACACCCTACACCCTACACGCTACTCGCTACACTCTACACCCTACCCGCTACACTCTACACGCTACACGCTACACTCTACACTCTACACGCTACACGCTACACTCTACACCCTACACGCAACACGCTACACTCTACACCCTACACGCTACACTCTGCACGCTACACGCTACACCCTACACCCTACACGCTACACTCTACACGCTACACGCTACACTCTTCACCATACACGCTACACCCTACACTCTACACCCTACACCCTACACGCTATACCCGACACCCTACACCCTACATGCTTCACCCTACACGCTACACTCTACACTCTACACTCTACACCCTACAGGCTACACCCTACACTCTACACCCTCCACCCTACACGCTACACGCTACACTCTACACGCTACACCCTACACGCTACACGCTACACTCTACACCCTACACGCAACACCCTACACTCTACACCCTACACCCTAAACCCTACACGCTACACCCTACACGCTACACTCTACACCCTACACCCTACACTCTACACCCTACACGCTACACGCTACACTCTACACCCTACACCCTACACACGCTACACGCTACACGCTACACTCTACACCCTACACGCTACACTCTACACCCTACACGCTACACCCTACACTCTACACGCTACATGCTACACTCTACACCCTACACCCTACATGATACATGCTACACCCTACACGCTACAGCCTACACGCTACACGCTACACTCTACACCCTACAAGCTACACGCTACACGCTACACCCTACACCCTACACCGTACACGCTACACGCTACACTCTACACGCTACAACCTTCACTCTACACCCTACACCCTACATGCTACACTCTACACCCTACACGCTACACCCTACACTCTACACGCTACATGCTACACTCTACACCCTACACGATACATGCTACACCCTACACGCTACAGCCTACACGCTACACGCTACACTCTACACCCTACAAGCTACACGCTACACGCTACACCCTACACTCTACACCCTACACCGTACACGCTACACGCTACACTCTACACGCTACACCCTTCACTCTACACCCTACACTCTACATGCTACACTCTACACCCTACACGGTACACCCTACAATCTACACGCTACATGCTACACTCTACACTCTACACCCTACACCCTACACGCTACATGCTACACTCTACACCCTACACTCTACACCCTACACGCTACATGCTACACTCTACACCATACACCCTACACGCTACATGCTACACGCTACACTCTACACCCTACACGCTACACGCTAGGGTGTAGAGTGTAATATGTAGCGTGTAGTTTGTAGCGTTTAGCTTGTAGGGTGTAGCGGGTAGCGTGTAGGGTGTAGAGTGTAGCGTGTAGCATGTAGGGTGTAGGGTGTAGAGTGTAGAGTGTAGCGTGTATGGTGTAGAGTGTAGGGTGTAGGATGTAGAGTGTAGGGTTTAGAGTGTAATGTGTAGCGTGTAGGGTGTAGCGTGTAGCATGTAGGGTGTAGGGTGTGGAGTGTAGGGTGTAGCGTGTAGGGTGTAGAGTGTAGCGTGTAGGGTGTAGCGTGTAGCGTGCAGGGTGTAGAGTGTAGCGTATAGCATGTAGGGTGTAGAGTGTAGGGTGTAGCGTGTAGGGTGTAGAGTGTAGGGTGTAGCGTGTAGGGTGTAGAGTGTAGTGTGTAGCGTGTAGGGTGTAGGGTGTAGGGTGTAGCGTGTAGGGTGTAGAGTGTAGCGTGTAGCGTGTAGGGTGTAGGGTGTAGGGTGTAGCATGTAGTGTGTAGCGTGTAGCGTGTATGGTGTAGCGTGTAGCATGTAGCGTGTAGCGTGTAGCATGTAGAGTGTAGGGTGTAGGGTGTAGGGTGTAGCATGTAGAGTGTAGGGTGTAGGGTGTAGCGTGTAGAGTGTAGGGTATAGAGTGTAGCGTCTAGGGTGTAGAGTGTAGCGTGTAGCGTGTAGGGTGTAGAGTGTAGCGTGTAAGGTGTAGAATATAGCGTGTAGAGAGTAGGGTGTAGGGTGTAGAGTGTAGGGTGTAGGGTGTAGAGTGTAGGGTGTAGCGTGTAGGGTGTAGCGAGTAGCGTGTAGGGTGTAGGGTGTAGAGTGTAGGGTGTAGCGTGTAGGGTGTAGCGTGTATCGTGTAGCGTGTAGAGTGTAGCGTCTAGCGTATAGGGTGTAGCGTGTAGCGTGTAGATTGTAGCTTGTAGGGTGTAGGGTGTAGGGTGTAGCATGTAGCGTGTAGGGTGTAGAGTGTAGCGTGTAGTGTGTAGGGTGTAGGGTGTAGAGTGCAGAGTGTAGGGTGTAGAGTGTAGCGTGTAGAGTGTAGGGTGTAGAGTGTAGGGAGTAGAGTGTAACGTGTAGTGTGTAGGGTGCAGCGTGTAGCGTGTAGGGTGTAGCGTGTAGCGTGTAGGGTGCAGGGTGTAGAGTGTAACGTGTAGCGTGTAGGGTGTAGCGTGTAGCGTGTAGGGTGTAGCGTGTAGTGTGTAGCGTGTAGGGTGTAGGGTGTAGAGTGTAGCGTGTAGCGTGTAGGGTGTAGGGTGTAGAGTGCAGAGTGTAGGGTGTAGAGTGTAGCGTGTAGAGTGTAGGGTGTAGAGTGTAGGGTGTAGAGTGTAACGTGTAGTGTGTAGGGTGTAGCGTGTAGGGTGTAGGGTGTAGAGTGTAACGTGTAGCGTGTAGGGTGTAGCGTGTAGCGTGTGGGGTGTAGCGTGTAGCGTGTAGTGTGTAGCGTGTAGGGTGTAGGGTGTAGAGTGTAGCATGTAGGGTGTAGAGTGTAACGTGTAGCGTGTAGGGTGTAGTGTGTAGGGTGTAGAGTGTAACGTGTAGCGTGTAGGGTGTAGCGTGTAGCGTGTAGGGTGTAGCGTGTAGCGTGTAGTGTGTAGCGTGTAGGGTGTAGGGTGTAGAGTGTAGCGTGTAGGGTGTAGCATGTAGCGTGTAGGGTGTAGGGTGTATAGTGTAGCGTGTAGTGTGAAGCATGCAGGGTGTAGGGTGTCGGGTATAGCGTGTAGGGTGTAGGGTGTAGAGTGTAGGAAGTAGCGTGTATGGTGTAGAGTGTAGCGTGTAGAGTGTAGCGTGTAGGGTGTAGGGTGTAGCGTGTAGCGTGCAGAGTGTAGCGTGTAGGGTGTAGAGTGTAGCGTGTTGCGTGTAGGGTGTAGAGTGTAGCGTGTAGAGTGTAGAGTGTAGCGTGTAGCGTGTAGCGTGTAGAGTGTAGCGTGTAGGGTGTAGAGTATAGTGTGTAGCGTGTAGGGTGTATGGTGTAGAGTGTAGAGTGTAGCATGTAGCGTGTAGCGTGTAGAGTGTAGCGTGTAGGGTGTAGAGTGTAGCGTGTTGCATGTAGGGTGTACAGTGTAGCGTGTAGAGTGTAGGGTGTAGAGTGTAGCATGTAGCGTGTAGAGTGTAGGGTGTAGAGTGTAGCGTGTAGCGTGTAGAGTGTAGCGTGTAGCGTGTAGGTTGTAGAGTGTAGCATGTAGCGTGTAGGGTGTAGGGTGTAGCGTGTAGCGTGTAGAGTGTAGATTGTAGCGTGTAGCATGTAGAGTGTAGAGTGTAGCGTGTAGGGTGTAGAGTGTAGCGCGTAGCGTGTAGGGTGTAGGGTGTAGAGTGTAGCGTGTAGCGTGTAGAGTGTACGGTGTAGAGTGTAGGGTGTAGCGTGTAGGGTGTAGAGTGTAGCGTGTAGCGTGTAGCGTGTAGGGTTAAGCTACACGCTACACACTAAACACAAAAAGAAAAGGATATGCAAACCAATGGGATCCACCTTAAATAGTCAATTTTATTGCACAAAAATAGTAATCCACAAACAGAACCAGGCAAAACATACATTTAAAAACATTTAAAACACTAGTATGGCTGAATAGGCCATAAGTAATTTTACCCGAGGGAATGAAGGAAGCTAATACATTACAGCATATGTGAGACAGGAGAAATAACCAGAGAGAAAAAATTGCTAGGTATGCGGGTACACCAATCTTAGTCAAATCTACATATAAAAAGCCTATTGTTTACTGCCAACTGTGACCCCCTGAGTACTATGACAAGAGACATATACTCCAGCCTAGTATCTGGAAGAAATACATCATGGATCCTATTTTGTTCAACACAGCATGCGTGCGCACAGTTGGTAAGCAAATGAAAGCAGACCCCTATAGAAAGGTAATCAGGGAAATAGATATGCTGCAGTACTACAAAATCCTAGTTATTTGGATAAATGTATGCATACAGACGCCTTGTGGAAATACAAAGAATCAGGATCCATTGTCCTAAGGCTTGGAAAAATGCCAGGCCATGCATGAAGTAAATAGGTGTAATTCCATAGCAGTTGTAAAGATAAGTTACCCAAGTCCTGTCCCTCGGGAAAAAAACAAAGGAAGCCCTTTACCCCACGCGTATCGACGCTACTCAAGCGTCTTCATCAGAGGAAAAAGTGACACCCTACACGCTACACGCTACACTCTACACCCTACACGCTACACTCTACACCCTACCCGCTACACCCTACACTCTACACGCTACATGCTACACTCTACACCCTACACAATACACGCTACTTGCTACACCCTACATGCTACACTCTACACGCTACACCCTACACGGTACACCCTACACCCTACACCCTACACGCTACAATCTACACGCTACACGCTACACACTATACGCTACACGCTAGACGCTACACTCTACACGCTACACGATACACGCTACACCCTACTTGCTACACCCTACACTCTACACCCTACAACCTACTCGCTACACGCTACACGCTACACGCTACACCCTACACGCTACACCCTACACTCTACACCCTACACCCTACACGCTACACGCTACACGCTACACCCTACACGCTACACCCTACACTCTACACCCTACACGCTACACCCTACACGCTACACGTTACACTCTACACCCTACAACCTACACTCTACACCCTACACCCTACTCTCTACACTCTACACTCTACACCCTACACGCTACACTCTACACCCTACACCCTACACGCTACACGCTACACTCTACACGCTAAACGCTACAGCTTATACCCTACACTCTACACCGTACACCCTACATGCTACACTCTACACCCTACACGCTACACCCTACACCCTACACCCTACATGCTACACCCTACACTCTACACCCTACACCCTACACGCTACACCCTACGCCCTGCACGCCACACACTACACTCTACACGCTACACCCTACACCCTACACTGTACACCCTACACCCTACACGCTACACGCTACACTCTACACGCTACACCCTACACTCTACACCCTACACCCAACACGCTATACGCTACACTCTACACCTGCACGCTACACGCTACACCCTACACGCTACACTCTACACTTTACACGCTACACCCTACACTCTACACCCTACACCCTACACACTACACGCTACTCGCTACACTCTACACCCTACACGCTACACTCTACACTCTACTCCCTACTCTCTACACGCTACACCCTACACGGTACACCCTACACCCTACACCCTACACGCTACAATCTACACGCTAGACGCTACACTCTACACGCTACACGATACACGCTACACCCTACACGCTACACCCTACACTCTACACCCTACAACCTACTCGCTACACGCTACACGCTACACGCTACACCCTACACGCTACACCCTACACTCTACACCCTACACCCTACACGCTACACGCTACACGCTACACCCTACACGCTACACCCTACACTCAAAACCCTACACGCTACACCCTACACGCTACACGTTACACTCTACACCCTACACCCTACACTCTACACCCTACACCCTACTCTCTACACTCTACACTCTACACCCTACACGCTACACTCTACACCCTACACCCTACTCGCTACACGCTACACTCTACACGCTAAACGCTACAGCTTATACCCTACACTCTACACCGTACACCCTACATGCTACACTCTACACCCTACACGCTACACCCTACACCCTACACCCTACATGCTACACCCTACACTCTACACCCTACACCCTACACTCTACACCCTACGCCCTGCACGCCACACACTACACTCTACACGCTACACCCTACACCCTACACTGTACACCCTACACCCTACACGCTACACGCTACACTCTACACGCTACACCCTACACTCTACACCCTACACCCTACACGCTATACGCTACACTCTACACCTGCACGCTACACGCTACACCCTACACGCTACACTCTACACCCTACACGCTACACCCTACACTCTACACCCTACACCCTACACACTACACGCTACTCGCTACACTCTACACCCTACACGCTACACTCTACACTCTACTCCCTACTCTCTACACGCTACACTCTATACCCTACACTCTACACGCTACGCGCTACACGCTACACACTACACACTACACACTACACTTTACACTCTACACGCTACACACTACACGCTACACGCTACACTCTACACCCTACACCCTACTCTACATGCTACACGCTACACGGTACATGATACACGCTACACCCTACACGCTACACGCTACACCCTACACGCTACACGCTACACTCCACACCCTACACGCTACACCCTACACCCTACTCCCTACACTCTACACGCTACACGCTACACCCTACACCCTACACTGTACACCCTACACCCTACACGCTACACTCTACACTCTGCTCCCTACTCTCTACACGCTACACTCTATACCCTACACTCTACACGCTACGCGCTACACGCTACACACTACACGCTACACTTTACACTCTACACGCTACACTCCACACTCTACACACTACACTCTACACCCTACACCCTACACCCTACTCTACATGCTACACGCTACACGCTACATGCTACACCCTACACGCTTCACCCTACACGCTACACGCTACACGCTACACTCTACACCCTACACTCTACACACTACACGCTACACGCTACACGCTACACTCTACACGCTAAACGCTACAGCTTATACCCTACACTCTACACCGTACACCCTACACGCTACACTCTACACCCTGCACGCTACACCCTACACCCTACACCCTACATGCTACACCCTACACTCTACACCCTACACCCTACATGCTACACTCTACACCCTACACCCTACTCTACATGCTACACGCTACACGGTACATGATACACGCTACACCCTACACGCTACACGCTACACCCTACACGCTACACGCTACACTCTACACCCTACACGCTACACCCTACACCCTACTCCCTACACTCTACACGCTACACCCTACACCCTACACCCTACACTGTACACCCTACACCCTGCACTCTACACTCTACACTCTGCTCCCTACTCTCTACACGCTACACTCTATACCCTACACTCTACACGCTACGCGCTACACGCTACACACTACACGCTACACCCTACACGCTACACTTTACACTCTACACGCTACACTCTACACTCTACACACTACACTCTACACCCTACACCCTACACCCTACTCTACATGCTACACGCTACACGCTACATGCTACACCCTACACGCTACACCCTACACCCTACACGCTACACGCTACACGCTACACTCTACACCCTACACTCTACACCCTACACCCTACACGCTACACCCTATGCCCTGCACGCCACACACTACACTCTACACGCTACACCCTACACGCTACACTCTACACGCTACACGCTACACGCTACACTCTACACCCTACACGCTACACTCTACACCCTACACACTACACTCTACACGCTACACGGTACACGCTACACGCTACGCCCTACACCCTACACGCTACATGTTACACTCTACACCCTACACGCTACACTCTACACCCTACACGCTACACCCTACACCCTACACGCTACACACTACACGCTACACTCTACACCCTACACGCTGCACTCTATACGCTACACGGTAAACGCTACACGCTACACCCTACACCCTACACGCTACACTCTACACGCTACATGCTACACCCTACACTCTACACCCTACACGCTATACGCTACACTCTACACCCTGCACGCTACACGCTACACGCTACACCCTACACGCTACACTCTACACCCTACACGCTACACTCTACATGCTACACGCTACACGCTACACCCTACACGCTACACTCTACACCCTACACGCTACACTCTACACGCTACACGCTACACCCTACACGCTACACTCTACACCCTACACCCTACACGCTACACCCTACACCCTACACGCTACACTCTACACCCTACATGCTACACCCTACACTCTACACCCTATACCCTACACGCTACTCGCTACACTCTACACCCTACCCGCTACACTCTACACGCTACACGCTACACTCTACACTCTACATGCTACACGCTACACTCTACAGCCTACACGCAACACGTTACACTCTACACCCTACACGCTACACTCTGCACGCTACACGCTACACCCTACACGCTACACTCTACACGCTACACGCTACACTCTACACCATACACGCTACACCCTACACTCTACACCCTACACCCTACACGCTATACCCGACACCCTACACCCTACATGCTTCACCCTACACGCTACATTCTACACTCTACACCCTACACCCTACACGCTACATGCTACACCCTACACACCACATCCTACACTCTACACCCTACACCCTACACGCTACACGCTACACGCTACACACTACACCCTACACGCTACACCCTACACTCTACACTCTACACCCTACACGCTACACGCTACACGATACACCCTACACGCTACACCCTACACTCTACACCCTACACGCTACACCCTACACGCTACACGTTACACTCTACACCCTACACCCTACACTCTGCACCCTACACCCTACTCTCTACACGCTACACTCTACACCCTACACGCTACACTCTACA
The DNA here is from genome assembly GCF_051348905.1 of Ranitomeya variabilis. Taxonomy (NCBI): domain Eukaryota; kingdom Metazoa; phylum Chordata; class Amphibia; order Anura; family Dendrobatidae; genus Ranitomeya; species Ranitomeya variabilis. The sequence continues at coordinate 1,297,145 of NW_027507935.1, read as the reverse complement.
CTCTACACCCTACACCCTACACGCTACACGCTACACGCTACACTCTACACGCTAAACGCTACAGCTTATACCCTACACTCTACACCGTACACCCTACATGCTACACTCTACACCCTACACGCTACACCCTACACCCTACACCCTACATGCTACACCCTACACTCTACACCCTACACCCTACACGCTACACCCTATGCCCTGCACGCCACACACTAAACTCTACACGCTACAATCTACACCCTACACTGTACACCCTACACCCTACACGCTACACGCTACACTCTACACGCTACACCCTACACTCTACACCCTACACCCTACACGCTATACGCTACACTCTACACCCTGCACGCTACACGCTACACCCTACACGCTACACTCTACACCCTACACGCTACACCCTACACTCTACACCCTACACCCTACACACTACACGCTACTCGCTACACTCTACACCCTACACGCTACACTCTACACTCTACTCCCTACTCTCTACACGCTACACTCTATACCCTACACTCTACAAGCTACGCGCTACACGCTACACACTACACACTACACGCTACACTTTACACTCTACACGCTACACACTACACGCTACACGCTACACTCTACACCCTACACCCTACTCTACATGCTACACGCTACACGGTACATGATACACGCTACACCCTACACGCTACACGCTACACCCTACACGCTACACGCTACACTCCACACCCTACACGCTACACCCTACACCCTACTCCCTACACTCTACACGCTACACGCTACATCCTACACCCTACACTGTACACCCTACACCCTACATGCTACACTCTACACTCTGCTCCCTACTCTCTACACGCTACACTCTATACCCTACACTCTACACGCTACGCGCTACACGCTACACACTACACGCTACACCCTACACGCTACACTTTACACTCTACACGCTACACTCCACACTCTACACACTACACTCTACACCCTACACCCTACACCCTACTCTACATGCTACACGCTACACGCTACATGCTACACCCTACACGCTTCACCCTACACCCTACACGCTACACGCTACACGCTACACTCTACACCCTACACTCTACACCCTACACGCTACACGCTACACGCTACACTCTACACTCTACATGCTACACGCTACACTCTACAGCCTACACGCAACACGTTACACTCTACACTCTACACGCTACACTCTGCACGCTACACGCTACACCCTACACCCTACACGCTACACTCTACACGCTACACGCTACACTCTACACCATACACGCTACACCCTACACTCTACACCCTACACCCTACACGCTATACCCGACACCCTACACCCTACATGCTTCACCCTACACGCTACACTCTACACTCTACACCCTACACCCTACACGCTACATGCTACACCCTACACGCCACATCCTACACTCTACACCCTACACCCTACACGCTACACGCTACACGCTACACGCTACACTCTACACGCTACACCCTACACTCTACACCCTACACCCTACACGCTACACGCTACACGATACACCCTACACGCTACACCCTACACTCTACACCCTACAACCTACACGCTACACGCTACACGCTACACCCTACACGATACACCCTACACTCTACACCCTACACCCTACACGCTACACGCTACACGCTACACCCTACACGCTACACCCTACACTCTACACCCTACACGCTACACCCAACACGCTACACGTTACACTCTACACCCTACACCCTACACTCTACACCCTACACCCTACTCTACACTCTACACTCTACACCCTACACGCTACACTCTACACCCTACACCCTACACGCTACACGCTACACTCTACACCCTACACCCTACACGCTACACGCTACACTCTACACCCTACACCCTACATGCTACACCCTACACTCTACACCCTACACCCTACACGCTACACCCTACGCCCTGCACGCCACACACTACACTCTACACGCTACACCCTACACCCTACACTGTACACCCTACACCCTACACGCTACACGCTACACCCTACACTCTACACCCTACACCCTACACGCTTTACGCTACACTCTACACCTGCACGCTACACGCTACACCCTACACGCTACACTCTACACCCTACACGCTACACCCTACACTCTACACCCTACACCCTACACACTACACGCTACTCGCTACACTCTACACCCTACACGCTACACTCTACACTCTACTCCCTACTCTCTACACGCTACACTCTATACCCTACACTCTACACGCTACGCGCTACACGCTACACACTACACACTACACGCTACACTTTACACTCTACACGCTACACACTACACGCTACACGCTACACTCTACACCCTACACCCTACTCTACATGCTACACGCTACACGGTACATGATACACGCTACACCCTACTCGCTACACGCTACACCCTACACGCTACACGCTACACTCCACACCCTACACGCTACACTGTACACCCTACACGCTACACTCTACACTCTGCTCCCTACTCTCTACACGCTACACTCTATACCCTACACTCTACACGCTACGCGCTACACGCTACACACTACACGCTACACCCTACACGCTACACTTTACACTCTACACTCTACACTCCACACTCTACACACTACACTCTACACCCTACACCCTACACCCTACTCTACATGCTACACGCTACACGCTACATGCTACACCCTACACGCTTCACCCTACACCCTACACGCTACACGCTACACGCTACACTCTACACCCTACACTCTACACCCTACACGCTACACGCTACACTCTACACGCTAAACGCTACAGCTTATACCCTACACTCTACACCGTACACCCTACACGCTACACTCTACACCCTACACGCTACACCCTACACCCTACACCCTACATGCTACACCCTACACTCTACACCCTACACCCTACACGCTACACTCTACACCCTACACCCTACTCTACATGCTACACGCTACACGGTACATGATACACGCTACACCCTACACGCTACACGCTACACCCTACACGCTACACGCTACACGCTACACTCTACACCCTACACGCTACACCCTACACCCTACTCCCTACACTCTACACGCTACACGCTACACCCTACACCCTATACTGTACACCCTACACTCTGCACGCTACACTCTACACTCTGCTCCCTACTCTCTACACGCTACACTCTATACCCTACACTCTACACGCTACGCGCTACACGCTACACACTACACGCTACACCCTACACGCTACACTTTACACTCTACACGCTACACTCTACACTCTACACACTACACTCTACACCCTACACCCTACACCCTACTCTACATGCTACACGCTACACGCTACATGCTACACCCTACACGCTACACCCTACACCCTACACGCTACACTCCACACCCTACACTCTACACCCTACACGCTACACGCTACACGCTACACGCTACACTGTACACGCTAAACGCTACAGCTTATACCATACTCTCTACACCGTACACCCTGCACGCTACACTCTACACGCTACACGCTACACCCTACACCCTACACCCTACATGCTACACCCTACACTCTACACCCTACACCCTACACGCTACACGCTACACTCTACACGCTACACCCTACACGCTACACTCTACACGCTACACGCTACACGCTACACTCTACACCCTACACGCTACACTCTACACCCTACACACTACACTCTACACGCTACACGGTACACGCTACACGCTACGCCCTACACCCTACACGCTACATGTTACACTCTACACCCTACACGCTACACTCTACACCCTACACGCTACACCCTACACCCTACACGCTACACACTACACGCTACACTCTACACCCTACACGCTGCACTCTATACGCTACACGGTAAACGCTACACGCTACACCCTACACGCTACACTCTACACGCTACATGCTACACCCTACACTCTACACCCTACACGCTATACGCTACACTCTACACCCTGCACGCTACACGCTACACGCTACACCCTACACGCTACACTCTACACCCTACACGCTACACTTTACATGCTACACGCTACACGCTACACCCTACACGCTACACTCTACACCCTACACGCTACACTCTACACGCTACACGCTACACCCTACACGCTACACTTTACACCCTACACCCTACACGCTACACCCTACACCCTACACGCTACACTCTACACCCTACACGCTACACCCTACACTCTACACCCTACACCCTACACACTACTCGCTACACTCTACACCCTACCCGCTACACTCTACACGCTACACGCTACACTCTACACTCTACATGCTACACGCTACACTCTACAGCCTACACGCAACACGTTACACTCTACACCCTACACGCTACACTCTGCACGCTACACGCTACACCCTACACGCTACACTCTACACGCTACACGCTACACTCTACACCATACACCCTACACTCTACACCCTACACCCTACACGCTATACCCGACACCCTACACCCTACATGCTTCACCCTACACGCTACACTCTACACTCTACACCCTACACCCTACACGCTACATGCTACACCCTACACACCACATCCTACACTCTACACCCTACACCCTACACGCTACACGCTACACGCTACACACTACACGCTACACTCTACACTCTACACCCTACACCCTACACGCTACGCGCTACACGCTACACACTACACGCTACACCCTACACGCTACACTTTACACTCTACACGCTACACTCTACACTCTACACACTACACTCTACAACCTACACCCTACACCCTACTCTACATGCTACACGCTACACGCTACATGCTACACCCTACACGCTACACCCTACACCCTACACGCTACACGCTACACGCTACACTCTACACCCTACACTCTACACCCTACACCCTACACGCTACACGCTACACCCTATGCCCTGCACGCCACACACTACACTCTACACGCTACACCCTACACGCTACACTCTACACGCTACACGCTACACGCTACACTCTACACCCTACACGCTACACTCTACACCCTACACACTACACTCTACACGCTACACGGTACACGCTACACGCTATGCCCTACACCCTACACGCTACATGTTACACTCTACACCCTACACGCTACACTCTACACCCTACACGCTACACCCTACACCCTACACGCTACACACTACACGCTACACTCTACACCCTACACGCTGCACTCTATACGCTACACGGTAAACGCTACACGCTACACCCTACACCCTACAAACTACACTCTACACGCTACATGCTACACCCTACACTCTACACCCTACACGCTATACGCTACACTCTACACCCTGCACGCTACACGCTACACGCTACACCCTACACGCTACACTCTACACCCTACACGCTACACTCTACATGCTACACGCTACACGCTACACCCTACACGCTACACTCTACACCCTACACGCTACACTCTACACGCTACACGCTACACCCTACATGCTACACTCTACACCCTACACACTACACTCTACACGCTACTCGCTACACTCTACACCCTACCCTCTACACTCTACATGCTACACGCTACACTCTACAGCCTACACGCAACACGTTACACTCTACACCCTACACGCTACACTCTGCACGCTACACGCTACACCCTACACGCTACACTCTACACGCTACACGCTACACTCTACACCATACACGCTACACCCTACACTCTACACCCTACACCCTACACGCTATACCCGACACCCTACACCCTACATGCTTCACCCTACACGCTACATTCTACACTCTACACCCTACACCCTACACGCTACATGCTACACCCTACACACCACATCCTACACTCTACACCCTACACCCTACACGCTACACGCTACACGCTACACACTACACCCTACACGCTACACCCTACACTCTACACTCTACACCCTACACGCTACACGCTACACGATACACCCTACACGCTACACCCTACACTCTACACCCTACACGCTACACCCTACACGCTACACGTTACACTCTACACCCTACACCCTACACTCTGCACCCTACACCCTACTCTCTACACGCTACACTCTACACCCTACACGCTACACTCTACACTCTACACCCTACACCCTACACGCTACACGCTACACGCTACACTCTACACGCTAAACGCTACAGCTTATACCCTACACTCTACACCGTACACCCTACATGCTACACTCTACACCCTACACGCTACACCCTACACCCTACACCCTACATGCTACACCGTACACTCTACACCCTACACCCTACACGCTACACCCTATGCCCTGCACGCCACACACTAAACTCTACACGCTACAATCTACACCCTACACTGTACACCCTACACCCTACACGCTACACGCTACACTCTACACGCTACACCCTACACTCTACACCCTACACCCTACACGCTATACGCTACACTCTACACCCTGCACGCTACACGCTACACCCTACACGCTACACTCTACACCCTACACGCTACACCCTACACTCTACACCCTACACCCTACACACTACACGCTACTCGCTACACTCTACACCCTACACGCTACACTCTACACTCTACTCCCTACTCTCTACACGCTACACTCTATACCCTACACTCTACAAGCTACGCGCTACACGCTACACACTACACACTACACGCTACACTTTACACTCTACACGCTACACACTACACGCTACACGCTACACTCTACACCCTACACCCTACTCTACATGCTACACGCTACACGGTACATGATACACGCTACACCCTACACGCTACACGCTACACCCTACACGCTACACGCTACACTCCACACCCTACACGCTACACCCTACACCCTACTCCCTACACTCTACACGCTACACGCTACATCCTACACCCTACACTGTACACCCTACACCCTACATGCTACACTCTACACTCTGCTCCCTACTCTCTACACGCTACACTCTATACCCTACACTCTACACGCTACGCGCTACACGCTACACACTACACGCTACACCCTACACGCTACACTTTACACTCTACACGCTACACTCCACACTCTACACACTACACTCTACACCCTACACCCTACACCCTACTCTACATGCTACACGCTACACGCTACATGCTACACCCTACACGCTTCACCCTACACCCTACACGCTACACGCTACACGCTACACTCTACACCCTACACTCTACACCCTACACGCTACACGCTACACGCTACACTCTACACTCTACATGCTACACGCTACACTCTACAGCCTACACGCAACACGTTACACTCTACACTCTACACGCTACACTCTGCACGCTACACGCTACACCCTACACCCTACACGCTACACTCTACACGCTACACGCTACACTCTACACCATACACGCTACACCCTACACTCTACACCCTACACCCTACACGCGATACCCGACACCCTACACCCTACATGCTTCACCCTACACGCTACACTCTACACTCTACACCCTACACCCTACACGCTACATGCTACACCCTACACGCCACATCCTACACTCTACACCCTACACCCTACACGCTACACGCTACACGCTACACGCTACACTCTACACGCTACACCCTACACTCTACACCCTACACCCTACACGCTACACGCTACACGATACACCCTACACGCTACACCCTACACTCTACACCCTACAACCTACACGCTACACGCTACACGCTACACCCTACACGATACACCCTACACTCTACACCCTACACCCTACACGCTACACGCTACACGCTACACCCTACACGCTACACCCTACACTCTACACCCTACACGCTACACCCAACACGCTACACGTTACACTCTACACCCTACACCCTACACTCTACACCCTACACCCTACTCTACACTCTACACTCTACACCCTACACGCTACACTCTACACCCTACACCCTACACGCTACACGCTACACTCTACACCCTACACCCTACACGCTACACGCTACACTCTACACCCTACACCCTACATGCTACACCCTACACTCTACACCCTACACCCTACACGCTACACCCTACGCCCTGCACGCCACACACTACACTCTACACGCTACACCCTACACCCTACACTGTACACCCTACACCCTACACGCTACACGCTACACCCTACACTCTACACCCTACACCCTACACGCTTTACGCTACACTCTACACCTGCACGCTACACGCTACACCCTACACGCTACACTCTACACCCTACACGCTACACCCTACACTCTACACCCTACACCCTACACACTACACGCTACTCGCTACACTCTACACCCTACACGCTACACTCTACACTCTACTCCCTACTCTCTACACGCTACACTCTATACCCTACACTCTACACGCTACGCGCTACACGCTACACACTACACACTACACGCTACACTTTACACTCTACACGCTACACACTACACGCTACACGCTACACTCTACACCCTACACCCTACTCTACATGCTACACGCTACACGGTACATGATACACGCTACACCCTACTCGCTACACGCTACACCCTACACGCTACACGCTACACTCCACACCCTACACGCTACACTGTACACCCTACACGCTACACTCTACACTCTGCTCCCTACTCTCTACACGCTACACTCTATACCCTACACTCTACACGCTACGCGCTACACGCTATACACTACACGCTACACCCTACACGCTACACTTTACACTCTACACGCTACACTCCACACTCTACACACTACACTCTACACCCTACACCCTACACCCTACTCTACATGCTACACGCTACACGCTACATGCTACACCCTACACGCTTCACCCTACACCCTACACGCTACACGCTACACGCTACACTCTACACCCTACACTCTACACCCTACACGCTACACGCTACACTCTACACGCTAAACGCTACAGCTTATACCCTACACTCTACACCGTACACCCTACACGCTACACTCTACACCCTACACGCTACACCCTACACCCTACACCCTACATGCTACACCCTACACTCTACACCCTACACCCTACACGCTACACTCTACACCCTACACCCTACTCTACATGCTACACGCTACACGGTACATGATACACGCTACACCCTACACGCTACACGCTACACCCTACACGCTACACGCTACACGCTACACTCTACACCCTACACGCTACACCCTACACCCTACTCCCTACACTCTACACGCTACACGCTACACCCTACACCCTATACTGTACACCCTACACTCTGCACGCTACACTCTACACTCTGCTCCCTACTCTCTACACGCTACACTCTATACCCTACACTCTACACGCTACGCGCTACACGCTACACACTACACGCTACACCCTACACGCTACACTTTACACTCTACACGCTACACTCTACACTCTACACACTACACTCTACACCCTACACCCTACACCCTACTCTACATGCTACACGCTACACGCTACATGCTACACCCTACACGCTACACCCTACACCCTACACGCTACACTCCACACCCTACACTCTACACCCTACACGCTACACGCTACACGCTACACGCTACACGCTACACTGTACACGCTAAACGCTACAGCTTATACCATACTCTCTACACCGTACACCCTGCACGCTACACTCTACACGCTACACGCTACACCCTACACCCTACACCCTACATGCTACACCCTACACTCTACACCCTACACCCTACACGCTACACGCTACACTCTACACGCTACACCCTACACGCTACACTCTACACGCTACACGCTACACGCTACACTCTACACCCTACACGCTACACTCTACACCCTACACACTACACTCTACACGCTACACGGTACACGCTACACGCTACGCCCTACACCCTACACGCTACATGTTACACTCTACACCCTACACGCTACACTCTACACCCTACACGCTACACCCTACACCCTACACGCTACACACTACACGCTACACTCTACACCCTACACGCTGCACTCTATACGCTACACGGTAAACGCTACACGCTACACCCTACACGCTACACTCTACACGCTACATGCTACACCCTACACTCTACACCCTACACGCTATACGCTACACTCTACACCCTGCACGCTACACGCTACACGCTACACCCTACACGCTACACTCTACACCCTACACGCTACACTTTACATGCTACACGCTACACGCTACACCCTACACGCTACACTCTACACCCTACACGCTACACTCTACACGCTACACGCTACACCCTACACGCTACACTTTACACCCTACACCCTACACGCTACACCCTACACCCTACACGCTACACTCTACACCCTACACGCTACACCCTACACTCTACACCCTACACCCTACACACTACTCGCTACACTCTACACCCTACCCGCTACACTCTACACGCTACACGCTACACTCTACACTCTACATGCTACACGCTACACTCTACAGCCTACACGCAACACGTTACACTCTACACCCTACACGCTACACTCTGCACGCTACACGCTACACCCTACACGCTACACTCTACACGCTACACGCTACACTCTACACCATACACCCTACACTCTACACCCTACACCCTACACGCTATACCCGACACCCTACACCCTACATGCTTCACCCTACACGCTACACTCTACACTCTACACCCTACACCCTACACGCTACATGCTACACCCTACACACCACATCCTACACTCTACACCCTACACCCTACACGCTACACGCTACACGCTACACACTACACGCTACACTCTACACTCTACACCCTACACCCTACACGCTACGCGCTACACGCTACACACTACACGCTACACCCTACACGCTACACTTTACACTCTACACGCTACACTCTACACTCTACACACTACACTCTACAACCTACACCCTACACCCTACTCTACATGCTACACGCTACACGCTACATGCTACACCCTACACGCTACACCCTACACCCTACACGCTACACGCTACACGCTACACTCTACACCCTACACTCTACACCCTACACCCTACACGCTACACGCTACACCCTATGCCCTGCACGCCACACACTACACTCTACACGCTACACCCTACACGCTACACTCTACACGCTACACGCTACACGCTACACTCTACACCCTACACGCTACACTCTACACCCTACACACTACACTCTACACGCTACACGGTACACGCTACACGCTATGCCCTACACCCTACACGCTACATGTTACACTCTACACCCTACACGCTACACTCTACACCCTACACGCTACACCCTACACCCTACACGCTACACACTACACGCTACACTCTACACCCTACACGCTGCACTCTATACGCTACACGGTAAACGCTACACGCTACACCCTACACCCTACACGCTACACTCTACACGCTACATGCTACACCCTACACTCTACACCCTACACGCTATACGCTACACTCTACACCCTGCACGCTACACGCTACACGCTACACCCTACACGCTACACTCTACACCCTACACGCTACACTCTACATGCTACACGCTACACGCTACACCCTACACGCTACACTCTACACCCTACACGCTACACTCTACACGCTACACGCTACACCCTACATGCTACACTCTACACCCTACACACTACACTCTACACGCTACTCGCTACACTCTACACCCTACCCTCTACACTCTACATGCTACACGCTACACTCTACAGCCTACACGCAACACGTTACACTCTACACCCTACACGCTACACTCTGCACGCTACACGCTACACCCTACACGCTACACTCTACACGCTACACGCTACACTCTACACCATACACGCTACACCCTACACTCTACACCCTACACCCTACACGCTATACCCGACACCCTACACCCTACATGCTTCACCCTACACGCTACATTCTACACTCTACACCCTACACCCTACACGCTACATGCTACACCCTACACACCACATCCTACACTCTACACCCTACACCCTACACGCTACACGCTACACGCTACACACTACACCCTACACGCTACACCCTACACTCTACACTCTACACCCTACACGCTACACGCTACACGATACACCCTACACGCTACACCCTACACTCTACACCCTACACGCTACACCCTACACGCTACACGTTACACTCTACACCCTACACCCTACACTCTGCACCCTACACCCTACTCTCTACACGCTACACTCTACACCCTACACGCTACACTCTACACTCTACACCCTACACCCTACACGCTACACGCTACACGCTACACTCTACACGCTAAACGCTACAGCTTATACCCTACACTCTACACCGTACACCCTACATGCTACACTCTACACCCTACACGCTACACCCTACACCCTACACCCTACATGCTACACCGTACACTCTACACCCTACACCCTACACGCTACACCCTATGCCCTGCACGCCACACACTAAACTCTACACGCTACAATCTACACCCTACACTGTACACCCTACACCCTACACGCTACACGCTACACTCTACACGCTACACCCTACACTCTACACCCTACACCCTACACGCTATACGCTACACTCTACACCCTGCACGCTACACGCTACACCCTACACGCTACACTCTACACCCTACACGCTACACCCTACACTCTACACCCTACACCCTACACACTACACGCTACTCGCTACACTCTACACCCTACACGCTACACTCTACACTCTACTCCCTACTCTCTACACGCTACACTCTATACCCTACACTCTACAAGCTACGCGCTACACGCTACACACTACACACTACACGCTACACTTTACACTCTACACGCTACACACTACACGCTACACGCTACACTCTACACCCTACACCCTACTCTACATGCTACACGCTACACGGTACATGATACACGCTACACCCTACACGCTACACGCTACACCCTACACGCTACACGCTACACTCCACACCCTACACGCTACACCCTACACCCTACTCCCTACACTCTACACGCTACACGCTACATCCTACACCCTACACTGTACACCCTACACCCTACATGCTACACTCTACACTCTGCTCCCTACTCTCTACACGCTACACTCTATACCCTACACTCTACACGCTACGCGCTACACGCTACACACTACACGCTACACCCTACACGCTACACTTTACACTCTACACGCTACACTCCACACTCTACACACTACACTCTACACCCTACACCCTACACCCTACTCTACATGCTACACGCTACACGCTACATGCTACACCCTACACGCTTCACCCTACACCCTACACGCTACACGCTACACGCTACACTCTACACCCTACACTCTACACCCTACACGCTACACGCTACACGCTACACTCTACACTCTACATGCTACACGCTACACTCTACAGCCTACACGCAACACGTTACACTCTACACTCTACACGCTACACTCTGCACGCTACACGCTACACCCTACACCCTACACGCTACACTCTACACGCTACACGCTACACTCTACACCATACACGCTACACCCTACACTCTACACCCTACACCCTACACGCTATACCCGACACCCTACACCCTACATGCTTCACCCTACACGCTACACTCTACACTCTACACCCTACACCCTACACGCTACATGCTACACCCTACACGCCACATCCTACACTCTACACCCTACACCCTACACGCTACACGCTACACGCTACACGCTACACTCTACACGCTACACCCTACACTCTACACCCTACACCCTACACGCTACACGCTACACGATACACCCTACACGCTACACCCTACACTCTACACCCTACAACCTACACGCTACACGCTACACGCTACACCCTACACGATACACCCTACACTCTACACCCTACACCCTACACGCTACACGCTACACGCTACACCCTACACGCTACACCCTACACTCTACACCCTACACGCTACACCCAACACGCTACACGTTACACTCTACACCCTACACCCTACACTCTACACCCTACACCCTACTCTACACTCTACACTCTACACCCTACACGCTACACTCTACACCCTACACCCTACACGCTACACGCTACACTCTACACCCTACACCCTACACGCTACACGCTACACTCTACACCCTACACCCTACATGCTACACCCTACACTCTACACCCTACACCCTACACGCTACACCCTACGCCCTGCACGCCACACACTACACTCTACACGCTACACCCTACACCCTACACTGTACACCCTACACCCTACACGCTACACGCTACACCCTACACTCTACACCCTACACCCTACACGCTTTACGCTACACTCTACACCTGCACGCTACACGCTACACCCTACACGCTACACTCTACACCCTACACGCTACACCCTACACTCTACACCCTACACCCTACACACTACACGCTACTCGCTACACTCTACACCCTACACGCTACACTCTACACTCTACTCCCTACTCTCTACACGCTACACTCTATACCCTACACTCTACACGCTACGCGCTACACGCTACACACTACACACTACACGCTACACTTTACACTCTACACGCTACACACTACACGCTACACGCTACACTCTACACCCTACACCCTACTCTACATGCTACACGCTACACGGTACATGATACACGCTACACCCTACTCGCTACACGCTACACCCTACACGCTACACGCTACACTCCACACCCTACACGCTACACTGTACACCCTACACGCTACACTCTACACTCTGCTCCCTACTCTCTACACGCTACACTCTATACCCTACACTCTACACGCTACGCGCTACACGCTATACACTACACGCTACACCCTACACGCTACACTTTACACTCTACACGCTACACTCCACACTCTACACACTACACTCTACACCCTACACCCTACACCCTACTCTACATGCTACACGCTACACGCTACATGCTACACCCTACACGCTTCACCCTACACCCTACACGCTACACGCTACACGCTACACTCTACACCCTACACTCTACACCCTACACGCTACACGCTACACTCTACACGCTAAACGCTACAGCTTATACCCTACACTCTACACCGTACACCCTACACGCTACACTCTACACCCTACACGCTACACCCTACACTCTACACCCTACATGCTACACCCTACACTCTACACCCTACACCCTACACGCTACACTCTACACCCTACACCCTACTCTACATGCTACACGCTACACGGTACATGATACACGCTACACCCTACACGCTACACGCTACACCCTACACGCTACACGCTACACGCTACACTCTACACCCTACACGCTACACCCTACACCCTACTCCCTACACTCTACACGCTACACGCTACACCCTACACCCTATACTGTACACCCTACACTCTGCACGCTACACTCTACACTCTGCTCCCTACTCTCTACACGCTACACTCTATACCCTACACTCTACACGCTACGCGCTACACGCTACACACTACACGCTACACCCTACACGCTACACTTTACACTCTACACGCTACACTCTACACTCTACACACTACACTCTACACCCTACACCCTACACCCTACTCTACATGCTACACGCTACACGCTACATGCTACACCCTACACGCTACACCCTACACCCTACACGCTACACTCCACACCCTACACTCTACACCCTACACGCTACACGCTACACGCTACACGCTACACGCTACACGCTACACGCTACACTGTACACGCTAAACGCTACAGCTTATACCATACTCTCTACACCGTACACCCTGCACGCTACACTCTACACGCTACACGCTACACCCTACACCCTACACCCTACATGCTACACCCTACACTCTACACCCTACACCCTACACGCTACACGCTACACCCTATGCCCTGCACGCCACACACTACACTCTACACGCTACACCCTACACGCTACACTCTACACGCTACACGCTACACGCTACACTCTACACCCTACACGCTACACTCTACACCCTACACACTACACTCTACACGCTACACGGTACACGCTACACGCTACGCCCTACACCCTACACGCTACATGTTACACTCTACACCCTACACGCTACACTCTACACCCTACACGCTACACCCTACACCCTACACGCTACACACTACACTCTACACGCTACACCCTACACGCTACACTCTACACGCTACACGCTACACGCTACACTCTACACCCTACACGCTACACTCTACACCCTACACACTACACTCTACACGCTACACGGTACACGCTACACGCTACGCCCTACACCCTACACGCTACATGTTACACTCTACACCCTACACGCTACACTCTACACCCTACACGCTACACCCTACACGCTACACCCTACACCCTACACGCTACACACTACACCCTACACTCTACACCCTACACGCTATACGCTACACTCTACACCCTGCACGCTACACGCTACATGCTACACCCTACACGCTACACTCTACACCCTACACGCTACACTCTACATGCTACACGCTACACGCTACACCCTACACGCTACACTCTACACCCTACACGCTACACTCTACACGCTACACGCTACACCCTACACGCTACACTCTACACCCTACACCCTACACGCTACACCCTACACCCTACACGCTACACTCTACACCCTACACGCTACACCCTACACTCTACACCCTACACCCTACACACTACTCGCTACACTCTACACCCTACCCGCTACACTCTACACGCTACACGCTACACTCTACACTCTACATGCTACACGCTACACTCTACACCATACACCCTACACTCTACACCCTACACCCTACACGCTATACCCGACACCCTACACCCTACATGCTTCACCCTACACGCTACACTCTACACTCTACACCCTACACCCTACACGCTACATGCTACACCCTACACACCACATCCTACACTCTACACCCTACACCCTACACGCTACACGCTACACACTACACGCTACACCCTACACTCTACACCCTACACCCTACACGCTACACGCTACACGATACACCCTACACGCTACACCCTACACTCTACACCCTACACGCTACACCCTACACGCTACACGTTACACTCTACACCCTACACCCTACACTCTGCACCCTACACCCTACTCTCTACACGCTACACTCTACACCCTACACGCTACACTCTACACTCTACACCCTACACCCTACACGCTACACGCTACACGCTACACTCTACACGCTAAACGCTACAGCTTATACCCTACACTCTACACCGTACACCCTACATGCTACACTCTACACCCTACACGCTACACCCTACACCCTACACCCTACATGCTACACCCTACACTCTACACCCTACACCCTACACGCTACACCCTATGCCCTGCACGCCACACACTAAACTCTACACGCTACACCCTACACCCTACAATGTACACCCTACACCCTACACGCTACACGCTACACTCTACACGCTACACCCTACACTCTACACCCTACACCCTACACGCTATACGCTACACTCTACACCCTGCACGCTACACGCTACACCCTACACGCTACACTCTACACCCTACACGCTACACCCTACACTCTACACCCTACACCCTACACACTACACGCTACTCGCTACACTCTACACCCTACACGCTACACTCTACACTCTACTCCCTACTCTCTACACGCTACACTCTATACCCTACACTCTACACGCTACGCGCTACACGCTACACACTACACACTACACGCTACACTTTACACTCTACACGCTACACACTACACGCTACACTCTACACCCTACACCCTACTCTACATGCTACACGCTACACGGTACATGATACACGCTACACCCTACACGCTACACGCTACACCCTACACGCTACACGCTACACTCCACACCCTACACGCTACACCCTACACCCTACTCCCTACACTCTACACGCTACACGCTACACCCTACACCCTACACTGTACACCCTACACCCTACATGCTACACTCTACACTCTGCTCCCTACTCTCTACACGCTACACTCTATACCCTACACTCTACACGCTACGCGCTACACGCTACACACTACACGCTACACCCTACACGCTACACTTTACACTCTACACGCTACACTCCACACTCTACACACTACACTCTACACCCTACACCCTACACCCTACTCTACATGCTACACGCTACACGCTACATGCTACACCCTACACGCTTCACCCTACACCCTACACGCTACACGCTACACGCTACACTCTACACCCTACACTCTACACCCTACACGCTACACGCTACACGCTACTCTCTACACTCTACATGCTACACGCTACACTCTACAGCCTACACGCAACACGTTACACTCTACACCCTACACGCTACACTCTGCACGCTACACGCTACACCCTACACCCTACACGCTACACTCTACACGCTACACGCTACACTCTACACCATACACGCTACACCCTACACTCTACACCCTACACCCTACACGCTACATGCTACACCCTACACGCCACATCCTACACTCTACACCCTACACCCTACACGCTACACGCTACAAGCTACACGCTACACCCTACACGCTACATTCTACACTCTACACCCTACACCCTACACGCTACACGCTACACGATACACCCTCAACGCTACACCCTACACTCTACACCCTACACGCTACACCCTACACGCTACACGTTACACTCTACACCCTACACCCTACACTCTGCACCCTACACCCTACTCTCTACACGCTACACTCTACACCCTACACGCTACACTCTACACTCTACACCCTACACCCTACACGCTACACGCTACACGCTACACTCTACACGCTAAACGCTACAGCTTATACCCTACACTCTACACCGTACACCCTACATGCTACACTCTACATCCTACACGCTACACCCTACACCCTACACCCTACATGCTACACCCTACACTCTACACCCTACACCCTACACGCTACACCCTATGCCCTGCACGCCACACACTAAACTCTACACGCTACACCCTACACCCTACACTGTACACCCTACACCCTACACGCTACACGCTACACTCTAAACGCTACAACCTACACTCTACACCCTACACCCTACACGCTATACGCTACACTCTACACCCTGCACGCTACACGCTACACCCTACACGCTACACTCTACACCCTACACGCTACACCCTACACTCTACACCCTACACCCTACACACTACATGCTACTCGCTACACTCTACACCCTACACGCTACACTCTACACTCTACTCCCTACTCTCTACACGCTACACTCTATACCCTACACTCTACACGCTACGCGCTACACGCTACACACTACACACTACACGCTACACTTTACACTCTACACGCTACACACTACACGCTACACCCTACACCCTACACTGTACACCCTACACCCTGCACGCTACACTCTACACTCTGCTCCCTACTCTCTACACGCTACACTCTATACCCTACACTCTACACGCTACGCGCTACTCGCTACACACTACACGCTACACCCTACACGCTACACTTTACACTCTACACGCTACACTCTACACTCTACACACTACACTCTACACCCTACACCCTACACCCTACTCTACATGCTACACGCTACACGCTACATGCTACACCCTACACGCTACACCCTACACCCTACACGCTACACGCTACACGCTACACTCTACACCCTACACTCTACACCCTACACGCTACACGCTACACGCTACACTCTACACGCTAAACGCTACAGCTTATACCCTACACTCTACACCGTACACCCTACACGCTACACTCTACACCCTACACGCTACACCCTACACCCTACACCCTACATGCTACACCCTACACTCTACACCCTACACCCTACACGCTACACCCTACGCCCTGCACGCCACACACTACACTCTACACGCTACACCCTACACGCTACACTCTACACGCTACACGCTACACGCTACACTCTACACCCTACACGCTACACTCTACACCCTACACACTACACTCTACACGCTACACTGTACACACTACACGCTACACTCTACACCCTACACGCTGCACTCTATACGCTACACGGTACACGCTACACGCTACACCCTACACCCTACATGCTACACGCTACACCCTACACTGTACACCCTACACCCTACACGCTACAGTCTACACGCTACATGCTACACCCTACACTCTACACCCTACACGCTATACGCTACACTCTACACCCTGCACGCTACACGCTACACGCTACACCCTACACGCTACACTCTACACCCTACACGCTACACTCTACATGCTACACGCTACACGCTACATGCTACACGCTACACCCTACACGCTACACTCTACACCCTACACCCTACACCCTACACGCTACACTCTACACCCTACACGCTACACCCTACACTCTACACCCTACACCCTACACGCTACTCGCTACACTCTACACCCTACCCGCTACACTCTACACGCTACACGCTACACTCTACACTCTACACGCTACACGCTACACTCTACACCCTACACGCAACACGCTACACTCTACACCCTACACGCTACACTCTGCACGCTACACGCTACACCCTACACCCTACACGCTACACTCTACACGCTACACGCTACACTCTACACCATACACGCTACACCCTACACTCTACACCCTACACCCTACACGCTATACCCGACACCCTACACCCTACATGCTTCACCCTACACGCTACACTCTACACTCTACACCCTACACGCTGCATGCTACACTCTACACGCTACACTCTACACCCTACACGCTACACTCTACATCCTACACCCTACACGCTATACGCTACACTCTACACCCTGCACGCTACACGCTACACTCTACACCCTACACGCTACACCCTACACCCTACACTGTACACCCTACACCCTGCACGCTACACTCTACACTCTGCTCCCTACTCTCTACACGCTACACTCTATACCCTACACTCTACACGCTACGCGCTACACGCTACACACTACACGCTACACCCTACACGCTACACTTTACACTCTACACGCTACACTCTACACTCTACACACTACACTCTACACCCTACACCCTACACCCTACTCTACACGCTACACGCTACACGCTACATGCTACACCCTACACGCTACACCCTACACCCTACACGCTGCACGCTACACGCTACACTCTACACCCTACACTCTACACCCTACACGCTACACGCTACACGCTACACTCTACACGCTAAACGCTACAGCTTATACCCTACACTCTACACCGTACACCCTACACGCTACACTCTACACCCTACACGCTACACCCTACACCCTACACCCTACATGCTACACCCTACACTCTACACCCTACACCCTACACGCTACACCCTACGCCCTGCACGCCACACACTACACTCTACACGCTACACCCTGCACGCTACACTCTACACGCTACACGCTACACGCTACACTCTACACCCTACACGCTACACTCTACACCCTACACACTACACTCTACACGCTACACGGTACACGCTACACACTACGCCCTACACCCTACACGCTATATGTTACACTCTACACCCTACACGCTACACTCTACACCCTACACGCTACACCCTACACCCTACACGCTACACACTACACGCTACACTCTACACCCTACACGCTGCACTCTATACGCTACACGGTACACGCTACACCCTACACCCTACATGCTACACGCTACACCCTACACTGTACACCCTACACCCTACACGCTACACTCTACACGCTACATGCTACACCCTACACTCTACACCCTACACGCTATACGCTACACTCTACACCCTGCACGCTACAGCTACACGCTACACCCTACACGCTACACTCTACACCCTACATGCTACAGTCTACATGCTACACGCTACACGCTACATGCTACACGCTACACCCTACACGCTACACTCTACACCCTACACCCTACACGCTACACTCTACACCCTACACGCTACACCCTACACTCTACACCCTACACCCTACACGCTACTCGCTACACTCTACACCCTACCCCCTACACTCTACACGCTACACGCTACACTCTACACTCTACACGCTACCCGCTACACTCTACACCCTACACGCAACACGCTACACTCTACACCCTACACGCTACACTCTGCACGCTACACGCTACACCCTACACCCTACACGCTACACTCTACACGCTACACGCTACACTCTACACCATACACGCTACACCCTACACTCTACACCCTACACCCTACACGCTATACCTGACACCCTACACCCTACATGCTTCACCCTACACGCTACACTCTACACTCTACACCCTACACGCTGCATGCTACACTCTACACGCTACACTCTACACCCCACACGCTACACTCTACATCCTACACCCTACACGCTATACGCTACACTCTACACCCTGCACGCTACACGCTACACTCTACACTCTACACGCTACACTCTACACCCTACACGCTACACCCTACACTCTACACTCTCCACCCTACACGCTACACGCTACACTCTACACGCTACACCCTACACGCTACACTCTACACCCTACACGCAACACCCTACACTCTACACCCTACACCCTAAACCCTACACGCTACACCCTACACGCTACACTCTACACCCTACACCATACACTCTACACCCTACACGCTACACGCTACACTCTACACCCTACACCCTACACACGCTACACGCTACACCCTACACTCTACACGCTACATGCTACACTCTACACCCTACACGATACATGCTACACCCTACACGCTACCGCCTACACGCTACACGCTACACTCCACACCCTACAAGCTACACGCTACACGCTACACCCTACACTCTACACCCTACACCGTACACGCTACACGCTACACTCTACACGCTACACCCTTCACTCTACACCCTACACCCTACATGCTACACTCTACACCCTACACGGTACACCCTACAATCTACACGCTACATGCTACACTCTACACTCTACACCCTACACCCTACACGCTACATGCTACACTCTACACCCTACACGCTACACTCTACACCCTACACGCTACATGCTACACTCTACACCATACACCCTACACGCTACATGCTACACGCTACACTCTACAACCTACACGCTACACGCTAGGGTGTAGAGTGTAATATGTAGCGTGTAGTTTGTAGCGTTTAGCTTGTAGGGTGTAGCGTGTAGCGTGTAGGGTGTAGAGTGTAGCGTGTAGCGTGTAGCATGTAGGGTGTAGGGTGTAGAGTGTAGAGTGTAGCGTGTAGGGTGTAGAGTGTAGGGTGTAGGATGTAGAGTGTAGGGTTTAGAGTGTAATGTGTAGCGTGTAGGGTGTAGCGTGTAGCATGTAGGGTGTAGGGTGTGGAGTGTAGGGTGTAGCGTGTAGGGTGTAGAGTGTAGCGTGTAGCGTGTAGGGTGTAGAGTGTAGGGTGTAGCGTGTAGGGTGTACCGTGTAGCATGTAGAGTGTAGGGTGTAGGGTGTAGCATGTAGAGTGTAGGGTGTAGCGTGTAGCATGTAGGGTGTAGGGTGTGGAGTGTAGGGTGTAGCGTGTAGGGTGTAGAGTGTAGCGTGTAGCGTGTAGGGTGTAGAGTGTAGGGTGTAGCGTGTAGGGTGTAGAGTGTAGCGTGTAGGGTGTAGCGTGTAGCGTGCAGGGTGTAGAGTGTAGCGTATAGCGTGTAGGGTGTAGAGTGTAGGGTGTAGCGTGTAGGGTGTTGAGTGTAGGGTGTAGCGTGTAGGGTGTAGAGTGTAGCGTGTAGCGTGTAGGGTGTAGGGTGTAGCGTGTAGGGTGTAGAGTGTAGCGTGTAGCGTGTAGGGTGTAGGGTGTAGGGTGTAGCATGTAGTGTGTAGCGTGTAGCGTGTAGGGTGTAGCGTGTAGCATGTAGCGTGTAGCGTGTAGCATGTAGAGTGTAGGGTGTAGGGTGTAGCATGTAGAGTGTAGGGTGTAGGGTGTAGCGTGTAGAGTGTAGGGTATAGAGTGTAGCGTCTAGGGTGTAGAGTGTAGCGTGTAGCGTGTAGGGTGTAGAGTGTAGCGTGTAGGGTGTAGAATATAGCGTGTAGAGAGTAGGGTGTAGGGTGTAGAGTGTAGGGTGTAGGGTGTAGAGTGTAACGTGTAGCGTGTAGGGTGTAGCGTGTAGCGTGTAGGGTGTAGGGTGTAGAGTGTAGGGTGTAGCGTGTAGGGTGTAGCGTGTAGCGTGTAGCGTGTAGGGTGTAGGGTGTAGAGTGTAGGGTGCGGCGTGTAGGGTGTAGCGTGTATCGTGTAGCGTGTAGAGTGTAGCGTCTAGCGTATAGGGTGTAGCGTGTAGCGTGTAGATTGTAGCGTGTAGGGTGTAGGGTGTAGGGTGTAGCATGTAGCGTGTAGGGTGTAGAGTGTAGCGTGTAGTGTGTAGGGTGTGGGGTGTAGAGTGCAGAGTGTAGGGTGTAGAGTGTAGCGTGTAGAGTGTAGGGTGTAGAGTGTAGGGTGTAGAGTGTAACGTGTAGTGTGTAGGGTGTAGCGTGTAGCGTGTAGGGTGTAGCGTGTAGCGTGTAGGGTGCAGGGTGTAGAGTGTAACGTGTAGCGTGTAGGGTGTAGCGTGTAGCGTGTAGGGTGTAGCGTGTAGCGTGTAGTGTGTAGCGTGTAGGGCGTAGGGTGTAGAGTGTAGCGTGTAGGGTGTAGGGTGTAGAGTGCAGAGTGTAGGGTGTAGAGTGTAGCGTGTAGAGTGTAGGGTGTAGAGTGTAGGGTGTAGAGTGTAACGTGTAGTGTGTAGGGTGTAGCGTGTAGGGTGTAGCGTGTAGCGTGTAGTGAGCAGGGTGTAGAGTGTAACGTGTAGCGTGTAGGGTGTAGTGTGTAGGGTGTAGGGTGTAGAGTGTAACGTGTAGCGTGTAGGGTGTAGCGTGTAGCGTGTAGGGTGTAGCGTGTAGCGTGTAGTGTGTAGCGTGTAGGGTGTAGGGTGTAGAGTGTAGCGTGTTGCGTGTATGGTGTAGAGTGTAGAGTGTAGCATGTAGCGTGTAGCGTGTAGAGTGTAGCGTGTAGGGTGTAGAGTGTAGCGTGTTGCATGTAGGGTGTACAGTGTAGCGTGTAGCGTGTAGAGTGTAGGGTGTAGAGTGTAGCGTGTAGAGTGTAGGGTGTAGAGTGTAGCGTGTTGCGTGTAGAGTGTAGCGTGTAGCGTGTAGGTTGTAGAGTGTAGCGTGTAGCGTGTAGGGTGTAGGGTGTAGCGTGTAGCGTGTAGAGTGTAAAGTGTAGCGTGTAGCATGTAGAGTGTAGAGTGTAGCGTGTAGGGTGTAGAGTGTAGCGCGTAGCGTTTAGGGTGTAAGGTGTAGAGTGTAGCGTGTAGCGTGTAGAGTGTACGGTGTAGAGTGTAGGGTGTAGCGTGTAGGGTGTAGAGTGTAGCGTGTAGCGTGTAGCGTGTAGGGTGTAGGGTGTAGATTGTAGCGTGTAGGGTGCTGGGTGTAGAGTGTAGCGTGTAGGGTGCAGAGTGTAACGTGTAGCGTGTAGGGTGTAGCGTGTAGCGTGTAGGGTGTAGGGTGTAGAGTGTAACGTGTAGCGTGTAGGGTGTAGCGTGTAGCGTGTAGGGTGTAGCGTGTAGCGTGTAGTGTGTAGCGTGTAGAGTGTAGGGTGTAGAGTGTAGCGTGTAGGGTGTAGCATGTAGCGTGTAGGGTGTAGGGTGTAGAGTGTAGAGTGTAGCGTTTAGGGTGAAGCATGTAGGGTGTAGGGTGTCGGGTATAGCGTGTAGGGTGTAGGGTGTAGAGTGTAGGGTGTAGCGTGTATGGTGTAGAGTGTAGCGTGTAGCGTGCAGAGTATAGCGTGTAGGGTGTAGCGTGTAGCGTGCAGAGTGTAGCGTGTAGGGTATAGAGTGTAGCGTGTTGCGTGTAGGGTGTAGAGTGTAGCGTGTAGCGTGTAGAGTGTAGAGTGTAGCGTGTAGCGTGTAGAGTGTAGCGTGTAGGGTGTAGAGTATAGCGTGTAGCGTGTAGGGTGTAGAGTGTAGAGTGTAGCATGTAGCGTGTAGCGTGTAGAGTGTAGCGTGTAGCGTGTAGAGTGTAGGGTGTAGCGTGTAGCGTGTAGCGTGTAGAGTGTAGGGTGTAGAGTGTAGCGTGTAGCGTGTAGAGTGTAGAGTGTAGCGTGTAGGGTGTAGAGTGTAGCGTGTAGCGTGTAGGGTGTAGGGTGTAGAGTGTAGCGTGTAGCGTGTAGAGTGTACGGTGGAGTGTAGGGTGTAGCGTGTAGGGTGTAGAGTGTAGCGTGTAGCGTGTAGCGTGTAGGGTTAAGCTACACACTACACACTAAACACAAAAAGAAAAGGATATGCAAACCAATGGGATCCACGTTAGTCAATTTTATTGTACAAAAATAGTAATCCACAAACAGAACCAGGCAAAACATACATTTAAAAACATTTAAAACACTAGTATGGCTGAATAGGCCATAAGTAATTTTACCCGAGGGAATGAAGGAAGCTAATACTTTACAGCATATGTGAGACAGGAGAAATAACCAGAGAGAAAAAATTGCTAGGTATGCGGGTACACCAATCTTAGTCAAATCTACATATAAGAAGCCTATTGTTTACTGCCAACTGTGACCCCCTGAGTACTATGACAGGAAACATATACTCCAGCCTAGTATCTGGAAGAAATACATCATGGATCCTATTTTGTTCAACACAGCATGCGTGCGCACAGTTGGTAAGCAAATGAAAGCAGACCCCTATAGAAAGGTAATCAGGGAAATAGATATGCTGCAGTACTACAAAATCCTAGTTATTTGGATAAATGTATGCATACAGACGCCTTGTGGAAATACAAAGAATCAGGATCCATTGTCCTAAGGCTTGGAAAAATGCCAGGCCATGCATGAAGTAAATAGGTGTAATTCCATAGCAGTTGTAAAGATAAGTTACCCAAGTCCTGTCCCTCGGGAAAAAAACAAAGGAAGCCCTTTACCCCACGCGTATCGACGCTACTCAAGCGTCTTCATCAGAGGAAAAAGTGACACCCTACACGCTACACGCGACACTCTTCACTCTACACGCTACACTCTACACCCTACACGCTACACCCTACCCTCTACACGCTACATGCTACACTCTACACCCTACACAATACACGCTACTTGCTACACCCTACATGCTACACTCTACACGCTACACGCTACACGCTACACCCTACACGGTACACCCTACACCCTACACGCTACAATCTACACGCTACACACTATACGCTACACGCTAGACGCTACACTCTACACGCTACACGCTACACCCTACACGCTACACCCTACACTCTACACCCTACAACCTACACGCTACACGCTACACGCTACACCCTACACGCTACACCCTACACTCTACACCATACACCCTACACGCTACACGCTACACGCTACACCCTACACGCTACACCCTACACTCTACACCCTACACGCTACACCCTACACGCTACACGTTACACTCTACACCCTACACCCTACACTCTACACCCTACACCCTACTCTCTACACTCTACACTCTACACCCTACACGCTACACTCTACACCCTACACCCTACACGCTACACGCTACACTCTACACGCTAAACGCTACAGCTTATACCCTACACTCTACACCGTACACCCTACATGCTACACTCTACACCCTACACGCTACACCCTACATGCTACACCCTACACTCTACACCCTACACCCTACACGCTACACCCTACGCCCTGCACGCCACACACTACACTCTACACGCTACACCCTACACCCTACACTGTACACCCTACACCCTACACGCTACACGCTACACGCTACACCCTACACTCTACACCCTACACCCTACACGCTATACGCTACACTCTACACCTGCACGCTACACGCTACACCCTACACGCTACACTCTACACCCTACACGCTACACCCTACACCCTACACGCTACACCCAACACGCTACACGTTACACTCTACACCCTACACCCTACACTCTACACCCTACACCCTACTCTACACTCTACACTCTACACCCTACACGCTACACTCTACACCCTACACCCTACACGCTACACGCTACACTCTACACCCTACACCCTACACGCTACACTCTACACCCTACACCCTACATGCTACACCCTACACTCTACACCCTACACCCTACACGCTACACCCTACGCCCTGCACGCCACACACTACACTCTACACGCTACACCCTACACCCTACACTGTACACCCTACACCCTACACGCTACACGCTACACCCTACACTCAACACCCTACACCCTACACGCTTTACGCTACACTCTACACCTGCACGCTACACGCTACACCCTACACCATACACTCTACACCCTACACGCTACACGCTACACTCTACACCCTACACCCTACACACGCTACACGCTACACCCTACACTCTACACGCTACATGCTACACTCTACACCCTACACGATACATGCTACACCCTACACACTACAGCCTACACGCTACACGCTACACTCTACACCCTACAAGCTACACGCTACACGCTACACCCTACACTCTACACCCTACACCGTACACGCTACACGCTACACTCTACACGCTACACCCTTCACTCTACACCCTACACCCTACATGCTACACTCTACACCCTACACGGTACACCCTACAATCTACACGCTACATGCTACACTCTACACTCTACACCCTACACGCTACATGCTACACTCTACACCCTACACGCTACACTCTACACCCTACACGCTACATGCTACACTCTACACCATACACCCTACACGCTACATGCTACACGCTACACTCTACAACCTACACGCTACACGCTAGGGTGTAGAGTGTAATATGTAGCGTGTAGTTTGTAGCGTTTAGCTTGTAGGGTGTAGCGTGTAGCGTGTAGGGTGTAAAGTGTAGCGTGTAGCGTGTAGCATGTAGGGTGTAGGGTGTAGAGTGTAGAGTGTAGCGTGTAGGGTGTAGAGTGTAGGGTGTAGGATGTAGAGTGTAGGGTTTAGAGTGTAATGTGTAGCGTGTAGGGTGTAGCGTGTAGCATGTAGGGTGTAGGGTGTGGAGTGTAGGGTGTAGCGTGTAGGGTGTAGAGTGTAGCGTGTAGCGTGTAGGGTGTAGAGTGTAGGGTGTAGCGTGTAGGGTGTAGAGTGTAGCGTGTAGGGTGTAGCGTGTAGCGTGCAGGGTGTAGAGTGTAGCGTATAGCGTGTAGGGTGTAGAGTGTAGGGTGTAGCGTGTAGGGTGTTGAGTGTAGGGTGTAGCGTGTAGGGTGTAGAGTGTAGCGTGTAGCGTGTAGGGTGTAGGGTGTAGGGTGTAGCGTGTAGGGTGTAGAGTGTAGCGTGTAGCGTGTAGGGTGTAGGGTGTAGGGTGTAGCATGTAGTGTGTAGCGTGTAGCGTGTAGGGTGTAGCGTGTAGCATGTAGCGTGTAGCGTGTAGCATGTAGAGTGTAGGGTGTAGGGTGTAGCATGTAGAGTGTAGGGTGTAGGGTGTAGCGTGTAGAGTGTAGGGTATAGAGTGTAGCGTCTAGGGTGTAGAGTGTAGCGTGTAGCGTGTAGGGTGTAGAGTGTAGCGTGTAGGGTGTAGAATATAGCGTGTAGAGAGTAGGGTGTAGGGTGTAGAGTGTAGGGTGTAGGGTGTAGAGTGTAACGTGTAGCGTGTAGGGTGTAGCGTGTAGCGTGTAGGGTGTAGGGTGTAGAGTGTAGGGTGTAGCGTGTAGGGTGTAGCGTGTAGCGTGTAGCGTGTAGGGTGTAGATTGTAGGGTGCAGCGTGTAGGGTGTAGCGTGTATCGTGTAGCGTGTAGAGTGTAGCGTCTAGCGTATAGGGTGTAGCGTGTAGCGTGTAGATTGTAGCGTGTAGGGTGTAGGGTGTAGGGTGTAGCATGTAGCGTGTAGGGTGTAGAGTGTAGCGTGTAGTGTGTAGGGTGTAGGGTGTAGAGTGCAGAGTGTAGGGTGTAGAGTGTTACGTGTAGAGTGTAGGGTGTAGAGTGTAGGGTGTAGAGTGTAACGTGTAGTGTGTAGGGTGTAGCGTGTAGCGTGTAGGGTGTAGCGTGTAGCGTGTAGGGTGCAGGGTGTAGAGTGTAACGTGTAGCGTGTAGGGTGTAGCGTGTAGCGTGTAGGGTGTAGCGTGTAGCGTGTAGTGTGTAGCGTGTAGGGCGTAGGGTGTAGAGTGTAGCGTGTAGGGTGTAGGGTGTAGAGTGCAGAGTGTAGGGTGTAGAGTGTAGCGTGTAGAGTGTAGGGTGTAGAGTGTAGGGTGTAGAGTGTAACGTGTAGTGTGTAGGGTGTAGCGTGTAGGGTGTAGCGTGTAGCGTGTAGGGAGCAGGGTGTAGAGTGTAACGTGTAGTGTGAAGGGTGTAGTGTGTAGGGTGTAGGGTGTAGAGTGTAACGTGTAGCGTGTAGGGTGTAGCGTGTAGCGTGTAGGGTGTAGCGTGTAGCGTGTAGTGTGTAGCGTGTAGGGTGTAGGGTGTAGAGTGTAGCGTGTTGCGTGTAGGGTGTAGAGTGTAGCGTGTAGAGTGTAGCGTGTAGCGTGTAGCGTGTAGAGTGTAGCGTGTAGGGTGTAGAGTATAGTGTGTAGCGTGTAGGGTGTATGGTGTAGAGTGTAGAGTGTAGCATGTAGCGTGTAGCGTGTAGAGTGTAGCGTGTAGGGTGTAGAGTGTAGCGTGTTGCATGTAGGGTGTACAGTGTAGCGTGTAGCATGTAGAGTGTAGGATGTAGAGTGTAGTGTGTAGTGTGTAGAGTGTAGGGTGTAGAGTGTAGCGTGTTGCGTGTAGAGTGTAGCGTGTAGCGTGTAGGTTGTAGAGTGTAGCGTGTAGCGTGTAGGGTGTAGGGTGTAGGGTGTAGCGTGTAGGGTGTAGAGTGTAGCGTGTAGCGTGTAGGGTGTAGGGTGTAGGGTGTAGCATGTAGTGTGTAGCGTGTAGCGTGTAGGGTGTAGCGTGTAGCATGTAGCGTGTAGCGTGTAGCATGTAGAGTGTAGGGTGTAGGGTGTAGCATGTAGAGTGTAGGGTGTAGGGTGTAGCGTGTAGAGTGTAGGGTATAGAGTGTAGCGTCTAGGGTGTAGAGTGTAGCGTGTAGCGTGTAGGGTGTAGAGTGTAGCGTGTAGGGTGTAGAATATAGCGTGTAGAGAGTAGGGTGTAGGGTGTAGAGTGTAGGGTGTAGGGTGTAGAGTGTAACGTGTAGCGTGTAGGGTGTAGCGTGTAGCGTGTAGGGTGTAGGGTGTAGAGTGTAGGGTGTAGCGTGTAGGGTGTAGCGTGTAGCGTGTAGCGTGTAGGGTGTAGGGTGTAGATTGTAGGGTGCAGCGTGTAGGGTGTAGCGTGTATCGTGTAGCGTGTAGAGTGTAGCGTCTAGCGTATAGGGTGTAGCGTGTAGCGTGTAGATTGTAGCGTGTAGGGTGTAGGGTGTAGGGTGTAGCATGTAGCGTGTAGGGTGTAGAGTGTAGCGTGTAGTGTGTAGGGTGTAGGGTGTAGAGTGCAGAGTGTAGGGTGTAGAGTGTTACGTGTAGAGTGTAGGGTGTAGAGTGTAGGGTGTAGAGTGTAACGTGTAGTGTGTAGGGTGTAGCGTGTAGCGTGTAGGGTGTAGCGTGTAGGGTGCAGGGTGTAGAGTGTAACGTGTAGCGTGTAGGGTGTAGCGTGTAGCGTGTAGGGTGTAGCGTGTAGCGTGTAGTGTGTAGCGTGTAGGGCGTAGGGTGTAGAGTGTAGCGTGTAGGGTGTAGGGTGTAGAGTGCAGAGTGTAGGGTGTAGAGTGTAGCGTGTAGAGTGTAGGGTGTAGAGTGTAGGGTGTAGAGTGTAACGTGTAGTGTGTAGGGTGTAGCGTGTAGGGTGTAGCGTGTAGCGTGTAGGGAGCAGGGTGTAGAGTGTAACGTGTAGCGTGTAGGGTGTAGTGTGTAGGGTGTAGGGTGTAGAGTGTAACGTGTAGCGTGTAGGGTGTAGCGTGTAGCGTGTAGGGTGTAGCGTGTAGCGTGTAGCGTGTAGCATGTAGGGTGTAGGGTGTGGAGTGTAGGGTGTAGCGTGTAGGGTGTAGAGTGTAGCGTGTAGCGTGTAGGGTGTAGAGTGTAGGGTGTAGCGTGTAGGGTGTAGAGTGTAGCGTGTAGGGTGTAGCGTGTAGCGTGCAGGGTGTAGAGTGTAGCGTATAGCGTGTAGGGTGTAGAGTGTAGGGTGTAGCGTGTAGGGTGTTGAGTGTAGGGTGTAGCGTGTAGGGTGTAGAGTGTAGCGTGTAGCGTGTAGGGTGTAGGGTGTAGGGTGTAGCGTGTAGGGTGTAGAGTGTAGCGTGTAGCGTGTAGGGTGTAGGGTGTAGGGTGTAGCATGTAGTGTGTAGCGTGTAGCGTGTAGGGTGTAGCGTGTAGCATGTAGCGTGTAGCGTGTAGCATGTAGAGTGTAGGGTGTAGGGTGTAGCATGTAGAGTGTAGGGTGTAGGGTGTAGCGTGTAGAGTGTAGGGTATAGAGTGTAGCGTCTAGGGTGTAGAGTGTAGCGTGTAGCGTGTAGGGTGTAGAGTGTAGCGTGTAGGGTGTAGAATATAGCGTGTAGAGAGTAGGGTGTAGGGTGTAGAGTGTAGGGTGTAGGGTGTAGAGTGTAACGTGTAGCGTGTAGGGTGTAGCGTGTAGCGTGTAGGGTGTAGGGTGTAGAGTGTAGGGTGTAGCGTGTAGGGTGTAGCGTGTAGCGTGTAGCGTGTAGGGTGTAGATTGTAGGGTGCAGCGTGTAGGGTGTAGCGTGTATCGTGTAGCGTGTAGAGTGTAGCGTCTAGCGTATAGGGTGTAGCGTGTAGCGTGTAGATTGTAGCGTGTAGGGTGTAGGGTGTAGGGTGTAGCATGTAGCGTGTAGGGTGTAGAGTGTAGCGTGTAGTGTGTAGGGTGTAGGGTGTAGAGTGCAGAGTGTAGGGTGTAGAGTGTTACGTGTAGAGTGTAGGGTGTAGAGTGTAGGGTGTAGAGTGTAACGTGTAGTGTGTAGGGTGTAGCGTGTAGCGTGTAGGGTGTAGCGTGTAGCGTGTAGGGTGCAGGGTGTAGAGTGTAACGTGTAGCGTGTAGGGTGTAGCGTGTAGCGTGTAGGGTGTAGCGTGTAGCGTGTAGTGTGTAGCGTGTAGGGCGTAGGGTGTAGAGTGTAGCGTGTAGGGTGTAGGGTGTAGAGTGCAGAGTGTAGGGTGTAGAGTGTAGCGTGTAGAGTGTAGGGTGTAGAGTGTAGGGTGTAGAGTGTAACGTGTAGTGTGTAGGGTGTAGCGTGTAGGGTGTAGCGTGTAGCGTGTAGGGAGCAGGGTGTAGAGTGTAACGTGTAGTGTGAAGGGTGTAGTGTGTAGGGTGTAGGGTGTAGAGTGTAACGTGTAGCGTGTAGGGTGTAGCGTGTAGCGTGTAGGGTGTAGCGTGTAGCGTGTAGTGTGTAGCGTGTAGGGTGTAGGGTGTAGAGTGTAGCGTGTTGCGTGTAGGGTGTAGAGTGTAGCGTGTAGAGTGTAGCGTGTAGCGTGTAGCGTGTAGAGTGTAGCGTGTAGGGTGTAGAGTATAGTGTGTAGCGTGTAGGGTGTATGGTGTAGAGTGTAGAGTGTAGCATGTAGCGTGTAGCGTGTAGAGTGTAGCGTGTAGGGTGTAGAGTGTAGCGTGTTGCATGTAGGGTGTACAGTGTAGCGTGTAGCATGTAGAGTGTAGGATGTAGAGTGTAGTGTGTAGTGTGTAGAGTGTAGGGTGTAGAGTGTAGCGTGTTGCGTGTAGAGTGTAGCGTGTAGCGTGTAGGTTGTAGAGTGTAGCGTGTAGCGTGTAGGGTGTAGGGTGTAGGGTGTAGCGTGTAGGGTGTAGAGTGTAGCGTGTAGCGTGTAGGGTGTAGGGTGTAGGGTGTAGCATGTAGTGTGTAGCGTGTAGCGTGTAGGGTGTAGCGTGTAGCATGTAGCGTGTAGCGTGTAGCATGTAGAGTGTAGGGTGTAGGGTGTAGCATGTAGAGTGTAGGGTGTAGGGTGTAGCGTGTAGAGTGTAGGGTATAGAGTGTAGCGTCTAGGGTGTAGAGTGTAGCGTGTAGCGTGTAGGGTGTAGAGTGTAGCGTGTAGGGTGTAGAATATAGCGTGTAGAGAGTAGGGTGTAGGGTGTAGAGTGTAGGGTGTAGGGTGTAGAGTGTAACGTGTAGCGTGTAGGGTGTAGCGTGTAGCGTGTAGGGTGTAGGGTGTAGAGTGTAGGGTGTAGCGTGTAGGGTGTAGCGTGTAGCGTGTAGCGTGTAGGGTGTAGGGTGTAGATTGTAGGGTGCAGCGTGTAGGGTGTAGCGTGTATCGTGTAGCGTGTAGAGTGTAGCGTCTAGCGTATAGGGTGTAGCGTGTAGCGTGTAGATTGTAGCGTGTAGGGTGTAGGGTGTAGGGTGTAGCATGTAGCGTGTAGGGTGTAGAGTGTAGCGTGTAGTGTGTAGGGTGTAGGGTGTAGAGTGCAGAGTGTAGGGTGTAGAGTGTTACGTGTAGAGTGTAGGGTGTAGAGTGTAGGGTGTAGAGTGTAACGTGTAGTGTGTAGGGTGTAGCGTGTAGCGTGTAGGGTGTAGCGTGTAGGGTGCAGGGTGTAGAGTGTAACGTGTAGCGTGTAGGGTGTAGCGTGTAGCGTGTAGGGTGTAGCGTGTAGCGTGTAGTGTGTAGCGTGTAGGGCGTAGGGTGTAGAGTGTAGCGTGTAGGGTGTAGGGTGTAGAGTGCAGAGTGTAGGGTGTAGAGTGTAGCGTGTAGAGTGTAGGGTGTAGAGTGTAGGGTGTAGAGTGTAACGTGTAGTGTGTAGGGTGTAGCGTGTAGGGTGTAGCGTGTAGCGTGTAGGGAGCAGGGTGTAGAGTGTAACGTGTAGCGTGTAGGGTGTAGTGTGTAGGGTGTAGGGTGTAGAGTGTAACGTGTAGCGTGTAGGGTGTAGCGTGTAGCGTGTAGGGTGTAGCGTGTAGCGTGTAGTGTGTAGCGTGTAGGGTGTAGGGTGTAGAGTGTAGCGTGTTGCGTGTAGGGTGTAGAGTGTAGCGTGTAGAGTGTAGCGTGTAGCGTGTAGAGTGTAGCGTGTAGGGTGTAGAGTATAGTGTGTAGCGTGTAGGGTGTATGGTGTAGAGTGTAGAGTGTAGCATGTAGCGTGTAGCGTGTAGAGTGTAGCGTGTAGGGTGTAGAGTGTAGCGTGTTGCATGTAGGGTGTACAGTGTAGCGTGTAGCATGTAGAGTGTAGGGTGTAGAGTGTAGCGTGTAGCGTGTAGAGTGTAGGGTGTAGAGTGTAGCGTGTTGCGTGTAGAGTGTAGCGTGTAGCGTGTAGGTTGTAGAGTGTAGCGTGTAGCGTGTAGGGTGTAGGGTGTAGCGTGTAGCGTGTAGAGTGTAGAGTGTAGCGTGTAGCATGTAGAGTGTAGAGTGTAGCGTGTAGGGTGTAGAGTGTAGCGCGTAGCGTTTAGGGTGTAGGGTGTAGAGTGTAGCGTGTAGCGTGTAGAGTGTACGGTGTAGAGTGTAGGGTGTAGCGTGTAGGGTGTAGAGTGTAGCGTGTAGCGTGTAGGGTGTAGGGTGTAGATTGTAGCGTGTAGGGTGCAGGGTGTAGAGTGTAGCGTGTAGGGTGTAGAGTGTAACGTGTAGCGTGTAGGGTGTAGGGTGTAGCGTGTAGCGTGTTGCATGTTGGGTGTACAGTGTAGCGTGTAGCGTGTAGAGTGTAGGGTGTAGAGTGTAGCGTGTAGCGTGTAGAGTGTAGGGTGTAGAGTGTAGCGTGTTGCGTGTAGAGTGTAGCGTGTAGCGTGTAGGTTGTAGAGTGTAGCGTGTAGCGTGTAGGGTGTAGGGTGTAGCGTGTAGCGTGTAGAGTGTAGAGTGTAGCGTGTAGCATGTAGAGTGTAGAGTGTAGCGTGTAGGGTGTAGAGTGTAGCGCGTAGCGTTTAGGGTGTAGGGTGTAGAGTGTAGCGTGTAGCGTGTAGAGTGTACGGTGTAGAGTGTAGGGTGTAGCGTGTAGGGTGTAGAGTGTAGCGTGTAGCGTGTAGCGTGTAGGGTGTAGGGTGTAGATTGTAGCGTGTAGGGTGCAGGGTGTAGAGTGTAGCGTGTAGGGTGTAGAGTGTAACGTGTAGCGTGTAGGGTGTAGCGTGTAGGGTGTAGGGTGTAGAGTGTAACGTGTAGCGTGTAGGGTGTAGCGTGTAGCGTGTAGGGTGTAGCGTGTAGCGTGTAGTGTGTAGCGTGTAGAGTGTAGGGTGTAGAGTGTAGCGTGTAGGGTGTAGCATGTAGCGTGTAGGGTGTAGGGTGTAGAGTGTAGAGTGTAGCGTTTAGGGTGAAGCATGTAGGGTGTAGGGTGTCGGGTATAGCGTGTAGGGTGTAGGGTGTAGAGTGTAGGGTGTAGCGTGTATGGTGTAGAGTGTAGCGTGTAGCGTGCAGAGTATAGCGTGTAGGGTGTAGCGTGTAGCGTGCAGAGTGTAGCGTGTAGGGTATAGAGTGTAGCGTGTTGCGTGTAGGGTGTAGAGTGTAGCGTGTAGCGTGTAGAGTGTAGAGTGTAGCGTGTAGCGTGTAGAGTGTAGCGTGTAGGGTGTAGAGTATAGCGTGTAGCGTGTAGGGTGTAGAGTGTAGAGTGTAGCATGTAGCGTGTAGCGTGTAGAGTGTAGCGTGTAGCGTGTAGAGTGTAGGGTGTAGCGTGTAGCGTGTAGCGTGTAGAGTGTAGGGTGTAGCGTGTAGGGTGTAGAGTGTAGCGTGTAGCGTGTAGGGTGTAGGGTGTAGAGTGTAGCGTGTAGCGTGTAGAGTGTACGGTGTAGAGTGTAGGGTGTAGCGTGTAGGGTGTAGAGTGTAGCGTGTAGCGTGTAGGGTTAAGCTACACACTACACACTAAACACAAAAAGAAAAGGATATGCAAACCAATGGGATCCACGTTAAATAGTCAATTTTATTGTACAAAAATAGTAATCCACAAACAGAACCAGGCAAAACATACATTTAAAAACATTTAAAACACTAGTATGGCTGAATAGGCCATAAGTAATTTTACCCGAGGGAATGAAGGAAGCTAATACTTTACAGCATATGTGAGACAGGAGAAATAACCAGAGAGAAAAAATTGCTAGGTATGCGGGTACACCAATCTTAGTCAAATCTACATATAAGAAGCCTATTGTTTACTGCCAACTGTGACCCCCTGAGTACTATGACAGGAAACATATACTCCAGCCTAGTATCTGGAAGAAATACATCATGGATCCTATTTTGTTCAACACAGCATGCGTGCGCACAGTTGGTAAGCAAATGAAAGCAGACCCCTATAGAAAGGTAATCAGGGAAATAGATATGCTGCAGTACTACAAAATCCTAGTTATTTGGATAAATGTATGCATACAGACGCCTTGTGGAAATACAAAGAATCAGGATCCATTGTCCTAAGGCTTGGAAAAATTCCAGGCCATGCATGAAGTAAATAGGTGTAATTCCATAGCAGTTGTAAAGATAAGTTACCCAAGTCCTGTCCCTCGGGAAAAAAACAAAGGAAGCCCTTTACCCCACGCGTATCGACGCTACTCAAGCGACTTCATCAGAGGAAAAAGTGACACCCTACACGCTACACGCGACACTCTTCACTCTACCCGCTACACTCTACACCCTACACGCTACACCCTACCCTCTACACGCTACATGCTACACTCTACACCCTACACAATACACGCTACTTGCTACACCCTACATGCTACACTCTACACGCTACACGCTACACGCTACACCCTACACGGTACACCCTACACCCTACACCCTACACGCTACAATCTACACGCTACACACTATACGCTACACGCTAGACGCTACACTCTACACGCTACACGCTACACCCTACACGCTACACCCTACACTCTACACCCTACAACCTACACGCTACACGCTACACGCTACACGCTACACCCTACACGCTACACCCTACACTCTACACCATACACCCTACACGCTACACGCTACACGCTACACCCTACACGCTACACCCTACACTCTACACCCTACACGCTACACCCTACACGCTACACGTTACACTCTACACCCTACACCCTACACTCTACACCCTACACCCTACTCTCTACACTCTACACTCTACACCCTACACGCTACACTCTACACCCTACACCCTACACGCTACACGCTACACTCTACACGCTAAACGCTACAGATTATACCCTACACTCTACACCGTACACCCTACATGCTACACTCTACACCCTACACGCTACACCCTACATGCTACACCCTACACTCTACACCCTACACCCTACACGCTACACCCTACGCCCTGCACGCCACACACTACACTCTACACGCTACACCCTACACCCTACACTGTACACCCTACACCCTACACGCTACACGCTACACTCTACACGCTACACCCTACACTCTACACCCTACACCCTACACGCTATACGCTACACTCTACACCTGCACGCTACACGCTACACCCTACTCGCTACACGCTACACCCTACACGCTACACGCTACACTCCACACCCTACACGCTACACTGTACACCCTACACCCTACACGCTACACTCTACACTCTGCTCCCTACTCTCTACACGCTACACTCTATACCCTACACTCTACACGCTACGCGCTACACGCTACACACTACATGCTACACCCTACACGCTACACTTTACACTCTACACGCTACACTCCACACTCTACACACTACACTCTACACCCTACACCCTACACCCTACTCTACATGCTACACGCTACACGCTACATGCTACACCCTACACGCTTCACCCTACACCCTACACGCTACACGCTACACGCTACACTCTACACCCTACACTCTACACCCTACACGCTACACGCTACACGCTACACCCTACACCCTACACGCTACACTCTACACCCTACACCCTACTCTACATGCTACACGCTACACGGTACATGATACACGCTACACCCTACACGCTACACGCTACACCCTACACGCTACACGCTACACTCTACACCCTACACGCTACACCCTACACCCTACTCCCTACACTCTACACGCTACACGCTACACCCTACACCCTACACTGTACACCCTACACTCTGCACGCTACACTCTACACTCTGCTCCCTACTCTCTACACGCTACACTCTATACCCTACACTCTACACGCTACGCGCTACACGCTACACACTACACGCTACACCCTACACGCTACACTTTACACTCTACACGCTACACTCTACACTCTACACACTACACTCTACACCCTACACCCTACTCTACATGCTACACGCTACACGCTACATGCTACACCCTACACGCTACACCCTACACCCTACACGCTACACTCCACACCCTACACTCTACACCCTACACGCTACACGCTACACGCTACACGCTACACTCTACACGCTAAACGCTACAGCTTATACCATACTCTCTACACCGTACACCCTACACTCTACACGCTACACGCTACACCTTACACCCTACATGCTACACCCTACACTCTACACCCTACACCCTACACGCTACACGCTACACCCTATGCCCTGCACGCCACACACTACACTCTACACGCTACACCCTAGACGCTACACTCTACACGCTACACGCTACACGCTACACTCTACACCCTACAAGCTACACTCTACACCCTACACACTACACTCTACACGCTACACGGTACACGCTACACGCTACGCCCTACACCCTACACGCTACATGTTACACTCTACACCCTACACGCTACACTCTACACCCTACACGCTACACCCTACACCCTACACGCTACACACTACACGCTACACTCTACACCCTACATGCTGCACTCTATACGCTACACGGTACACGCTACACGCTACACCCTACACGCTACACTCTACACGCTACATGCTACACCCTACACTCTACACCCTACACGCTATACGCTACACTCTACACCCTGCACGCTACACGCTACACGCTACACCCTACACGCTACACTCTACACCCTACACGCTACACCCTACACCCTACACGCTACACTCTACACCCTACACGCTACACCCTACACTCTACACCCTACACCCTACACGCTACTCGCTACACTCTACACCCTACCCGCTACACTCTACACGCTACACGCTACACTCTACACTCTACACGCTACACGCTATACCCGACACCCTACACCCTACATGCTTCACCCTACACGCTACACTCTACACTCTACACCATACACCCTACACGCTACATGCTACACCCTACACGCTACACTCTACACCCTACACGCTACACTCTACATCCTACACCCTACACGCTATACGCTATACTCTACACCCTGCACACTACACGCTACACTCTACACCCTACACGCTACACTCTACACCCTACACGCTACACCCTACACTCTACACACTACACCCTACACGCTACACGCTACACTCTACACCCTACACGCAACACCCTACACTCTACACCCTACACCCTAAACCCTACACGCTACACACTACACGCTACACTCTACACCCTACACCCTACACTCTACACCCTACACGCTACACGCTACACTCTACACCCTACACCCTACACACGCTACACGCTACACGCTACACTCTACACCCTACATGCTACACTCTACACCCTACACGCTACACCCTACACTCTACACGCTACATGCTACACTCTACACCCTACACCCTACACGATACATGCTATACCCTACACGCTACAGCCTACACGCTACACGCTACACTCTACACCCTACAAGCTACACGCTACACGCTACACCCTACACTCTACACCCTACACCGTACACGCTACACGCTACACTCTACACGCTACACCCTTCACTCTACACCCTACACCCTACATGCTACACTCTACACCCTACACGGTACACCCTACAATCTACACGCTACATGCTACACTCTACACTCTACACCCTACACCCTACACGCTACATGCTACACTCTACACCCTACACGCTACACTCTACACCCTACACGCTACATGCTACACTCTACACCCTACACCCTACACGCTACATGCTACACGCTACACTCTACACCCTACACGCTACACGCTAGGGTGTAGAGTGTAATATG
The DNA here is from genome assembly GCF_051348905.1 of Ranitomeya variabilis. Lineage (NCBI taxonomy): Eukaryota > Metazoa > Chordata > Amphibia > Anura > Dendrobatidae > Ranitomeya > Ranitomeya variabilis. The sequence goes on along the minus strand of NW_027507935.1, from coordinate 1,256,359 downwards.
TAGCGTGTAGTTTGTAGCGTTTAGCTTGTAGGGTGTAGCGTGTAGCGTGTGGGGTGTAGAGTGTAGCGTGTAGCATGTAGGGTGTAGGGTGTAGAGTGTAGCGTGTAGGGTGTAGAGTGTAGGGTGTAGGATGTAGAGTGTAGGGTTTAGAGTGTAATGTGTAGCGTGTAGTGTGTAGCGTGTAGCATGTAGGGTGTGGAGTGTAGCGTGTAGCGTGTAGGGTATAGGGTGTAGAGTGTAGGGTGTAGCGTGTAGGGTGTAGAGTGTAGCGTGTAGGGTGTAGCGTGTAGCGTGCAGGGTGTAGAGTGTAGCGTATAGCGTGTAGGGTGTAGAGTGTAGGGTGTAGCGTGTAGGGTGTAGAGTGTATGGTATAGCGTGTAGGGTGTAGAGTGTAGCGTGTAGGGTGTAGGGTGTAGGGTGTAGCGTGTAGGGTGTAGAGTGTAGCGTGTAGTGTGTAGGGTGTAGGGTGTAGGGTGTAGCGTGTAGTGTGTAGCGCGTAGCGTGTAGGGTGTAGCGTGTAGCATGTATCGTGTAGCGTGTAGCATGTAGAGTGTAGGGTGTAGGGTGTAGGGTGTAGCATGTAGAGTGTAGGGTGTAGGGTGTAGCGTGTAGAGTGTAGGGTATAGAGTGTAGCGTCTAGGGTGTAGAGTGTAGCGTGTAGGGTGTAGAATATAGCGTGTAGAGAGTAGGGTGTAGGGTGTAGAGTTTAGGGTGTAGGGTGTAGAGTGTAACGTGTAGCGTGTAGGGTGTAGCGTGTAGCGTGTAGGGTGTAGGGTGTAGAGTGTAGGGTGTAGCGTGTAGGGTGTAGCGTGTAGCGTGTAGCGTGTAGGGTGTAGAGTGTAGGGTGTAGCGTGTAGGGTGTAGAGTGTAGCGTGTAGAGTGTATTGTGTAGAATGTAGAGTGTAGCATGTAGCGTGCAGAGTGTAGGGTGTAGAGTGTAGCGTGTAGGGTGTAGAGTGTAGCGTGTAGGGTGTAGCGTGTAGCGTGCAGGGTGTAGAGTGTAGCGTATAGCGTGTAGGGTGTAGCGTGTAGAGTGTAGCGTGTAGCGTGTAGGGTGTAGGGTGTACAGTGTAGGGTGTAGGGTGTAGCGTGTAGAGTGTAGTGTGTGGCGTGCAGGGCGTAGGGTGTAGCGTGTAGGGTGTAGAGAGTAGGGTGTAGCATGTAGGGTGTAGGGTGTAGGGTGTAGCGTGTAGGGTGTAGAGTGTAGCATGTAGGGTGTACAGTGTAGAGTGTAGGGTATAAGCTGTAGCGTTTAGCGTGTAGAGTGTAGCGTGTAGCGTGTAGCGTGTAGGGTGTAGGGTGTAGAGTGTAGAGTGTAGCGTGTAGGGTGTAGAGTGTAGCGTGTAGAGTAGGGTGTAGGGTGTAGAGTGTAGGGTGTAGGGTGTAGAGTGTAACGTGTAGCGTGTAGGGTGTAGCGTGTAGGGTGTAGAGTGTAGGGTGTAGCGTGTAGGGTGTAGCGTGTAGCGTGTAGCGTTTAGCGTGTAGGGTGTAGGGTGTAGAGTGTAGGGTGTAGCGTGTAGGGTGTAGCGTGTATCGTGTAGCGTGTAGAGTGTAGCGTCTAGCGTGTAGCGTATAGTGTGTAGCGTATAGCGTGTAGATTGCACTCTACATGCTACACCCTACACGCTACACGCTACACTCCACACCCTACACCCTACATGCTACACGCTACACGGTACACTCTACACCGTACACGCTACACGCTACACCCTACAAGCTAAACGCTACAAACTACACGCTACATATTACACTCTACACCCTAGCGTGTAGCATGTAGGGTGTAGAGTGTAGCGTGTAGCATGTAGCGTGTAGGGTGTAAAGTGTAGCGTCTAGCGTGTAGCGTATAGTGTGTAGCGTATAGCGTGTAGATTGTAGCGTGTAGGGTGTAGGGTGTAGGGTGTAGCGTGTAGCATGTAGGGTGTAGGGTGTAGGGTGTAGGGTGTACCGTGTAGGGTGTAGCATGTAGCGTGTAGCGTGTAGCGTGTAGAGTGTAGCATGTAGGGTGTAGAGTGTAGCGTGTAGGGTGTAGAGTGTAGCGTGTAGGGTGTAGCGTGTAGAGTGTAGTGTGTGGCGTGCAGGGCGTAGGGTGTAGCGTGTAGGGTGTAGGGTGTAGAGTGTAGGGTGTAGCATGTAGGGTGTAGGGTGTAGCGTGTAAGGGTTTAGAGTGTAGCGTGTAGGGTGTACGGTGTAGAGTGTAGGGTATAAGCTGTAGCATTTAGCGTGTAGAGTGTAGCGTGTAGCGTGTAGCGTGTAGCGTGTAGGGTGTAGAGTGTAGGGTGTAGAGTGTAGCGTGTAGCGTGTAGCGTGTAGGGTGTAGGGTGTAGCGTGTAGGGTGTAGCATGTAGCGTGTAGCGTGTAGCATGTAGAGTAGGGTGTAGGGTGTAGGGTGTAGAGTGTAGCGTGTAGAGTGTAAAGTGTAGCGTGTAGGGTGTAGCGTGTAGTGTGTAGCGTGTAGCGCGTAGCGTGTAGAGTGTAGGGTATAGAGTGTAGCGTGCAGAGAGTAGGGAGCAGAGTGTAGAGTGTAGCGTGCAGGGTGTAGGGTGTACAGTGTAGGGTGTAGGGTGTAGCGTGTAGCGTGTAGAGTGTAGGGAGTAGGGTGTAGGGTGTAGTGTGTAGGATGTAGAGTGTAGCGTGTAGCGTGTAGCGTGTAGGGTGTAGCGTGTAGCGTGTAGGGTGTAGCGTGTATCATGTACCGTGTAGCGTGTAGCATGTAGAGTAGGGAGTAGGGTGTAGAGTGTAGCATGTAGGGTGTAGGGTGTAGTGTGTAGGGTGTAGCATATAGGGTGTAGGGTGTAGCGTGCAGGGTGTAGAGTGTAGCGTGTAGGGTGAACGGTGTAGAGTGTAGGGTATAAGCTGTAGCGTTTAGCGTGTAGAGTGTAGCGTGTAGCGTGCAGAGAGTAGGGAGCAGAGTGTAGAGTGTAGCGTGCAGGGTGTAGGGTGTACAGTGTAGGGTGTAGGGTGTAGCGTGTAGCGTGTAGAGTGTAGGGAGTAGGGTGTAGGGTGTAGTGTGTAGGGTGTAGAGTGTAGCGTGTAGCGTGTAGCGTGTAGGGTGTAGGGTGAAGCGTGTAGGGTGTAGCATGTAGCGTGTAGCGTGTAGCATGTAGAGTAGGGTGTAGGGTGTAGGGTGTAGAGTGTAGTGTGTAGAGTGTGGAGTGTAGCGTGTAGAGTGTAAAGTGTAGCGTGTAGGGTGTAGTGTGTAGCGTGTAGCGCGTAGCGTGTAGAGTGTAGGGTATAGAGTGTAGCGTGTAGAGAGTAGGGAGCAGAGTGTAGAGTGTAGCATGTAGGGTGTAGGGTGTACAGTGTAGGGTGTAGGGTGTAGCGTGTAGAGTGTAGGGAGTAGGGTGTAGCGTGTAGGGTGTGGAGTGTAGCGTGTAGCGTGTAGTGTGTAGCGTGTAGAGTGTAAAGTGTAGCGTGTAGTGTGTAGTGTGTAGCGTGTAGCGCGTAGCGTGTAGAGTGTAGGGTATAGAGTGTAGTGTGTAGGGTGTAGGGTGTAGAGTGTAGGGTGTAGCGTGTAGGGTGTAGAGTGTAGCGTGTAGGGTGTAGCGTGTAGCGTGCAGGGTGTAGAGTGTAGCGTATAGCGTGTAGGGTGTAGGGTGTAGAGTGTAGGGTGTAGCGTGTAGTTTGTAGGGTGTAGGGTGTAGGGTGTTGCGTGTAGGGTGTAGAGTGTAGCGTGTAGCGTGTAGAGTGTAGCGTGTAGCGTGTAGGGTGTAGGGTGTACAGTGTATTGTGTAGGGTGTAGCGTGTAGAGTGTAGTGTGTGGCGTGCAGGGCATAGGGTGTAGCGTGTAGGGTGTAGGGTGTAGCGTGTAGCGTGTAGCGTGTAGGGTGTAGGGTGTAGAGTGTAGGGTGTAGCGTGTAGGGTGTAGCGTGTAGAGTGTAGCGTCTAGCGTGTAGCGTATAGTGTGTAGCGTGTAGCGTGTAGATTGTAGCGTGTAGGGTGTAGGGTGTAGGGTGTAGCGTGTAGCGTGTAGGGTGTAGGGTGTAGGGTGTACCGTGTAGGGTGTAGCGTGTAGCTTGTAGAGTGTAGCATGTAGGGTGTAGCAAGTAGTGTGTATTGTGTAGGGTGTAGAGTGTAGGGTGTAGCGTGTAGGGTGTAGAGTGTAGCGTGTAGGGTGTAGAGTGTAGCGTGTAGCGTGTAGGGTGTCACTTTTTCCTCTGATGAAGACGCTTGAGTAGCGTCGATACGCGTGGGGTAAAGGGCTTCCTTTGTTTTTTTCCCGAGGGACAGGACTTGGGTAACTTATCTTTACAACTGCTATGGAATTACACCTATTTACTTCATGCATGGCCTGGCATTTTTCCAAGCCTTAGGACAATGGATCCTGATTCTTTGTATTTCCACAAGGCGTCTGTATGCATACATTTATCCAAATAACTAGGATTTTGTAGTACTGCAGCATATCTATTTCCCTGATTACCTTTCTATAGGGGTCTGCTTTCATTTGCTTACCAACTGTGCGCACGCATGCTGTGTTGAACAAAATAGGATCCATGATGTATTTCTTCCAGATACTAGGCTGGAGTATATGTTTCCTGTCATAGTACTCAGGGGGTCACAGTTGGCAGTAAACAATAGGCTTCTTATATGTAGATTTGACTAAGATTGGTGTACCCGCATACCTAGCAATTTTTTCTCTCTGGTTATTTCTCCTGTCTCACATATGCTGTAAAGTATTAGCTTCCTTCATTCCCTCGGGTAAAATTACTTATGGCCTATTCAGCCATACTAGTGTTTTAAATGTTTTTAAATGTATGTTTTGCCTGGTTCTGTTTGTGGATTACTATTTTTGTACAATAAAATTGACTATTTAACGTGGATCCCATTGGTTTGCATATCCTTTTCTTTTTGTGTTTAGTGTGTAGCGTGTAACTTAACCCTACACGCTACACGCTACACGCTACACTCTACACCCTACACGCTACACCCTACACTCTACACCGTACACTCTACACGCTACACTCTACACCCTACACCCTACACGCTACACGCTACACTCTACACCCTACACTCTACACGCTACACGCTACACACTACACCCTACACTCTACACGCTACACGCTACACTCTACACGCTACACGCTACATGCTACACGCTACACTCTACACCCTACACCCTACACGCTACACGCTATACTCTACACCCTACACGCTACACTCTACACGCTACACGCTACACTCTACACTCTACACGCTACACGCTACACTCTACACCCTACACGCAACACGCTACACTCTACACCCTACACGCTACACTCTGCACGCTACACGCTACACCCTACACGCTATACTCTGCACGCTACACGCTACACTCTACACCATACACGCTACACCCTACACTCTACACCCTACACCCTACACGCTATACCCGACACCCTACACCCTACATGCTTCACCCTACACGCTACACTCTACACTCTACACCCTACACCCTACACGCTACATGCTACACCCTACACGCTACACTATACACCCTACACTCTACACGCTACACACTACACGTTACACGCTACACACTACACGCTACACGCTACACCCTACACGCTACACGCTACACCCTACACGCTACACGTTACACTCTACACCCTACACCCTACACGCTACACGCTACACCCTACACGCTACACGTTACACTCTACACCCTACACGCTACACTCTACACCCTGCACCCTACACGCTACAATCTACACCCTACACCCTACACGCTACACGCTACACGCTACACCCTACACTCTACACCCTACACCCTACACGCTACACGCTACACCCTACACGCTACACGTTACACTCTACACCCTACACCCTACACCCTACTCTCTACATGCTATACTCTACACCCTACACGCTACACTCTACACCCTACACGCTACACGCTACACCCTACACGCTAAACGCTACAGCTTATACCCTACACTCTACACCGTACACCCTACACGCTACACTCTACACCCTACATGCTACACCCTACACCCTACACCCTACATGCTACACCCTACACTCTACACCCTACACCCTACACACTACACGCTACACCCTACACCCTACACGCTACACTCTACACGCTACACGCTACACTCTACACCCTACACGCAACACCCTACACCCTACACCCTACAAACTACACGCTACACCCTACACCCGACACGCTACACCCTGCACGCTACTCTACACGCTACACTCTACACCCTACACTCTACACGCTACATGCTACACTCTACATTCTACACAATACACTCTACACGCTACACTCTACACCCTACACGCTACACTCTACACTCTACACGCTACACGCTACACTCTACACCCTACACGCAACACGCTAAACTCTACACCCTACACGCTACACTCTGCACGCTACACGCTACACCCTACACGCTATACTCTGCACGCTACACGCTACACTCTACACCATACACGCTACACCCTACACTCTACACCCTACACCCTACACGCTATACCCGACACCCTACACCCTACATGCTTCACCCTACACGCTACACTCTACACTCTACACCCTACACCCTACACGCTACATGCTACACCCTACACGCTACACTATACACCCTACACTCTACACGCTACACACTACACGCTACACGCTACACCCTACACGCTACACGCTACACCCTACACGCTACACGTTACACTCTACACCCTACACCCTACACGCTACACGCTACACCCTACACGCTACACGTTACACTCTACACCCTACACGCTACACTCTACACCCTGCACCCTACACGCTACAATCTACACCCTACACCCTACACGCTACACGCTACACCCTTCACCCTACACTCTACACCCTACACCCTACACGCTACACGCTACACCCTACACGCTACACGTTACACTCTACACCCTACACCCTACACCCTACTCTCTACATGCTATACTCTACACCCTACACGCTACACTCTACACCCTACACGCTACACGCTACACCCTACACGCTAAACGCTACAGCTTATACCCTACACTCTACACCGTACACCCTACACGCTACACTCTACACTCTACACGCTACACGCTACACTCTACACCCTACACGCAACACGCTAAACTCTACACCCTACACGCTACACTCTGCACGCTACACGCTACACCCTACACGCTATACTCTGCACGCTACACGCTACACTCTACACCATACACGCTACACCCTACACTCTACACCCTACACCCTACACGCTATACCCGACACCCTACACCCTACATGCTTCACCCTACACGCTACACTCTACACTCTACACCCTACACCCTACACGCTACATGCTACACCCTACACGCTACACTATACACCCTACACTCTACACGCTACACACTACACGCTACACGCTACACCCTACACGCTACACGCTACACCCTACACGCTACACGTTACACTCTACACCCTACACCCTACACGCTACACGCTACACCCTACACGCTACACTCTACACCCTGCACCCTACACGCTACAATCTACACCCTACACCCTACACGCTACACGCTACACGCTACACCCTTCACCCTACACTCTACACCCTACACCCTACACGCTACACGCTACACCCTACACGCTACACGTTACACTCTACACCCTACACCCTACACCCTACTCTCTACATGCTATACTCTACACCCTACACGCTACACTCTACACCCTACACGCTACACGCTACACCCTACACGCTAAACGCTACAGCTTATACCCTACACTCTACACCGTACACCCTACACGCTACACTCTACACCCTACATGCTACACCCTACACCCTACACCCTACATGCTACACCCTACACTCTACACCCTACACCCTACACACTACACGCTACACCCTACACCCTACACGCTACACTCTACACGCTACACGCTACACTCTACACCCTACACGCAACACCCTACACCCTACACCCTACAAACTACACGCTACACCCTACACCCGACACGCTACACCCTGCACGCTACTCTACACGCTACACTCTACACCCTACACTCTACACGCTACATGCTACACTCTACATTCTACACAATACACTCTACACGCTACACTCTACACCCTACACGCTACACTCTACACTCTACACCCTACTCTCTACACGCTTCACGCTACACTCTATACCCTACACTCTACACGCTACACCCTACACCCTACACTCTACATGCTACACCCTACACCCTACACCCTACACTCTACATGCTACACGCTACACGATACATGCTACACGCTACACCCTACACGCTACACTCTACACTCTACACCCTACACGCTACACCCTACACTCTACACCCTACACGCTACACCCTACAATCTACACGCTACACGCTACACTCTACACGCTACACGCTACACTCTACACTCTACACCCTACACCCTTCATGCTACACGCTACACTCTACACCCTACACGCTACACTCTGCATTCTACACGCTACACCCTACACCCTGCACGCTACACTCTGCACGCTACACGCTACACTCTACACCATACACGCTACACCCTACACTCTACACCCTACACCCTACACGCTATACCCGACACCCTACACCCTACATGCTTCACCCTACACGCTACACTCTACACTCTACACCCTACACCCTACACGCTACATGCTACACCCTACACGCTACACTATACACCCTACACTCTACACGCTACACACTACACGCTACACGCTACACCCTACACGCTACACGCTACACCCTACACGCTACACGTTACACTCTACACCCTACACGCTACACGCTACACCCTACACGCTACACGTTACACTCTACACCCTACACGCTACACTCTACACCCTGCACCCTACACGCTACAATCTACACCCTACACCCTACACGCTACACGCTACACCCTTCACCCTACACTCTACACCCTACACCCTACACGCTACACGCTACACCCTACACGCTACACGTTACACTCTACACCCTACACCCTACTCTCTACATGCTATACTCTACACCCTACACGCTACACTCTACACCCTACACGCTACACGCTACACCCTACACGCTAAACGCTACACGCTACAGCTTATACCCTACACTCTACACCGTACACCCTACACGCTACACTCTACACCCTACATGCTACACCCTACACCCTACACCCTACATGCTACACCCTACACTCTACACCCTACACCCTACACACTACACGCTACACCCTACACCCTGCACGCTACACTCTACACGCTACACGCTACACTCTACACCCTACACGCAACACCCTACACCCTACACCCTACAAACTACACGCTACACCCTACACCCTACACCCTACTCTCTACATGCTATACTCTACACCCTACACGCTACACTCTACACCCTACACGCTACACGCTACACCCTACACGCTAAACGCTACAGCTTATACCCTACACTCTACACCGTACACCCTACACGCTACACTCTACACCCTACATGCTACACCCTACACCCTACACCCTACATGCTACACCCTACACTCTACACCCTACACCCTACACACTACACGCTACACCCTACACCCTGCACGCTACACTCTACACGCTACACGCTACACTCTACACCCTACACGCAACACCCTACACCCTACACCCTACAAACTACACGCTACACCCTACACCCTACACCCGACACGCTACATCCTACACGCTACTCTACACGCTACACTCTACACCCTACACGCTACACTCTACACCCTACACTCTACACGCTACATGCTACACTCTACATTCTACACAATACACTCTACACGCTACACTCTACACCCTACACGCTACACTCTACACTCTACACCCTACTCTCTACACGCTACACGCTACACTCTATACCCTACACTCTACACGCTACACCCTACACCCTACACTCTACATTCTACACCCTACACCCTACACCCTACACTCTACATGCTACACGCTACACGAAACATGCTACACGCTACACCCTACACGCTACACTCTACACTCTACACCCTACACGCTACACCCTACACTCTACACCCTACACGCTACACCCTACAATCTACACGCTACACGCTACACTCTACACGCTACACGCTACACGCTACACTCTACACTCTACACCCTACACCCTTCATGCTACACGCTACACTCTACACGCTACACTCTGCATTCTACACGCTACACCCTACACCCTGCACGCTACACTCTGCACGCTACACGCTACACTCTACACCATACACGCTACACCCTACACTCTACACCCTACACCCTACACGCTATACCCGACACCCTACACCCTACATGCTTCACCCTACACGCTACACTCTACACTCTACACCCTACACCCTACACGCTACATGCTACAACCTACACGCTACACTCTACACCCTACACTCTACACGCTACACACTACACGCTACACCCTACACGCTACACGCTACACCCTACACGTTACACTCTACACCCTACACCCTACACGCTACACGCTACACCCTACACGCTACACGTTACACTCTACACCCTACACGCTACACTCTACACCCTGCACCCTACACGCTACACGCTACACCCTACATGCTACACGCTACACAATACACGCTACACGTTACACTCTACACCCTACACTCTACACCCTACACTGTACACGCTACACTCTACACCCTACACTCTACACTCTACACCCTACACCCTACACGCTACACGCTACACTCTACACCCTACACCCTACACGCTACACGCTACACCCTACACCCTACACGCTACAATCTACACCCTACACCCTACACGCTACACGCTACACCCTACACTCTACACCCTACACCCTACACGCTACACACTATGCTGTACACCCTACACGCTACACGCTACACTCTACACCCTACACGCTACACTCTGCACGCTACACGCTACACCCTACACCCTACACGCTACACTCTACACGCTACACTCTACACCATACATGCTACACCCTACACTCTACACCCTACACCCTACACGCTATACCCGACACCCTACACCCTGCATGCTTCACACTACACGCTACACTCTACACGCTACACTCTACACCATACATGCTACACCCTACACTCTACACTATACACCCTACACCCTACACGCTACATGCTACACCCTACACGCTACACTCTACACCCTACACCCTACACGCTACACACTACACGCTACACGCTACACCCTACACACTACACGTTACACTCTACACCCTACACTCTGCACTCTACACCCTACACCCTACACGCTACACGCTACAATCTACACCCTACACGATACACGCTACACCCTACACCCTACACGCTACAATCTACACGCTACTCGCTACACCCTATACGCTAGACGCTACACTCTACACGCTACACAATACACGCTACACCCTACACACTACACCCTACACTCTACACCCTACACCCTACACGCTACACGCTACACGCTACACCCTACACGCTACACCCTACACGCAACACGCTACACTCTACACCCTACACGCTACACTCTGCACGCTACACGCTACACCCTACACGCTATACTCTGCACGCTACACGCTACACTCTACACCATACACGCTACACCCTACACTCTACACCCTACACCCTACACGCTATACCCGACACCCTACACCCTACATGCTTCACCCCACACACTACACTCTACACTCTACACCCTACACCCTACACGCTACATGCTACACCCTACACGCTACACTCTACACCCTACACTCTACACGCTACACACTACACGCTACACGCTACACCCTACACGCTACACGCTACACCCTACACGCTACACGTTACACTCTACACCCTACACCCTACACGCTACACGCTACACCCTACACGCTACACGTTACACTCTACACCCTACACGCTACACTCTACACCCTGCACCCTACACGCTACAATCTACACTCTACACCCTACACCCTACACGCTATACCCGACACCCTACACCCTACATGCTTCACCCCACACGCTACACTCTACACTCTACACCCTACACCCTACACGCTACATGCTACACCCTACACGCTACACTCTACACCCTACACTCTACACGCTACACACTACACGCTACACGCTACACCCTACACGCTACACGCTACACCCTACACGCTACACGTTACACTCTACACCCTACACCCTACACGCTACACGCTACACCCTACACGCTACACGTTACACTCTACACCAAACACGCTACACTCTACACCCTGCACCCTACACGCTACAATCTACACCCTACACCCTACACGCTACACGCTACACCCTTCACCCTACACTCTACACCCTACACCCTACACGCTACACGCTACACCCTACACGCTACACGTTACACTCTACACCCTACACGCTACACTCTACACCCTGCACCCTACACGCTACAATCTACACCCTACACCCTACACGCTACACGCTACACGCTACACCCTTCACCCTACACGCTACACTCTACACCCTACACGCTACACGCTACACCCTACACGCTAAACGCTACAGCTTATACCCTACACTCTACACCGTACACCCTACACGCTACACTCTACACCCTACATGCTACACCCTACACCCTACATGCTACACCCTACACTCTACACCCTACACCCTACACACTACACGCTACACTCTACACCCTACACACAACACCCTACACCCTACACCCTACAAACTACACGCTACACCCTACACCCTACACCCGACACGCTACACCCTACACGCTACACTCTACACCCTACACGCTACACTCTACACCCTACACTCTACACGCTACATGCTACACTCTACATTCTACACAATACACTCTACACGCTACACTCTACACCCTACACGCTACACTCTACACTCTACACCCTACTCTCTACACGCTACACGCTACACTCTATACCCTACACTCTACACGCTACACCCTACACCCTACACTCTACATGCTACACCCTACACCCTACACCCTACACTCTACATGCTACACGCTACACGATACATGCTACACGCTACACCCTACACGCTACACGCTACACCCTACAGCCTACACCCTACACGCTACACGCTACACTCTACACCCTACACGCTACACCCTACACCCTACACGCTACACGCTACACTCTACACTCTACACCCTACACGCTACACCCTACACTCTACACCCTACACGCTACACCCTACACTCTACACGCTACACGCTACACTCTACACGCTACACGCTACACTCTACACTCTACACCCTACACCCTACACGCTACACGCTATACTCTACACCCTACACGCTACACTCTACAAGCTACACGCTACACTCTACACGCTACACTCTACACCCTACACGCAACACGCTACACTCTACACCCTACACGCTACACTCTGCATTCTACACGCTACACCCTGCACGCTACACTCTCCACGCTACACGCTACACTCTACACCATACACGCTACACCCTACACTCTACACCCTACACCCTACACGCTATACCCGACACCCTACACCCTACATGCTTCACCCTACACGCTACACTCTACACTCTACACCCTACACCCTACACGCTACATGCTACAACCTACACGCTACACTCTACACCCTACACTCTACACGCTACACACTACACGCTACACCATACACGCTACACCCTACACTCTACACCCTACACCCTACACGCTATACCCGACACCCTACACCCTACATGCTTCACCCTACACGCTACACTCTACACTCTACACCCTACACCCTACACGCTACATGCTACAACCTACACGTTACACTCTACACCCTACTACCTACACGCTACACGCTACACCCTACACGCTACACGTTACACTCTACACCCTACACGCTACACTCTATACCCTGCACCCTACACGCTACACGCTACACCCTACATGCTACACGCTACACAATACACGCTACACGTTACACTCTACACCCTACACTCTACACCCTACACTCTACACGCTACACTCTACACCCTACACTCTACACTCTACACCCTACACCCTACACGCTACACGCTACACTCTACACCCTACACCCTACACGCTACACGCTACACCCTACACCCTACACGCTACAATCTACACCCTACACCCTACACGCTACACGCTACACCCTACACTCTACACCCTACACCCTACACGCTACACGCTATACTCTACACCCTACACGCTACACCCTACACGCAACACGCTACACTCTACACCCTACACGCTACACTCTGCACGCTACACGCTACACCCTACACCCTACACGCTACACTCTACACGCTACACTCTACACCATACACGCTACACCCTACACTCTACACCCTACACCCTACACGCTATACCCGACACCCTACACCCTGCATGCTTCACACTACACGCTACACTCTACACTTTACACCCTACACCCTACACGCTACATGCTACACCCTACACGCTACACTCTACACCCTACACCCTACACGCTACACACTACACGCTACACGCTACACACTACACACTACACGTTACACTCTACACCCTACACTCTGCACTCTACACCCTACACCCTACACGCTACACGCTACAATCTACACCCTACACGCTACACGCTACACCCTACACCCTACACGCTACAATCTACACGCTACACGCTACACCCTATACGCTAGACGCTACACTCTACACGCTACACGATACACGCTACACCCTACACACTACACCCTACACTCTACACCCTACACCCTACACGCTACACGCTACACCCTACACGCTACACCCTACACTCTACACCCTACACCCTACACGCTACACGCTACACCCTACACGCTACACGTTACACTCTACACCCTACACCCTACACTCTACACCCTACACCCTACTCTCTACACGCTATATTCTACACCCTACACGCTACACTCTACACCCTACACGCTACACGCTACACTCTACACCCTAGACGCTACACTCTATACCCTACACTCTACACGCTACACCCTACACCCTACACTCTACATGCTACACCATACACCCTACACCCTACACTCTACATGCTACACGCTACACGCTACATGCTACACGCTACATGCTACACGCTACACCCTACACGCTACACGCTACACACTACACGCTACACCCTACACCCTACACGCTACACGCTACACTCTACACCCTACACGCTACACCCTACACCCTACACCCTACACGCTACACGCTACACTCTACACCCTACACGCTACACCCTACACTCTACACCCTACACGCTACACCCTACACTCTACACCCTACACGCTATACGCTACACTCTACACCCTGCACGCTACACGCTACACCCTACACGCTACACTCTACACCCTACACGCTACACCCTACACTCTACACCCTACACCTTACACGCTACACGCTACACTCTACACCTTACACGCTACACCCTACACTCCACACCCTACACCTTACATGCTACACGCTACACCCTACACGCTACACATTACACTCTAAACCCTACACTCTACATCCTACACCCTACACTCTACACCCTACACGCTACACTCTACACTCTACACCCTAAACCCTACATGCTACACGCTACACGCTACACTCTACACCCCACACGCTACACGCTACACCCTACAAGCTAAACGCTACAAACTACACGCTACATATTACACTCTACACCCTAGCGTGTAGCGTGTAGGGTGTAGAGTGTAGCGTGTAGCATGTAGCGTGTAGGGTGTAGAGTGTAGCATGTAGCGTGTAGGGTGTAGAGTGTAGCGTGTAGGGTGTAGAGTGTAGCATGTAGCGTGTAGGGTGTAGGGTGTAGAGTGTAGAGTGTAGCATGTAGCGTGTAGATTGCAGGGTGTACCGTGTAGGGTGTAGAGTGTAGCATGTAGGGTGTAGAGTGAAGGGTGTAGCGTGTAGAGTGTAGCGTGTAGCGTGTACGGTGTAGGGTGTAGAGTGTAGGGTGTAGCGTGTAGCGTGTAGCTTGTAGGGTGTAGAGTGTAGCGTGTAGGGTGTAGAGTGTAGCGAGTAGCGTGTAGTGTGTAGGGTGTAGGGTGTAGAGTGTAGGGTGTAGCGTGTAGGGTGTAGGGTGTAGCGTGTAGCGTGTAGCGTGTAGCGTGTAGCGTGTAGGGTGTAGAGTGTAGCGTGTAGGGTGTACGGTGTAGAGTGTAGGGTATAAGTTGTAGCGTTTAGCGTGTAGAGTGTAGCGTGTAGCGTGTAGGGTGTAGAGTGTAAGGTGTAGAGTGTAGCGTGTAGCGTGTAGCGTGTAGGGTGTAGGGTGAAGCGTGTAGGGTGTAGCATGTAGCGTGTAGCGTGTAGCATGTAGAATAGGGTGTAGGGTGTAGGGTGTAGAGTGTAGTGTGTAGAGTGTGGAGTGTAGCGTGTAGAGTGTAAAGTGTAGCGTGTAGGGTGTAGCGTGTAGTGTGTAGCGTGTAGCGCGTAGCGTGTAGAGTGTAGGGTATAGAGTGTAGCGTGTAGAGAGTAGGGAGCAGAGTGTAGAGTGTAGCGTGTAGGGTGTAGGGTGTACAGTGTAGGGTGTAGGGTGTAGCGTGTAGCGTGTAGAGTGTAGGGAGTAGGGTGTAGGGTGTAGCGTGTAGGGTGTGGAGTGTAGCGTGTAGCGTGTAGGGTGTAGCGTGTAGCGTGTAGGGTGTAGCGTGTATCATGTACCGTGTAGCGTGTAGCATGTAGAGTAGGGTGTAGGGTGTAGAGTGTAGCGTGTAGCGTGTAGTGTGTAGCGTGTAGAGTGTAAAGTGTAGCGTGTAGTGTGTAGTGTGTAGCGTGTAGCGCGTAGCGTGTACGGTGTAGGGTGTAGAGTGTACGGTGTAGCGTGTAGGGTGTAGAGTGTAGCGTGTAGGGTGTAGCGTGTAGCGTGCAGGTGTAGAGTGTAGCGTATAGCGTGTAGGGTGTAGGGTGTAGAGTGTAGGATGTAGCGTGTAGAGTGTAGCGTGTAGCGTGTAGGGTGTACAGTGTAGGGTGTAGGGTGTAGCGTGTAGAGTGTAGTGTGTGGCGTGCAGGGCGTAGGGTGTAGCGTGTAGGGTGTAGGGTGTAGAGTGTAGGGTGTAGCATGTAGGGTGTAGGGTGTAGGGTGTAGCGTGTAGGGTGTAGAGTGTAGCATGTAGGGTGTAGAGTGTAGCGTGTAGAGAGTAGGGTGTAGGGTGTAGAGTGTAGGGTGTAGGGTGTAGAGTGTAACGTGTAGCGTGTAGGGTGTAGCGTGTAGGGTGTAGAGTGTAGGGTGTAGCGTGTAGGGTGTAGCGTGTAGCGTGTAGCGTGTAGGGTGTAGGGTGTAGAGTGTAGGGTGTAGCGTGTAGGGTGTAGCGTGTAGCGTGTAGCGTGTAGGTTGTAGGGTGTAGAGTGTAGGGTGTAGCGTGTAGGGTGTAGCGTGTATCGTGTAGCGTGTAGAGTGTAGCGTCTAGCGTGTAGCGTATAGTGTGTAGCGTGTAGCGTGTAGATTGTAGCGTGTAGGGTGTAGGGTGTAGGGTGTACCGTGTAGGGTGTAGCGTGTAGCGTGTAGCGTGTAGAGTGTAGCATGTAGGGTGTAGCATGTAGCGTGTATTGTGTAGGGTGTAGAGTGTAGCATGTAGCGTGTAGAGTGTAGGTTGTAGCGTGTAGGGTGTAGAGTGTAGCGTGTAGGGTGTAGAGTGTAGCATGTAGCGTGTAGGGTGTCACTTTTTCCTCTGATGAAGACGCTTGAGTAGCGTCGATACGCGTGGGGTAAAGGGCTTCCTTTGTTTTTTTCCCGAGGGACAGGACTTGGGTAACATCTTTACAACTGCTATGGAATTACACCTATTTACTTCATGCATGGCCTGGCATTTTTCCAAGCCTTAGGACAATGGATCCTGATTCTTTGTATTTCCACAAGGCGTCTGTATGCATACATTTATCCAAATAACTAGGATTTTGTAGTACTGCAGCATATCTATTTCCCTGATTACCTTTCTATAGGGGTCTGCTTTCATTTGCTTACCAACTGTGCGCACGCATGCTGTGTTGAACAAAATAGGATCCATGATGTATTTCTTCCAGATACTAGGCTGGAGTATATGTTTCCTGTCATAGTACTCAGGGGGTCACAGTTGGCAGTAAACAATAGGCTTCTTATTTGTAGATTTGACTAAGATTGGTGTACCCGCATACCTAGCAATTTTTTCTCTCTGGTTATTTCTCCTGTCTCACATATGCTGTAAAGTATTAGCTTCCTTCATTCCCTCGGGTAAAATTACTTATGGCCTATTCAGCCATACTAGTGTTTTAAATGTTTTTAAATGTATGTTTTGCCTGGTTCTGTTTGTGGATTACTATTTTTGTACAATAAAATTGACTATTTAACGTGGATCCCATTGGTTTGCATATCCTTTTCTTTTTGTGTTTAGTGTGTAGCGTGTAGCTTAACCCTACACGCTACACGCTACACGCTACACTCTACACCCTACACGCTACACCCTACACTCTACACCGTACACTCTACACGCTACACTCTACACCCTACACCCTACACGCTACACGCTACACTCTACACCCTACACGCTACACTCTACACGCTACACGCTACACTCTACACCCTACACGCTACACCCTACACTCTACACCGTACACTCTACACGCTACACGCTACACTCTACATGCTACACGCTACACTCTACACTCTACACGCTACACGCTACACCCTACACCCTACACGCTACACGCTACACTCTACAACCTACACGCTACACGCTACACTCTACATGCTACACGCTACACTCTACACCCTACACTCTACACGCTACACGCTACACTCTACAGCCTACACTCTACACGCTACACGCTACACTGTACACCCTACATGCAACACGCTACACTCTACACCCTACACGCTACACTCTACACGCTACACGCTACATGCTACACTCTACACTCTACACCATACACCCTACACGCTACACACTATACTCTACACCCTACACGCTACACTCTACACGCTACACGCTACACGCTACACTCTACACTCTACACGCTACACTCTACACCCTACACGCAACACGCTACACTCTACACCCTACACGCTACACTCTGCACGCTACACGCTACACCCTACACCCTACACGCTACAATCTACACGCTACACTCTACACCATACACGCTACACTCTACACTCTACACCCTACACCCTACACGCTACACCCGACACCCTACACCCTGCATGCTTCACACTACACGCTACACTCTACACTATACACCCTACACCCTACACGCTACATGCTACACCCTACACGCTACACTCTACACCCTACACGCTACACACTACACGCTACACCCTACACGCTACACGTTACACTCTACACCCTACACCCTACACACTACACCCTACGCGCTACACGTTACACTCTACACCCTACACGCTACACTCTACACCCTGCTCCCTACACGCTACACGCTACACCCTACACACTACACGTTACACTCTACACCCTACACTCTACACCCTACACTCTACACGCTACACTCTACACCCTACACTCTGCACTCTACACCCTACACCCTACACGCTATACGCTACACTCTACACCCTACTCCCTACACGCTACACACTACACGCTACATGCTACACCCTACACGCTACACGCTACACCCTACACGCTACACGTTACACTCTACACCCTGCACCCTACACGCTACACGCTACACCCTACACGCTACACGCTACACCCTACACACTACACGTTACACTCTACACCCTACACTCTACACCCTACACTCTACACGCTACACTCTACACCCTACACTCTGCACTCTACACCCTACACCCTACACACTACACGCTACACTCTACACCCTACACGCTACACGCTACACCCTACACCCTACACCCTACACGCTACAATCTACACGCTACACGCTACACCCTATACGCTAGACGCTACACTCTACACGCTACACGATACACGCTACACCCTACACGCTACACCCTACACTCTACACCCTACACCCTACACGCTACACGCTACACGCTACACCCTACACGCTACACCCTACACTCTACACCCTACACCCTACACGCTACATGCTACACCCTACACGCTACACGTTACACTCTACACCCTACACCCTACACTCTACACCCTACACCCTACTCTCTACACGCTATATTCTACACCCTACACGCTACACTCTACACCCTACACGCTACACTCTACACCCTAGACGCTACACTCTATACCCTACACTCTACATGCTACACCCTACACCCTACACCCTACACTCAACATGCTACACGCTACACGCTACATGCTACACCCTACACGCTACACGCTACACACTACACGCTACACCCTACACCCTACACCCTACACGCTACACGCTACACTCTACACCCTACACGCTACACCCTACACCCTACACCCTACACGCTACACGCTACACTCTAAACCCTACACGCTACACCCTACACTCTACACCCTACACGCTACACCCTACACTCTACACCCTACACGCTATACGCTACACTCTACACCCTGCACGCTACACGCTACACCCTACACGCTACACTCTACACCCTACACGCTACACCCTACACTCTACACCCTACACCCTACACGCTACACTCTAAACCCTACACTCTACATCCTACACCCTACACTCTACACCCTACACGCTACACTCTACACTCTACACCCTACACCCTACATGCTACACGCTACACGCTACACTCTACACCCGACACGCTACACGCTACACCCTACAAGCTAAACGCTACAAACTACACGCTACATATTACACTCTACACCCTAGCGTGTAGCGTGTAGGGTGTAGAGTGTAGCTTGTAGCATGTAGCGTGTAGGGTGTATGGTGTAGAGTGTAGCATGTAGCGTGTAGGGTGTAGAGTGTAGCGTGTAGGGTGTAGAGTGTAGCATGTAGCGTGTAGGGTGTAGGGTGTAGAGTGTAGGGTGTAGAGTGTAGCATGTAGGGTGTAGAGTGAAGGGTGTAGCGTGTAGAGTGTAGCGTGTAGCGTCTACGGTGTAGGGTGTAGAGTGTAGGGTGTAGCGTGTAGCGTGTAGCTTGTAGGGTGTAGAGTGTAGCGTGTAGCGTGTAGGCTGTAGCGTGTAGGGTGTAGCATGTATCGTGTAGGGTGTAGAGTGTAGCATGTAGCGTGTAGAGTGTAGGGTGTAGCGTGTAGCGTGTGTAGGGTGTAGGGTGTAGAGTGTAGCGTGTAGCGTGTAGGGTGTAGGGTGTAGGGTGTAGAGTGTAGCGTGTAGGGTGTAGCGTGTAGGGTTTAGGGTGTAGGGTGTAGAGTGTAGGGTGTTGCGTGTAGGGTGTAGAGTGTAGCGTGTAGGGTGTAGCGTGTAGAGTGTAGCGTGTAGCGTGTAGGGTGGAGAGTGTAGAGTGTAGGGTGTAGCGTGTAGGGTATAGAGTGTAGCGTGTAGAGAGTAGGGAGCAGAGTGTAGAGTGTAGCGTGTAGGGTGTAGGGTGTACAGTGTAGCGTGTAGGGTGTGGAGTGTAGCGTGTAGCGTGTAGGGTGTAGCGTGTAGCGAGTAGGGTGTAGCGTGTAGCGTGCAGGTGTAGAGTGTAGCGTATAGCGTGTAGGGTGTAGGGTGTAGAGTGTAGGGTGTAGCGTGTAGAGTGTAGCGTGTAGCGTGTAGGGTGTAGGGTGTACAGTGTAGGGTGTAGGGTGTAGCGTGTAGAGTGTAGTGTGTGGCGTGCAGGGCGTAGGGTGTAGCGTGTAGGGTGTAGAGTGTAGGGTGTAGCATGTAGGGTGTAGCGTGTAGGGTGTAGAGTGTAGCATGTAGGGTGTACGGTGTAGAGTGTAGGGTATAAGCTGTAGCGTTTAGCGTGTAGAGTGTAGCGTGTAGCGTGTAGGGTGTAGGGTGTAGAGTGTAGCGTGTAGGGTGTAGAGTGTAGAGTGTAGAGAGTAGGGTGTAGGGTGTAGAGTGTAGGGTGTAGGGTGTAGAGTGTAACGTGTAGCGTGTAGGGTGTAGCGTGTAGGGTGTAGAGTGTAGGGTGTAGCGTGTAGGGTGTAGCGTGTAGCGTGTAGCGTGTAGGGTGTATGGTGTAGAGTGTAGGGTGTAGCGTGTAGGGTGTAGCGTGTAGCGTGTAGCGTGTAGCGTGTAGGTTGTAGGGTGTAGAGTGTAGGGTGTAGCGTGTAGGGTGTAGCGTGTAGCGTGTAGAGTGTAGCGTCTAGCGTGTAGCGTATAGTGTGTAGCGTGTAGATTGTAGCGTGTAGGGTGTAGGGTGTAGGGTGTACCGTGTAGGGTGTAGCGTGTAGCGTGTAGCGTGTAGAGTGTAGCATGTAGGGTGTAGCAAGTAGCGTGTATTGTGTAGGGTGTAGAGTGTAGCATGTAGCGTGTAGAGGGTAGGGTGTAGCGTGTAGGGTGTAGAGTGTAGCGGGTAGAGTGAAGAGTGTCGCGTGTAGCGTGTAGGGTGTCACTTTTTCCTCTGATGAAGACGCTTGAGTAGCGTCGATACGCGTGGGGTAAAGGGCTTCCTTTGTTTTTTTCCCGAGGGACAGGACTTGGGTAACTTATCTTTACAACTGCTATGGAATTACACCTATTTACTTCATGCATGGCCTGGCATTTTTCCAAGCCTTAGGACAATGGATCCTGATTCTTTGTATTTCCACAAGGCGTCTGTATGCATACATTTATCCAAATAACTAGGATTTTGTAGTACTGCAGCATATCTATTTCCCTGATTACCTTTCTATAGGGGTCTGCTTTCATTTGCTTACCAACTGTGCGCACGCATGCTGTGTTGAACAAAATAGGATCCATGATGTATTTCTTCCAGATACTAGGCTGGAGTATATGTTTCCTGTCATAGTACTCAGGGGGTCACAGTTGGCAGTAAACAATAGGCTTCTTATATGTAGATTTGACTAAGATTGGTGTACCCGCATACCTAGCAATTTTTTCTCTCTGGTTATTTCTCCTGTCTCACATATGCTGTAAAGTATTAGCTTCCTTCATTCCCTCGGGTAAAATTACTTATGGCCTATTCAGCCATACTAGTGTTTTAAATGTTTTTAAATCTATGTTTTGCCTGGTTCTGTTTGTGGATTACTATTTTTGTACAATAAAATTGACTAAACGTGGATCCCATTGGTTTGCATATCCTTTTCTTTTTGTGTTTAGTGTGTAGTGTGTAGCTTAACCCTACACGCTACACGCTACACGCTACACTCTACACCCTACACGCTACACCCTACACTCTACACCGTACACTCTACACGCTACACGCTACACTCTACACCCTACACCCTACACGCTACACGCTACACTCTACCCCCTACACGCTACACCCTACACTCTACACGCTACACGCTACACGCTACACCCTACACTCTACACGCTACACGCTACACTCTACACGCTACACGTTACATGCTACACTCTACACTCTACACCCTACACGCTACACGCTATACTCTACACCCTACACGCTACACTCTACACGCTACACTCTACACTCTACACGCTACACGCTACACTCTACACCCTACACGCAACACGCTACACTCTATACCCTACACGCTACACTCTGCACGCTACACGCTACACCCTACACGCTATACTCTGCACGCTACACGCTACACTCTACACCATACACGCTACACCCTACACTCTACACCCTACACCCTACACGCTATACCCGACACCCTACACCCTACATGATTCACCCTAAACGCTACACTCTACACTCTACACCCTACACCCTACACGCTACATGCTACACCCTACACGCTACACTCTACACCCTACACTCTACACGCTACACACTACACGCTACACGCTACACCCTACACGCTACACGCTACACCCTACACGCTACACGTTACACTCTACACCCTACACCCTACACGCTACACGCTACACCCTACACGCTACACGTTACACTCTACACCCTACACGCTACACTCTACACCCTGCACCCTACACGCTACAATCTACACCCTACACGCTACACGCTACACTCTACACCCTACACGCTACACCCTACACTCTACACCGTACACTCTACACGCTACACGCTACACTCTACACCCTACACCCTAAACGCTACGCGCTACACTCTACACCCTACACGCTACACTCTACACTCTACATGCTACACGCTACACTCTACACTCTACACGCTACACGCTACACCCTACACCCTACACGCTACACGCTACACTCTACAACCTACACGCTACACGCTACACTCTACACGCAACACGCTACACTCTACACCCTACACTCTACACGCTACACGCTACACTCTACACCCTACACTCTACACGCTACACGCTACACTGTACACCCTACATGCAACACGCTACACGCTACACCCTACACGCTACACGTTACACTCTACACCCTACACGCTACACTCTACACCCTGCACCCTACACGCTACAATCTACACCCTACACCCTACACGCTACACGCTACACTCTACACCCTACACGCTACACCCTACACTCTACACCGTACACTCTACACGCTACACGCTACACTCTACACCCTACACCCTAAACGCTACGCGCTACACTCTACACCCTACACGCTACACTCTACACTCTACATGCTACACGCTACACTCTACACTCTACACGCTACACGCTACACCCTACACCCTACACGCTACACGCTACACTCTACAACCTACACGCTACACGCTACACTCTACACGCAACACGCTACACTCTACACCCTACACTCTACACGCTACACGCTACACTCTACACCCTACACTCTACATGCTACACGCTACACTGTACACCCTACATGCAACACGCTACACTCTACACCCTACACGCTACACTCTACACGCTACACGCTACATGCTACACTCTACACTCTACACCATACACCCTACACGCTACACACTATACTCTACACCCTACACGCTACACTCTACACGCTACACGCTACACTCTACACGCTACACTCTACACCCTACACGCAACACGCTACACTCTACACCCTACACCCTACACGCTACACACTACACGCTACACGCTACACCCTACACGCTACACGCTACACCCTACACGCTACACGTTACACTCTACACCCTACACCCTACACACTACACCCTACACGCTACACGTTACACTCTACACCCTGCTCCCTACACGCTACACCCTACACGCTACACCCTACACACTACACGTTACACTCTACACCCTACACTCTACACCCTACACTCTACACGCTACACTCTACACCCTACACTCTGCACTCTACACCCTACACCCTACACGCTACACTCTACACCCTACGCCCTACACGCTACACACTACACGCTACACGCTACACCCTACACGCTACACGCTACACCCTACACGCTACACGTTACACTCTACACCCTGCACCCTACACGCTACACGCTACACCCTACACGCTACACGCTACACCCTACACACTACACGTTACACTCTACACCCTACACTCTACACCCTACACTCTACACGCTACACTCTACACCCTACACTCTGCACTCTACACCCTACACCCTACACACTACACGCTACACTCTACACCCTACACGCTACATGCTACACCCTACACCCTACACCCTACACGCTACAATCTACACGCTACACGCTACACCCTATACGCTAGACGCTACACTCTACACGCTACACGATACACGCTACACCCTACACGCTGCACCCTACACTCTACACCCTACACCCTACACGCTACACGCTGCACGCTACACCCTACACGCTACACCCTACACTCTACACCCTACACCCTACACGCTACACGCTACACCCTACACGCTACACGTTACACTCTACACCCTACACCCTACACTCTACACCCTACACCCTACTCTCTACACGCTATATTCTACACCCTACACGCTACACTCTACACCCTACACGCTACACGCTACACTCTACACCCTAGACGCTACACTCTATACCCTACACTCTACACGCTACACCCTACACCCTACACTCTACATGCTACACCCTACACCCTACACTCTACATGCTACACGCTACACGCTACATGCTACACGCTACACCCTACACGCTACACGCTACACACTACATGCTACACCCTACACCCTACACCCTACACGCTACACGCTACACTCTACACCCTACACGCTACACCCTACACCCTACACCCTACACGCTACACGCTACACTCTACACCCTACACGCTACACCCTACACTCAACACCCTACACGCTACACCCTACACTCTACACCCTACACGCTATACGCTACACTCTACACCCTGCACGCTACACGCTACACCCTACACGCTACACTCTACATGCTACACGCTACACTCTACACTCTACACGCTACACGCTACACCCTACACCCTACACGCTACACGCTACACTCTACAACCTACACGCTACACGCTACACTCTACATGCTACACGCTACACTCTACACCCTACACTCTACACGCTACACGCTACACTCTACAGCCTACACTCTACACGCTACACGCTACACTGTACACCCTACATGCAACACGCTACACTCTACACCCTACACGCTACACTCTACACGCTACACGCTACATGCTACACTCTACACTCTACACCATACACCCTACACGCTACACACTATACTCTACACCCTACACGCTACACTCTACACGCTACACGCTACACGCTACACTCTACACTCTACACGCTACACTCTACACCCTACACGCAACACGCTACACTCTACACCCTACACGCTACACTCTGCACGCTACACGCTACACCCTACACCCTACACGCTACAATCTACACGCTACACTCTACACCATACACGCTACACTCTACACTCTACACCCTACACCCTACACGCTACACCCGACACCCTACACCCTGCATGCTTCACACTACACGCTACACTCTACACTATACACCCTACACCCTACACGCTACATGCTACACCCTACACGCTACACTCTACACCCTACACGCTACACACTACACGCTACACCCTACACGCTACACGTTACACTCTACACCCTACACCCTACACACTACACCCTACGCGCTACACGTTACACTCTACACCCTACACGCTACACTCTACACCCTGCTCCCTACACGCTACACGCTACACCCTACACACTACACGTTACACTCTACACCCTACACTCTACACCCTACACTCTACACGCTACACTCTACACCCTACACTCTGCACTCTACACCCTACACCCTACACGCTATACGCTACACTCTACACCCTACTCCCTACACGCTACACACTACACGCTACATGCTACACCCTACACGCTACACGCTACACCCTACACGCTACACGTTACACTCTACACCCTGCACCCTACACGCTACACGCTACACCCTACACGCTACACGCTACACCCTACACACTACACGTTACACTCTACACCCTACACTCTACACCCTACACTCTACACGCTACACTCTACACCCTACACTCTGCACTCTACACCCTACACCCTACACACTACACGCTACACTCTACACCCTACACGCTACACGCTACACCCTACACCCTACACCCTACACGCTACAATCTACACGCTACACGCTACACCCTATACGCTAGACGCTACACTCTACACGCTACACGATACACGCTACACCCTACACGCTACACCCTACACTCTACACCCTACACCCTACACGCTACACGCTACACGCTACACCCTACACGCTACACCCTACACTCTACACCCTACACCCTACACGCTACATGCTACACCCTACACGCTACACGTTACACTCTACACCCTACACCCTACACTCTACACCCTACACCCTACTCTCTACACGCTATATTCTACACCCTACACGCTACACTCTACACCCTACACGCTACACTCTACACCCTAGACGCTACACTCTATACCCTACACTCTACATGCTACACCCTACACCCTACACCCTACACTCAACATGCTACACGCTACACGCTACATGCTACACCCTACACGCTACACGCTACACACTACACGCTACACCCTACACCCTACACCCTACACGCTACACGCTACACTCTACACCCTACACGCTACACCCTACACCCTACACCCTACACGCTACACGCTACACTCTAAACCCTACACGCTACACCCTACACTCTACACCCTACACGCTACACCCTACACTCTACACCCTACACGCTATACGCTACACTCTACACCCTGCACGCTACACGCTACACCCTACACGCTACACTCTACACCCTACACGCTACACCCTACACTCTACACCCTACACCCTACACGCTACACTCTAAACCCTACACTCTACATCCTACACCCTACACTCTACACCCTACACGCTACACTCTACACTCTACACCCTACACCCTACATGCTACACGCTACACGCTACACTCTACACCCGACACGCTACACGCTACACCCTACAAGCTAAACGCTACAAACTACACGCTACATATTACACTCTACACCCTAGCGTGTAGCGTGTAGGGTGTAGAGTGTAGCTTGTAGCATGTAGCGTGTAGGGTGTATGGTGTAGAGTGTAGCATGTAGCGTGTAGGGTGTAGAGTGTAGCGTGTAGGGTGTAGAGTGTAGCATGTAGCGTGTAGGGTGTAGGGTGTAGAGTGTAGGGTGTAGAGTGTAGCATGTAGGGTGTAGAGTGAAGGGTGTAGCGTGTAGAGTGTAGCGTGTAGCGTCTACGGTGTAGGGTGTAGAGTGTAGGGTGTAGCGTGTAGCGTGTAGCTTGTAGGGTGTAGAGTGTAGCGTGTAGCGTGTAGGCTGTAGCGTGTAGGGTGTAGCATGTATCGTGTAGGGTGTAGAGTGTAGCATGTAGCGTGTAGAGTGTAGGGTGTAGCGTGTAGCGTGTGTAGGGTGTAGGGTGTAGAGTGTAGCGTGTAGCGTGTAGGGTGTAGGGTGTAGGGTGTAGAGTGTAGCGTGTAGGGTGTAGCGTGTAGGGTTTAGGGTGTAGGGTGTAGAGTGTAGGGTGTTGCGTGTAGGGTGTAGAGTGTAGCGTGTAGGGTGTAGCGTGTAGAGTGTAGCGTGTAGCGTGTAGGGTGGAGAGTGTAGAGTGTAGGGTGTAGCGTGTAGGGTATAGAGTGTAGCGTGTAGAGAGTAGGGAGCAGAGTGTAGAGTGTAGCGTGTAGGGTGTAGGGTGTACAGTGTAGCGTGTAGGGTGTGGAGTGTAGCGTGTAGCGTGTAGGGTGTAGCGTGTAGCGAGTAGGGTGTAGCGTGTAGCGTGCAGGTGTAGAGTGTAGCGTATAGCGTGTAGGGTGTAGGGTGTAGAGTGTAGGGTGTAGCGTGTAGAGTGTAGCGTGTAGCGTGTAGGGTGTAGGGTGTACAGTGTAGGGTGTAGGGTGTAGCGTGTAGAGTGTAGTGTGTGGCGTGCAGGGCGTAGGGTGTAGCGTGTAGGGTGTAGAGTGTAGGGTGTAGCATGTAGGGTGTAGCGTGTAGGGTGTAGAGTGTAGCATGTAGGGTGTACGGTGTAGAGTGTAGGGTATAAGCTGTAGCGTTTAGCGTGTAGAGTGTAGCGTGTAGCGTGTAGGGTGTAGGGTGTAGAGTGTAGCGTGTAGGGTGTAGAGTGTAGAGTGTAGAGAGTAGGGTGTAGGGTGTAGAGTGTAGGGTGTAGGGTGTAGAGTGTAACGTGTAGCGTGTAGGGTGTAGCGTGTAGGGTGTAGAGTGTAGGGTGTAGCGTGTAGGGTGTAGCGTGTAGCGTGTAGCGTGTAGGGTGTATGGTGTAGAGTGTAGGGTGTAGC
Organism: Ranitomeya variabilis; assembly: GCF_051348905.1. Classification (NCBI taxonomy): domain Eukaryota; kingdom Metazoa; phylum Chordata; class Amphibia; order Anura; family Dendrobatidae; genus Ranitomeya; species Ranitomeya variabilis. The sequence continues at coordinate 1,226,789 of NW_027507935.1, read as the reverse complement.
GTGTAGGGTGTAGCGTGTAGCGTGTAGCGTGTAGCGTGTAGGTTGTAGGGTGTAGAGTGTAGGGTGTAGCGTGTAGGGTGTAGCGTGTAGCGTGTAGAGTGTAGCGTCTAGCGTGTAGCGTATAGTGTGTAGCGTGTAGATTGTAGCGTGTAGGGTGTAGGGTGTAGGGTGTACCGTGTAGGGTGTAGCGTGTAGCGTGTAGCGTGTAGAGTGTAGCATGTAGGGTGTAGCAAGTAGCGTGTATTGTGTAGGGTGTAGAGTGTAGCATGTAGCGTGTAGAGGGTAGGGTGTAGCGTGTAGGGTGTAGAGTGTAGCGGGTAGAGTGAAGAGTGTCGCGTGTAGCGTGTAGGGTGTCACTTTTTCCTCTGATGAAGACGCTTGAGTAGCGTCGATACGCGTGGGGTAAAGGGCTTCCTTTGTTTTTTTCCCGAGGGACAGGACTTGGGTAACTTATCTTTACAACTGCTATGGAATTACACCTATTTACTTCATGCATGGCCTGGCATTTTTCCAAGCCTTAGGACAATGGATCCTGATTCTTTGTATTTCCACAAGGCGTCTGTATGCATACATTTATCCAAATAACTAGGATTTTGTAGTACTGCAGCATATCTATTTCCCTGATTACCTTTCTATAGGGGTCTGCTTTCATTTGCTTACCAACTGTGCGCACGCATGCTGTGTTGAACAAAATAGGATCCATGATGTATTTCTTCCAGATACTAGGCTGGAGTATATGTTTCCTGTCATAGTACTCAGGGGGTCACAGTTGGCAGTAAACAATAGGCTTCTTATATGTAGATTTGACTAAGATTGGTGTACCCGCATACCTAGCAATTTTTTCTCTCTGGTTATTTCTCCTGTCTCACATATGCTGTAAAGTATTAGCTTCCTTCATTCCCTCGGGTAAAATTACTTATGGCCTATTCAGCCATACTAGTGTTTTAAATGTTTTTAAATCTATGTTTTGCCTGGTTCTGTTTGTGGATTACTATTTTTGTACAATAAAATTGACTAAACGTGGATCCCATTGGTTTGCATATCCTTTTCTTTTTGTGTTTAGTGTGTAGTGTGTAGCTTAACCCTACACGCTACACGCTACACGCTACACTCTACACCCTACACGCTACACCCTACACTCTACACCGTACACTCTACACGCTACACGCTACACTCTACACCCTACACCCTACACGCTACACGCTACACTCTACCCCCTACACGCTACACCCTACACTCTACACGCTACACGCTACACGCTACACCCTACACTCTACACGCTACACGCTACACTCTACACGCTACACGTTACATGCTACACTCTACACTCTACACCCTACACGCTACACGCTATACTCTACACCCTACACGCTACACTCTACACGCTACACTCTACACTCTACACGCTACACGCTACACTCTACACCCTACACGCAACACGCTACACTCTATACCCTACACGCTACACTCTGCACGCTACACGCTACACCCTACACGCTATACTCTGCACGCTACACGCTACACTCTACACCATACACGCTACACCCTACACTCTACACCCTACACCCTACACGCTATACCCGACACCCTACACCCTACATGATTCACCCTAAACGCTACACTCTACACTCTACACCCTACACCCTACACGCTACATGCTACACCCTACACGCTACACTCTACACCCTACACTCTACACGCTACACACTACACGCTACACGCTACACCCTACACGCTACACGCTACACCCTACACGCTACACGTTACACTCTACACCCTACACCCTACACGCTACACGCTACACCCTACACGCTACACGTTACACTCTACACCCTACACGCTACACTCTACACCCTGCACCCTACACGCTACAATCTACACCCTACACGCTACACGCTACACTCTACACCCTACACGCTACACCCTACACTCTACACCGTACACTCTACACGCTACACGCTACACTCTACACCCTACACCCTAAACGCTACGCGCTACACTCTACACCCTACACGCTACACTCTACACTCTACATGCTACACGCTACACTCTACACTCTACACGCTACACGCTACACCCTACACCCTACACGCTACACGCTACACTCTACAACCTACACGCTACACGCTACACTCTACACGCAACACGCTACACTCTACACCCTACACTCTACACGCTACACGCTACACTCTACACCCTACACTCTACACGCTACACGCTACACTGTACACCCTACATGCAACACGCTACACGCTACACCCTACACGCTACACGTTACACTCTACACCCTACACGCTACACTCTACACCCTGCACCCTACACGCTACAATCTACACCCTACACCCTACACGCTACACGCTACACTCTACACCCTACACGCTACACCCTACACTCTACACCGTACACTCTACACGCTACACGCTACACTCTACACCCTACACCCTAAACGCTACGCGCTACACTCTACACCCTACACGCTACACTCTACACTCTACATGCTACACGCTACACTCTACACTCTACACGCTACACGCTACACCCTACACCCTACACGCTACACGCTACACTCTACAACCTACACGCTACACGCTACACTCTACACGCAACACGCTACACTCTACACCCTACACTCTACACGCTACACGCTACACTCTACACCCTACACTCTACATGCTACACGCTACACTGTACACCCTACATGCAACACGCTACACTCTACACCCTACACGCTACACTCTACACGCTACACGCTACATGCTACACTCTACACTCTACACCATACACCCTACACGCTACACACTATACTCTACACCCTACACGCTACACTCTACACGCTACACGCTACACTCTACACGCTACACTCTACACCCTACACGCAACACGCTACACTCTACACCCTACACCCTACACGCTACACACTACACGCTACACGCTACACCCTACACGCTACACGCTACACCCTACACGCTACACGTTACACTCTACACCCTACACCCTACACACTACACCCTACACGCTACACGTTACACTCTACACCCTGCTCCCTACACGCTACACCCTACACGCTACACCCTACACACTACACGTTACACTCTACACCCTACACTCTACACCCTACACTCTACACGCTACACTCTACACCCTACACTCTGCACTCTACACCCTACACCCTACACGCTACACTCTACACCCTACGCCCTACACGCTACACACTACACGCTACACGCTACACCCTACACGCTACACGCTACACCCTACACGCTACACGTTACACTCTACACCCTGCACCCTACACGCTACACGCTACACCCTACACGCTACACGCTACACCCTACACACTACACGTTACACTCTACACCCTACACTCTACACCCTACACTCTACACGCTACACTCTACACCCTACACTCTGCACTCTACACCCTACACCCTACACACTACACGCTACACTCTACACCCTACACGCTACATGCTACACCCTACACCCTACACCCTACACGCTACAATCTACACGCTACACGCTACACCCTATACGCTAGACGCTACACTCTACACGCTACACGATACACGCTACACCCTACACGCTGCACCCTACACTCTACACCCTACACCCTACACGCTACACGCTGCACGCTACACCCTACACGCTACACCCTACACTCTACACCCTACACCCTACACGCTACACGCTACACCCTACACGCTACACGTTACACTCTACACCCTACACCCTACACTCTACACCCTACACCCTACTCTCTACACGCTATATTCTACACCCTACACGCTACACTCTACACCCTACACGCTACACGCTACACTCTACACCCTAGACGCTACACTCTATACCCTACACTCTACACGCTACACCCTACACCCTACACTCTACATGCTACACCCTACACCCTACACTCTACATGCTACACGCTACACGCTACATGCTACACGCTACACCCTACACGCTACACGCTACACACTACATGCTACACCCTACACCCTACACCCTACACGCTACACGCTACACTCTACACCCTACACGCTACACCCTACACCCTACACCCTACACGCTACACGCTACACTCTACACCCTACACGCTACACCCTACACTCAACACCCTACACGCTACACCCTACACTCTACACCCTACACGCTATACGCTACACTCTACACCCTGCACGCTACACGCTACACCCTACACGCTACACTCTACACCCTACACGCTACACCCTACACCCTACACGCTACACGCTACACGCTACACTCTACACCCTACACGCTACACCCTACACTCCACACCCTACACCCTACATGCTACACGCTACACCCTACACGCTACACATTACACTCTAAACCCTACACTCTACATCCTACACCCTACACTCTACACCCTACACGCTACACTCTACACTCTACACCCTACACCCTACATGCTACACGCTACACGCTACACTCTACACCCTACACGCTACACGCTACACCCTACAAGCTAAACGCTACAAACTACACGCTACATATTACACTCTACACCCTAGCGTGTAGCGTGTAGGTTGTAGAGTGTAGCGTGTAGCATGTAGCGTGTAGGGTGTATGGTGTAGAGTGTAGCATGTAGCGTGTAGGGTGTAGAGTGTAGCGTGTAGGGTGTAGAGTGTAGCATGTAGCGTGTAGGGTGTAGAGTGTAGAGTGTAGCATGTAGCGTGTAGATTGTAGGGTGTACCGTGTAGGGTGTAGAGTGTAGCATGTAGGGTGTAGGGTGTAGAGTGAAGGGTGTAGCGTGTAGAGTGTAGCGTGTAGCGTGTACGGTGTAGGGTGTAGAGTGTAGGGTGTAGCGTGTAGCGTGTAGCTTGTAGGGTGTAGAGTGTAGCGTGTAGCGTGTAGGCTGTAGCGTGTAGGGTGTAGCATGTATCGTGTAGGGTGTAGAGTGTAGCATGTAGCGTGTAGAGTGTAGGGTGTAGCGTGTAGCGTGTGTAGGGTGTAGGGTGTAGAGTGTAGCGTGTAGCGTGTAGGGTGTAGAGTGTATGGTGTAGGGTGTAGAGTGTAGCGTGTAGGGTGTAGCGTGTAGGGTTTAGGGTGTAGGGTGTAGAGTGTAGGGTGTTGCGTGTAGGGTGTAGAGTGTAGCGTGTAGGGTGTAGCGTGTAGAGTGTAGCGTGTAGCGTGTAGGGTGGAGAGTGTAGAGTGTAGGGTGTAGCGTGTAGGGTGTAGAGTGTAGCGTGTAGGGTGTAGAGTGTAGCGTGTAGCGTGCAGGGTGTAGAGTGTAGCGTATAGCGTGTAGGGTGTAGGATGTAGAGTGTAGCGTGTAGGGTGTAGAGTGTAGCGTGTAGAGTGTAGCATGCAGCATGTAGGGTGTAGAGTGTAGAGTGTAGCGTGTAGGGTGAAGCATGTAGGGTGTAGGGTGTCAGGTATAGCGTGTAGGGTGTAGGGTGTAGAGTGTAGGGTGTAGCGTGTATGGTGTAGAGTGTAGCGTGTAGCGTGTAGAGTGTAGCGTGTAGGGTGTAGGGTGTAGCGTGTAGCGTGCAGAGTGTAGCGTGTAGGGTGTAGAGTGTAGCGTGTTGCGCGTAGGGTGTAGAGTGTAGCGTGTAGCGTTTAGAGTGTAGAGTGTAGCGTGTAGCGTGTAGAGTGTAGGGGGTAGGGTGTAGAGTGTAGCGAGTAGCGTGTAGGGTGTAGGGTGTAGAGTGTAGGGTGTAGCGTGTAGGGTGTAGAGTGTAGCGTGTAGGGTGTAGGGTGTAGGGTGTAGTGTGTAGCGTGTAGGGTGTAGCGTGTAGCATGTAGCGTGTAGCGTGTAGCATGTAGACTGTAGCGTGTAGGGTGTAGAGTGTAGCGTGTAGGGTGTAGCGTGTAGCGTGTAGCGTGCAGGGTGTAGAGTGTAGCGTATAGCGTGTAGGGTGTAGAGTGTAGGGTGTAGCATGTAGCGTTTAGAGTGTAGCGTGTAGGGTGTAGGGTGTACAGTGTAGGGTGTAGCGTGTAGCATGTAGGGTGTAGGGTGTAGCGTGTACCGTGTAGCGTATAGAGTGCAGCGTGTAGGGTGTAGAGTGTAGCGTGTAGTGTGTAGCGTGTAGGGTGTAGGGTGTAGCGTGTAGGGTGTAGAGTGTAGCGTGTAGGGTGTAGAGTGTAACATATAGCGTGTAGGGTGTAGGGCGTAGTGTGTAGCGTGTACCGTGTAGCGTGTAGAGTGTAGTGTGTAGGGTGTAGAGTGTAGCGTGTAGGGTGTAGAGTGTAGCGTGTAGCGTGTAGTGTGTAGAGTGTAGCGTGCAGGGTGTAGCGTGTAGAGAGTAGTGTGTGGCGTGCAGGGCGTAGGGTGTAGAGTGTAGGGTGTAGCGTGTAGCGTGTAGCTTGTAGGGTGTAGAGTGTAGCGTGTAGGCTGTAGCGTGTAGGGTGTAGCATGTATCGTGTAGGGTGTAGAGTGTAGCATGTAGCGTGTAGAGTGTAGGGTGTAGCGTGTAGCGTGTGTAGGCTGTAGGGTGTAGAGTGTAGCGTGTAGCGTGTAGGGTGTAGAGTGTAGGGTGTAGAGTGTAGCGTGTAGTGTGTAGCGTGTAGGGTGTAGGGTGTAGCGTGTAGGGTGTAGAGTGTAGCGTGTAGGGTGTAGAGTGTAACATATAGCGTGTAGGGTGTAGGGCGTAGTGTGTAGCGTGTACCGTGTAGCGTGTAGAGTGTAGTGTGTAGGGTGTAGAGTGTAGCGTGTAGGGTGTAGAGTGTAGCGTGTAGCGTGTAGCGTGTAGAGTGTAGCGTGCAGGGTGTAGCGTGTAGAGAGTAGTGTGTGGCGTGCAGGGCGTAGGGTGTAGCGTGTAGGGTGTAGAGTGTAGGGTGTAGCATGTAGGGTGTAGGGTGTAGGGTGTAGCGTGTAGGGTGTAGAGTGTAGCGTGTAGGGTGTACGGTGTAGAGTGTAGGGTATAAGCTGTAGCGTTTAGCGTGTAGAGTGTAGCGTGTAGCGTGTAGCGTGTAGGGTGTAGAGTGTAGGGTGTAGAGTGTAGCGTGTAGCGTGTAGGGTGTAGCGTGTAGGGTGTAGCATGTAGCGTGTAGCGTGTAGCGTGTAGAGTAGGGTGTAGGGTGTAGGGTGTAGAGTGTAGTGTGTAGAGTGTAGAGTGTAGCGTGTAGAGTGTAAAGTGTAGCGTGTAGGGTGTAGCGTGTAGTGTGTAGCGTGTAGCGCGTAGCGTGTAGAGTGTAGGGTATAGAGTGTAGCGTGTAGAGAGTAGGGAGCAGAGTGTAGAGTGTAGCGTGCAGGGTGTAGGGTGTACAGTGTAGGGTGTAGCGTGTAGCGTGTAGAGTGTAGCATGTAGCGTGTAGATTGTAGGGTGTACCGTGTAGGGTGTAGAGTGTAGCATGTAGGGTGTAGGGTGTAGAGTGAAGGGTGTAGCGTGTAGAGTGTAGCGTGTAGCGTGTACGGTGTAGGGTGTAGAGTGTAGGGTGTAGCGTGTAGCGTGTAGCTTGTAGGGTGTAGAGTGTAGCGTGTAGGCTGTAGCGTGTAGGGTGTAGCATGTATCGTGTAGGGTGTAGAGTGTAGCATGTAGCGTGTAGAGTGTAGGGTGTAGCGTGTAGCGTGTGTAGGCTGTAGGGTGTAGAGTGTAGCGTGTAGCGTGTAGGGTGTAGAGTGTAGGGTGTAGAGTGTAGCGTGTAGGGTGTAGCGTGTAGGGTTTAGGGTGTAGGGTGTAGAGTGTAGGGTGTTGCGTGTAGGGTGTAGAGTGTAGCGTGTAGGGTGTAGCGTGTAGAGTGTAGCGTGTAGCGTGTAGGGTGGAGAGTGTAGGGTGTAGCGTGTAGGGTGTAGAGTGTAGCGTGTAGAGTGTAGCGTGTAGCGTGCAGGGTGTAGAGTGTAGCGTATAGCGTGTAGGGTGTAGGATGTAGAGTGTAGCGTGTAGGGTGTAGAGTGTAGCGTGTAGAGTGTAGCATGCAGCGTGTAGGGTGTAGAGTGTAGAGTGTAGCGTGTAGGGTGAAGCATGTAGGGTGTAGGGTGTCGGGTATAGCGTGTAGGGTGTAGGGTGTAGAGTGTAGGGTGTAGCGTGTATGGTGTAGAGTGTAGCGTGTAGCGTGTAGAGTGTAGCGTGTAGGGTGTAGGGTGTAGCGTGTAGCGTGCAGAGTGTAGCGTGTAGGGTGTAGAGTGTAGCGTGTTGCGTGTAGGGTGTAGAGTGTAGCGTGTAGCGTGTAGAGTGTAGAGTGTAGCGTGTAGCGTGTAGAGTGTAGCGGGTAGGGTGTAGAGTGTAGCGAGTAGCGTGTAGGGTGTAGGGTGTAGAGTGTAGGGTGTAGCGTGTAGGGTGTAGAGTGTAGCGTGTAGGGTGTAGGGTGTAGGGTGTAGAGTGTAGCGTGTAGGGTGTAGCGTGTAGCATGTAGCGTGTAGCGTGTAGCATGTAGAGTGTAGCGTGTAGGGTGTAGAGTGTAGCGTGTAGGGTGTAGCGTGTAGCGTGTAGCGTGCAGGGTGTAGAGTGTAGCGTATAGCGTGTAGGGTGTAGAGTGTAGGGTGTAGCATGTAGCGTGTAGACTGTAGCGTGTAGGGTGTAGGGTGTCCAGTGTAGGGTGTAGCGTGTAGCATGTAGGGTGTAGGGTGCAGCGTGTAGCGTGTACCGTGTAGCGTATAGAGTGCAGCGTGTAGGGTGTAGAGTGTAGCGTGTAGTGTGTACCGTGTAGCGTGTAGAGTGTAGTGTGTAGGGTGTAGAGTGTAGCGTGTAGGGTGTAGAGTGTAGCGTGTAGCGTGTAGCGTGTAGAGTGTAGCGTGTAGGGTGTAGCGTGTAGAGTGTAGTGTGTGGCGTGCAGGGCGTAGGGTGTAGCGTGTAGGGTGTAGGGTGTAGAGTGTAGGGTGTAGCATGTAGGGTGTAGGGTGTAGCGTGTAGGGTGTAGAGTGTAGCGTGTAGGGTGTACGGTGTAGAGTGTAGGGTATAAGCTGTAGCGTTTAGCGTGTAGAGTGTAGCGTGTAGCGTGTAGAGTGTAGGGTGTAGAGTGTAGGGTGTAGAGTGTAGCGTGTAGCGTGTAGCGTGTAGGGTGTAGGGTGAAGCGTGTAGGGTGTAGCATGTAGCGTGTAGCGTGTAGCATGTAGAGTAGGGTGTAGGGTGTAGGGTGTAGAGTGTAGTGTGTAGAGTGTGGAGTGTAGCGTGTAGAGTGTAAAGTGTAGCGTGTAGGGTGTAGCGTGTAGTGTGTAGCGTGTAGCGCGTAGCGTGTAGAGTGTAGGGTATAGAGTGTAGCGTGTAGAGAGTAGGGAGCAGAGTGTAGAGTGTAGCGTGTAGGGTGTAGGGTGTACAGTGTAGGGTGTAGGGTGTAGCGTGTAGAGTGTAGGGAGAAGGGTGTAGGGTGTAGCGTGTAGGGTGTGGAGTGTAGCGTGTAGCGTGTAGGGTGTAGCGTGTAGAGAGTAGGGTGTAGCGTGTATCATGTACCGTGTAGCGTGTAGCATGTAGAGTAGGGTGTAGGGTGTAGAGTGTAGCGTGTAGCGTGTAGTGTGTAGCGTGTAGAGTGTAAAGTGTAGCGTGTAGTGTGTAGTGTGTAGCGTGTAGCGCGTAGCGTGTAGAGTGTAGGGTATAGAGTGTAGCGTGTAGAGAGTAGGGAGTAGAGTGTAGAGTGTAGCGTGTAGGGTGTAGAGTGTAGCGAGTAGCGTGTAGTGTGTGTAGGGTGTAGGGTGTAGAGTGTAGGGTGTAGCGTGTAGGGTGTAGAGTGTAGCGTGTAGCGTGTAGAGTGTAGCGTGTAGGGTGTAGGGTGTAGCGTGTAGCGTGCAGAGTGTAGCGTGTAGGGTGTAGAGTGTAACGTGTTGCGTGTAGGGTTGTAGAGTGTAGCGTGTATCATGTAGAGTGTAGAGTGTAGCGTGTAGCGTGTAGAGTGTAGCGGGTAGGGTGTAGAGTGTAGCGAGTAGCGTGTAGGGTGTAGGGTGTAGAGTGTAGGGTGTAGCGTCTAGGGTGTAGAGTGTGGCGTGTAGGGTGTAGGGTGTAGCGTGTAGGGTGTAGGGTGTAGAGTGTAGCGTGTAGGGTGTAGCGTGTAGCGTGTAGAGTGTAGCGTGTAGGGTGTAGAGTGTAGCGTGTAGGGTGTAGCGTGTAGCGTGTAGCATGTAGAGTGTAGCGTGTAGGGTGTAGAGTGTAGCGTGTAGAGTGTAGCGTGTAGGGTGTAGGGTGTAGCGTGTAGCGTTTACCGTGTAGCGTATAGAGTGCAGCGTGTAGGGTGTAGAGTGTAGCGTGTAGTGTGTAGCGTGTAGGGTGTAGGGTGTAGAGTGTAGGGTGTAGAGTGTAGCGTGTAGGGTGTAGAGTGTAACATGTAGCGTGTAGGGTGTAGGGCGTAGCGTGTAGCGTGTACCGTGTAGCGTGTAGAGTGTAATGTGTAGGGTGTAGAATGTAGCGTGTAGGGTGTAGAGTGTAGCGTGTAGCGTGTAGCGTGTAGAGTGTAGCGTGTAGGGTGTAGCGTGTAGAGTGTAGTGTGTGGCGTGCAGGGTATAGGGTGTAGCGTGTAGCGTGTAGGGTGTAGGGTGTAGAGTGTAGGGTGTAGCATGTAGGGTGTAGGGTGTAGGGTGTAGCGTGTAGCGTGTAGAGTGTAGCGTGTAGGGTGTACGGTGTAGAGAGTATGGTATAAGCTGTAGCGTTTAGCGTGTAGAGTGTAGCGTGTAGCGTGTAGCGTGTAGCGTGTAGCGTGTAGGGTGTAGAGTGTAGGATGTGGAGTGTAGCGTGTAGGGTGTAGGGTGTAGCGTGTAGGGTGTAGCATGTAGCGTGTAGCATGTAGAGTAGGGTGTAGGGTGTAGAGTGTAGCGTGTAGAGTGTAAAGTGTAGCGTGTAGGGTGTAGCGTGTAGTGTGTAGCGTGTAGCGCGTAGCGTGTAGAGTGTAGGGTATAGAGTGTAGCGTGTAGAGAGTAGGGAGCAGAGTGCAGAGTGTAGCGTGCAGAGTGTAGGGTGTACAGTGTAGGGTGTAGGGTGTAGCGTGTAGCATGTAGAGTGTAGGGAGTAGGGTGTAGGGTGTAGCGTGTAGGGTGTAGAGTGTAGCGTGTAGCATGTTGCGTGTAGGGTGTAGCGTGTAGGGTGTAGCGTGTATCATGTACCGTGTAGCGTGTAGCATGTAGAGTAGGGTGTAGGGTGTAGAGTGTAGCGTGTAGGGTGTAGAGTGTAGGGTGTAGCATGTAGGGTGTAGGGTGTAGCGTGTAGGGTGTAGAGTGTAGCGTGTAGGGTGTACGGTGTAGAGTGTAGGGTATAAGCTGTAGCGTTTAGCGTGTAGAGTGTAGCGTGTAGCGTGTAGCGTGTAGCGTGTAGGGTGTAGAGTGTAGGGTGTAGGGTGTAGCGTGTAGGGTGTAGAGTGTAGCGTGTAGAGTGTAAAGTGTAGCGTGTAGAGTGTAGGGTATAGAGTGTAGCGTGTAGAGAGTAGGGAGCAGAGTGTAGAGTGTAGCGTGTAGGGTGTAGGGTGTAGCGTGTAGCGTGTAGAGTGTAGGGAGAAGGGTGTAGGGTGTAGCGTGTAGGGTGTGGAGTGTAGCGTGTAGCGTGTAGGGTGTAGCGTGTAGCGAGTAGGGTGTAGCGTGTATCATGTACCGTGTAGCGTGTAGCATGTAGAGTAGGGTGTAGGGTGTAGAGTGTAGCGTGTAGCGTGTAGTGTGTAGCGTGTAGAGTGTAAAGTGTAGCGTGTAGTGTGTAGTGTGTAGCGTGTAGCGCGTAGCGTGTAGAGTGTAGGGTATAGAGTGTAGCGTGTAGAGAGTAGGGAGTAGAGTGTAGAGTGTAGCGTGTAGGGTGTAGAGTGTAGCGAGTAGCGTGTAGTGTGTGTAGGGTGTAGGGTGTAGAGTGTAGGGTGTAGCGTGTAGGGTGTAGAGTGTAGCGTGTAGGGTGTAGCGTGTAGCATGTAGGGTGTACGGTGTAGAGTGTAGGGTATAAGCTGTAGCGTTTAGCGTGTAGAGTGTAGCGTGTAGCGTGTAGGGTGTAGGGTGTAGAGTGTAGCGTGTAGGGTGTAGAGTGTAGAGTGTAGAGAGTAGGGTGTAGGGTGTAGAGTGTAGGGTGTAGGGTGTAGAGTGTAACGTGTAGCGTGTAGGGTGTAGCGTGTAGGGTGTAGAGTGTAGGGTGTAGCGTGTAGGGTGTAGCGTGTAGCGTGTAGCGTGTAGGGTGTAGGGTGTAGAGTGTAGGGTGTAGCGTGTAGGGTGTAGCGTGTAGCGTGTAGCGTGTTGGTTGTAGGGTGTAGAGTGTAGGGTGTAGCGTGTAGGGTGTAGCGTGTAGCGTGTAGCGTGTAGAGTGTAGCGTCTAGCGTGTAGCGTATAGTGTGTAGCGTGTAGCGTGTAGATTGTAGCGTGTAGGGTGTAGGGTGTAGGGTGTACCGTGTAGGGTGTAGCGTGTAGCGTGTAGCGTGTAGAGTGTAGCATGTAGGGTGTAGCAAGTAGCGTGTATTGTGTAGGGTGTAGTGTAGCATGTAGCGTGTAGAGTGTAGGGTGTAGCGTGTAGGGTGTAGAGTGTAGCGTGTAGAGTGTAGAGTGTAGCGTGTAGCGTGTAGGGTGTCACTTTTTCCTCTGATGAAGACGCTTGAGTAGCGTCGATACGCGTGGGGTAAAGGGCTTCCTATGTTTTTTTCCCGAGGGACAGGACTTGGGTAACTTATCTTTACAACTGCTATGGAATTACACCTATTTACTTCATGCATGGCCTGGCATGTTTCCAAGCCTTAGGACAATGGATCCTGATTCTTTGTATTTCCACAAGGCGTCTGTATGCATACATTTATCCAAATAACTAGGATTTTGTAGTACTGCAGCATATCTATTTCCCTGATCAGCTTTCTATAGGGGTCTGCTTTCATTTGCTTACCAACTGTGCGCACGCATGCTGTGTTGAACAAAATAGGATCCATGATGTATTTCTTCCAGATACTAGGCTGGAGTATATGTTTCCTGTCATAGTACTCAGGGGGTCACAGTTGGCAGTAAACAATAGGCTTCTTATATGTAGATTTGACTAAGATTGGTGTACCCGCATACCTAGCAATTTTTTCTCTCTGGTTATTTCTCCTGTCTCACATATGCTGTAAAGTATTAGCTTCCTTCATTCCCTCGGGTAAAATTACTTATGGCCTATTCAGCCATACTAGTGTTTTAAATGTTTTTAAATGTATGTTTTGCCTGGTTCTGTTTGTGGATTACTATTTTTGTACAATAAAATTGACTATTTAACGTGGATCCCATTGGTTTGCATATCCTTTTCTTTTTGTGTTTAGTGTGTAGTGTGTAGCTTAACCCTACACGCTACACGCTACACGCTACACTCTACACCCTACACGCTACACCCTACACTCTACACCGTACACTCTACACGCTACACGCTACACTCTACACCCTACACCCTAAACGCTACACGCTACACTCTACACCCTACACGCTACACTCTGCACTCTACACGCTACACGCTACACTCTACACCCTACACTCTACACGCTACACGCTACACGCTACACCCTACACTCTACACGCTACACGCTACACTCTACACGCTACACGCTACATGCTACACTCTACACTCTACACCCTACACCCTACACGCTACACGCTATACTCTACAACCTACACTCTACACGCTACACGCTACACTCTACACTCTACACGCTACACGCTACACTCTACACCCTACACGCAACACGCTACACTCTATACCCTACACGCTACACTCTGCACGCTACACGCTACACCCTACACGCTATACTCTGCACGCTACACGCTACGCTCTACACCATACACGCTACACCCTACACTCTACACCCTACACGCTATACCCGACACCCTACACCCTACATGCTTCACCCTAAACGCTACACTCTACACTCTACACCCTACACCCTACACGCTACATGCTACACCCTACACGCTACACTCTACACCCTACACTCTACACGCTACACACTACACGCTACACGCTACACCCTACACGCTACACGCTACACCCTACACGCTACACGTTACACTCTACACCCTACACCCTACACGCTACACGCTACACCCTACACGCTACACGTTACACTCTACACCCCACACGCTACACTCTACACCCTGCACCCTACACGCTACAATCTACACCCTACACCCTACACGCTACACGCTACACGCTACACTCTACACCCTACACGCTACACCCTACACTCTACACCGTACACTACACGCTACACGCTACACTCTACACCCTACACCCTACACGCTACGCGCTACACTCTACACCCTACACGCTACACTCTACACTCTACATGCTACACGCTACACTCTACACTCTACACGCTACACGCTACACCCTACACCCTACACGCTACACGCTACACTCTACAACCTACACGCTACACGCTACACTCCACACGCAACACGCTACACTCTACACCCTACACTCTACACGCTACACGCTACACTCTACACCCTACACTCTACACGCTACACGCTACACTGTACACCCTACATGCAACACGCTACACTCTACACCCTACACGCTACACTCTACACGCTACACGCTACATGCTACACTCTACACTCTACACCATACACCCTACACGCTACACACTATACTCTACACCCTACACGCTACACTCTACACGCTACACGCTACACGCTACACTCTACATGCTACACTCTACACCCTACATGCAACACGCTACACTCTACACCCTACACCCTACACGCTACACGCTACACCCTACACGCTACACGTTACACTCTACACCCTACACACTACACACTACACCCTACACGCTACACGTTACACTCTACACCCTACACGCTACACTCTACACCCTGCTCCCTACACGCTACACGCTACACGCTACACGCTACACGCTACACGCTACACCCTACACACTACACGTTACACTCTACACCCTACACTGTGTAGCATGTAGCGTGTAGGGTGTATGGTGTAGAGTGTAGCATGTAGCGTGTAGGGTGTAGAGTGTAGCGTGTAGGGTGTAGAGTGTAGCATGTAGCGTGTAGGGTGTAGGGTGTAGAGTGTAGAGTGTAGCATGTAGCATGTAGATTGTAGGGTGTACCGTGTAGGGTGTAGAGTGTAGCATGTAGGGTGTAGGGTGTAGAGTGAAGGGTGTAGCGTGTAGAGTATAGCGTGTAGCGTGTACGGTGTAGGGTGTAGAGTGTAGGGTGTAGCGTGTAGCGTGTAGCTTGTAGGGTGTAGAGTGTAGCGTGTAGGCTGTAGCGTGTAGGGTGTAGCATGTATCGTGTAGGGTGTAGAGTGTAGCATGTAGCGTGTAGAGTGTAGGGTGTAGCGTGTAGCGTGTAGCTTGTAGGGTGTAGAGTGTAGCGTGTAGCGTGTAGGCTGTAGCGTGTAGGGTGTAGCATGTATCGTGTAGGGTGTAGAGTGTAGCATGTAGCGTGTAGAGTGTAGGGTGTAGCGTGTAGCGTGTGTAGGGTGTAGGGTGTAGTGTAGCGTGTAGCGTGTAGGGTGTAGAGTGTAGGGTGTAGGGTGTAGAGTGTAGCGTGTAGGGTGTAGCGTGTAGGGTTTAGGGTGTAGGGTGTAGAGTGTAGGGTGTTGCGTGTAGGGTGTAGAGTGTAGCGTGTAGGGTGTAGTGTGTAGAGTGTAGCGTGTAGCGTGTAGGGTGGAGAGTGTAGAGTGTAGGGTGTAGCGTGTATGGTGTAGAGTGTAGCGTGTAGGGTGTAGAGTGTAGCGTGTAGCGTGCAGGGTGTAGAGTGTAGCGTATAGCGTGTAGGGTGTAGGATGTAGAGTGTAGCGTGTAGGGTGTAGAGTGTAGCGTGTAGAGTGTAGCATGTAGCGTGTAGGGTGTAGAGTGTAGTGTAGCGTGTAGGGTGAAGCATGTAGGGTGTAGGGTGTCGGGTATAGCGTGTAGGGTGTAGAGTGTAGGGTGTAGCGTGTAGCGTGTATGGTGTAGAGTGTAGCGTGTAGCGTGTAGAGTGTAGCGTGTAGGGTGTAGGGTGTAGCGTGCAGCGTGCAGAGTGTAGGGTGTAGAGTGTAGCGTGTTGCGTGTAGGGTGTAGAGTGTAGTGTGTAGCGTGTAGAGTGTAGAGTGTAGCGTGTAGAGTGTAGCGGGTAGGGTGTAGAGTGTAGCGAGTAGCGTGTAGGGTGTAGGGTGTAGAGTGTAGGGTGTAGCGTGTAGGGTGTAGAGTGTAGCGTGTAGGGTGTAGGGTGTAGGGTGTAGAGTGTAGCGTGTAGGGTGTAGCGTGTAGCATGTAGCGTGTAGCGTGTAGCATGTAGAGTGTAGCGTGTAGGGTGTAGAGTGTAGCATGTAGGGTGTAGCGTGTAGCGTGTAGCGTGCAGTGTGTAGAGTGTAGCGTATAGCGTGTAGGGTGTAGAGTGTAGGGTGTAGCATGTAGCGTGTAGAGTGTAGCGTGTAGGGTGTAGTGTGTACAGTGTAGCGTGTAGCATGTAGGGTGTAGGGTGTAGCGTGTAGCGTGTACCGTGTAGCGTATAGAGTGCAGCGTGTAGGGTGTAGAGTGTAGCGTGTAGTGTGTAGCGTGTAGGGTGTAGGGTGTAGCGTGTAGGGTGTAGAGTGTAGCGTGTAGGGTGTAGAGTGTAACATGTAGCGTGTAGGGTGAAGGGCGTAGCGTGTAGCGTGTACCGTGTATCGTGTAGAGTGTAGTGTGTAGGGTGTAGAGTGTAGCGTGTAGGGTGTAGAGTGTAGCGTGTAGCGTGTAGCGTGTAGCGTGTAGAGTGTAGCGTGTAGGGTGTAGCGTGTAGAGTGTAGTGTGTGGCGTGCAGGGCGTAGGGTGTAGCGTGTAGGGTGTAGGGTGTAGAGTGTAGGGTGTAGCATGTAGGGTGTAGGGTGTAGGGTGTAGCGTGTAGGGTGTAGAGTGTAGCGTGTAGTGTGTACGGTGTAGAGTGTAGGGTATAAGCTGTAGCGTTTAGCGTGTAGAGTGTAGCGTGTAGCGTGTAGCGTGTAGCGTGTAGGGTGTAGAGTGTAGGGTGTAGAGTGTAGTGTGTAGAGTGTAGAGTGTAGCGTGTAGAGTGTAAAGTGTAGCGTGTAGGGTGTAGCGTGTAGTGTGTAGCGTGTAGCGCGTAGCATGTAGAGTGTAGGGTACAGAGTGTAGCGTGTAGAGAGTAGGGAGCAGAGTGTAGAGTGTAGCGTGCAGGGTGTAGGGTGTACAGTGTAGGGTGTAGGGTGTAGCGTGTAGCGTGTAGAGTGTAGGGAGTAGGGTGTAGGGTGTAGCGTGTAGGGTGTAGATTGTAGCGTGTAGCGTGTAGCGTGTAGGGTGTAGCGTGTAGCGTGTAGGGTGTAGCGTGTATCATGTACCGTGTAGCGTGTAGCATGTAGAGTAGGGTGTAGGGTGTAGAGTGTAGCATGTAGGGTGTAGGGTGTAGAGTGTAGGGTGTAGCATGTAGGGTGTAGGGTGTAGGGTGTAGCGTGCAGGGTGTAGAGTGTAGCGTGTAGGGTGTACGGTGTAGAGTGTAGGGTATAAGCTGTAGCGTTTAGCGTGTAGAGTGTAGCGTGTAGCATGTAGAGTAGGGTGTAGGGTGTAGGGTGTAGAGTGTAGTGTGTAGAGTGTGGAGTGTAGCGTGTAGAGTGTAAAGTGTAGCGTGTAGGGTGTAGCGTGTAGTGTGTAGCGTGTAGCGCGTAGCGTGTAGAGTGTAGGGTATAGAGTGTAGCGTGTAGAGAGTAGGGAGCAGAGTGTAGAGTGTAGCATGTAGGGTGTAGGGTGTACAGTGTAGGGTGTAGGGTGTAGCGTGTAGAGTGTAGGGAGTAGGGTGTAGCGTGTAGGGTGTGGAGTGTAGCGTGTAGGGTGTAGCGTGTAGGGTGTAGCGTGTATCATGTACCGTGTAGCTTGTAGCATGTAGAGTAGGGTGTAGGGTGTAGAGTGTAGCGTGTAGCGTGTAGTGTGTAGCGTGTAGAGTGTAAAGTGTAGCGTGTAGTGTGTAGTGTGTAGCGTGTAGCTCGTAGCGTGTAGAGTGTAGGGTATAGAGTGTAGTGTGTAGGGTGTAGGGTGTAGAGTGTAGGGTGTAGCGTGTAGGGTGTAGAGTGTAGCGTGTAGGGTGTAGCGTGTAGCGTGCAGGGTGTAGAGTGTAGCGTATAGCGTGTAGGGTGTAGGGTGTAGAGTGTAGGGTGTAGCGTGTAGTTTGTAGGGTGTAGGGTGTAGGGTGTTGCGTGTAGGGTGTAGAGTGTAGCGTGTAGCGTGTAGAGTGTAGCGTGTAGCGTGTAGGGTGTAGGGTGTACAGTGTATTGTGTAGGGTGTAGCGTGTAGAGTGTAGTGTGTGGCGTGCAGGGCATAGGGTGTAGCGTGTAGGGTGTAGGGTGTAGCCTGTAGCGTGTAGCGTGTAGGGTGTAGGGTGTAGAGTGTAGGGTGTAGCGTGTAGGGTGTAGCGTGTAGAGTGTAGCGTCTAGCCTGTAGCGTATAGTGTGTAGCGTGTAGATTGTAGCGTGTAGGGTGTAGGGTGTAGGGTGTAGCGTGTAGCGTGTAGGGTGTAGGGTGTAGGGTGTAGGGTGTACCGTGTAGGGTGTAGCGTGTAGCTTGTAGAGTGTAGCATGTAGGGTGTAGCAAGTAGTGTGTATTGTGTAGGGTGTAGAGTGTAGGGTGTAGCGTGTAGGGTGTAGAGTGTAGCGTGTAGGGTGTAGAGTGTAGCGTGTAGCGTGTAGGGTGTCACTTTTTCCTCTGATGAAGACGCTTGAGTAGCGTCGATACGCGTGGGGTAAAGGGCTTCCTTTGTTTTTTTCCCGAGGGACAGGACTTGGGTAACTTATCTTTACAACTGCTATGGAATTACACCTATTTACTTCATGCATGGCCTGGCATTTTTCCAAGCCTTAGGACAATGGATCCTGATTCTTTGTATTTCCACAAGGCGTCTGTATGCATACATTTATCCAAATAACTAGGATTTTGTAGTACTGCAGCATATCTATTTCCCTGATTACCTTTCTATAGGGGTCTGCTTTCATTTGCTTACCAACTGTGCGCACGCATGCTGTGTTGAACAAAATAGGATCCATGATGTATTTCTTCCAGATACTAGGCTGGAGTATATGTTTCCTGTCATAGTACTCAGGGGGTCACAGTTGGCAGTAAACAATAGGCTTCTTATATGTAGATTTGACTAAGATTGGTGTACCCGCATACCTAGCAATTTTTTCTCTCTGGTTATTTCTCCTGTCTCACATATGCTGTAAAGTATTAGCTTCCTTCATTCCCTCGGGTAAAATTACTTATGGCCTATTCAGCCATACTAGTGTTTTAAATGTTTTTAAATGTATGTTTTGCCTGGTTCTGTTTGTAGATTACTATTTTTGTACAATAAAATTGACTATTTAACGTGGATCCCATTGGTTTGCATATCCTTTTCTTTTTGTGTTTAGTGTGTAGCGTGTAACTTAACCCTACACGCTACACGCTACACGCTACACTCTACACCCTACACGCTACACCCTACACTCTACACCGTACACTCTACACGCTACACTCTACACCCTACACCCTACACGCTACACGCTACACTCTACACCCTACACTCTACACGCTACACGCTACACACTACACCCTACACTCTACACGCTACACGCTACACTCTACACGCTACACCCTACACACTACACGTTACACTCTACACCCTACACCCTACACGCTACACGCTACACCCTACACGCTACACGTTACACTCTACACCCTACACGCTACACTCTACACCCTGCACCCTACACGCTACAATCTACACCCTACACCCTACACGCTACACGCTACACCCTTCACCCTACACTCTACACCCTACACCCTACACGCTACACGCTACACCCTACACGCTACACGTTACACTCTACACCCTACACCCTACACCCTACTCTACATGCTATACTCTACACCCTACACGCTACACTCTACACCCTACACGCTACACGCTACACCCTACACGCTAAACGCTACAGCTTATACCCTACACTCTACACCGTACACCCTACACGCTACACTCTACACCCTACATGCTACACCCTACACCCTACACCCTACATGCTACACCCTACACCCTACACGCTACACTCTACACGCTACACGCTACACTCTACACCCTACACGCAACACCCTACACCCTACACCCTACAAACTACACGCTACACCCTACACCCGACACGCTACACCCTGCACGCTACTCTACACGCTACACTCTACACCCTACACTCTACACGCTACATGCTACACTCTACATTCTACACAATACACTCTACACGCTACACTCTACACCCTACACGCTACACTCTACACTCTACACGCTACACGCTACACTCTACACCCTACACGCAACACGCTAAACTCTACACCCTACACGCTACACTCTGCACGCTACACGCTACACCCTACACGCTATACTCTGCACGCTACACGCTACACTCTACACCATACACGCTACACCCTACACTCTACACCCTACACCCTACACGCTATACCCGACACCCTACACCCTACATGCTTCACCCTACACGCTACACTCTACACTCTACACCCTACACCCTACACGCTACATGCTACACCCTACACGCTACACTATACACCCTACACTCTACACGCTACACACTACACGCTACACGCTACACCCTACACGCTACACGCTACACCCTACACGCTACACGTTACACTCTACACCCTACACCCTACACGCTACACGCTACACCCTACACGCTACACGTTACACTCTACACCCTACACGCTACACTCTACACCCTGCACCCTACACGCTACAATCTACACCCTACACCCTACACGCTACACGCTACACGCTACACCCTTCACCCTACACTCTACACCCTACACCCTACACGCTACACGCTACACCCTACACGCTACACGTTACACTCTACACCCTACACCCTACACCCTACTCTCTACATGCTATACTCTACACCCTACACGCTACACTCTACACCCTACACGCTACACGCTACACCCTACACGCTAAACGCTACAGCTTATACCCTACACTCTACACCGTACACCCTACACGCTACACTCTACACTCTACACGCTACACGCTACACTCTACACCCTACACGCAACACGCTAAACTCTACACCCTACACGCTACACTCTGCACGCTACACGCTACACCCTACACGCTATACTCTGCACGCTACACGCTACACTCTACACCATACACGCTACACCCTACACTCTACACCCTACACCCTACACGCTATACCCGACACCCTACACCCTACATGCTTCACCCTACACGCTACACTCTACACTCTACACCCTACACCCTACACGCTACATGCTACACCCTACACGCTACACTATACACCCTACACTCTACACGCTACACACTACACGCTACACGCTACACCCTACACGCTACACGCTACACCCTACACGCTACACGTTACACTCTACACCCTACACCCTACACGCTACACGCTACACCCTACACGCTACACGTTACACTCTACACCCTACACGCTACACTCTACACCCTGCACCCTACACGCTACAATCTACACCCTACACCCTACACGCTACACGCTACACGCTACACCCTTCACCCTACACTCTACACCCTACACCCTACACGCTACACGCTACACCCTACACGCTACACGTTACACTCTACACCCTACACCCTACACCCTACTCTCTACATGCTATACTCTACACCCTACACGCTACACTCTACACCCTACACGCTACACGCTACACCCTACACGCTAAACGCTACAGCTTATACCCTACACTCTACACCGTACACCCTACACGCTACACTCTACACCCTACATGCTACACCCTACACCCTACACCCTACATGCTACACCCTACACTCTACACCCTACACACTACACGCTACACCCTACACCCTACACGCTACACTCTACACGCTACACGCTACACTCTACACCCTACACGCAACACCCTACACCCTACACCCTACAAACTACACGCTACACCCTACACCCGACACGCTACACCCTGCACGCTACTCTACACGCTACACTCTACACCCTACACTCTACACGCTACATGCTACACTCTACATTCTACACAATACACTCTACACGCTACACTCTACACCCTACACGCTACACTCTACACTCTACACCCTACTCTCTACACGCTTCACGCTACACTCTATACCCTACACTCTACACGCTACACCCTACACCCTACACTCTACATGCTACACCCTACACCCTACACCCTACACTCTACATGCTACACGCTACACGATACATGCTACACGCTACACCCTACACGCTACACTCTACACTCTACACCCTACACGCTACACCCTACACTCTACACCCTACACGCTACACCCTACAATCTACACGCTACACGCTACACTCTACACGCTACACGCTACACTCTACACTCTACACCCTACACCCTTCATGCTACACGCTACACTCTACACCCTACACGCTACACTCTGCATTCTACACGCTACACCCTACACCCTGCACGCTACACTCTGCACGCTACACGCTACACTCTACACCATACACGCTACACCCTACACTCTACACCCTACACCCTACACGCTATACCCGACACCCTACACCCTACATGCTTCACCCTACACGCTACACTCTACACTCTACACCCTACACCCTACACGCTACATGCTACACCCTACACGCTACACTATACACCCTACACTCTACACGCTACACACTACACGCTACACGCTACACCCTACACGCTACACGCTACACCCTACACGCTACACGTTACACTCTACACCCTACACGCTACACGCTACACCCTACACGCTACACGTTACACTCTACACCCTACACGCTACACTCTACACCCTGCACCCTACACGCTACAATCTACACCCTACACCCTACACGCTACACGCTACACCCTTCACCCTACACTCTACACCCTACACCCTACACGCTACACGCTACACCCTACACGCTACACGTTACACTCTACACCCTACACCCTACACCCTACTCTCTACATGCTATACTCTACACCCTACACGCTACACTCTACACCCTACACGCTACACGCTACACGCTAAACGCTACAGCTTATACCCTACACTCTACACCGTACACCCTACACGCTACACTCTACACCCTACATGCTACACCCTACACCCTACACCCTACATGCTACACCCTACACTCTACACCCTACACCCTACACACTACACGCTACACCCTACACCCTGCACGCTACACTCTACACGCTACACGCTACACTCTACACCCTACACGCAACACCCTACACCCTACACCCTACAAACTACACGCTACACCCTACACCCTACACCCTACTCTCTACATGCTATACTCTACACCCTACACGCTACACTCTACACCCTACACGCTACACGCTACACCCTACACGCTAAACGCTACAGCTTATACCCTACACTCTACACCGTACACCCTACACGCTACACTCTACACCCTACATGCTACACCCTACACCCTACATGCTACACCCTACACTCTACACCCTACACCCTACACACTACACGCTACACCCTACACCCTGCACGCTACACTCTACACGCTACACGCTACACTCTACACCCTACACGCAACACCCTACACCCTACACCCTACAAACTACACGCTACACCCTACACCCTACACCCGACACGCTACATCCTACACGCTACTCTACACGCTACACTCTACACCCTACACGCTACACTCTACACCCTACACTCTACACGCTACATGCTACACTCTACATTCTACACAATACACTCTACACGCTACACTCTACACCCTACACGCTACACTCTACACTCTACACCCTACTCTCTACACGCTACACGCTACACTCTATACCCTACACTCTACACGCTACACCCTACACCCTACACTCTACATTCTACACCCTACACCCTACACCCTACACTCTACATGCTACACGCTACACGAAACATGCTACACGCTACACCCTACACGCTACACTCTACACTCTACACCCTACACGCTACACCCTACACTCTACACCCTACACGCTACACCCTACAATCTACACGCTACACGCTACACTCTACACGCTACACGCTACACGCTACACTCTACACTCTACACCCTACACCCTTCATGCTACACGCTACACTCTACACGCTACACTCTGCATTCTACACGCTACACCCTACACCCTGCACGCTACACTCTGCACGCTACACGCTACACTCTACACCATACACGCTACACCCTACACTCTACACCCTACACCCTACACGCTATACCCGACACCCTACACCCTACATGCTTCACCCTACACGCTACACTCTACACTCTACACCCTACACCCTACACGCTACATGCTACAACCTACACGCTACACTCTACACCCTACACTCTACACGCTACACACTACACGCTACACCCTACACGCTACACGCTACACCCTACACGTTACACTCTACACCCTACACCCTACACGCTACACGCTACACCCTACACGCTACACGTTACACTCTACACCCTACACGCTACACTCTACACCCTGCACCCTACACGCTACACGCTACACCCTACATGCTACACGCTACACAATACACGCTACACGTTACACTCTACACCCTACACTCTACACCCTACACTGTACACGCTACACTCTACACCCTACACTCTACACTCTACACCCTACACCCTACACGCTACACGCTACACTCTACACCCTACACCCTACACGCTACACGCTACACCCTACACCCTACACGCTACAATCTACACCCTACACCCTACACGCTACACGCTACACCCTACACTCTACACCCTACACCCTACACGCTACACACTATGCTGTACACCCTACACGCTACACGCTACACTCTACACCCTACACGCTACACTCTGCACGCTACACGCTACACCCTACACCCTACACGCTACACTCTACACGCTACACTCTACACCATACATGCTACACCCTACACTCTACACCCTACACCCTACACGCTATACCCGACACCCTACACCCTGCATGCTTCACACTACACGCTACACTCTACACGCTACACTCTACACCATACATGCTACACCCTACACTCTACACTATACACCCTACACCCTACACGCTACATGCTACACCCTACACGCTACACTCTACACCCTACACCCTACACGCTACACACTACACGCTACACGCTACACCCTACACACTACACGTTACACTCTACACCCTACACTCTGCACTCTACACCCTACACCCTACACGCTACACGCTACAATCTACACCCTACACGATACACGCTACACCCTACACCCTACACGCTACAATTTACACGCTACTCGCTACACCCTATACGCTAGACGCTACACTCTACACGCTACACGATACACGCTACACCCTACACACTACACCCTACACTCTACACCCTACACCCTACACGCTACACGCTACACGCTACACCCTACACGCTACACCCTACACGCAACACGCTACACTCTACACCCTACACGCTACACTCTGCACGCTACACGCTACACCCTACACGCTATACTCTGCACGCTACACGCTACACTCTACACCATACACGCTACACCCTACACTCTACACCCTACACCCTACACGCTATACCCGACACCCTACACCCTACATGCTTCACCCCACACACTACACTCTACACTCTACACCCTACACCCTACACGCTACATGCTACACCCTACACGCTACACTCTACACCCTACACTCTACACGCTACACACTACACGCTACACGCTACACCCTACACGCTACACGCTACACCCTACACGCTACACGTTACACTCTACACCCTACACCCTACACGCTACACGCTACACCCTACACGCTACACGTTACACTCTACACCCTACACGCTACACTCTACACCCTGCACCCTACACGCTACAATCTACACTCTACACCCTACACCCTACACGCTATACCCGACACCCTACACCCTACATGCTTCACCCCACACGCTACACTCTACACTCTACACCCTACACCCTACACGCTACATGCTACACCCTACACGCTACACTCTACACCCTACACTCTACACGCTACACACTACACGCTACACGCTACACCCTACACGCTACACGCTACACCCTACACGCTACACGTTACACTCTACACCCTACACCCTACACGCTACACGCTACACGCTACACCCTACACGCTACACGTTACACTCTACACCAAACACGCTACACTCTACACCCTGCACCCTACACGCTACAATCTACACCCTACACCCTACACGCTACACGCTACACGCTACACCCTTCACCCTACACTCTACACCCTACACCCTACACGCTACACGCTACACCCTACACGCTACACGTTACACTCTACACCCTACACGCTACACTCTACACCCTGCACCCTACACGCTACAATCTACACCCTACACCCTACACGCTACACGCTACACGCTACACCCTTCACCCTACACGCTACACTCTACACCCTACACGCTACACCCTACACGCTAAACGCTACAGCTTATACCCTACACTCTACACCGTACACCCTACACGCTACACTCTACACCCTACATGCTACACCCTACACCCTACATGCTACACCCTACACTCTACACCCTACACCCTACACACTACACGCTACACCCTACACCCTACACGCTACACTCTACACGCTACACGCTACACTCTACACCCTACACACAACACCCTACACCCTACACCCTACAAACTACACGCTACACCCTACACCCTACACCCGACACGCTACACCCTACACGCTACACTCTACACCCTACACTCTACACGCTACATGCTACACTCTACATTCTACACAATACACTCTACACGCTACACTCTACACCCTACACGCTACACTCTACACTCTACACCCTACTCTCTACACGCTACACGCTACACTCTATACCCTACACTCTACACGCTACACCCTACACCCTACACTCTACATGCTACACCCTACACCCTACACCCTACACTCTACATGCTACACGCTACACGATACATGCTACACGCTACACCCTACACGCTACACGCTACACCCTACAGCCTACAACCTACACGCTACACGCTACACTCTACACCCTACACGCTACACCCTACACCCTACACGCTACACGCTACACTCTACACTCTACACCCTACACGCTACACCCTACACTCTACACCCTACACGCTACACCCTACACTCTACACGCTACACGCTACACTCTACACGCTACACGCTACACTCTACACTCTACACCCTACACCCTACACGCTACACGCTATACTCTACACCCTACACGCTACACTCTACAAGCTACACGCTACACTCTACACGCTACACTCTACACCCTACACGCAACACGCTACACTCTACACCCTACACGCTACACTCTGCATTCTACACGCTACACCCTGCACGCTACACTCTCCACGCTACACGCTACACTCTACACCATACACGCTACACCCTACACTCTACACCCTACACCCTACACGCTATACCCGACACCCTACACCCTACATGCTTCACCCTACACGCTACACTCTACACTCTACACCCTACACCCTACACGCTACATGCTACAACCTACACGCTACACTCTACACCCTACACTCTACACGCTACACACTACACGCTACACCATACACGCTACACCCTACACTCTACACCCTACACCCTACACGCTATACCCGACACCCTACACCCTACATGCTTCACCCTACACGCTACACTCTACACTCTACACCCTACACCCTACACGCTACATGCTACAACCTACACGTTACACTCTACACCCTACTACCTACACGCTACACGCTACACCCTACACGCTACACGTTACACTCTACACCCTACACGCTACACTCTACACCCTGCACCCTACACGCTACACGCTACACCCTACATGCTACACGCTACACAATACACGCTACACGTTACACTCTACACCCTACACTCTACACCCTACACTCTACACGCTACACTCTACACCCTACACTCTACACTCTACACCCTACACCCTACACGCTACACGCTACACTCTACACCCTACACCCTACACGCTACACGCTACACCCTACACCCTACACGCTACAATCTACACCCTACACCCTACACGCTACACGCTACACCCTACACTCTACACCCTACACCCTACACGCTACACGCTATACTCTACACCCTACACGCTACACCCTACACGCAACACGCTACACTCTACACCCTACACGCTACACTCTGCACGCTACACGCTACACCCTACACGCTACACTCTACACGCTACACTCTACACCATACACGCTACACCCTACACTCTACACCCTACACCCTACACGCTATACCCGACACCCTACACCCTGCATGCTTCACACTACACGCTACACTCTACACTTTACACCCTACACCCTACACTCTACATGCTACACCCTACACGCTACACTCTACACCCTACACCCTACACGCTACACACTACACGCTACACGCTACACACTACACACTACACGTTACACTCTACACCCTACACTCTGCACTCTACACCCTACACCCTACACGCTACACGCTACAATCTACACCCTACACGCTACACGCTACACCCTACACCCTACACGCTACAATCTACACGCTACACGCTACACCCTATACGCTAGACGCTACACTCTACACGCTACACGATACACGCTACACCCTACACACTACACCCTACACTCTACACCCTACACCCTACACGCTACACGCTACACCCTACACGCTACACCCTACACTCTACACCCTACACCCTACACGCTACACGCTACACCCTACACGCTACACGTTACACTCTACACCCTACACCCTACACTCTACACCCTACACCCTACTCTCTACACGCTATATTCTACACCCTACACGCTACACTCTACACCCTACACGCTACACGCTACACTCTACACCCTAGACGCTACACTCTATACCCTACACTCTACACGCTACACCCTACACCCTACACTCTACATGCTACACCCTACACCCTACACTCTACATGCTACACGCTACACGCTACATGCTACACGCTACATGCTACACGCTACACCCTACACGCTACACGCTACACACTACACGCTACACCCTACACCCTACACGCTACACGCTACACTCTACACCCTACACGCTACACCCTACACCCTACACCCTACACGCTACACGCTACACTCTACACCCTACACGCTACACCCTACACTCTACACCCTACACGCTACACCCTACACTCTACACCCTACACGCTATACGCTACACTCTACACCCTGCACGCTACACGCTACACCCTACACGCTACACTCTACACCCTACACGCTACACCCTACACTCTACACCCTACACCTTACACGCTACACGCTACACTCTACACCTTACACGCTACACCCTACACTCCACACCCTACACCTTACATGCTACACGCTACACCCTACACGCTACACATTACACTCTAAACCCTACACTCTACATCCTACACCCTACACTCTACACCCTACACGCTACACTCTACACTCTACACCCTAAACCCTACATGCTACACGCTACACGCTACACTCTACACCCCACACGCTACACGCTACACCCTACAAGCTAAACGCTACAAACTACACGCTACATATTACACTCTACACCCTAGCGTGTAACGTGTAGGGTGTAGAGTGTAGCGTGTAGCATGTAGCGTGTAGGGTGTAGAGTGTAGCATGTAGCGTGTAGGGTGTAGAGTGTAGCGTGTAGGGTGTAGAGTGTAGCATGTAGCGTGTAGGGTGTAGGGTGTAGAGTGTAGAGTGTAGCATGTAGCGTGTAGATTGTAGGGTGTACCGTGTAGGGTGTAGAGTGTAGCATGTAGGGTGTAGAGTGAAGGGTGTAGCGTGTAGAGTGTAGCGTGTAGCGTGTACGGTGTAGGGTGTAGAGTGTAGGGTGTAGCGTGTAGCGTGTAGCTTGTAGGGTGTAGAGTGTAGCGTGTAGGGTGTAGAGTGTAGCGAGTAGCGTGTAGTGTGTAGGGTGTAGGGTGTAGAGTGTAGGGTGTAGCGTGTAGGGTGTAGCGTGTAGCGTGTAGCGTGTAGCGTGTAGCGTGTAGGGTGTAGAGTGTAGCGTGTAGGGTGTACGGTGTAGAGTGTAGGGTATAAGTTGTAGCGTTTAGCGTGTAGAGTGTAGCGTGTAGCGTGTAGGGTGTAGAGTGTAAGGTGTAGAGTGTAGCGTGTAGCGTGTAGCGTGTAGGGTGTAGGGTGAAGCGTGTAGGGTGTAGCATGTAGCGTGTAGCGTGTAGCATGTAGAATAGGGTGTAGGGTGTAGGGTGTAGAGTGTAGTGTGTAGAGTGTGGAGTGTAGCGTGTAGAGTGTAAAGTGTAGCGTGTAGGGTGTAGCGTGTAGTGTGTAGCGTGTAGCGCGTAGCGTGTAGAGTGTAGGGTATAGAGTGTAGCGTGTAGAGAGTAGGGAGCAGAGTGTAGAGTGTAGCGTGTAGGGTGTAGGGTGTACAGTGTAGGGTGTAGGGTGTAGCGTGTAGCGTGTAGAGTGTAGGGAGTAGGGTGTAGGGTGTAGCGTGTAGGGTGTGGAGTGTAGCGTGTAGCGTGTAGGGTGTAGCGTGTAGCGTGTAGGGTGTAGCGTGTATCATGTACCGTGTAGCGTGTAGCATGTAGAGTAGGGTGTAGGGTGTAGAGTGTAGCGTGTAGCGTGTAGTGTGTAGCGTGTAGAGTGTAAAGTGTAGCGTGTAGTGTGTAGTGTGTAGCGTGTAGCGCGTAGCGTGTACGGTGTAGGGTGTAGAGTGTACGGTGTAGCGTGTAGGGTGTAGAGTGTAGCGTGTAGGGTGTAGCGTGTAGCGTGCAGGTGTAGAGTGTAGCGTATAGCGTGTAGGGTGTAGGGTGTAGAGTGTAGGATGTAGCGTGTAGAGTGTAGCGTGTAGCGTGTAGGGTGTACAGTGTAGGGTGTAGGGTGTAGCGTGTAGAGTGTAGTGTGTGGCGTGCAGGGCGTAGGGTGTAGCGTGTAGGGTGTAGGGTGTAGAGTGTAGGGTGTAGCATGTAGGGTGTACGGTGTAGAGTGTAGGGTATAAGCTGTAGCGTTTAGCGTGTAGAGTGTAGCGTGTAGCGTGTAGGGTGTAGGGTGTAGAGTGTAGCGTGTAGGGTGTAGAGTGTAGCGTGTAGAGAGTAGGGTGTAGGGTGTAGAGTGTAGGGTGTAGGGTGTAGAGTGTAACGTGTAGCGTGTAGGGTGTAGCGTGTAGGGTGTAGAGTGTAGGGTGTAGCGTGTAGGGTGTAGCGTGTAGCGTGTAGCGTGTAGGGTGTAGGGTGTAGAGTGTAGGGTGTAGCGTGTAGGGTGTAGCGTGTAGCGTGTAGCGTGTAGGTTGTAGGGTGTAGAGTGTAGGGTGTAGCGTGTAGGGTGTAGCGTGTATCGTGTAGCGTGTAGAGTGTAGCGTCTAGCGTGTAGCGTATAGTGTGTAGCGTGTAGCGTGTAGATTGTAGCGTGTAGGGTGTAGGGTGTAGGGTGTACCGTGTAGGGTGTAGCGTGTAGCGTGTAGCGTGTAGAGTGTAGCATGTAGGGTGTAGCATGTAGCGTGTATTGTGTAGGGTGTAGAGTGTAGCATGTAGCGTGTAGAGTGTAGGTTGTAGCGTGTAGGGTGTAGAGTGTAGCGTGTAGGGTGTAGAGTGTAGCATGTAGCGTGTAGGGTGTCACTTTTTCCTCTGATGAAGACGCTTGAGTAGCGTCGATACGCGTGGGGTAAAGGGCTTCCTTTGTTTTTTTCCCGAGGGACAGGACTTGGGTAACATCTTTACAACTGCTATGGAATTACACCTATTTACTTCATGCCTGGCCTGGCATTTTTCCAAGCCTTAGGACAATGGATCCTGATTCTTTGTATTTCCACAAGGCGTCTGTATGCATACATTTATCCAAATAACTAGGATTTTGTAGTACTGCAGCATATCTATTTCCCTGATTACCTTTCTATAGGGGTCTGCTTTCATTTGCTTACCAACTGTGCGCACGCATGCTGTGTTGAACAAAATAGGATCCATGATGTATTTCTTCCAGATACTAGGCTGGAGTATATGTTTCCTGTCATAGTACTCAGGGGGTCACAGTTGGCAGTAAACAATAGGCTTCTTATTTGTAGATTTGACTAAGATTGGTGTACCCGCATACCTAGCAATTTTTTCTCTCTGGTTATTTCTCCTGTCTCACATATGCTGTAAAGTATTAGCTTCCTTCATTCCCTCGGGTAAAATTACTTATGGCCTATTCAGCCATACTAGTGTTTTAAATGTTTTTAAATGTATGTTTTGCCTGGTTCTGTTTGTGGATTACTATTTTTGTACAATAAAATTGACTATTTAACGTGGATCCCATTGGTTTGCATATCCTTTTCTTTTTGTGTTTAGTGTGTAGCGTGTAGCTTAACCCTACACGCTACACGCTACACGCTACACTCTACACCCTACACGCTACACCCTACACTCTACACCGTACACTCTACACGCTACACTCTACACCCTACACCCTACACGCTACACGCTACACTCTACACCCTACACGCTACACGCTACACTCTACACGCTACACGCTACACTCTACACCCTACACGCTACACACTATACTCTACACCCTACACGCTACACTCTACACGCTACACGCTACACGCTACACTCTACACTCTACACGCTACACTCTACACCCTACACGCAACACGCTACACTCTACACCCTACACGCTACACTCTGCACGCTA
This sequence comes from Ranitomeya variabilis, assembly GCF_051348905.1. Classification (NCBI taxonomy): domain Eukaryota; kingdom Metazoa; phylum Chordata; class Amphibia; order Anura; family Dendrobatidae; genus Ranitomeya; species Ranitomeya variabilis. The sequence goes on along the minus strand of NW_027507935.1, from coordinate 1,194,291 downwards.
CACGCTACACCCTACACCCTACACGCTACAATCTACACGCTACACTCTACACCATACACGCTACACTCTACACTCTACACCCTACACCCTACACGCTACACCCGACACCCTACACCCTGCATGCTTCACACTACACGCTACACTCTACACTATACACCCTACACCCTACACGCTACATGCTACACCCTACACGCTACACGCTACACCCTACACGCTACACGTTACACTCTACACCCTGCACCCTACACGCTACACGCTACACCCTACACGCTACACGCTACACCCTACACACTACACGTTACACTCTACACCCTACACTCTACACCCTACACTCTACACGCTACACTCTACACCCTACACTCTGCACTCTACACCCTACACCCTACACACTACACGCTACACTCTACACCCTACACGCTACACGCTACACCCTACACCCTACACCCTACACGCTACTATCTACACGCTACACGCTACACCCTATACGCTAGACGCTACACTCTACACGCTACACGATACACGCTACACCCTACACGCTACACCCTACACTCTACACCCTACACCCTACACGCTACACGCTACACGCTACACCCTACACGCTACACCCTACACTCTACACCGTACACTCTACACGCTACACGCTACACTCTACACCCTACACCCTACACGCTACACGCTACACTCTACACCCTACACGCTACACCCTACACTCTACACGCTACACGCTACACGCTACACCCTACACTCTACACGCTACACGCTACACTCTACCCGCTACACGTTACATGCTACACTCTACACTCTACACCCTACACGCTACACGCTATACTCTACACCCTACACGCTACACTCTACACGCTACACTCTACACTCTACACGCTACACGCTACACTCTACACCCTACACCCTACACGCTACACCCTATGCCCTGCACGCCACACACTAAACTCTACACGCTACACCCTACACCCTACACTGTACACCCTACACCCTACACGCTACACGCTACACTCTAAACGCTACAACCTACACTCTACACCCTACACCCTACACGCTATACGCTACACTCTACACCCTGCACGCTACACGCTACACCCTACACGCTACACTCTACACCCTACACGCTACACCCTACACTCTACACCCTACACCCTACACACTACATGCTACTCGCTACACTCTACACCCTACACGCTACACTCTACACTCTACTCCCTACTCTCTACACGCTACACTCTATACCCTACACTCTACACGCTACGCGCTACACGCTACACACTACACACTACACGCTACACTTTACACTCTACACGCTACACACTACACGCTACACCCTACACCCTACACTGTACACCCTACACCCTGCACGCTACACTCTACACTCTGCTCCCTACTCTCTACACGCTACACTCTATACCCTACACTCTACACGCTACGCGCTACTCGCTACACACTACACGCTACACCCTACACGCTACACTTTACACTCTACACGCTACACTCTACACTCTACACACTACACTCTACACCCTACACCCTACACCCTACTCTACATGCTACACGCTACACGCTACATGCTACACCCTACACGCTACACCCTACACCCTACACGCTACACGCTACACGCTACACTCTACACCCTACACTCTACACCCTACACGCTACACGCTACACGCTACACTCTACACGCTAAACGCTACAGCTTATACCCTACACTCTACACCGTACACCCTACACGCTACACTCTACACCCTACACGCTACACCCTACACCCTACACCCTACATGCTACACCCTACACTCTACACCCTACACCCTACACGCTACACCCTACGCCCTGCACGCCACACACTACACTCTACACGCTACACCCTACACGCTACACTCTACACGCTACACGCTACACGCTACACTCTACACCCTACACGCTACACTCTACACCCTACACACTACACTCTACACGCTACACTGTACACACTACACGCTACACTCTACACCCTACACGCTGCACTCTATACGCTACACGGTACACGCTACACGCTACACCCTACACCCTACATGCTACACGCTACACCCTACACTGTACACCCTACACCCTACACGCTACAGTCTACACGCTACATGCTACACCCTACACTCTACACCCTACACGCTATACGCTACACTCTACACCCTGCACGCTACACGCTACACGCTACACCCTACACGCTACACTCTACACCCTACACGCTACACTCTACATGCTACACGCTACACGCTACATGCTACACGCTACACCCTACACGCTACACTCTACACCCTACACCCTACACCCTACACGCTACACTCTACACCCTACACGCTACACCCTACACTCTACACCCTACACCCTACACGCTACTCGCTACACTCTACACCCTACCCGCTACACTCTACACGCTACACGCTACACTCTACACTCTACACGCTACACGCTACACTCTACACCCTACACGCAACACGCTACACTCTACACCCTACACGCTACACTCTGCACGCTACACGCTACACCCTACACCCTACACGCTACACTCTACACGCTACACGCTACACTCTACACCATACACGCTACACCCTACACTCTACACCCTACACCCTACACGCTATACCCGACACCCTACACCCTACATGCTTCACCCTACACGCTACACTCTACACTCTACACCCTACACGCTGCATGCTACACTCTACACGCTACACTCTACACCCTACACGCTACACTCTACATCCTACACCCTACACGCTATACGCTACACTCTACACCCTGCACGCTACACGCTACACTCTACACCCTACACGCTACACCCTACACCCTACACTGTACACCCTACACCCTGCACGCTACACTCTACACTCTGCTCCCTACTCTCTACACGCTACACTCTATACCCTACACTCTACACGCTACGCGCTACACGCTACACACTACACGCTACACCCTACACGCTACACTTTACACTCTACACGCTACACTCTACACTCTACACACTACACTCTACACCCTACACCCTACACCCTACTCTACATGCTACACGCTACACGCTACATGCTACACCCTACACGCTACACCCTACACCCTACACGCTGCACGCTACACGCTACACTCTACACCCTACACTCTACACCCTACACGCTACACGCTACACGCTACACGCTACACTCTACACGCTAAACGCTACAGCTTATACCCTACACTCTACACCGTACACCCTACACGCTACACTCTACACCCTACACGCTACACCCTACACCCTACACCCTACATGCTACACCCTACACTCTACACCCTACACCCTACACGCTACACCCTACGCCCTGCACGCCACACACTACACTCTACACGCTACACCCTGCACGCTACACTCTACACGCTACACGCTACACGCTACACTCTACACCCTACACGCTACACTCTACACCCTACACACTACACTCTACACGCTACACGGTACACGCTACACACTACGCCCTACACCCTACACGCTATATGTTACACTCTACACCCTACACGCTACACTCTACACCCTACACGCTACACCCTACACGCTACACACTACACGCTACACTCTACACCCTACACGCTGCACTCTATACGCTACACGGTACACGCTACACCCTACACCCTACATGCTACACGCTACACCCTACACTGTACACCCTACACCCTACACGCTACACTCTACACGCTACATGCTACACCCTACACTCTACACCCTACACGCTATACGCTACACTCTACACCCTGCACGCTACAGCTACACGCTACACCCTACACTCTACACCCTACACGCTACAGTCTACATGCTACACGCTACACGCTACATGCTACACGCTACACCCTACACGCTACACTCTACACCCTACACCCTACACGCTACACTCTACACCCTACACGCTACACCCTACACTCTACACCCTACACCCTACACGCTACTCGCTACACTCTACACCCTACCCCCTACACTCTACACGCTACACGCTACACTCTACACTCTACACGCTACCCGCTACACTCTACACCCTACACGCAACACGCTACACTCTACACCCTACACGCTACACTCTGCACGCTACACGCTACACCCTACACCCTACACGCTACACTCTACACGCTACACGCTACACTCTACACCATACACGCTACACCCTACACTCTACACCCTACACCCTACACGCTATACCTGACACCCTACACCCTACATGCTTCACCCTACACGCTACACTCTACACTCTACACCCTACACGCTGCATGCTACACTCTACACGCTACACTCTACACCCTACACGCTACACTCTACATCCTACACCCTACACGCTATACGCTACACTCTACACCCTGCACGCTACACGCTACACTCTACACTCTACACGCTACACTCTACACCCTACACGCTACACCCTACACTCTACACTCTCCACCCTACACGCTACACGCTACACTCTACACGCTACACCCTACACGCTACACTCTACACCCTACACGCAACACCCTACACTCTACACCCTACACCCTAAACCCTACACGCTACACCCTACACGCTACACTCTACACCCTACACCATACACTCTACACCCTACACGCTACACGCTACACTCTACACCCTACACCCTACACACGCTACACGCTACACCCTACACTCTACACGCTACATGCTACACTCTACACCCTACACGATACATGCTACACCCTACACGCTACCGCCTACACGCTACACGCTACACTCTACACCCTACAAGCTACACGCTACACGCTACACCCTACACTCTACACCCTACACCGTACACGCTACACGCTACACTCTACACGCTACACCCTTCACTCTACACCCTACACCCTACATGCTACACTCTACACCCTACACGGTACACCCTACAATCTACACGCTACATGCTACACTCTACACTCTACACCCTACACCCTACACGCTACATGCTACACTCTACACCCTACACGCTACACTCTACACCCTACACGCTACATGCTACACTCTACACCATACACCCTACACGCTACATGCTACACGCTACACTCTACAACCTACACGCTACACGCTAGGGTGTAGAGTGTAATATGTAGCGTGTAGTTTGTAGCGTTTAGCTTGTAGGGTGTAGCGTGTAGCGTGTAGGGTGTAGAGTGTAGCGTGTAGCGTGTAGCATGTAGGGTGTAGGGTGTAGAGTGTAGAGTGTAGCGTGTAGGGTGTAGAGTGTAGGGTGTAGGATGTAGAGTGTAGGGTTTAGAGTGTAATGTGTAGCGTGTAGGGTGTAGCGTGTAGCATGTAGGGTGTAGGGTGTGGAGTGTAGGGTGTAGCGTGTAGGGTGTAGAGTGTAGCGTGTAGCGTGTAGGGTGTAGAGTGTAGGGTGTAGCGTGTAGGGTGTACCGTGTAGCATGTAGAGTGTAGGGTGTAGGGTGTAGCATGTAGAGTGTAGGGTGTAGGGTGTAGCGTGTAGCATGTAGGGTGTAGGGTGTGGAGTGTAGGGTGTAGCGTGTAGGGTGTAGAGTGTAGCGTGTAGCGTGTAGGGTGTAGAGTGTAGGGTGTAGCGTGTAGGGTGTAGAGTGTAGCGTGTAGGGTGTAGCGTGTAGCGTGCAGGGTGTAGAGTGTAGCGTATAGCGTGTAGGGTGTAGAGTGTAGGGTGTAGCGTGTAGGGTGTTGAGTGTAGGGTGTAGCGTGTAGGGTGTAGAGTGTAGCGTGTAGCGTGTAGGGTGTAGGGTGTAGGGTGTAGCGTGTAGGGTGTAGAGTGTAGCGTGTAGCGTGTAGGGTGTAGGGTGTAGGGTGTAGCATGTAGTGTGTAGCGTGTAGCGTGTAGGGTGTAGCGTGTAGCGTGTAGCATGTAGAGTGTAGGGTGTAGGGTGTAGCATGTAGAGCGTAGGGTGTAGGGTGTAGCGTGTAGCGTGTAGGGTGTAGAGTGTAGCGTGTAGGGTGTAGAATATAGCGTGTAGAGAGTAGGGTGTAGGGTGTAGAGTGTAGGGTGTAGGGTGTAGAGTGTAACGTGTAGCGTGTAGGGTGTAGCGTGTAGCGTGTAGGGTGTAGGGTGTAGAGTGTAGGGTGTAGCGTGTAGGGTGTAGCGTGTAGCGTGTAGCGTGTAGGGTGTAGGGTGTAGAGTGTAGGGTGCGGCGTGTAGGGTGTAGCGTGTATCGTGTAGCGTGTAGAGTGTAGCGTCTAGCGTATAGGGTGTAGCGTGTAGATTGTAGCGTGTAGGGTGTAGGGTGTAGCATGTAGCGTGTAGGGTGTAGAGTGTAGCGTGTAGTGTGTAGGGTGTGGGGTGTAGAGTGCAGAGTGTAGGGTGTAGAGTGTAGCGTGTAGAGTGTAGGGTGTAGAGTGTAGGGTGTAGAGTGTAACGTGTAGTGTGTAGGGTGTAGCGTGTAGCGTGTAGGGTGTAGCGTGTAGCGTGTAGGGTGCAGGGTGTAGAGTGTAACGTGTAGCGTGTAGGGTGTAGCGTGTAGCGTGTAGGGTGTAGCGTGTAGCGTGTAGTGTGTAGCGTGTAGGGCGTAGGGTGTAGAGTGTAGCGTGTAGGGTGTAGGGTGTAGAGTGCAGAGTGTAGGGTGTAGAGTGTAGCGTGTAGAGTGTAGGGTGTAGAGTGTAGGGTGTAGAGTGTAACGTGTAGTGTGTAGGGTGTAGCGTGTAGGGTGTAGCGTGTAGCTTGTAGTGAGCAGGGTGTAGAGTGTAACGTGTAGCGTGTAGGGTGTAGTGTGTAGGGTGTAGGGTGTAGAGTGTAACGTGTAGCGTGTAGGGTGTAGCGTGTAGCGTGTAGGGTGTAGCGTGTAGCGTGTAGTGTGTAGCGTGTAGGGTGTAGGGTGTAGAGTGTAGCGTGTTGCGTGTAGGGTGTAGAGTGTAGCGTGTAGAGTGTAGCGTGTAGCGTGTAGCGTGTAGAGTGTAGCGTGTAGGGTGTAGAGTATAGTGTGTAGCGTGTAGGGTGTATGGTGTAGAGTGTAGAGTGTAGCATGTAGCATGTAGCGTGTAGCGTGTAGAGTGTAGCGTGTAGAGTGTAGCGTGTTGCATGTAGGGTGTACAGTGTAGCGTGTAGCGTGTAGAGTGTAGGGTGTAGAGTGTAGCGTGTAGAGTGTAGGGTGTAGAGTGTAGCGTGTTGCGTGTAGAGTGTAGCGTGTAGCGTGTAGGTTGTAGAGTGTAGCGTGTAGCGTGTAGGGTGTAGGGTGTAGCGTGTAGCGTGTAGAGTGTAAAGTGTAGCGTGTAGCATGTAGAGTGTAGAGTGTAGCGTGTAGGGTGTAGAGTGTAGCGCGTAGCGTTTAGGGTGTAAGGTGTAGAGTGTAGCGTGTAGCGTGTAGAGTGTACGGTGTAGAGTGTAGGGTGTAGCGTGTAGGGTGTAGAGTGTAGCGTGTAGCGTGTAGCGTGTAGGGTGTAGGGTGTAGATTGTAGCGTGTAGGGTGCTGGGTGTAGAGTGTAGCGTGTAGGGTGCAGAGTGTAACGTGTAGCGTGTAGGGTGTAGCGTGTAGCGTGTAGGGTGTAGGGTGTAGAGTGTAACGTGTAGCGTGTAGGGTGTAGCGTGTAGCGTGTAGGGTGTAGCGTGTAGCGTGTAGTGTGTAGCGTGTAGAGTGTAGGGTGTAGAGTGTAGCGTGTAGGGTGTAGCATGTAGCGTGTAGGGTGTAGGGTGTAGAGTGTAGAGTGTAGCGTTTAGGGTGAAGCATGTAGGGTGTAGGGTGTCGGGTATAGCGTGTAGGGTGTAGGGTGTAGAGTGTAGGGTGTAGCGTGTATGGTGTAGAGTGTAGCGTGTAGCGTGCAGAGTATAGCGTGTAGGGTGTAGCGTGTAGCGTGCAGAGTGTAGCGTGTAGGGTATAGAGTGTAGCGTGTTGCGTGTAGGGTGTAGAGTGTAGCGTGTAGAGTGTAGAGTGTAGCGTGTAGCGTGTAGAGTGTAGCGTGTAGGGTGTAGAGTATAGCGTGTAGCGTGTAGGGTGTAGAGTGTAGAGTGTAGCATGTAGCGTGTAGCGTGTAGAGTGTAGCGTGTAGCGTGTAGAGTGTAGGGTGTAGCGTGTAGCGTGTAGCGTGTAGAGTGTAGGGTGTAGAGTGTAGCGTGTAGCGTGTAGAGTGTAGAGTGTAGCGTGTAGGGTGTAGAGTGTAGCGTGTAGCGTGTAGGGTGTAGGGTGTAGAGTGTAGCGTGTAGCGTGTAGAGTGTACGGTGGAGTGTAGGGTGTAGCGTGTAGGGTGTAGAGTGTAGCGTGTAGCGTGTAGCGTGTAGGGTTAAGCTACACACTACACACTAAACACAAAAAGAAAAGGATATGCAAACCAATGGGATCCACGTTAAATAGTCAATTTTATTGTACAAAAATAGTAATCCACAAACAGAACCAGGCAAAACATACATTTAAAAACATTTAAAACACTAGTATGGCTGAATAGGCCATAAGTAATTTTACCCGAGGGAATGAAGGAAGCTAATACTTTACAGCATATGTGAGACAGGAGAAATAACCAGAGAGAAAAAATTGCTAGGTATGCGGGTACACCAATCTTAGTCAAATCTACATATAAGAAGCCTATTGTTTACTGCCAACTGTGACCCCCTGAGTACTATGACAGGAAACATATACTCCAGCCTAGTATCTGGAAGAAATACATCATGGATCCTATTTTGTTCAACACAGCATGCGTGCGCACAGTTGGTAAGCAAATGAAAGCAGACCCCTATAGAAAGGTAATCAGGGAAATAGATATGCTGCAGTACTACAAAATCCTAGTTATTTGGATAAATGTATGCATACAGACGCCTTGTGGAAATACAAAGAATCAGGATCCATTGTCCTAAGGCTTGGAAAAATGCCAGGCCATGCATGAAGTAAATAGGTGTAATTCCATAGCAGTTGTAAAGATAAGTTACCCAAGTCCTGTCCCTCGGGAAAAAAACAAAGGAAGCCCTTTACCCCACGCGTATCGACGCTACTCAAGCGTCTTCATCAGAGGAAAAAGTGACACCCTACACGCTACACGCGACACTCTTCACTCTACACGCTACACTCTACACCCTACACGCTACACCCTACCCTCTACACGCTACATGCTACACTCTACACCCTACACAATACACGCTACTTGCTACACCCTACATGCTACACTCTACACGCTACACGCTACACGCTACACCCTACACGGTACACCCTACACCCTACACGCTACAATCTACACGCTACACACTATACGCTACACGCTAGACGCTACACTCTACACGCTACACGCTACACCCTACACGCTACACCCTACACTCTACACCCTACAACCTACACGCTACACGCTACACGCTACACCCTACACGCTACACCCTACACTCTACACCATACACCCTACACGCTACACGCTACACGCTACACCCTACACGCTACACCCTACACTCTACACCCTACACGCTACACCCTACACGCTACACGTTACACTCTACACCCTACACCCTACACTCTACACCCTACACCCTACTCTCTACACTCTACACTCTACACCCTACACGCTACACTCTACACCCTACACTCTACACGCTACACGCTACACTCTACACGCTAAACGCTACAGCTTATACCCTACACTCTACACCGTACACCCTACATGCTACACTCTACACCCTACACGCTACACCCTACATGCTACACCCTACACTCTACACCCTACACCCTACACGCTACACCCTACGCCCTGCACGCCACACACTACACTCTACACGCTACACCCTACACCCTACACTGTACACCCTACACCCTACACGCTACACGCTACACGCTACACCCTACACTCTACACCCTACACCCTACACGCTATACGCTACACTCTACACCTGCACGCTACACGCTACACCCTACACGCTACACTCTACACCCTACACGCTACACCCTACACCCTACACGCTACACCCAACACGCTACACGTTACACTCTACACCCTACACCCTACACTCTACACCCTACACCCTACTCTACACTCTACACTCTACACCCTACACGCTACACTCTACACCCTACACCCTACACGCTACACGCTACACTCTACACCCTACACCCTACACGCTACACGCTACACTCTACACCCTACACCCTACATGCTACACCCTACACTCTACACCCTACACCCTACACGCTACACCCTACGCCCTGCACGCCACACACTACACTCTACACGCTACACCCTACACCCTACACTGTACACCCTACACCCTACACGCTACACGCTACACCCTACACTCAACACCCTACACCCTACACGCTTTACGCTACACTCTACACCTGCACGCTACACGCTACACCCTACACCATACACTCTACACCCTACACGCTACACGCTACACTCTACACCCTACACCCTACACACGCTACACGCTACACCCTACACTCTACACGCTACATGCTACACTCTACACCCTACACGATACATGCTACACCCTACACGCTACAGCCTACACGCTACACGCTACACTCTACACCCTACAAGCTACACGCTACACGCTACACCCTACACTCTACACCCTACACCGTACACGCTACACGCTACACTCTACACGCTACACCCTTCACTCTACACCCTACACCCTACATGCTACACTCTACACCCTACACGGTACACCCTACAATCTACACGCTACATGCTACACTCTACACTCTACACCCTACACGCTACATGCTACACTCTACACCCTACACGCTACACTCTACACCCTACACGCTACATGCTACACTCTACACCATACACCCTACACGCTACATGCTACACGCTACACTCTACAACCTACACGCTACACGCTAGGGTGTAGAGTGTAATATGTAGCGTGTAGTTTGTAGCGTTTAGCTTGTAGGGTGTAGCGTGTAGCGTGTAGGGTGTAAAGTGTAGCGTGTAGCGTGTAGCATGTAGGGTGTAGGGTGTAGAGTGTAGAGTGTAGCGTGTAGGGTGTAGAGTGTAGGGTGTAGGATGTAGAGTGTAGGGTTTAGAGTGTAATGTGTAGCGTGTAGGGTGTAGCGTGTAGCATGTAGGGTGTAGGGTGTGGAGTGTAGGGTGTAGCGTGTAGGGTGTAGAGTGTAGCGTGTAGCGTGTAGGGTGTAGAGTGTAGGGTGTAGCGTGTAGGGTGTAGAGTGTAGCGTGTAGGGTGTAGCGTGTAGCGTGCAGGGTGTAGAGTGTAGCGTATAGCGTGTAGGGTGTAGAGTGTAGGGTGTAGCGTGTAGGGTGTTGAGTGTAGGGTGTAGCGTGTAGGGTGTAGAGTGTAGCGTGTAGCGTGTAGGGTGTAGGGTGTAGGGTGTAGCGTGTAGGGTGTAGAGTGTAGCGTGTAGCGTGTAGGGTGTAGGGTGTAGGGTGTAGCATGTAGTGTGTAGCGTGTAGCGTGTAGGGTGTAGCGTGTAGCATGTAGCGTGTAGCGTGTAGCATGTAGAGTGTAGGGTGTAGGGTGTAGCATGTAGAGTGTAGGGTGTAGGGTGTAGCGTGTAGAGTGTAGGGTATAGAGTGTAGCGTCTAGGGTGTAGAGTGTAGCGTGTAGCGTGTAGGGTGTAGAGTGTAGCGTGTAGGGTGTAGAATATAGCGTGTAGAGAGTAGGGTGTAGGGTGTAGAGTGTAGGGTGTAGGGTGTAGAGTGTAACGTGTAGCGTGTAGGGTGTAGCGTGTAGCGTGTAGGGTGTAGGGTGTAGAGTGTAGGGTGTAGCGTGTAGGGTGTAGCGTGTAGCGTGTAGCGTGTAGGGTGTAGGGTGTAGATTGTAGGGTGCAGCGTGTAGGGTGTAGCGTGTATCGTGTAGCGTGTAGAGTGTAGCGTCTAGCGTATAGGGTGTAGCGTGTAGCGTGTAGATTGTAGCGTGTAGGGTGTAGGGTGTAGGGTGTAGCATGTAGCGTGTAGGGTGTAGAGTGTAGCGTGTAGTGTGTAGGGTGTAGGGTGTAGAGTGCAGAGTGTAGGGTGTAGAGTGTTACGTGTAGAGTGTAGGGTGTAGAGTGTAGGGTGTAGAGTGTAACGTGTAGTGTGTAGGGTGTAGCGTGTAGCGTGTAGGGTGTAGCGTGTAGCGTGTAGGGTGCAGGGTGTAGAGTGTAACGTGTAGCGTGTAGGGTGTAGCGTGTAGCGTGTAGGGTGTAGCGTGTAGCGTGTAGTGTGTAGCGTGTAGGGCGTAGGGTGTAGAGTGTAGCGTGTAGGGTGTAGGGTGTAGAGTGCAGAGTGTAGGGTGTAGAGTGTAGCGTGTAGAGTGTAGGGTGTAGAGTGTAGGGTGTAGAGTGTAACGTGTAGTGTGTAGGGTGTAGCGTGTAGGGTGTAGCGTGTAGCGTGTAGGGAGCAGGGTGTAGAGTGTAACGTGTAGCGTGTAGGGTGTAGTGTGTAGGGTGTAGGGTGTAGAGTGTAACGTGTAGCGTGTAGGGTGTAGCGTGTAGCGTGTAGGGTGTAGCGTGTAGTGTGTAGCGTGTAGGGTGTAGGGTGTAGAGTGTAGCGTGTTGCGTGTAGGGTGTAGAGTGTAGCGTGTAGAGTGTAGCGTGTAGCGTGTAGAGTGTAGCGTGTAGGGTGTAGAGTATAGTGTGTAGCGTGTAGGGTGTATGGTGTAGAGTGTAGAGTGTAGCATGTAGTGTGTAGCGTGTAGAGTGTAGCGTGTAGGGTGTAGAGTGTAGCGTGTTGCATGTAGGGTGTACAGTGTAGCGTGTAGCATGTAGAGTGTAGGGTGTAGAGTGTAGCGTGTAGCGTGTAGAGTGTAGGGTGTAGAGTGTAGCGTGTTGCGTGTAGAGTGTAGCGTGTAGCGTGTAGGTTGTAGAGTGTAGCGTGTAGCGTGTAGGGTGTAGGGTGTAGCGTGTAGCGTGTAGAGTGTAGAGTGTAGCGTGTAGCATGTAGAGTGTAGAGTGTAGCGTGTAGGGTGTAGAGTGTAGCGCGTAGCGTTTAGGGTGTAGGGTGTAGAGTGTAGCGTGTAGCGTGTAGAGTGTACGGTGTAGAGTGTAGGGTGTAGCGTGTAGGGTGTAGAGTGTAGCGTGTAGCGTGTAGGGTGTAGGGTGTAGATTGTAGCGTGTAGGGTGCAGGGTGTAGAGTGTAGCGTGTAGGGTGTAGAGTGTAACGTGTAGCGTGTAGGGTGTAGCGTGTAGCGTGTTGCATGTAGGGTGTACAGTGTAGCGTGTAGCGTGTAGAGTGTAGGGTGTAGAGTGTAGCGTGTAGCGTGTAGAGTGTAGGGTGTAGAGTGTAGCGTGTTGCGTGTAGAGTGTAGCGTGTAGCGTGTAGGTTGTAGAGTGTAGCGTGTAGCGTGTAGGGTGTAGGGTGTAGCGTGTAGCGTGTAGAGTGTAGAGTGTAGCGTGTAGCATGTAGAGTGTAGAGTGTAGCGTGTAGGGTGTAGAGTGTAGCGCGTAGCGTTTAGGGTGTAGGGTGTAGAGTGTAGCGTGTAGCGTGTAGAGTGTACGGTGTAGAGTGTAGGGTGTAGCGTGTAGGGTGTAGAGTGTAGCGTGTAGCGTGTAGCGTGTAGGGTGTAGGGTGTAGATTGTAGCGTGTAGGGTGCAGGGTGTAGAGTGTAGCGTGTAGGGTGTAGAGTGTAACGTGTAGCGTGTAGGGTGTAGCGTGTAGGGTGTAGGGTGTAGAGTGTAACGTGTAGCGTGTAGGGTGTAGCGTGTAGCGTGTAGGGTGTAGCGTGTAGCGTGTAGTGTGTAGCGTGTAGAGTGTAGGGTGTAGAGTGTAGCGTGTAGGGTGTAGCATGTAGCGTGTAGGGTGTAGGGTGTAGAGTGTAGAGTGTAGCGTTTAGGGTGAAGCATGTAGGGTGTAGGGTGTCGGGTATAGCGTGTAGGGTGTAGGGTGTAGAGTGTAGGGTGTAGCGTGTATGGTGTAGAGTGTAGCGTGTAGCGTGCAGAGTATAGCGTGTAGGGTGTAGCGTGTAGCGTGCAGAGTGTAGCGTGTAGGGTATAGAGTGTAGCGTGTTGCGTGTAGGGTGTAGAGTGTAGCGTGTAGCGTGTAGAGTGTAGAGTGTAGCGTGTAGCGTGTAGAGTGTAGCGTGTAGGGTGTAGAGTATAGCGTGTAGCGTGTAGCGTGTAGAGTGTAGAGTGTAGCGTGTAGCGTGTAGAGTGTAGCGTGTAGGGTGTAGAGTGTAGCGTGTAGCGTGTAGGGTTAAGCTACACACTACACACTAAACACAAAAAGAAAAGGATATGCAAACCAATGGGATCCACGTTAAATAGTCAATTTTATTGTACAAAAATAGTAATCCACAAACAGAACCAGGCAAAACATACATTTAAAAACATTTAAAACACTAGTATGGCTGAATAGGCCATAAGTAATTTTACCCGAGGGAATGAAGGAAGCTAATACTTTACAGCATATGTGAGACAGGAGAAATAACCAGAGAGAAAAAATTGCTAGGTATGCGGGTACACCAATCTTAGTCAAATCTACATATAAGAAGCCTATTGTTTACTGCCAACTGTGACCCCCTGAGTACTATGACAGGAAACATATACTCCAGCCTAGTATCTGGAAGAAATACATCATGGATCCTATTTTGTTCAACACAGCATGCGTGCGCACAGTTGGTAAGCAAATGAAAGCAGACCCCTATAGAAAGGTAATCAGGGAAATAGATATGCTGCAGTACTACAAAATCCTAGTTATTTGGATAAATGTATGCATACAGACGCCTTGTGGAAATACAAAGAATCAGGATCCATTGTCCTAAGGCTTGGAAAAATTCCAGGCCATGCATGAAGTAAATAGGTGTAATTCCATAGCAGTTGTAAAGATAAGTTACCCAAGTCCTGTCCCTCGGGAAAAAAACAAAGGAAGCCCTTTACCCCACGCGTATCGACGCTACTCAAGCGTCTTCATCAGAGGAAAAAGTGACACCCTACACGCTACACGCGACACTCTTCACTCTACCCGCTACACTCTACACCCTACACGCTACACCCTACCCTCTACACGCTACACCCTACACTCTACACCATACACCCTACACGCTACACGCTACACGCTACACCCTACACGCTACACCCTACACTCTACACCCTACACGCTACACCCTACACGCTACACGTTACACTCTACACCCTACACCCTACACTCTACACCCTACACCCTACTCTCTACACTCTACACTCTACACCCTACACGCTACACTCTACACCCTACACCCTACACGCTACACGCTACACTCTACACGCTAAACGCTACAGATTATACCCTACACTCTACACCGTACACCCTACATGCTACACTCTACACCCTACACGCTACACCCTACATGCTACACCCTACACTCTACACCCTACACCCTACACGCTACACCCTACGCCCTGCACGCCACACACTACACTCTACACGCTACACCCTACACCCTACACTGTACACCCTACACCCTACACGCTACACGCTACACTCTACACGCTACACTCTACACTCTACACCCTACACCCTACACGCTATACGCTACACTCTACACCTGCACGCTACACGCTACACCCTACTCGCTACACGCTACACCCTACACGCTACACGCTACACTCCACACCCTACACGCTACACTGTACACCCTACACCCTACACGCTACACTCTACACTCTGCTCCCTACTCTCTACACGCTACACTCTATACCCTACACTCTACACGCTACGCGCTACACGCTACACACTACATGCTACACCCTACACGCTACACTTTACACTCTACACGCTACACTCCACACTCTACACACTACACTCTACACCCTACACCCTACACCCTACTCTACATGCTACACGCTACACGCTACATGCTACACCCTACACGCTTCACCCTACACCCTACACGCTACACGCTACACGCTACACTCTACACCCTACACTCTACACCCTACACGCTACACGCTACACGCTACACCCTACACCCTACACGCTACACTCTACACCCTACACCCTACTCTACATGCTACACGCTACACGGTACATGATACACGCTACACCCTACACGCTACACGCTACACCCTACACGCTACACGCTACACTCTACACCCTACACGCTACACCCTACACCCTACTCCCTACACTCTACACGCTACACGCTACACTCTACACTCTACACACTACACTCTACACCCTACACCCTACTCTACATGCTACACGCTACACGCTACATGCTACACCCTACACGCTACACCCTACACCCTACACGCTACACTCCACACCCTACACTCTACACCCTACACGCTACACGCTACACGCTACACGCTACACTCTACACGCTAAACGCTACAGCTTATACCATACTCTCTACACCGTACACCCTACACTCTACACGCTACACGCTACACCTTACACCCTACATGCTACACCCTACACTCTACACCCTACACCCTACACGCTACACGCTACACCCTATGCCCTGCACGCCACACACTACACTCTACACGCTACACCCTAGACGCTACACTCTACACGCTACACGCTACACGCTACACTCTACACCCTACAAGCTACACTCTACACCCTACACACTACACTCTACACGCTACACGGTACACGCTACACGCTACGCCCTACACCCTACACGCTACATGTTACACTCTACACCCTACACGCTACACTCTACACCCTACACGCTACACCCTACACCCTACACGCTACACACTACACGCTACACTCTACACCCTACATGCTGCACTCTATACGCTACACGGTACACGCTACACGCTACACCCTACACGCTACACTCTACACGCTACATGCTACACCCTACACTCTACACCCTACACGCTATACGCTACATTCTACACCCTGCACGCTACACGCTACACGCTACACCCTACACGCTACACTCTACACCCTACACGCTACACCCTACACCCTACACGCTACACTCTACACCCTACACGCTACACCCTACACTCTACACCCTACACCCTACACGCTACTCGCTACACTCTACACCCTACCCGCTACACTCTACACGCTACACGCTACACTCTACACTCTACACGCTACACGCTATACCCGACACCCTACACCCTACATGCTTCACCCTACACGCTACACTCTACACTCTACACCATACACCCTACACGCTACATGCTACACCCTACACGCTACACTCTACACCCTACACGCTACACTCTACATCCTACACCCTACACGCTATACGCTATACTCTACACCCTGCACACTACACGCTACACTCTACACCCTACACGCTACACTCTACACCCTACACGCTACACCCTACACTCTACACACTACACCCTACACGCTACACGCTACACTCTACACCCTACACGCAACACCCTACACTCTACACCCTACACCCTAAACCCTACACGCTACACACTACACGCTACACTCTACACCCTACACCCTACACTCTACACCCTACACGCTACACGCTACACTCTACACCCTACACCCTACACACGCTACACGCTACACGCTACACTCTACACCCTACATGCTACACTCTACACCCTACACGCTACACCCTACACTCTACACGCTACATGCTACACTCTACACCCTACACCCTACACGATACATGCTATACCCTACACGCTACAGCCTACACGCTACACGCTACACTCTACACCCTACAAGCTACACGCTACACGCTACACCCTACACTCTACACCCTACACCGTACACGCTACACGCTACACTCTACACGCTACACCCTTCACTCTACACCCTACACCCTACATGCTACACTCTACACCCTACACGGTACACCCTACAATCTACACGCTACATGCTACACTCTACACTCTACACCCTACACCCTACACGCTACATGCTACACTCTACACCCTACACGCTACACTCTACACCCTACACGCTACATGCTACACTCTACACCCTACACCCTACACGCTACATGCTACACGCTACACTCTACACCCTACACGCTACACGCTAGGGTGTAGAGTGTAATATGTAGCGTGTAGTTTGTAGCGTTTAGCTTGTAGGGTGTAGCGTGTAGCGTGTGGGGTGTAGAGTGTAGCGTGTAGCGTGTAGCATGTAGGGTGTAGGGTGTAGAGTGTAGCGTGTAGGGTGTAGAGTGTAGGGTGTAGGATGTAGAGTGTAGGGTTTAGAGTGTAATGTGTAGCGTGTAGTGTGTAGCGTGTAGCATGTAGGGTGTGGAGTGTAGCGTGTAGCGTGTAGGGTGTAGGGTGTAGAGTGTAGGGTGTAGCGTGTAGGGTGTAGAGTGTAGCGTGTAGGGTGTAGCGTGTAGCGTGCAGGGTGTAGAGTGTAGCGTATAGCGTGTAGGGTGTAGAGTGTAGGGTGTAGCGTGTAGGGTGTAGAGTGTATGGTATAGCGTGTAGGGTGTAGAGTGTAGCGTGTAGGGTGTAGGGTGTAGGGTGTAGCGTGTAGGGTGTAGAGTGTAGCGTGTAGTGTGTAGGGTGTAGGGTGTAGGGTGTAGCGTGTAGTGTGTAGCGCGTAGCGTGTAGGGTGTAGCGTGTAGCATGTATCGTGTAGCGTGTAGCATGTAGAGTGTAGGGTGTAGGGTGTAGCATGTAGAGTGTAGGGTGTAGGGTGTAGCGTGTAGAGTGTAGGGTATAGAGTGTAGCGTCTAGGGTGTAGAGTGTAGCGTGTAGCGTGTAGGGTGTAGAGTGTAGCGTGTAGGGTGTAGAATATAGCGTGTAGAGAGTAGGGTGTAGGGTGTAGAGTTTAGGGTGTAGGGTGTAGAGTGTAACGTGTAGCGTGTAGGGTGTAGCGTGTAGCGTGTAGGGTGTAGGGTGTAGAGTGTAGGGTGTAGCGTGTAGGGTGTAGCGTGTAGCGTGTAGCGTGTAGGGTGTAGAGTGTAGGGTGTAGCGTGTATCGTGTAGCGTGTAGAGTGTAGCGTCTAGCGTATAGGGTGTAGCGTGTAGCGTGTAGATTGTAGCGTGTAGGGTGTAGGGTGTAGCGTGTAGCGTGTAGGGTGTAGAGTGTAGCGTGTAGAGTGTAGCGTGTAGGGTGTAGAGTGTAGCGTGTAGAGTGTATTGTGTAGAATGTAGAGTGTAGCATGTAGCGTGCAGAGTGTAGGGTGTAGAGTGTAGCGTGTAGGGTGTAGAGTGTAGCGTGTAGGGTGTAGCGTGTAGCGTGCAGGGTGTAGAGTGTAGCGTATAGCGTGTAGGGTGTAGCGTGTAGAGTGTAGCGTGTAGCGTGTAGGGTGTAGGGTGTACAGTGTAGGGTGTAGGGTGTAGCGTGTAGAGTGTAGTGTGTGGCGTGCAGGGCGTAGGGTGTAGCGTGTAGGGTGTAGAGAGTAGGGTGTAGCATGTAGGGTGTAGGGTGTAGGGTGTAGCGTGTAGGGTGTAGAGTGTAGCATGTAGGGTGTACAGTGTAGAGTGTATGGTATAAGCTGTAGCGTTTAGCGTGTAGAGTGTAGCGTGTAGCGTGTAGCGTGTAGGGTGTAGGGTGTAGAGTGTAGAGTGTAGCGTGTAGGGTGTAGAGTGTAGCGTGTAGAGTAGGGTGTAGGGTGTAGAGTGTAGGGTGTAGGGTGTAGAGTGTAACGTGTAGCGTGTAGGGTGTAGCGTGTAGGGTGTAGAGTGTAGGGTGTAGCGTGTAGGGTGTAGCGTGTAGCGTGTAGCGTTTAGCGTGTAGGGTGTAGGGTGTAGAGTGTAGGGTGTAGCGTGTAGGGTGTAGCGTGTATCGTGTAGCGTGTAGAGTGTAGCGTCTAGCGTGTAGCGTATAGTGTGTAGCGTATAGCGTGTAGATTGCACTCTACATGCTACACCCTACACGCTACACGCTACACTCCACACCCTACACCCTACATGCTACACGCTACACGGTACACTCTACACCGTACACGCTACACGCTACACCCTACAAGCTAAACGCTACAAACTACACGCTACATATTACACTCTACACCCTAGCGTGTAGCATGTAGGGTGTAGAGTGTAGCGTGTAGCATGTAGCGTGTAGGGTGTAAAGTGTAGCGTCTAGCGTGTAGCGTATAGTGTGTAGCGTATAGCGTGTAGATTGTAGCGTGTAGGGTGTAGGGTGTAGGGTGTAGCGTGTAGCATGTAGGGTGTAGGGTGTAGGGTGTAGGGTGTACCGTGTAGGGTGTAGCATGTAGCGTGTAGCGTGTAGCGTGTAGAGTGTAGCATGTAGGGTGTAGCAAGTAGCGTGTATTGTGTAGGGTGTAGAGTGTAGCATGTAGCGTGTAGAGTGTAGGGTGTAGCGTGTAGGGTGTAGAGTGTAGCGTGTAGCGTGTAGGGTGTCACTTTTTCCTCTGATGAAGACGCTTGAGTAGCGTCGATACGCGTGGGGTTCAGGGCTTCCTTTGTTTTTTTCCCGAGGTACAGGACTTGGGTAACTTATCTTTACAACTGCTATGGAATTACACCTATTTACTTCATGCATGGCCTGGCATTTTTCCAAGCCTTAGGACAATGGATCCTGATTCTTTGTATTTCCACAAGGCGTCTGTATGCATACATTTATCCAAATAACTAGGATTTTGTAGTACTGCAGCATATCTATTTCCCTGATTACCTTTCTATAGGGGTCTGCTTTCATTTGCTTACCAACTGTGCGCACGCATGCTGTGTTGAACAAAATAGGATCCATGATGTATTTCTTCCAGATACTAGGCTGGAGTATATGTTTCCTGTCATAGTACTCAGGGGGTCACAGTTGGCAGTAAACAATAGGCTTCTTATATGTAGATTTGACTAAGATTGGTGTACCCGCATACCTAGCAATTTTTTCTCTCTGGTTATTTCTCCTGTCTCACATATGATGTAAAGTATTAGCTTCCTTCATTCCCTCGGGTAAAATTACTTATGGCCTATTCAGCCATACTAGTGTTTTAAATGTTTTTAAATGTATGTTTTGCCTGGTTCTGTTTGTGGATTACTATTTTTGTACAATAAAATTGACTATTTAAAGTGGATCCCATTGGTTTGCATATCCTTTTCTTTTTGTGTTTAGTGTGTAGCGTGTAGCTTAACCCTACACGCTACACGCTACACTCTACACCCTACACGCTACACCCTACACTCTACAAAGTACACTCTACACGCTACACGCTACACTCTACACCCTACACCCTACATGCTACACGCTACACTCTACACCCTACACGCTACACTCTACACTCTACACGCTACACGCTACACTCTACACTCTACACGCTACACGCTACACCCTACACCCTACACGCTACACGCTACACTCTACAACCTACACGCTACACGCTACACTCTACACGCTACACGCTACACTCTACACCCTACACTCTACACGCTACACGCTACACGCTACACTCTACACCCTACACTCTACACGCTACACGCTACACTGTACACCCTACATGCAACACGCTACACTCTACACCCTACACGCTACACTCTACACGCTACACGCTACATGCTACACTCTACACTCTACACCATACACCCTACACGATACACACTATACTCTACACCCTACACGCTACACTCTACACGCTACACTCTACACTCTACACGCTACACTCTACACCATACAGGCTACACCCTACACTCTACACCCTACACGCTATACCCGACACCCTACACCCTGCATGCTTCACACTTCACGCTACACTCTACACTATACACCCTACACGCTACATGCTACACCCTACACGCTACACACTACACGCTACACGCTACACCCTACACGCTACACGCTACACCCTACACGCTACACGTTACACTCTACACCCTACACGCTACACTCTACACCCTGCTCCCTACACGCTACACGCTACACCCTACACGCTACACGCTACACCCTACACACTACACGTTACACTCTACACCCTACACTCTACACCCTACACTCTGCACTCTACACCCTACACCCTACACGCTACACGCTACACTCTACACCCTACACGCTACACGCTACACCCTACACCCTACACGCTACAATCTACACGCTACACGCTACACCCTATACGCTAGACGCTACACTCTACACGCTACACGATACACGCTACACCCTACACTCTACACCCTACACGCTACACGCTACACGCTACACCCTACACGCTACACCCTACACTCTACACCCTACACCCTACACGCTACACGCTACACCCTACACGCTACACGTTACACTCTACACCCTACACCCTAAACTCTACACCCTACACCCTACTCTCTACACGCTATATTCTACACCCTACACGCTACACTCTACACCCTACACGCTACACGCTACACTCTACACCCTAGACGCTACACTCTATACCCTACACTCTACACGCTACACCCTACACCCTACACTCTACATGCTACACCCTACACGCTACACGCTACACTCTACACCCTACACGCTACACCCTACACTCCACACCCTACACCCTACATGCTACACGCTACACCCTACACGCTACACATTACACTCTACACCCTACACTCTACATCCTACACCCTACACTCTACACCCTACACGCTACACTCTACACTCTACACCCTACACCCTACATGCTACACGCTACACGCTACACTCTACACCGTACACGCTACACGCTACACCCTACAAGCTTAACGCTACAAACTACACGCTACATATTACACTCTACACCCTAGCGTGTAGCATGTATGGTGTAGAGTGTAGCGTGTAGCATGTAGCATGTAGGGTGTAGGGTGTAGAGTGTAGCATGTAGCGTGTAGGGTGTAGGGTGTAGAGTGTAGGGTGTAGCATGTAGCGTGTAGCGTGTAGGGTGTAGAGTGTAGCGTGTAGGGTGTAGAGTGTAGCATGTAGCGTGTAGCGTGTAGGGTGTAGGGTGTAGAGTGTAGAGTGTAGCATGTAGCGTGTAGAGTGTAAAGTGTAGCGTGTAGGGTGTAGCGTGCAGTGTGTAGCGTGTAGCGCGTAGCGTGTAGAGTGTAAGGTATAGAGTGTAGCGTGTAGAGAGTAGGGAGCAGAGTGTAGAGTGTAGCGTGTAGGGTGTAGCGTGCAGTGTGTAGCGTGTAGCGCGTAGCGTGTAGAGTGTAAGGTATAGAGTGTAGCGTGTAGAGAGTAGGGAGCAGAGTGTAGAGTGTAGCGTGTAGGGTGTAGGGTGTACAGTGTAGGGTGTAGGGTGTAGCGTGTAGCGTGTAGAGTGTAGGGAGTAGGGTGTAGGGTGTAGCGTGTAGGGTGTGGAGTGTAGCGTGTAGCGTGTAGCGTGTTGGGTGTAGCGTGTAGCGTGTAGGGTGTAGCGTGTATCATGTACCGTGTAGCGTGTAGCATGTAGAGTAGGGTGTAGGGTGTAGAGTGTAGCGTGTAGCGTGTAGTGTGTAGTGTGTAGCGTGTAGCGCGTAGCGTGTAGAGTGTAGGGTATAGAGTGTAGCGTGTAGAGAGTAGGGAGTAGAGTGTAGAGTGTAGCGTGTAGGGTGTAGAGTGTAGCGAGTAGCGTGTAGTGTGTAGGGTGTAGGGTGTAGAGTGTAGGGTGTAGCGTGTAGGGTGTAGAGTGTAGCGTGTAGGGTGTAGCGTGTAGCGTGCAGGGTGTAGAGTGTAGCGTATAGCGTGTAGGGTGTAGGGTGTAGAGTGTAGGGTGTAGCGTGTAGTGTAGCGTGTAGGGTGTAGGGTGTACAGTGTAGGGTGTAGGGTGTAGCGTGTAGAGTGTAGTGTGTGGCGTGCAGGGCGTAGGGTGTAGCGTGTAGAGTGTAGGGTGTAGAGTGTAGGGTGTAGCATGTAGGGTGTAGGGTGTAGGGTGTAGCGTGTAGGGTGTAGAGTGTAGCATGTAGGGTGTACGGTGTAGAGTGTAGGGTATAAGCTGTAGCGTTTAGCGTGTAGAGTGTAGCGTGTAGCGTGTAGCGTGTAGGGTGTAGAGTGTAGAGTGTAGCGTGTAGGGTGTAGAGTGTAGCGTGTAGAGAGTAGGGTGTAGGGTGTAGAGTGTAGGGTGTAGGGTGTAGAGTGTAACGTGTAGCGTGTAGGGTGTAGCGTGTAGGGTGTAGAGTGTAGGGTGTAGCGTGTAGGGTGTAGCGTGTAGCGTGTAGGGTGTAGGGTGTAGAGTGTAGGGTGTAGCGTGTAGGGTGTAGCGTGTAGCGTGTAGCGTGTAGCGTGTAGGGTGTAGGGTGTAGGGTGTAGAGTGTAGGGTGTAGCGTGTAGGGTGTAGCGTGTATCGTGTAGCGTGTAGAGTGTAGCGTCTAGCATGTAGCGTATAGTGTGTAGCGTGTAGATTGTAGCGTGTAGGGTGTAGGGTGTAGGGTGTAGCGTGTAGCATGTAGGGTGTAGGGTGTAGGGTGTACCGTGTAGGGTGTAGCGTGTAGCGTGTAGCGTGTAGACTGTAGCATGTAGGGTGTAGCAAGTAGCGTGTATTGTGTAGGGTGTAGAGTGTAGCATGTAGCGTGTAGAGTGTAGGGTGTAGCGTGTAGGGTGTAGAGTGTAGCGTGTAGGGTGTAGAGTGTAGCGTGTAGCGTGTAGCGTGTAGGGTGTAGTGTGTAGAGTGTAGCGTGTAGCGTGTACGGTGTCACTTTTTCCCCTGATGAAGACGCTTGAGTAGCGTCGATACGCGTGGGGTTCAGGGCTTCCTTTGTTTTTATCCCGAGGGACAGGTATAGAGTGTAGCTTAACCCTACACGCTACACGCTACACTCTACACCCTACACGCTACACCCTACAATCTACATCGTACACTCTACACGCTACACGCTACACTCTACACCCTACACCCTACACTCTACACGCTACACTCTACACCCTACACGCAACACGCTACACTCTACACCCTACACGCTGCACTCTGCACGCTACACGCTACACCCTACACCCTACACGCTACACTCTACACGCTACACTCTACACCATACACGCTACACCCTACACTCTACACCCTACACCCTACACGCTATACCCGACACCCTACACCCTGCATGCTTCACACTACACGCTACACTCCACACTATACACCCTACACCCTACACGCTACATGCTACACCCTACACGCTACACTCTACACCCTACACCCTACACGCTACACACTACACGCTACACGCTACACCCTACACGCTACACGCTACACCCTACACGCTACACGTTATACTCTACACCCTACACCCTACACGCTACACCCTACACGCTACACGTTACACTCTACACCCTACACGCTACACTCTACACCCTGCACCCTACACGCTACACGCTACACCCTACACGCTACACGTTACACTCTACACCCTACACTCTACACCCTACACTCTACACGCTACGCTCCACACCCTACACTCTGCACTCTACACCCTGCACCCTACACGCTACACGTTACACTCTACACCCTACACGCTACACTCTACACCCTGCACCCTACACGCTACACGCTACACCCTACACGCTACACGTTACACTCTACACCCTACACTCTACACCCTACACTCTACACGCTACGCTCTACACCCTACACTCTGCACTCTACACCCTGCACCCTATACGCTAGACGCTACACTCTACACCCTACACGCTACACTCTACACCCTACACGCTACACGCTACACCCTACAAGCTAAACGCTACAGCTTATACCCTACACTCTACACCGTACACCCTACACGCTACACTCTACACCCTACATGCTACACCCTACACTCTACACCCTACACCCTACACACTACACGCTACACCCTACACCCTACACGCTACACTCTACACGCTACACGCTACACTCTACACCCTACACGCAACACCCTACACCCTACACCCTACAAACTACACGCTACACCCTACACCCTACACCCTACACCCGACACGCTACACCCTACACGCTACACTCTACACGCTACACTCTACACCCTACACCCTACACTCTACACCCTAGACCCTACACGCTACACGCTACACCCTACACGCTACACGTTACACTCTACACCCTACACCCTAAACTCTACACCCTACACCCTACTCTCTACACGCTATATTCTACACCCTACACGCTACACTCTACACCCTACACGCTACACGCTACACTCTACACCCTAGACGCTACACTCTATACCCTACACTCTACACGCTACACCCTACACCCTACACTCTACATGCTACACCCTACACGCTACACGCTACACTCTACACCCTACACGCTACACCCTACACTCCACACCCTACACCCTACATGCTACACGCTACACTCTACACCGTACACGCTACACGCTACACCCTACAAGCTAATACGCTACACGCTACATATTACACTCTACACCCTAGCGTGTAGCATGTAGGGTGTAGAGTGTAGCGTGTAGCATGTAGCGTGTAGGGTGTAAAGTGTAGAGTGTAGAGTGTAGCATGTAGATTGTAGGGTGTACCGTGTAGGGTGTAGAGTGTAGCATGTAGGGTGTAGGGTGTAGAGTGAAGGGTGTAGCGTGTAGAGTGTAGCGTGTAGCGTGTACGGTGTAGGGTGTAGAGTGTAGGGTGTAGCGTGTAGCGTGTAGCTTGTAGGGTGTAGAGTGTAGCGTGTAGGCTGTAGCGTGTAGGGTGTAGCATGTATCGTGTAGGGTGTAGGGTGTAGAGTGTAGCATGTAGCGTGTAGAGTGTAGGGTGTAGCGTGTAGGGTGTAGAGTGTAGGGTGTAGCATGTAGCGTGTAGCGTGTAGTGTGTAGGGTGTAGGGTGTAGAGTGTAGCGTGTAGGGTGTAGCGTGTAGGGTTTAGGGTGTAGGCTGTAGAGTGTAGGGTGTTGCGTGTAGGGTGTAGAGTGTAGGGTGTAGCATGTAGCGTGTAGGGTGTAGAGTGTAGCGTGTAAGGTGTAGCGTGTAGGGTTTAGGATGTAGCGTGTAGAGTGTAGGGTGTAGCGTGTAGGGTGTAGAGTGTAGGGTGTAGCATGTAGCGTGTAGGGTGTAGAGTGTAGCGTGTAGGGTGTAGCATGTAGCATGTAGGGTGTAGGGTGTCGGGTATAGCGTGTAGGGTGTAGGGTGTAGAGTGTAGGGTGTAGCGTGTATGGTGTAGAGTGTAGCGTGTAGCGTGTAGAGTGTAGCGTGTAGGGTGTAGGGTGTAGCGTGTAGCGTGCAGAGTGTAGCGTGTAGGGTGTAGAGTGTAGCGTGTTGCGTGTAGAGTAGGGTGTAGGGTTTAGAGTGTAGCGTGTAGCGTGTAGTGTGTAGCGTGTAGAGTGTAAAGTGTAGCGTGTAGTGTGTAGTGTGTAGCGTGTAGCGCGTAGCGTGTAGAGTGTAGGGTATAGAGTGTAGCATGTAGAGAGTAGGGAGTAGAGTGTAGAGTGTAGCGTGTAGGGTGTAGAGTGTAGCGAGTAGCCTGTAGTGTGTAGGGTGTAGCGTGTAGGGTGTAGAGTGTAGCGTGTAGGGTGTAGCGTGTAGCGTGCAGGGTGTAGAGTGTAGCGTATAGCGTGTAGGGTGTAGGGTGTAGAGTGTAGGGTGTAGCGTGTAGAGTGTAGCGTGTAGCGTGTAGGGTGTAGGGTGTACAGTGTAGGGTGTAGCGTGTAGAGTGTAGTGTGTGGCGTGCAGGGCGTAGGGTGTAGCGTGTAGGGTGTAGGGTGTAGAGTGTAGGGTGTAGCATGTAGGGTGTAGGGTGTAGGGTGTAGCGTGTAGGGTGTAGAGTGTAGCATGTAGGGTGTACAGTGTAGAGTGTAGGGTATAAGCTGTAGCGTTTAGCGTGTAGAGTGTAGCGTGTAGCGTGTAGCGTGTAGGGTGTAGGGTGTAGAGTGTAGAGTGTAGCGTGTAGGGTGTAGAGTGTAGCGTGTAGAGTAGGGTGTAGGGTGAAGAGTGTAGGGTGTAGGGTGTAGAGTGTAACGTGTAGCGTGTAGGGTGTAACGTGTAGGGTGTAGAGTGTAGGGTGTAACGTGTAGGGTGTAGCGTGTAGCGTGTAGCGTGTAGAGTGTAGCGTCTAGCGTGTAGCGTATAGTGTGTAGCGTATAGCGTGTAGATTGTAGCGTGTAGGGTGTAGGGTGTAGCGTGTAGCGTGTAGGGTGTAGGGTATAGGGTGTAGGGTGTACCGTGTAGGGTGTAGCATGTAGCGTGTAGCGTGTAGCGTGTAGAGTGTAGCATGTAGGGTGTAGCAAGTAGCGTGTATTGTGTAGGGTGTAGAGTGTAGCATGTAGCGTGTAGAGTGTAGGGTGTAGCGTGTAGGGTGTAGAGTGTAGCGTGTAGGGTGTAGAGTGTAGCGTGTAGCGTGTAGCGTGTAGGGTGTCACTTTTTCCTCTGATGAAGACGCTTGAGTAGCGTCGATACGCGTGGGGTTCAGGGCTTCCTTTGTTTTTTTCCCGAGGGACAGGACTTGGGTAACTTATCTTTACAACTGCTATGGAATTACACCTATTTACTTCATGCATGGCCTGGCATTTTTCCAAGCCTTAGGACAATGGATCCTGATTCTTTGTATTTCCACAAGGCGTCTGTATGCATACATTTATCCAAATAACTAGGATTTTGTAGTACTGCAGCATATCTATTTCCCTGATTACCTTTCTATAGGGGTCTGCTTTCATTTGCTTACCAACTGTGCGCACGCATGCTGTGTTGAACAAAATAGGATCCATGATGTATTTCTTCCAGATACTAGGCTGGAGTATATGTTTCCTGTCATAGTACTCAGGGGGTCACAGTTGGCAGTAAACAATAGGCTTCTTATATGTAGATTTGACTAAGATTGGTGTACCCGCATACCTAGCAATTTTTTCTCTCTGGTTATTTCTCCTGTCTCACATATGCTGTAAAGTATTAGCTTCCTTCATTCCCTCGGGTAAAATTACTTATGGCCTATTCAGCCATACTAGTGTTTTAAATGTTTTTAAATGTATGTTTTGCCTGGTTCTGTTTGTGGATTACTATTTTTGTGCAATAAAATTGACTATTTAAGGTGGATGCCATTGGCTTGCATATCCTTTTCTTTTTGTGTTTAGTGTGTAGTGTGTAGCTTAACCCTACACGCTACACGCTACACTCTACACCCTACACGCTACACCCTACACTCTACACCGTACACTCTACACGCTACACGATACACTCTACACCCTACACCCTACACGCTACGCGCTACACTCTACACCCTACACGCTACACTCTACACTCTACATGCTACACGCTACACTCTACACTCTACACGCTACACGCTACACCCTACACGCTACACGCTACACTCTACACGCTACACGCTACACTCTACACCCTACACTCTACACGCTACACGCTACACTCTACACCCTACACTCTACACGCTACACTGTACACCCTACATGCAACACGCTACACTCTACACCCTACACGCTACACTCTACACGCTACACGCTACATGCTACACTCTACACTCTACACCATACACCCTACACGCTACACACTATACTCTACACCCTACACGCTACACTCTACACGCTACACGCTACACGCTACACTCTACATGCTACACTCTACACCCTACACGCAACACGCTACACTCTACACCCTACACGCTACACTCTGCACGCTACACGCTACACCCTACACCCTACACGCTACACTCTACACGCTACACTCTACACCATACACGCTACTTCCTACACTCTACACCCTACACCCTACACGCTATACCCGACACCCTACACCCTGCATGCTTCACACTACACGCTACACTCTACACTATACACCCTACACCCTACACGCTACATGCTACACCCTACACGCTACACTCTACACTCTACACCCTACACCCTACACGCTACACACTACACGCTACACGCTACACCCTACACGCTACACGCTACACCCTACACGCTACACGTTACACTCTACACCCTACACCCTACACACTACACCCTACACGCTACACGTTACACTCTACACCCTACCCCCTACACTCTACACCCTGCTCCCTACACGCTACACGCTACACCCTACACGCTACACGTTACACTCTACACCCTACACTCTACACCCTACACTCTACACGCTACACTCTACACCCTACACTCTGCACTCTACACCCTACACCCTACACGCTACACGCTACACTCTACACCCTACACCCTACACGCTACACACTACACGCTACACGCTACACCCTACACGCTACACGTTACACTCTACACCCTGCACCCTACACGCTACACACTACACCCTACACGTTACACGCTACACCCTACACACTACACGTTACACTCTACACCCTACACTCTACACCCTACACTCTACACGCTACACTCTACACCCTACACTCTGCACTCTACACCCTACACCCTACACACTACACGCTACACTCTACACCCTACACGCTACACGCTACACCCTACACCCTACACGCTACAATCTACACGCTACACCCTATATGCTAGACGCTACACTCTACACGCTACACGATACACGCTACACCCTACACGCTACACCCTACACTCTACACCCTACACCCTACACGCTACACGCTACACCCTACACGCTACACCCTACACTCTACACCCTACACCCTACACGCTACACGCTACACCCTACACCCTACACTCTACACCCTACACCCTACTCTCTACACGCTATATTCTACACCCTACACGCTACACTCTACACCCTACACGCTACACGCTACACTCTACACCCTAGACGCTACACTCTATACCCTACACTCTACACGCTACACCCTACACCCTACACTCTACATGCTACACCCTACACCCTACACCCTACACTCTACATGCTACACGCTACACGCTACATGCTACACGCTACACCCTACACGCTACACGCTACACACTACATGCTACACCCTACACCCTACACGCTACACCCTACACGCTACACCCTACACCCTACACGCTACACGCTACACTCTACACCCTACACGCTACACCCTAAACTCTACACCCTACACGCTACACCCTACACTCTACACCCTACACGCTATACGCTACACTCTACACCCTGCACGCTACACGCTACACCCTACACGCTACACTCTACACCCTACACGCTACACCCTACACTCTACACCCTACACCCTACACGCTACACTCTACACCCTACACGCTACACCCTACACTCCACACCCTACACCCTACATGCTACGCGCTACACCCTACACGCTACACATTACACTCTAAACCCTACACTCTACATCCTACACCCGACACTCTACACCCTACACGCTACACTCTACACTCTACACCCTACACCCTACATGCTACACGCTACACGCTACACTCTACACCCTACACGCTACACGCTACACCCTACAAGCTAAACGCTACAAACTACACGCTACATATTACACTCTACACCCTAGCGTGTAGCGTGTAGGGTGTAGAGTGTAGCGTGTAGCATGTAGCGTGTAGGGTGTATGGTGTAGAGTGTAGCATGTAGCGTGTAGGGTGTAGAGTGTAGCGTGTAGGGTGTAGAGTGTAGCATGTAGCGTGTAGGGTGTAGGGTGTAGAGTGTAGAGTGTAGCATGTAGCGTGTAGATTGTAGGGTGTACCGTGTAGGGTGTAGAGTGTAGCATGTAGGGTGTAGGGTGTAGAGTGAAGGGTGTAGCGTGTAGAGTGTAGCGTGTAGCGTGTACGGTGTAGGGTGTAGAGTGTAGGGTGTAGCGTGTAGCGTGTAGCTTGTAGGGTGTAGAGTGTAGCGTGTAGCGTGTAGGCTGTAGCGTGTAGGGTGTAGCATGTATCGTGTAGGGTGTAGAGTGTAGCATGTAGCGTGTAGAGTGTAGGGTGTAGCGTGTAGCGTGTGTAGGGTGTAGGGTGTAGAGTGTAGCGTGTAGCGTGTAGGGTGTAGAGTGTAGGGTGTAGGGTGTAGAGTGTAGCGTGTAGGGTGTAGCGTGTAGGGTTTAGGGTGTAGGGTGTAGAGTGTAGGGTGTTGCGTGTAGGGTGTAGAGTGTAGCGTGTAGGGTGTAGCGTGTAGGGTTTAGGGTGTAGGGTGTAGAGTGTAGCGTGTAGGGTGTAGCGTGTAGAGTGTAGCGTGTAGCGTGTAGGGTGGAGAGTGTAGAGTGTAGGGTGTAGCGTGTAGGGTGTAGAGTGTAGCGTGTAGGGTGTAGAGTGTAGCGTGTAGGGTGTAGAGTGTAGCGTGTAGAGTGTAGCATGTAGCGTGTAGGGTGAAGAGTGTAGAGTGTAGCGTGTAGGGTGAAGCATGTAGGGTGTAGGGTGTCGGGTATAGCGTGTAGGGTGTAGAATGTAGAGTGTAGGGTGTAGCGTGTATGGTGTAGAGTGTAGCGTGTAGCGTGTAGAGTGTAGCGTGTAGGGTGTAGGGTGTAGCGTGTAGCGTGCAGAGTGTAGCGTGTAGGGTGTAGAGTGTAGCGTGTAGTGTGTAGAGTGTAGAGTGTAGCGTGTAGCGTGTAGAGTGTAGCGGGTAGGGTGTAGAGTGTAGCGAGTAGCGTGTAGGGTGTAGGGTGTAGAGTGTAGGGTGTAGCGTGTAGGGTGTAGAGTGTAGCGTGTAGGGTGTAGGGTGTAGAGTGTAGCGTGTAGGGTGTAGCGTGTAGCATGTAGCGTGTAGCGTGTAGCATGTAGAGTGTAGCGTGTAGGGTGTAGAGTGTAGCGTGTAGGGTGTAGCGTGTAGCGTGCAGGGTGTAGAGTGTAGCGTATAGCGTGAAGGGTGTAGAGTGTAGGGTGTAGCATGTAGCGTGTAGCATGTAGGGTGTAGGGTGTAGCGTGTAGCGTGTACCGTGTAGCGTATAGAGTGCAGCGTGTAGGGTGTAGAGTGTAGCGTGTAGGGTGTAGCGTGTAGGGTGTAGCGTGTAGGGTGTAGAGTGTAGCGTGTAGGGTGTAGAGTGTAACATGTAGCGTGTAGGGTGTAGGGCGTAGCGTGTAGCGTGTACCGTGTAGCGTGTAGAGTGTAGTGTGTAGGGTGTAGAGTGTAGCGTGTAGGGTGTAGAGTGTAGCGTGTAGGGTGTAGCGTGTAGAGTGTAGTGTGTGGCGTGCAGGGCGTAGGGTGTAGCGTGTAGGGTGTAGGGTGTAGAGTGTAGGGTGTAGCATGTAGGGTGTAGGGTGTAGCGTGTAAGGGTTTAGAGTGTAGCGTGTAGGGTGTACGGTGTAGAGTGTAGGGTATAAGCTGTAGCATTTAGCGTGTAGAGTGTAGCGTGTAGCGTGTAGCGTGTAGCGTGTAGGGTGTAGAGTGTAGGGTGTAGAGTGTAGCGTGTAGCGTGTAGCGTGTAGGGTGTAGGGTGTAGCGTGTAGGGTGTAGCATGTAGCGTGTAGCGTGTAGCATGTAGAGTAGGGTGTAGGGTGTAGGGTGTAGAGTGTAGCGTGTAGAGTGTAAAGTGTAGCGTGTAGGGTGTAGCGTGTAGTGTGTAGCGTGTAGCGCGTAGCGTGTAGAGTGTAGGGTATAGAGTGTAGCGTGCAGAGAGTAGGGAGCAGAGTGTAGAGTGTAGCGTGCAGGGTGTAGGGTGTACAGTGTAGGGTGTAGGGTGTAGCGTGTAGCGTGTAGAGTGTAGGGAGTAGGGTGTAGGGTGTAGTGTGTAGGATGTAGAGTGTAGCGTGTAGCGTGTAGCGTGTAGGGTGTAGCGTGTAGCGTGTAGGGTGTAGCGTGTATCATGTACCGTGTAGCGTGTAGCATGTAGAGTAGGGAGTAGGGTGTAGAGTGTAGCATGTAGGGTGTAGGGTGTAGTGTGTAGGGTGTAGCATATAGGGTGTAGGGTGTAGCGTGCAGGGTGTAGAGTGTAGCGTGTAGGGTGAACGGTGTAGAGTGTAGGGTATAAGCTGTAGCGTTTAGCGTGTAGAGTGTAGCGTGTAGCGTGCAGAGAGTAGGGAGCAGAGTGTAGAGTGTAGCGTGCAGGGTGTAGGGTGTACAGTGTAGGGTGTAGGGTGTAGCGTGTAGCGTGTAGAGTGTAGGGAGTAGGGTGTAGGGTGTAGTGTGTAGGGTGTAGAGTGTAGCGTGTAGCGTGTAGCGTGTAGGGTGTAGGGTGAAGCGTGTAGGGTGTAGCATGTAACGTGTAGCGTGTAGCATGTAGAGTAGGGTGTAGGGTGTAGAGTGTAGTGTGTAGAGTGTGGAGTGTAGCGTGTAGAGTGTAAAGTGTAGCGTGTAGGGTGTAGCGTGTAGTGTGTAGCGTGTAGCGCATAGCGTGTAGAGTGTAGGGTATAGAGTGTAGCGTGTAGAGAGTAGGGAGCAGAGTGTAGAGTGTAGCATGTAGGGTGTAGGGTGTACAGTGTAGGGTGTAGGGTGTAGCGTGTAGAGTGTAGGGAGTAGGGTGTAGCGTGTAGGGTGTGGAGTGTAGCGTGTAGGGTGTAGCGTGTAGGGTGTAGCGTGTATCATGTACCGTGTAGCTTGTAGCATGTAGAGTAGGGTGTAGGGTGTAGAGTGTAGCGTGTAGCGTGTAGTGTGTAGCGTGTAGAGTGTAAAGTGTAGCGTGTAGTGTGTAGTGTGTAGCGTGTAGCGCGTAGCGTGTAGAGTGTAGGGTATAGAGTGTAGTGTGTAGGGTGTAGGGTGTAGAGTGTAGGGTGTAGCGTGTAGGGTGTAGAGTGTAGCGTGTAGGGTGTAGCGTGTAGCGTGCAGGGTGTAGAGTGTAGCGTATAGCGTGTAGGGTGTAGGGTGTAGAGTGTAGGGTGTAGCGTGTAGTTTGTAGGGTGTAGGGTGTAGGGTGTTGCGTGTAGGGTGTAGAGTGTAGCGTGTAGCGTGTAGAGTGTAGCGTGTAGCGTGTAGGGTGTAGGGTGTACAGTGTATTGTGTAGGGTGTAGCGTGTAGAGTGTAGTGTGTGGCGTGCAGGGCATAGGGTGTAGCGTGTAGGGTGTAGGGTGTAGCGTGTAGCGTGTAGCGTGTAGGGTGTAGGGTGTAGAGTGTAGGGTGTAGCGTGTAGGGTGTAGCGTGTAGAGTGTAGCGTCTAGCGTGTAGCGTATAGTGTGTAGCGTGTAGCGTGTAGATTGTAGCGTGTAGGGTGTAGGGTGTAGGGTGTAGCGTGTAGCGTGTAGGGTGTAGGGTGTAGGGTGTAGGGTGTACCGTGTAGGGTGTAGCGTGTAGCTTGTAGAGTGTAGCATGTAGGGTGTAGCAAGTAGTGTGTATTGTGTAGGGTGTAGAGTGTAGGGTGTAGCGTGTAGGGTGTAGAGTGTAGCGTGTAGGGTGTAGAGTGTAGCGTGTAGCGTGTAGGGTGTCACTTTTTCCTCTGATGAAGACGCTTGAGTAGCGTCGATACGCGTGGGGTAAAGGGCTTCCTTTGTTTTTTTCCCGAGGGACAGGACTTGGGTAACTTATCTTTACAACTGCTATGGAATTACACCTATTTACTTCATGCATGGCCTGGCATTTTTCCTTTTCAAATAAACTTTATTGGAATTTATAATTAACAAGGTGGGAAAGAAAAGGTATGAGGGGATTGGGTGGGATGGAAGGGAAATAGGAGGGGGGCTGGATAGAAGGGAGGAAAGGAATGGGAAAAAGAGGGGAGAGAAGACACTTGTAATATGTGTCAACAGGTATACACAATTAACAAGAAGTAACAGTAGATTAAGATTAATACGATGCATAATCAAAGTACAGGCGATGTCATAGTACTAGTAGGCAAACAGACAAGTCAGTCTAACATAAGTAACGAATCTGCATGATCTCCATAACAATCCGTGATATATTCTGCCATGGGGTGTTACGGGAAAACTTCTTCCCAACGGGCCCACTTCCCCGAAAATTTTTTAAGGTTATTGTTGGCTAATGCAAATTTTTGTTCAAAAGTTCTGTGAAGGGCAATACGTTCTCTGATCTCCTGGAATGACGGCGGTAAGGCATTTTTCCAGCTATAGGCGATAGCGTTTTTGGTGACTAGGAGAATATGAATGATCAACGCCTTCAGGGGGAAATGAATGAAGCTCAATCCCATAGAAAGCAAAGCCATCTGTGGGGTTAAGATGATGGTTTTGCCTAGTAAGACACCAATTAGTGCAGAGATTCTAGCCCACAATGGTTTAATTTTAGGACAGTTCCAGAAGATATGGAGCAAATTGCCCCTGAGGCCACAAACCCTCCAACAGTTCGGGGAAGTACGACCCCCCATCATGGACAGCCTTGCAGGGGTAAAATACCACCGAGAGACCAATTTAAAAAAGGACTCCTGAAGAGACATTGAAGCAGTAGCAGAGTATGTGTGGACCAATGCTTTCTCCCATTCGTCCGAATCGATTGTCAACTGGAGGTCTTGCTCCCATTTCAACATGGATGAGGATTTAGCAAAATCAGAATCGTGGTTAAACCAGCCATATACATACTTGTAGCTCCAGAATATGTTGTGGTCTGGGTTGCAAATAAGGTTTTGCACAGCTTCAGAGAAGATGGGTTTGTTTGAAAGAAATTTCTGGCATTGGTCTTTAATGATCTGGTAATCACAAAACATAGAGGAAGGAATATTGTAACTACTTTTAAGGGCAGAAAAGGGTAGAAATTTTTTCCCATCGAAAATGTGTACCAGTTTCATAATTTTATACTCAGCCCATTTAGGGTTGACCAGATCATTATGTAGCTCAAATATAAATGAGATAGCCAAGTTACCTAGAGAATCAGATCTCCTTGTACCTCTTTTAGGCCTGGCTAATTTAGACCAAGCGTTGCTAGCTGCTATAAAGATTGGATGTAAATTGTAACTGACATTTTTTTTTATATTCATTAATTGACTCAAGATCATTTCCCTGGGTGCTCTATCCAAATTTAGAGAGGTTTCTATCTCCAACCAAGCTGGGGATTCTGTTTTAGACCACCAATGAAAGCTTTGTCTAATCAAGTTAGTGTAGTAGTGGGCTACGATGTTGGGTAAGCCCATTCCCCCTGAGGATTTCTTTTTATAAAGTGTTGCCATGGCAACTCTCGCTTTTTTATTATTCCATAGAAACTTGCTAATCAGAGACTGAATGTTGGATAAATAAGGAGTTGAGATGGGAATGGGGATGGACCTGAATACATACAAAATTTTGGGGATTATAAAGGTTTTAACTGACAAATTCTTTCCCCACCATGATAGG
The DNA here is from genome assembly GCF_051348905.1 of Ranitomeya variabilis. Lineage (NCBI taxonomy): Eukaryota > Metazoa > Chordata > Amphibia > Anura > Dendrobatidae > Ranitomeya > Ranitomeya variabilis. The sequence goes on along the minus strand of NW_027507935.1, from coordinate 1,157,650 downwards.
TCTTTCTCTGCAAAATAATTCAAATCGAGTGAAATATTCCTGATTAAGCAATCAAAATTTGCTGGGATGAGTGAGTCCATTTTTTTAGTGATTTTAATCCCCAAATAAACAAAGTCGCTTGTTACCCAGCTCCATGAAGTTGCTTTTTTCAACTCTCCAATCTGGTGGGGATCTAGGTTAAATTGAAGGATTTGGGACTTGGTTTTATTAATTTTAAAATACGATAGCTGGGAAAATAAATCTAGTAAATTTTGGGTTGCAGGAACAGATGTTAGAGGGTCCGTCAGGGTCAGGATGACGTCGTCAGCAAAGAGGCCGATTTTAAACTCTCTGGTTTTTGTTTGGATACCTGTTATATTTTTGTTCTGTCTTATTGACTGAGCTAACGGCTCGATTGCCAACGCGAACAACAGAGGGGACAGGGGGCAACCCTGACGCGTCCCGTTCGAAATTGAGAAAGGTGAGGAGAGGTGATTGTTGGATAGGACTCTAGCTGTGGGACCTGAATAAAGAGCCATAATTGCGGAGATAGAATTTGGATTGAAGCCGAATTGTTGTAAGGTGAGTTTTAAATAAGACCAGTTTAGGCGGTCGAACGCCTTTTCCGCGTCCAATGAGGCAATAATCGAGGGGACTTTTTTTGAGTTAATGATTTTCATCAGATCTATAACCCTCCTTGTACCATCGACAGATTGTCTGCCCCTGACAAACCCAATCTGGTCATTAATTATCAGTTTGGGTAAAAAATTATTGATCCTATTTGCGAGGATTTTAGAGTACAATTTAATGTCCGTATTGACTAAAGAAATTGGTCTATAATTTGGGAGTTGGGCGGGGTCTCCTTTATTTTTGGGTATCAAAATAACCGTGGCTTCCAACATTTCTTTCGGGAATTTGCCTGATGATGCTGCAGAGTTGAAGATTTTTGAAATATATGGAACTAAACTTTCACTAAATGACCTGAAATACTCATTAGTAAAGCCGTCCGGCCCTGGAGCTTTTAGTGTTTTTAAATTTTTAATGTTTTCAGAGATCTCCTCAGATGAGAACGGGGCATTGAGGTTATCCAAGTCCTCAATCGTGATCTTTGGCAAAGTGAGTTTAGAAAGGAATTTTTTTATTTCAGAATCTTCTGGTTGTTTTTGTTGGGGATTTAGATTAAGATTATATAGTTCAGAGAAGAAGGTCGCAAACGCGTCCACAATGTCCTGCGGATGAGTAATCAATCGTCCATTATGGGATGTGATTTTTGCGATCCTATTTTGAACTCTCTGCCTTTTCAGCCTATTTAGCATATACCTGGTCGGCTTATTTAGGGAGGCATACTGTTTGAATTTTGAGGACCTGAGTGACGCGTCATAAAATGAGAAGATCAAAGCCCTCAGTTCCTGTCTAAGCGAAATGATTTCAGATTGTATTTTGGAAGAATGAATGGCTGAGATAGTGATTTCTGATTCTTTATGTTTAATTTTTGATTGTAACTCCTTTATTTTGGCCCTATTTTGTTTTTTTTCCTTAGCCGAGATTTGAATCAGGGCCCCCCTGATCACAGCCTTATGGGCATTCCAAAGGGTGAATGGGTCTATTGATTCTGACTCATTCTCTCGGAAATAGTTCCTAATGATCTGGTCAATTGTATTTTTATGAATTGGGTTATTAAGAATAGATGAATTACACCTCCATGAGACATGAGTTCTAGAAGCGGGGCCGTAAATCAAATCTGCAGTGACGGGTGAATGGTCTGATACTGTTTTGGGTAGAATTGAGATTTTTTTGAATTTAGGTAAGGAAAAAATGCTGGAGATCATCAGGTCGATTCTGGAAGCCGTGTGATGCACATCGGAAAAGTGGGTATACTCAATAGAGGTGGTGTTGAGACATCTGAAAATATCATACAACTCATTTTGGTGGAGCCAATTGTTTAAGGTCAGAGATTTATGTCTATTTTGGGCTGATGAGTCAAGGTGGCCATCAGGGACCACGTTGAAGTCTCCCACCATTATTAGGTCTCCTTTCTTGATCTCCTTCACTTTTTTCATAAGTTTGTTCAGGAATTTAATATGGCCTATATTTGGGACATAAACGTTGACAATCGTGAATGGGTGGTTACCGATACTGCAGATTAGAATGTGGAAATTGCCTTTTGGGTCCTTGTACTCCTCGAAAAATTCGAATGGAATATTACGACTGATTATTGTCATAACACCAGCTTTTTTCGTGCTACCGCATGATTCAAAAATTTGTGAAAACCTTTTGTCTGTGAGTTTTGGGTGATCATAAGATTTAAATTTGGTCTCTTGTATGCAAATTATGTCGGATTTGGATTTGACCAGCTCGTCCCTGATAGTGAATCTCTTTCTCGGGCTGTTGAGGCCCCTAACATTATACGACATTATTTTAAGAGACATTTTTGATTGGAGTTAGGGGAAGCGGAGATTATGCACCTATAGATACCTGTATGTAGAGTTAATGACCAACAAACAGTGTTGAACTAACTACAAGTCAAAGCTATACTTTTAGGGTGCAACAATAACAAGAAAAGAAAAATACAAAAAAGTTTGTAGACACTAATACAATGTGCGTTTTAATACAGTAAAAAAATGAAGAAAAAGGTAACACTTGATACCAGAAACTTGTCCTCTCTGAAGAATCCCTCTGGAGGGTTCTTCACAACACGGGGGAAAGTTCGTGTGTAAGCTCGACTCGGGGCATCCTCCGAGATATGAAAGAGTTGAACAAAGGATAACAGATTAATGAAGAAAAAACAATTATAACAACTGTAGCACTGAGAGCCTTATAGGCTGAAAGTTATTCATTATAACATGTGAACTACTTTTCGTCCAACAGAACAGTACATCAAAGACTTTGGAGCCTGTACAGGAAAGAATCTTTAGTTAAGATCCCACAAATTTTACTGAAAAGTTACTACAGATCCAACCTAAGTGACGGAATTAATGAATCTCTCCCCTTCTTCAGGGGTACCAATGGGGATAGTCTTGCCTCCTTTCATTATCAGGAGCTTGAGTGGAAAACCCCATTTGTATGGGATTCTCATATCTCTTAAGGAACCTGTGACCTTTTTAAAAGCTTTCCTGCCTTCCAGAGTTTCTCTGGAAAGGTCCGCATAGAGTTTCAGATTGTCATAGGGAGCAGGGAATTTTTTCTCCCTTTTAATGAAATTTTGTAGCTGTTCTTTTACATGGTAGAAATGGATCCTGAGAATTGTGTCTCTGGGGAGGTCAGCAGCAATGCTTGAGGGCTTGGGCAACCTATGGATCCTGTCAATGGTTAGCTCCTGATCAGATATGGATGGAATAATTTTTTTGATTAAATTTTGGGTGAATTCAAGAAGATTTGCTGGAGGGACATTTTCGGGTATGCCGCGGATTTTGACATTGTTCCGTCTGTTTCTGTCCTCCTGGTCTGCCACTTTCATCTTAAGCCTTTCTATTTCTAATTTAAGATCTCGATTTTCAGCTGTGTGTATGGCAACTGTTTTTTCTAATCCTTTTATTTTCTCCTCATGCCTTCCTAGTTTTTCAGTGTACACATCTAGTGTTTTTTGTAGTTGGCTAGAGTGTTTTTCAAAATTAAGGAGCATATCCTCTCTGACTTGTTTAGATATTATTTTTAAGTGGGAATCCATCATGCTCAGAAAATAAGCTGGTAACTCATCCGAGCCGGTCTGAACATTTTTGAACCTCCTTCTTGCAGGACTTGCGTTCGGGGAGAAATCTTCCGACTCGTAACCCGAATAGTCAGATTCACCCCCAATCGCTTTCTTACGCTCCTGTGAACCTGGCCTTTTCTTTGTGACAGTAGTATCCATTTCTACAGCCTTATTGTGCTGTTGTGGAGATTTTTTGTTTTGAGATTTACTTTGATAGTCTAATTTGACACCTGAATTCTTTAGAGGGGTCCTCCTTGGGGACCTGGATCTAGATCTAGATCTAGCTGGACTTAATAGGTTTACTGAGTCCTTGGTGGGGTCATAGCGTGATGTGTGTGAGTTATTGGGTTTATGAGAGTTTGATAGGGGGATTTTTGAGGCATAATTTTTAGCACTGGAGCGATTCATTTTACCAGGACTGGTAGCTGGTTATAAGAAAAACTACTAGGGTAGTCCCAAGTCCAAGGACCGGATATGAAGATTACCCACCTAAGTAGTCCCAAGTTTAAAAACTGGCTATTAGAATTCGCCGCCGAAGCAGACCCCACGTCCGAAGACTGGATATGTAGATTTCCCACCCAATTGGTCCCAAGTCTGTAAACTGGCTATTAGAATTCGCCGCCGAAGCAGGCCCCACAACTGAAAACTGGCTATTAGAATTTACCACCGCATTGGTCCCAGAGACTGGCAATGACAATTAAATTTAAGCAGATAAACAAAATTAGATTGACAGCACTCTCGTCCAGGAAATAAGTAAGGTTAATGCAATTAACAAAGATGTCAGCAGACACTGTGATTAGAGAGCTTATAAACAATTGTTATGTTGCTTTACATTAAACGGACCTCCAGACAGGAGCCCCGCTCTGGCAAGCTGTCAAATATGAGATAAATGTAAACAGACATATATATTTCCTTGAAGGTGACAGTAGGGGGGAGTGTTGAGCACAAAGTTAGTCACTGTAAGGGTTAAAGATGTGGCTGGGTAGACTTATTTAGTGATGACTCTATGTCCCAGTAAACATGCCCTCTCCAGGGCTATCACATTAGGGATCCGGTTTAGAGCATACAGTTTAGCTCATGAGTTATTGTAACACAACCCCAGTGGCATGAGGGAGAAAAGAGCAGGAGTTATTGTTATATGTGACAGCCACTTTGGGTTGATGTATAAATTATAGCTCCAGAGAGATGCAGCAAGATTGATCTTCCCCTGTACTTTCCTCTGGTTAGTTTCAGGGGTTAAGAGAGTGGAGGTGTGAGACCGGGGGGGGGCAGAGCCCGCAGCGCCGGCTGTGAGCTGTTATCCCCACTTGCTCGGGGTTGTCAGCCACAGCCGTGTCACTGCCGCTTCACCGCCGCTGGCCGGGCTCTCAGTGCCGGTGTCGGGACTCCCGCCCCGTCACCAGCGAGTGCTAGATGGAAGACACGCCCCCCCTTACCGCCGGTTTAGATGTCTTCTGAGGCGCTCCGGTCCGGATCCTGGTTTTCACAACGGCACTCCGTCACCGCCGCTTCTCTTCTGCCGACTCTCTTGACTCGTGGGGATCTTCACGCCGCGGTGTCCTCCTGAGAGCCGCTGCGGTGTGCTTCTTCCTTCAGTCGGCTTCTAGCAGCCGCCGCTTGTGAGGTGGAATCCCCGCCTCCTGAATGAGTCCGTCGCTGCTCTTCTCCTGACAGGAAGGGAGGAGGGAGGGAGATTTCGCTGCAGCGTCGCAGCTGCTGACTGCTGTACGGGTCTTCACGCCGGAGGGGCGCCTGGTGGCCGGCTTAGCTCTGGCACAGAGAGGCAGACCCTGCTCTAACAGTGAGCCGCGTCCATTACACCCGCTGCTGGTTTAAAGTTCCGGCGGTGTGTGACTCTATGCGCTCTGGCTCCTGCTCACCCGCCCCGCAAGGAGGAGGAGGGAAGCCCCCCTGCCTGCCGCTGGGCCCGACTTGTTGAGCAGCGGTGGATGGGTCCGGGTGGGGGTGGGTGGGAACCCACTTTTCACAGTACCTGAGGGTTCTGAGCCAGGGGTCAGCCAGGTGTATGTTGATTTCTTCTGCCCGGTTATAAGGGCTTGCCGGTGACTTTGCAGTCAGGCCAGAGACAAGGCCTAGGCCTCAGACATGCGGCTAGGCCCCAAAGTCTTCAAAGTCTTCAAAACACGTCCGATTTTGGTAATAAAGGTCTTTAAATGACCCTGACAGTCTTGGGAGTCAATATCCACTGCCCATAGGCGATAAACTGCGTTTTAAATTGTAGATGTGTGCCGATTTTGAGGATGCCTCCACAGAGCTCACTGGCAGCACACCCTACTCCATTGCTGCCTAGGCCACGCCCCATGCCTGGCATTTTTCCAAGCCTTAGGACAATGGATCCTGATTCTTTGTATTTCCACAAGGCGTCTGTATGCATACATTTATCCAAATAACTAGGATTTTGTAGTACTGCAGCATATCTATTTCCCTGATTACCTTTCTATAGGGGTCTGCTTTCATTTGCTTACCAACTGTGCGCACGCATGCTGTGTTGAACAAAATAGGATCCATGATGTATTTCTTCCAGATACTAGGCTGGAGTATATGTTTCCTGTCATAGTACTCAGGGGGTCACAGTTGGCAGTAAACAATAGGCTTCTTATATGTAGATTTGACTAAGATTGGTGTACCCGCATACCTAGCAATTTTTTCTCTCTGGTTATTTCTCCTGTCTCACATATGCTGTAAAGTATTAGCTTCCTTCATTCCCTCGGGTAAAATTACTTATGGCCTATTCAGCCATACTAGTGTTTTAAATGTTTTTAAATGTATGTTTTGCCTGGTTCTGTTTGTGGATTACTATTTTTGTACAATAAAATTGACTATTTAACGTGGATCCCATTGGTTTGCATATCCTTTTCTTTTTGTGTTTAGTGTGTAGCGTGTAACTTAACCCTACACGCTACACGCTACACGCTACACTCTACACCCTACACGCTACACCCTACACTCTACACCGTACACTCTACACGCTACACTCTACACCCTACACCCTACACGCTACACGCTACACTCTACACCCTACACTCTACACGCTACACGCTACACACTACACCCTACACTCTACACGCTACACGCTACACTCTACACGCTACACGCTACATGCTACACGCTACACTCTACACCCTACACCCTACACGCTACACGCTATACTCTACACCCTACACGCTACACTCTACACGCTACACGCTACACTCTACACTCTACACGCTACACGCTACACTCTACACCCTACACGCAACACGCTACACTCTACACCCTACACGCTACACTCTGCACGCTACACGCTACACCCTACACGCTATACTCTGCACGCTACACGCTACACTCTACACCATACACGCTACACCCTACACTCTACACCCTACACCCTACACGCTATACCCGACACCCTACACCCTACATGCTTCACCCTACACGCTACACTCTACACTCTACACCCTACACCCTACACGCTACATGCTACACCCTACACGCTACACTATACACCCTACACTCTACACGCTACACACTACACGTTACACGCTACACACTACACGCTACACGCTACACCCTACACGCTACACGCTACACCCTACACGCTACACGTTACACTCTACACCCTACACCCTACACGCTACACGCTACACCCTACACGCTACACGTTACACTCTACACCCTACACGCTACACTCTACACCCTGCACCCTACACGCTACAATCTACACCCTACACCCTACACGCTACACGCTACACGCTACACCCTTCACCCTACACTCTACACCCTACACCCTACACGCTACACGCTACACCCTACACGCTACACGTTACACTCTACACCCTACACCCTACACCCTACTCTCTACATGCTATACTCTACACCCTACACGCTACACTCTACACCCTACACGCTACACGCTACACCCTACACGCTAAACGCTACAGCTTATACCCTACACTCTACACCGTACACCCTACACGCTACACTCTACACCCTACATGCTACACCCTACACCCTACACCCTACATGCTACACCCTACACTCTACACCCTACACCCTACACACTACACGCTACACCCTACACCCTACACGCTACACTCTACACGCTACACGCTACACTCTACACCCTACACGCAACACCCTACACCCTACACGCTAAACGCTACAGCTTATACCCTACACTCTACACCGTACACCCTACACGCTACACTCTACACCCTACATGCTACACCCTACACCCTACACCCTACATGCTACACCCTACACTCTACACCCTACACCCTACACACTACACGCTACACCCTACACCCTACACGCTACACTCTACACGCTACACGCTACACTCTACACCCTACACCCTACACACTACACGCTGCACCCTACACCCTACACGCTACACTCTACACGCTACACGCTACACTCTACACCCTACACGCTACACCCTACACCCGACACGCTACACCCTGCACGCTACTCTACACGCTACACTCTACACCCTACACTCTACACGCTACATGCTACACTCTACATTCTACACAATACACTCTACACGCTACACTCTACACCCTACACGCTACACTCTACACTCTACACGCTACACGCTACACTCTACACCCTACACGCAACACGCTAAACTCTACACCCTACACGCTACACTCTGCACGCTACACGCTACACCCTACACGCTATACTCTGCACGCTACACGCTACACTCTACACCATACACGCTACACCCTACACTCTACACCCTACACCCTACACGCTATACCCGACACCCTACACCCTACATGCTTCACCCTACACGCTACACTCTACACTCTACACCCTACACCCTACACGCTACATGCTACACCCTACACGCTACACTATACACCCTACACTCTACACGCTACACACTACACGCTACACGCTACACCCTACACGCTACACGCTACACCCTACACGCTACACGTTACACTCTACACCCTACACCCTACACGCTACACGCTACACCCTACACCCTACACGCAACACCCTACACCCTACACCCTACAAACTACACGCTACACCCTACACCCGACACGCTACACCCTGCACGCTACTCTACACGCTACACTCTACACCCTACACTCTACACGCTACATGCTACACTCTACATTCTACACAATACACTCTACACGCTACACTCTACACCCTACACGCTACACTCTACACTCTACACGCTACACGCTACACTCTACACCCTACACGCAACACGCTAAACTCTACACCCTACACGCTACACTCTGCACGCTACACGCTACACCCTACACGCTATACTCTGCACGCTACACGCTACACTCTACACCATACACGCTACACCCTACACTCTACACCCTACACCCTACACGCTATACCCGACACCCTACACCCTACATGCTTCACCCTACACGCTACACTCTACACTCTACACCCTACACCCTACACGCTACATGCTACACCCTACACGCTACACTATACACCCTACACTCTACACGCTACACACTACACGCTACACGCTACACCCTACACGCTACACGCTACACCCTACACGCTACACGTTACACTCTACACCCTACACCCTACACGCTACACGCTACACCCTACACGCTACACGTTACACTCTACACCCTACACGCTACACTCTACACCCTGCACCCTACACGCTACAATCTACACCCTACACCCTACACGCTACACGCTACACGCTACACCCTTCACCCTACACTCTACACCCTACACCCTACACGCTACACGCTACACCCTACACGCTACACGTTACACTCTACACCCTACACCCTACACCCTACTCTCTACATGCTATACTCTACACCCTACACGCTACACTCTACACCCTACACGCTACACGCTACACCCTACACGCTAAACGCTACAGCTTATACCCTACACTCTACACCGTACACCCTACACGCTACACTCTACACCCTACATGCTACACCCTACACCCTACACCCTACATGCTACACCCTACACTCTACACCCTACACCCTACACACTACACGCTACACCCTACACCCTACACGCTACACTCTACACGCTACACGCTACACTCTACACCCTACACGCAACACCCTACACCCTACACCCTACAAACTACACGCTACACCCTACACCCGACACGCTACACCCTGCACGCTACTCTACACGCTACACTCTACACCCTACACTCTACACGCTACATGCTACACTCTACATTCTACACAATACACTCTACACGCTACACTCTACACCCTACACGCTACACTCTACACTCTACACCCTACTCTCTACACGCTTCACGCTACACTCTATACCCTACACTCTACACGCTACACCCTACACCCTACACTCTACATGCTACACCCTACACCCTACACCCTACACTCTACATGCTACACGCTACACGATACATGCTACACGCTACACCCTACACGCTACACTCTACACTCTACACCCTACACGCTACACCCTACACTCTACACCCTACACGCTACACCCTACAATCTACACGCTACACGCTACACTCTACACGCTACACGCTACACTCTACACTCTACACCCTACACCCTTCATGCTACACGCTACACTCTACACCCTACACGCTACACTCTGCATTCTACACGCTACACCCTACACCCTGCACGCTACACTCTGCACGCTACACGCTACACTCTACACCATACACGCTACACCCTACACTCTACACCCTACACCCTACACGCTATACCCGACACCCTACACCCTACATGCTTCACCCTACACGCTACACTCTACACTCTACACCCTACACCCTACACGCTACATGCTACACCCTACACGCTACACTATACACCCTACACTCTACACGCTACACACTACACGCTACACCCTACACGCTACACGCTACACCCTACACGCTACACGTTACACTCTACACCCTACACGCTACACGCTACACCCTACACGCTACACGTTACACTCTACACCCTACACGCTACACTCTACACCCTGCACCCTACACGCTACAATCTACACCCTACACCCTACACGCTACACGCTACACCCTTCACCCTACACTCTACACCCTACACCCTACACGCTACACGCTACACCCTACACGCTACACGTTACACTCTACACCCTACACCCTACACCCTACTCTCTACATGCTATACTCTACACCCTACACGCTACACTCTACACCCTACACGCTACACGCTACACCCTACACGCTAAACGCTACAGCTTATACCCTACACTCTACACCGTACACCCTACACGCTACACTCTACACCCTACATGCTACACCCTACACCCTACACCCTACATGCTACACCCTACACTCTACACCCTACACCCTACACACTACACGCTACACCCTACACCCTGCACGCTACACTCTACACGCTACACGCTACACTCTACACCCTACACGCAACACCCTACACCCTACACCCTACAAACTACACGCTACACCCTACACCCTACACCCTACTCTCTACATGCTATACTCTACACCCTACACGCTACACTCTACACCCTACACGCTACACGCTACACCCTACACGCTAAACGCTACAGCTTATACCCTACACTCTACACCGTACACCCTACACGCTACACTCTACACCCTACATGCTACACCCTACACCCTACACCCTACATGCTACACCCTACACTCTACACCCTACACCCTACACACTACACGCTACACCCTACACGCTACATGCTACACCCTACACGCTACACTCTACACCCTACACTCTACACGCTACACACTACACGCTACACGCTACACCCTACACGCTACACGCTACACCCTACACGCTACACGTTACACTCTGCACCCTACACCCTACACGCTACACGCTACACCCTACACGCTACACGTTACACTCTACACCCTACACGCTACACTCTACACCCTGCACCCTACACGCTACAATCTACACTCTACACCCTACACCCTACACGCTATACCCGACACCCTACACCCTACATGCTTCACCCCACACGCTACACTCTACACTCTACACCCTACACCCTACACGCTACATGCTACACCCTACACGCTACACTCTACACCCTACACTCTACACGCTACACACTACACGCTACACCCTACACGCTACACGCTACACCCTACACGCTACACGTTACACTCTACACCCTACACCCTACACGCTACACGCTACACGCTACACCCTACACGCTACACGTTACACTCTACACCAAACACGCTACACTCTACACCCTGCACCCTACACGCTACAATCTACACCCTACACCCTACACGCTACACGCTACACGCTACACCCTTCACCCTACACTCTACACCCTACACCCTACACGCTACACGCTACACCCTACACGCTACACGTTACACTCTACACCCTACACGCTACACTCTACACCCTGCACCCTACACGCTACAATCTACACCCTACACCCTACACGCTACACGCTACACGCTACACCCTTCACCCTACACGCTACACTCTACACCCTACACGCTACACGCTACACCCTACACGCTAAACGCTACAGCTTATACCCTACACTCTACACCGTACACCCTACACGCTACACTCTACACCCTACATGCTACACCCTACACCCTACATGCTACACCCTACACTCTACACCCTACACCCTACACACTACACGCTACACCCTACACCCTACACGCTACACTCTACACGCTACACGCTACACTCTACACCCTACACACAACACCCTACACCCTACACCCTACAAACTACACGCTACACCCTACACCCTACACCCGACACGCTACACCCTACACGCTACACTCTACACCCTACACGCTACACTCTACACCCTACACTCTACACGCTACATGCTACACCCTAGACGCTACACTCTATACCCTACACTCTACACGCTACACCCTACACCCTACACTCTACATGCTACACCCTACACCCTACACCCTACACTCTACATGCTACACGCTACACGCTACATGCTACACGCTACACGCTACACGCTACACCCTACACGCTACACGCTACACACTACACGCTACACCCTACACCCTACACGCTACACGCTACACTCTACACCCTACACGCTACACCCTACACCCTACACCCTACACGCTACACGCTACACTCTACACCCTACACGCTACACCCTACACTCTACACCCTACACGCTACACACTACACGCTACACGCTACACCCTACACGCTACACGCTACACCCTACACGCTACACGTTACACTCTACACCCTACACCCTACACGCTACACGCTACACCCTACACGCTACACGTTACACTCTACACCCTACACGCTACACTCTACACCCTGCACCCTACACGCTACAATCTACACCCTACACGCTACACGCTACACTCTACACCCTACACGCTACACCCTACACTCTACACCGTACACTCTACACGCTACACGCTACACTCTACACCCTACACCCTAAACGCTACGCGCTACACTCTACACCCTACACGCTACACTCTACACTCTACATGCTACACGCTACACTCTACACTCTACACGCTACACGCTACACCCTACACCCTACACGCTACACGCTACACTCTACAACCTACACGCTACACGCTACACTCTACACGCAACACGCTACACTCTACACCCTACACTCTACACGCTACACGCTACACTCTACACCCTACACTCTACATGCTACACGCTACACTGTACACCCTACATGCAACACGCTACACTCTACACCCTACACGCTACACTCTACACGCTACACGCTACATGCTACACTCTACACTCTACACCATACACCCTACACGCTACACACTATACTCTACACCCTACACGCTACACTCTACACGCTACACGCTACACTCTACACGCTACACTCTACACCCTACACGCAACACGCTACACTCTACACCCTACACCCTACACGCTACACACTACACGCTACACGCTACACCCTACACGCTACACGCTACACCCTACACGCTACACGTTACACTCTACACCCTACACCCTACACACTACACTCTACACGCTACACGTTACACTCTACACCCTGCTCCCTACACGCTACACGCTACACCCTACACGCTACACCCTACACACTACACGTTACACTCTACACCCTACACTCTACACCCTACACTCTACACGCTACACTCTACACCCTACACTCTGCACTCTACACCCTACACCCTACACGCTACACTCTACACCCTACGCCCTACACGCTACACACTACACGCTACACGCTACACCCTACACGCTACACGTTACACTCTACACCCTGCACCCTACACGCTACACGCTACACCCTACACGCTACACGCTACACCCTACACACTACACGTTACACTCTACACCCTACACTCTACACCCTACACTCTACACGCTACACTCTACACCCTACACTCTGCACTCTACACCCTACACCCTACACACTACACGCTACACTCTACACCCTACACGCTACATGCTACACCCTACACCCTACACCCTACACGCTACAATCTACACGCTACACGCTACACCCTATACGCTAGACGCTACACTCTACACGCTACACGATACACGCTACACCCTACACGCTGCACCCTACACTCTACACCCTACACCCTACACGCTACACGCTGCACGCTACACCCTACACTCTACATGCTACACGCTACACGCTACATGCTACACGCTACACCCTACACGCTACACGCTACACACTACATGCTACACCCTACACCCTACACGCTACACGCTACACTCTACACCCTACACGCTACACCCTACACCCTACACCCTACACGCTACACGCTACACTCTACACCCTACACGCTACACCCTACACTCAACACCCTACACGCTACACCCTACACTCTACACCCTACACGCTATACGCTACACTCTACACCCTGCACGCTACACGCTACACCCTACACGCTACACTCTACACCCTACACGCTACACCCTACACCCTACACGCTACACGCTACACGCTACACTCTACACCCTACACGCTACACCCTACACTCCACACCCTACACCCTACATGCTACACGCTACACCCTACACGCTACACATTACACTCTAAACCCTACACTCTACATCCTACACCCTACACTCTACACCCTACACGCTACACTCTACACTCTACACCCTACACCCTACATGCTACACGCTACACGCTACACTCTACACCCTACACGCTACACGCTACACCCTACAAGCTAAACGCTACAAACTACACGCTACATATTACACTCTACACCCTAGCGTGTAGCGTGTAGGTTGTAGAGTGTAGCGTGTAGCATGTAGCGTGTAGGGTGTATGGTGTAGAGTGTAGCATGTAGCGTGTAGGGTGTAGAGTGTAGCGTGTAGGGTGTAGAGTGTAGCATGTAGCGTGTAGGGTGTAGAGTGTAGAGTGTAGCATGTAGCGTGTAGATTGTAGGGTGTACCGTGTAGGGTGTAGAGTGTAGCATGTAGGGTGTAGGGTGTAGAGTGAAGGGTGTAGCGTGTAGAGTGTAGCGTGTAGCGTGTACGGTGTAGGGTGTAGAGTGTAGGGTGTAGCGTGTAGCGTGTAGCTTGTAGGGTGTAGAGTGTAGCGTGTAGCGTGTAGGCTGTAGCGTGTAGGGTGTAGCATGTATCGTGTAGGGTGTAGAGTGTAGCATGTAGCGTGTAGAGTGTAGGGTGTAGCGTGTAGCGTGTGTAGGGTGTAGGGTGTAGAGTGTAGCGTGTAGCGTGTAGGGTGTAGAGTGTATGGTGTAGGGTGTAGAGTGTAGCGTGTAGGGTGTAGCGTGTAGGGTTTAGGGTGTAGGGTGTAGAGTGTAGGGTGTTGCGTGTAGGGTGTAGAGTGTAGCGTGTAGGGTGTAGCGTGTAGAGTGTAGCGTGTAGCGTGTAGGGTGGAGAGTGTAGAGTGTAGGGTGTAGCGTGTAGGGTGTAGAGTGTAGCGTGTAGGGTGTAGAGTGTAGCGTGTAGCGTGCAGGGTGTAGAGTGTAGCGTATAGCGTGTAGGGTGTAGGATGTAGAGTGTAGCGTGTAGGGTGTAGAGTGTAGCGTGTAGAGTGTAGCATGCAGCATGTAGGGTGTAGAGTGTAGAGTGTAGCGTGTAGGGTGAAGCATGTAGGGTGTAGGGTGTCAGGTATAGCGTGTAGGGTGTAGGGTGTAGAGTGTAGGGTGTAGCGTGTATGGTGTAGAGTGTAGCGTGTAGCGTGTAGAGTGTAGCGTGTAGGGTGTAGGGTGTAGCGTGTAGCGTGCAGAGTGTAGCGTGTAGGGTGTAGAGTGTAGCGTGTTGCGTGTAGGGTGTAGAGTGTAGCGTGTAGCGTGTAGAGTGTAGAGTGTAGCGTGTAGCGTGTAGAGTGTAGGGGGTAGGGTGTAGAGTGTAGCGAGTAGCGTGTAGGGTGTAGGGTGTAGAGTGTAGGGTGTAGCGTGTAGGGTGTAGAGTGTAGCGTGTAGGGTGTAGGGTGTAGGGTGTAGTGTGTAGCGTGTAGGGTGTAGCGTGTAGCATGTAGCGTGTAGCGTGTAGCATGTAGACTGTAGCGTGTAGGGTGTAGAGTGTAGCGTGTAGGGTGTAGCGTGTAGCGTGTAGCGTGCAGGGTGTAGAGTGTAGCGTATAGCGTGTAGGGTGTAGAGTGTAGGGTGTAGCATGTAGCGTTTAGAGTGTAGCGTGTAGGGTGTAGGGTGTACAGTGTAGGGTGTAGCGTGTAGCATGTAGGGTGTAGGGTGTAGCGTGTACCGTGTAGCGTATAGAGTGCAGCGTGTAGGGTGTAGAGTGTAGCGTGTAGTGTGTAGCGTGTAGGGTGTAGGGTGTAGCGTGTAGGGTGTAGAGTGTAGCGTGTAGGGTGTAGAGTGTAACATATAGCGTGTAGGGTGTAGGGCATAGTGTGTAGCGTGTACCGTGTAGCGTGTAGAGTGTAGTGTGTAGGGTGTAGAGTGTAGCGTGTAGGGTGTAGAGTGTAGCGTGTAGCGTGTAGCGTGTAGAGTGTAGCGTGCAGGGTGTAGCGTGTAGAGAGTAGTGTGTGGCGTGCAGGGCGTAGGGTGTAGCGTGTAGGGTGTAGAGTGTAGGGTGTAGCATGTAGGGTGTAGGGTGTAGGGTGTAGCGTGTAGGGTGTAGAGTGTAGCGTGTAGGGTGTACGGTGTAGAGTGTAGGGTATAAGCTGTAGCGTTTAGCGTGTAGAGTGTAGCGTGTAGCGTGTAGCGTGTAGCGTGTAGGGTGTAGAGTGTAGGGTGTAGAGTGTAGCGTGTAGCGTGTAGGGTGTAGCGTGTAGGGTGTAGCATGTAGCGTGTAGCGTGTAGCGTGTAGAGTAGGGTGTAGGGTGTAGGGTGTAGAGTGTAGTGTGTAGAGTGTAGAGTGTAGCGTGTAGAGTGTAAAGTGTAGCGTGTAGGGTGTAGCGTGTAGTGTGTAGCGTGTAGCGCGTAGCGTGTAGAGTGTAGGGTATAGAGTGTAGCGTGTAGAGAGTAGGGAGCAGAGTGTAGAGTGTAGCGTGCAGGGTGTAGGGTGTACAGTGTAGGGTGTAGGGTGTAGCGTGTAGCGTGTAGAGTGTAGCATGTAGCGTGTAGATTGTAGGGTGTACCGTGTAGGGTGTAGAGTGTAGCATGTAGGGTGTAGGGTGTAGAGTGAAGGGTGTAGCGTGTAGAGTGTAGCGTGTAGCGTGTACGGTGTAGGGTGTAGAGTGTAGGGTGTAGCGTGTAGCTTGTAGGGTGTAGAGTGTAGCGTGTAGGCTGTAGCGTGTAGGGTGTAGCATGTATCGTGTAGGGTGTAGCGTGTAGCGTGTGTAGGCTGTAGGGTGTAGAGTGTAGCGTGTAGCGTGTAGGGTGTAGAGTGTAGGGTGTAGAGTGTAGCGTGTAGTGTGTAGCGTGTAGGGTGTAGGGTGTAGCGTGTAGGGTGTAGAGTGTAGCGTGTAGGGTGTAGAGTGTAACATATAGCGTGTAGGGTGTAGGGCGTAGTGTGTAGCGTGTACCGTGTAGCGTGTAGAGTGTAGTGTGTAGGGTGTAGAGTGTAGCGTGTAGGGTGTAGAGTGTAGCGTGTAGCGTGTAGCGTGTAGAGTGTGGCGTGCAGGGTGTAGCGTGTAGAGAGTAGTGTGTGGCGTGCAGGGCGTAGGGTGTAGCGTGTAGGGTGTAGAGTGTAGGGTGTAGCATGTAGGGTGTAGGGTGTAGGGTGTAGCGTGTAGGGTGTAGAGTGTAGCGTGTAGGGTGTACGGTGTAGAGTGTAGGGTATAAGCTGTAGCGTTTAGCGTGTAGAGTGTAGCGTGTAGCGTGTAGCGTGTAGCGTGTAGGGTGTAGAGTGTAGGGTGTAGCATGTAGCGTGTAGAGTGTAGCGTGTAGGGTGTAGCGTGTAGCATGTAGCGTGTAGCGTGTAGCATGTAGAGTGTAGCGTGTAGGGTGTAGAGTGTAGCGTGTAGGGTGTAGCGTGTAGCGTGCAGTGTGTAGAGTGTAGCGTATAGCGTGTAGGGTGTAGAGTGTAGGGTGTAGCATGTAGCGTGTAGAGTGTAGCGTGTAGGGTGTAGGGTGTACAGTGTAGGGTGTAGCGTGTAGCATGTAGGGTGTAGGGTGTAGCGTGTAGCGTGTACCGTGTAGCGTATAGAGTGCAGCGTGTAGGGTGTAGAGTGTAGCGTGTAGTGTGTAGCGTGTAGGGTGTAGGGTGTAGCGTGTAGGGTGTAGAGTGTAGCGTGTAGGGTGTAGAGTGTAACATGTAGCGTGTAGGGTGTAGGGCGTAGCGTGTAGCGTGTACCGTGTAGCGTATAGAGTGTAGTGTGTAGGGTGTAGAGTGTAGCGTGTAGGGTGTAGAGTGTAGCGTGTAGCGTGTAGCGTGTAGCGTGTAGAGTGTAGTGTGTAGGGTGTAGCGTGTAGAGTGTAGTGTGTGGCGTGCAGGGCGTAGGGTGTAGCGTGTAGGGTGTAGGGTGTAGAGTGTAGGGTGTAGCATGTAGGGTGTAGGGTGTAGGGTGTAGCGTGTAGGGTGTAGAGTGTAGCGTGTAGGGTGTACGGTGTAGAGTGTAGGGTATAAGCTGTAGCGTTTAGCGTGTAGAGTGTAGCGTGTAGCGTGTAGCGTGTAGCGTGTAGGGTGTAGGGTGTAGAGTGTAGCGTGTAGCGTGTAGCGTGTAGGGTGTAGGGTGTAGCGTGTAGGGTGTAGCATGTAGCGTGTAGCGTGTAGCATGTAGAGTAGGGTGTAGGGTGTAGGGTGTAGAGTGTAGTGTGTAGAGTGTAGAGTGTAGCGTGTAGAGTGTAAAGTGTAGCGTGTAGGGTGTAGCGTGTAGTGTGTAGCGTGTAGCGCGTAGCGTGTAGAGTGTAGGGTATAGAGTGTAGCGTGTAGAGAGTAGGGAGCAGAGTGTAGAGTGTAGCGTGCAGGGTGTAGGGTGTACAGTGTAGGGTGTAGGGTGTAGCGTGTAGCGTGTAGAGTGTAGGGAGTAGGGTGTAGGGTGTAGCGTGTAGGGTGTAGATTGTAGCGTGTAGCGTGTAGCGTGTAGCGTGTAGGGTGTAGCGTGTAGCGTGTAGGGTGTAGCGTGTATCATGTACCGTGTAGCGTGTAGCATGTAGAGTAGGGTGTAGGGTGTAGAGTGTAGCATGTAGGGTGTAGGGTGTAGAGTGTAGGGTGTAGCATGTAGGGTGTAGGGTGTAGGGTGTAGCGTGCAGGGTGTAGAGTGTAGCGTGTAGGGTGTACGGTGTAGAGTGTAGGGTATAAGCTGTAGCGTTTAGCGTGTAGAGTGTAGCGTGTAGCGTGTAGCGTGTAGGGTGTAGAGTGTAGGGTGTAGAGTGTAGCGTGTAGCGTGTAGCGTGTAGGGTGTAGGGTGAAGCGTGTAGGGTGTAGCATGTAGCGTGTAGCGCGTAGCATGTAGAGTAGGGTGTAGGGTGTAGGGTGTAGAGTGTAGTGTGTAGAGTGTGGAGTGTAGCGTGTAGAGTGTAAAGTGTAGCGTGTAGGGTGTAGCGTGTAGTGTGTAGCGTGTAGCGCGTAGCGTGTAGAGTGTAGGGTATAGAGTGTAGCGTGTAGAGAGTAGGGAGCAGAGTGTAGAGTGTAGCGTGCAGAGTGTAGGGTGTACAGTGTAGGGTGTAGGGTGTAGCGTGTAGCATGTAGAGTGTAGGGAGTAGGGTGTAGCGTGTAGCGTGTAGGGTGTAGCGTGTAGCGTGTAGGGTGTAGCGTGTATCATGTACCGTGTAGCGTGTAGCATGTAGAGTAGGGTGTAGGGTGTAGAGTGTAGCGTGTAGGGTGTAGGGTGTAGAGTGTAGGGTGTAGCATGTAGGATGTAGGGTGTAGGGTGTAGCGTGTAGGGTGTAGAGTGTAGCGTGTAGGGTGTACGGTGTAGAGTGTAGGGTATAAGCTGTAGCGTTTAGCGTGTAGAGTGTAGCGTGTAGCGTGTAGCGTGTAGGGTGTAGAGTGTAGGGTGTAGAGTGTAGCGTGTAGCGTGTAGCGTGTAGGGTGTAGGGTGAAGCGTGTAGGGTGTAGCATGTAGCGTGTAGCGTGTAGCATGTAGAGTAGGGTGTAGGGTGTAGGGTGTGGAGTGTAGCGTGTAGAGTGTAAAGTGTAGCGTGTAGGGTGTAGCGTGTAGTGTGTAGCGTGTAGCGCGTAGCGTGTAGAGTGTAGGGTATAGAGTGTAGCGTGTAGAGGGTAGGGAGCAGAGTGTAGAGTGTAGCGTGTAGGGTGTAGGGTGTACAGTGTAGGGTGTAGGGTGTAGCGTGTAGCGTGTAGAGTGTAGGGAGAAGGGTGTAGGGTGTAGCGTGTAGGGTGTGGAGTGTAGCGTGTAGCGTGTAGGGTGTAGCGTGTAGCGAGTAGGGTGTAGCGTGTATCATGTACCGTGTAGCGTGTAGCATGTAGAGTAGGGTGTAGGGTGTAGAGTGTAGCGTGTAGCGTGTAGTGTGTAGCGTGTAGAGTGTAAAGTGTAGCGTGTAGTGTGTAGTGTGTAGCGTGTAGCGCGTAGCGTGTAGAGTGTAGGGTATAGAGTGTAGCGTGTAGAGAGTAGGGAGTAGAGTGTAGAGTGTAGCGTGTAGGGTGTAGAGTGTAGCGAGTAGCGTGTAGTGTGTAGGGTGTAGGGTGTAGAGTGTAGGGTGTAGCGTGTAGGGTGTAGAGTGTAGCGTGTAGGGTGTAGCGTGTAGCGTGCAGGTGTAGAGTGTAGCGTATAGCGTGTAGGGTGTAGGGTGTAGAGTGTAGGGTGTAGCGTGTAGAGTGTAGCGTGTAGCGTGTAGGGTGTAGGGTGTACAGTGTAGGGTGTAGGGTGTAGCGTGTAGAGTGTAGTGTGTGGCGTGCAGGGCGTAGGGTGTAGCGTGTAGGGTGTAGGGTGTAGAGTGTAGGGTGTAGCATGTAGGGTGTAGGGTGTAGGGTGTAGCGTGTAGGGTGTAGAGTGTAGCATGTAGGGTGTACGGTGTAGAGTGTAGGGTATAAGCTGTAGCGTTTAGCGTGTAGAGTGTAGCGTGTAGCGTGTAGGGTGTAGGGTGTAGAGTGTAGCGTGTAGGGTGTAGAGTGTAGAGTGTAGAGAGTAGGGTGTAGAGTGTAGGGTGTAGCGTGTAGGTTGTAGCGTGTAGCGTGTAGCGTGTAGGGTGTAGGGTGTAGAGTGTAGGGTGTAGCGTGTAGCGTGTAGCGTGTTGGTTGTAGGGTGTAGAGTTTAGGGTGTAGCGTGTAGGGTGTAGCGTGTAGCGTGTAGCGTGTAGAGTGTAGCGTCTAGCGTGTAGCGTATAGTGTGTAGCGTGTAGATTGTAGCGTGTAGGGTGTAGGGTGTAGGGTGTACCGTGTAGGGTGTAGCGTGTAGCGTGTAGCGTGTAGAGTGTAGCATGTAGGGTGTAGCAAGTAGCGTGTATTGTGTAGGGTGTAGAGTGTAGCATGTAGCGTGTAGAGTGTAGGGTGTAGCGTGTAGAGTGTAGCGTGTAGAGTGTAGAGTGTAGCGTGTAGCGTGTAGGGTGTCACTTTTTCCTCTGATGAAGACGCTTGAGTAGCGTCGATACGCGTGGGGTAAAGGGCTTCCTTTGTTTTTTTCCCGAGGGACAGGACTTGGGTAACTTATCTTTACAACTGCTATGGAATTACACCTATTTACTTCATGCATGGCCTGGCATTTTTCCAAGCCTTAGGACAATGGATCCTGATTCTTTGTATTTCCACAAGGCGTCTGTATGCATACATTTATCCAAATAACTAGGATTTTGTAGTACTGCAGCATACCTATTTCCCTGATTACCTTTCTATAGGGGTCTGCTTTCATTTGCTTACCAACTGTGCGCACGCATGCTGTGTTGAACAAAATAGGATCCATGATGTATTTCTTCCAGATACTAGGCTGGAGTATATGTTTCCTGTCATAGTACTCAGGGGGTCACAGTTGGCAGTAAACAATAGGCTTCTTATATGTAGATTTGACTAAGATTGGTGTACCCGCATACCTAGCAATTTTTTCTCTCTGGTTATTTCTCCTGTCTCACATATGCTGTAAAGTATTAGCTTACTTCATTCCCTCGGGTAAAATTACTTATGGCCTATTCAGCCATACTAGTGTTTTAAATGTTTTTAAATGTATGTTTTGCCTGGTTCTGTTTGTGGATTACTATTTTTGTACAATAAAATTGACTATTTAACGTGGATCCCATTGGTTTGCATATCCTTTTCTTTTTGTGTTTAGTGTGTAGCGTGTAACTTAACCCTACACGCTACACGCTACACGCTACACTCTACACCCTACACGCTACACCCTACACTCTACACCGTACACTCTACACGCTACACGCTACACTCTACACCCTACACCCTACACGCTACACGCTACACTCTACACCCTACACCCTACACGCTACACGCTACACTCTACACGCTACACGCTACACTCTACACCCTACACCCTACACGCTACACGCTACACTCTACACTCTACACGCTACACGCTACAATCTACACCCTACACGCAACACGCTACACTCTACACCCTACATGCTACACTCTGCACGCTACACGCTACACCCTACACGCTATACTCTGCACGCTACACTCTACACCATACACGCTACACCCTACACTCTACACCCTACACCCTACACGCTATACCCGACACCCTACACCCTACATGCTTCACCCTACACGCTACACTCTACACTCTACACCCTACACCCTACACGCTACATGCTACACCCTACACGCTACAATCTACACCCTACACCCTACACGCTACACGCTACACGCTACACCCTTCACCCTACACTCTACACCCTACACCCTACACGCTACACGCTACACCCTACACGCTACACGTTACACTCTACACCCTACACCCTACACCCCACTCTCTACATGCTATACTCTACACCCTACACGCTACACTCTACACCCTACACGCTACACGCTACACCCTACACGCTAAACGCTACAGCTTATACCCTACACTCTACACCGTACACCCTACACGCTACACTCTACACCCTACATGCTACACCCTACACCCTACACCCTACATGCTACACCCTACACTCTACAACCTACACCCTACACACTACACGCTACACCCTACACCCTACACGCTACACTCTACACGCTACACGCTACACTCTACACCCTACACGCAACACCCTACACCCTACACCCTACAAACTACACGCTACACCCTACACCCGACACGCTACACCCTACACGCTACACTCTACACGCTACACTCTACACCCTACACGCTACACTCTACACCCTACACTCTACACGCTACATGCTACACTCTACATTCTACACAATACACTCTACACGCTACACCCTACACGCTACACCCTACACTCTACACGCTACACGCTACACGCTACACTCTACACGCTACACGCTACACTCTACACTCTACACCCTACACGCTACACGCTATACTCTACACCCTACACGCTACACTCTACACGCTACACGCTACACGCTACACTCTACACGCTACACGCTACACTCTACACCCTACACGCAACACGCTACACTCTACACCCTACACGCTACACTCTACACGCTACACGCTACACTCTACACTCTACACCCTACACTCTACACCCTACACTCTACACGCTACACTCTACACCCTACACTCTGCACTCTACACCCTACACCCTACACGCTACACGCTACAATCTACACCCTACACGCTACACCCTACACCCTACACCCTACATGCTACACGCTACACTCTACACCCTACACCCTACACTCTACACCCTACACGCTACACCCTACACTCTACACGCTACACGCTACACGCTACACTCTACACGCTACACGCTACACTCTACACTCTACACCCTACACGCTACACGCTATACTCTACACCCTACATGCTACACTCTACACGCTACACGCTACACGCTACACTCTACACGCTACACGCTACACTCTACACCCTACACGCAACACGCTACACTCTACACCCTACACGCT
Source organism: Ranitomeya variabilis (assembly GCF_051348905.1). NCBI lineage: Eukaryota > Metazoa > Chordata > Amphibia > Anura > Dendrobatidae > Ranitomeya > Ranitomeya variabilis. The sequence goes on along the minus strand of NW_027507935.1, from coordinate 1,133,659 downwards.
ACACTCTACACGCTACACGCTACACTCTACACTCTACACGCTACACTCTACACCCTACACGCAACACGCTACACTCTGCACGCTACACGCTACACCCTACACGCTATACTCTGCACGCTACACGCTACACTCTACACCATACACGCTACACCCTACACTCTACACCCTACACCCTACACGCTATACCCGACACCCTACACCCTACATGCTTCACCCTACACGCTACACTCTACACTCTACACCCTACACCCTACACGCTACATGCTACACCCTACACGCTACAATCTACACCCTACACCCTACACGCTACACGCTACACGCTACACCCTTCACCCTACACTCTACACCCTACACCCTACACGCTACACGCTACACCCTACACGCTACACGTTACACTCTACACCCTACACCCTACTCTCTACATGCTATACTCTACACCCTACACGCTACACTCTACACCCTACACGCTACACGCTACACCCTACACGCTAAACGCTACAGCTTATACCCTACACTCTACATCGTACACCCTACACGCTACACTCTACACCCTACATGCTACACCCTACACCCTACATGCTACACCCTACACTCTACAACCTACACCCTACACACTACACGCTACACCCTACACCCTACACGCTACACTCTACACGCTACACGCTACACTCTACACCCTACACGCAACACCCTACACCCTACACCCTACAAACTACACGCTACACCCTACACCCTACACCCGACACGCTACACCCTACACGCTACACTCTACACGCTACACTCTACACCCTACACGCTACACTCTACACTCTACACCCTACTCTCTACACGCTACACTCTATACCCTACACTCTACACGCTACACCCTACACCCTACACTCTACATGCTACACTCTACACCCTACACCCTACACTCTACATGCTACACGCTACACGATACATGCTATACGCTACACCCTACACGCTACACGCTACACTCTACACACTACACGCTACACCCTACAGCCTACACCCTACACGCTACACGCTACACTCTACACCCTACACGCTACACCCTACACCATACACCCTACACGCTACACGCTACACGCTAGACTCTACACCCTACACGCTACACCCTACACTCTACACCCTACACGCTACACCCTACACTCTACACGCTACACGCTACACGCTACACTCTACACGCTACACGCTACACTCTACACTCTACACCCTACACCCTACACGCTACACGCTATACTCTACACCCTACACGCTACACTCTACACGCTTCACGCTACACGCTACACTCTACACGCTACACGCTACACTCTACACCCTACACGCAACACGCTACACTCTACACCCTACACGCTACACTCTGCATTCTACACGCTACACCCTACACCCTGCACGCTACACTCTGCACGCTACACGCTACACTCTACACTCTACACCCTACACCCTACACGCTACACGCTATACTCTACACCCTACACGCTACACTCTACACGCTACACGCTACACTCTACACGCTACACGTTACACTCTACACCCTACACGCAACACGCTACACTCTACACCCTACACGCTACACTCTGCATTCTACACGCTACACCCTACACCATACACGCTACACCCTACACTCTACACCCTACACTCTACACGCTACACTCTACACCCTACACTCTACACTCTACACCCTACACCCTACACGCTACACGCTACACTCTACACCCTGCACCCTACACGCTACACGCTACACCCTACACCCTACACGCTACAATCTACACCCTACACCCTACACACTACACGCTACACCCTACACTCTACACCCTACACCCTACACGCTACAATCTACACCCTACACCCTACACTCTACACGCTACACCCTACACGCTACACCCTACACGCAACACGCTACACTCTACACCCTACAAGCTACACTCTGCACGCTACACGCTACACATGTAGAGTGTAGCATGTAGCATGTAGAGTGTAGGGTGTAGGGTGTAGCGTGTAGAGTGTAGGGTATAGAGTGTAGCGTGTAGAGAGTAGGGTGTAGAGTGTAGAGTGTAGCGTGTAGGGTGTAGAGTGTAGCGTGTAGAGTGTATTGTGTAGAATGTAGAGTGTAGCATGTAGCGTGTAGAGTGTAGGGTGTAGAGTGTAGCGTGTAGGGTGTAGAGTGTAGCGTGTAGAGTGTAGCGTGTAGGGTGTAGCGTGTCGGGTGTAGGGTGTAGGGTGTAGCGTGTAGTTTGTAGGGTGTAGGGTGTAGGGTGTTGCGTGTAGGGTGTAGAGTGTAGCGTGTAGCGTGTAGAGTGTAGCGTGTAGGGTGTAGGGTGTAGCGTGTAGTGTGTAGGGTGTAGGTTCTAGAGTGTAGGGTGTAGCATGTAGGGTGTAGGGTGTAGCATGTAGGGTGTAGAGTGTAGCGTGTAGGGTGTACGGTGTAGAGTGTAGGGTATAGCGTGTAGCGTGTAGGGTGTAGGGTGTAGAGTGTAGAGTGTACCGTGTAGCGTGTAGAGTGTAGCGTGTAGGGTGTAGAGTGTAGCGTGTAGGGTGTAGAGTATAGCATGTAGAGAGTAGGGTGTAGGGTGTAGAGTGTAACGTGTAGGGTGTGTAGGGTGTAGGGTGTAGAGTGTAGGGTGAAGGGTGTAGCCTGTAGCGTGTAGCGTGTAGGGTGTAGGTTGTAGATTGTAGCGTGTAGGGTGTAGCATGTAGCGTGTATGGTGTAGGGTGTAGAGTGTAGAGTGTAGCGTGTAGGGTGAAGCATGTAGGGTGTAGGGTGTCGGGTATAGCGTGTAGGGTGTAGGGTGTAGAGTGTAGGGTGTAGCGTGTATGGTGTAGAGTGTAGCATGTAGTGTGCAGAGTATAGCGTGTAGCGTGTAGCGTGCAGAGTGTAGCGTGTAGGGTGTAGAGTGTAGCGTGTTGCGTGTAGCGTGTAGTTTGTAGCGTGTAGGGTGTAGGGTGTAGAGTGTAGCGTGTAGGGTGTAGCATGTAGCGTGTAGGGTGTAGGGTGTATAGTGTAGAGTGTAGCGTGTAGTGTGAAGCATGCAGGGTGTAGGGTGTCGGGTATAGCGTGTAGGGTGTAGGGTGTAGAGTGTAGGGTGTAGCGATATAATGTAGAGTGTAGCGTGTAGAGTGTAGCGTGTAGGGTGTAGCGTGTAGCGTGCAGAGTGTAGCGTGTAGGGTGTAGAGTGTAGCGTGTTGCGTGTAGGGTGTAGCGTGTAGGGTGTAGAGTATTGTGTGTAGCGTGTAGGGTGTAGGGTGTAGAGTGTAGGGTGTAGCGTGTAGCGTGTAGGGTGTAGGGTGTAGATTGTAGCGTGTAGGGTGTAGGGTGGAGCGTGTAGCGTGTAGGGTGCAGGGTGTAGAGTGTAGCGTGTAGCGTGTAGGGTGTAGGGTGTAGAGTGTAGAGTGTAGGGTGTAGAGTGTAGCGTGTAGAGTGTAGGGTGTAGAGTGTAGGGTGTAGCGTGTATGGTGTAGGGTGTAGCGTGTAGAATGCAGAGTGTAGCGTGTAGGGTGTAGAGTGTAGCGTGTTGCGTGTAGGGTGTAGAGTGTAACGTGTAGCGTGTAGAGTGTAGCGTGTAGCGTGTAGCGTGTAGAGTGTAGCGTGTAGGGTGTAGAGTATAGCGTGTAGCGTGTAGGGTGTAGGGTGTAGAGTGTAGAGTGTAGCGTGTAGCGTGCAGAGTGTAGCGTGCAGGGTGTAGGGTGTAGCGTGTAGAATGCAGAGTGTAGCGTGTAGGGTGTAGAGTGTAGCGTTTTGCGTGTAGGGTGTAGAGTGTAGCGTGTAGCGTGTAGAGTGTAGCGTGTAGCGTGTAGCGTGTAGAGTGTAGGGTGTAGCGTGTAGGGTGTAGAGTGTAGCGTGTAGCGTGTAGAGTGTAGCGTGTAGCGTGTAGCGTGTAGAGTGTAGGGTGTAGCGTGTAGGGTGTAGAGTGTAGGGTGTAGCGTGTAGGGTGTAGAGTGTAGCGTGTAGCGTGTAGCGTGTAGGGTGTAGGGTGTAGCGTGTAGGGTGTAGAGTGTAGCGTGTAGCGTGTAGGGTGTAGGCTGTAGGGTGTAGCGTGTAGTGTGTAGAGTGTAGCGTGTAGCGTGTAGGGTGTAGCGTGTAAAATGTATCGTGTAGCGTGTAGCATGTAGAGTGTAGGGTGTAGGGTGTAGGGTGTAGCATGTAGAGTGTAGGGTGTAGGGTGTAGCGTGCAGAGTGTAGGGTATAGAGTGTAGCGTGTAGAGAGTAGGGTGTAGAGTGTAGAGTGTAGCGTGTATGGTGTAGAGTGTAGCGTGTAGAGTGTATTGTGTAGAATGTAGAGTGTAGCATGTAGCGTGTAGAGTGTAGGGTGTAGAGTGTAGCGTGTAGGGTGTAGAGTGTAGCGTGTAGAGTGTAGCGTGTAGGGTGTAGCGTGTCGGGTGTAGGGTGTAGGGTGTAGCGTGTAGTTTGTAGGTTGTAGGGTGTAGGGTGTTGCGTGTAGGGTGTAGAGTGTAGCGTGTAGCGTGTAGAGTGTAGCGTGTAGGGTGTAGGGTGTAGCGTGTAGTGTGTAGGGTGTAGGTTGTAGAGTGTAGGGTGTAGCATGTAGGGTGTAGGGTGTAGGGTGTAGCATGTAGGGTGTAGAGTGTAGCGTGTAGGGTGTACGGTGTAGAGTGTAGGGTATAAGCTGTAGCGTTTAGCGTGTAGGGTGTAGCGTGTAGCGTGTAGGGTGTAGAGTGTAGCGTGTAGGGTGTAGAGTATAGCATGTAGAGAGTAGGGTGTAGGGTGTAAGGTGAAGGGTGTAGCGTGTAGCGTGTAGCGTGTAGGGTGTAGCGTGTAGCGTGTAGGGTGTAGGGTGTAGAGTGTAGGGTGAAGGGTGTAGCGTGTAGCGTGTAGCGTGTAGGGTGTAGGGTGTAGATTGTAGCGTGTAGGGTGTAGCATGTAGCGTGTAGGGTGTAGGGTGTAGAGTGTAGAGTGTAGCGTGTAGGGTGAAGCATGTAGGGTGTAGGGTGTCGGGTATAGCGTGTAGGGTGTAGGGTGTAGAGTGTAGGGTGTAGCGTGTATGGTGTAGAGTGTAGCGTGTAGCGTGCAGAGTATAGCGTGTAGGGTGTAGCGTGTAGCGTGCAGAGTGTAGCGTGTAGGGTGTAGAGTGTAGCGTGTTGCGTGTAGGGTGTAGAGTGTAGCGTGTAGCGTGTAGAGTGTAGAGTGTAGCGTGTAGCGTGTAGAGTGTAGCGTGTAGGGTGTAGAGTATAACGTGTAGCGTGTAGGGTGTAGGGTGTAGAGTGTAGAGTGTAGCATGTAGCGTGTAGTGTGTAGAGTGTAGCGTGTAGCGTGTAGAGTGTAGGGTGTAGCGTGTAGCGTGTAGCGTGTAGAGTGTAGGGTGTAGAGTGTAGCATGTAGCGTGTAGGGTGTAGGGTGTAGAGTGTAGCGTGTAGCGTGTAGAGTGTACGGTGTAGAGTGTAGGGTGTAGCGTGTAGGGTGTAGAGTGTAGCGTGTAGCGTGTAGCGTGTAGGGTTAAGTTACACGCTACACACTAAACACAAAAAGAAAAGGATATGCAAACCAATGGGATCCACGTTAAATAGTCAATTTTATTGTACAAAAATAGTAATCCACAAACAGAACCAGGCAAAACATACATTTAAAAACATTTAAAACACTAGTATGGCTGAATAGGCCATAAGTAATTTTACCCGAGGGAATGAAGGAAGCTAATACTTTACAGCATATGTGAGACAGGAGAAATAACCAGAGAGAAAAAATTGCTAGGTATGCGGGTACACCAATCTTAGTCAAATCTACATATAAGAAGCCTATTGTTTACTGCCAACTGTGACCCCCTGAGTACTATGACAGGAAACATATACTCCAGCCTAGTATCTGGAAGAAATACATCATGGATCCTATTTTGTTCAACACAGCATGCGTGCGCACAGTTGGTAAGCAAATGAAAGCAGACCCCTATAGAAAGGTAATCAGGGAAATAGATATGCTGCAGTACTACAAAATCCTAGTTATTTGGATAAATGTATGCATACAGACGCCTTGTGGAAATACAAAGAATCAGGATCCATTGTCCTAAGGCTTGGAAAAATGCCAGGCCATGCATGAAGTAAATAGGTGTAATTCCATAGCAGTTGTAAAGATAAGTTACCCAAGTCCTGTCCCTCGGGAAAAAAACAAAGGAAGCCCTTTACCCCACGCGTATCGACGCTACTCAAGCGTCTTCATCAGAGGAAAAAGTGACACCCTACACGCTACACGCTACACTCTACACCCTACACAATACACGCTACTTGCTAGACCCTACATGCTACACTCTACACGCTACACGCTACACGCTACACCCTACACGGAACACGCTACTTGCTACACCCTACATGCTACACTCTACACGCTACACGCTACACCCTACACCCTACACCCTACACGCTACACGCTACACCCTACACCCTACACCCTACACGCTACAATCTACACGCTACACACTACACACTATACGCTACACGCTAGACGCTACACTCTACACGCTACACGATACACGCTACACCCTACACGCTACATCCTACACTCTACACCCTACACCCTACACGCTACACGCTACACGCTACACGCTACACCCTACACTCTACAGCCTACACCCTACACGCTACACGCTACACGATACACCCTACACGCTACACCCTACACTCTACACCCTACACGCTACACGCTACACGTTACACTCTACACCCTACACCCTACACTCTGCACCCTACACCCTACTCTCTACACGCTACACTCTACACCCTACACGCTACACTCTACACTCTACACCCTACACCCTACACGCTACACGCTACACGCTACACTCTACACGCTAAACGCTACAGCTTATACCCTACACTCTACACCGTACACCCTACATGCTACACTCTACACCCTACACGCTACACCCTACACCCTACACCCTACATGCTACACCCTACACTCTACACCCTACACCCTACACGCTACACCCTATGCCCTGCACGCCACACACTAAACTCTACACGCTACACCCTACACCCTACACTGTACACCCTACACCCTACACGCTACACGCTACACTCTACACGCTACACCCTACACTCTACACCCTACACCCTACACGCTATACGCTACACTCTACACCCTGCACGCTACACGCTACACCCTACACGCTACACTCTACACCCTACACGCTACACCCTACACTCTACACCCTACACCCTACACGCTACTCGCTACACTCTACACCCTACACGCTACACTCTACACTCTACTCCCTACTCTCTACACGCTACACTCTATACCCTACACTCTACACGCTACGCGCTACACGCTACACACTACACACTACACGCTACACTTTACACTCTACACGCTACACACTACACGCTACACGCTACACTCTACACCCTACACCCTACTCTACATGCTACACGCTACACGGTACATGATACACGCTACACCCTACACGCTACACGCTACACCCTACACGCTACACGCTACACTCCACACCCTACACGCTACACCCTACACCCTACTCCCTACACTCTACACGCTACACGCTACACCCTACACCCTACACTGTACACCCTACACCCTACATGCTACACTCTACACTCTGCTCCCTACTCTCTACACGCTACACTCTATACCCTACACTCTACACGCTACGCGCTACACGCTACACACTACACGCTACACCCTACACGCTACACTTTACACTCTACACGCTACACTCCACACTCTACACACTACACTCTACACCCTACACCCTACACCCTACTCTACATGCTACACGCTACACGCTACATGCTACACCCTACACGCTTCACCCTACACCCTACACGCTACACGCTACACTCTACACCCTACTCTACACCCTACACGCTACACACTACACGCTACACTCTACACGCTAAACGCTACAGCTTATACCCTACACTCTACACCGTACACCCTACACGCTACACTCTACACCCTGCACGCTACACCCTACACCCTACATGCTACACCCTACACTCTACACCCTACACCCTACATGCTACACTCTACACCCTACACCCTACTCTACATGCTACACGCTACACGGTACATGATACACGCTACACTCTACACCCTACACGCTACACCCTACACCCTACTCCCTACACTCTACACGCTACACGCTACACCCTACACCCTACACTGTACACCCTACACCATGCACACTACACTCTACACTCTGCTCCCTACTCTCTACACGCTACACTCTATAGCCTACACTCTACACGCTACGCGCTACACGCTACACACTACACGCTACACCCTACTCTACATGCTACACGCTACACGCTACATGCTACACCCTACACGCTACACCCTACACCCTACACGCTACACGCTACACTCTACACCCTACACTCTACACCCTACACGCTACACGCTACACGCTACACTCTACACGCTAAACGCTACAGCTTATACCCTACACTCTACACCGTACACCCTACACTCTACACCGTACACCCTACACGCTACACTCTACACGCTACATGCTACACCCTACACGCTACACCCTACACCCTACACGCTACACGCTACACGCTACACTCTACACCCTACACTCTACACCCTACACGCTACACGCTACACGCTACACTCTACACGCTAAACGCTACAGCTTATACCCTACACTCTACACCGTACACCCTACACGCTACACTCTACACCCTGCACGCTACACCCTACACCCTACATCCTACATGCTACACCCTACACTCTACACCCTACACCCTACACGCTACACCCTACGCCCTGCACGCCACACACTACACTCTACACGCTACACCCTACACGCTACACTCTACACGCTACACGCTACACGCTACACTCTACACCCTACACGCTACACTCTACACCCTACACACTACACTCTACACGCTACACGCTACACCCTACACGCTACATGTTACACTCTACACCCTACACGCTACACTCTACACCCTACACGCTACACCCTACACCCTACACGCTACACACTACACGCTACACTCTACACCCTACACGCTGCACTCTATACGCTACACGGTACACGCTACACGCTACACCCTACACCCTACATGCTACAGGCTACACCCTACACTGTACACCCTACACCCTACACGCTACACTCTACACGCTACCTGCTACACCCTACACTCTACACCCTACACGCTATACGCTACACTCTACACCCTGCACGCTACACGCTACACGCTACACCCTACACGCTACACTCTACACCCTACACGCTACACTCTACATGCTACACGCTACACGCTACATGCTACACGCTACACCCTACACGCTACACTCTACACCCTACACCCTACACCCTACACGCTACACTCTACACCCTACACGCTACACCCTACACTCTACACCCTACACCCTACACGCTACTCGCTACACTCTACACCCTACCCGCTACACTCTACACGCTACACGCTACACTCTACACTCTACACGCTACACGCTACACTCTACACCCTACACGCAACACGCTACACTCTACACCTTACACGCTACACTCTGCACGCTACAAGCTACACCCTACACCCTACACGCTACACTCTACACGCTACACGCTACACTCTACACCATACACGCTACACTCTACATCCTACACCCTACACGCTATACGCTACACTCTACACCCTGCACGCTACACGCTACACTCTACACCCTACACCCTACACGCAACACCCTACACTCTACACCCTACACCCTAAATCCTACACGCTACACCCTACACGCTACACTCTACACCCTACACCCTACACTCTACACCCTACACGCTACAAGCTACACTCTACACCCTACACCCTACACACGCTACACCCTACACTCTACACGCTACATGCTACACTCTACACCCTACACGATACATGCTACACCCTACACGCTACAGCCTACACGCTACACGCTACACTCTACACCCTACAAGCTACACGCTACACGCTACACCCTACACTCTACACCCTACACCGTACACGCTACACGCTACACTCTACACGCTACACCCTTCACTCTACACCCTACACCCTACATGCTACACTCTACACCCTACACGATACACCCTACAATCTACACGCTACATGCTACACTCTACACTCTACACCCTACACCCTACACGCTACATGCTACACTCTACACCCTACACGCTACACTCTACACCCTACACGCTACATGCTACACTCTACACCATACACCCTACACGCTACATGCTACACGCTACACTCTACACCCTACACGCTACACGCTAGGGTGTAGAGTGTAATATGTAGCGTGTAGTTTGTAGCGTTTAGCTTGTAGGGTGTAGCGTGTAGCGTGTAGGGTGTAGAGTGTAGCGTGTAGCGTGTAGCATGTAGGGTGTAGGGTGTAGAGTGTAGAGTGTAGCGTGTAGGGTGTAGAGTGTAGGGTGTAGGGTTTAGAGTGTAATGTGTAGCGTGTAGGGTGTAGCGTGTAGCATGTAGGGTGTAGGGTGTGGAGTGTAGGGTGTAGCGTGTAGGGTGTAGAGTGTAGCGTGTAGCGTGTAGGGTGTAGAGTGTAGCGTGTAGCATGTAGGGTGTAGGGTGTAGAGTGTAGAGTGTAGCGTGTAGCGTGTAGCATGTAGGGTGTAGGGTTTAGAGTGTAATGTGTAGCGTGTAGGGTGTAGCGTGTAGCATGTAGGGTGTAGGGTGTGGAGTGTAGGGTGCAGCGTGTAGGGTGTAGAGTGTAGCGTGCAGCGTGTAGGGTGTAGAGTGTAGGGTGTAGCGTGTAGGGTGTAGAGTGTAGCGTGTAGGGTGTAGCGTGTAGCGTGCAGGGTGTAGAGTGTAGCGTATAGCGTGTAGGGTGTAGAGTGTAGGGTGTAGCGTGTAGGGTGTAGAGTGTAGGGTGTAGCGTGTAGGGTGTAGAGTGTAGCGTGTAGCGTGTAGGGTGTAGGGTGTAGGGTGTAGCGTGTAGGGTGTAGAGTGTAGCGTGTAGCGTGTAGAGTGTAGGGTGTAGGGTGTTAGCATGTAGTGTGTAGCGTGTAGCGTGTAGGGTGTAGCGTGTAGCATGTAGCGTGTAGCGTGTAGCATGTAGAGTGTAGGGTGTAGGGTGTAGCATGTAGAGTGTAGGGTTGTAGGGTGTAGCGTGTAGAGTGTAGGGTATAGAGTGTAGCGTCTAGGGTGTAGAGTGTAGCGTGTACCGTGTAGGGTGTAGAGAGTAGGGTGTAGGGTGTAGCGTGTAGGGTGTAGGGGGTAGAGTGTAACGTGTAGCGTGTAGGGTGTAGCGTGTAGCGTGTAGGGTGTAGGGTGTAGAGTGTAGGGTGTAGCGTGTAGGGTGTAGCGTGTAGCGTGTAGGGTGTAGGGTGTAGAGTGTAGGGTGTAGCGTGTAGGGTGTAGCGTGTATCGTGTAGCGTGTAGAGTGTAGCGTCTAGCGTATAGGGTGTAGCGTGTAGCATGTAGATTGTAGCGTGTAGGGTGCAATGTGTAGGGTGTAGCGTGTAGCGTGTAGGGTGTAGAGTGTAGCGTGTAGTGTGTAGGGTGTAGCATGTAGTGTGTAGCGTGTAGGGTGTAGGGTGTAGAGTGTAGCGTGTAGGGTGTAGGGTGTAGAGTGCAGAGTGTAGGGTGTAGAGTGTAGCGTGTAGAGTGTAGGGTGTAGAGTGTAGGGTGTAGAGTGTAACGTGTAGTGTGTATGGTGTAGCGTGTAGCGTGTAGGGTGTAGCGTGTAGCGTGTAGGGAGCAGGGTGTAGAGTGTAGCGTGTAGGGTGTAGAGTGTAACGTGTAGCGTGTAGGGTGTAGTGTGTAGGGTGTAGGGTGTAGAGTGTAACGTGTAGCGTGTAGGGTGTAGCGTGTAGCGTGTAGGGTGTAGCGTGTAGCGTGTAGTGTGTAGCGTGTAGGGTATAGGGTGTAGAGTGTAGCGTGTTGCGTGTAGGGTGTGGAGTGTAGCGTGTAGAGTGTAGCGTGTAGCGTGTAGAGTGTAGCGTGTAGGGTGTAGAGTATAGTGTGTAGCGTGTAGGGTGTATGGTGTAGAGTGTAGCATGTAGCGTGTAGCGTGTAGAGTGTAGCGTGTAGGGTGTAGAGTGTAGCGTGTTGCATGTAGGGTGTACAGTGTAGCGTGTAGCGTGTAGAGTGTAGGGTGTAGAGTGTAGCGTGTAGCGTGTAGAGTGTAGGGTGTAGAGTGTAGCGTGTTGCATGTAGAGTGTAGCGTGTAGCGTGTAGGTTGTAGAGTGTAGCGTGTAGCGTGTAGGGCGTAGGGTGTAGCGTGTAGTGTGTAGGGTGTAGGGTGTAGGGTGTAGCATGTAGTGTGTAGCGCGTAGCGTGTAGGGTGTAGCGTGTAGCATGTAGCTTGTAGCGTGTAGCATGTAGAGTGTAGGGTGTAGGGTGTAGCATGTAGAGTGTAGGGTGTAGGGTGTAGCGTGTAGAGTGTAGGGTATAGAGTGTAGCGTCTAGGGTGTAGAGTGTAGCGTGTAGCGTGTAGGGTGTAGAGTGTAGCGTGTAGGGTGTAGAATATAGCGTGTAGAGAGTAGGGTGTAGGGTGTAGAGTGTAGGGTGTAGGGTGTAGAGTGTAACGTGTAGCGTGTAGGGTGTAGCGTGTAGCGTGTAGGGTGTAGGGTGTAGAGTGTAGGGTGTAGCGTGTAGGGTGTAGCGTGTAGCGTGTAGGGTGTAGGGTGTAGAGTGTAGGGTGTAGCGTGTAGGGTGTAGCGTGTATCGTGTAGCGTGTAGAGTGTAGCGTCTAGCGTATAGGGTGTAGCGTGTAGATTGTAGCGTGTAGGGTGTAGGGTGTAGCGTGTAGCGTGTAGGGTGTAGAGTGTAGCGTGTAGAGTGTAGGGTGTAGGGTGTAGAGTGCAGAGTGTAGGGTGTAGAGTGTAGCGTGTAGAGTGTAGGGTGTAGAGTGTAGGGTGTAGAGTGTAACGTGTAGTGTGTAGGGTGTAGCGTGTAGGGTGTAGCGTGTAGCGTGTAGGGTGCAGGGTGCAGAGTGTAACGTGTAGCGTGTAGGGTGTAGCGTGTAGCGTGTAGGGTGTAGCGTGTAGCGTGTAGCGTGTAGGGTGTAGAGTGTAGAGTGTAGCGTGTAGGGTGTAGGGTTTAGAGTGCAGAGTGTAGGGTGTAGAGTGTAGCGTGTAGAGTGTAGGGTGTAGAGTGTAGGGTGTAGAGTGTAACGTGTAGTGTGTAGGGTGTAGCGTGTAGCGTGTAGGGTGTAGCGTGTAGCGTGTAGGGAGCAGGGTGTAGAGTGTAGCGTGTAGGGTGTAGAGTGTAACGTGTAGCGTGTAGGGTGTAGTGTGTAGGGTGTAGGGTGTAGAGTGTAATGTGTAGCGTGTAGGGTGTAGCGTGTAGCGTGTAGGGTGTAGCGTGTAGCGTGTAGTGTGTAGCGTGTAGGGTGTAGGGTGTAGAGTGTAGCGTGTTGCGTGTAGGGTGTAGAGTGTAGCGTGTAGAGTGTAGCGTGTAGCGTGTAGAGTGTAGCGTGTAGGGTGTAGAGTATAGTGTGTAGCGTGTAGGGTGCATGGTGTAGAGTGTAGCGTGTTGCATGTAGGGTGTACAGTGTAGCGTGTAGCGTGTAGAGTGTAGGGTGTAGAGTGTAGCGTGTAGCGTGTAGGGTGTAGAGTGTAGCGTGTTGCGTGTAGAGTGTAGCGTGTAGCGTGTAGGTTGTAGAGTGTAGCGTGTAGCGTGTAGGGTGTAGGGTGTAGCGTGTAGCGTGTAGAGTGTAGAGTGTAGCGTGTAGCATGTAGAGTGTAGAGTGTAGCGTGTAGGGTGTAGAGTGTAGCGCGTAGCGTGTAGGGTGTAGGGTGTAGAGTGTAGCGTGTAGCGTGTAGGGTGTAGGGTGTAGATTGTAGCGTGTAGGGTGCAGGGTGTAGAGTGTAGCGTGTAGGGTGTAGATCGTAACGTGTAGCGTGTAGGGTGTAGCGTGTAGCGTGTAGGGTGTAGGGTGTAGAGTGTAACGTGTAGCGTGTAGGGTGTAGCGTGTAGCGTGTAGGGTGTAGCGTGTAGTGTGTAGCGTGTAGAGTGTAGGGTGTAGAGTGTAGCGTGTAGGGTGTAGCATGTAGCGTGTAGGGTGTAGGGTGTAGAGTGTAGAGTGTAGCGTGTAGGGTGAAGCATGTAGGGTGTAGGGTGTCGGGTATAGCGTGTAGGGTGTAGGGTGTAGAGTGTAGGGTGTAGCGTGTATGGTGTAGAGTGTAGCGTGTAGCGTGCAGAGTATAGCGTGTAGGGTGTAGCGTGTAGCGTGCAGAGTGTAGCGTGTAGGGTATAGAGTGTAGCGTGTTGCGTGTAGGGTGTAGAGTGTAGCGTGTAGCGTGTAGAGTGTAGAGTGTAGCGTGTAGCGTGTAGAGTGTAGCGTGTAGGGTGTAGAGTATAGCGTGTAGCGTGTAGGGTGTAGGGTGTAGAGTGTAGAGTGTAGCATGTAGCGTGTAGCGTGTAGAGTGTAGCGTGTAGCGTGTAGAGTGTAGGGTGTAGCGTGTAGCGTGTAGAGTGTAGGGTGTAGAGTGTAGCGTGTAGCGTGTAGAGTGTAGAGTGTAGCGTGTAGGGTGTAGAGTGTAGCGTGTAGCGTGTAAGGTGTAGGGTGTAGCGTGTAGCGTGTAGAGTGTACGGTGTAGAGTGTAGGGTGTAGCGTGTAGGGTGTAGAGTGTAGCGTGTAGCGTGTAGGGTTAAGCTACACACTACACACTAAACACAAAAAGAAAAGGATAGGCAAACCAATGGGATCCACGTTAAATAGTCAATGTTATTGTACAAAAACAGTAATCCACAAACAGAACCAGGCAAAACATGCATTTAAAAACATTTAAAACACTAGTATGGCTGAATAGGCCATAAGTAATTTTACCCGAGGGAATGAAGGAAGCTAATACTTTACAGCATATGTGAGACAGGAGAAATAACCAGAGAGAAAAAATTGCTAGGTATGCGGGTACACCAATCTTAGTCAAATCTACATATAAGAAGCCTATTGTTTACTGCCAACTGTGACCCCCTGAGTACTATGACAGGAAACATATACTCCAGCCTAGTATCTGGAAGAAATACATCATGGATCCTATTTTGTTCAACACAGCATGCGTGCGCACAGTTGGTAAGCAAATGAAAGCAGACCCCTATAGAAAGGTAATCAGGGAAATAGATATGCTGCAGTACTACAAAATCCTAGTTATTTGGATAAATGTATGCATACAGACGCCTTGTGGAAATACAAAGAATCAGGATCCATTGTCCTAAGGCTTGGAAAAATGCCAGGCCATGCATGAAGTAAATAGGTGTAATTCCATAGCAGTTGTAAAGATAAGTTACCCAAGTCCTGTCCCTCGGGAAAAAAACAAAGGAAGCCCTTTACCCCACGCGTATCGACACTACTCAAGCGTCTTCATCAGAGGAAAAAGTGACACCCTACACGCTACACTCTAAACTCTACACGCTACACTCTACACCCTACACGCTACACCCTACACTCTACACGCTACATGCTACACTCTACACCCTACACAATACACGCTACTTGCTACACCCTACATGCTACACTCTACACGCTACACGCTACACCCTACACGGTACACCCTACACCCTACACCCTACACGCTACAATCTACACGCTACACGATACACACTATACGCTACACGCTACACCCTACACTCTACACCCTACAACCTACACGCTACACGCTACACCCTACATGCTACACCCTACACTCTACACCCTACACCCTACACGCTACACGCTACACCCTACACGCTACACCCTACACTCTACACCCTACACGCTACACCCTACACGCTACACGTTACACTCTACACCCTACACCCTACACTCTACACCCTACACCCTACTCTCTACACTCTACACTCTACACCCTACACGCTACACTCTACACCCTACACCCTACACGCTACACGCTACACTCTACACGCTAAACGCTACAGCTTATACCCTACACTCTACACCGTACACCCTACATGCTACACTCTACACCCTACACGCTACACCCTACACCCTACACCCTACATGCTACACCCTACACTCTACACCCTACACCCTACACGCTACACCCTACGCCCTGCACGCCACACACTACACTCTACACGCTACACCCTACAACCTACACTGTACACCCTACACCCTACACTCTACACGCTACACGTTACACTCTACACCCTGCTCCCTACACGCTACACGCTACACCCTACACGCTACACCCTACACACTACACGTTACACTCTACACCCTACACTCTACACCCTACACTCTACACGCTACACTCTACACCCTACACTCTGCACTCTACACCCTACACCCTACACGCTACACTCTACACCCTACGCCCTACACGCTACACACTACACGCTACACGCTACACCCTACACGCTACACGTTACACTCTACACCCTGCACCCTACACGCTACACGCTACACCCTACACGCTACACGCTACACCCTACACACTACACGTTACACTCTACACCCTACACTCTACACCCTACACTCTACACGCTACACTCTACACCCTACACTCTGCACTCTACACCCTACACCCTACACACTACACGCTACACTCTACACCCTACACGCTACATGCTACACCCTACACCCTACACCCTACACGCTACAATCTACACGCTACACGCTACACCCTATACGCTAGACGCTACACTCTACACGCTACACGATACACGCTACACCCTACACGCTGCACCCTACACTCTACACCCTACACCCTACACGCTACACGCTGCACGCTACACCCTACACTCTACATGCTACACGCTACACGCTACATGCTACACGCTACACCCTACACGCTACACGCTACACACTACATGCTACACCCTACACCCTACACCCTACACGCTACACGCTACACTCTACACCCTACACGCTACACCCTACACCCTACACCCTACACGCTACACGCTACACTCTACACCCTACACGCTACACCCTACACTCAACACCCTACACGCTACACCCTACACTCTACACCCTACACGCTATACGCTACACTCTACACCCTGCACGCTACACGCTACACCCTACACGCTACACTCTACACCCTACACGCTACACCCTACACCCTACACGCTACACGCTACACGCTACACTCTACACCCTACACGCTACACCCTACACTCCACACCCTACACCCTACATGCTACACGCTACACCCTACACGCTACACATTACACTCTAAACCCTACACTCTACATCCTACACCCTACACTCTACACCCTACACGCTACACTCTACACTCTACACCCTACACCCTACATGCTACACGCTACACGCTACACTCTACACCCTACACGCTACACGCTACACCCTACAAGCTAAACGCTACAAACTACACGCTACATATTACACTCTACACCCTAGCGTGTAGCGTGTAGGTTGTAGAGTGTAGCGTGTAGCATGTAGCGTGTAGGGTGTATGGTGTAGAGTGTAGCATGTAGCGTGTAGGGTGTAGAGTGTAGCGTGTAGGGTGTAGAGTGTAGCATGTAGCGTGTAGGGTGTAGAGTGTAGAGTGTAGCATGTAGCGTGTAGATTGTAGGGTGTACCGTGTAGGGTGTAGAGTGTAGCATGTAGGGTGTAGGGTGTAGAGTGAAGGGTGTAGCGTGTAGAGTGTAGCGTGTAGCGTGTACGGTGTAGGGTGTAGAGTGTAGGGTGTAGCGTGTAGCGTGTAGCTTGTAGGGTGTAGAGTGTAGCGTGTAGCGTGTAGGCTGTAGCGTGTAGGGTGTAGCATGTATCGTGTAGGGTGTAGAGTGTAGCATGTAGCGTGTAGAGTGTAGGGTGTAGCGTGTAGCGTGTGTAGGGTGTAGGGTGTAGAGTGTAGCGTGTAGCGTGTAGGGTGTAGAGTGTATGGTGTAGGGTGTAGAGTGTAGCGTGTAGGGTGTAGCGTGTAGGGTTTAGGGTGTAGGGTGTAGAGTGTAGGGTGTTGCGTGTAGGGTGTAGAGTGTAGCGTGTAGGGTGTAGCGTGTAGAGTGTAGCGTGTAGCGTGTAGGGTGGAGAGTGTAGAGTGTAGGGTGTAGCGTGTAGGGTGTAGAGTGTAGCGTGTAGGGTGTAGAGTGTAGCGTGTAGCGTGCAGGGTGTAGAGTGTAGCGTATAGCGTGTAGGGTGTAGGATGTAGAGTGTAGCGTGTAGGGTGTAGAGTGTAGCGTGTAGAGTGTAGCATGCAGCATGTAGGGTGTAGAGTGTAGAGTGTAGCGTGTAGGGTGAAGCATGTAGGGTGTAGGGTGTCAGGTATAGCGTGTAGGGTGTAGGGTGTAGAGTGTAGGGTGTAGCGTGTATGGTGTAGAGTGTAGCGTGTAGCGTGTAGAGTGTAGCGTGTAGGGTGTAGGGTGTAGCGTGTAGCGTGCAGAGTGTAGCGTGTAGGGTGTAGAGTGTAGCGTGTTGCGTGTAGGGTGTAGAGTGTAGCGTGTAGCGTGTAGAGTGTAGAGTGTAGCGTGTAGCGTGTAGAGTGTAGGGGGTAGGGTGTAGAGTGTAGCGAGTAGCGTGTAGGGTGTAGGGTGTAGAGTGTAGGGTGTAGCGTGTAGGGTGTAGAGTGTAGCGTGTAGGGTGTAGGGTGTAGGGTGTAGTGTGTAGCGTGTAGGGTGTAGCGTGTAGCATGTAGCGTGTAGCGTGTAGCATGTAGACTGTAGCGTGTAGGGTGTAGAGTGTAGCGTGTAGGGTGTAGCGTGTAGCGTGTAGCGTGCAGGGTGTAGAGTGTAGCGTATAGCGTGTAGGGTGTAGAGTGTAGGGTGTAGCATGTAGCGTTTAGAGTGTAGCGTGTAGGGTGTAGGGTGTACAGTGTAGGGTGTAGCGTGTAGCATGTAGGGTGTAGGGTGTAGCGTGTACCGTGTAGCGTATAGAGTGCAGCGTGTAGGGTGTAGAGTGTAGCGTGTAGTGTGTAGCGTGTAGGGTGTAGGGTGTAGCGTGTAGGGTGTAGAGTGTAGCGTGTAGGGTGTAGAGTGTAACATATAGCGTGTAGGGTGTAGGGCGTAGTGTGTAGCGTGTACCGTGTAGCGTGTAGAGTGTAGTGTGTAGGGTGTAGAGTGTAGCGTGTAGGGTGTAGAGTGTAGCGTGTAGCGTGTAGCGTGTAGAGTGTAGCGTGCAGGGTGTAGCGTGTAGAGAGTAGTGTGTGGCGTGCAGGGCGTAGGGTGTAGCGTGTAGGGTGTAGAGTGTAGGGTGTAGCATGTAGGGTGTAGGGTGTAGGGTGTAGCGTGTAGGGTGTAGAGTGTAGCGTGTAGGGTGTACGGTGTAGAGTGTAGGGTATAAGCTGTAGCGTTTAGCGTGTAGAGTGTAGCGTGTAGCGTGTAGCGTGTAGCGTGTAGGGTGTAGAGTGTAGGGTGTAGAGTGTAGCGTGTAGCGTGTAGGGTGTAGCGTGTAGGGTGTAGCATGTAGCGTGTAGCGTGTAGCGTGTAGAGTAGGGTGTAGGGTGTAGGGTGTAGAGTGTGGTGTGTAGAGTGTAGAGTGTAGCGTGTAGAGTGTAAAGTGTAGCGTGTAGGGTGTAGCGTGTAGTGTGTAGCGTGTAGCGCGTAGCGTGTAGAGTGTAGGGTATAGAGTGTAGCGTGTAGAGAGTAGGGAGCAGAGTGTAGAGTGTAGCGTGCAGGGTGTAGGGTGTACAGTGTAGGGTGTAGGGTGTAGCGTGTAGCGTGTAGAGTGTAGCATGTAGCGTGTAGATTGTAGGGTGTACCGTGTAGGGTGTAGAGTGTAGCATGTAGGGTGTAGGGTGTAGAGTGAAGGGTGTAGCGTGTAGAGTGTAGCGTGTAGCGTGTACGGTGTAGGGTGTAGAGTGTAGGGTGTAGCGTGTAGCTTGTAGGGTGTAGAGTGTAGCGTGTAGGCTGTAGCGTGTAGGGTGTAGCATGTATCGTGTAGGGTGTAGCGTGTAGCGTGTGTAGGCTGTAGGGTGTAGAGTGTAGCGTGTAGCGTGTAGGGTGTAGAGTGTAGGGTGTAGAGTGTAGCGTGTAGTGTGTAGCGTGTAGGGTGTAGGGTGTAGCGTGTAGGGTGTAGAGTGTAGCGTGTAGGGTGTAGAGTGTAACATATAGCGTGTAGGGTGTAGGGCGTAGTGTGTAGCGTGTACCGTGTAGCGTGTAGAGTGTAGTGTGTAGGGTGTAGAGTGTAGCGTGTAGGGTGTAGAGTGTAGCGTGTAGCGTGTAGCGTGTAGAGTGTGGCGTGCAGGGTGTAGCGTGTAGAGAGTAGTGTGTGGCGTGCAGGGCGTAGGGTGTAGCGTGTAGGGTGTAGAGTGTAGGGTGTAGCATGTAGGGTGTAGGGTGTAGGGTGTAGCGTGTAGGGTGTAGAGTGTAGCGTGTAGGGTGTACGGTGTAGAGTGTAGGGTATAAGCTGTAGCGTTTAGCGTGTAGAGTGTAGCGTGTAGCGTGTAGCGTGTAGCGTGTAGGGTGTAGAGTGTAGGGTGTAGCATGTAGCGTGTAGAGTGTAGCGTGTAGGGTGTAGCGTGTAGCATGTAGCGTGTAGCGTGTAGCATGTAGAGTGTAGCGTGTAGGGTGTAGAGTGTAGCGTGTAGGGTGTAGCGTGTAGCGTGCAGTGTGTAGAGTGTAGCGTATAGCGTGTAGGGTGTAGAGTGTAGGGTGTAGCATGTAGCGTGTAGAGTGTAGCGTGTAGGGTGTAGGGTGTACAGTGTAGGGTGTAGCGTGTAGCATGTAGGGTGTAGGGTGTAGCGTGTAGCGTGTACCGTGTAGCGTATAGAGTGCAGCGTGTAGGGTGTAGAGTGTAGCGTGTAGTGTGTAGCGTGTAGGGTGTAGGGTGTAGCGTGTAGGGTGTAGAGTGTAGCGTGTAGGGTGTAGAGTGTAACATGTAGCGTGTAGGGTGTAGGGCGTAGCGTGTAGCGTGTACCGTGTAGCGTATAGAGTGTAGTGTGTAGGGTGTAGAGTGTAGCGTGTAGGGTGTAGAGTGTAGCGTGTAGCGTGTAGCGTGTAGCGTGTAGAGTGTAGTGTGTAGGGTGTAGCGTGTAGAGTGTAGTGTGTGGCGTGCAGGGCGTAGGGTGTAGCGTGTAGGGTGTAGGGTGTAGAGTGTAGGGTGTAGCATGTAGGGTGTAGGGTGTAGGGTGTAGCGTGTAGGGTGTAGAGTGTAGCGTGTAGGGTGTACGGTGTAGAGTGTAGGGTATAAGCTGTAGCGTTTAGCGTGTAGAGTGTAGCGTGTAGCGTGTAGCGTGTAGCGTGTAGGGTGTAGGGTGTAGAGTGTAGCGTGTAGCGTGTAGCGTGTAGGGTGTAGGGTGTAGCGTGTAGGGTGTAGCATGTAGCGTGTAGCGTGTAGCATGTAGAGTAGGGTGTAGGGTGTAGGGTGTAGAGTGTAGTGTGTAGAGTGTAGAGTGTAGCGTGTAGAGTGTAAAGTGTAGCGTGTAGGGTGTAGCGTGTAGTGTGTAGCGTGTAGCGCGTAGCGTGTAGAGTGTAGGGTATAGAGTGTAGCGTGTAGAGAGTAGGGAGCAGAGTGTAGAGTGTAGCGTGCAGGGTGTAGGGTGTACAGTGTAGGGTGTAGGGTGTAGCGTGTAGCGTGTAGAGTGTAGGGAGTAGGGTGTAGGGTGTAGCGTGTAGGGTGTAGATTGTAGCGTGTAGCGTGTAGCGTGTAGGGTGTAGCGTGTAGCGTGTAGGGTGTAGCGTGTATCATGTACCGTGTAGCGTGTAGCATGTAGAGTAGGGTGTAGGGTGTAGAGTGTAGCATGTAGGGTGTAGGGTGTAGAGTGTAGGGTGTAGCATGTAGGGTGTAGGGTGTAGGGTGTAGCGTGCAGGGTGTAGAGTGTAGCGTGTAGGGTGTACGGTGTAGAGTGTAGGGTATAAGCTGTAGCGTTTAGCGTGTAGAGTGTAGCGTGTAGCGTGTAGCGTGTAGGGTGTAGAGTGTAGGGTGTAGAGTGTAGCGTGTAGCGTGTAGCGTGTAGGGTGTAGGGTGAAGCGTGTAGGGTGTAGCATGTAGCGTGTAGCGCGTAGCATGTAGAGTAGGGTGTAGGGTGTAGGGTGTAGAGTGTAGTGTGTAGAGTGTGGAGTGTAGCGTGTAGAGTGTAAAGTGTAGCGTGTAGGGTGTAGCGTGTAGTGTGTAGCGTGTAGCGCGTAGCGTGTAGAGTGTAGGGTATAGAGTGTAGCGTGTAGAGAGTAGGGAGCAGAGTGTAGAGTGTAGCGTGCAGAGTGTAGGGTGTACAGTGTAGGGTGTAGGGTGTAGCGTGTAGCATGTAGAGTGTAGGGAGTAGGGTGTAGCGTGTAGCGTGTAGGGTGTAGCGTGTAGCGTGTAGGGTGTAGCGTGTATCATGTACCGTGTAGCGTGTAGCATGTAGAGTAGGGTGTAGGGTGTAGAGTGTAGCGTGTAGGGTGTAGGGTGTAGAGTGTAGGGTGTAGCATGTAGGATGTAGGGTGTAGGGTGTAGCGTGTAGGGTGTAGAGTGTAGCGTGTAGGGTGTACGGTGTAGAGTGTAGGGTATAAGCTGTAGCGTTTAGCGTGTAGAGTGTAGCGTGTAGCGTGTAGCGTGTAGGGTGTAGAGTGTAGGGTGTAGAGTGTAGCGTGTAGCGTGTAGCGTGTAGGGTGTAGGGTGAAGCGTGTAGGGTGTAGCATGTAGCGTGTAGCGTGTAGCATGTAGAGTAGGGTGTAGGGTGTAGGGTGTGGAGTGTAGCGTGTAGAGTGTAAAGTGTAGCGTGTAGGGTGTAGCGTGTAGTGTGTAGCGTGTAGCGCGTAGCGTGTAGAGTGTAGGGTATAGAGTGTAGCGTGTAGAGGGTAGGGAGCAGAGTGTAGAGTGTAGCGTGTAGGGTGTAGGGTGTACAGTGTAGGGTGTAGGGTGTAGCGTGTAGCGTGTAGAGTGTAGGGAGAAGGGTGTAGGGTGTAGCGTGTAGGGTGTGGAGTGTAGCGTGTAGCGTGTAGGGTGTAGCGTGTAGCGAGTAGGGTGTAGCGTGTATCATGTACCGTGTAGCGTGTAGCATGTAGAGTAGGGTGTAGGGTGTAGAGTGTAGCGTGTAGCGTGTAGTGTGTAGCGTGTAGAGTGTAAAGTGTAGCGTGTAGTGTGTAGTGTGTAGCGTGTAGCGCGTAGCGTGTAGAGTGTAGGGTATAGAGTGTAGCGTGTAGAGAGTAGGGAGTAGAGTGTAGAGTGTAGCGTGTAGGGTGTAGAGTGTAGCGAGTAGCGTGTAGTGTGTAGGGTGTAGGGTGTAGAGTGTAGGGTGTAGCGTGTAGGGTGTAGAGTGTAGCGTGTAGGGTGTAGCGTGTAGCGTGCAGGTGTAGAGTGTAGCGTATAGCGTGTAGGGTGTAGGGTGTAGAGTGTAGGGTGTAGCGTGTAGAGTGTAGCGTGTAGCGTGTAGGGTGTAGGGTGTACAGTGTAGGGTGTAGGGTGTAGCGTGTAGAGTGTAGTGTGTGGCGTGCAGGGCGTAGGGTGTAGCGTGTAGGGTGTAGGGTGTAGAGTGTAGGGTGTAGCATGTAGGGTGTAGGGTGTAGGGTGTAGCGTGTAGGGTGTAGAGTGTAGCATGTAGGGTGTACGGTGTAGAGTGTAGGGTATAAGCTGTAGCGTTTAGCGTGTAGAGTGTAGCGTGTAGCGTGTAGGGTGTAGGGTGTAGAGTGTAGCGTGTAGGGTGTAGAGTGTAGAGTGTAGAGAGTAGGGTGTAGAGTGTAGGGTGTAGCGTGTAGGTTGTAGCGTGTAGCGTGTAGCGTGTAGGGTGTAGGGTGAGAGTGTAGGGTGTAGCGTGTAGCGTGTAGCGTGTTGGTTGTAGGGTGTAGAGTTTAGGGTGTAGCGTGTAGGGTGTAGCGTGTAGCGTGTAGCGTGTAGAGTGTAGCGTCTAGCGTGTAGCGTATAGTGTGTAGCGTGTAGATTGTAGCGTGTAGGGTGTAGGGTGTAGGGTGTACCGTGTAGGGTGTAGCGTGTAGCGTGTAGCGTGTAGAGTGTAGCATGTAGGGTGTAGCAAGTAGCGTGTATTGTGTAGGGTGTAGAGTGTAGCATGTAGCGTGTAGAGTGTAGGGTGTAGCGTGTAGAGTGTAGCGTGTAGAGTGTAGAGTGTAGCGTGTAGCGTGTAGGGTGTCACTTTTTCCTCTGATGAAGACGCTTGAGTAGCGTCGATACGCGTGGGGTAAAGGGCTTCCTTTGTTTTTTTCCCGAGGGACAGGACTTGGGTAACTTATCTTTACAACTGCTATGGAATTACACCTATTTACTTCATGCATGGCCTGGCATTTTTCCAAGCCTTAGGACAATGGATCCTGATTCTTTGTATTTCATTTCAATTAGATTTTTATTGAGTTTAAACAAAGAAAACGAATAACAAAACATAACTGTATCTGTATAACTGTAGTAAATATTCTATAGCAGGTACAAGTGTACAATCAGGAAAAGAAACCGTCAAATTGCTTTTTTAATTGTGACCATTTACCCCATCTGGCATGAAAACGATCTTTGGATAGAAGATTAGTATAATAAATTTCCTCATATACAAAATGTCTATCGATCAACAATATCAAATGTTTCACGTTGGGCGGGCGAATGTTATTCCACTCTTTCACAATCAAATAGCTTGCGGACATTAGAACATGAGCTGTTAGAAATCTGTCCATTTTGAATTGATGTAGATTAATAAGCAATAAGGCCATATCAGGGCATGGCAATATAGTTTCCCCAGTCAGAAGTGAAATTATTAAGAAAATCTCAGACCAGAAATTTTTCAGAAGGGGACAGGACCAGAAAACATGTAGCAAATCTGCTGACTGACCACATTTCCTCCAACACATCCCATCATGACCCTTAATAAAATGTTTAAGTCTATTGGGAGTTAAATAATATCTCTGAATTAGTTTATAATGGGTTTCCAGGGTATTCGAGCATCTGGAGGCTTTCGTAGCTAATTTGAATGATTGTGTCCATTGAGATGGTGAAATTGTTTTATTTAATCTTTGTGCCCATTTCTCAAAGGAACCCGAGCTGCTAAAAGTATATTTGTCAGTCAATATATTATAGAAGGACCTCAGACAGCTCTTGTTTTTTAGAGGTGGGGTTTTGAAAAAATTAATGGCAGTTTGATTAAGTAATATTTTTTGGGGAGTGTTTAGTTCTAATCTTTTATACTCCTCTTTAAGCAAATAATAATTCATAAATTCACAACTCTCAATCTTAAATTTATCTTTCAGTATTTGAAAGGGAACAAATTTATTAGCTTCCAGCATATCATGGATATACTTAATCCCTAGTGTCGACCATTTTTCAAAACGAAATCTAAGTGTGGGCCTAACCGGGAGCAAGTATGAAATGGGGAGTGGGTAGACAGGATGAGGAGGTCTGTTGGATTTATGAGCTTGAAAATGTATCCAGCTTTGAACTGCCGCCTTGATGATGGGATTATGAATACTCTCAACTTTCTGATGCTTTATAAAGAATCTATATAGATATAAAAGGGGTTCCTGGTTGGGCATGGAGGTTAATTCCATTTTGGGCCATTCCAAATTTTCAGTATTCCTGAACCATAATTTGGTTTGGTCAAGGATACTGGAGTGGTAATATGCGCTTATATCCGGAAGAGCAATTCCCCCGTTCTCTTTAGAACGAATCAAAATTTGTTTTTTTATCCTCGATTTCCCCCTAGGCCATATAAATCTGTTCATTTGTTTAATCAAATTTTGTAAAATAAGATTGGGAAGTGGTAGGGGGACATTCCTAAAGAAATATAGAATTTTAGGAAGGAGAAGCATTTTATACAAGGTAATTTTTCCAAGCCATGAGGAAGGGGATTTTGAAATGGTTTTAATAGTTTGTTCTATTTCGTTATAAACGTGATCAGCGTTGATCTTGTATAGATTGTGTATATCATTCGTCAATAAAATGCCCAGGTAAGGGGTTTGGGTACGGTTCCATATGAAAGGGTAGGAACTGTGTAGTATCTGTTTCGTTTGAGTTGATAAATAGAGAGATAGTACAATAGTTTTGGAATGGTTCAATTTATAGAGAGAAACTCTACCAAAGTCCTTTATAATTTCCCAAGCGTATTTGATTGAGCTAATTGGGTTTGACAAGGTTAGGATAATATCATCCGCATATAATCCAATTTTATGATCTATGTTGCCTGAGGATATACCTTTAATCTCTTCAGAGTCCCTGATGTACTGAGCTAACGGTTCAAGACTAAGGATAAAAATCAGAGGGGAAAGTGGGCATCCCTGCCTCGTGCCGTTAGAGATCGGGAACTGTTCTGACATTATGTTGTTAACAAATACAGCGGCTGAAGGGGCAGAGTATAATGTTTGTATGCTATTGATTAGGTTTGGACTAAAATTTAATTTCTTGAGTACCGCAAATGCAAAGTCCCAGCTCAAACGATCAAACGCTTTTTCAGCGTCTAAAGTGATGAATAAACTGGGAATCTGCCTACGGTTACATAGAGAAAGAAGATTCAACACCCGTCTAGTGCTATCGTATGTTTGTCTTTGTTTGACAAAACCTACCTGATCAGGGTGAACAACATCTGGAATAATGTGTTGTAGTCTATTTGCTATGATTTTTGCATATGCTTTAATGTCGGTATTTAGTAGTGAAATTGGTCTAAAATTTTCAATTTTTGTTGTATCTTTATTGGGTTTAGGAATGACTACTATTGTGGCTTTGAGCATTTCATTGTCACATTTTCCATTCACTCTGATAAAATTGAGTGTCTGGGTAAGGTGGGGGATAAGCAATTTTTGAAACTGTTTGTAGTACTCACTCGTGAAACCGTCTGGACCCGGTGCTTTGTTAATTTTAAAGGCATTAATAACATTCATAACCTCTTTCTCGCTAAAGGGCATATCAAGTGTTTCTCTTTGCTCTGGCGTAAGGCTCCCCAGTTTTATTTTCTCTAGAAATAAATCAATTTGGTCTTGGGAGGGAGGTGAGACATCTATATTATCTTTCAGGTTATATAGTTTAAAGTAATAATCCCTGAAAGCCTTTGCGATGTCCTTTGGTTTTAGAACAGCGCCAGAAGCCAATGATATTCTATCAACCACCTTTCTCATCTTTATAGGTTTGAATTTGTTGGCCATCAGCCTAGTTGGTCTATTATTGTCCGTATAGTATCCAGCCCCAAAAAAAGTGGCTTTTTTATCATACTGAGCAATTAATAGATTCCTAAGATCTAGCCTACAAATATGCAATTCTTTGTGTTTATCAAAACTACTATCATTTTGAGCAGAGGCTTCCAGGATTTTAATTTTTTCTATTAGTTCTTTCTGTCTAAACTCTCTTATTTTTTTTTGTTTAGCTCCAAGCTGAATTAATGTTCCCCTAATCACACACTTGTGGGCTTGCCATAATATCTCTGGGTTGATTTCTTGTGTAGAGTTTTCAACAAAATAGTGGGAGATGGTTTGTTCTATTAATTTGGAATTTTCCTGAGTATTGGTTATGAATTTACTGTATTTCCAATTGTATGATTTATTTTCTCTATCTGTATTTTTAAGTCTAAGGAGGATAGGTGCATGGTCTGACCAAGTGATTGGGCCCGTGACAAATTTTTCATATAGATCTAAAACTGAAAGACTTGTGAAAATATGGTCAATTCTAGTGAAGGATTTATTATGTGGACAATATCTTGTGAATTCTTTTGAATTAGTATTCAGCACTCTACAGCTGTCTTGTAATCCAGATTGTCTTAGCCAGTAAGATAAATTTTGTTTTTTATAATAGGTCAGCGGGTGGGAGCAATCCAAATGGGGATCAACAATATGATTAAAATCCCCGCCCCATACAACATGACCCTCACTGAAGTCCTCCAGTTTTTTTTTGAATCTATTAAGAAAGCGAATTTGACGTGAATTAGGGGCATGTATGTTAGCAATGGTGAAATTAACATCTCCCAATTTTCCCTTAATAGTGATTTGTCTACCTTCCTCGTCCTTCATTGTGTCTATTATTTTAAAAGGTAAATCCTTGTGAATGGCTATCGCAACCCCCGCTTTTTTCTTTTCACTGTTTGAAAAGAATATTTGCGAGAAATATTTATTTCGGAGTCTATGGTTATCAGATTCTAATAAATGAGTTTCCTGAAGCAGGACTATATCAGCTTTAAGTCTACGCATATCTTTCCAAAGAGTAAATCTCTTGTAGGGGTTGTTCAAACCATTCACGTTATAGGACACAATATTTAAAGACATAGTATTGGTGTTTGTAGATTATGTAGTGATGTCTGTATTTACAATTAGAATTGTCCACAGAGAAGGAGATTAATAAGACCAGCAAACCCTGTAGAAACAAAAGAGGCAACCTACACAGAACCTGTATCCCCAACATGACGATGATGATGAACCCTTCCAGATCAGATGAAAGTGAAAGCAAACGACGGTCTCCGCTTAGTAGAGATGCACACAGACCTGCATACAGATAAAAGATAAAAATAACATAATTGCAACCAGCAAAAAAGTGGGTTAGAAAACCAACAGTTGATGCACACCGAAGTGTGTGTGTAAATGAGTAAGTACTCATTCAAAGTTTAGGGGGTGAAATTAAGGGCCAAGTGAGTGGGGCCAACCCAAAATCAAAAGCTTCATCTGTTTTTCTTCGTGATCCACGAGGGCTTGACATGTCCTGGAAGATGATCAGAAACTCCGCTGTCTTTGTGTCCAGAACTTGATCTCTCCATGGGCGGCAGGCCTAGATCATGAATAAATTTGTCAGAGTTATTTAAGTCAGTTAGCGCAAAAATGACATCTTCCTTAATCACGATCAATTTGGTTGGAAATCCCCATTTATACAGTATCTTATTATTCCTAAGATGGTCAGTGACAGGAATGTATTCTCTCCGTTTTTGTAATGTGGCTCTTGAAAAGTCTGCGAAAATTTTTATCTTGTTGTAGGGGGTCGGTAAATTTGGCAATTGCCTGCTTTTCCTAAGAATTTCCTCTTTAATTTGAAAATAGTGAAAACAGGCTATGACGTCCCTGGGAGCTGTAGTTGGTGCGTATTTGGATTTAGGTAGTCTGTGAATGCGCTCCAGTGTTAGATCACCCCTAGAAGCTTTAGGAAGAACTGAGTGAAGCATTTTTTGGGTGTATTCTGTAAGATCACGATCTTTGATTGACTCAGGTATCCCTCTAAATTTTAAGTTACTACGCCTGCTTCTATCTTCTTGTTCGACTTGTTTTGATTTTATTTGGGCCACCTCGTCCTCCAGGTTGTAATGTGCATCTATCAATTTATTATGGGACTCCACCAATTCCCCCATTTTCCGTTCAAGGTGGTCCACACGCTGTCCAAGATCATCTATATCTTTACGGAGGGATAGATTATGAGATTCCAATTGTGACTGGAAAGATTGAGCCAAAAGAAGAATGATGTTCTTAATGAATATTTCTGATGCATTTTTATTAGAAGCGTCCACATCAGATAGTGACTGTATAAGAGTATCAGCAAGTGTCGGGTTGCCGAGATCCTTGGGAGAATGAATAAGAATTGAGTCTTTATTCTGAAGGCTCTCCTGAGCTGCAGCAACCAAAATACTCCCTTTAGAATAGGGAGTATCATGGGAGCCGATCGGCACCTTAATGGGGCTGGCATTAATATTGAATCTGGCACTATGTGTAGCATAAGCAGCCTTTCCAGGGGCTGGTGGGGTAAAGGGAGTATCAGATATAAATGAAACATCCTTACAAGATGTGGCCCCTTTAACCGGCGTTGTAAAAAGATCTCCGGTTGTTAAAATAGCCGGCGCACATTTTTCGGCCTTTCCAGCGTTTTGTTTTTGTGAGCGTTGCCGATTAGAGCGCTCGTTCTCCTTTTCAAGATGGCCGCTCTCGCGGGAAGACGAGCGAGAGCGGGAGCTCCGTGCAGGGCTATTTTCCAGCGGTCCCCTCCGCTTACTCACGGTTACCGCTGATTTCCTCTGTGTGAGCCGCGGGTTCATTTTCGTCTTGAAAGCGGCGTGCTTCTGCCGCTGTGGCGTCGCTCTTAAGTGCTGGCGTCCCCGGCCATAGATACGGGACTTGCCTGCACTTCCTGGTATTTTACATGCTGGATGCGGGGAGCCACCGCCGCCATCTTGGATCATCTCTTCAGCGCTACAGCGCTCTGTATCAGTGTCTTTTTCTCTGCGGCTGCTGCAATCAGCCATGGCAGCTTAGTAGCGATCTGTGCAGGAGATATTCCGGTGTCGGAGGCTTTAGTTTTTAGGTGGAATCTTGAAGAAAAGCTTAATAAAATCGCTTAATTAGGTGGCCCCAGTGTGGAGCTCACAGCTGAGACGTCCTCTCAGAATCAGCGCTGGCCACGCCCCCCTGATTCTTTGTATTTCCACAAGGCGTCTGTATGCATACATTTATCCAAATAACTAGGATTTTGTAGTACTGCAGCATACCTATTTCCCTGATTACCTTTCTATAGGGGTCTGCTTTCATTTGCTTACCAACTGTGCGCACGCATGCTGTGTTGAACAAAATAGGATCCATGATGTATTTCTTCCAGATACTAGGCTGGAGTATATGTTTCCTGTCATAGTACTCAGGGGGTCACAGTTGGCAGTAAACAATAGGCTTCTTATATGTAGATTTGACTAAGATTGGTGTACCCGCATACCTAGCAATTTTTTCTCTCTGGTTATTTCTCCTGTCTCACATATGCTGTAAAGTATTAGCTTACTTCATTCCCTCGGGTAAAATTACTTATGGCCTATTCAGCCATACTAGTGTTTTAAATGTTTTTAAATGTATGTTTTGCCTGGTTCTGTTTGTGGATTACTATTTTTGTACAATAAAATTGACTATTTAACGTGGATCCCATTGGTTTGCATATCCTTTTCTTTTTGTGTTTAGTGTGTAGCGTGTAACTTAACCCTACACGCTACACGCTACACGCTACACTCTACACCCTACACGCTACACCCTACACTCTACACCGTACACTCTACACGCTACACGCTACACTCTACACCCTACACCCTACACGCTACACGCTACACTCTACACCCTACACCCTACACGCTACACGCTACACTCTACACGCTACACGCTACACTCTACACCCTACACCCTACACGCTACACGCTACACTCTACACTCTACACGCTACACGCTACAATCTACACCCTACACGCAACACGCTACACTCTACACCCTACATGCTACACTCTGCACGCTACACGCTACACCCTACACGCTATACTCTGCACGCTACACTCTACACCATACACGCTACACCCTACACTCTACACCCTACACCCTACACGCTATACCCGACACCCTACACCCTACATGCTTCACCCTACACGCTACACTCTACACTCTACACCCTACACCCTACACGCTACATGCTACACCCTACACGCTACAATCTACACCCTACACCCTACACGCTACACGCTACACGCTACACCCTTCACCCTACACTCTACACCCTACACCCTACACGCTACACGCTACACCCTACACGCTACACGTTACACTCTACACCCTACACCCTACACCCCACTCTCTACATGCTATACTCTACACCCTACACGCTACACTCTACACCCTACACGCTACACGCTACACCCTACACGCTAAACGCTACAGCTTATACCCTACACTCTACACCGTACACCCTACACGCTACACTCTACACCCTACATGCTACACCCTACACCCTACACCCTACATGCTACACCCTACACTCTACAACCTACACCCTACACACTACACGCTACACCCTACACCCTACACGCTACACTCTACACGCTACACGCTACACTCTACACCCTACACGCAACACCCTACACCCTACACCCTACAAACTACACGCTACACCCTACACCCGACACGCTACACCCTACACGCTACACTCTACACGCTACACTCTACACCCTACACGCTACACTCTACACCCTACACTCTACACGCTACATGCTACACTCTACATTCTACACAATACACTCTACACGCTACACCCTACACGCTACACCCTACACTCTACACGCTACACGCTACACGCTACACTCTACACGCTACACGCTACACTCTACACTCTACACCCTACACGCTACACGCTATACTCTACACCCTACACGCTACACTCTACACGCTACACGCTACACGCTACACTCTACACGCTACACGCTACACTCTACACCCTACACGCAACACGCTACACTCTACACCCTACACGCTACACTCTACACGCTACACGCTACACTCTACACTCTACACCCTACACTCTACACCCTACACTCTACACGCTACACTCTACACCCTACACTCTGCACTCTACACCCTACACCCTACACGCTACACGCTACAATCTACACCCTACACGCTACACCCTACACCCTACACCCTACATGCTACACGCTACACTCTACACCCTACACCCTACACTCTACACCCTACACGCTACACCCTACACTCTACACGCTACACGCTACACGCTACACTCTACACGCTACACGCTACACTCTACACTCTACACCCTACACGCTACACGCTATACTCTACACCCTACATGCTACACTCTACACGCTACACGCTACACGCTACACTCTACACGCTACACGCTACACTCTACACCCTACACGCAACACGCTACACTCTACACCCTACACGCTACACTCTACACGCTACACGCTACACTCTACACTCTACACGCTACACTCTACACCCTACACGCAACACGCTACACTCTGCACGCTACACGCTACACCCTACACGCTATACTCTGCACGCTACACGCTACACTCTACACCATACACGCTACACCCTACACTCTACACCCTACACCCTACACGCTATACCCGACACCCTACACCCTACATGCTTCACCCTACACGCTACACTCTACACTCTACACCCTACACCCTACACGCTACATGCTACACCCTACACGCTACAATCTACACCCTACACCCTACACGCTACACGCTACACGCTACACCCTTCACCCTACACTCTACACCCTACACCCTACACGCTACACGCTACACCCTACACGCTACACGTTACACTCTACACCCTACACCCTACTCTCTACATGCTATACTCTACACCCTACACGCTACACTCTACACCCTACACGCTACACGCTACACCCTACACGCTAAACGCTACAGCTTATACCCTACACTCTACATCGTACACCCTACACGCTACACTCTACACCCTACATGCTACACCCTACACCCTACATGCTACACCCTACACTCTACAACCTACACCCTACACACTACACGCTACACCCTACACCCTACACGCTACACTCTACACGCTACACGCTACACTCTACACCCTACACGCAACACCCTACACCCTACACCCTACAAACTACACGCTACACCCTACACCCTACACCCGACACGCTACACCCTACACGCTACACTCTACACGCTACACTCTACACCCTACACGCTACACTCTACACTCTACACCCTACTCTCTACACGCTACACTCTATACCCTACACTCTACACGCTACACCCTACACCCTACACTCTACATGCTACACTCTACACCCTACACCCTACACTCTACATGCTACACGCTACACGATACATGCTATACGCTACACCCTACACGCTACACGCTACACTCTACACACTACACGCTACACCCTACAGCCTACACCCTACACGCTACACGCTACACTCTACACCCTACACGCTACACCCTACACCATACACCCTACACGCTACACGCTACACGCTAGACTCTACACCCTACACGCTACACCCTACACTCTACACCCTACACGCTACACCCTACACTCTACACGCTACACGCTACACGCTACACTCTACACGCTACACGCTACACTCTACACTCTACACCCTACACCCTACACGCTACACGCTATACTCTACACCCTACACGCTACACTCTACACGCTTCACGCTACACGCTACACTCTACACGCTACACGCTACACTCTACACCCTACACGCAACACGCTACACTCTACACCCTACACGCTACACTCTGCATTCTACACGCTACACCCTACACCCTGCACGCTACACTCTGCACGCTACACGCTACACTCTACACTCTACACCCTACACCCTACACGCTACACGCTATACTCTACACCCTACACGCTACACTCTACACGCTACACGCTACACTCTACACGCTACACGTTACACTCTACACCCTACACGCAACACGCTACACTCTACACCCTACACGCTACACTCTGCATTCTACACGCTACACCCTACACCATACACGCTACACCCTACACTCTACACCCTACACTCTACACGCTACACTCTACACCCTACACTCTACACTCTACACCCTACACCCTACACGCTACACGCTACACTCTACACCCTGCACCCTACACGCTACACGCTACACCCTACACCCTACACGCTACAATCTACACCCTACACCCTACACACTACACGCTACACCCTACACTCTACACCCTACACCCTACACGCTACAATCTACACCCTACACCCTACACTCTACACGCTACACCCTACACGCTACACCCTACACGCAACACGCTACACTCTACACCCTACAAGCTACACTCTGCACGCTACACGCTACACATGTAGAGTGTAGCATGTAGCATGTAGAGTGTAGGGTGTAGGGTGTAGCGTGTAGAGTGTAGGGTATAGAGTGTAGCGTGTAGAGAGTAGGGTGTAGAGTGTAGAGTGTAGCGTGTAGGGTGTAGAGTGTAGCGTGTAGAGTGTATTGTGTAGAATGTAGAGTGTAGCATGTAGCGTGTAGAGTGTAGGGTGTAGAGTGTAGCGTGTAGGGTGTAGAGTGTAGCGTGTAGAGTGTAGCGTGTAGGGTGTAGCGTGTCGGGTGTAGGGTGTAGGGTGTAGCGTGTAGTTTGTAGGGTGTAGGGTGTAGGGTGTTGCGTGTAGGGTGTAGAGTGTAGCGTGTAGCGTGTAGAGTGTAGCGTGTAGGGTGTAGGGTGTAGCGTGTAGTGTGTAGGGTGTAGGTTCTAGAGTGTAGGGTGTAGCATGTAGGGTGTAGGGTGTAGCATGTAGGGTGTAGAGTGTAGCGTGTAGGGTGTACGGTGTAGAGTGTAGGGTATAGCGTGTAGCGTGTAGGGTGTAGGGTGTAGAGTGTAGAGTGTACCGTGTAGCGTGTAGAGTGTAGCGTGTAGGGTGTAGAGTGTAGCGTGTAGGGTGTAGAGTATAGCATGTAGAGAGTAGGGTGTAGGGTGTAGAGTGTAACGTGTAGGGTGTGTAGGGTGTAGGGTGTAGAGTGTAGGGTGAAGGGTGTAGCCTGTAGCGTGTAGCGTGTAGGGTGTAGGTTGTAGATTGTAGCGTGTAGGGTGTAGCATGTAGCGTGTATGGTGTAGGGTGTAGAGTGTAGAGTGTAGCGTGTAGGGTGAAGCATGTAGGGTGTAGGGTGTCGGGTATAGCGTGTAGGGTGTAGGGTGTAGAGTGTAGGGTGTAGCGTGTATGGTGTAGAGTGTAGCATGTAGTGTGCAGAGTATAGCGTGTAGCGTGTAGCGTGCAGAGTGTAGCGTGTAGGGTGTAGAGTGTAGCGTGTTGCGTGTAGCGTGTAGTTTGTAGCGTGTAGGGTGTAGGGTGTAGAGTGTAGCGTGTAGGGTGTAGCATGTAGCGTGTAGGGTGTAGGGTGTATAGTGTAGAGTGTAGCGTGTAGTGTGAAGCATGCAGGGTGTAGGGTGTCGGGTATAGCGTGTAGGGTGTAGGGTGTAGAGTGTAGGGTGTAGCGATATAATGTAGAGTGTAGCGTGTAGAGTGTAGCGTGTAGGGTGTAGCGTGTAGCGTGCAGAGTGTAGCGTGTAGGGTGTAGAGTGTAGCGTGTTGCGTGTAGGGTGTAGCGTGTAGGGTGTAGAGTATTGTGTGTAGCGTGTAGGGTGTAGGGTGTAGAGTGTAGGGTGTAGCGTGTAGCGTGTAGGGTGTAGGGTGTAGATTGTAGCGTGTAGGGTGTAGGGTGGAGCGTGTAGCGTGTAGGGTGCAGGGTGTAGAGTGTAGCGTGTAGCGTGTAGGGTGTAGGGTGTAGAGTGTAGAGTGTAGGGTGTAGAGTGTAGCGTGTAGAGTGTAGGGTGTAGAGTGTAGGGTGTAGCGTGTATGGTGTAGGGTGTAGCGTGTAGAATGCAGAGTGTAGCGTGTAGGGTGTAGAGTGTAGCGTGTTGCGTGTAGGGTGTAGAGTGTAACGTGTAGCGTGTAGAGTGTAGCGTGTAGCGTGTAGCGTGTAGAGTGTAGCGTGTAGGGTGTAGAGTATAGCGTGTAGCGTGTAGGGTGTAGGGTGTAGAGTGTAGAGTGTAGCGTGTAGCGTGCAGAGTGTAGCGTGCAGGGTGTAGGGTGTAGCGTGTAGAATGCAGAGTGTAGCGTGTAGGGTGTAGAGTGTAGCGTTTTGCGTGTAGGGTGTAGAGTGTAGCGTGTAGCGTGTAGAGTGTAGCGTGTAGCGTGTAGCGTGTAGAGTGTAGGGTGTAGCGTGTAGGGTGTAGAGTGTAGCGTGTAGCGTGTAGAGTGTAGCGTGTAGCGTGTAGCGTGTAGAGTGTAGGGTGTAGCGTGTAGGGTGTAGAGTGTAGGGTGTAGCGTGTAGGGTGTAGAGTGTAGCGTGTAGCGTGTAGCGTGTAGGGTGTAGGGTGTAGCGTGTAGGGTGTAGAGTGTAGCGTGTAGCGTGTAGGGTGTAGGCTGTAGGGTGTAGCGTGTAGTGTGTAGAGTGTAGCGTGTAGCGTGTAGGGTGTAGCGTGTAAAATGTATCGTGTAGCGTGTAGCATGTAGAGTGTAGGGTGTAGGGTGTAGGGTGTAGCATGTAGAGTGTAGGGTGTAGGGTGTAGCGTGCAGAGTGTAGGGTATAGAGTGTAGCGTGTAGAGAGTAGGGTGTAGAGTGTAGAGTGTAGCGTGTATGGTGTAGAGTGTAGCGTGTAGAGTGTATTGTGTAGAATGTAGAGTGTAGCATGTAGCGTGTAGAGTGTAGGGTGTAGAGTGTAGCGTGTAGGGTGTAGAGTGTAGCGTGTAGAGTGTAGCGTGTAGGGTGTAGCGTGTCGGGTGTAGGGTGTAGGGTGTAGCGTGTAGTTTGTAGGTTGTAGGGTGTAGGGTGTTGCGTGTAGGGTGTAGAGTGTAGCGTGTAGCGTGTAGAGTGTAGCGTGTAGGGTGTAGGGTGTAGCGTGTAGTGTGTAGGGTGTAGGTTGTAGAGTGTAGGGTGTAGCATGTAGGGTGTAGGGTGTAGGGTGTAGCATGTAGGGTGTAGAGTGTAGCGTGTAGGGTGTACGGTGTAGAGTGTAGGGTATAAGCTGTAGCGTTTAGCGTGTAGGGTGTAGCGTGTAGCGTGTAGGGTGTAGAGTGTAGCGTGTAGGGTGTAGAGTATAGCATGTAGAGAGTAGGGTGTAGGGTGTAAGGTGAAGGGTGTAGCGTGTAGCGTGTAGCGTGTAGGGTGTAGCGTGTAGCGTGTAGGGTGTAGGGTGTAGAGTGTAGGGTGAAGGGTGTAGCGTGTAGCGTGTAGCGTGTAGGGTGTAGGGTGTAGATTGTAGCGTGTAGGGTGTAGCATGTAGCGTGTAGGGTGTAGGGTGTAGAGTGTAGAGTGTAGCGTGTAGGGTGAAGCATGTAGGGTGTAGGGTGTCGGGTATAGCGTGTAGGGTGTAGGGTGTAGAGTGTAGGGTGTAGCGTGTATGGTGTAGAGTGTAGCGTGTAGCGTGCAGAGTATAGCGTGTAGGGTGTAGCGTGTAGCGTGCAGAGTGTAGCGTGTAGGGTGTAGAGTGTAGCGTGTTGCGTGTAGGGTGTAGAGTGTAGCGTGTAGCGTGTAGAGTGTAGAGTGTAGCGTGTAGCGTGTAGAGTGTAGCGTGTAGGGTGTAGAGTATAACGTGTAGCGTGTAGGGTGTAGGGTGTAGAGTGTAGAGTGTAGCATGTAGCGTGTAGTGTGTAGAGTGTAGCGTGTAGCGTGTAGAGTGTAGGGTGTAGCGTGTAGCGTGTAGCGTGTAGAGTGTAGGGTGTAGAGTGTAGCATGTAGCGTGTAGGGTGTAGGGTGTAGAGTGTAGCGTGTAGCGTGTAGAGTGTACGGTGTAGAGTGTAGGGTGTAGCGTGTAGGGTGTAGAGTGTAGCGTGTAGCGTGTAGCGTGTAGGGTTAAGTTACACGCTACACACTAAACACAAAAAGAAAAGGATATGCAAACCAATGGGATCCACGTTAAATAGTCAATTTTATTGTACAAAAATAGTAATCCACAAACAGAACCAGGCAAAACATACATTTAAAAACATTTAAAACACTAGTATGGCTGAATAGGCCATAAGTAATTTTACCCGAGGGAATGAAGGAAGCTAATACTTTACAGCATATGTGAGACAGGAGAAATAACCAGAGAGAAAAAATTGCTAGGTATGCGGGTACACCAATCTTAGTCAAATCTACATATAAGAAGCCTATTGTTTACTGCCAACTGTGACCCCCTGAGTACTATGACAGGAAACATATACTCCAGCCTAGTATCTGGAAGAAATACATCATGGATCCTATTTTGTTCAACACAGCATGCGTGCGCACAGTTGGTAAGCAAATGAAAGCAGACCCCTATAGAAAGGTAATCAGGGAAATAGATATGCTGCAGTACTACAAAATCCTAGTTATTTGGATAAATGTATGCATACAGACGCCTTGTGGAAATACAAAGAATCAGGATCCATTGTCCTAAGGCTTGGAAAAATGCCAGGCCATGCATGAAGTAAATAGGTGTAATTCCATAGCAGTTGTAAAGATAAGTTACCCAAGTCCTGTCCCTCGGGAAAAAAACAAAGGAAGCCCTTTACCCCACGCGTATCGACGCTACTCAAGCGTCTTCATCAGAGGAAAAAGTGACACCCTACACGCTACACGCTACACTCTACACCCTACACAATACACGCTACTTGCTAGACCCTACATGCTACACTCTACACGCTACACGCTACACGCTACACCCTACACGGAACACGCTACTTGCTACACCCTACATGCTACACTCTACACGCTACACGCTACACCCTACACCCTACACCCTACACGCTACACGCTACACCCTACACCCTACACCCTACACGCTACAATCTACACGCTACACACTACACACTATACGCTACACGCTAGACGCTACACTCTACACGCTACACGATACACGCTACACCCTACACGCTACATCCTACACTCTACACCCTACACCCTACACGCTACACGCTACACGCTACACGCTACACCCTACACTCTACAGCCTACACCCTACACGCTACACGCTACACGATACACCCTACACGCTACACCCTACACTCTACACCCTACACGCTACACGCTACACGTTACACTCTACACCCTACACCCTACACTCTGCACCCTACACCCTACTCTCTACACGCTACACTCTACACCCTACACGCTACACTCTACACTCTACACCCTACACCCTACACGCTACACGCTACACGCTACACTCTACACGCTAAACGCTACAGCTTATACCCTACACTCTACACCGTACACCCTACATGCTACACTCTACACCCTACACGCTACACCCTACACCCTACACCCTACATGCTACACCCTACACTCTACACCCTACACCCTACACGCTACACCCTATGCCCTGCACGCCACACACTAAACTCTACACGCTACACCCTACACCCTACACTGTACACCCTACACCCTACACGCTACACTCTACACGCTACACCCTACACTCTACACCCTACACCCTACACGCTATACGCTACACTCTACACCCTGCACGCTACACGCTACACCCTACACGCTACACTCTACACCCTACACGCTACACCCTACACTCTACACCCTACACCCTACACGCTACTCGCTACACTCTACACCCTACACGCTACACTCTACACTCTACTCCCTACTCTCTACACGCTACACTCTATACCCTACACTCTACACGCTACGCGCTACACGCTACACACTACACACTACACGCTACACTTTACACTCTACACGCTACACACTACACGCTACACGCTACACTCTACACCCTACACCCTACTCTACATGCTACACGCTACACGGTACATGATACACGCTACACCCTACACGCTACACGCTACACCCTACACGCTACACGCTACACTCCACACCCTACACGCTACACCCTACACCCTACTCCCTACACTCTACACGCTACACGCTACACCCTACACCCTACACTGTACACCCTACACCCTACATGCTACACTCTACACTCTGCTCCCTACTCTCTACACGCTACACTCTATACCCTACACTCTACACGCTACGCGCTACACGCTACACACTACACGCTACACCCTACACGCTACACTTTACACTCTACACGCTACACTCCACACTCTACACACTACACTCTACACCCTACACCCTACACCCTACTCTACATGCTACACGCTACACGCTACATGCTACACCCTACACGCTTCACCCTACACCCTACACGCTACACGCTACACTCTACACCCTACTCTACACCCTACACGCTACACACTACACGCTACACTCTACACGCTAAACGCTACAGCTTATACCCTACACTCTACACCGTACACCCTACACGCTACACTCTACACCCTGCACGCTACACCCTACACCCTACATGCTACACCCTACACTCTACACCCTACACCCTACATGCTACACTCTACACCCTACACCCTACTCTACATGCTACACGCTACACGGTACATGATACACGCTACACTCTACACCCTACACGCTACACCCTACACCCTACTCCCTACACTCTACACGCTACACGCTACACCCTACACCCTACACTGTACACCCTACACCATGCACACTACACTCTACACTCTGCTCCCTACTCTCTACACGCTACACTCTATAGCCTACACTCTACACGCTACGCGCTACACGCTACACACTACACGCTACACCCTACTCTACATGCTACACGCTACACGCTACATGCTACACCCTACACGCTACACCCTACACCCTACACGCTACACGCTACACTCTACACCCTACACTCTACACCCTACACGCTACACGCTACACGCTACACTCTACACGCTAAACGCTACAGCTTATACCCTACACTCTACACCGTACACCCTACACTCTACACCGTACACCCTACACGCTACACTCTACACGCTACATGCTACACCCTACACGCTACACCCTACACCCTACACGCTACACGCTACACGCTACACTCTACACCCTACACTCTACACCCTACACGCTACACGCTACACGCTACACTCTACACGCTAAACGCTACAGCTTATACCCTACACTCTACACCGTACACCCTACACGCTACACTCTACACCCTGCACGCTACACCCTACACCCTACATCCTACATGCTACACCCTACACTCTACACCCTACACCCTACACGCTACACCCTACGCCCTGCACGCCACACACTACACTCTACACGCTACACCCTACACGCTACACTCTACACGCTACACGCTACACGCTACACTCTACACCCTACACGCTACACTCTACACCCTACACACTACACTCTACACGCTACACGCTACACCCTACACGCTACATGTTACACTCTACACCCTACACGCTACACTCTACACCCTACACGCTACACCCTACACCCTACACGCTACACACTACACGCTACACTCTACACCCTACACGCTGCACTCTATACGCTACA
The DNA here is from genome assembly GCF_051348905.1 of Ranitomeya variabilis. Lineage (NCBI taxonomy): Eukaryota > Metazoa > Chordata > Amphibia > Anura > Dendrobatidae > Ranitomeya > Ranitomeya variabilis. Next base: position 1,092,265 of record NW_027507935.1, on the reverse strand, counting down.
CGGTACACGCTACACGCTACACCCTACACCCTACATGCTACAGGCTACACCCTACACTGTACACCCTACACCCTACACGCTACACTCTACACGCTACCTGCTACACCCTACACTCTACACCCTACACGCTATACGCTACACTCTACACCCTGCACGCTACACGCTACACGCTACACCCTACACGCTACACTCTACACCCTACACGCTACACTCTACATGCTACACGCTACACGCTACATGCTACACGCTACACCCTACACGCTACACTCTACACCCTACACCCTACACCCTACACGCTACACTCTACACCCTACACGCTACACCCTACACTCTACACCCTACACCCTACACGCTACTCGCTACACTCTACACCCTACCCGCTACACTCTACACGCTACACGCTACACTCTACACTCTACACGCTACACGCTACACTCTACACCCTACACGCAACACGCTACACTCTACACCTTACACGCTACACTCTGCACGCTACAAGCTACACCCTACACCCTACACGCTACACTCTACACGCTACACGCTACACTCTACACCATACACGCTACACTCTACATCCTACACCCTACACGCTATACGCTACACTCTACACCCTGCACGCTACACGCTACACTCTACACCCTACACCCTACACGCAACACCCTACACTCTACACCCTACACCCTAAATCCTACACGCTACACCCTACACGCTACACTCTACACCCTACACCCTACACTCTACACCCTACACGCTACAAGCTACACTCTACACCCTACACCCTACACACGCTACACCCTACACTCTACACGCTACATGCTACACTCTACACCCTACACGATACATGCTACACCCTACACGCTACAGCCTACACGCTACACGCTACACTCTACACCCTACAAGCTACACGCTACACGCTACACCCTACACTCTACACCCTACACCGTACACGCTACACGCTACACTCTACACGCTACACCCTTCACTCTACACCCTACACCCTACATGCTACACTCTACACCCTACACGATACACCCTACAATCTACACGCTACATGCTACACTCTACACTCTACACCCTACACCCTACACGCTACATGCTACACTCTACACCCTACACGCTACACTCTACACCCTACACGCTACATGCTACACTCTACACCATACACCCTACACGCTACATGCTACACGCTACACTCTACACCCTACACGCTACACGCTAGGGTGTAGAGTGTAATATGTAGCGTGTAGTTTGTAGCGTTTAGCTTGTAGGGTGTAGCGTGTAGCGTGTAGGGTGTAGAGTGTAGCGTGTAGCGTGTAGCATGTAGGGTGTAGGGTGTAGAGTGTAGAGTGTAGCGTGTAGGGTGTAGAGTGTAGGGTGTAGGGTTTAGAGTGTAATGTGTAGCGTGTAGGGTGTAGCGTGTAGCATGTAGGGTGTAGGGTGTGGAGTGTAGGGTGTAGCGTGTAGGGTGTAGAGTGTAGCGTGTAGCGTGTAGGGTGTAGAGTGTAGCGTGTAGCATGTAGGGTGTAGGGTGTAGAGTGTAGAGTGTAGCGTGTAGCGTGTAGCATGTAGGGTGTAGGGTTTAGAGTGTAATGTGTAGCGTGTAGGGTGTAGCGTGTAGCATGTAGGGTGTAGGGTGTGGAGTGTAGGGTGCAGCGTGTAGGGTGTAGAGTGTAGCGTGCAGCGTGTAGGGTGTAGAGTGTAGGGTGTAGCGTGTAGGGTGTAGAGTGTAGCGTGTAGGGTGTAGCGTGTAGCGTGCAGGGTGTAGAGTGTAGCGTATAGCGTGTAGGGTGTAGAGTGTAGGGTGTAGCGTGTAGGGTGTAGAGTGTAGGGTGTAGCGTGTAGGGTGTAGAGTGTAGCGTGTAGCGTGTAGGGTGTAGGGTGTAGGGTGTAGCGTGTAGGGTGTAGAGTGTAGCGTGTAGCGTGTAGAGTGTAGGGTGTAGGGTGTTAGCATGTAGTGTGTAGCGTGTAGCGTGTAGGGTGTAGCGTGTAGCATGTAGCGTGTAGCGTGTAGCATGTAGAGTGTAGGGTGTAGGGTGTAGCATGTAGAGTGTAGGGTTGTAGGGTGTAGCGTGTAGAGTGTAGGGTATAGAGTGTAGCGTCTAGGGTGTAGAGTGTAGCGTGTACCGTGTAGGGTGTAGAGAGTAGGGTGTAGGGTGTAGCGTGTCGGGTGTAGGGTGTAGAGTGTAACGTGTAGCGTGTAGGGTGTAGCGTGTAGCGTGTAGGGTGTAGGGTGTAGAGTGTAGGGTGTAGCGTGTAGGGTGTAGCGTGTAGCGTGTAGGGTGTAGGGTGTAGAGTGTAGGGTGTAGCGTGTAGGGTGTAGCGTGTATCGTGTAGCGTGTAGAGTGTAGCGTCTAGCGTATAGGGTGTAGCGTGTAGCATGTAGATTGTAGCGTGTAGGGTGCAATGTGTAGGGTGTAGCGTGTAGCGTGTAGGGTGTAGAGTGTAGCGTGTAGTGTGTAGGGTGTAGCATGTAGTGTGTAGCGTGTAGGGTGTAGGGTGTAGAGTGTAGCGTGTAGGGTGTAGGGTGTAGAGTGCAGAGTGTAGGGTGTAGAGTGTAGCGTGTAGAGTGTAGGGTGTAGAGTGTAGGGTGTAGAGTGTAACGTGTAGTGTGTATGGTGTAGCGTGTAGCGTGTAGGGTGTAGCGTGTAGCGTGTAGGGAGCAGGGTGTAGAGTGTAGCGTGTAGGGTGTAGAGTGTAACGTGTAGCGTGTAGGGTGTAGTGTGTAGGGTGTAGGGTGTAGAGTGTAACGTGTAGCGTGTAGGGTGTAGCGTGTAGCGTGTAGGGTGTAGCGTGTAGCGTGTAGTGTGTAGCGTGTAGGGTATAGGGTGTAGAGTGTAGCGTGTTGCGTGTAGGGTGTGGAGTGTAGCGTGTAGAGTGTAGCGTGTAGCGTGTAGAGTGTAGCGTGTAGGGTGTAGAGTATAGTGTGTAGCGTGTAGGGTGTATGGTGTAGAGTGTAGAGTGTAGCATGTAGCGTGTAGCGTGTAGAGTGTAGCGTGTAGGGTGTAGAGTGTAGCGTGTTGCATGTAGGGTGTACAGTGTAGCGTGTAGCGTGTAGAGTGTAGGGTGTAGAGTGTAGCGTGTAGCGTGTAGAGTGTAGGGTGTAGAGTGTAGCGTGTTGCATGTAGAGTGTAGCGTGTAGCGTGTAGGTTGTAGAGTGTAGCGTGTAGCGTGTAGGGCGTAGGGTGTAGCGTGTAGTGTGTAGAGTGTAGAGTGTAGCGTGTAGCATGTAGAGTGTAGAGTGTAGCGTGTAGGGTGTAGAGTGTAGCGCGTAGCGTGTAGGGTGTAGGGTGTAGAGTGTAGCGTGTAGCGTGTAGAGTGTACGGTGTAGAGTGTAGGGTGTAGCGTGTAGGGTGTAGAGTGTAGCGTGTAGCGTGTAGCGTGTAGGGTGTAGGGTGTAGATTGTAGCGTGTAGGGTGCAGGGTGTAGAGTGTAGCGTGTAGGGTGTAGGGTGTAACGTGTAGCGTGTAGGGTGTAGCGTGTAGCGTGTAGGGTGTAGGGTGTAGAGTGTAACGTGTAGCGTGTAGGGTGTAGCGTGTAGCGTGTAGGGTGTAGCGTGTAGCGTGTAGTGTGTAGCGTGTAGAGTGTAGGGTGTAGAGTGTAGCGTGTAGGGTGTAGCATGTAGCGTGTAGGGTGTAGGGTGTAGAGTGTAGAGTGTAGCGTGTAGGGTGAAGCATGTAGGGTGTAGGGTGTCGGGTATAGCGTGTAGGGTGTAGGGTGTAGAGTGTAGGGTGTAGCGTGTATGGTGTAGAGTGTAGCGTGTAGCGTGCAGAGTATAGCGTGTAGGGTGTAGCGTGTAGAGTGTAGCGTGTAGGGTGTAGAGTATAGCGTGTAGCGTGTAGGGTGTAGGGTGTAGAGTGTAGAGTTTAGCATGTAGCGTGTAGCGTGAAGAGTGTAGCGTGTAGCGTGTAGCGTGTAGCGTGTAGCATGTAGGGTGTAGGGTGTAGAGTGTAGAGTGTAGCGTGTAGGGTGTAGAGTGTAGGGTGTAGGATGTAGAGTGTAGGGTTTAGAGTGTAATGTGTAGCGTGTAGGGTGTAGCGTGTAGCATGTAGGGTGTAGGGTGTGGAGTGTAGGGTGTAGCGTGTAGGGTGTAGAGTGTAGCGTGTAGCGTGTAGGGTGTAGAGTGTAGGGTGTAGCGTGTAGGGTGTAGAGTGTAGCGTGTAGGGTGTAGCGTGTAGCGTGCAGGGTGTAGAGTGTAGCGTATAGCGTGTAGGGTGTAGAGTGTAGGGTGTAGCGTGTAGGGTGTAGAGTGTAGGGTGTAGCGTGTAGGGTGTAGAGTGTAGCGTGTAGGGTGTAGAGTGTAGCGTGTAGCGTGTAGAGTGTAGAGTGTAGCGTGTAGCGTGTAGAGTGTAGCGTGTAGGGTGTAGAGTATAGCGTGTAGCGTGTAGGGTGTAGGGTGTAGAGTGTAGAGTGTAGCATGTAGCGTGTAGCGTGTAGAGTGTAGCGTGTAGCGTGTAGAGTGTAGGGTGTAGCGTGTAGCGTGTAGCATGTAGGGTGTAGGGTGTAGAGTGTAGAGTGTAGCGTGTAGGGTGTAGGGTGTAGGGTGTAGGATGTAGAGTGTAGGGTTTAGAGTGTAATGTGTAGCGTGTAGGGTGTAGCGTGTAGCATGTAGGGTGTAGGGTGTGGAGTGTAGGGTGTAGCGTGTAGGGTGTAGAGTGTAGCGTGTAGCGTGTAGGGTGTAGAGTGTAGGGTGTAGCGTGTAGGGTGTAGGGTGTAGCGTGTAGGGTGTAGCGTGTAGCGTGCAGGGTGTAGAGTGTAGCGTATAGCGTGTAGGGTGTAGGGTGTAGCGTGTAGGGTGTAGAGTGTAGGGTGTAGCGTGTAGGGTGTAGAGTGTAGCGTGTAGCGTGTAGGGTGTAGGGTGTAGGGTGTAGCGTGTAGGGTGTAGAGTGTAGCGTGTAGCGTGTAGGGTGTAGGGTGTAGGGTGTAGCATGTAGTGTGTAGCGCGTAGCGTGTAGGGTGTAGCGTGTAGCATGTAGCTTGTAGCGTGTAGCATGTAGAGTGTAGGGTGTAGGGTGTAGCATGTAGAGTGTAGGGTGTAGGGTGTAGCGTGTAGAGTGTAGGGTATAGAGTGTAGCGTCTAGGGTGTAGAGTGTAGCGTGTAGCGTGTAGGGTGTAGAGTGTAGCGTGTAGGGTGTAGAATATAGCGTGTAGAGAGTAGGGTGTAGGGTGTAGAGTGTAGGGTGTAGGGTGTAGAGTGTAACGTGTAGCGTGTAGGGTGTAGCGTGTAGCGTGTAGGGTGTAGGGTGTAGAGTGTAGGGTGTAGCGTGTAGGGTGTAGCGTGTAGCGTGTAGGGTGTAGGGTGTAGAGTGTAGGGTGTAGCGTGTAGGGTGTAGCGTGTATCGTGTAGCGTGTAGAGTGTAGCGTCTAGCGTATAGGGTGTAGCGTGTAGATTGTAGCGTGTAGGGTGTAGGGTGTAGCGTGTAGCGTGTAGGGTGTAGAGTGTAGCGTGTAGAGTGTAGGGTGTAGGGTGTAGAGTGCAGAGTGTAGGGTGTAGAGTGTAGCGTGTAGAGTGTAGGGTGTAGAGTGTAGGGTGTAGAGTGTAACGTGTAGTGTGTAGGGTGTAGCGTGTAGGGTGTAGCGTGTAGCGTGTAGGGTGCAGGGTGCAGAGTGTAACGTGTAGCGTGTAGGGTGTAGCGTGTAGCGTGTAGGGTGTAGCGTGTAGCGTGTAGCGTGTAGGGTGTAGAGTGTAGAGTGTAGCGTGTAGGGTGTAGGGTTTAGAGTGCAGAGTGTAGGGTGTAGAGTGTAGCGTGTAGAGTGTAGGGTGTAGAGTGTAGGGTGTAGAGTGTAACGTGTAGTGTGTAGGGTGTAGCGTGTAGCGTGTAGGGTGTAGCGTGTAGCGTGTAGGGAGCAGGGTGTAGAGTGTAGCGTGTAGGGTGTAGAGTGTAACGTGTAGCGTGTAGGGTGTAGTGTGTAGGGTGTAGGGTGTAGAGTGTAATGTGTAGCGTGTAGGGTGTAGCGTGTAGCGTGTAGGGTGTAGCGTGTAGCGTGTAGTGTGTAGCGTGTAGGGTGTAGGGTGTAGAGTGTAGCGTGTTGCGTGTAGGGTGTAGAGTGTAGCGTGTAGAGTGTAGCGTGTAGCGTGTAGAGTGTAGCGTGTAGGGTGTAGAGTATAGTGTGTAGCGTGTAGGGTGCATGGTGTAGAGTGTAGCGTGTTGCATGTAGGGTGTACAGTGTAGCGTGTAGCGTGTAGAGTGTAGGGTGTAGAGTGTAGCGTGTAGCGTGTAGGGTGTAGAGTGTAGCGTGTTGCGTGTAGAGTGTAGCGTGTAGCGTGTAGGTTGTAGAGTGTAGCGTGTAGCGTGTAGGGTGTAGGGTGTAGCGTGTAGCGTGTAGAGTGTAGAGTGTAGCGTGTAGCATGTAGAGTGTAGAGTGTAGCGTGTAGGGTGTAGAGTGTAGCGCGTAGAGTGTAGGGTGTAGGGTGTAGAGTGTAGCGTGTAGCGTGTAGGGTGTAGGGTGTAGATTGTAGCGTGTAGGGTGCAGGGTGTAGAGTGTAGCGTGTAGGGTGTAGATCGTAACGTGTAGCGTGTAGGGTGTAGCGTGTAGCGTGTAGGGTGTAGGGTGTAGAGTGTAACGTGTAGCGTGTAGGGTGTAGCGTGTAGCGTGTAGGGTGTAGCGTGTAGTGTGTAGCGTGTAGAGTGTAGGGTGTAGAGTGTAGCGTGTAGGGTGTAGCATGTAGCGTGTAGGGTGTAGGGTGTAGAGTGTAGAGTGTAGCGTGTAGGGTGAAGCATGTAGGGTGTAGGGTGTCGGGTATAGCGTGTAGGGTGTAGGGTGTAGAGTGTAGGGTGTAGCGTGTATGGTGTAGAGTGTAGCGTGTAGCGTGCAGAGTATAGCGTGTAGGGTGTAGCGTGTAGCGTGCAGAGTGTAGCGTGTAGGGTATAGAGTGTAGCGTGTTGCGTGTAGGGTGTAGAGTGTAGCGTGTAGCGTGTAGAGTGTAGAGTGTAGCGTGTAGCGTGTAGAGTGTAGCGTGTAGGGTGTAGAGTATAGCGTGTAGCGTGTAGGGTGTAGGGTGTAGAGTGTAGAGTGTAGCATGTAGCGTGTAGCGTGTAGAGTGTAGCGTGTAGCGTGTAGAGTGTAGGGTGTAGCGTGTAGCGTGTAGAGTGTAGGGTGTAGAGTGTAGCGTGTAGCGTGTAGAGTGTAGAGTGTAGCGTGTAGGGTGTAGAGTGTAGCGTGTAGCGTGTAAGGTGTAGGGTGTAGCGTGTAGAGTGTACGGTGTAGAGTGTAGGGTGTAGCGTGTAGGGTGTAGAGTGTAGCGTGTAGCGTGTAGGGTTAAGCTACACACTACACACTAAACACAAAAAGAAAAGGATAGGCAAACCAATGGGATCCACGTTAAATAGTCAATGTTATTGTACAAAAACAGTAATCCACAAACAGAACCAGGCAAAACATGCATTTAAAAACATTTAAAACACTAGTATGGCTGAATAGGCCATAAGTAATTTTACCCGAGGGAATGAAGGAAGCTAATACTTTACAGCATATGTGAGACAGGAGAAATAACCAGAGAGAAAAAATTGCTAGGTATGCGGGTACACCAATCTTAGTCAAATCTACATATAAGAAGCCTATTGTTTACTGCCAACTGTGACCCCCTGAGTACTATGACAGGAAACATATACTCCAGCCTAGTATCTGGAAGAAATACATCATGGATCCTATTTTGTTCAACACAGCATGCGTGCGCACAGTTGGTAAGCAAATGAAAGCAGACCCCTATAGAAAGGTAATCAGGGAAATAGATATGCTGCAGTACTACAAAATCCTAGTTATTTGGATAAAATGTATGCATACAGACGCCTTGTGGAAATACAAAGAATCAGGATCCATTGTCCTAAGGCTTGGAAAAATGCCAGGCCATGCATGAAGTAAATAGGTGTAATTCCATAGCAGTTGTAAAGATAAGTTACCCAAGTCCTGTCCCTCGGGAAAAAAACAAAGGAAGCCCTTTACCCCACGCGTATCGACACTACTCAAGCGTCTTCATCAGAGGAAAAAGTGACACCCTACACGCTACACTCTACACTCTACACGCTACACTCTACACCCTACACGCTACACCCCTACACTCTACACGCTACATGCTACACTCTACACCCCTACACAATACACGCTACTTGCTACACCCCTACATGCTACACTCTACACGCTACACGCTACACCCTACACGGTACACCCTACACCCTACACCCTACACGCTACAATCTACACGCTACACGATACACACTATACGCTACACGCTACACCCTACACTCTACACCCTACAACCTACACGCTACACGCTACACCCTACATGCTACACCCTACACTCTACACCCTACACCCTACACGCTACACGCTACACCCTACACGCTACACCCTACACTCTACACCCTACACGCTACACCCTACACGCTACACGTTACACTCTACACCCTACACCCTACACTCTACACCCTACACCCTACTCTCTACACTCTACACTCTACACCCTACACGCTACACTCTACACCCTACACCCTACACGCTACACGCTACACTCTACACGCTAAACGCTACAGCTTATACCCTACACTCTACACCGTACACCCTACATGCTACACTCTACACCCTACACGCTACACCCTACACCCTACACCCTACATGCTACACCCTACACTCTACACCCTACACCCTACACGCTACACCCTACGCCCTGCACGCCACACACTACACTCTACACGCTACACCCTACAACCTACACTGTACACCCTACACCCTACACGCTACACGCTACACTCTACACGCTACACCCTACACTCTACACCCTACATCCTACACGCTAAACGCTACACTCTACACCTGCACGCTACACGCTACACCCTACACGCTACACTCTACACCCTACACGATACACCCTACACTCTACACCCTACACCCTACACACTACACGCTACTCGCTACACTCTACACCCTACACGCTACACTCTACATTCTACTCCCTACTCTCTACACGCTACACTCTATACCCTACACTCTACACGCTACGCGCTACACGCTACACACTACACACTACACGCTACACTTTACACTCTACACGCTACACATTACACGCTACACGCTACACTCTACACCCTACACCCTACTCTACATGCTACACGCTACACGGTACATGATACACGCTACACCCTACTCGCTACACGCTACACCCTACACGCTACACGCTACACTCCACACCCTACACGCTACACCCTACACCCTTCTCCCTACACTCTACACTCTGCTCCCTACTCTCTACACGCTACACACTACACGCTACACCCTACACGCTACACTTTACACTCTACACGCTACACTCCACACTCTACACACTACACTCTACACCCTACACCCTACACCCTACTCTACATGCTACACGCTACACGGTACATGATACACGCTACACCCTACACGCTACATGCTACACCCTACATGCTACACGCTACACGCTACACTCTACACCCTACACGCTACACCCTACACCCTACTCCCTACACTCTACACGCTACACGCTACACCCTACACCCTACACTTTTCACCCTACACCCTGCACGCTACACTCTAAACTCTGCTCCCTACTCTGTACACGCTACACTCTATACCCTACACTCTACACGCTACGCGCTACACGCTACACACTACACGCTACACCCTACACGCTACACTTTACACTCTACACGCTACACTCTACACTCTACACACTACACTCTACACCCTACACCCTACACCCTACTCTACATGCTACACGCTACATGCTACATGCTACACGCTACACGCTACACCCTATACGCTAGACGCTACACTCTACACGCTACACGATACACGCTACACCCTACACGCTACACCCTACACTCTACACCCTACACCCTACACGCTACACGCTACACCCTACACGCTACACCCTACACTCTACACCCTACACCCTACACGCTGCATGCTACACCCTACTCTCTACACGCTATATTCTACACCCTACACGCTACACTCTACACCCTACACGCTACACGCTACACTCTACACCCTAGACGCTACACTCTATACCCTACACTCTACACGCTACACCCTACACCCTACACTCTACATGCTACACCCTACACCCTACACTCTACATGCTACACGCTACACGCTACATGCTACACGCTACACCCTACACGCTACACGCTACACACTACATGCTACACCCTACACCCTACACCCTACACGCTACACGCTACACTCTACACCCTACACGCTACACCCTACACTCTACACCCTACACGCTACACCCTACACTCTACACCCTACACGCTATACGCTACACTCTACACCCTGCACGCTACACGCTACACCCTACACGCTACACTCTACACCCTACACGCTACACCCTACACTCTACACCCTACATGCTACACGCTACACTCTACACCCTACACGCTACACCCTACACTCCACACCCTACACCCTACATGCTACACGCTACACCCTACACGCTACAAATTACACTCTAAACCCTACACTCTACATCCTACACCCTACACTCTACACCCTACACGCTACACTCTACACTCTACACCCTACACCCTACATGCTACACGCTACACGCTACACTCTACACCCTACACGCTACACGCTACACCCTACGCCCTGCACGCCACACACTACACTCTACACGCTACACCCTACAACCTACACTGTACACCCTACACCCTACACGCTACACGCTACACTCTACACGCTACACCCTACACTCTACACCCTACATCCTACACGCTAAACGCTACACTCTACACCTGCACGCTACACGCTACACCCTACACGCTACACTCTACACCCTACACGATACACCCTACACTCTACACCCTACACCCTACACACTACACGCTACTCGCTACACTCTACACCCTACACGCTACACTCTACATTCTACTCCCTACTCTCTACACGCTACACTCTATACCCTACACTCTACACGCTACGCGCTACACGCTACACACTACACACTACACGCTACACTTTACACTCTACACGCTACACATTACACGCTACACGCTACACGCTACACTCTACACCCCTACACCCTACTCTACATGCTACACGCTACACGGTACATGATACACGCTACACCCTACTCGCTACACGCTACACCCTACACGCTACACGCTACACTCCACACCCTACACGCTACACCCTACACCCTTCTCCCTACACTCTACACTCTGCTCCCTACTCTCTACACGCTACACACTACACGCTACACCCTACACGCTACACTTTACACTCTACATGCTACACTCCACACTCTACACACTACACTCTACACCCTACACCCTACACGCTGCATGCTACACCCTACTCTCTACACGCTATATTCTACACCCTACACGCTACACTCTACACCCTACACGCTACACGCTACACTCTACACCCTAGACGCTACACTCTATACCCTACACTCTACACGCTACACCCTACACCCTACACTCTACATGCTACACCCTACACCCTACACTCTACATGCTACACGCTACACGCTACATGCTACACGCTACACCCTACACGCTACACGCTACACACTACATGCTACACCCTACACCCTACACCCTACACGCTACACGCTACACTCTACACCCTACACGCTACACCCTACACTCTACACCCTACACCCTACACTCTACACCCTACACGCTATACGCTACACTCTACACCCTGCACGCTACACGCTACACCCTACACGCTACACTCTACACCCTACACGCTACACCCTACACTCTACACCCTACATGCTACACGCTACACTCTACACCCTACACGCTACACCCTACACTCCACACCCTACACCCTACATGCTACACGCTACACCCTACACGCTACAAATTACACTCTAAACCCTACACTCTACATCCTACACCCTACACTCTACACCCTACACGCTACACTCTACACTCTACACCCTACACCCTACATGCTACACGCTACACGCTACACTCTACACCCTACACGCTACACGCTACACCCTACAAGCTAAACGCTACAAACTACACGCTACATATTACACTCTACACCCTAGCGTGTAGCGTGTAGGGTGTAGAGTGTAGCGTGTAGCATGTAGCGTGTAGGGTGTATGGTGTAGAGTGTAGCATGTAGCGTGTAGGGTGTAGAGTGTAGCGTGTAGGGTGTAGAGTGTAGCATGTAGCGTGTAGGGTGTAGGGTGTAGAGTGTAGAGTGTAGCATGTAGCATGTAGATTGTAGGGTGTACCGTGTAGGGTGTAGAGTGTAGCATGTAGGGTGTAGGGTGTAGAGTGAAGGGTGTAGCGTGTAGAGTGTAGCGTGTAGCGTGTACGGTGTAGGGTGTAGAGTGTAGGGTGTAGCGTGTAGCGTGTAGCTTGTAGGGTGTAGAGTGTAGCGTGTAGCGTGTAGGCTGTAGCGTGTAGGGTGTAGCATGTATCGTGTAGGGTGTAGAGTGTAGCATGTAGCGTGTAGAGTGTAGGGTGTAGCGTGTAGCGTGTGTAGGGTGTAGGGTGTAGAGTGTAGCGTGTAGCGTGTAGGGTGTAGAGTGTAGGGTGTAGGGTGTAGAGTGTAGCGTATAGCGTGTAGCGTGTAGGGTGTAGAGTGTAGAGTGTAGTGTGTAGAGTGTAGAGTGTAGCGTGTAGAGTGTAAAGTGTAGCGTGTAGGGTGTAGCGTGTAGTGTGTAGCGTGTAGCGCGTAGCGTGTAGAGTGTAGGGTATAGAGTGTAGCGTGTAGAGAGTAGGGAGCAGAGTGTAGAGTGTAGCGTGCAGAGTGTAGGGTGTAACAGTGTAGGGTGTAGGGTGTAGCGTGTAGCATGTAGAGTGTAGGGAGTAGGGTGTAGCGTGTAGCGTGTAGGGTGTAGCGTGTAGCGTGTAGGGTGTAGCGTGTATCATGTACCGTGTAGCGTGTAGCATGTAGAGTAGGGTGTAGGGTGTAGAGTGTAGCGTGTAGGGTGTAGGGTGTAGAGTGTAGGGTGTAGCATGTAGGGTGTAGGGTGTAGGGTGTAGCGTGTAGGGTGTAGAGTGTAGCGTGTAGGGTGTACGGTGTAGAGTGTAGGGTATAAGCTGTAGCGTTTAGCGTGTAGAGTGTAGCGTGTAGCGTGTAGCGTGTAGGGTGTAGAGTGTAGGGTGTAGAGTGTAGCGTGTAGCGTGTAGCGTGTAGGGTGTAGGGTGAAGCGTGTAGGGTGTAGCATGTAGCGTGTAGCGTGTAGCATGTAGAGTAGGGTGTAGGGTGTAGGGTGTGGAGTGTAGCGTGTAGAGTGTAAAGTGTAGCGTGTAGGGTGTAGCGTGTAGTGTGTAGCGTGTAGCGCGTAGCGTGTAGAGTGTAGGGTATAGAGTGTAGCGTGTAGAGGGTAGGGAGCAGAGTGTAGAGTGTAGCGTGTAGGGTGTAGGGTGTACAGTGTAGGGTGTAGGGTGTAGCGTGTAGCGTGTAGAGTGTAGGGAGAAGGGTGTAGGGTGTAGCGTGTAGGGTGTGGAGTGTAGCGTGTAGCGTGTAGGGTGTAGTGTGTAGCGTGTAGCGCGTAGCGTGTAGAGTGTAGGGTATAGAGTGTAGCGTGTAGAGAGTAGGGAGTAGAGTGTAGAGTGTAGCGTGTAGGGTGTAGAGTGTAGCGAGTAGCGTGTAGTGTGTAGGGTGTAGGGTGTAGAGTGTAGGGTGTAGCGTGTAGGGTGTAGAGTGTAGCGTGTAGGGTGTAGCGTGTAGCGTGCAGGTGTAGAGTGTAGCGTATAGCGTGTAGGGTGTAGGGTGTAGAGTGTAGGGTGTAGCGTTTAGAGTGTAGCGTGTAGCGTGTAGGGTGTAGGGTGTACAGTGTAGGGTGTAGGGTGTAGCGTGTAGAGTGTAGTGTGTGGCGTGCAGGGCGTAGGGTGTAGCGTGTAGGGTGTAGGGTGTAGAGTGTAGGGTGTAGCATGTAGGGTGTAGGGTGTAGGGTGTAGGGTGTAGCGTGTAGGGTGTAGAGTGTAGCATGTAGGGTGTACGGTGTAGAGTGTAGGGTATAAGCTGTAGCGTTTAGCGTGTAGAGTGTAGCGTGTAGCGTGTAGGGTGTAGGGTGTAGAGTGTAGCGTGTAGGGTGTAGAGTGTAGAGTGTAGAGAGTAGGGTGTAGAGTGTAGGGTGTAGGGTGTAGAGTGTAACGTGTAGCGTGTAGGGTGTAGCGTGTAGGGTGTAGAGTGTAGGGTGTAGCGTGTAGGTTGTAGCGTGTAGCGTGTAGGGTGTAGGGTGTAGAGTGTAGGGTGTAGCGTGTAGCGTGTAGGGTGTAGCGTGTAGCGTGTAGCGTGTTGGTTGTAGGGTGTAGAGTTTAGGGTGTAGCGTGTAGGGTGTAGCGTGTAGCGTGTAGCGTGTAGAGTGTAGCGTCTAGCGTGTAGCGTATAGTGTGTAGCGTGTAGATTGTAGCGTGTAGGGTGTAGGGTGTAGGGTGTACCGTGTAGGGTGTAGCGTGTAGCGTGTAGAGTGTAGCATGTAGGGTGTAGCAAGTAGCGTGTATTGTGTAGGGTGTAGAGTGTAGCATGTAGCGTGTAGAGTGTAGGGTGTAGCGTGTAGGGTGTAGAGTGTAGCGTGTAGAGTGTAGAGTGTAGCGTGTAGCGTGTAGGGTGTCACTTTTTCCTCTGATGAAGACGCTTGAGTAGCGTCGATACGCGTGGGGTAAAGGGCTTCCTTTGTTTTTTTCCCGAGGGACAGGACTTGGGTAACTTATCTTTACAACTGCTATGGAATTACACCTATTTACTTCATGCATGGCCTGGCATTTTTCCAAGCCTTAGGACAATGGATCCTGATTCTTTGTATTTCCACAAGGCGTCTGTATGCATACATTTATCCAAATAACTAGGATTTTGTAGTACTGCAGCATACCTATTTCCCTGATTACCTTTCTATAGGGGTCTGCTTTCATTTGCTTACCAACTGTGCGCACGCATGCTGTGTTGAACAAAATAGGATCCATGATGTATTTCTTCCAGATACTAGGCTGGAGTATATGTTTCCTGTCATAGTACTCAGGGGGTCACAGTTGGCAGTAAACAATAGGCTTCTTATATGTAGATTTGACTAAGATTGGTGTACCCGCATACCTAGCAATTTTTTCTCTCTGGTTATTTCTCCTGTCTCACATATGCTGTAAAGTATTAGCTTACTTCATTCCCTCGGGTAAAATTACTTATGGCCTATTCAGCCATACTAGTGTTTTAAATGTTTTTAAATGTATGTTTTGCCTGGTTCTGTTTGTGGATTACTATTTTTGTACAATAAAATTGACTATTTAACGTGGATCCCATTGGTTTGCATATCCTTTTCTTTTTGTGTTTAGTGTGTAGTGTGTAGCTTAACCCTACACGCTACACGCTACACGCTACACTCTACACCCTACACGCTACACCCTACACTCTACACCGTACACTCTACACGCTACACTCTACACCCTACACCCTAAACGCTACACGCTACACTCTACACCCTACACGCTACACTCTACACTCTACACGCTACACGCTACACCCTACACGCTATACTCTGCACGCTACACGCTACACTCTACACCATACACGCTACACCCTACACTCTACACCCTACACCCTACACGCTATACCCGACACCCTACACCCTACATGCTTCATCCTAAACGCTACACTCTACACTCTACACCCTACACCCTACACGCTACATGCTACACCCTACACGCTACACTCTACACCCTACACTCTACACGCTACACACTACACGCTACACGCTACACCCTACACGCTACACACTACACGCTACACGCTACACCCTACACGCTACACGCTACACCCTACACGCTACACGTTACACTCTACACCCTACACCCTACACGCTACACGCTACACCCTACACGCTACACCCTGCACTCTACACCGTACACTACACGCTACACGCTACACTCTACACCCTACACCCTACACGCTACGCGCTACACTCTACACCCTACACGCTACACTCTAAACTCTACATGCTACACGCTACACTCTACACTCTACACGCTACACGCTACACCCTACACCCTACACGCTACACTCTACAACCTACACGCTACACGCTACACTCCACACGCAACACGCTACACTCTACACCCTACACTCTACACGCTACACGCTACACTCTACACCCTACACTCTACACGCTACACGCTACACTGTACACCCTACATGCAACACGCTACACTCTACACCCTACACGCTACACTCTACACGCTACACGCTACATGCTACACTCTACACTCTACACCATACACCCTACACGCTACACACTATACTCTACACCCTACACTCTACACTCTACACGCTACACGCTACACGCTACACTCTACACGCTACACTCTACACCCTACATGCAACACGCTACACTCTACACCCTACACCCTACACGCTACACGCTACACCCTACACGCTACACGTTACACTCTACACCCTACACACTACACCCTACACGCTACACGTTACACTCTACACCCTACACGCTACACTCTACACCCTGCTCCCTACACCCTACACGCTACACACTACACGCTACACGCTACACCATACACGCTACACGCTACACCCTACACGCTACATGTTACACTCTACACCCTGCACCCTACACGCTACACGCTACACCCTACACGCTACACGCTACACCCTACACACTACACGTTACACTCTACACCCTACACTCTACACCCTACACTCTACACGCTACACTCTACACCCTACACTCTGCACTCTACACCCTACACCCTACACACTACACGCTACACTCTACACCCTACACGCTACACGCTACACCCTACACCCTACACCCTACACGCTACAATCTACACGCTACACGCTACACCCTATACGCTAGACGCTACACTCTACACGCTACACGATACACGCTACACCCTACACGCTACACCCTACACTCTACACCCTACACCCTACACGCTACACGCTACACCCTACACGCTACACCCTACACTCTACACCCTACACCCTACACGCTACATGCTACACCCTACACGCTACACGTTACACCCTACACCCTACACTCTACACCCTACACCCTACTCTCTACACGCTATATTCTACACCCTACACGCTACACTCTACACCCTACACGCTACACGCTACACTCTACACCCTAGACGCAACACTCTATACCCTACACTCTACACGCTACACCCTACACCCTACACTCTACATGCTATACCCTACACCCTACACTCTACATGCTACACGCTACACGCTACATGCTACACGCTACACCCTACACGCTACACGCTACACACTACATGCTACACCCTACACCCTACACGCTACACGCTACACTCTACACCCTACACGCTACACCCTACACCCTACACCTTACATGCTACACGCTACACTCTACACCCTACACGCTACACCCTACACTCTACACCCCACACGCTATACGCTACACTCTACACCCTGCACGCTACACGCTACACCCTACACGCTACACTCTACACCCTACACGCTACACCCTACACTCTACACCCTACACGCTACACGCTACACTCTACACCCTACACGCTACACCCTACACTCCACACCCTACACCCTACATGCTACACGCTACACCCTACACGCTACAAATTACACTCTAAACCCTACACTCTACATCCTACACCCTACACTCTACACCCTACACGCTACACTCTACACTCTACACCCTACACCCTACATGCTACACGCTACACGCTACACTCTACACCCTACACGCTACACGCTACACCCTACAAGCTAAACGCTACAAACTACACGCTACATATTACACTCTACACCCTAGCGTGTAGCGTGTAGGGTGTAGAGTGTAGCGTGTAGCATGTAGCGTGTAGGGTGTATGGTGTAGAGTGTAGCATGTAGCGTGTAGGGTGTAGAGTATAGCGTGTAGGGTGTAGAGTGTAGCATGTAGCGTGTAGGGTGTAGGGTGTAGAGTGTAGAGTGTAGCATGTAGCATGTAGATTGTAGGGTGTACCGTGTAGGGTGTAGAGTGTAGCATGTAGGGTGTAGGGTGTAGAGTGAAGGGTGTAGCGTGTAGAGTGTAGCGTGTAGCGTGTACGGTGTAGGGTGTAGAGTGTAGGGTGTAGCGTGTAGCGTGTAGCTTGTAGGGTGTAGAGTGTAGCGTGTAGCGTGTAGGCTGTAGCGTGTAGGGTGTAGCATGTATCGTGTAGGGTGTAGAGTGTAGCATGTAGCGTGTAGAGTGTAGGGTGTAGCGTGTAGCGTGTGTAGGGTGTAGGGTGTAGAGTGTAGGGTCTAGAGTGTAGCGTGTAGCGTGTAGCGTGTAGCGTGTAGGGTGTAGGGTGTAGCGTGCAGGGTGTAGCATGTAGCGTGTAGCGTGTAGCATGTAGAGTAGGGTGTAGGGTGTAGGGTGTAGAGTGTAGTGTGTAGAGTGTAGCGTGTAGAGTGTAAAGTGTAGCGTGTAGGGTGTAGCGTGTAGTGTGTAGCGTGTAGCGCGTAGCGTGTAGAGTGTAGGGTATAGAGTGTAGCGTGTAGAGAGTAGGGAGCAGAGTGTAGAGTGTAGCGTGCAGGGTGTAGGGTGTACAGTGTAGGGTGTAGGGTGTAGCGTGTAGCGTGTAGAGTGTAGGGAGTAGGGTGTAAGGTGTAGCGTGTAGGGTGTAGATTGTAGCGTGTAGCGTGTAGCGTGTAGGGTGTAGCGTGTAGCGTGTAGGGTGTAGCGTGTATCATGTACCGTGTAGCGTGTAGCATGTAGAGTAGGGTGTAGGGTGTAGAGTGTAGCATGTAGGGTGTAGGGTGTAGAGTGTAGGGTGTAGCATGTAGGGTGTAGGGTGTAGGGTGTAGCGTGCAGGGTGTAGAGTGTAGCGTGTAGGGTGTACAGTGTAGAGTGTAGGGTATAAGCTGTAGCGTTTAGCGTGTAGAGTGAAGCGTGTAGCGTGTAGCGTGTAGGGTGTAGGGTGTAGGGTGTAGAGTGTAGCGTGTAGCGTGTAGGGTGTAGGGTGAAGCGTGTAGGGTGTAGCATGTAGCGTGTAGCGTGTAGCATGTAGAGTAGGGTGTAGGGTGTAGGGTGTAGAGTGTAGTGTGTAGAGTGTGGAGTGTAGCGTGTAGAGTGTAAAGTGTAGCGTGTAGGGTGTAGGGTGTAGCGTGTAGTGTGTAGCGTGTAGCGCGTAGCGTGTAGAGTGTAGGGTATAGAGTGTAGCGTGTAGAGAGTAGGGAGCAGAGTGTAGAGTGTAGCATGTAGGGTGTAGGGTGTACAGTGTAGGGTGTAGGGTGTAGCGTGTAGCGTGTAGAGTGTAGGGAGTAGGGTGTAGGGTGTAGCGTGTAGGGTGTGGAGTGTAGCGTGTAGCGTGTAGGGTGTAGCGTGTAGCGTGTAGGGTGTAGCGTGTATCATGTACCGTGTAGCGTGTAGCATGTAGAGTAGGGTGTAGGGTGTAGAGTGTAGCGTGTAGCGTGTAGTGTGTAGCGTGTAGCGTGTAGAGTGTAAAGTGTAGCGTGTAGTGTGTAGTGTGTAGCGTGTAGCGCGTAGCGTGTAGAGTGTAGGGTATAGAGTGTAGCGTGTAGAGAGTAGGGAGTAGAGTGTAGAGTGTAGCGTGTAGGGTGTAGAGTGTAGCGAGTAGCGTGTAGTGTGTAGGGTGTAGGGTGTAGAGTGTAGGGTGTAGAGTGTAGCATGTAGGGTGTACGGTGTAGAGTGTAGGGTATAAGCTGTAGCGTTTAGCGTGTAGAGTGTAGCGTGTAGCGTGTAGGGTGTAGCGTGTAGGGTGTAGAGTGTAGGGTGCAGCGTGTAGGGTGTATCGTGTAGCGTGTAGCGTGTAGGGTGTAGGGTGTAGAGTGTAGGGTGTAGCGTGTAGGGTGTAGCGTGTAGCGTGTAGGGTGTAGGGTGTAGAGTGTAGGATGTAGCGTGTAGGGTGTAGCGTGTATCGTGTAGCGTGTAGAGTGTAGCGTCTAGCGTGTAGCGTATAGTGTGTAGCGTGTAGCGTGTAGATTGTAGCGTGTAGGGTGTAGGGTGTAGCGTGTAGCGTGTAGGGTGTAGGGTGTAGGGTGTAGCGTGTAGCGTGTAGCGTGTAGAGTGTAGCATGTAGGGTGTAGCAAGTAGCGTGTACCGTGTAGGGTGTAGCGTGTAGCGTGTAGCGTGTAGACTGTAGCATGTAGGGTGTAGCAAGTAGCGTGTATTGTGTAGGGTGTAGAGTGTAGCGTGTAGCGTGTAGGGTGTCAATTTTTCCTCTGATGAAGACGCTTGAGTAGCGTCGATACGCGTGGGGTTCAGGGCTTCCTTTGTTTTTTTCCCGAGGGACAGGACTTGGGTAACTTATCTTTACAACTGCTATGGAATTACACCTATTTACTTCATGCATGGCCTGGCATTTTTCCAAGCCTTAGGACAATGGATCCTGATTCTTTGTATTTCCACAAGGCGTCTGTATGCATACATTTATCCAAATAACTAGGATTTTGTAGTACTGCAGCATACCTATTTCCCTGATTACCTTTCTATAGGGGTCTGCTTTCATTTGCTTACCAACTGTGCGCACGCATGCTGTGTTGAACAAAATAGGATCCATGATGTATTTCTTCCAGATACTAGGCTGGAGTATATGTTTCCTGTCATAGTACTCAGGGGGTCACAGTTGGCAGTAAACAATAGGCTTCTTATATGTAGATTTGACTAAGATTGGTGTACCCGCATACCTAGCAATTTTTTCTCTCTGGTTATTTCTCCTGTCTCACATATGCTGTAAAGTATTAGCTTCCTTCATTCCCTCGGGTAAAATTACTTATGGCCTATTCAGCCATACTAGTGTTTTAAATGTTTTTAAATGTATGTTTTGCCTGGTTCTGTTTGTGGATTACTATTTTTGTACAATAAAATTGACTATTTAACGTGGATCCCATTGGTTTGCATATCCTTTTCTTTTTGTGTTTAGTGTGTAGTGTGTAGCTTAACCCTACACGCTACACGCTACACGCTACACTCTACACTCTACACGCTACACGCTACACTCTACACCCTACACTCTACACGCTACACGCTACACGCTACACCCTACACGCTACACGCTACACTCTACACGCTACACGCTACATGCTACACTCTACACTCTACACCCTACACCCTACACGCTACACGCTATACTCTACACCCTACACTCTACACGCTACACGCTACACTCTACACTCTACACGCTACACGCTACACTCTACACCCTACACGCAACACGCTACACTCTATACCCTACACGCTACACTCTGCACGCTACACGCTACACCGTACACGCTATACTCTGCACGCTACACGCTACACTCTACACCATACACGCTACACCCTACACTCTACACCCTACACCCTACACGCTATACCCGACACCCTACACCCTACATGCTTCACCCTAAACGCTACACTCTACACTCTACACCCTACACCCTACACGCTACATGCTACACCCTACACGCTACACTCTACACCCTACACTCTACACGCTACACACTACACGCTACACGCTACACCCTACACGCTACACGCTACACCCTACACGCTACACGTTACACTCTACACCCTACACCCTACACGCTACACGCTACACCCTACACGCTACACGTTACACTCTACACCCTACACGCTACACTCTACACCCTGCACCCTACACGCTACAATCTACACCCTACACCCTACACGCTACACGCTACACGCTACACTCTACACCCTACACGCTACACCCTACACTCTACACCGTACACTACACGCTACACGCTACACTCTACACCCTACACCCTACACGCTACGCGCTACACTCTACACCCTACACGCTACACTCTAAACTCTACATGCTACACGCTACACTCTACACTCTACACGCTACACGCTACACCCTACACCCTACACCCTACACGCTACACGCTACACCCTACACCCTACACCCTACACGCTACAATCTACACGCTACACGCTACACACTATACGCTACACGCTAGACGCTACACTCTACACGCTACACGATACACGCTACACCCTACACGCTACATCCTACACTCTACACCCTACACCCTACACGCTACACGCTACACGCTACACGCTACACCCTACACGCTACACCCTACACTCTACACCCTACACCCTACACGCTACACGCTACACGATACACCCTACACGCTACACCCTACACTCTACACCCTACACGCTACACCCTACACGCTACACGTTACACTCTACACCCTACACCCTACACTCTGCACCCTACACCCTACTCTCTACACGCTACACTCTACACCCTACACGCTACACGCTACACTCTACACCCTACACGCTACACCCTACACTCTACACCCTACACGCTACACTCTACACTCTACACGCTACACGCTACACTCTACACCCTACACTCTACACGCTACACGCTACACGCTACACCCTACACTCTACACGCTACACGCTACACTCTACACGCTACACGCTACATGCTACACTCTACACTCTACACCCTACACCCTACACGCTACACGCTATACTCTGCTCCCTACTCTCTACACGCTACACTCTATAGCCTACACTCTACACGCTACGCGCTACACGCTACACACTACACGCTACACCCTACTCTACATGCTACACGCTACACGCTACATGCTACACCCTACACGCTACACCCTACACCCTACACGCTACACACTACACGCTACACTCTACACCCTACACTCTACACCCTACACGCTACACGCTACACTCTACACGCTAAACGCTACAGCTTATACCCTACACTCTACACCGTACACCCTACACCCTACACTCTACACCGTACACCCTACACGCTACACTCTACACGCTACATGCTACACCCTACACGCTACACCCTACACCCTACACGCTACACGCTACACGCTACACTCTACACCCTACACTCTACACCCTACACGCTACACGCTACACTCTACATGCTAAACGCTACAGCTTATACCCTACACTCTACACCGTACACCCTACACGCTACACTCTACACCCTACACGCTACACCCTACACCCTACATCCTACATGCTACACCCTACACTCTACACCCTACACCCTACACGCTACACCCTACGCCCTGCACGCCACACACTACACTCTACACGCTACACCCTACACGCTACACTCTACACGCTACACGCTACACGCTACACGCTACACTCTACACCCTACACGCTACACTCTACACCCTACACACTACACTCTACACGCTACACGGTACACGCTACACGCTACGCCCTACACCCTACACGCTACATGTTACACTCTACACCCTACACGCTACACTCTACACCCTACACGCTACACCCTACACCCTACACGCTACACACTACACGCTACACTCTACACCCTACACGCTGCACTCTATACGCTACACGGTACACGCTACACGCTACACCCTACACCCTACATGCTACACGCTACACCCTACACTGTACACCCTACACCCTACACGCTACACTCTACACGCTACCTGCTACACCCTACACTCTACACCCTACACGCTATACGCTACACTACACCCTGCACGCTACACGCTACACGCTACACCCTACACGCTACACTCTACACCCTACACGCTACACTCTACATGCTACACGCTACACGCTACATGCTACACGCTACACCCTACACGCTACACTCTACACCCTACACCCTACACCCTACACGCTACACTCTACACCCTACACGCTACACCCTACACTCTACACCCTACACCCTACACGCTACTCGCTACACTCTACACCCTACCCGCTACACTCTACACGCTACACGCTACACTCTACACTCTACACGCTACACGCTACACTCTACACCCTACACGCAACACGCTACACTCTACACCTTACACGCTACACTCTGCACGCTACAAGCTACACCCTACACGCTACACTCTACACGCTACACGCTACACTCTACACCATACACGCTACACTCTACATCCTACACCCTACACGCTATACGCTACACTCTACACCCTGCACGCTACACGCTACACTCTACACCCTACACCCTACACGCAACACCCTACACTCTACACCCTACACCCTAAATCCTACACGCTACACCCTACACGCTACACTCTACACCCTACACCCTACACTCTACACCCTACACGCTACACGCTACACTCTACACCCTACACCCTACACACGCTACACGCTACACCCTACACTCTACACGCTACATGCTACACTCTACACCCTACACGATACATGCTACACCCTACACGCTACAGCCTACACGCTACACGCTACACTCTACACCCTACAAGCTACACGCTACACGCTACACCCTACACTCTACACCCTACACCGTACACGCTACACGCTACACTCTACACGCTACACCCTTCACTCTACACCCTACACCCTACATGCTACACTCTACACCCTACACGATACACCCTACAATCTACACGCTACATGCTACACTCTACACTCTACACCCTACACCCTACACGCTACATGCTACACTCTACACCCTACACGCTACACTCTACACCCTAAACGCTACATGCTACACTCTACACCATACACCCTACACGCTACATGCTACACGCTACACTCTACACCCTACACGCTACACGCTAGGGTGTAGAGTGTAATATGTAGCGTGTAGTTTGTAGCGTTTAGCTTGTAGGGTGTAGCGTGTAGCGTGTAGGGTGTAGAGTGTAGCGTGTAGCGTGTAGCATGTAGGGTGTAGGGTGTAGAGTGTAGAGAGTAGCGTGTAGGGTGTAGAGTGTAGGGTGTAGGGTTTAGAGTGTAATGTGTAGCGTGTAGGGTGTAGCGTGTAGCATGTAGGGTGTAGGGTGTGGAGTGTAGGGTGTAGCGTGTAGGGTGTAGAGTGTAGCGTGTAGCGTGTAGGGTTTAGAGTGTAGCGTGTAGCATGTAGGGTGTAGGGTGTAGAGTGTAGAGTGTAGCGTGTAGCGTGTAGCATGTAGGGTGTAGGGTTTAGAGTGTAATGTGTAGCGTGTAGGGTGTAGCGTGTAGCATGTAGGGTGTAGGGTGTGGAGTGTAGGGTGCAGCGTGTAGGGTGTAGAGTGTAGCGTGTAGCGTGTATGGTGTAGAGTGTAGGGTGTAGCGTGTAGGGTGTAGAGTGTAGCGTGTAGGGTGTAGCGTGTAGCGTGCAGGGTGTAGAGTGTAGCGTATAGCGTGTAGGGTGTAGAGTGTAGGGTGTAGCGTGTAGGGTGTAGAGTGTAGGGTGTAGCGTGTAGGGTGTAGAGTGTAGCGTGTAGCGTGTAGGGTGTAGGGTGTAGGGTGTAGCGTGTAGGGTGTAGAGTGTAGCGTGTAGCGTGTAGAGTGTAGGGTGTAGGGTGTTAGCATGTAGTGTGTAGCGTGTAGCGTGTAGGGTGTAGCGTGTAGCATGTAGCGTGTAGCGTGTAGCATGTAGAGTGTAGGGTGTAGGGTGTAGCATGTAGAGTGTAGGGTTGTAGGGTGTAGCGTGTAGAGTGTAGGGTATAGAGTGTAGCGTCTAGGGTGTAGAGTGTAGCGTGTACCGTGTAGGGTGTAGAGTGTAGCGTGTAGGGTGTAGAATATAGCGTGTAGAGAGTAGGGTGTAGGGTGTAGCGTGTAGGGTGTAGGGTGTACAGTGTAGGGTGTAGGGTGTAGCGTGTAGCGTGTAGAGTGTAGGGAGTAGGGTGTAGGGTGTAGGGTGTAGCGTGTAGGGTGTAGATTGTAGCGTGTAGCGTGTAGCGTGTAGGGTGTAGCGTGTAGGGTGTAGCGTGTATCATGTACCGTGTAGCGTGTAGCATGTAGAGTAGGGTGTAGGGTGTAGAGTGTAGCGTGTAGGGTGTAGCGTGTAGCGTGTAGGGTGTAGGGTGTAGAGTGTAGGGTGTAGCGTGTAGGGTGTAGCGTGTATCGTGTAGCGTGTAGAGTGTAGCGTCTAGCGTATAGGGTGTAGCGTGTAGCATGTAGATTGTAGCGTGTAGGGTGCAATGTGTAGGGTGTAGCGTGTAGCGTGTAGGGTGTAGAGTGTAGCGTGTAGTGTGTAGGGTGTAGCATGTAGTGTGTAGCGTGTAGGGTGTAGGGTGTAGAGTGTAGCGTGTAGGGTGTAGGGTGTAGGGTGTAGAGTGTAACGTGTAGTGTGTATGGTGTAGCGTGTAGCGTGTAGGGTGTAGCGTGTAGCGTGTAGGGAGCAGGGTGTAGAGTGTAGCGTGTAGGGTGTAGAGTGTAACGTGTAGCGTGTAGGGTGTAGTGTGTAGGGTGTAGGGTGTAGAGTGTAACGTGTAGCGTGTAGGGTGTAGCGTGTAGCGTGTAGGGTGTAGCGTGTAGCGTGTAGTGTGTAGCGTGTAGGGTATAGGGTGTAGAGTGTAGCGTGTTGCGTGTAGGGTGTAGAGTGTAGCGTGTAGAGTGTAGCGTGTAGCGTGTAGCGTGTAGAGTGTAGCGTGTAGGGTGTAGAGTATAGTGTGTAGCGTGTAGGGTGTATGGTGTAGAGTGTAGAGTGTAGCATGTAGCGTGTAGCGTGTAGAGTGTAGCGTGTAGGGTGTAGAGTGTAGCGTGTTGCATGTAGGGTGTACAGTGTAGCGTGTAGCGTGTAGAGTGTAGGGTGTAGAGTGTAGCGTGTAGCGTGTAGAGTGTAGGGTGTAGAGTGTAGCGTGTTGCGTGTAGAGTGTAGCGTGTAGCGTGTAGGTTGTAGAGTGTAGCGTGTAGCGTGTAGGGTGTAGGGTGTAGCGTGTAGTGTGTAGAGTGTAGCGTGTAGCATGTAGAGTGTAGAGTGTAGCGTGTAGGGTGTAGAGTGTAGCGCGTAGCGTGTAGGGTGTAGGGTGTAGAGTGTAGCGTGTAGCGTGTAGAGTGTACGGTGTAGAGTGTAGGGTGTAGCGTGTAGGGTGTAGAGTGTAGCGTGTAGCGTGTAGCGTGTAGGGTGTAGGGTGTAGATTGTAGCGTGTAGGGTGCAGGGTGTAGAGTGTAGCGTGTAGGGTGTAGGGTGTAACGTGTAGCGTGTAGGGTGTAGCGTGTAGCGTGTAGGGTGTAGGGTGTAGAGTGTAACGTGAAGCGTGTAGGGTGTAGCGTGTAGCGTGTAGGGTGTAGCATGTAGCGTGTAGTGTGTAGCGTGTAGAGTGTAGGGTGTAGAGTGTAGCGTGTAGGGTGTAGCATGTAGCGTGTAGGGTGTAGGGTGTAGAGTGTAGCGTGTAGGGTGAAGCATGTAGGGTGTAGGGTGTCGGGTATAGCGTGTAGGGTGTAGGGTGTAGAGTGTAGGGTGTAGCGTGTATGGTGTAGAGTGTAGCGTGTAGCGTGCAGAGTATAGCGTGTAGGGTGTAGCGTGTAGAGTGTAGCGTGTAGGGTGTAGAGTATAGCGTGTAGCGTGTAGGGTGTAGGGTGTAGAGTGTAGAGTTTAGCATGTAGCGTGTAGCGTGAAGAGTGTAGCGTGTAGCGTGTAGCGTGTAGCATGTAGGGTGTAGGGTGTAGAGTGTAGAGTGTAGCGTGTAGGGTGTAGAGTGTAGGGTGTAGGGTGTAGAATATAGCGTGTAGAGAGTAGGGTGTAGGGTGTAGCGTGTAGGGTGTAGGGTGTACAGTGTAGGGTGTAGGGTGTAGCGTGTAGCGTGTAGAGTGTAGGGAGTAGGGTGTAGGGTGTAGCGTGTAGGGTGTAGATTGTAGCGTGTAGCGTGTAGCGTGTTGGGTGTAGCGTGTAGCGTGTAGGGTGTAGCGTGTATCATGTACCGTGTAGCGTGTAGCATGTAGAGTAGGGTGTAGGGTGTAGAATGTAGCGTGTAGGGTGTAGCGTGTAGCGTGTAGGGTGTAGGGTGTAGAGTGTAGGGTGTAGCGTGTAGGGTGTAGCGTGTATCGTGTAGCGTGTAGAGTGTAGCGTCTAGCGTATAGGGTGTAGCGTGTAGCATGTAGATTGTAGCGTGTAGGGTGCAATGTGTAGGGTGTAGCGTGTAGCGTGTAGGGTGTAGAGTGTAGCGTGTAGTGTGTAGGGTGTAGCATGTAGTGTGTAGCGTGTAGGGTGTAGGGTGTAGGGTGTGGAGTGTAGGGTGCAGCGTGTAGGGTGTAGAGTGTAGCGTGTAGCGTGTAGGGTGTAGAGTGTAGGGTGTAGCGTGTAGGGTGTAGAGTGTAGCGTGTAGGGTGTAGCGTGTAGCGTGCAGGGTGTAGAGTGTAGCGTATAGCGTGTAGGGTGTAGAGTGTAGGGTGTAGCGTGTAGGGTGTAGAGTGTAGGGTGTAGCGTGTAGGGTGTAGAGTGTAGCGTGTAGCGTGTAGGGTGTAGGGTGTAGGGTGTAGCGTATAGGGTGTAGAGTGTAGC
Source organism: Ranitomeya variabilis (assembly GCF_051348905.1). Lineage (NCBI taxonomy): Eukaryota > Metazoa > Chordata > Amphibia > Anura > Dendrobatidae > Ranitomeya > Ranitomeya variabilis. The sequence goes on along the minus strand of NW_027507935.1, from coordinate 1,064,114 downwards.
GTGTAGCGTGTAGAGTGTAGGGTGTAGGGTGTTAGCATGTAGTGTGTAGCGTGCAGCGTGTAGGGTGTAGCGTGTAGCATGTAGCGTGTAGCGTGTAGCATGTAGAGTGTAGGGTGTAGGGTGTAGCATGTAGAGTGTAGGGTTGTAGGGTGTAGCGTGTAGAGTGTAGGGTATAGAGTGTAGCGTCTAGGGTGTAGAGTGTAGCGTGTACCGTGTAGGGTGTAGAGTGTAGCGTGTAGGGTGTAGAATATAGCGTGTAGAGAGTAGGGTGTAGGGTGTAGCGTGTAGGGTGTAGGGTGTACAGTGTAGGGTGTAGGGTGTAGCGTGTAGCGTGTAGAGTGTAGGGAGTAGGGTGTAGGGTGTAGCGTGTAGGGTGTAGATTGTAGCGTGTAGCGTGTAGCGTGTAGGGTGTAGCGTGTAGCGTGTAGGGTGTAGCGTGTATCATGTACCGTGTAGCGTGTAGCATGTAGAGTAGGGTGTAGGGTGTAGAGTGTAGCGTGTAGGGTGTAGCGTGTAGCGTGTAGGGTGTAGGGTGTAGAGTGTAGGGTGTAGCGTGTAGGGTGTAGCGTGTATCGAGTAGCGTGTAGAGTGTAGCGTCTAGCGTATAGGGTGTAGCGTGTAGCATGTAGATTGTAGCGTGTAGGGTGCAATGTGTAGGGTGTAGCGTGTAGGGTGTAGAGTGTAGCGTGTAGTGTGTAGGGTGTAGCATGTAGTGTGTAGCGTGTAGGGTGTAGGGTGTAGAGTGTAGCGTGTAGGGTGTAGGGTGTAGAGTGCAGAGTGTAGGGTGTAGAGTGTAGCGTGTAGAGTGTAGGGTGTAGAGTGTAGGGTGTAGAGTGTAACGTGTAGTGTGTATGGTGTAGCGTGTAGCGTGTAGGGTGTAGCGTGTAGCGTGTAGGGAGCAGGGTGTAGAGTGTAGCGTGTAGGGTGTAGAGTGTAACGTGTAGCGTGTAGGGTGTAGTGTGTAGGGTGTAGGGTGTAGAGTGTAACGTGTAGCGTGTAGGGTGTAGCGTGTAGCGTGTAGGGTGTAGCGTGTAGCGAGTAGTGTGTAGCGTGTAGGGTATAGGGTGTAGAGTGTAGCGTGTTGCGTGTAGGGTGTAGAGTGTAGCGTGTAGCGTGTAGAGTGTAGCGTGTAGCGTGTAGCGTGTAGAGTGTAGCGTGTAGGGTGTAGAGTATAGTGTGTAGCGTGTAGGGTGTATGGTGTAGAGTGTAGAGTGTAGCATGTAGCGTGTAGCGTGTAGAGTGTAGCGTGTAGGGTGTAGAGTGTAGCGTGTTGCATGTAGGGTGTACAGTGTAGCGTGTAGCGTGTAGAGTGTAGGGTGTAGAGTGTAGCGTGTAGCGTGTAGAGTGTAGGGTGTAGAGTGTAGCGTGTTGCGTGTAGAGTGTAGCGTGTAGCGTGTAGGTTGTAGAGTGTAGCGTGTAGCGTGTAGGGTGTAGGGTGTAGCGTGTAGTGTGTAGAGTGTAGAGTGTAGCGTGTAGCATGTAGAGTGTAGAGTGTAGCGTGTAGGGTGTAGAGTGTAGCGCGTAGCGTGTAGGGTGTAGGGTGTAGAGTGTAGCGTGTAGCGTGTAGAGTGTACGGTGTAGAGTGTAGGGTGTAGCGTGTAGGGTGTAGAGTGTAGCGTGTAGCGTGTAGCGTGTAGGGTGTAGGGTGTAGATTGTAGCGTGTAGGGTGCAGGGTGTAGAGTGTAGCGTGTAGGGTGTAGGGTGTAACGTGTAGCGTGTAGGGTGTAGCGTGTAGCGTGTAGGGTGTAGGGTGTAGAGTGTAACGTGTAGCGTGTAGGGTGTAGCGTGTAGCGTGTAGGGTGTAGCGTGTAGCGTGTAGTGTGTAGCGTGTAGAGTGTCGGGTGTAGAGTGTAGCGTGTAGGGTGTAGCATGTAGCGTGTAGGGTGTAGGGTGTAGAGTGTAGAGTGTAGCGTGTAGGGTGAAGCATGTAGGGTGTAGGGTGTCGGGTATAGCGTGTAGGGTGTAGGGTGTAGAGTGTAGGGTGTAGCGTGTATGGTGTAGAGTGTAGCGTGTAGCGTGCAGAGTATAGTGTGTAGGGTGTAGCGTGTAGAGTGTAGCGTGTAGGGTGTAGAGTATAGCGTGTAGCGTGTAGGGTGTAGGGTGTAGAGTGTAGAGTTTAGCATGTAGCGTGTAGCGTGAAGAGTGTAGCGTGTAGCGTGTAGCGTGTAGCATGTAGGGTGTAGGGTGTAGAGTGTAGAGTGTAGCGTGTAGGGTGTAGAGTGTAGGGTGTAGGGTGTAGAATATAGCGTGTAGAGAGTAGGGTGTAGGGTGTAGCGTGTAGGGTGTAGGGTGTACAGTGTAGGGTGTAGGGTGTAGCGTGTAGCGTGTAGAGTGTAGGGAGTAGGGTGTAGGGTGTAGCGTGTAGGGTGTAGATTGTAGCGTGTAGCGTGTAGCGTGTTGGGTGTAGCGTGTAGCGTGTAGGGTGTAGCGTGTATCATGTACCGTGTAGCGTGTATCATGTAGAGTAGGGTGTAGGGTGTAGAATGTAGCGTGTAGGGTGTAGCGTGTAGCGTGTAGGGTGTAGGGTGTAGAGTGTAGGGTGTAGCGTGTAGGGTGTAGCGTGTATCGTGTAGCGTGTAGAGTGTAGCGTCTAGCGTATAGGGTGTAGCGTGTAGCATGTAGATTGTAGCGTGTAGGGTGCAATGTGTAGGGTGTAGCGTGTAGCGTGTAGGGTGTAGAGTGTAGCGTGTAGTGTGTAGGGTGTAGCATGTAGTGTGTAGCGTGTAGGGTGTAGGGTGTAGGGTGTGGAGTGTAGGGTGCAGCGTGTAGGGTGTAGAGTGTAGCGTGTAGCGTGTAGGGTGTAGAGTGTAGGGTGTAGCGTGTAGGGTGTAGAGTGTAGCGTGTAGGGTGTAGCGTGTAGCGTGCAGGGTGTAGAGTGTAGCGTATAGCGTGTAGGGTGTAGAGTGTAGGGTGTAGCGTGTAGGGTGTAGAGTGTAGGGTGTAGCGTGTAGGGTGTAGAGTGTAGCGTGTAGCGTGTAGGGTGTAGGGTGTAGGGTGTAGCGTATAGGGTGTAGAGTGTAGCGTGTAGCGTGTAGAGTGTAGGGTGTAGGGTGTTAGCATGTAGTGTGTAGCGTGCAGCGTGTAGGGTGTAGCGTGTAGCATGTAGCGTGTAGCGTGTAGCATGTAGAGTGTAGGGTGTAGGGTGTAGCATGTAGAGTGTAGGGTTGTAGGGTGTAGCGTGTAGAGTGTAGGGTATAGAGTGTAGCGTCTAGGGTGTAGAGTGTAGCGTGTACCGTGTAGGGTGTAGAGTGTAGCGTGTAGGGTGTAGAATATAGCGTGTAGAGAGTAGGGTGTAGGGTGTAGCGTGTAGGGTGTAGGGTGTACAGTGTAGGGTGTAGGGTGTAGCGTGTAGCGTGTAGAGTGTAGGGAGTAGGGTGTAGGGTGTAGCGTGTAGGGTGTAGATTGTAGCGTGTAGCGTGTAGCGTGTAGGGTGTAGCGTGTAGCGTGTAGGGTGTAGCGTGTATCATGTACCGTGTAGCGTGTAGCATGTAGAGTAGGGTGTAGGGTGTAGAGTGTAGCGTGTAGGGTGTAGCGTGTAGCGTGTAGGGTGTAGGGTGTAGAGTGTAGGGTGTAGCGTGTAGGGTGTAGCGTGTATCGTGTAGCGTGTAGAGTGTAGCGTCTAGCGTATAGGGTGTAGCGTGTAGCATGTAGATTGTAGCGTGTAGGGTGCAATGTGTAGGGTGTAGCGTGTAGGGTGTAGAGTGTAGCGTGTAGTGTGTAGGGTGTAGCATGTAGTGTGTAGCGTGTAGGGTGTAGGGTGTAGAGTGTAGCGTGTAGGGTGTAGGGTGTAGAGTGCAGAGTGTAGGGTGTAGAGTGTAGCGTGTAGAGTGTAGGGTGTAGAGTGTAGGGTGTAGAGTGTAACGTGTAGTGTGTATGGTGTAGCGTGTAGCGTGTAGGGTGTAGCGTGTAGCGTGTAGGGAGCAGGGTGTAGAGTGTAGCGTGTAGGGTGTAGAGTGTAACGTGTAGCGTGTAGGGTGTAGTGTGTAGGGTGTAGGGTGTAGAGTGTAACGTGTAGCGTGTAGGGTGTAGCGTGTAGCGTGTAGGGTGTAGCGTGTAGCGAGTAGTGTGTAGCGTGTAGGGTATAGGGTGTAGAGTGTAGCGTGTTGCGTGTAGGGTGTAGAGTGTAGCGTGTAGAGTGTAGCGTGTAGCGTGTAGCGTGTAGAGTGTAGCGTGTAGGGTGTAGAGTATAGTGTGTAGCGTGTAGGGTGTATGGTGTAGAGTGTAGAGTGTAGCATGTAGCGTGTAGCGTGTAGAGTGTAGCGTGTAGGGTGTAGAGTGTAGCGTGTTGCATGTAGGGTGTACAGTGTAGCGTGTAGCGTGTAGAGTGTAGGGTGTAGAGTGTAGCGTGTAGCGTGTAGAGTGTAGGGTGTAGAGTGTAGCGTGTTGCGTGTAGAGTGTAGCGTGTAGCGTGTAGGTTGTAGAGTGTAGCGTGTAGCGTGTAGGGTGTAGGGTGTAGCGTGTAGTGTGTAGAGTGTAGAGTGTAGCGTGTAGCATGTAGAGTGTAGAGTGTAGCGTGTAGGGTGTAGAGTGTAGCGCGTAGCGTGTAGGGTGTAGGGTGTAGAGTGTAGCGTGTAGCGTGTAGAGTGTACGGTGTAGAGTGTAGGGTGTAGCGTGTAGGGTGTAGAGTGTAGCGTGTAGCGTGTAGCGTGTAGGGTGTAGGGTGTAGATTGTAGCGTGTAGGGTGCAGGGTGTAGAGTGTAGCGTGTAGGGTGTAGGGTGTAACGTGTAGCGTGTAGGGTGTAGCGTGTAGCGTGTAGGGTGTAGGGTGTAGAGTGTAACGTGTAGCGTGTAGGGTGTAGCGTGTAGCGTGTAGGGTGTAGCGTGTAGCGTGTAGTGTGTAGCGTGTAGAGTGTCGGGTGTAGAGTGTAGCGTGTAGGGTGTAGCATGTAGCGTGTAGGGTGTAGGGTGTAGAGTGTAGAGTGTAGCGTGTAGGGTGAAGCATGTAGGGTGTAGGGTGTCGGGTATAGCGTGTAGGGTGTAGGGTGTAGAGTGTAGGGTGTAGCGTGTATGGTGTAGAGTGTAGCGTGTAGCGTGCAGAGTATAGTGTGTAGGGTGTAGCGTGTAGAGTGTAGCGTGTAGGGTGTAGAGTATAGCGTGTAGCGTGTAGGGTGTAGGGTGTAGAGTGTAGAGTTTAGCATGTAGCGTGTAGCGTGAAGAGTGTAGCGTGTAGCGTGTAGCGTGTAGCATGTAGGGTGTAGGGTGTAGAGTGTAGAGTGTAGCGTGTAGGGTGTAGAGTGTAGGGTGTAGGATGTAGAGTGTAGGGTTTAGAGTGTAATGTGTAGCGTGTAGGGTGTAGCGTGTAGCATGTAGGGTGTAGGGTGTGGAGTGTAGGGTGTAGCGTGTAGGGTGTAGAGTGTAGCGTGTAGCGTGTAGGGTGTAGAGTGTAGGGTGTAGCGTGTAGGGTGTAGAGTGTAGCGTGTAGGGTGTAGCGTGTAGCGTGCAGGGTGTAGAGTGTAGCGTATAGCGTGTAGGGTGTAGAGTGTAGGGTGTAGAGTATAGCGTGTAGCGTGTAGCGTGTAGGGTGTAGAGTGTAGGGTGTAGCGTGTAGGGTGTAGAGTGTAGCGTGTAGCGTGTAGGGTGTAGAGTGTAGCGTGTAGCGTGTAGAGTGTAGAGTGTAGCGTGTAGCGTGTAGAGTGTAGCGTGTAGGGTGTAGAGTATAGCGTGTAGCGTGTAGGGTGTAGGGTGTAGAGTGTAGAGTGTAGCATGTAGCGTGTAGCGTGTAGAGTGTAGCGTGTAGCGTGTAGAGTGTAGGGTGTAGCGTGTAGCGTGTAGCATGTAGGGTGTAGGGTGTAGAGTGTAGAGTGTAGCGTGTAGGGTGTAGAGTGTAGGGTGTAGGATGTAGAGTGTAGGGTTTAGAGTGTAATGTGTAGCGTGTAGGGTGTAGCGTGTAGCATGTAGGGTGTAGGGTGTGGAGTGTAGGGTGTAGCGTGTAGGGTGTAGAGTGTAGCGTGTAGCGTGTAGGGTGTAGAGTGTAGGGTGTAGCGTGTAGGGTGTAGGGTGTAGCGTGTAGCGTGTAGTGTGTAGCGTGTAGAGTGTCGGGTGTAGAGTGTAGCGTGTAGGGTGTAGCATGTAGCGTGTAGGGTGTAGGGTGTAGAGTGTAGAGTGTAGCGTGTAGGGTGAAGCATGTAGGGTGTAGGGTGTCGGGTATAGCGTGTAGGGTGTAGGGTGTAGAGTGTAGGGTGTAGCGTGTATGGTGTAGAGTGTAGCGTGTAGCGTGCAGAGTATAGTGTGTAGGGTGTAGCATGTAGAGTGTAGCGTGTAGGGTGTAGAGTATAGCGTGTAGCGTGTAGGGTGTAGGGTGTAGAGTGTAGAGTTTAGCATGTAGCGTGTAGCGTGAAGAGTGTAGCGTGTAGCGTGTAGCGTGTAGCATGTAGGGTGTAGGGTGTAGAGTGTAGAGTGTAGCGTGTAGGGTGTAGAGTGTAGGGTGTAGGATGTAGAGTGTAGGGTTTAGAGTGTAATGTGTAGCGTGTAGGGTGTAGCGTGTAGCATGTAGGGTGTAGGGTGTGGAGTGTAGGGTGTAGCGTGTAGGGTGTAGAGTGTAGCGTGTAGCGTGTAGGGTGTAGAGTGTAGGGTGTAGCGTGTAGGGTGTAGAGTGTAGCGTGTAGGGTGTAGCGTGTAGCGTGCAGGGTGTAGAGTGTAGCGTATAGCGTGTAGGGTGTAGAGTGTAGGGTGTAGAGTATAGCGTGTAGCGTGTAGCGTGTAGGGTGTAGAGTGTAGGGTGTAGCGTGTAGGGTGTAGAGTGTAGCGTGTAGCGTGTAGGGTGTAGAGTGTAGCGTGTAGCGTGTAGAGTGTAGAGTGTAGCGTGTAGCGTGTAGAGTGTAGCGTGTAGGGTGTAGAGTATAGCGTGTAGCGTGTAGGGTGTAGGGTGTAGAGTGTAGAGTGTAGCATGTAGCGTGTAGCGTGTAGAGTGTAGCGTGTAGCGTGTAGAGTGTAGGGTGTAGCGTGTAGCGTGTAGCATGTAGGGTGTAGGGTGTAGAGTGTAGAGTGTAGCGTGTAGGGTGTAGAGTGTAGGGTGTAGGATGTAGAGTGTAGGGTTTAGAGTGTAATGTGTAGCGTGTAGGGTGTAGCGTGTAGCATGTAGGGTGTAGGGTGTGGAGTGTAGGGTGTAGCGTGTAGGGTGTAGAGTGTAGCGTGTAGCGTGTAGGGTGTAGAGTGTAGGGTGTAGCGTGTAGGGTGTAGGGTGTAGCGTGTAGGGTGTAGCGTGTAGCGTGCAGGGTGTAGAGTGTAGCGTATAGCGTGTAGGGTGTAGGGTGTAGCGTGTAGGGTGTAGAGTGTAGGGTGTAGCGTGTAGGGTGTAGAGTGTAGCGTGTAGCGTGTAGGGTGTAGGGTGTAGGGTGTAGCGTGTAGGGTGTAGAGTGTAGCGTGTAGCGTGTAGGGTGTAGGGTGTAGGGTGTAGCATGTAGTGTGTAGCGCGTAGCGTGTAGGGTGTAGCGTGTAGCATGTAGCGTGTAGCGTGTAGCATGTAGAGTGTAGGGTGTAGGGTGTAGCATGTAGAGTGTAGGGTGTAGGGTGTAGCGTGTAGAGTGTAGGGTATAGAGTGTAGCGTCTAGGGTGTAGAGTGTAGCGTGTAGCGTGTAGGGTGTAGAGTGTAGCGTGTAGGGTGTAGAATATAGCGTGTAGAGAGTAGGGTGTAGGGTGTAGAGTGTAGGGTGTAGGGTGTAGAGTGTAACGTGTAGCGTGTAGGGTGTAGCGTGTAGCGTGTAGGGTGTAGGGTGTAGAGTGTAGGGTGTAGCGTGTAGGGTGTAGCGTGTAGCGTGTAGGGTGTAGGGTGTAGAGTGTAGGGTGTAGCGTGTAGGGTGTAGCGTGTATCGTGTAGCGTGTAGAGTGTAGCGTCTAGCGTATAGGGTGTAGCGTGTAGATTGTAGCGTGTAGGGTGCAGGGTGTAGAGTGTAGCGTGTAGGGTGTAGATCGTAACGTGTAGCGTGTAGGGTGTAGCGTGTAGCGTGTAGGGTGTAGGGTGTAGAGTGTAACGTGTAGCGTGTAGGGTGTAGCGTGTAGCGTGTAGGGTGTAGCGTGTAGCGTGTAGTGTGTAGCGTGTAGAGTGTAGGGTGTAGAGTGTAGCGTGTAGGGTGTAGCATGTAGCGTGTAGGGTGTAGGGTGCAGAGTGTAGAGTGTAGCGTGTAGGGTGAAGCATGTAGGGTGTAGGGTGTCGGGTATAGCGTGTAGGGTGTAGGGTGTAGAGTGTAGGGTGTAGCGTGTATGGTGTAGGGTGTAGCGTGTAGCGTGCAGAGTGTAGCGTGTAGGGTGTAGAGTATAGCGTGTAGCGTGTAGGGTGTAGGGTGTAGAGTGTAGAGTGTAGCATGTAGCGTGTAGCGTGTAGAGTGTAGCGTGTAGCGTGTAGAGTGTAGGGTGTAGCGTGTAGCGTGTAGAGTGTAGGGTGTAGAGTGTAGCGTGTAGCGTGTAGAGTGTAGAGTGTAGCGTGTAGGGTGTAGAGTGTAGCGTGTAGCGTGTAAGGTGTAGGGTGTAGCGTGTAGCGTGTAGAGTGTACGGTGTAGAGTGTAGGGTGTAGCGTGTAGGGTGTAGAGTGTAGCGTGTAGCGTGTAGGGTTAAGCTACACACTACACACTAAACACAAAAAGAAAAGGATATGCAAACCAATGGGATCCACGTTAAATAGTCAATGTTATTGTACAAAAACAGTAATCCACAAACAGAACCAGGCAAAACATGCATTTAAAAACATTTAAAACACTAGTATGGCTGAATAGGCCATAAGTAATTTTACCCGAGGGAATGAAGGAAGCTAAGGCAGCTAATACTTTACAGCATATGTGAGACAGGAGAAATAACCAGAGAGAAAAAATTGCTAGGTATGCGGGTACACCAATCTTAGTCAAATCTACATATAAGAAGCCTATTGTTTACTGCCAACTGTGACCCCCTGAGTACTATGACAGGAAACATATACTCCAGCCTAGTATCTGGAAGAAATACATCATGGATCCTATTTTGTTCAACACAGCATGCGTGCGCACAGTTGGTAAGCAAATGAAAGCAGACCCCTATAGAAAGGTAATCAGGGAAATAGATATGCTGCAGTACTACAAAATCCTAGTTATTTGGATAAATGTATGCATACAGACGCCTTGTGGAAATACAAAGAATCAGGATCCATTGTCCTAAGGCTTGGAAAAATGCCAGGCCATGCATGAAGTAAATAGGTGTAATTCCATAGCAGTTGTAAAGATAAGTTACCCAAGTCCTGTCCCTCGGGAAAAAAACAAAGGAAGCCCTTTACCCCACGCGTATCGACGCTACTCAAGCGTCTTCATCAGAGGAAAAAGTGACACCCTACACGCTACACTCTACACTCTACATGCTACACTCTACACCCTACACGCTACACCCTACACTCTACACGCTACTTGCTACACTCTACACCCTACACAATACACGCTACTTGCTACACCCTACATGCTACACTCTACACGCTACACGCTACACCCTACACGGTACACCCTACACCCTAAACCCTACACGCTACAATCTACACGCTACACGCTACACACTATACGCTACACGCTACACCCTACACTCTACACCCTACAACCTACACGCTACACGCTACACGCTACACCCTACATGCTACACCCTACACTCTACACCCTACACCCTACACGCTACACGCTACACCCTACACGCTACACCTTACACTCTACACCCTACACGCTACACCCTACACGCTACACGTTACACTCTACACCCTACACCCTACACTCTACACCCTACACCCTACTCTCTACACTCTACACTTTACACCCTACACGCTACACTCTACACCCTACACCCTACACGCTACACGCTACACTACACGCTAAACGCTACAGCTTATACCCTACACTCTACACCGTACACCCTACATGCTACACTCTACACCCTACACGCTACACCCTACACCCTACACCCTACATGCTACACCCTACACTCTACACCCTACACCCTACACGCTACACCCTACGCCCTGCACGCCACACACTACACTCTACTCGCTACACCCTACAACCTACACTGTACACCCTACACCCTACACGCTACACGCTACACTCTACACGCTACACCCTACACTCTACACCCTACATCCTACACGCTAAACGCTACACTCTACACCTGCACGCTACACGCTACACCCTACACGCTACACTCTACACCCTACACGCTACACCCTACACTCTACACCCTACACCCTACACACTACACGCTACTCGCTACACTCTACACCCTACACGCTACACTCTACATTCTACTCCCTACTCTCTACACGCTACACTCTATACCCTACACTCTACACGCTACGCGCTACACGCTACACACTACACACTACACGCTACACTTTACACTCTACACGCTACACATTACACGCTACACGCTACACTCTACACCCTACACCCTACTCTACATGCTACACGCTACACGGTACATGATACACGCTACACCCTACTCGCTACACGCTACACCCTACACGCTACACGCTACACTCCACACCCTACACGCTACACCCTACACCCTTCTCCCTACACTCTACACTCTGCTCCCTACTCTCTACACGCTACACACTACACGCTACACCCTACACGCTACACTTTACACTCTACACGCTACACTCCACACTCTACACACTACACTCTACACCCTACACCCTACACCCTACTCTACATGCTACACGCTACACGGTACATTATACACGCTACACCCTACACGCTACACGCTACACCCTACATGCTACACGCTACACGCTACACTCTACACCCTACACGCTACACCCTACACCCTACTCCCTACACTCTACACGCTACACGCTACACCCTACACTTTTCACCCTACACCCTGCACGCTACACTCTAAACTCTGCTCCCTACTCTGTACACGCTACACTCTATACCCTACACTCTACACGCTACGCGCTACACGCTACACACTACACGCTACACCCTACACGCTACACTTTACACTCTACATGCTACACTCTACACTCTACACACTACACTCTACACCCTACACCCTACACCCTACTCTACATGCTACACGCTACACGCTACATGCTACACGCTACACGCTACACCCTATACACTAGACGCTACACTCTACACGCTACACGATACACGCTACACCCTACACGCTACACCCTACACTCTACACCCTACACCCTACACGCTACACGCTACACCCTACACGCTACACCCTACACTCTACACCCTACACCCTACACGCTACATGCTACACCCTACTCTCTACACGCTATATTCTACACCCTACACGCTACACTCTACACCCTACACGCTACACGCTACACTCTACACCCTAGACGCTACACTCTATACCCTACACTCTACACGCTACACCCTACACCCTACACTCTACATGCTACACCCTACACCCTACACTCTACATGCTACACGCTACACGCTACATGCTACACGCTACACCCTACACGCTACACGCTACACACTACATGCTACACCCTACACCCTACACCCTACACGCTACACGCTACACTCTACACCCTACACGCTACACCCTACACCCTACACCCTACACGCTACACGCTACACTCTACACCCTACACGCTACACCCTACACTCTACACCCTACACGCTACACCCTACACTCTACACCCTACACGCTATACGCTACACTCTACACCCTGCACGCTACACGCTACACCCTACACGCTACACTCTACACCCTACACGCTACACCCTACACTCTACACCCTACATGCTACACGCTACACTCTACACCCTACACGCTACACCCTACACTCCACACCCTACACCCTACATGCTACACGCTACACCCTACACGCTACAAATTACACTCTAAACCCTACACTCTACATCCTACACCCTACACTCTACACCCTACACGCTACACTCTACACTCTACACCCTACACCCTACATGCTACACGCTACACGCTACACTCTACACCCTACACGCTACATGCTACACCCTACAAGCTAAACGCTACAAACTACACGCTACATATTACACTCTACACCCTAGCGTGTAGCGTGTAGGGTGTAGAGTGTAGCGTGTAGCATGTAGCGTGTAGGGTGTATGGTGTAGAGTGTAGCATGTAGCGTGTAGGGTGTAGAGTGTAGCGTGTAGGGTGTAGAGTGTAGCATGTAGCGTGTAGGGTGTAGGGTGTAGAGTGTAGAGTGTAGCATGTAGCATGTAGATTGTAGGGTGTACCGTGTAGGGTGTAGAGTGTAGCATGTAGGGTGTAGGGTGTAGAGTGAAGGGTGTAGCGTGTAGAGTGTAGCGTGTAGCGTGTACGGTGTAGGGTGTAGAGTGTAGGGTGTAGCGTGTAGCGTGTAGCTTGTAGGGTGTAGAGTGTAGCGTGTAGCGTGTAGGCTGTAGCGTGTAGGGTGTAGCATGTATCGTGTAGGGTGTAGAGTGTAGCATGTAGCGTGTAGAGTGTAGGGTGTAGCGTGTAGCGTGTGTAGGGTGTAGGGTGTAGAGTGTAGCGTGTAGCGTGTAGGGTGTAGAGTGTAGGGTGTAGGGTGTAGAGTGTAGCGTATAGCGTGTAGGGTGTAGGATGTAGAGTGTAGCGTGTAGGGTGTAGAGTGTAGCGTGTAGAGTGTAGCATGTAGCGTGTAGGGTGTAGAGTGTAGAGTGTAGCGTGTAGGGTGAAGCATGTAGGGTGTAGGGTGTCGGGTATAGCGTGTAGGGTGTAGGGTGTAGAGTGTAGGGTGTAGCGTGTATGGTGTAGAGTGTAGCGTGTAGCGTGTAGAGTGTAGCGTGTAGGGTGTAGGGTGTAGCGTGTAGCATGCAGAGTGTAGCGTGTAGGGTGTAGAGTGTAGCGTGTTGCGTGTAGGGTGTAGAGTGTAGCGTGTAGCGTGTAGAGTGTAGAGTGTAGCGTGTAGCGTGTAGAGTGTAGCGGGTAGGGTGTAGAGTGTAGCGAGTAGCGTGTAGGGTGTAGGGTGTAGAGTGTAGGGTGTAGCGTGTAGGGTGAAGAATGTAGCGTGTAGGGGGTAGGGTGTAGGGTGTAGAGTGTAGCGTGTAGGGTGTAGCGTGTAGCATGTAGCGTGTAGCGTGTAGCATGTAGAGTGTAGCGTGTAGGGTGTAGAGTGTAGCGTGTAGGGTGTAGCGTGTAGCGTGTAGCGTGTAGCGTGCAGTGTGTAGAGTGTAGCGTATAGCGTGTAGGGTGTAGAGTGTAGGGTGTAGCATGTAGCGTGTAGAGTGTAGGGTGTAGTGTGTAGCGTGTACCGTGTAGCGTATAGAGTGCAGCGTGTAGGGTGTAGAGTGTAGCGTGTAGTGTGTAGCGTGTAGGGTGTAGGGTGTAGCGTGTAGGGTGTAGAGTGTAGCGTGTAGGGTGTAGAGTGTAACATGTAGCGTGTAGGGTGTAGGGCGTAGCGTGTAGCGTGTACCGTGTAGCGTATAGAGTGTAGTGTGTAGGGTGTAGAGTGTAGCGTGTAGGGTGTAGAGTGTAGCGTGTAGCGTGTAGCGTGTAGCGTGTAGAGTGTAGTGTGTAGGGTGTAGCGTGTAGAGTGTAGTGTGTGGCGTGCAGGGCGTAGGGTGTAGCGTGTAGGGTGTAGGGTGTAGAGTGTAGGGTGTAGCATGTAGGGTGTAGCGTGTAGGGTGTAGAGTGTAGCGTGTAGGGTGTACGGTGTAGAGTGTAGGGTATAAGCTGTAGCGTTTAGCGTGTAGAGTGTAGCGTGTAGCGTGTAGCGTGTAGCGTGTAGGGTGTAGAGTGTAGGGTGTAGAGTGTAGCGTGTAGCGTGTAGAGTGTAGGGAGTAGGGTGTAGGGTGTAGCGTGTAGGGTGTAGATTGTAGCGTGTAGCGTGTAGCGTGTAGGGTGTAGCGTGTAGCGTGTAGGGTGTAGCGTGTATCATGTACCGTGTAGCGTGTAGCATGTAGAGTAGGGTGTAGGGTGTAGAGTGTAGCATGTAGGGTGTAGGGTGTAGAGTGTAGGGTGTAGCATGTAGGGTGTAGGGTCTAGGGTGTAGCGTGCAGGGTGTAGAGTGTAGCATGTAGGGTGTACGGTGTAGAGTGTAGGGTATAAGCTGTAGCGTTTAGCGTGTAGAGTGTAGCGTGTAGCGTGTAGCGTGTAGGGTGTAGAGTGTAGGGTGTAGAGTGTAGCGTGTAGCGTGTAGCGTGTAGGGTGTAGGGTGTAGAGTGTAGTGTGTAGAGTGTGGAGTGTAGCGTGTAGAGTGTAAAGTGTAGCGTGTAGGGTGTAGCGTGCAGTGTGTAGCGTGTAGCGCGTAGCGTGTAGAGTGTAGGGTATAGAGTGTAGCGTGTAGAGAGTAGGGTGTACAGTGTAGGGTGTAGGGTGTAGCGTGTAGCATGTAGAGTGTAGGGAGTAGGGTGTAGCGTGTAGCGTGTAGGGTGTAGCGTGTAGCGTGTAGGGTGTAGCGTGTATCATGTACCGTGTAGCGTGTAGCATGTAGAGTAGGGTGTAGGGTGTAGAGTGTAGCGTGTAGGGTGTAGAGTGTAGGGTGTAGCATGTAGGGTGTAGGGTGTAGGGTGTAGCGTGTAGGGTGTAGAGTGTAGCGTGTAGGGTGTACGGTGTAGAGTGTAGGGTATAAGCTGTAGCGTTTAGCGTGTAGAGTGTAGCGTGTAGCGTGTAGCGTGTAGGGTGTAGAGTGTAGGGTGTAGAGTGTAGCGTGTAGCGTGTAGCGTGTAGGGTGTAGGGTGAAGCGTGTAGGGTGTAGCATGTAGCGTGTAGCGTGTAGCATGTAGAGTAGGGTGTAGGGTGTAGGGTGTGGAGTGTAGCGTGTAGAGTGTAGCGTGTAGCGTCTAGCGTGTAGCGTATAGTGTGTAGCGTGTAGATTGTAGCGTGTAGGGTGTAGGGTGTAGGGTGTACCGTGTAGGGTGTAGCGTGTAGCGTGTAGAGTGTAGCATGTAGGGTGTAGCAAGTAGCGTGTATTGTGTAGGGTGTAGAGTGTAGCATGTAGCGTGTAGAGTGTAGGGTGTAGCGTGTAGGGTGTAGAGTGTAGCGTGTAGAGTGTAGAGTGTAGCGTGTAGCGTGGAGGGTGTCACTTTTTCCTCTGATGAAGACGCTTGAGTACCGTCGATACGCGTGGGGTAAAGGGCTTCCTTTGTTTTTTTCCCGAGGGACAGGACTTGGGTAACTTATCTTTACAACTGCTATGGAATTACACCTATTTACTTCATGCATGGCCTGGCATTTTTCCAAGCCTTAGGACAATGGATCCTGATTCTTTGTATTTCCACAAGGCGTCTGTATGCATACATTTATCCAAATAACTAGGATTTTGTAGTACTGCAGCATACCTATTTCCCTGATTACCTTTCTATAGGGGTCTGCTTTCATTTGCTTACCAACTGTGCGCACGCATGCTGTGTTGAACAAAATAGGATCCATGATGTATTTCTTCCAGATACTAGGCTGGAGTATATGTTTCCTGTCATAGTACTCAGGGGGTCACAGTTGGCAGTAAACAATAGGCTTCTTATATGTAGATTTGACTAAGATTGGTGTACCCGCATACCTAGCTATTTTTTCTCTCTGGTTATTTCTCCTGTCTCACATATGCTGTAAAGTATTAGCTTACTTCATTCCCTCGGGTAAAATTACTTATGGCCTATTCAGCCATACTAGTGTTTTAAATGTTTTTAAATGTATGTTTTGCCTGGTTCTGTTTGTGGATTACTATTTTTGTACAATAAAATTGACTATTTAACGTGGATCCCATTGGTTTGCATATCCTTTTCTTTTTGTGTTTAGTGTGTAGTGTGTAGCTTAACCCTACACGCTACACGCTACACGCTACACTCTACACCCTACACGCTACACCCTACACTCTACACCGTACACTCTACACGCTACACGCTACACTCTACACCCTACACCCTAAACGCTACACGCTACACTCTACACCCTACACGCTACACTCTACACTCTACACGCTACACGCTACACTCTACACCCTACACTCTACATGCTACAAGCTACACGCTACACCCTACACTCTACACGCTACACGCTACACTCTACACGCTACACGCTACATGCTACACTACACTCTACACCCTACACCCTACACGCTACACGCTATACTCTACACCCTACACGCTACACGCTACACTCTACACTCTACACGCTACACGCTACACTCTACACCCTACACGCAACACGCTACACTCTATACCCTACACGCTACACTCTGCACGCTACACGCTACACCCTACACGCTATACTCTGCACGCTACACGCTACACTCTACACCATACACGCTACACCCTACACGCTATACCCGACACCCTACACCCTACATGCTTCACCCTAAACGCTACACTCTACACTCTACACCCTACACCCTACACGCTACATGCTACACCCTACACGCTACACTCTACACCCTACACTCTACACGCTACACACTACACGCTACACGCTACACCCTACACGCTACACGCTACACCCTACACGCTACACGTTACACTCTACACCCTACACCCTACACGCTACATGCTACACCCTACACGCTACACTCTACACCCTACACTCTACACGCTACACACTACACGCTACACACTACACCCTACACGCTACACGCTACACCCTACACGCTACACGTTACACTCTACACCCTACACCCTACACGCTACACGCTACACCCTACACGCTACACGTTACACTCTACACCCTACACGCTACACTCTACACCCTGCACCCTACACGCTACAATCTACATCCTACACCCTACACGCTACACGCTACACGCTACACTCTACACCCTACACGCTACACCCTACACTCTACACCGTACACTACACGCTACACGCTACACTCTACACCCTACACGCTACGCGCTACACTCTACACCCTACACGCTACACTCTAAACTCTACATGCTACACGCTACACTCTACACTCTACACGCTACACGCTACACCCTACACCCTACACGCTACACGCTACACTCTACAACCTACACGCTACACGCTACACTCCACACGCAACACGCTACACTCTACACCCTACACTCTACACGCTACACGCTACACTCTACACCCTACACTCTACACGCTACACGCTACACTGTACACCCTACATGCAACACGCTACACTCTACACCCTACACGCTACACTCTACACGCTACACGCTACATGCTACACTCTACACTCTACACCATACACCCTACACGCTACACACTATACTCTACACCCTACACGCTACACTCTACACGCTACACGCTACACGCTACACTCTACACGCTACACTCTACACCCTACATGCAACACGCTACACTCTACACCCTACACCCTACACGCTACACGCTACACCCTACACGCTACACGTTACACTCTACACCCTACACGCTACACTCTACACCCTGCTCCCTACACGCTACACGCTACACCCTACACGCTACACCCTACACCCTACACACTACACGTTACACTCTACACCCTACACTCTACACCCTACACTCTACACGCTACACTCTACACCCTACACTCTGCACTCTACACCCTACACCCTACACTCTACACTCTACACCCTACACCCTACACGCTACACACTACACGCTACACGCTACACCATACACGCTACACGCTACACCCTACACGCTACGTTACACTCTACACCCTGCACCCTACACGCTACACGCTACACCCTACACGCTACACGCTACACCCTACACACTACACGTTACACTCTACACCCTACACTCTACACCCTACACTCTACACGCTACACTCTACACCCTACACTCTGCACTCTACACCCTACACCCTACACACTACACGCTACACTCTACACCCTACACGCTACAAGCTACACCCTACACGCTACAATCTACACGCTACACGCTACACCCTATACGCTAGACGCTACACTCTACACGCTACACGATACACGCTACACCCCACACGCTACACCCTACACTCTACACCCTACACCCTACACGCTACACGCTACACCCTACACGCTACACCCTACACTCTACACCCTACACCCTACACGCTACATGCTACACCCTACACGCTACACGTTACACTCTACACCCTACACCCTACACGCTACATGCTACACCCTACACGCTACACTCTACACCCTACACTCTACACGCTACACACTACACGCTACACACTACACCCTACACGCTACACGCTACACCCTACACGCTACACGTTACACTCTACACCCTACACCCTACACGCTACACGCTACACCCTACACGCTACACGTTACACTCTACACCCTACACGCTACACTCTACACCCTGCACCCTACACGCTACAATCTACACCCTACACCCTACACGCTACACGCTACACGCTACACTCTACACCCTACACGCTACACCCAACACTCTACACCGTACACTACACGCTACACGCTACACTCTACACCCTACACGCTACGCGCTACACTCTACACCCTACACGCTACACTCTAAACTCTACATGCTACACGCTACACTCTACACTCTACACGCTAGACGCTACACCCTACACCCTACACGCTACACGCTACACGCTACACTGTACACCCTACATGCAACACGCTACACTCTACACCCTACACCCTACACGCTACATGCTACACCCTACACGCTACACGTTACACTCTACACCCTACACCCTACACTCTACACCCTACACCCTACACGCTACACGCTACTCACTACATGCTACACCCTACACCCTACACCCTACACGCTACACGCTACACCCTACACCCTACACTGTACACCCTACACGCTACACCACACTCTGCTCCCTACTCTCTACACGCTACACTCTATACCCTACACTCTACACGCTACGCGCTACACGCTACACACTACACGCTACACCCTACACGCTACACTTTACACTCTACACGCTACAATCCACACTCTACACACTACACTCTACACCCTACACCCTACACCCTACTCTACATGCTACACGCTACACGCTACATGCTACACCCTACACGCTTCACCCTACACCCTACACGCTACACGCTACACGCTACACTCTACACCCTACACTCTACACCCTACACGCTACACGCTACACGCTACACTCTACACGCTAAACGCTACAGCTTATACCCTACACTCTACACCGTACACCCTACACGCTACACTCTACACCCTACACGCTACACCCTACACCCTACATGCTACACCCTACACTCTACACCCTACACCCTACACGCTACACTCTACACCCTACACCCTACTCTACATGCTACACGCTACACGGTACATGATACACGCTACACCCTACACGCTACACCCTACACGCTACACACTACACGCTACACTCTACACCCTACACGCTACACCCTACACCCTACTCCCTACACTCTACACGCTACACGCTACACTCTACACTCTGCTCCCTACTCTCTACACGCTACACTCTATACCCTACACTCTACACGCTACGCGCTACACGCTACACACTACACGCTACACCCTACACGCTACACTTTACACTCTACACGCTACACTCTACACTCTACACACTACACTCTACACCCTACACCCTACTCTACATGCTACACGCTACACGCTACATGCTACACCCTACACGCTACACCCTACACCCTACACCCTACACGCTACACGCTACACTCTACACCCTACACGCTACACCCTACACTCTACACCCTACACGCTACACCCTACACTCTACACCCTACACGCTATACGCTACACTCTACACCCTGCACGCTACACGCTACACCCTACACGCTACACTCTACACCCTACACGCTACACCCTACACTCTACACCCTACACGCTACACGCTACACTCTACACCCTACACGCTACACCCTACACTCCACACCCTACACCCTACATGCTACACGCTACACCCTACACGCTACAAATTACACTCTAAACCCTACACTCTACATCCTACACCCTACACTCTACACCCTACACGCTACACTCTACACTCTACACCCTACACCCTACATGCTACACGCTACACGCTACACTCTACACCCTACACGCTACACGCTACACCCTACAAGCTAAACGCTACAAACTACACGCTACATATTACACTCTACACCCTAGCGTGTAGCGTGTAGGGTGTAGAGTGTAGCGTGTAGCATGTAGCGTGTAGGGTGTATGGTGTAGAGTGTAGCATGTAGCGTGTAGGGTGTAGAGTGTAGCGTGTAGGGTGTAGAGTGTAGCATGTAGCGTGTAGGGTGTAGGGTGTAGAGTGTAGAGTGTAGCATGTAGCATGTAGATTGTAGGGTGTACCGTGTAGGGTGTAGAGTGTAGCATGTAGGGTGTAGGGTGTAGAGTGAAGGGTGTAGCGTGTAGAGTGTAGCGTGTAGCGTGTACGGTGTAGGGTGTAGAGTGTAGGGTGTAGCGTGTAGCGTGTAGCTTGTAGGGTGTAGAGTGTAGCGTGTAGCGTGTAGGCTGTAGCGTGTAGGGTGTAGCATGTATCGTGTAGGGTGTAGAGTGTAGCATGTAGCGTGTAGAGTGTAGGGTGTAGCGTGTAGCGTGTGTAGGGTGTAGTGTGTAGAGTGTAGCGTGTAGCGTGTAGGGTGTAGAGTGTAGGGTGTAGGGTGTAGAGTGTAGCGTATAGCGTGTAGGGTGTAGGATGTAGAGTGTAGCGTGTAGGGTGTAGAGTGTAGCGTGTAGAGTGTAGCATGTAGCGTGTAGGGTGTAGAGTGTAGAGTGTAGCGTGTAGGTTGAAGCATGTAGGGTGTAGGGTGTCGGGTATAGCGTGTAGGGTGTAGGGTGTAGAGTGTAGGGTGTAGCGTGTATGGTGTAGAGTGTAGCGTGTAGCGTGTAGAGTGTAGCGTGTAGGGTGTAGGGTGTAGCGTGTAGCATGCAGAGTGTAGCGTGTAGGGTGTAGAGTGTAGCGTGTTGCGTGTAGGGTGTAGAGTGTAGCGTGTAGCGTGTAGAGTGTAGAGTGTAGCGTGTAGGGTGTAGAGTGTAGCGGGTGGGGTGTAGAGTGTAGCGAGTAGCGTGTAGGGTGTAGGGTGTAGAGTGTAGGGTGTAGCGTGTAGGGTGAAGTGTAGCATGTAGGGGGTAGGGTGTAGGGTGTAGACTGTAGCGTGTAGGGTGTAGCGTGTAGCATGTAGCGTGTAGCATGTAGAGTGTAGCGTGTAGGGTGTAGAGTGTAGCGTGTAGGGTGTAGCGTGTAGCGTGTAGCGTGCAGTGTGTAGAGTGTAGCGTATAGCGTGTAGGGTGTAGAGTGTAGGGTGTAGCATGTAGCGTGTAGAGTGTAGCGTGTAGGGTGTAGGGTGTACAGTGTAGGGTGTAGCGTGTAGCATGTAGGGTGTAGGGTGTAGCGTGTAGCGTGTACCGTGTAGCGTATAGAGTGCAGCGTGTAGGGTGTAGAGTGTAGCGTGTAGTGTGTAGCGTGTAGGGTGTAGGGTGTAGCGTGTAGGGTGTAGAGTGTAGCGTGTAGGGTGTAGAGTGTAACATGTAGCGTGTAGGGTGTAGGGCGTAGCGTGTAGCGTGTACCGTGTAGCGTATAGAGTGTAGTGTGTAGGGTGTAGAGTGTAGCGTGTAGGGTGTAGGGTGTAGAGTGTAGCGTGTAGCGTGTAGCGTGTAGCGTGTAGAGTGTAGTGTGTAGGGTGTAGCGTGTAGAGTGTAGTGTGTGGCGTGCAGGGCGTAGGGTGTAGCGTGTAGGGTGTAGGGTGTAGAGTGTAGGGTGTAGCATGTAGCGTGTAGGGTGTAGGGTGTAGCGTGTAGGGTGTAGAGTGTAGCGTGTAGGGTGTACGGTGTAGAGTGTAGGGTATAAGCTGTAGCGTTTAGCGTGTAGAGTGTAGCGTGTAGCGTGTAGCGTGTAGGGTGTAGAGTGTAGGGTGTAGAGTGTAGCGTGTAGCGTGTAGCGTGTAGCGTGTAGGGTGTAGGGTGTAGCGTGTAGGGTGTAGCATGTAGCGTGTAGCGTGTAGCATGTAGAGTAGGGTGTAGGGTGTAGGGTGTAGAGTGTAGTGTGTAGAGTGTAGAGTGTAGCGTGTAGAGTGTAAAGTGTAGCGTGTAGGGTGTAGCGTGTAGTGTGTAGCGTGTAGCGCGTAGCGTGTAGAGTGTAGGGTATAGAGTGTAGTGTGTAGAGAGTAGGGAGCAGAGTGTAGAGTGTAGCATGTAGGGTGTAGGGTGTACAGTGTAGGGTGTAGGGTGTAGCGTGTAGCGTGTAGAGTGTAGGGAGTAGGGTGTAGGGTGTAGCGTGTAGGGTGTGGAGTGTAGCGTGTAGCGTGTAGGGTGTAGCGTGTAGCGTGTAGGGTGTAGCGTGTATCATGTACCGTGTAGCGTGTAGCATGTAGAGTAGGGTGTAGGGTGTAGAGTGTAGCGTGTAGCGTGTAGTGTGTAGCGTGTAGAGTGTAAAGTGTAGCGTGTAGTGTGTAGTGTGTAGCGTGTAGCGCGTAGCGTGTAGAGTGTAGGGTATAGCGTGTAGCGTGTAGAGAGTAGGGAGTAGAGTGTAGAGTGTAGCGTGTAGGGTGTAGAGTGTAGCGAGTAGCGTGTAGTGTGTAGGGTGTAGGGTGTAGAGTGTAGCGTGTAGCGTGTAGCGTGTAGAATGTAGGGTGTAGGGTGTAGAGTGTAGCGTGTAGCGTGTAGGGTGTAGGGTGAAGCGTGTAGGGTGTAGCATGTAGCGTGTAGCGTGTAGCATGTAGAGTAGGGTGTAGGGTGTAGGGTGTAGAGTGTAGTGTGTAGAGTGTGGAGTGTAGCGTGTAGAGTGTAAAGTGTAGCGTGTAGGGTGTAGCGTGTAGTGTGTAGCGTGTAGCGCGTAGCGTGTAGAGTGTAGGGTATAGAGTGTAGTGTGTAGAGAGTAGGGAGCAGAGTGTAGAGTGTAGCATGTAGGGTGTAGGGTGTACAGTGTAGGGTGTAGGGTGTAGCGTGTAGCGTGTAGAGTGTAGGGAGTAGGGTGTAGGGTGTAGCGTGTAGGGTGTGGAGTGTAGCGTGTAGCGTGTAGGGTGTAGCGTGTAGCGTGTAGGGTGTAGCGTGTATCATGTACCGTGTAGCGTGTAGCATGTAGAGTAGGGTGTAGGGTGTAGAGTGTAGCGTGTAGCGTGTAGTGTGTAGCGTGTAGAGTGTAAAGTGTAGCGTGTAGTGTGTAGTGTGTAGCGTGTAGCGCGTAGCGTGTAGAGTGTAGGGTATAGCGTGTAGCGTGTAGAGAGTAGGGAGTAGAGTGTAGAGTGTAGCGTGTAGGGTGTAGAGTGTAGCGAGTAGCGTGTAGTGTGTAGGGTGTAGGGTGTAGAGTGTAGGGTGTAGCGTGTAGGGTGTAGAGTGTAGCGTGTAGGGTGTAGCGTGTAGCGTGCAGGGTGTAGAGTGTAGCGTATAGCGTGTAGGGTGTAGGGTGTAGAGTGTAGGGTGTAGCGTGTAGAGTGTAGCGTGTAGCGTGTAGGGTGTAGGGTGTACAGTGTAGGGTGTAGGGTGTAGCGTGCAGAGTTTAGTGTGTGGCGTGCAGGGCATAGGGTGTAGCGTGTAGGGTGTAGAGTGTAGGGTGTAGCATGTAGGGTGTAGGGTGTAGCGTGTAGGGTGTAGAGTGTAGCATGTAGGGTGTACGGTGTAGAGTGTAGGGTATAAGCTGTAGCGTTTAGCGTGTAGAGTGTAGCGTGTAGCGTGTAGGGTGTAGCGTGTAGGGTGTAGAGTGTAGGGTGCAGCGTGTAGGGTGTATCGTGTAGCGTGTAGCGTGTAGGGTGTAGGGTGTAGAGTGTAGGGTGTAGCGTGTAGCGTGTAGCGTGTAGGGTGTAGAGTGTAGGATGTAGCGTGTAGGGTGTAGCGTGTATCGTGTAGCGTGTAGAGTGTAGCGTCTAGCGTGTAGCGTATAGTGTGTAGCGTGTAGATTGTAGCGTGTAGGGTGTAGGGTGTAGGGTGTAGCGTGTAGCGTGTAGGGTGTAGGGTGTAGGGTGTAGGGTGTAGCGTGTAGCGTGTAGCGTGTAGAGTGTAGCATGTAGGGTGTAGCAAGTAGCGTGTACCGTGTAGGGTGTAGCGTGTAGCGTGTAGCGTGTAGAGTGTAGCATGTAGGGTGTAGCAAGTAGCGTGTATTGTGTAGGGTGTAGAGTGTAGCGTGTAGCGTGTAGGGTGTCACTTTTTCTTCTGATGAAGACGCTTGAGTAGCGTCGATACGCGTGGGGTTCAGGGCTTCCTTTGTTTTTTTCCCGAGGGACAGGACTTGGGTAACTTATCTTTACAACTGCTATGGAATTACACCTATTTACTTCATGCATGGCCTGGCATTTTTCCAAGCCTTAGGACAATGGATCCTGATTCTTTGTATTTCCACAAGGCGTCTGTATGCATACATTTATCCAAATAACTAGGATTTTGTAGTACTGCAGCATACCTATTTCCCTGATTACCTTTCTATAGGGGTCTGCTTTCATTTGCTTACCAACTGTGCGCACGCATGCTGTGTTGAACAAAATAGGATCCATGATGTATTTCTTCCAGATACTAGGCTGGAGTATATGTTTCCTGTCATAGTACTCAGGGGGTCACAGTTGGCAGTAAACAATAGGCTTCTTATATGTAGATTTGACTAAGATTGGTGTACCCGCATACCTAGCAATTTTTTCTCTCTGGTTATTTCTCCTGTCTCACATATGCTGTAAAGTATTAGCTTCCTTCATTCCCTCGGGTAAAATTACTTATGGCCTATTCAGCCATACTAGTGTTTTAAATGTTTTTAAATGTATGTTTTGCCTGGTTCTGTTTGTGGATTACTATTTTTGTACAATAAAATTGACTATTTAACGTGGATCCCATTGGTTTGCATATCCTTTTCTTTTTGTGTTTAGTGTGTAGCGTGTAGCTTAACCCTACACGCTACACGCTACACGCTACACTCTACACCCTACACGCTACACCCTACACTCTACACCGTACACTCTACACGCTACACTCTACACCCTACACCCTACACGCTACACGCTACACTCTACACCCTACACGCTACACGCTACACTCTACACGCTACACGCTACACGCTACACTCTACACCCTACACGCTACACCCTACACTCTACACCGTACACTCTACACGCTACACGCTACACTCTACACTCTACATGCTACACGCTACACTCTACACTCTACACGCTACACGCTACACCCTACACCCTACACGCTACACGCTACACTCTACAACCTACACGCTACACGCTACACGCTACACTCTACATGCTACACGCTACACTCTACACCCTACACTCTACACGCTACACGCTACACTCTACAGCCTACACTCTACACGCTACACGCTACACTGTACACCCTACATGCAACACGCTACACTCTACACCCTACACGCTACACTCTACACGCTACACGCTACATGCTACACTCTACACTCTACACCATACACCCTACACGCTACACACTATACTCTACACCCTACACGCTACACTCTACACGCTACACGCTACACTCTACACTCTACACGCTACACTCTACACCCTACACGCAACACGCTACACTCTACACCCTACACGCTACACTCTGCACGCTACACGCTACACCCTACACCCTACACGCTACAATCTACACGCTACACTCTACACCATACACGCTACACTCTACACTCTACACCCTACACCCTACACGCTATACCCGACACCCTACACCCTGCATGCTTCACACTACACGCTACACTCTACACTATACACCCTACACCCTACACGCTACATGCTACACCCTACACGCTACACTCTACACCCTACACGCTACACACTACACGCTACACCCTACACGCTACACGTTACACTCTACACCCTACACCCTACACACTACACCCTACGCGCTACACGTTACACTCTACACCCTACACGCTACACTCTACACCCTGCTCCCTACACGCTACACGCTACACCCTACACACTACACGTTACACTCTACACCCTACACTCTACACCCTACACTCTACACGCTACACTCTACACCCTACACTCTGCACTCTACACCCTACACCCTACACGCTATACGCTACACTCTACACCCTACTCCCTACACGCTACACACTACACGCTACATGCTACACCCTACACGCTACACGCTACACCCTACACGCTACACGTTACACTCTACACCCTGCACCCTACACGCTACACGCTACACCCTACACGCTACACGCTACACCCTACACACTACACGTTACACTCTACACCCTACACTCTACACCCTACACTCTACACGCTACACTCTACACCCTACACTCTGCACTCTACACCCTACACCCTACACACTACACGCTACACTCTACACCCTACACGCTACACGCTACACCCTACACCCTACACCCTACACGCTACAATCTACACGCTACACGCTACACCCTATACGCTAGACGCTACACTCTACACGCTACACGATACACGCTACACCCTACACGCTACACCCTACACTCTACACCCTACACCCTACACGCTACACGCTACACCCTACACGCTACACCCTACACTCTACACCCTACACCCTACACGCTACATGCTACACCCTACACGCTACACGTTACACTCTACACCCTACACCCTACACTCTACACCCTACACCCTACTCTCTACACGCTATATTCTACACCCTACACGCTACACTCTACACCCTACACGCTACACTCTACACCCTAGACGCTACACTCTATACCCTACACTCTACATGCTACACCCTACACCCTACACCCTACACTCAACATGCTACACGCTACACGCTACATGCTACACGCTACACCCTACACGCTACACGCTACACACTACACGCTACACCCTACACCCTACACCCTACACGCTACACGCTACACTCTACACCCTACACGCTACACCCTACACCCTACACCCTACACGCTACACGCTACACTCTAAACCCTACACGCTACACCCTACACTCTACACCCTACACGCTACACCCTACACTCTACACCCTACACGCTATACGCTACACTCTACACCCTGCACGCTACACGCTACACCCTACACGCTACACTCTACACCCTACACGCTACACCCTACACTCTACACCCTACACCCTACACGCTACACTCTAAACCCTACACTCTACATCCTACACCCTACACTCTACACCCTACACGCTACACTCTACACTCTACACCCTACACCCTACATGCTACACGCTACACGCTACACTCTACACCCGACACGCTACACGCTACACCCTACAAGCTAAACGCTACAAACTACACGCTACATATTACACTCTACACCCTAGCGTGTAGCGTGTAGGGTGTAGAGTGTAGCTTGTAGCATGTAGCGTGTAGGGTGTATGGTGTAGAGTGTAGCATGTAGCGTGTAGGGTGTAGAGTGTAGCGTGTAGGGTGTAGAGTGTAGCATGTAGCGTGTAGGGTGTAGGGTGTAGAGTGTAGGGTGTAGAGTGTAGCATGTAGGGTGTAGAGTGAAGGGTGTAGCGTGTAGAGTGTAGCGTGTAGCGTCTACGGTGTAGGGTGTAGAGTGTAGGGTGTAGCGTGTAGCGTGTAGCTTGTAGGGTGTAGAGTGTAGCGTGTAGCGTGTAGGCTGTAGCGTGTAGGGTGTAGCATGTATCGTGTAGGGTGTAGAGTGTAGCATGTAGCGTGTAGAGTGTAGGGTGTAGCGTGTAGCGTGTGTAGGGTGTAGAGTGTAGCGTGTAGCGTGTAGGGTGTAGGGTGTAGAGTGTAGCGTGTAGGGTGTAGCGTGTAGGGTTTAGGGTGTAGGGTGTAGAGTGTAGGGTGTTGCGTGTAGGGTGTAGAGTGTAGCGTGTAGGGTGTAGCGTGTAGAGTGTAGAGTGTAGCGTGTAGGGTGTAGAGTGTAGCGTGTAGCGTGCAGGGTGTAGAGTGTAGCGTATAGCGTGTAGGGTGTAGGATGTAGAGTGTAGCGTGTAGGGTGTAGAGTGTAGCGTGTAGAGTGTAGCATGTAGCGTGTAGGGTGTAGAGTGTAGAGTGTAGCGTGTAGGGTGAAGCATGTAGGGTGTAGGGTGTCGGGTATAGCGTGTAGGGTGTAGGGTGTAGAGTGTAGGGTGTAGCGTGTATGGTGTAGAGTGTAGCGTGTAGAGTGTAGCGTGTAGGGTGTAGCGTGCAGAGTGTAGCGTGTAGGGTGTAGAGTGTAGCGTGTTGCGTGTAGGGTGTAGAGTGTAGCGTGTAGCGTGTAGAGTGTAGAGTGTAGCGTGTAGCGTGTAGAGTGTAGCGGGTAGGGTGTAGAGTGTAGCGAGTAGCGTGTAGGGTGTAGGGTGTAGAGTGTAGGGTGTAGCGTGTAGGGTGTAGAGTGTAGCGTGTAGGGTGTAGGGTGTAGGGTGTAGAGTGTAGCGTGTAGGGTGTAGCGTGTAGCATGTAGCGTGTAGCGTGTAGCATGTAGAGTGTAGCGTGTAGGGTGTAGAGTGTAGCGTGTAGGGTGTAGCGTGTAGCGTGTAGCGTGCAGGGTGTAGAGTGTAGAGTATAGCGTGTAGGGTGTAGAGTGTAGGGTGTAGCATGTAGCGTGTAGAGTGTAGCGTGTAGGGTGTAGGGTGTACAGTGTAGGGTGTAGCGTGTAGCATGTAGGGTGTACGGTGTAGCGTGTAGCGTATACCGTGTAGCGTATAGAGTGCAGCGTGTAGGGTGTAGAGTGTAGCGTGTAGTGTGTAGCGTGTAGGGTGTAGGGTGTAGCGTGTAGGGTGTAGAGTGTAGCGTGTAGGGTGTAGAGTGTAACATGTAGCGTGTAGGGTGTAGGGCGTAGCGTGTAGCGTGTACCGTGTAGCGTGTAGAGTGTAGTGTGTAGGGTGTAGAGTGTAGCGTGTATGGTGTAGAGTGTAGCGTGTAGCGTGTAGCGTGTAGAGTGTAGCGTGTAGCGTGTAGAGTGTAGTGTGTGGCGTGCAGGGCGTAGGGTGTAGAGTGTAGGGTGTAGCATGTAGTGTGTAGGGTGTAGGTTGTAGCGTGTAGGGTGTAGAGTGTAGCGTGTAGGGTGTACGGTGTAGAGTGTAGGGTATAAGCTGTAGCGTTTAGCGTGTAGAGTGTAGCGTGTAGCGTGTAGCGTGTAGCGTGTAGGGTGTAGAGTGTAGGGTGTAGAGTGTAGCGTGTAGCGTGTAGCGTGTAGGGTGTAGGGTGTAGCGTGTAGGGTGTAGCATGTAGCGTGTAGCGTGTAGCATGTAGAGTAGGGTGTAGGGTGTAGGGTGTAGAGTGTAGTGTGTAGAGTGTAGAGTGTAGCGTGTAGAGTGTAAAGTGTAGCGTGTAGGGTGTAGCGTGTAGTGTGTAGCGTGTAGCGCGTAGCGTGTAGAGTGTAGGGTATAGAGTGTAGCGTGTAGAGAGTAGGGAGCAGAGTGTAGAGTGTAGCGTGCAGGGTGTAGGGTGTACAGTGTAGGGTGTAGGGTGTAGCGTGTAGCGTGTAGAGTGTAGGGAGTAGGGTGTAGGGTGTATCGTGTAGGGTGTAGAGTGTAGCGTGTAGCGTGTAGCGTGTAGGGTGTAGCGTGTAGCGTGTAGGGTGTAGCGTGTATCATGTACCGTGTAGCGTGTAGCATGTAGAGTAGGGTGTAGGGTGTAGAGTGTAGCATGTAGGGTGTAGGGTGTAGAGTGTAGGGTGTAGCATGTAGGGTGTAGGGTGTAGCGTGTAGGGTGTAGAGTGTAGTGTGTAGGGTGTACGGTGTAGAGTGTAGGGTATAAGCTGTAGCGTTTAGCGTGTAGAGTGTAGCGTGTAGCGTGTAGCGTGTAGGGTGTAGAGTGTAGGGTGTAGAGTGTAGCGTGTAGCGTGTAGCGTGTAGGGTGTAGGGTGAAGCGTGTAGGGTGTAGCATGTAGCGTGTAGCGTGTAGCATGTAGAGTAGGGTGTAGGGTGTAGGGTGTAGAGTGTAGTGTGTAGAGTGTGGAGTGTAGCGTGTAGGGTGTAAAGTGTAGCGTGTAGGGTGTAGCGTGTAGTGTGTAGCGCGTAGCGTGTAGAGTGTAGGGTATAGAGTGTAGCGTGTAGAGAGTAGGGAGCAGAGTGTAGAGTGTAGCATGTAGGGTGTAGGGTGTACAGTGTAGGGTGTAGGGTG
The DNA here is from genome assembly GCF_051348905.1 of Ranitomeya variabilis. Classification (NCBI taxonomy): domain Eukaryota; kingdom Metazoa; phylum Chordata; class Amphibia; order Anura; family Dendrobatidae; genus Ranitomeya; species Ranitomeya variabilis. The sequence goes on along the minus strand of NW_027507935.1, from coordinate 1,034,255 downwards.
TAGCGTGTAGCGTGTAGCGTGTAGGGTGTAGCGTGTATCATGTACCGTGTAGCGTGTAGCATGTAGAGTAGGGTGTAGGGTGTAGAGTGTAGCGTGTAGCGTGTAGTGTGTAGCGTGTAGAGTGTAAAGTGTAGCGTGTAGTGTGTAGCGTGTAGCGCGTAGCGTGTAGAGTGTAGGGTATAGAGTGTAGCGTGTAGAGAGTAGGGAGTAGAGTGTAGAGTGTAGCGTGTAGGGTGTAGAGTGTAGCGAGTAGCGTGTAGTGTGTAGGGTGTAGGGTGTAGAGTGTAGGGTGTAGCGTGTAGGGTGTAGAGTGTAGCGTGTAGGGTGTAGCGTGTAGCGTGCAGGGTGTAGAGTGTAGCGTATAGCGTGTAGGGTGTAGGGTGTAGAGTGTAGGGTGTAGCGTGTAGAGTGTAGCGTGTAGCGTGTAGGGTGTAGGGTGTACAGTGTAGGGTGTAGGGTGTAGCGTGTAGAGTGTAGTGTGTGTCGTGCAGGGCATAGGGTGTAGCGTGTAGGGTGTAGGGTGTAGAGTGTAGGGTGTAGCATGTAGGGTGTAGGGTGTAGGGTGTAGCGTGTAGGGTGTAGAGTGTAGCATGTAGGGTGTACGGTGTAGAGTGTAGGGTATAAGCTGTAGCGTTTAGCGTGTAGAGTGTAGCGTGTAGCGTGTAGGGTGTAGGGTGTAGAGTGTAGAGTGTAGCGTGTAGGGTGTAGAGTGTAGCGTGTAGAGAGTAGGGTGTAGGGTGTAGAGTGTAGCGTGTAGGGTGTAGAGTGTAACGTGTAGCGTGTAGGGTGTAGCGTGTAGGGTGTAGAGTGTAGGGTGTAGCGTGTAGGGTGTACCGTGTAGCGTGTAGGGTGTAGGGTGTAGAGTGTAGGGTGTAGCGTGTAGGGTGTAGCGTGTAGCGTGTAGCGTGTAGGGTGTAGGGTGTAGAGTGTAGGGTGTAGCGTGTAGGGTGTAGCGTGTAGCGTGTAGCGTGTAGCGTGTAGGGTGCAGGGTGTAGAGTGTAGGGTGTAGCGTGTAGCGTGTAGCGTGTAGCGTGTAGGGTGTAGAGTGTAGCGAGTAGCGTGTAGGGTGTAGGGTGTAGAGTGTAGGGTGTAGCGTGTAGGGTGTAGAGTGTAGCGTGTAGGGTGTAGCGTGTAGCGTGCAGGGTGTAGAGTGTAGCGTATAGCGTGTAGGGTGTAGGGTGTAGAGTGTAGGGTGTAGCGTGTAGAGTGTAGCGTGTAGCGTGTAGGGTGTAGGGTGTAGGGTGTACAGTGTAGGGTGTAGGGTGTAGCGTGTAGGGTGTAGAGTGTAGCATGTAGGGTGTACGGTGTAGAGTGTAGGGTATAAGCTGTAGTGTTTAGCGTGTAGAGTGTAGCGTGTAGCGTGTAGCGTGTAGGGTGTAGGGTGTAGAGTGTAGAGTGTAGCGTGTAGGGTGTAGCGTGTAGAGAGTAGGGTGTAGGGTGTAGAGTGTAGGGTGTAGGGTGTAGAGTGTAACGTGTAGCGTGTAGGGTGTAGCGTGTAGGGTGTAGAGTGTAGAGTGTAGCGTGTAGGGTGTAGCGTGTAGCGTGTAGCGTGTAGGGTGTAGGGTGTAGAGTGTAGGGTGTAGCGTGTAGGGTGTAGCGTGTAGCGTGTAGCGTGTAGCGTGTAGCGTGTAGGGTGTAGGGTGTAGAGTGTAGGGTGTAGCGTGTAGGGTGTAGCGTGTATCGTGTAGCGTGTAGAGTGTAGCGTCTAGCGTGTAGCGTATAGTGTGTAGCGTGTAGCGTGTAGATTGTAGCGTGTAGGGTGTAGGGTGTAGCGTGTAGCGTGTAGGGTGTAGGGTGTAGGGTGTAGGGTGTACCGTGTAGGGTGTAGCGTGTAGCGTGTAGCTTGTAGAGTGTAGCATGTAGGGTGTAGCAAGTAGCGTGTATTGTGTAGGGTGTAGAGTGTAGCATGTAGCGTGTAGAGTGTAGGGTGTAGCGTGTAGGGTGTAGAGTGTAGCGTGTAGGGTGTAGAGTAGCGTGTAGCGTGTAGGGTGTCACTTATTCCTCTGATGAAGACGCTTGAGTAGCGTCGATACGCGTGGGGTTCAGGGCTTCCTTTGTTTTTTTCCCGAGGGACAGGACTTGGGTAACTTATCTTTACAACTGCTATGGAATTACACCTATTTACTTCATGCATGGCCTGGCATTTTTCCAAGCCTTAGGACAATGGATCCTGATTCTTTGTATTTCCACAAGGCGTCTGTATGCATACATTTATCCAAATAACTAGGATTTTGTAGTACTGCAGCATATCTATTTCCCTGATTACCTTTCTATAGGGGTCTGCTTTCATTTGCTTACCAACTGTGCGCACGCATGCTGTGTTGAACAAAATAGGATCCATGATGTATTTCTTCCAGATACTAGGCTGGAGTATATGTTTCCTGTCATAGTACTCAGGGGGTCACAGTTGGCAGTAAACAATAGGCTTCTTATATGTAGATTTGGTGTACCCGCATACCTAGCAATCTTTTCTCTCTGGTTATTTCTCCTGTCTCACATATGCTGTAAAGTATTAGCTTCCTTCATTCCCTCGGGTAGAATTACTTATGGCCTATTCAGCCATACTAGTGTTTTAAATGTTTTTAAATGTATGTTTTGCCTGGTTCTGTTTGTGGATTACTATTTTTGTACAATAAAATTGACTATTTAACGTGGATCCCATTGGTTTGCATATCCTTTTCTTTTTGTGTTTAGTGTGTAGCGTGTAACTTAACCCTACACGCTACACGCTACACTCTACACCCTACACTCTACACTCTACACCGTACACTCTACACGCTACACGCTACACTCTACACCCTACACCCTACACCCTACACGCTACACGCTACACTCTACACCCTACACTCTACACGCTACACGCTACACCCTACACTCTACACGCTACACGCTACACTCTACACGCTACACGCTACATGCTACACTCTACACTCTACACCCCTACACCCTACACGCTACACGCTATACTCTACACCCTACACGCTACACTCTACACGCTACACGCTACACTCTACACTCTACACGCTACACGCTACACTCTACACCCTACACGCAACACGCTACACTCTACACCCTACACGCTACACTCTGCACGCTACACGCTACACCCTACACGCTATACTCTGCACGCTACACGCTACACTCTACACCATACACGCTACATCCTACACTCTACACCCTACACCCTACACGCTATACCCGACACCCTACACCCTACATGCTTCACCCTACACGCTACACTCTACACTCTACACCCTACACCCTACACGCTACATGCTACACCCTACACGCTACAATCTACACCCTACACGCTACACGCTACACGCTACACCCTTCACCCTACACTCTACACCCTACACCCTACACGCTACACGCTACACCCTACACGCTACACGTTACACTCTACACCCTACACCCTACTCTCTACATGCTATACTCTACACCCTACACGCTACACTCTACACCCTACACGCTACACGCTACACCCTACACGCTAAACGCTACAGCTTATACCCTACACTCTACACCGTACACCCTACACGCTACACTCTACACCCTACATGCTACACCCTACACCCTACACCCTACATGCTACACCCTACACTCTACAACCTACACCCTACACACTACACGCTACACCCTACACCCTACACGCTACACTCTACACGCTACACGCTACACTTAGCGTGTAGGGTGTAGCGTGTAGCGTGTAGCGTGTAGGGTGTAGGGTGTAGAGTGTAGGATGTAGCGTGTAGGGTGTAGCGTGTATCGTGTAGCGTGTAGAGTGTAGCGTCTAGCGTGTAGCGTATAGTGTGTAGCGTGTAGCGTGTAGATTGTAGCGTGTAGGGTGTAGGGTGTAGGGTGTAGCGTGTAGCGTGTAGGGTGTAGGGTGTAGGGTGTAGCGTGTAGCGTGTAGCGTGTAGTGTAGCATGTAGGGTGTAGCAAGTAGCGTGTACCGTGTAGGGTGTAGCGTGTAGCGTGTAGAGTGTAGCATGTAGGGTGTAGCAAGTAGCGTGTATTGTGTAGGGTGTAGAGTGTAGCGTGTAGCGTGTAGGGTGTCAATTTTTCCTCTGATGAAGACGCTTGAGTAGCGTCGATACGCGTGGGGTTCAGGGCTTCCTTTGTTTTTTTCCCGAGGGACAGGACTTGGGTAACTTATCTTTACAACTGCTATGGAATTACACCTATTTACTTCATGCATGGCCTGGCATTTTTCCAAGCCTTAGGACAATGGATCCTGATTGTTTGTATTTCCACAAGGCGTCTGTATGCATACATTTATCCAAATAACTAGGATTTTGTAGTACTGCAGCATACCTATTTCCCTGATTACCTTTCTATAGGGGTCTGCTTTCATTTGCTTACCAACTGTGCGCACGCATGCTGTGTTGACCAAAATAGGATCCATGATGTATTTCTTCCAGATACTAGGCTGGAGTATATGTTTCCTGTCATAGTACTCAGGGGGTCACAGTTGGCAGTAAACAATAGGCTTCTTATATGTAGATTTGACTAAGATTGGTGTACCCGCATACCTAGCAATTTTTTCTCTCTGGTTATTTCTCCTGTCTCACATATGCTGTAAAGTATTAGCTTCCTTCATTCCCTCGGGTAAAATTACTTATGGCCTATTCAGCCATACTAGTGTTTTAAATGTTTTTAAATGTATGTTTTGCCTGGTTCTGTTTGTGGATTACTATTTTTGTACAATAAAATTGACTATTTAACGTGGATCCCATTGGTTTGCATATCCTTTTCTTTTTGTGTTTAGTGTGTAGTGTGTAGCTTAACCCTACACGCTACACGCTACACGCTACACTCTACACCCTACACGCTACACCCTACACTCTACACCGTACACTCTACACGCTACACGCTACACTCTACACCCTACACCCTAAACGCTACACGCTACACTCTACACCCTACACGCTACACTCTACACTCTACACGCTACACGCTACACTCTACACCCTACACTCTACACGCTACACGCTACACCCTACACTCTACACGCTACACTCTACACGCTACACGCTACATGCTACACTCTACACTCTACACCCTACACCCTACACGCTACACGCTATACTCTACACCCTACACTCTACACGCTACACGCTACACTCTACACTCTACACGCTACACGCTACACTCTACACCCTACACGCAACACGCTACACTCTATACCCTACACGCTACACTCTGCACGCTACACCCTACACGCTATACTCTGCACGCTACACGCTACACTCTACACCATACACGCTACACCCTACACTCTACACCCTACACCCTACACGCTATACCCGACACCCTACACCCTACATGCTTCACCCTAAACGCTACACTCTACACTCTACACCCTACACCCTACACGCTACATGCTACACCCTACACGCTACACTCTACACCCTACACTCTACACGCTACACACTACACGCTACACGCTACACCCTACACGCTACACGCTACACCCTACACGCTACACGTTACACTCTACACCCTACACCCTACACGCTACACGCTACACCCTACACGCTACACGTTACACTCTACACCCTACACGCTACACTCTACACCCTGCACCCTACACGCTACAATCTACACCCTACACCCTACACGCTACACGCTACACGCTACACCCTACACCCTACACGCTACACGCTACACGCTACACTCTACACCCTACACGCTACACCCTACACTCTACACCGTACACTACACGCTACACGCTACACTCTACACCCTACACCCTACACGCTACGCGCTACACTCTACACCCTACACGCTACACTCTAAACTCTACATGCTACACGCTACACTCTACACTCTACACGCTACACGCTACACCCTACACCCTACACGCTACACGCTACACTCTACAACCTACACGCTACACTCCACACGCAACACGCTACACTCTACACCCTACACTCTACACGCTACACGCTACACTCTACACCCTACACTCTACACGCTACACGCTACACTGTACACCCTACATGCAACACGCTACACTCTACACCCTACACGCTACACTCTACACGCTACACGCTACACGCTACACTCTACACTCTACACCATACACCCTACACGCTACACACTATACTCTACACCCTACACGCTACACTCTACACGCTACACGCTACACGCTACACTCTACACGCTACACTCTACACCCTACATGCAACACGCTACACTCTACACCCTACACCCTACACGCTACACCCTACACGCTACACGTTACACTCTACACCCTACACGCTACACTCTACACCCTGCTCCCTACATCCTACACGCTACACCCTACACGCTACACGCTACACCCTACACACTACACGTTACACTCTACACCCTACACTCTACACCCTACACTCTACACGCTACACTCTACACCCTACACCCTACACGCTACATGCTACACTCTACACCCTACACGCTACACTCTACACCCTACACGCTACATGCTACACTCTACACCATACACCCTACACGCTACATGCTACACGCTACACTCTACACCCTACACGCAACACGCTAGGGTGTAGAGTGTAATATGTAGCGTGTAGTTTGTAGGGTTTAGCTTGTAGAGTGTAGCGTGTAGCATGTAGGGTGTAGGGTGTAGAGTGTAGAGTGTAGCGTGTAGGGTGTAGAGTGTAGGGTGTAGGATGTAGAGTGTAGGGTTTAGAGTGTAATTTGTAGCGTGTAGGGTGTAGCGTGTAGCATGTAGGGTGTAGGGTGTGGAGTGTAGGGTGTAGCGTGTAGGGTGTAGAGTGTAGCGTGTAGCGTGTAGGGTGTAGAGTGTAGGGTGTAGCGTGTAGGGTGTAGAGTGTAGCGTGTAGGGTGTAGCGTGTAGCGTGCAGGGTGTAGAGTGTAGCGTATAGCGTGTAGGGTGTAGAGTGTAGGGTGTAGCGTGTAGGGTGTAGAGTGTAGGGTGTAGCGTGTAGGGTGTAGAGTGTAGCGTGTAGCGTGTAGGGTGTAGGGTGTAGGGTGTAGCGTGTAGGGTGTAGAGTGTAGCGTGTAGCGTGTAGGGTGTAGGGTGTAGGGTGTAGCATGTAGTGTGTAGCGTGTAGCGTGTAGGGTGTAGCGTGTAGCATGTAGCGTGTAGCGTGTAGCATGTAGAGTGTAGGGTGTAGGGTGTAGCATGTAGAGTGTAGGGTGTAGGGTGTAGCGTGTAGAGTGTAGGGTATAGAGTGTAGCGTCTAGGGTGTAGAGTGTAGCGTGTAGCGTGTAGGGTGTAGAGTGTAGCGTGTAGGGTGTAGAATATAGCGAGTAGAGAGTAGGGTGTAGGGTGTAGAGTGTAGGGTGTAGGGTGTAGAGTGTAACATGCTACACGCTACACGCTACATGCTACACGCTACACCCTACACGCTACACTCTACACCCTACACCCTACCCCCTACACGCTACACTCTTCACCCTACACGCTACACCCTACACTCTACACCCTACACCCTACACGCTACTCGCTACACTCTACACCCTACCCGCTACACTCTACACGCTACACGCTACACTCTACACTCTACACGCTACACGCTACACTCTACACCCTACACGCAACACGCTACACTCTACACCCTACACGCTACACTCTGCATGCTACACGCTACACCCTACACCCTACACGCTACACTCTACACGCTACACGCTACACTCTACACCATACACGCTACACCCTACACTCTACACCCTACACCCTACACGCTATACCCGACACCCTACACCCTACATGCTTCACCCTACACGCTACACTCTACACTCTACACCCTACACGCTACATGCTACACTCTACACGCTACACTCTACACCCTACACTCTACATCCTACACCCTACACGCTATAAGCTACACTCTACACCCTACACCCTACACTCTACACCCTACACGCTACACGCTACACTCTACACCCTACACCCTACACACGCTACACGCTACACCCTACACTCTACACGCTACATGCTACACTCTACACCCTACACGATACATGCTACACCCTACACGCTACAGCCTACACGCTACACGCTACACTCTACACCCTACAAGCTACACGCTACACCCTACACTCTACACCCTACACCGTACACGCTACACGCTACACTCTACACGCTACACCCTTCACTCTACACCCTACACGCTACATGCTACACTCTACACCATACACCCTACACGCTACATGCTACACGCTACACTCTACACCCTACACGCAACACGCTAGGGTGTAGAGTGTAATATGTAGCGTGTTGTTTGTAGCGTTTAGCTTGTAGGGTGTAGCGTGTAGCGTGTAGGGTGTAGAGTGTAGCGTGTAGCGTGTAGGGTGTAGGGTGTAGAGTGTAGGGTGTAGCGTGTAGGGTGTAGCATGTAGCGTGTAGCGTGTAGGGTGTAGGGTGTAGAGTGTAGGATGTAGCGTGTAGGGTGTAGCGTGTATCGTGTAGCGTGTAGAGTGTAGCGTCTAGCGTGTAGCGTATAGTGTGTAGCGTGTAGCGTGTAGATTGTAGCGTGTAGGGTGTAGGGTGTAGGGTGTAGCGTGTAGCGTGTAGGGTGTAGGGTGTAGCGTGTAGCGTGTAGGGTGTAGGGTGTAGGGTGTAGCGTGTAGCGTGTAGCGTGTAGAGTGTAGCATGTAGGGTGTAGCAAGTAGCGTGTACCGTGTAGGGTGTAGCGTGTAGCGTGTAGAGTGTAGCATGTAGGGTGTAGCAAGTAGCGTGTAGTGTGTAGGGTGTAGAGTGTAGCGTGTAGCGTGTAGGGTGTCAATTTTTCCTCTGATAAAGACGCTTGAGTAGCGTCGATACGCGTGGGGTTCAGGGCTTCCTTTGTTTTTTTCCCGAGGGACAGGACTTGGGTAACATCTTTACAACTGCTATGGAATTACACCTATTTACTTCATGCATGGCCTGGCATTTTTCCAAGCCTTAGGACAATGGATCCTGATTCTTTGTATTTCCACAAGGCGTCTGTATGCATACATTTATCCAAATAACTAGGATTTTGTAGTACTGCAGCATACCTATTTCCCTGATTACCTTTCTATAGGGGTCTGCTTTCATTTGCTTACCAACTGTGCGCACGCATGCTGTGTTGAACAAAATAGGATCCATGATGTATTTCTTCCAGATACTAGGCTGGAGTATATGTTTCCTGTCATAGTACTCAGGGGGTCACAGTTGGCAGTAAACAATAGGCTTCTTATATGTAGATTTGACTAAGATTGGTGTACCCGCATACCTAGCAATTTTTTCTCTGTGGTTATTTCTCCTGTCTCACATATGCTGTAAAGTATTAGCTTCCTTCATTCCCTCGGGTAAAATTACTTATGGCCTATTCAGCCATACTAGTGTTTTAAATGTTTTTAAATGTATGTTTTGCCTGGTTCTGTTTGTGGATTACTATTTTTGTACAATAAAATTGACTATTTAACGTGGATCCCATTGGTTTGCATATCCTTTTCTTTTTGTGTTTAGTGTGTAGTGTGTAGCTTAACCCTACACGCTACACGCTACACGCTACACTCTACACCCTACACGCTACACCCTACACTCTACACCGTACACTCTGCACGCTACACGCTACACTCTACACCATACACGCTACACCCTACACTCTACACCCTACACCCTACACGCTATACCCGACACCCTACACCCTACATGCTTCACCCTAAACGCTACACTCTACACTCTACACCCTACACCCTACACGCTACATGCTACACCCTACACGCTACACTCTACACCCTACACTCTACACGCTACACACTACACGCTACACGCTACACCCTACACGTTACACGCTACACCCTACACGCTACACGTTACACTCTACACCCTACACCCTACACGCTACACGCTACACCCTACACGCTACACGTTACACTCTACACCCTACACGCTACACTCTACACCCTGCACCCTACACGCTACAATCTACACCCTACACCCTACACGCTACACGCTACACGCTACACTCTACACCCTACACGCTACACTCTAAACTCTACATGCTACACGCTACACTCTACACTCTACACGCTACACGCTACACCCTACACCCTACACGCTACACGCTACACTCTACAACCTACACACTACACGCTACACTCCACACGCAACACGCTACACTCTACACCCTACACTCTACACGCTACACGCTACACTCTACACCCTACACTCTACACGCTACACGCTACACTGTACACCCTACATGCAACACGCTACACTCTACACCCTACACGCTACACTCTACACGCTACACGCTACATGCTACACTCTACACTCTACACCATACACCCTACACGCTACACACTATACTCTACACCCTACACGCTACACTCTACACGCTACACGCTACACTCTACACGCTACACTGTACACCCTACATGCAACACGCTACACTCTACACCCTACACCCTACACGCTACACGCTACACCCTACACGCTACACGTTACACTCTACACCCTACACCCTACACACTACACCCTACACGCTACACGTTACACTCTACACCCTACACGCTACACTCTACACCCTGCTCCCTACACGCTACACGCTACACCCTACACGCTACACGCTACACCCTACACACTACACGTTACACTCTACACCCTACACTCTACACCCTACACTCTACACGCTACACTCTACACCCTACACTCTGCACTCTACACCCTACACCCTACACACTACACGCTACACTCTACACCCTACACGCTACACGCTACACCCTACACCCTACACCCTACACGCTACAATCTACACGCTACACGCTACACCCTATACGCTAGACGCTACACTCTACACGCTACACGATACACGCTACACCCTACACGCTACACCCTACACTCTACACCCTACACCCTACACGCTACACGCTACACCCTACACGCTACACCCTACACTCTACACCCTACACCCTACACTCTACACCCTACACCCTACACGCTACACGCTACACACTACATGCTACACCCTACACCCTACACCCTACACGCTACACGCTACACCCTACACCCTACACTGTACACCCTACACCCTACACGCTACACTACACTCTGCTCCCTACTCTACACGCTACACTCTATACCCTACACTCTACATCCTACACCCTACACTCTACACCCTACACGCTACACTCTACACTCTACACCCTACACCCTACATGCTACACGCTACACGCTACACTCTACACCCTACACGCTACACGCTACACCCTACAAGCTAAACGCTACAAACTACACGCTACATATTACACTCTACACCCTAGCGTGTAGCGTGTAGGGTGTAGAGTGTAGCGTGTAGCATGTAGCGTGTAGGGTGTATGGTGTAGAGTGTAGCATGTAGCGTGTAGGGTGTAGAGTGTAGCGTGTAGGGTGTAGAGTGTAGCATGTAGCGTGTAGGGTGTAGGGTGTAGAGTGTAGAGTGTAGCATGTAGCATGTAGATTGTAGGGTGTACCATGTAGGGTGTAGAGTGTAGCATGTAGGGTGTAGGGTGTAGAGTGAAGGGTGTAGCGTGTAGAGTGTAGCGTGTAGCGTGTACGGTGTAGGGTGTAGAGTGCAGGGTGTAGCGTGTAGCGTGTAGCTTGTAGGGTGTAGAGTGTAGCGTGTAGCGTGTAGGCTGTAGCGTGTAGGGTGTAGCATGTATCGTGTAGGGTGTAGAGTGTAGCATGTAGCGTGTAGAGTGTAGGGTGTAGCGTGTAGCGTGTGTAGGGTGTAGGGTGTAGAGTGTAGCGTGTAGCGTGTAGGGTGTAGAGTGTAGGGTGTAGAGTGTAGCGTATAGCGTGTAGGGTGTAGGATGTAGAGTGTAGCGTGTAGGGTGTAGAGTGTAGCGTGTAGAGTGTAGCATGTAGCGTGTAGGGTGTAGAGTGTAGAGTGTAGCGTGTAGGGTGAAGCATGTAGGGTGTAGGGTGTCGGGTATAGCGTGTAGGGTGTAGGGTGTAGAGTGTAGGGTGTAGCGTGTATGGTGTAGAGTGTAGCGTGTAGCGTGTAGAGTGTAGCGTGTAGGGTGTAGGGTGTAGCGTGTAGCATGCAGAGTGTAGCGTGTAGGGTGTAGAGTGTAGCGTGTTGCGTGTAGGGTGTAGAGTGTAGCGTGTAGCGTGTAGAGTGTAGAGTGTAGCGTGTAGCGTGTAGAGTGTAGCGGGTAGGGTGTAGAGTGTAGCGAGTAGCGTGTAGGGTGTAGGGTGTAGAGTGTAGGGTGTAGCGTGTAGGGTGAAGAGTGTAGCGTGTAGGGGGTAGGGTGTAGGGTGTAGAGTGTAGCGTGTAGGGTGTAGCGTGTAGCATGTAGCGTGTAGCGTGTAGCATGTAGAGTGTAGCGTGTAGGGTGTAGAGTGTAGCGTGTAGGGTGTAGCGTGTAGCGTGCAGTGTGTAGAGTGTAGCGTATAGCGTGTAGGGTGTAGAGTGTAGGGTGTAGCATGTAGCGTGTAGAGTGTAGCGTGTAGGGTGTAGGGTGTACAGTGTAGGGTGTTGCGTGTAGCATGTAGGGTGTAGGGTGTAGCGTGTAGCGTGTACCGTGTAGCGTATAGAGTGCAGCGTGTAGGGTGTAGAGTGTAGCGTGTAGTGTGTAGCATGTAGGGTGTAGGGTGCAGCGTGTAGGGTGTAGAGTGTAGCGTGTAGGGTGTAGAGTGTAACATGTAGCGTGTAGGGTGTAGGGCGTAGCGTGTAGCGTGTACCGTGTAGCGTATAGAGTGTAGTGTGTAGGGTGTAGAGTGTAGCGTGTAGGGTGTAGAGTGTAGCGTGTAGCGTGTAGCGTGTAGCGTGTAGCGTGTAGCGTGTAGAGTGTAGTGTGTAGGGTGTAGCGTGTAGAGTGTAGTGTGTGGCGTGCAGGGCGTAGGGTGTAGCGTGTAGGGTGTAGGGTGTAGAGTGTAGGGTGTAGCATGTAGGGTGTAGGGTGTAGGGTGTAGCGTGTAGGGTGTAGAGTGTAGCGTGTAGGGTGTACGGTGTAGAGTGTAGGGTATAAGCTGTAGCGTTTAGCGTGTAGAGTGTAGCGTGTAGCGTGTAGCGTGTAGGGTGTAGGGTGTAGCGTGTAGGGTGTAGCATGTAGCGTGTAGCGTGTAGCACGTAGAGTAGGGTGTAGGGTGTAGGGTGTAGAGTGTAGTGTGTAGAGTGTAGAGTGTAGCGTGTAGAGTGTAAAGTGTAGCGTGTAGGGTGTAGCGTGTAGTGTGTAGCGTGTAGCGCGTAGCGTGTAGAGTGTAGGGTATAGAGTGTAGCGTGTAGAGAGTAGGGAGCAGAGTGTAGAGTGTAGCGTGCAGGGTGTAGGGTGTACAGTGTAGGGTGTAGGGTGTAGCGTGTAGCGTGTAGAGTGTAGGGAGTAGGGTGTAGGGTGTAGCGTGTAGGGTGTAGATTGTAGCGTGTAGCGTGTAGCGTGTAGGGTGTAGCGTGTAGCGTGTAGGGTGTAGCGTGTATCATGTACCGTGTAGCGTGTAGCATGTAGAGTAGGGTGTAGGGTGTAGAGTGTAGCATGTAGGGTGTAGGGTGTAGAGTGTAGGGTGTAGCATGTAGGGTGTAGGGTGTAGGGTGTAGCGTGCAGGGTGTAGAGTGTAGCGTGTAGGGTGTACGGTGTAGAGTGTAAGGTATAAGCTGTAGCGTTTAGCGTGTAGAGTGTAGCGTGTAGCGTGTAGCGTGTAGGGTGTAGAGTGTAGGGTGTAGAGTGTAGCGTGTAGCGTGTAGCGTGTAGGGTGTAGGGTGGAGCGTGTAGGGTGTAGCATGTAGCGTGTAGCGTGTAGCATGTAGAGTAGGGTGTAGGGTGTAGGGTGTAGAGTGTAGTGTGTAGAGTGTGGAGTGTAGCGTGTAGAGTGTAAAGTGTAGTGTGTAGGGTGTAGCGTGTAGTGTGTAGCGTGTAGCGCGTAGCGTGTAGAGTGTAGGGTATAGAGTGTAGCGTGTAGAGAGTAGGGAGCAGAGTGTAGAGTGTAGCATGTAGGGTGTAGGGTGTACAGTGTAGGGTGTAGGGTGTAGCGTGTAGGGTGTGGAGTGTAGCGTGTAGCGTGTAGGGTGTAGCGTGTAGCGTGTAGGGTGTAGCGTGTATCATGTACCGTGTAGCGTGTAGCATGTAGAGTAGGGTGCAGGGTGTAGAGTGTAGCGTGTAGCGTGTAGTGTGTAGCGTGTAGAGTGTAAAGTGTAGCGTGTAGTGTGTAGTGTGTAGCGTGTAGCGCGTAGCGTGTAGAGTGTAGGGTATAGAGTGTAGCGTGTAGAGAGTAGGGAGTAGAGTGTAGAGTGTAGCGTGTAGGGTGTAGAGTGTAGCGAGTAGCGTGTAGTGTGTAGGGTGTAGGGTGTAGAGTGTAGGGTGTAGGGTGTAGAGTGTAGCGTGTAGGGTGTAGAGTGTAGCATGTAGGGTGTACGGTGTAGAGTGTAGGGTATAAGCTGTAGCGTTTAGCGTGTAGAGTGTAGCGTGTAGCGTGTAGGGTGTAGCGTGTAGGGTGTAGAGTGTAGGGTGTAGCGTGTAGGGTGTATCGTGTAGCGTGTAGCGTGTAGGGTGTAGAGTGTAGGATGTAGCGTGTAGGGTGTAGCGTGTATCGTGTAGCGTGTAGAGTGTAGCGTCTAGCGTGTAGCGTATAGTGTGTAGCGTGTAGCGTGTAGATTGTAGCGTGTAGGGTGTAGGGTGTAGGGTGTAGCGTGTAGCGTGTAGGGTGTAGGGTGTAGTGTGTAGCGTGTAGCGTGTAGCGTGTAGAGTGTAGCATGTAGGGTGTAGCAAGTATCGTGTACCGTGTAGGGTGTAGCGTGTAGCGTGTAGCGTGTAGAGTGTAGCATGTAGGGTGTAGCAAGTAGTGTGTATTGTGTAGGGTGTAGAGTGTAGCGTGTAGCGTGTAGGGTGTCAATTTTTCCTCTGATGAAGACGCTTGAGTAGCGTCGATACGCGTGGGGTTCAGGGCTTCCTTTGTTTTTTTCCCGAGGGACAGGACTTGGGTAACTTATCTTTACAACTGCTATGGAATTACACCTATTTACTTCATGCATGGCATGGCATTTTTCCAAGCCTTAGGACAATGGATCCAGATTCTTTGTATTTCCACAAGGCGTCTGTATGCATACATTTATCCAAATAACTAGGATTTTGTAGTACTGCAGCATACCTATTTCCCTGATTACCTTTCTATAGGGGTCTGCTTTCATTTGCTTACCAACTGTGCGCACGCATGCTGTGTTGAACAAAATAGGATCCATGATGTATTTCTTCCAGATACTAGGCTGGAGTATATGTTTCCTGTCATAGTACTCAGGGGGTCACAGTTGGCAGTAAACAATAGGCTTCTTATATGTAGATTTGACTAAGATTGGTGTACCCGCATACCTAGCAATTTTTTCTCTCTGGTTATTTCTCCTGTCTCACATATGCTGTAAAGTATTAGCTTCCTTCATTCCCTCGGGTAAAATTACTTATGGCCTATTCAGCCATACTAGTGTTTTAAATGTTTTTAAATGTATGTTTTGCCTGGTTCTGTTTGTGGATTACTATTTTTGTACAATAAAATTGACTATTTAACGTGGATCCCATTGGTTTGCATATCCTTTTCTTTTTGTGTTTAGTGTGTAGCGTGTAACTTAACCCTACACGCTACACGCTACACGCTACACTCTACACCCTACACGCTACACCCTACACTCTACACCGTACACTCTACACGCTACACGCTACACTCTACACCCTACACCCTACACGCTACACGCTACACTCTACACCCTACACTCTACACGCTACACGCTACACGCTACACCCTACACTCTACACGCTACACTCTACACGCTACACGCTACATGCTACACTCTACACTCTACACCCTACACCCTACACGCTACACGCTACACTCTACACTCTACACGCTACACGCTACACGCTACACTCTACACCCTACACGCAACACGCTACACTCTACACCCTACATGCTACACTCTGCACGCTACACGCTACACCCTACACGCTATACTCTGCACGCTACACTCTACACCATACACGCTACACCCTACACTCTACACCCTACACCCTACATGCTTCACCCTACACGCTACACTCTACACTCTACACCCTACACCCTACACGCTACATGCTACACCCTACACGCTACAATCTACACCCTACACCCTACACGCTACACGCTACACGCTACACCCTTCACCCTACACTCTACACCCTACACCCTACACGCTACACGCTACACCCTACACGCTACACGTTACACTCTACACCCTACACCCTACACCCCACTCTACATGCTATACTCTACACCCTACACGCTACACGCTACATGCTACACCCTACACGCTACAATCTACACCCTACACCCTACACCCTACACGCTACACGCTACACGCTACACCCTTCACCCTACACTCTACACCCTACACCCTACACGCTACACGCTACACCCTACACGCTACACGTTACACTCTACATCCTACACCCTACACCCCACTCTCTACATGCTATACTCTACACCCTACACGCTACACTCTACACCGTACACCCTACACGCTACACTCTACACCCTACATGCTACACCCTACACCCTACACCCTACATGCTACACCCTACACTCTACAACCTACACCCTACACACTACACGCTACACCCTACACCCTACACGCTACACTCTACACGCTACACGCTACTCTACACCCTACACGCAACACCCTACACCCTACACCCTACAAACTACACGCTACACCCTACACCCGACACGCTACACCCTACACGCTACACTCTACACGCTACACTCTACACCCTACACGCTACACTCTACACCCTACACTCTACACGCTACATGCTACACTCTACATTCTACACAATACACTCTACACGCTACACTCTACACCCTACACGCTACACTCTACACTCTACACCCTACTCTCTACACGCTACACTCTATACCCTACACTCTACACGCTACACCCTACACCCTACACTCTACATGCTACACCCTACACCTTACACCCCAGACTCTACATGCTACACGCTACACGATACATGCTACACGCTACACCCTACACCCTACACTCTACACGCTACACGCTACACGCTACACCCTACACTCTACACGCTACACTCTACACGCTACACGCTACATGCTACACTCTACACTCTACACCCTACACCCTACACGCTACACGCTACACTCTACACTCTACACGCTACACGCTACACTCTACACCCTACACGCAACACGCTACACTCTACACCCTACATGCTACACTCTGCACGCTACACGCTACACCCTACACGCTATACTCTGCACGCTACACTCTACACCATACACGCTACACCCTACACTCTACACCCTACACCCTACACGCTATACCCGACACCCTACACCCTACATGCTTCACCCTACACGCTACACTCTACACTCTACACCCTACACCCTACACGCTACATGCTACACCCTACACGCTACAATCTACACCCTACACCCTACACGCTACACGCTACACGCTACACCCTTCACCCTACACTCTACACCCTACACCCTACACGCTACACGCTACACCCTACACGCTACACGTTACACTCTACACCCTACACCCTACACCCCACTCTACATGCTATACTCTACACCCTACACGCTACACGCTACATGCTACACCCTACACGCTACAATCTACACCCTACACCCTACACCCTACACGCTACACGCTACACGCTACACCCTTCACCCTACAATCTACACCCTACACGCTACACGCTACACCCTACACGCTACACGTTACACTCTACATCCTACACCCTACACCCCACTCTCTACATGCTATACTCTACACCCTACACGCTACACTCTACACCGTACACCCTACACGCTACACTCTACACCCTACATGCTACACCCTACACCCTACACCCTACATGCTACACCCTACACTCTACAACCTACACCCTACACCCTACACGCTACACTCTACACGCTACACGCTACTCTACACCCTACACGCAACACCCTACACCCTACACCCTACAAACTACACGCTACACCCGACACGCTACACCCTACACGCTACACTCTACACGCTACACTCTACACCCTACACGCTACACGCTACACCCTACACGCTACACGTTACACTCTACACCCTACACCCTACACCCCACTCTACATGCTATACTCTACACCCTACACGCTACACGCTACATGCTACACCCTACACGCTACAATCTACACCCTACACCCTACACCCTACACGCTACACGCTACACGCTACACCCTTCACCCTACAATCTACACCCTACACGCTACACGCTACACCCTACACGCTACACGTTACACTCTACATCCTACACCCTACACCCCACTCTCTACATGCTATACTCTACACCCTACACGCTACACTCTACACCGTACACCCTACACGCTACACTCTACACCCTACATGCTACACCCTACACCCTACACCCTACATGCTACACCCTACACTCTACAACCTACACCCTACACCCTACACGCTACACTCTACACGCTACACGCTACTCTACACCCTACACGCAACACCCTACACCCTACACCCTACAAACTACACGCTACACCCGACACGCTACACCCTACACGCTACACTCTACACGCTACACTCTACACCCTACACGCTACACTCTACACCCTACACTCTACACGCTACATGCTACACTCTACATTCTACACAATACACTCTACACGCTACACTCTACACCCTACACGCTACACTCTACACTCTACACCCTACTCTCTACACGCTACACTCTATACCCTACACTCTACACGCTACACCCTACACCCTACACTCTACATGCTACACCCTACACCTTACACCCTACACTCTACATGCTACACGCTACACGATACATGCTACACGCTACACCCTACACGCTACACGCTACACTCTACACACTACACGCTACACCCTACAGCCTACACCCTACACGCTACACGCTACACTCTACACCCTACACGCTACACCCTACACCCTACACGCTACACGCTACATGCTACACTACACCCTACACGCTACACCCTACACTCTACACCCTACACGCTACACCCTACACTCTACACGCTACACGCTACACGCTACACTCTACACGCTACACGCTACACTCTACACTCTACACTCTACACCCTACACCCTACACGCTACACGCTATACTCTACACCCTACACGCTACACTCTACACGCTACACGCTACACGCTACACTCTACACGCTACACGCTACACTCTACACCCTACACGCAACACGCTACACTCTACACCCTACACGCTACACTCTGCATTCTACACGCTACACCCTACACCCTGCACGCTACACTCTGCACGCTACACGCTACACTCTACACTCTACACCCTACACCCTACACGCTACACGCTATACTCTACACCCTACACGCTACACTCTACACGCTACACGCTACACTCTACATGCTACACGTTACACTCTACACCCTACACGCTACACTCTACACCCTACACGCTACACTCTGCATTCTACACGCTACACCCTACACCATACACGCTACACCTTACACTCTACACCCTACACTCTACACGCTACACTCTGCACCCTACACTCTACACTCTACACCCTACACCCTACACGCTACACTCTACACCCTGCACCCTACACGCTACACGCTACACCCTACACCCTACACGCTACAATCTACACCCTACACCCTACACGCTACACTCTACACCCTACACTCTACACCCTACACCCTACACGCTACACACTATACTCTACACCCTACACGCTACACCCTACACGCAACACGCTACACTCTACACCCTACACGCTACACTCTGCACGCTACACGCTACACCCTACACCCTACACGCTACACTCTACCCGCTACACTCTACACCATACACGCTACACCCTACACTCTACACCCTACACCCTACACGCTATACCCGACACCCTACACCCTGCATGCTTCACACTACACGCTACACTCTACACTATACACCCTACACCCTACACGCTACATGCTACACCCTACACGCTACACTCTACACCCTACACCCTACACGCTACACACTACACGCTACACGCTACACCCTACACGTTACACGCTACACCCTACACGCTACACGTTACACTCTACACCCTGCACCCTACACGCTACACGCTACACCCTACACGCTACACGCTACACCCTACACACTACACGTTACACTCTACACCCTACACTCTACACCCTACACGCTACACTCTACACCCTACACTCTGCACTCTACACCCTACACCCTACACGCTACACGCTACAATCTACACCCTACACGCTACACTCTACACCCTACACCCTACACGCTACACGTTACACTCTACACCCTACACGCTACACCCTACACTCTACACCCTACACGCTACACCCTACACTCTACACGCTACACGCTACACGCTACACTCTACACGCTACACGCTACACTCTACACTCTACACCCTACACGCTACACGCTATACTCTACACCCTACACGCTACACTCTACACGCTACACGCTACACTCTACACGCTACACTCTACACCCTACACGCAACACGCTACACTCTACACCCTACACGCTACACTCTACACGCTACACGCTACACTACATGCTACACTCTACACCCTACACGCAACACGCTACACTCTGCACGCTACACGCTACACCCTACACGCTATACTCTGCACGCTACACGCTACACTCTACACCATACACGCTACACCCTACACTCTACACCCTACACCCTACACGCTATACCCGACACCCTACACCCTACATGCTTCACCCTACACGCTACACTCTACACTCTACACCCTACACCCTACACGCTACATGCTACACCCTACACGCTACAATCTACACCCTACACCCTACACGCTACACGCTACACGCTACACCCTTCACCATACACTCTACACCCTACACCCTACACGCTACACGCTACACCCTACACGCTACACGTTACACTCTACACCCTACACCCTACTCTCTACATGCTATACTCTACACCCTACACGCTACACTCTACACCCTACACGCTACACGCTACACCCTACACGCTAAACGCTACAGCTTATACCCTACACTCTACATCGTACACCCTACACGCTACACTCTACACCCTACATGCTACACCCTACACCCTACATGCTACACCCTACACTCTACAACCTACACCCTACACACTACACGCTACACCCTACACCCTACACGCTACACTCTACATGCTACACGCTACACTCTACACCCTACACGCAACACCCTACACCCTACACCCTACAAACTACACGCTACACCCTACACCCTACACCCGACACGCTACACCCTACACGCTACACTCTACACGCTACACTCTACACCCTACACGCTACACTCTACACCCTACACTCTACACGCTACATGCTACACTCTACATTCTACACAATACACTCTACACGCTACACTCTACACCCTACACGCTACACTCTACACTCTACACCCTACTCTCTACACGCTACACTCTATACCCTACACTCTACACGCTACACCCTACACCCTACACTCTACATGCTACACCCTACACCCTACACCCTACACTCTACATGCTACACGCTACACGATACATGCTACACGCTACACCCTACACGCTACACGCTACACTCTACACACTACACGCTACACCCTACAGCCTACACCCTACACGCTACACGCTACACTCTACACCCTACACGCTACACCCTACACCCTACACCCTACACGCTACACGCTACACGCTACACTCTACACCCTACACGCTACACCCTACACTCTACACCCTACACGCTACACCCTACACTCTACACGCTACACGCTACACGCTACACTCTACACGCTACACGCTACACTCTACACTCTACACCCTACACCCTACACGCTACACGCTATACTCTACACCCTACACGCTACACTCTACATGCTTCACGCTACACGCTACACTCTACACGCTACACGCTACACTCTACACCCTACACGCAACACGCTACACTCTACACCCTACACGCTACACTCTGCATTCTACACGCTACACCCTACACCCTGCACGCTACACTCTGCACGCTACACGCTACACTCTACACTCTACACCCTACACCCTACACGCTACACGCTATACTCTACACCCTACACGCTACACTCTACACGCTACACTCTACACGCTACACTCTACACGCTACACGTTACACTCTACACCCTACACGCAACACGCTACACTCTACACCCTACACGCTACACTCTGCATTCTACACGCTACACCCTACACCATACACGCTACACCCTACACTCTACACCCTACACTCTACACGCTACACTCTACACCCTACACTCTACACTCTACACCCTACACCCTACACGCTACACGCTACACTCTACACCCTGCACCCTACACGCTACACGCTACACCCTACACCCTACACGCTACAATCTACACCCTACACCCTACACGCTACACGCTACACCCTACACTCTACACCCTACACCCTACACGCTACAATCTACACCCTACACCCTACACTCTACACGCTACACCCTACACGCTACACCCTACACGCAACACGCTACACTCTACACCCTACACGCTACACTCTGCACGCTACACGCTACACATGTAGAGTGTAGCATGTAGCATGTAGAGTGTAGGTTGTAGGGTGTAGCGTGTAGAGTGTAGGGTATAGAGTGTAGCGTGTAGAGAGTAGGGTGTAGAGTGTAGAGTGTAGCGTGTAGGGTGTAGAGTGTAGCGTGTAGAGTGTATTGTGTAGAATGTAGAGTGTAGCATGTAGCGTGTAGAGTGTAGGGTGTAGAGTGTATCGTGTAGGGTGTAGAGTGTAGCGTGTAGAGTGTAGCGTGTAGGGTGTAGCGTGTCGGGTGTAGGGTGTAGGGTGTAGCGTGTAGTTTGTAGTGTGTAGGGTGTAGGGTGTTGCGTGTAGGGTGTAGAGTGTAGCGTGTAGCGTGTAGAGTGTAGCGTGTAGGGTGTAGGGTGTAGCGTGTAGTGTGTAGGGTGTAGGTTCTAGAGTGTAGGGTGTAGCATGTAGGGTGTAGGGTGTAGGGTGTAGCATGTAGGGTGTAGAGTGTAGCGTGTAGGGTGTACGGTGTAGAGTGTAGGGTATAGCGTGTAGCGTGTAGGGTGTAGGGTGTAGAGTGTAGAGTGTACCGTGTAGCGTGTAGAGTGTAGCGTGTAGGGTGTAGAGTATAGCATGTAGAGAGTAGGGTGTAGGGTGTAGAGTGTAACGTGTAGGGTGTAGGGTGTAGCGTGTAGCGTGTAGGGTGTAGGGTGTAGAGTGTAGGGTGAAGGGTGTAGCCTGTAGCGTGTAGCGTGTAGGGTGTAGGTTGTAGATTGTAGCGTGTAGGGTGTAGCATGTAGCGTGTAGGGTGTAGGGTGTAGAGTGTAGAGTGTAGCGTGTAGGGTGAAGCATGTAGGGTGTAGGGTGTCGGGTATAGCGTGTAGGGTGTAGGGTGTAGAGTGTAGGGTGTAGCGTGTATGGTGTAGAGTGTAGCATGTAGCGTGCAGAGTATAGCGTGTAGGGTGTAGCGTGTAGCGTGCAGAGTGTAGCGTGTAGGGTGTAGAGTGTAGCGTGTTGCGTGTAGGGTGTAGAGTGTAGCGTGTAGCGTGTAGAGTGTAGAGTGTAGCGTGTAGCGTGTAGAGTGTAGCGTGTAGGGTGTAGAGTGTAGCGTGTTGCGTGTAGGGTGTAGAGTGTAGCGTGTAGCGTGTAGAGTGTAGCGTGTAGCGTGTAGCGTGTAGAGTGTAGCGTGTAGGGTGTAGAGTATTTCGTGTAGGGTGTAGGGTGTAGAGTGTAGAGTGTACCGTGTAGCGTGTAAAGTGTAGCGTGTAGCGTGTAGAGTGTAGGGTGTAGCGTGTAGGGTGTAGGATGTAGCGTGTAGGGTGTAGAGTGTAGCGTGTAGCGTGTAGCGTGTAGGGTGTAGGGTGTAGGGTGTAGCGTGTAGGGTGTAGATTGTAGCGTGTAGCGTGTAGGGTGTAGGGTGTAGAGTGCAGAGTGTAGGGTGTAGAGTGTAGCGTGTAGAGTGTAGGTTGTAGAGTGTAGGGTGTAGAGTGTAACGTGTAGTGTGTAGGGTGTAGCGTGTAGCGTGTAGCGTGTAGCGTGTAGGGTGCAGGGTGTAGAGTGTAACGTGTAGGGTGTAGCATGTAGCGTGTAGGGTGTAGCGTGTAGCGTGTAGTGTGTAGCGTGTAGGGTGTAGGGTGTAGAGTGTAGCGTGTAGGGTGTAGCATGTAGCGTGTAGGGTGTAGGGTGTATAGTGTAGAGTGTAGCGTGTAGTGTGAAGCATGCAGGGTGTAGGGTGTCGGGTATAGCGTGTAGGGTGTAGGGTGTAGAGTGTAGGGTGTAGCGTGTATGGTGTAGAGTGTAGCGTGTAGAGTGTAGCGTGTAGGGTGTAGCGTGTAGCGTGCAGAGTGTAGCGTGTAGGGTGTAGAGTGTAGCGTGTTGCGTGTAGGGTGTAGCGTGTAGGGTGTAGAGTATTGTGTGTAGCGTGTAGGGTGTAGGGTGTAGAGTGTAGGGTGTAGCGTGTAGCGTGTAGGGTGTAGGGTGTAGATTGTAGCGTGTAGGGTGTAGGGTGGAGCGTGTAGCGTGTAGGGTGCAGGGTGTAGAGTGTAGCGTGTAGCGTGTAGGGTGTAGGGTGTAGAGTGTAGAGTGTAGGGTGTAGAGTGTAGCGTGTAGAGTGTAGGGTGTAGAGTGTAGGGTGTAGCGTGTATGGTGTAGGGTGTAGCGTGTAGAATGCAGAGTGTAGCGTGTAGGGTGTAGAGTGTAGCGTGTTGCGTGTAGGGTGTAGAGTGTAACGTGTAGCGTGTAGAGTGTAGCGTGTAGCATGTAGCGTGTAGAGTGTAGCGTGTAGGGTGTAGAGTATAGCGTGTAGCGTGTAGGGTGTAGGGTGTAGAGTGTAGAGTGTAGCGTGTAGCGTGCAGAGTGTAGCGTGCAGGGTGTAGGGTGTAGCGTGTAGAATGCAGAGTGTAGCGTGTAGGGTGTAGAGTGTAGCGTGTTGCGTGTAGGGTGTAGAGTGTAGCGTGTAGCGTGTAGAGTGTAGCGTGTAGCGTGTAGCGTGTAGAGTGTAGGGTGTAGTGTGTAGGGTGTAGAGTGTAGGGTGTAGCGTGTAGCGTGTAGAGTGTAGCGTGTAGCGTGTAGCGTGTAGAGTGTAGGGTGTAGCGTGTAGGGTGTAGAGTGTAGGGTGTAGCGTGTAGGGTGTAGAGTGTAGCATGTAGCGTGTAGCGTGTAGGGTGTAGGGTGTAGGGTGTAGCGTGTAGGGTGTAGAGTGTAGCGTGTAGCGTGTAGGGTGTAGGCTGTAGGGTGTAGCGTGTAGTGTGTAGAGTGTAGCGTGTAGCGTGTAGGGTGTAGCGTGTAGCATGTATCGTGTAGCGTGTAGCATGTAGAGTGTAGGGTGTAGGGTGTAGGGTGTAGCATGTAGAGTGTAGGGTGTAGGGTGTAGCGTGTAGAGTGTAGGGTATAGAGTGTAGCGTGTAGAGAGTAGGGTGTAGAGTGTAGAGTGTAGCGTGTAGGGTGTAGAGTGTAGCGTGTAGAGTGTATTGTGTAGAATGTAGAGTGTAGCATGTAGCGTGTAGAGTGTAGGGTGTAGAGTGTAGCGTGTAGGGTGTAGAGTGTAGCGTGTAGAGTGTAGCGTGTAGGGTGTAGCGTGTCGGGTGTAGGGTGTAGGGTGTAGCGTGTAGTTTGTAGGGTGTAGGGTGTAGGGTGTTGCGTGTAGGGTGTAGAGTGTAGCGTGTAGCGTGTAGAGTGTAGCGTGTAGGGTGTAGGGTGTAGCGTGTAGTGTGTAGGGTGTAGGTTCTAGAGTGTAGGGTGTAGCATGTAGGGTGTAGGGTGTAGGGTGTAGCATGTAGGGTGTAGAGTGTAGCGTGTAGGGTGTACGGTGTAGAGTGTAGGGTATAGCGTGTAGCGTGTAGGGTGTAGGGTGTAGAGTGTAGAGTGTACCGTGTAGCGTGTAGAGTGTAGCGTGTAGGGTGTAGAGTGTAGCGTGTAGGGTGTAGAGTATAGCATGTAGAGAGTAGGGTGTAGGGTGTAGAGTGTAACGTGTAGGGTGTAGGGTGTAGCGTGTAGCGTGTAGGGTGTAGGGTGTAGAGTGTAGGGTGAAGGGTGTAGCCTGTAGCGTGTAGCGTGTAGGGTGTAGGTTGTAGATTGTAGCGTGTAGGGTGTAGCATGTAGCGTGTAGGGTGTAGGGTGTAGAGTGTAGAGTGTAGCGTGTAGGGTGAAGCATGTAGGGTGTAGGGTGTCGGGTATAGCGTGTAGGGTGTAGGGTGTAGAGTGTAGGGTGTAGCGTGTATGGTGTAGAGTGTAGCATGTAGCGTGCAGAGTATAGCGTGTAGGGTGTAGCGTGTAGCGTGCAGAGTGTAGCGTGTAGGGTGTAGAGTGTAGCGTGTTGCGTGTAGGGTGTAGAGTGTAGCGTGTAGCGTGTAGAGTGTAGAGTGTAGCGTGTAGCGTGTAGAGTGTAGCGTGTAGGGTGTAGAGTGTAGCGTGTTGCGTGTAGGGTGTAGAGTGTAGCGTGTAGCGTGTAGAGTGTAGCGTGTAGCGTGTAGCGTGTAGAGTGTAGCGTGTAGAGTGTAGGTTGTAGAGTGTAGGGTGTAGAGTGTAACGTGTAGTGTGTAGGGTGTAGCGTGTAGCGTGTAGCGTGTAGCGTGTAGGGTGCAGGGTGTAGAGTGTAACGTGTAGGGTGTAGCGTGTAGCGTGTAGGGTGTAGCGTGTAGCGTGTAGTGTGTAGCGTGTAGGGTGTAGGGTGTAGAGTGTAGCGTGTAGGGTGTAGCATGTAGCGTGTAGGGTGTAGGGTGTATAGTGTAGAGTGTAGCGTGTAGTGTGAAGCATGCAGGGTGTAGGGTGTCGGGTATAGCGTGTAGGGTGTAGGGTGTAGAGTGTAGGGTGTAGCGTGTATGGTGTAGAGTGTAGCGTGTAGAGTGTAGCGTGTAGGGTGTAGCGTGTAGCGTGCAGAGTGTAGCGTGTAGGGTGTAGAGTGTAGCGTGTTGCGTGTAGCGTGTAGGG
The DNA here is from genome assembly GCF_051348905.1 of Ranitomeya variabilis. Taxonomy (NCBI): domain Eukaryota; kingdom Metazoa; phylum Chordata; class Amphibia; order Anura; family Dendrobatidae; genus Ranitomeya; species Ranitomeya variabilis. The sequence goes on along the minus strand of NW_027507935.1, from coordinate 1,007,328 downwards.
TGTAGAGTATTGTGTGTAGCGTGTAGGGTGTAGGGTGTAGAGTGTAGGGTGTAGCGTGTAGCGTGTAGGGTGTAGGGTGTAGATTGTAGCGTGTAGGGTGTAGGGTGGAGCGTGTAGCGTGTAGGGTGCAGGGTGTAGAGTGTAGCGTGTAGCGTGTAGGGTGTAGGGTGTAGAGTGTAGAGTGTAGGGTGTAGAGTGTAGCGTGTAGAGTGTAGGGTGTAGAGTGTAGGGTGTAGCGTGTATGGTGTAGGGTGTAGCGTGTAGAATGCAGAGTGTAGCGTGTAGGGTGTAGAGTGTAGCGTGTTGCGTGTAGGGTGTAGAGTGTAACGTGTAGCGTGTAGAGTGTAGCGTGTAGCATGTAGCGTGTAGAGTGTAGCGTGTAGGGTGTAGAGTATAGCGTGTAGCGTGTAGGGTGTAGGGTGTAGAGTGTAGAGTGTAGCGTGTAGCGTGCAGAGTGTAGCGTGCAGGGTGTAGGGTGTAGCGTGTAGAATGCAGAGTGTAGCGTGTAGGGTGTAGAGTGTAGCGTGTTGCGTGTAGGGTGTAGAGTGTAGCGTGTAGCGTGTAGCGTGTAGCGTGTAGCGTGTAGAGTGTAGGGTGTAGCGTGTAGGGTGTAGAGTGTAGAGTGTAGCGTGTAGCGTGTAGAGTGTAGCGTGTAGCGTGTAGCGTGTAGAGTGTAGGGTGTAGCGTGTAGGGTGTAGAGTGTAGGGTGTAGCGTGTAGGGTGTAGAGTGTAGCGTGTAGCGTGTAGCGTGTAGGGTGTAGGGTGTAGGGTGTAGCGTGTAGGGTGTAGAGTGTAGCGTGTAGCGTGTAGGGTGTAGGCTGTAGGGTGTAGCGTGTAGTGTGTAGAGTGTAGCGTGTAGCGTGTAGGGTGTAGCGTGTAGCATGTATCGTGTAGCGTGTAGCATGTAGAGTGTAGGGTGTAGGGTGTAGGGTGTAGCATGTAGAGTGTAGGGTGTAGGGTGTAGCGTGTAGAGTGTAGGGTATAGAGTGTAGCGTGTAGAGAGTAGGGTGTAGAGTGTAGAGTGTAGCGTGTAGGGTGTAGAGTGTAGCGTGTAGAGTGTATTGTGTAGAATGTAGAGTGTAGCATGTAGCGTGTAGAGTGTAGGGTGTAGAGTGTAGCGTGTAGGGTGTAGAGTGTAGCGTGTAGAGTGTAGCGTGTAGGGTGTAGCGTGTCGGGTGTAGGGTGTAGGGTGTAGCGTGTAGTTTGTAGGGTGTAGGGTGTAGGGTGTTGCGTGTAGGGTGTAGAGTGTAGCGTGTAGCGTGTAGAGTGTAGCGTGTAGGGTGTAGGGTGTAGCGTGTAGTGTGTAGGGTGTAGGTTGTAGAGTGTAGGGTGTAGCATGTAGGGTGTAGGGTGTAGCATGTAGGGTGTAGAGTGTAGCGTGTAGGGTGTACGGTGTAGAGTGTAGGGTATAAGCTGTAGCGTTTAGCGTGTAGGGTGTAGCGTGTAGCGTGTAGGGTGTAGAGTGTAGCGTGTAGGGTGTAGAGTATAGCATGTAGAGAGTAGGGTGTAGGGTGTAGGGTGAAGGGTGTAGCGTGTAGCGTGTAGCGTGTAGGGTGTAGCGTGTAGGGTGTAGTGTGTAGATTGTAGCGTGTAGGGTGTAGCATGTAGCGTGTAGGGTGTAGGGTGTAGAGTGTAGAGTGTAGCGTGTAGGGTGAAGCATGTAGGGTGTAGGGTGTCGGGTATAGCGTGTAGGGTGTAGGGTGTAGAGTGTAGGGTGTAGCGTGTATGGTGTAGAGTGTAGCGTGTAGCGTGCAGAGTATAGCGTGTAGGGTGTAGCGTGTAGCGTGCAGAGTGTAGCGTGTAGGGTGTAGAGTGTAGCGTGTTGCGTGTAGGGTGTAGAGTGTAGCGTGTAGCGTGTAGAGTGTAGCGTGTAGCGTGTAGAGTGTAGCGTGTAGGGTGTAGTGTGTAGATTGTAGCGTGTAGGGTGTAGCATGTAGCGTGTAGGGTGTAGGGTGTAGAGTGTAGAGTGTAGCGTGTAGGGTGAAGCATGTAGGGTGTAGGGTGTCGGGTATAGCGTGTAGGGTGTAGGGTGTAGAGTGTAGGGTGTAGCGTGTATGGTGTAGAGTGTAGCGTGTAGCGTGCAGAGTATAGCGTGTAGGGTGTAGCGTGTAGCGTGCAGAGTGTAGCGTGTAGGGTGTAGAGTGTAGCGTGTTGCGTGTAGGGTGTAGAGTGTAGCGTGTAGCGTGTAGAGTGTAGCGTGTAGCGTGTAGAGTGTAGCGTGTAGGGTGTAGAGTATAGCGTGTAGCGTGTAGGGTGTAGGGTGTAGAGTGTAGAGTGTAGCATGTAGCGTGTAGCGTGTAGAATGTAGCGTGTAGCGTGTAGAGTGTAGGGTGTAGCGTGTAGCGTATAGAGTGTAGGGTGTAGAGTGTAGCGTGTAGCGTGTAGGGTGTAGGGTGTAGAGTGTAGCGTGTAGCGTGTAGAGTGTACGGTGTAGAGTGTAGGGTGTAGCGTGTAGGGTGTAGAGTGTAGCGTGTAGCGTGTAGCGTGTAGGGTTAAGTTACACGCTACACACTAAACACAAAAAGAAAAGGATATGCAAACCAATGGGATCCACGTTAAATAGTCAATTTTATTGTACAAAAATAGTAATCCACAAACAGAACCAGGCAAAACATACATTTAAAAACATTTAAAACACTAGTATGGCTGAATAGGCCATAAGTAATTTTACCCGAGGGAATGAAGGAAGCTAATACTTTACAGCATATGTGAGACAGGAGAAATAACCAGAGAGAAAAAATTGCTAGGTATGCGGGTACACCAATCTTAGTCAAATCTACATATAAGAAGCCTATTGTTTACTGCCAACTGTGACCCCCTGAGTACTATGACAGGAAACATATACTCCAGCCTAGTATCTGGAAGAAATACATCATGGATCCTATTTTGTTCAACACAGCATGCGTGCGCACAGTTGGTAAGCAAATGAAAGCAGACCCCTATAGAAAGGTAATCAGGGAAATAGATATGCTGCAGTACTACAAAATCCTAGTTATTTGGATAAATGTATGCATACAGACGCCTTGTGGAAATACAAAGAATCAGGATCCATTGTCCTAAGGCTTGGAAAAATGCCAGGCCATGCATGAAGTAAATAGGTGTAATTCCATAGCAGTTGTAAAGATAAGTTACCCAAGTCCTGTCCCTCGGGAAAAAAACAAAGGAAGCCCTGAACCCCACGCGTATCGACGCTACTCAAGCGTCTTCATCAGAGGAAAAAGTGACACCCTACACGCTACACGCTACACTCTACACCCTACACGGAACACGCTACTTGCTACACCCTACATGCTACACTCTACACGCTACACGCTACACGCTACACCCTACACGGAACACGCTACTTGCTACACCCTACATGCTACACTCTACACGCTACACGCTACACGCTACACCCTACACCCTACACCCTACACGCTACACGCTACACCCTACACCCTACACCCTACACGCTACAATCTACACGCTACACGCTACACACTATACGCTACACGCTAGACGCTACACTCTACACGCTACACGATACACGCTACACCCTACACGCTACATCCTACACTCTACACCCTACACCCTACACGCTACACGCTACACGCTACACGCTACACCCTACACTCTACACCCTACACCCTACACGCTACACGCTACACGATACACCCTACACGCTACACCCTACACTCTACACCCTACACGCTACACCCTACACGCTACACGTTACACTCTACACCCTACACCCTACACTCTGCACCCTACACCCTACTCTCTACACGCTACACTCTACACCCTACACGCTACAAGCTACACGCTACACTCTACACGCTAAACGCTACAGCTTATACCCTACACTCTACACCGTACACCCTACATGCTACACTCTACACCCTACACGCTACACCCTACACCCTACACCCTACATGCTACACCCTACACTCTACACCCTACACCCTACACGCTACACCCTATGCCCTGCACGCCACACACTAAACTCTACACGCTACACCCTACACCCTACACTGTACACCCTACACCCTACACGCTACACGCTACACTCTACACGCTACACCCTACACTCTACACCCTACACCCTACACGCTACACGCTACACACTACACACTATACGCTACACTTTACACTCTACACGCTACACACTACACGCTACACGCTACACTCTACACCCTACACCCTACTCTACATGCTACACGCTACACGGTACATGATACACGCTACACCCTACACGCTACACGCTACACCCTACACGCTACACGCTACACTCCACACCCTACACGCTACACCCTACACCCTACTCCCTACACTCTACACGCTACACGCTACACCCTACACCCTACACTGTACACCCTACACCCTACATGCTACACTCTACACTCTGCTCCCTACTCTCTACACGCTACACTCTATACCCTACACTCTACACGCTACGCGCTACACGCTACACACTACACGCTACACCCTACACGCTACACTTTACACTCTACACGCTACACTCCACACTCTACACACTACACTCTGCACCCTACACCCTACACCCTACTCTACATGCAACACGCTACACGCTATATGCTACACCCTACACGCTTCACCCTACACCCTACACGCTACACGCTACACGCTACACTCTACACCCTACACTCTACACCCTACACGCTACACGCTACACGCTACACTCTACACGCTAAACGCTACAGCTTATACCCTACACTCTACACCGTACACCCTACACGCTACACTCTACACCCTGCACGCTACACCCTACACCCTACACCCTACATGCTACACCCTACACTCTACACCCTACACCCTACATGCTACACTCTACACCCTACACCCTACTCTACATGCTACACGCTACACGGTACATGATACACGCTACACTCTACACCCTACACGCTACACCCTACACCCTACTCGCTACACTCTACACGCTACACCCTACACCCTACACTGTACACCCTACACCATGCACGCTACACTCTACACTCTGCTCCCTACTCTCTACACGCTACACTCTATAGCCTACACTCTACACGCTACGCGCTACACGCTACACACTACACGCTACACCCTACTCTACATGCTACACGCTACATGCTACACCCTACACGCTACACCCTACACCCTACACGCTACACACTACACGCTACACTCTACACCCTACACTCTACACCCTACACGCTACACGCTACACGCTACACTCTACACGCTAAACGCTACAGCTTATACCCTACACTCTACACCGTACACCCTACACTCTACACCGTACACCCTACATGCTACACTCTACACGCTACACTCTACACGCTAAACGCTACAGCTTATACCCTACACTCTACACCGTACACCCTACACTCTACACCGTACACCCTACATGCTACACTCTACACGCTACATGCTACACCCTACACCCTACACCCTACACGCTACACGCTACACGCTACACTCTACACCCTACACTCTACACCCTACACGCTACACGCTACACTCTACACGCTAAACGCTACAGCTTATACCCTACACTCTACACCGTACACCCTACACGCTACACTCTACACCCTACACGCTACACCCTACACCCTACACCCTACATGCTACACCCTACACTCTACACCCTACACCCTACACGCTACACCCTACGCCCTGCACGCCACACACTACACTCTACACGCTACACCCTACACGCAACACTCTACACGCTACACGCTACACGCTACACTCTACACCCTACACGCTACACTCTACACCCTACACACTACACTCTACACGCTACACGGTACACGCTACACGCTACGCCCTACACCCTACACGCTGCACTCTATACGCTACACGGTACACGCTACACGCTACACCCTACACCCTACATGCTACACGCTACACCCTACACTGTACACCCTACACCCTACACGCTACACTCTACACGCTACCTGCTACACCCTACACTCTACACCCTACACGCTATACGCTACACTCTACACCCTGCACGCTACACGCTACACGCTACACCCTACACGCTACACTCTACACCCTACACGCTACACTCTACATGCTACACGCTACACGCTACATGCTACACGCTACACCCTACACGCTACACTCTACACCCTACACCCTACACCCTACACGCTACACTCTACACCCTACACGCTACACCCTACACTCTACACCCTACACCCTACATGCTACTCGCTACACTCTACACCCTACCCGCTACACTCTACACGCTACACGCTACACTCTACACTCTACACGCTACACGCTACACTCTACACCCTACACGCAACACGCTACACTCTACACCTTACACGCTACACTCTGCACGCTACACGCTACACCCTACACCCTACACGCTACACTCTACACGCTATACGCTACACTCTACACCATACACGCTACACCCTACACTCTACACCCTACACCCTACACGCTATACCCGACACCCTACACCCTACATGCTTCACCCTACACGCTACACTCTACACTCTACACGCTACACTCTACATCCTACACCCTACACGCTATACGCTACACTCTACACCCTGCACGCTACACGCTACACTCTACACCCTACACCCTACACGCAACACCCTACACTCTACACCCTACACCCTAAATCCTACACGCTACACCCTACACGCTACACTCTACACCCTACACCCTACACTCTACACCCTACACGCTACACGCTACACTCTACACCCTACACCCTACACACGCTACACGCTACACCCTACACTCTACACGCTACATGCTACACTCTACACCCTACACGATACATGCTACACCCTACACGCTACAGCCTACACGCTACACGCTACACTCTACACCCTACAAGCTACACGCTACACGCTACACCCTACACTCTACACCCTACACCGTACACGCTACACGCTACACTCTACACGCTACACCCTTCACTCTACACCCTACACCCTACATGCTACACTCTACACCCTACACGATACACCCTACAATCTACACGCTACATGCTACACTCTACACTCTACACCCTACACCCTACACGCTACATGCTACACTCTACACCATACACCCTACATGCTACATGCTACACGCTACACTCTACACCCTACACGCTACACGCTAGGGTGTAGAGTGTAATATGTAGCGTGTAGTTTGTAGCGTTTAGCTTGTAGGGTGTAGCGTGTAGCGTGTAGGGTGTAGAGTGTAGCGTGTAGCGTGTAGCATGTAGGGTGTAGGGTGTAGAGTGTAGAGTGTAGCGTGTAGGGTGTAGAGTGTAGGGTGTAGGGTTTAGAGTGTAATGTGTAGCGTGTAGGGTGTAGCGTGTAGCATGTAGGGTGTAGGGTGTGGAGTGTAGGGTGTAGCGTGTAGGGTGTAGAGTGTAGCGTGTAGCGTGTAGGGTGTAGAGTGTAGCGTGTAGCGTGTAGCATGTAGGGTGTAGGGTGTAGAGTGTAGAGTGTAGCGTGTAGCGTGTAGCATGTAGGGTGTAGGGTTTAGAGTGTAATGTGTAGCGTGTAGGGTGTAGCGTGTAGCATGTAGGGTGTAGGGTGTGGAGTGTAGGGTGTAGCGTGTAGGGTGTAGAGTGTAGCGTGTAGCGTGTAGGGTGTAGAGTGTAGGGTGTAGCGTGTAGGGTGTAGAGTGTAGCGTGTAGGGTGTAGCGTGTAGCGTGCAGGGTGTAGAGTGTAGCGTATAGCGTGTAGGGTGTAGAGTGTAGGGTGTAGCGTGTAGGGTGTAGAGTGTAGGGTGTAGCGTGTAGGGTGTAGAGTGTAGCGTGTAGCGTGTAGGGTGTAGGGTGTAGGGTGTAGCGTGTAGGGTGTAGAGTGTAGCGTGTAGCGTGTAGGGTGTAGGGTGTAGGGTGTAGCATGTAGTGTGTAGCGTGTAGCGTGTAGGGTGTAGCGTGTAGCATGTAGCGTGTAGCGTGTAGCATGTAGAGTGTAGGGTGTAGGGTGTAGCATGTAGAGTGTAGGGATGTAGGGTGTAGCGTGTAGAGTGTAGGGTATAGAGTGTAGCGTCTAGGGTGTAGAGTGTAGCGTGTACCGTGTAGGGTGTAGAGTGTAGCGTGTAGGGTGTAGAATATAGCGTGTAGAGAGTAGGGTGTAGGGTGTAGCGTGTAGGGTGTAGGGTGTAGAGTGTAACGTGTAGCGTGTAGGGTGTAGCGTGTAGCGTGTAGGGTGTAGGGTGTAGAGTGTAGGGTGTAGCGTGTAGGGTGTAGCGTGTAGCGTGTAGGGTGTAGGGTGTAGAGTGTAGGGTGTAGCGTGTAGGGTGTAGCATGTATCGTGTAGCGTGTAGAGTGTAGCGTCTAGCGTACAGGGTGTAGCGTGTAGCATGTAGATTGTAGCGTGTAGGGTGCAATGTGTAGGGTGTAGCGTGTAGCGTGTAGGGTGTAGAGTGTAGCGTGTAGTGTGTAGGGTGTAGCATGTAGTGTGTAGCGTGTAGGGTGTAGGGTGTAGAGTGTAGCGTGTAGGGTGTAGGGTGTAGAGTGCAGAGTGTAGGGTGTAGAGTGTAGCGTGTAGAGTGTAGGGTGTAGAGTGTAGGGTGTAGAGTGTAACGTGTAGTGTGTATGGTGTAGCGTGTAGCGTGTAGGGTGTAGCGTGTAGCGTGTAGGGAGCAGGGTGTAGAGTGTAGCGTGTAGGGTGTAGAGCGTAACGTGTAGCGTGTAGGGTGTAGTGTGTAGGGTGTAGGGTGTAGAGTGTAACGTGTAGCGTGTAGGGTGTAGCGTGTAGCGTGTAGGGTGTAGCGTGTAGCGTGTAGTGTGTAGCGTGTAGGGTGTAGGGTGTAGAGTGTAGCGTGTTGCATGTAGGGTGTAGAGTGTAGCGTGTAGAGTGTAGCGTGTAGCGTGTAGCGTGTAGAGTGTAGCGTGTAGGGTGTAGAGTATAGTGTGTAGCGTGTAGGGTGTATGGTGTAGAGTGTAGAGTGTAGCATGTAGCGTGTAGCGTGTAGAGTGTAGCGTGTAGGGTGTAGAGTGTAGCGTGTTGCATGTAGGGTGTACAGTGTAGCGTGTAGCGTATAGAGTGTAGGGTGTAGAGTGTAGCGTGTAGCGTGTAGAGTGTAGGGTGTAGAGTGTAGCGTGTAGAGTGTAGCGTGTAGCGTGTAGGTTGTAGAGTGTAGCGTGTAGCGTGTAGGGTGTAGGGTGTAGCGTGTAGTGTGTAGAGTGTAGAGTGTAGCGTGTAGCATGTAGAGTGTAGAGTGTAGCGTGTAGGGTGTAGAGTGTAGCGCGTAGCGTGTAGGGTGTAGGGTGTAGAGTGTAGCGTGTAGCGTGTAGAGTGTACGGTGTAGAGTGTAGGGTGTAGCGTGTAGGGTGTAGAGTGTAGCGTGTAGCGTGTAGCGTGTAGGGTGTAGGGTGTAGATTGTAGCGTGTAGGGTGCAGGGTGTAGAGTGTAGCGTGTAGGGTGTAGGGTGTAACGTGTAGCGTGTAGGGTGTAGCGTGTAGCGTGTAGGGTGTAGTGTGTAGAGTGTAACGTGTAGCGTGTAGGGTGTAGCGTGTAGCGTGTAGGGTGTAGCATGTAGCGTGTAGTGTGTAGCGTGTAGAGTGTAGGGTGTAGAGTGTAGCGTGTAGGGTGTAGCATGTAGCGTGTAGGGTGTAGGGTGTAGAGTGTAGAGTGTAGCGTGTAGGGTGAAGCATGTAGGGTGTAGGGTGTCGGGTATAGCGTGTAGGGTGTAGGGTGTAGAGTGTAGGGTGTAGCGTGCATGGTGTAGAGTGTAGCGTGTAGCGTGCAGAGTATAGCGTGTAGGGTGTAGCGTGTAGAGTGTAGCGTGTAGGGTGTAGAGTATAGCGTGTAGTGTGTAGGGTGTAGGGTGTAGAGTGTATAGTGTAGCATGTAGCGTGTAGCGTGTAGAGTGTAGCGTGTAGCGTGTAGCGTGTAGCATGTAGGGTGTAGGGTGTAGAGTGTAGAGTGTAGCGTGTAGGGTGTAGAGTGTAGGGTGTAGGATGTAGAGTGTAGGGTTTAGAGTGTAATGTGTAGCGTGTAGGGTGTAGCGTGTAGCATGTAGGGTGTAGGGTGTGGAGTGTAGGGTGTAGCGTGTAGGGTGTAGAGTGTAGCGTGTAGCGTGTAGGGTGTAGAGTGTAGGGTGTAGCGTGTAGGGTGTAGAGTGTAGCGTGTAGGGTGTAGCGTGTAGCGTGCAGGGTGTAGAGTGTAGCGTATAGCGTGTAGGGTGTAGAGTGTAGGGTGTAGCGTGTAGGGTGTAGAGTGTAGGGTGTAGCGTGTAGGGTGTAGAGTGTAGCGTGTAGCGTGTAGGGTGTAGAGTGTAGCGTGTAGCGTGTAGAGTGTAGAGTGTAGCGTGTAGCATGTAGAGTGTAGCGTGTAGGGTGTAGAGTATAGCGTGTAGCGTGTAGGGTGTAGGGTGTAGAGTGTAGAGTGTAGCATGTAGCGTGTAGCGTGTAGAGTGTAGCGTGTAGCGTGTAGAGTGTAGGGTGTAGCGTGTAGCGTGTAGCATGTAGGGTGTAGGGTGTAGAGTGTAGAGTGTAGCGTGTAGGGTGTAGAGTGTAGGGTGTAGGATGTAGAGTGTAGGGTTTAGAGTGTAATGTGTAGCGTGTAGGGTGTAGCGTGTAGCATGTAGGGTGTAGGGTGTGGAGTGTAGGGTGTAGCGTGTAGGGTGTAGAGTGTAGCGTGTAGCGTGTAGGGTGTAGAGTGTAGGGTGTAGCGTGTAGGGTGTAGAGTGTAGCGTGTAGGGTGTAGCGTGTAGCGTGCAGGATGTAGAGTGTAGCGTATAGCGTGTAGGGTGTAGGGTGTAGCGTGTAGGGTGTAGAGTGTAGGGTGTAGCGTGTAGGGTGGAGTGTAGCGTGTAGCGTGTAGGGTGTAGGGTGTAGGGTGTAGCGTGTAGGGTGTAGAGTGTAGCGTGTAGCGTGTAGGGTGTAGGGTGTAGCATGTAGTGTGTAGCGCGTAGCGTGTAGGGTGTAGCGTGTAGCATGTAGCGTGTAGCGTGTAGCATGTAGAGTGTAGGGTGTAGGGTGTAGCATGTAGAGTGTAGGGTGTAGGGTGTAGCGTGTAGAGTGTAGGGTATAGAGTGTAGCGTCTAGGGTGTAGAGTGTAGCGTGTAGCGTGTAGGGTGTAGAGTGTAGCGTGTAGGGTGTAGAATATAGCGTGTAGAGAGTAGGGTGTAGGGTGTAGAGTGTAGGGTGTAGGGTGTAGAGTGTAACGTGTAGCGTGTAGGGTGTAGCGTGTAGCGTGTAGGGTGTAGGGTGTAGAGTGTAGGGTGTAGCGTGTAGGGTGTAGCGTGTAGCGTGTAGGGTGTAGGGTGTAGAGTGTAGGGTGTAGCGTGTAGGGTGTAGCGTGTATCGTGTAGCGTGTAGAGTGTAGCGTCTAGCGTATAGGGTGTAGCGTGTAGATTGTAGCGTGTAGGATGTAGGGTGTAGGGTGTAGCGTGTAGCGTGTAGGGTGTAGAGTGTAGCGTGTAGAGTGTAGGGTGTAGGGTGTAGAGTGCAGAGTGTAGGGTGTAGAGTGTAGCGTGTAGAGTGTAGGGTGTAGAGTGTAGGGTGTAGAGTGTAACGTGTAGTGTGTAGGGTGTAGCGTGTAGCGTGTAGGGTGTAGCGTGTAGCGTGTAGGGTGCAGGGTGCAGAGTGTAACGTGTAGCGTGTAGGGTGTAGCGTGTAGCGTGTAGGGTGTAGCGTGTAGCGTGTAGTGTGTAGCGTGTAGGGTGTAGAGTGTAGAGTGTAGCGTGTAGGGTGTAGGGTGTAGAGTGCAGAGTGTAGGGTGTAGAGTGTAGCGTGTAGAGTGTAGGGTGTAGAGTGTAGGGTGTAGAGTGTAACGTGTAGTGTGTAGGGTGTAGCGTGTAGCGTGTAGGGTGTAGCGTGTAGCGTGTAGGGAGCAGGGTGTAGAGTGTAGAGTGTAGGGTGTAGAGTGTAACGTGTAGCGTGTAGGGTGTAGTGTGTAGGGTGTAGGGTGTAGAGTGTAATGTGTAGCGTGTAGGGTGTAGCGTGTAGCGTGTAGGGTGTAGCGTGTAGCGTGTAGTGTGTAGCGTGTAGGGTGTAGGGTGTAGAGTGTAGCGTGTTGCGTGTAGGGTGTAGAGTGTAGCGTGTAGAGTGTAGCGTGTAGCGTGTAGCGTGTAGAGTGTAGCGTGTAGGGTGTAGAGTATAGTGTGTAGCGTGTAGGGTGCATGGTGTAGAGTGTAGCGTGTTGCATGTAGGGTGTACAGTGTAGCGTGTAGCGTGTAGAGTGTAGCGTCTAGCGTATAGGGTGTAGCGTGTAGATTGTAGCGTGTAGGGTGTAGGGTGTAGGGTGTAGCGTGTAGCGTGTAGGGTGTAGAGTGTAGCGTGTAGAGTGTAGGGTGTAGGGTGTAGAGTGCAGAGTGTAGGGTGTAGAGTGTAGCGTGTAGAGTGTAGGGTGTAGAGTGTAACGTGTAGTGTGTAGGGTGTAGCGTGTAGCGTGTAGGGTGTAGCGTGTAGCGTGTAGGGTGCAGGGTGCAGAGTGTAACGTGTAGCGTGTAGGGTGTAGCGTGTAGCGTGTAGGGTGTAGCATGTAGCGTGTAGTGTGTAGCGTGTAGGGTGTAGAGTGTAGAGTGTAGCGTGTAGGGTGTAGGGTGTAGAGTGCAGAGTGTAGGGTGTAGAGTGTAGCGTGTAGAGTGTAGGGTGTAGAGTGTAGGGTGTAGAGTGTAACGTGTAGTGTGTAGGGTGTAGCGTGTAGCGTGTAGGGTGTAGCGTGTAGCGTGTAGGGAGCAGGGTGTAGAGTGTAGAGTGTAGGGTGTAGAGTGTAACGTGTAGCGTGTAGGGTGTAGTGTGTAGGGTGTAGGGTGTAGAGTGTAATGTGTAGCGTGTAGGGTGTAGCGTGTAGCGTGTAGGGTGTAGCGTGTAGCGTGTAGTGTGTAGCGTGTAGGGTGTAGAGTGTAGAGTGTAGCGTGTAGGGTGTAGGGTGTAGAGTGCAGAGTGTAGGGTGTAGAGTGTAGCGTGTAGAGTGTAGGGTGTAGAGTGTAGGGTGTAGAGTGTAACGTGTAGTGTGTAGGGTGTAGCGTGTAGCGTGTAGGGTGTAGCGTGTAGCGTGTAGGGAGCAGGGTGTAGAGTGTAGAGTGTAGGGTGTAGAGTGTAACGTGTAGCGTGTAGGGTGTAGTGTGTAGGGTGTAGGGTGTAGAGTGTAATGTGTAGCGTGTAGGGTGTAGCGTGTAGCGTGTAGGGTGTAGCGTGTAGCGTGTAGTGTGTAGCGTGTAGGGTGTAGGGTGTAGAGTGTAGCGTGTTGCGTGTAGGGTGTAGAGTGTAGCGTGTAGAGTGTAGCGTGTAGCGTGTAGCGTGTAGAGTGTAGCGTGTAGGGTGTAGAGTATAGTGTGTAGCGTGTAGGGTGCATGGTGTAGAGTGTAGCGTGTTGCATGTAGGGTGTACAGTGTAGCGTGTAGCGTGTAGAGTGTAGGGTGTAGAGTGTAGCGTGTAGCGTGTAGGGTGTAGAGTGTAGCGTATTGCGTGTAGAGTGTAGCGTGTAGCGTGTAGGTTGTAGAGTGTAACGTGTAGCGTGTAGGGTGTAGGGTGTAGCGTGTAGCGTGTAGAGTGTACAGTGTAGCGTGTAGCATGTAGAGTGTAGAGTGTAGCGTGTAGGGTGTAGAGTGTAGCGCGTAGCGTGTAGGGTGTAGGGTGTAGAGTGTAGCGTGTAGCGTGTAGAGTGTACGGTGTAGAGTGTAGGGTGTAGCGTGTAGGGTGTAGAGTGTAGCGTGTAGCGTGTAGGGTGTAGGGTGTAGATTGTAGCGTGTAGGGTGCAGGGTGTAGAGTGTAGCGTGTAGGGTGTAGAGTGTAACGTGTAGCGTGTAGGGTGTAGCGTGTAACGTGTAGCGTGTAGGGTGTAGCGTGTAGCGTGTAGGGTGTAGCGTGTAGCGTGTAGTGTGTAGCGTGTAGAGTGTAGGGTGTAGAGTGTAGCGTGTAGGGTGTAGCATGCAGCGTGTAGGGTGTAGGGTGTAGAGTGTAGAGTGTAGCGTGTAGGGTGAAGCATGTAGGGTGTAGGGTGTCGGGTATAGCGTGTAGGGTGTAGGGTGTAGAGTGTAGGGTGTAGCGTGTATGGTGTAGAGTGTAGCGTGTAGCGTGCAGAGTATAGCGTGTAGGGTGTAGCGTGTAGCGTGCAGAGTGTAGCGTGTAGGGTATAGAGTGTAGCGTGTTGCGTGTAGGGTGTAGAGTGTAGCGTGTAGAGTGTAGAGTGTAGCGTGTAGCGTGTAGAGTGTAGCGTGTAGGGTGTAGAGTATAGCGTGTAGCGTGTAGGGTGTAGGGTGTAGAGTGTAGCATGTAGCGTGTAGCGTGTAGAGTGTAGCGTGTAGCGTGTAGAGTGTAGGGTGTAGCGTGTAGCGTGTAGAGTGTAGGGTGTAGAGTGTAGGGTGTAGGGTGTAGAGTGCAGAGTGTAGGGTGTAGAGTGTAGCGTGTAGAGTGTAGGGTGTAGAGTGTAGGGTGTAGAGTGTAACGTGTAGTGTGTAGGGTGTAGCGTGTAGCGTGTAGGGTGTAGCGTGTAGCGTGTAGGGTGCAGGGTGCAGAGTGTAACGTGTAGCGTATAGGGTGTAGCGTGTAGCGTGTAGGGTGTAGCGTGTAGCGTGTAGTGTGTAGCGTGTAGGGTGTAGAGTGTAGAGTGTAGCGTGTAGGGTGTAGGGTGTAGAGTGCAGAGTGTAGGGTGTAGAGTGTAGCGTGTAGAGTGTAGGGTGTAGAGTGTAGGGTGTAGAGTGTAACGTGTAGTGTGTAGGGTGTAGCGTGTAGGGTGTAGCGTGTAGCGTGTAGGGAGCAGGGTGTAGAGTGTAGCGTGTAGGGTGTAGAGTGTAACGTGTAGCGTGTAGGGTGTAGTGTGTAGGGTGTAGGGTGTAGAGTGTAATGTGTAGCGTGTAGGGTGTAGCGTGTAGCGTGTAGGGTGTAGCGTGTAGCGTGTAGTGTGTAGCGTGTAGGGTGTAGGGTGTAGAGTGTAGCGTGTTGCGTGTAGGGTGTAGAGTGTAGCGTGTAGAGTGTAGCGTGTAGCGTGTAGCGTGTAGAGTGTAGCGTGTAGGGTGTAGAGTATAGTGTGTAGCAAGTAGGGTGCATGGTGTAGAGTGTAGCGTGTTGCATGTAGGGTGTACAGTGTAGCGTGTAGCGTGTAGAGTGTAGGGTGTAGAGTGTAGCGTGTAGCGTGTAGGGTGTAGAGTGTAGCGTGTTGCGTGTAGAGTGTAGAGTGTAGCGTGTAGGGTGTAGAGGGTAGCGCGTAGCGTGTAGGGTGTAGGGTGTAGAGTGTAGCGTGTAGCGTGTAGAGTGTACGGTGTAGAGTGTAGGGTGTAGCGTGTAGGGTGTAGAGTGTAGCGTGTACCGTGTAGCGTGTAGGGTGTAGGGTGTAGATTGTAGCGTGTAGGGTGCAGGGTGTAGAGTGTAGCGTGTAGGGTGTAGAGTGTAACGTGTAGCGTGTAGGGTGTAGCGTGTAGCGTGTAGGGTGTAGGGTGTAGAGTGTAACGTGTAGCGTGTAGGGTGTAGCATGTAGCGTGTAGGGTGTAGCGTGTAGCGTGTAGTGTGTAGCGTGTAGAGTGTAGGGTGTAGAGTGTAGCGTGTAGGGTGTAGCATGCAGCGTGTAGGGTGTAGGGTGTAGAGTGTAGAGTGTAGCGTGTAGGGTGAAGCATGTAGGGTGTAGGGTGTCGGGTATAGCGTGTAGGGTGTAGGGTGTAGAGTGTAGGGTGTAGCGTGTATGGTGTAGAGTGTAGCGTGTAGCGTGCAGAGTATAGCGTGTAGGGTGTAGCGTGTAGCGTGCAGAGTGTAGCGTGTAGGGTATAGAGTGTAGCGTGTTGCGTGTAGGGTGTAGAGTGTAGCGTGTAGCGTGTAGAGTGTAGAGTGTAGCGTGTAGCGTGTAGAGTGTAGCGTGTAGGGTGTAGGGTGTAGAGTGTAGAGTGTAGCATGTAGCGTGTAGCGTGTAGAGTGTAGCGTGTAGCGTGTAGAGTGTAGGGTGTAGCGTGTAGCGTGTAGAGTGTAGGGTGTAGAGTGTAGCGTGTAGCGTGTAGAGTGTAGAGTGTAGCGTGTAGGGTGTAGAGTGTAGCGTGTAGGGTCTAGAATATAGCGTGTAGAGAGACCCTACACTCTACACCCTACAACCTACTCGCTACACGCTACACGCTACACGCTACACCCTACACGCTACACCCTACGCTCTACACCCTACACCCTACACGCTACACGCTACACGCTACACCCTACACGCTACACCCTACACTCTACACCCTACACGCTACACCCTACACGCTACACGTTACACTCTACACCCTACACCCTACACTCTACACCCTACACCCTACTCTCTACACTCTACACTCTACACCCTACACGCTACACTCTACACCCTACACCCTACACGCTACACGCTACACTCTACACGCTAAACGCTACAGCTTATACCCTACACTCTACACCGTACACCCTACATGCTACACTCTACACCCTACACGCTACACCCTACACCCTACACCCTACATGCTACACCCTACACTCTACACCCTACACCCTACACGCTACACCCTACGCCCTGCACGCCACACACTACACTCTACACGCTACACCCTACACTGTACACCCTACACCCTACACGCTACACGCTACACTCTACACGCTACACCCTACACTCTACACCCTACACCCTACACGCTATACGCTACACTCTACACCTGCACGCTACACGCTACACCCTACACGCTACACTCTACACCCTACACGCTACACCCTACATTCTACACCCTACACCCTACACACTACACGCTACTCGCTACACTCTACACCCTACACGCTACACTCTACACTCTACTCCCTACTCTCTACACGCTACACTCTATACCCTACACTCTACACGCTACGCGCTACACGCTACACACTACACACTACACACTACACTTTACACTCTACACGCTACACACTACACGCTACACGCTACACTCTACACCCTACACCCTACTCTACATGCTACACGCTACACGGTACATGATACACGCTACACCCTACACGCTACACGCTACACCCTACACGCTACACGCTACACTCCACACCCTACACGCTACACCCTACACCCTACTCCCTACACTCTACACGCTACACGCTACACCCTACACCCTACACTGTACACCCTACACCCTACACGCTACACTCTACACTCTGCTCCCTACTCTCTACACGCTACACTCTATACCCTACACTCTACACGCTACGCGCTGCACGCTACACACTACACGCTACACCCTACACGCTACACTTTACACTCTACACGCTACACTCCACACTCTACACACTACACTCTACACCCTACACCCTACACCCTACTCTACATGCTACACGCTACACGCTACATGCTACACCCTACACGCTTCACCCTACACCCTACACGCTACACGCTACACGCTACACTCTACACCCTACACTCTACACCCTACACGCTACACGCTACAGCTTATACCCTACACTCTACACCGTACACCCTACACGCTACACTCTACACCCTACACGCTACACCCTACACCCTACACCCTACATGCTACACCCTACACTCTACACCCTACACCCTACACGCTACACTCTACACCCTACACCCTACTCTACATGCTACACGCTACATGGTACATGATACACGCTACACCCTACACGCTACACCCTACACGCTACACACTACACGCTACACTCTACACCCTACACGCTACACCCTACACCCTACTCCCTACACTCTACACGCTACACGCTACACCCTACACCCTACACTGTACACCCTACACCCTGCATGCTACACTCTACACTCTGCTCCCTACTCTCTACACGCTACACTCTATACCCTACACTCTACACGCTATGCGCTACACGCTACACACTACACGCTACACCCTACACGCTACACTTTACACTCTACACGCTACACTCTACACTCTACACACTACACTCTACACCCTACACCCTACTCTACATGCTACACGCTACACGCTACATGCTACACCCTACACGCTACACCCTACACTCTACACGCTACACTCCACACCCTACACTCTACACCCTACACGCTACACGCTACACGCTACACTCTACACGCTAAACGCTACAGCTTATACCATACTCTCTACACCGTACACCCTACACGCTACACTCTACACGCTACACGCTACACCCTACACCCTACACCCTACATGCTACACCCTACACTCTACACCCTACACCCTACACGCTACACGCTACACCCTATGCCCTGCACGCCACACACTACACTCTACACGCTACACCCTACACGCTACACTCTACACGCTACACGCTACACGCTACACTCTACACCCTACACGCTACACTCTACACCCTACACACTACACTCTACACGCTACACGGTACACGCTACAAGCTACGCCCTACACCCTACACGCTACATGTTACACTCTACACCCTACACGCTACACTCTACACCCTAAACGCTACACCCTACACCCTACACGCTACACACTACACGCTACACTCTACACCCTACACGCTGCACTCTATACGCTACACGGTAAACGCTACACG
The DNA here is from genome assembly GCF_051348905.1 of Ranitomeya variabilis. Lineage (NCBI taxonomy): Eukaryota > Metazoa > Chordata > Amphibia > Anura > Dendrobatidae > Ranitomeya > Ranitomeya variabilis. The sequence goes on along the minus strand of NW_027507935.1, from coordinate 988,922 downwards.
CTGCACCCTACACGCTACACTCTACACGCTACATGCTACACCCTACACTCTACACCCTACACGCTATACGCTACACTCTACACCCTGCACGCTACACGCTACACGCTACACCCTACACGCTACACTCTACACCCTACACGCTACACTCTACATGCTACACGCTACACGCTACACCCTACACGCTACACTCTACACCCTACACGCTACACTCTACACGCTACATGCTACACCCTACACTCTACACCCTACACGCTATACGCTACACTCTACACCCTGCACGCTACACGCTACACGCTACACCCTACACGCTACACTCTACACCCTACACGCTACACTCTACATGCTACACGCTACACGCTACACCCTACACGCTACACTCTACACCCTACACGCTACACTCTACACGCTACACGCTACACCCTACACGCTACACTCTACACCCTACACGCTACACCCTACACCCTACACGCTACACTCTACACCCTACACGCTACACCCGACACTCTACACCCTACACCCTACACGCTACTCGCTACACTCTACACCCTACCCGCTACACTCTACACGCTACACCCTACACCCTACACGCTACACTCTACACGCTACACGCTACACTCTACACCATACACGCTACACCCTACACTCTACACCCTACACCCTACACGCTATACCCGACACCCTACACCCTACATGCTTCACCCTACACGCTACACTCTACACTCTACACTCTACACCCTACACGCTACACCCTACACTCTACACCCTCCACCCTACACGCTACACGCTACACTCTACACGCTACACCCTACACGCTACATGCTACACTCTACACCCTACACGCAACACCCTACACTCTACACCCTACACCCTAAACCCTACACGCTACACCCTACACGCTACACTCTACACCCTACACCCTACACTCTACACCCTACACGCTACACGCTACACTCTACACCCTACACCCTACACACGCTACACGCTACACGCTACACTCTACACCCTACACGCTACACTCTACACCCTACACGCTACACCCTACACTCTACACACTACATGCTACACTCTACACCCTACACCCTACATGATACATGCTACACCCTACACGCTACAGCCTACACGCTACACGCTACACTCTACACCCTACAAGCTACACGCTACACGCTACACCCTACACTCTACACCCTACACCGTACACGCTACACGCTACACTCTACACGCTACAACCTTCACTCTACACCCTACACCCTACATGCTACACTCTACACCCTACACGGTACACCCTACAATCTACACGCTACATGCTACACTCTACACTCTACACCCTACACCCTACACGCTACATGCTACACTCTACACCCTACACGCTACACTCTACACCCTACACGCTACACGCTACACTCTACACTCTACACCCTACACGCTACATGCTACACGCTACACTCTACACCCTACACGCTACACGCTAGGGTGTAGAGTGTAATATGTAGCGTGTAGTTTGTAGCGTTTAGCTTGTAGGGTGTAGCGTGTAGCGTGTGGGGTGTAGAGTGTAGCGTGTAGCGTGTAGCATGTAGGGTGTAGGGTGTAGAGTGTAGAGTGTAGCGTGTAGGGTGTAGAGTGTAGGGTGTAGGATGTAGAGTGTAGGGTTTAGAGTGTAATGTGTAGCGTGTAGGGTGTAGCGTGTAGCATGTAGGGTGTAGGGTGTGGAGTGTAGGGTGTAGCGTGTAGGGTGTAGAGTGTAGCGTGTAGCGTGTAGGGTGTAGGGTGTAGAGTGTAGGGTGTAGCGTGTAGGGTGTAGAGTGTAGCGTGTAGGGTGTAGCGTGTAGCGTGCAGGGTGTAGAGTGTAGCGTATAGCGTGTAGGGTGTAGAGTGTAGGGTGTAGCGTGTAGGGTGTAGAGTGTAGGGTGTAGCGTGTAGGGTGTAGAGTTTAGCGTGTAGCGTGTAGGGTGTAGGGTGTAGGGTGTAGCATATAGGGTGTAGAGTGTAGCGTGTAGCGTGTAGGGTGTAGGGTGTAGGGTGTAGCGTGTAGTGTGTAGCGTGTAGCGTGTAGGGTGTAGCGTGTAGCATGTAGCGTGTAGCGTGTAGCATGTAGAGTGTAGGGTGTAGGGTGTAGGGTGTAGCATGTAGAGTGTAGGGTGTAGCGTGTAGAGTGTAGGGTATAGAGTGTAGCATCTAGGGTGTAGAGTGTAGCGTGTAGCGTGTAGGGTGTAGAGTTTAGCGTGTAGGGTGTAGAATATATATCGTGTAGAGAGTAGGGTGTAGGGTGTAGAGTGTAGGGTGTAGGGTGTAGAGTGTAACGTGTAGCGTGTAGGGTGTAGCGTGTAGCGTGTAGGGTGTAGGGTGTAGAGTGTAGGGTGTAGCGTGTAGGGTGTAGCGTGTAGCGTGTAGCGTGTAGGGTGTAGGGTGTAGAGTGTAGGGTGTAGTGTGTAGGGTGTAGCGTGTATCGTGTAGCGTGTAGAGTGTAGCGTCTAGCGTATAGGGTGTAGCGTGTAGCGTGTAGATTGTAGCGTGTAGGGTGTAGGGTGTAGCGTGTAGCGTGTAGGGTGTAGATTGTAGCGTGTAGCGTGTAGGGTGTAGGGTGTAGAGTGCAGAGTGTAGGGTGTAGAGTGTAACGTGTAGTGTGTAGGGTGTAGCGTGTAGCGTGTAGTGTGTAGCGTGTAGGGTGTAGGGTAAAGAGTGTAGCATGTAGGGTGTAGCATGTAGCGTGTAGGGTGTAGGGTGTATAGTGTAGAGTGTAGCGTGTAGTGTGAAGCATGCAGGGTGTCGGGTATAGCATGTAGGGTGTAGAGTGTAGGGTGTAGCGTGTATGGTGTAGAGTGTAGCGTGTAGAGTGTAGCGTGTAGGGTGTAGGGTGTAGCGTGTAGCGTGCAGAGTGTAGCGTGTAGGGTGTAGAGTGTAGCGTGTTGCGTGTAGGGTGTAGCGTGTAGGGTGTAGAGTATAGTGTGTAGCGTGTAGGGTGTAGGGTGTAGAGTGTAGGGTGTAGCGTGTAGCGTGTAGGGTGTAGGGTGTAGATTGTAGCGTGTAGGGTGTAGGGTGTAGCGTGTAGCGTGTAGGGTGTAGGGTGTAGAGTGTAGCGTGTAGCGTGTAGGGTGTAGGGTGTAGAGTGTAGAGTGTAGGGTGTAGAGTGTAGCGTGTAGAGTGTAGGGTGTAGAGTGTAGGGTGTAGAGTGTAACGTGTAGCGTGTATTGTGTAGCGTGTAGCATGTAGGGTGTAGCGTGTAGCGTGTAGGGTGCAGGGTGTAGAGTGTAGCGTGTAGGGTGTAGAGTGTAACGTGTAGCGTGTAGGGTGTAGCATGTAGCGTGTAGGGTGTAGGGTGTAGGGTGTAGAGTGTAACGTGTAGCGTGTAGGGTGTAACGTGTAGCGTGTAGGGTGTAGCGTGTAGTGTGTAGCGTGTAGAGTGTAGGGTGTAGAGTGTAGCGTGTAGGTTGTAGCATGTAGCGTGTAGGGTGTAGGGTGTAGAGTGTAGAGTGTAGCGTCTAGCGTATAGGGTGTAGCGTGTAGATTGTAGCGTGTAGGGTGTAGGGTGTAGGGTGTAGCGTGTAGCGTGTAGGGTGTAGATTGTAGCGTGTAGCGTGTAGGGTGTAGGGTGTAGAGTGCAGAGTGTAGGGTGTAGAGTGTAACGTGTAGTGTGTAGGGTGTAGCGTGTAGCGTGTAGCGTGTAGTGTGTAGCGTGTAAGGTGTAGGGTGTAGAGTGTAGCATGTAGGGTGTAGCATGTAGCGTGTAGGGTGTAGGGTGTATAGTGTAGAGTGTAGCGTGTAGTGTGAAGCATGCAGGGTGTAGGGTGTCGGGTATAGCGTGTAGGGTGTAGGGTGTAGAGTGTAGGGTGTAGCGTGTATGGTGTAGAGTGTAGCGTGTAGGGTGTAGCGTGTAGGGTGTAGCGTGTAGCGTGCAGAGTGTAGCGTGTAGGGTGTAGAGTGTAGCGTGTTGCGTGTAGGGTGTAGCGTGTAGGGTGTAGAGTATAGTGTGTAGCGTGTAGGGTGTAGGGTGTAGCGTGTAGCGTGTAGGGTGTAGGGTGTAGAGTGTAGCGTGTAGCGTGTAGGGTGTAGGGTGTAGAGTGTAGAGTGTAGGGTGTAGAGTGTAGCGTGTAGAGTGTAGGGTGTAGAGTGTAGGGTGTAGAGTGTAACGTGTAGCGTGTATTGTGTAGCGTGTAGCATGTAGGGTGTAGCGTGTAGCGTGTAGGGTGCAGGGTGTAGAGTGTAGCGTGTAGGGTGTAGAGTGTAACGTGTAGCGTGTATTGTGTAGCGTGTAGCATGTAGGGTGTAGCGTGTAGCGTGTAGGGTGCAGGGTGTAGAGTGTAGCGTGTAGGGTGTAGAGTGTAACGTGTAGCGTGTAGGGTGTAGCGTGTAGCGTGTAGGGTGTAGGGTGTGGAGTGTAACGTGTAGCGTGTAGGGTGTAGTGTGTAGCGTGTAGAGTGTAGGGTGTAGAGTGTAGCGTGTAGGTTGTAACATGTAGCGTGTAGGGTGTAGGGTGTAGAGTGTAGAGTGTAGCGTGTAGGGTGCAGCATGTAGGGTGTAGGGTGTCGGGTATAGCATGTAGGGTGTAGGGTGTAGAGTGTAGGGTGTAGCGTGTATGGTGTAGAGTGTAGCGCGTAGCGTGCAGAGTGTAGCGTGCAGGGTGTAGCGTGTAGGGTGTAGAGTGTAGCGTGTAGGGTGTAGAGTGTAGCGTGTTGCGTGTAGCGTGTAGAGTGTAGCGTGTAGCGTGTAGCGTGTAGAGTGTAGGGTGTAGCGTGTAGGGTGTAGAGTGTAGGGTGTAGCGTGTAGGGTGTAGAGTGTAGCGTGTAGCATGTAGCGTGTAGGGTGTAGGGTGTAGGGTGTAGCGTGTAGGGTGTAGAGTGTAGCGTGTAGCGTGTAGGGTGTAGGCTGTAGGGTGTAGCGTGTAGTGTGTAGAGTGTAGCGTGTAGCGTGTAGGGTGTAGCGTGTAGCATGTATCGTGCAGCGTGTAGCATGTAGAGTGTAGGGTGTAGGGTGTAGGGTGTAGCATGTAGAGTGTAGGGTGTAGGGTGTAGCGTGTAGAGTGTAGGGTATAGAGTGTAGCGTGTAGCGTGTAGAGAGTAGGGTGTAGAGTGTAGAGTGTAGCGTGTAGGGTGTAGAGTGTAGCGTGTAGAGTGTATTGTGTAGAATGTAGAGTGTAGCATGTAGCGTGTAGAGTGTAGGGTGTAGAGTGTAGCGTGTAGGGTGTAGAGTGTAGCGTGTAGAGTGTAGCGAGTAGGGTGTAGCGTGTCGGGTGTAGGGTGTAGGGTGTAGCGTGTAGTTTGTAGGGTGTAGGGTGTAGGGTCTTGCGTGTAGGGTGTAGAGTGTAGCGTGTAGCGTGTAGAGTGTAGCGTGTAGGGTGTAGGGTGTAGCGTGTAGTGTGTAGGGTGTAGGGTGTATAGTGTATGGTGTAGCATGTAGTGTGTAGGGTGTAGGGTGTAGCATGTAGGGTGTAGAGTGTAGCGTGTAGGGTGTACGGTGTAGAGTGTAGGGTATAAGCTGTAGCGTTTAGCGTGTAGGGTGTAGCGTGTAGCGTGTAGGGTGTAGAGTATAGCATGTAGAGAGTAGGGTGTAGGGTGTAGGGTGTAGAGTGTAACGTGTAGCATGTAGGGTGTAGCGTGTAGCGTGTAGGGTGTAGGGTGTAGAGTGTAGGGTGAAGGGTGTAGCGTGTAGCGTGTAGCGTGTAGGGTGTAGGGTGTAGATTGTAGCGTGTAGGGTGCAGGGTGTAGAGTGTAGCGTGTAGGGTGTAGAGTGTAACGTGTAGCGTGTAGGGTGTAGCGTGTAGGGTGTAGGGTGTAGAGTGTAACGTGTAGCGTGTAGGGTGTAGCGTGTAGCGTGTAGGGTGTAGCGTGTAGCGTGTAGTGTGTAGCGTGTAGAGTGTAGGGTGTAGAGTGTAGCGTGTAGGGTGTAGCATGTAGCGTGTAGGGTGTAGGGTGTAGGGTGTAGAGTGTAGAGTGTAGCGTGTAGGGTGAAGCATGTAGGGTGTAGGGTGTCGGGTATAGCGTGTAGGGTGTAGGGTGTAGAGTGTAGGGTGTAGCGTGTATGGTGTAGTGTAGCGTGTAGCGGGCAGAGCATAGCGTGTAGGGTGTAGCGTGTAGCGTGCAGAGTGTAGCGTGTAGGGTGTAGAGTGTAGCGTGTTGCGTGTAGGGTGTAGAGTGTAGCGTGTAGCGTGTATAGTGTAGAGTGTAGCGTGTAGCGTGTAGAGTGTAGCGTGTAGGGTGTAGAGTATAGCGTGTAGCGTGTAGGGTGTAGGGTGTAGAGTGTAGAGTGTAGCATGTAGCGTGTAGCGTGTAGAGTGTAGCGTGTAGCGTGTAGAGTGTAGGGTGTAGCGTGTAGCGTGTAGCGTGTAGAGTGTAGGGTGTAGAGTGTAGCGTGTAGCGTGTAGAGTGTAGAGTGTAGCGTGTAGCGTGTAGGGTGTAGAGTGTAGCGCGTAGCGTGTAGGGTGTAGGGTGTAGCGTGTAGCGTGTAGCGTGTAGAGTGTAGGGTGTAGAGTGTAGCGTGTAGCGTGTAGGGTGTAGGGTGTAGAGTGTAGCGTGTAGCGTGTAGAGTGTAGGGTTAAGCTACACACTACACACTAAACACAAAAAGAAAAGGATATGCAAACCAATGGGATCCACGTTAAATAGTCAATTTTATTGTACAAAAATAGTAATCCACAAACAGAACCAGGCAAAACATACATTTAAAAACATTTAAAACACTAGTATGGCTGAATAGGCCATAAGTAATTTTACCCGAGGGAATGAAGGAAGCTAATACTTTACAGCATATGTGAGACAGGAGAAATAACCAGAGAGAAAAAATTGCTAGGTATGCGGGTACACCAATCTTAGTCAAATCTACATATAAGAAGCCTATTGTTTACTGCCAACTGTGACCCCCTGAGTACTATGACAGGAAACATATACTGCAGCCTAGTATCTGGAAGAAATACATCATGGATCCTATTTTGTTCAACACAGCATGCGTGCGCACAGTCGGTAAGCAAATGAAAGCAGACCCCTATAGAAAGGTAATCAGGGAAATAGATGTGCTGCAGTACTACAAAATCCTAGTTATTTGGATAAATGTATGCATACAGACGCCTTGTGGAAATACAAAGAATCAGGATCCAGAAGGACGAGGAAGGTAGACAAATTAGTATTAAGGGGAAACTGGGAGATGTTAATTTTACCATTGCTAATATACATGCCCCCAATTCAAGTCAAATTCGCTTCCTTAATAGATTAAAAAAAAAAACTGGAGGACTTCAGTGAGGGTCATGTTGTATGGGGCGGGGATTTTAATCATATTGTTGATCCCCATTTGGATTGCTCCCACCCGCTGACCTATTATAAACAACAAAATTTATCTAACTGGCTAAGACAATCTGGACTACAAGACATCTGTAGAGTGTTGAATACTAATTCAAAAGAATTCACGAGATACTGCCCATACAACAGGTCTTTCACTAGGATTGACCATATTTTTACAAGTCTTTCAGTTTTAGATCTATATGAAGAATTTGTCACGGGCCCAATCACTTGGTCAGATCACGCACCTATCCTTCTAAAACTCAAAAACACAGATAGAGAAAATAAGTCATATAATTGGAAATACAATAAATTCATAACTGTCACACAGGATAATTCCAAATTAATAGAAAAAGCCATCTCCCATTACTTTGTTGAAAATTCTACACAAGATATTAATCCGGAAACATTATGGCAGGCTCACAAGTGTGTAATTAGGGGAATCTTGATTCAGCTTGGAGCTAAACAGAAAAAAATTAGAGAATCTAAACAGAAAGAATTGTTAGACAAAATAAAAGCTCTAGAGGCTGCCGCCCAAAATGATACAAGTTTCGATAGACATAAAGAGTTACATACCAGTAGGTTAGAGCTTAGGAACCTATTAATTGCCCAATATGAGAAAAAAGCCACTTTTTTCGGGGCTGGGTACTATACAGATAATAATAGGCCAACCAGATTGATGGCCAATAAATTTAAACCTATCAAGATGAAAAAAGTGGTGGATAGAATCTCTTTGCCTACGAGTGATGTCCTAAAACCAAAGGATATTGCAGGAGCTTTCAGGGATTATTACTTTAATTTATACAATTTGAAAGATAGTAAAAGTGTCTCACCTCCCTCCCAAGACCAAATTGATTCTTTTTTGGAGAAAATGAAACTTGGAAGCCTCACGTTAGATCAGAGGGAAATACTAGACATGCCCTTTAGCGAAAAAGAGGTCATAAACGTTATTAATGCTTTTAAACTCAACAAGGCGCCGGGCCCAGACGGTTTTACTAGTGAATATTACAAACAATTTAAGCAATTGCTTATTCCCCATCTGACCCAAACACTCAACTTTATTAGAGTGAATGGAACATGTAGCAGGGAGATGCTCAGGGCCACAATAGTGGTTATCCCCAAAGCTGACAAGGATGCAACCAAAGTTGAAAATTTTAGACCAATATCATTGCTAAATACTGATATCAAAGCGTACGCCAAAATTATAGCAAACAGGTTACAACACATTATCCCAGATATCATTCACTCTGACCAAGTGGGTTTTGTGAAACAGACAAACTTACGATAGCACTAGATGGGTGTTAAATCTTCTTTCTCTCTGTAATCGCAGGCAGACTCCCAGCGTGTTCATCACTTTGGATGCAGAAAAGGCGTTTGACCGTCTAAGCTGGGAGTTTGCATTTGCGGTAGTAAAAAAATTTAATTTTGGTCCAGGTTTAATCAAAAGTATCCAAACACTATATTCTGCTCCGTCAGCTGCTGTATTGGTCAATAATACGCTATCAGACCAGTTTCCAATTTCTAATGGAACCAGACAGGGGTGCCCACTTTCCCCTCTGATTTTTATCCTTAGTCTGGAACCATTAGCACAATACGTCAGGAATTCTGAGGAAGTTAGAGGTATACGCTCAGATAACACCGATCACAAAATCGGACTATACGCAGACGACATTATCCTTACATTTTCAGATCCAGTTAATTCAATCAAGCGTGTCTGGGAAATCATTAATGATTTTGGTAAAGTGTCCTTTTATAAATTGAATTATTCAAAAACTATAGTGTTGTCTCTCTACCTGTCACTCCAGATGAGGCGACTTCTGCGCAGTTCCTATCCTTTCATCTGGGACCGCACTCAGACCCCATATCTTGGTATTTTGTTGACTGACAATATAAATAAACTATATAGGATCAATGCTGAACATGTCCATAGTGAGGTGGAGAAAGTTATTAAAACCATCTCAAAATCCCCTTCCTCGTGGCTCGGGAAAGTCACCTTATATAAAATGTTTGTCCTTCCTAAAATCCTATATTTCTTTAGAAATGTCCCCCTACCACTTCCCAAATCTACTCTACAAAAATTAACAAACCAAATGAATAAATATATATGGTCTGGGGGGAAAACCAGAATAAAAAAACAAATTTTGATTCGCTCTAGGGAAAGTGGTGGAATAGCTTTACCTGACATAAATGCATATTACCATTCCATTATACTTGACCAAACTAAGTCATGGTTCAAAAATACTGATGGCCTGGAATGGCCAAAAATGGAATTGGCCTCCATGCCCAATCAGGAACCTCTTCTATATCTATATAATTTTTTCATAAAACATCAAAAGATCAAGGATGTCCGCAATCCCATCATCAGAGCATCGGTTGAAAGCTGGCTATACTTTCAATCCCAAAAATCTAACAAACTTCCTTATTCTATTAAACCACTTCCCATCTCATTTTTACTTCCAATTAGGCCCTCACTTAGATTCCGCTATGAGCTTTGGTCGAGACAGGGGATTAAATCCATTTATGACTTGGTGGAAAATAATCTTTTTATTCCCTTTCATATACTAAAAGACAAATTCAAAATTAATAGTAGTGAATTCATGGATTATTATTTTCTTAAAGAGGAATATAAAAAACAGATAGGCATACCCAAAAAATTTTTTTTCAACCAAACTGCTATTAACTTCCTTACAAATCCACCTCCAAAAACTAAGAGCTGTTTGAGTGCCTTTTGCAATGTCTTAACTGACAAACATACTTTTAGTAGCTCGGGTCCTTTTGAAAAATGGGAACAAAGTTTAAATGTAAAAATTTCGCCACTTCAATGGTCACAGTCCTTTAAATTAGCGACGAAGGCCTCCAGATGCTCAAATACTCTTGAAACTCATTACAAATTGACCCAGAGATATTATTTGACTCCTAATAGACTGAAACATTTTGTTAAAGGCCATGATGGAATGTGTTGGAGGAAATGTGGACAGTCAGCAAATCTATTACATACTTTCTGGTCTTGTCCCCTTCTTGCAAATTTTTGGTCTGAGGTTTTTGTGATAATTTCCTTTTTGATTAAAAAAACCATCTCTCCACGTCCTGATATAGCCCTGCTACTCATTAATCTAAACCACCTCAAATCAGACAAATTTTTAACCAGTCATATTTTAATGTCTGCAAGTTATTTGATTGCCAGGGAGTGGAACAGTGTTCGTCCCCCCAATGTGAAACATTTAATATTGTTGATTGACAAACATTTTGTATACGAAAAAATTTACTATACAAACCTTCTCTCTGAGGATTGCTTTCGGATCAGGTGGGGTAAATGGCTACAGTTGAAGGAAAAACTTGATGTTTTCTTTTACTAAATGATCATTTATACTTACTGTGGACATGTATCCATTACAGTTATTCAGATTGTTTGTACTGTTGTATATATTCTTTAGATACAGTCAAAGAGCTATTTGACGATTCTTTTTTTTTTTCAAGATGTACAGTTATACCTGTTGTAGACATTTTCGCTACAGTCACTTAGACATTGTTTATGTCATTGTTTATTTTTTCTTCTGTTCATTTTTGTTATATACCCAATAAAAACTAATTTTGGTGAAGAATCAGGATCCAGTGTCCTAAGGCTTGGAAAAATGCCAGGCCATGCATAAAGTAAATAGGTGTAATTCCATAGCAGTTGTAAAGATAAGTTACCCAAGTCCTGTCCCTCGGGAAAAAAACAAAGGAAGCCCTTTACCCCACGCGTATCGACGCTACTCAAGCGTCTTCATCAGAGGAAAAAGTGACACCCTACACGCTACACGCTACACTCTACACTCTACACGCTACACTCTACACCCTACACGCTACACCCTACACTCTACACGCTACATGCTACACTCTACACCCTACACAATACACGCTACTTGCTACACCCTACATGCTACACTCTACACGCTACACGCTACACGCTACACCCTACACGGTACACCCTACACCCTACACCCTACACGCTACAATCTACACGCTACACGCTACACACTATACGCTACACGCTAGACGCTACACTCTACACGCTACACGCTACACGCTACACCCTACACGCTACACCCTACACTCCACACCCTACAACCTACACGCTACACGCTACACGCTACACGCTACACCCTACACGCTACACCCTACACTCTACACCCTACACCCTACACGCTACACGCTACACGCTACACCCTACACGCTACACCCTACACTCTACACCCTACACGCTACACCCTACACACTACACGTTACACTCTACACCCTACACCCTACACTCTACACCCTACACCCTACTCTCTACACTCTACACTCTACACCCTACACGCTACACTCTACACCCTACACCCTACACGCTACACGCTACACTCTACACGCTAAACGCTACAGCTTATACCCTACACTCTACACCGTACACCCTACATGCTACACTCTACACCCTACACGCTACACCCTACACCCTACACCCTACATGCTACACCCTACACTCTACACCCTACACCCTACACGCTACACCCTACGCCCTGCACGCCACACACTACACTCTACACGCTACACCCTACACCCTACACTGTACACCCTACACCCTACACGCTACACGCTACACTCTACACGCTACACCCTACACTCTACACCCTACACCCTACACGCTATACGCTACACTCTACACCTGCACGCTACACGCTGCACCCTACACGCTACACTCTACACCCTACACGCTACACCCTACACTCTACACCCTACACCCTACACACTACACGCTACTCGCTACACTCTACACCCTACACGCTACACTCTACTCCCTACTCTCTACACGCTACACTCTATACCCTACACTCTACACGCTACGCGCTACACGCTACACACTACACACTACACGCTACACTTTACACTCTACACGCTACACACTACACGCTACACGCTACACTCTACACCCTACACCCTACTCTACATGCTACACGCTACACGGTACATGATACACGCTACACCCTACTCGCTACACGCTACACCCTACACGCTACACGCTACACTCCACACCCTACACGCTACACCCTACACCCTTCTCCCTACACTCTACACGCTACACGCTACACCCTACACCCTACACTGTACACCCTACACCCTACACGCTACACTCTACACTCTGCTCCCTACTCTCTACACGCTACACTCTATACCCTACACTCTACACGCTACGCGCTACACGCTACACACTACACGCTACACCCTACACGCTACACTTTACACTCTACACGCTACACTCCACACTCTACACACTACACTCTACACCCTACACCCTACACCCTACTCTACATGCTACACGCTACACGCTACATGCTACACCCTACACGCTTCACCCTACACCCTACACGCTACACGCTACACGCTACACTCTACACCCTACACTCTACACCCTACACGCTACACGCTACACGCTACACTCTACACGCTAAACGCTACAGCTTATACCCTACACTCTACACCGTACACCCTACACGCTACACTCTACACCCTACACGCTACACCCTACACCCTACACCCTACATGCTACACCCTACACTCTACACCCTACACCCTACACGCTACACTCTACACCCTACACCCTACTCTACATGCTACACGCTACACGGTACATGATACACGCTACACCCTACACGCTACACACTACACCCTACACGCTACACGCTACACGCTACACTCTACACCCTACACGCTACACCCTACACCCTACTCCCTACTCTCTACACGCTACACTCTATACCCTACACTCTACACGCTACACCCTACACCCTACACTCTACATGCTACACCCTACACCCTACACTCTACTTGCTACCCGCTACACGCTACATGCTACACGCTACACCCTACACGCTACACTCTACACCCTACACCATACACGCTACACTCTACACCCTACACGCTACACCCTACACTCTACACCCTACACCCTACACGCTACTCGCTACACTCTACACCCTACCCGCTACACTCTACACTCTACACGCTACACGCTACACTCTACACCCTACACGCAACACGCTACACTCTACACCCTACACGCTACACTCTGCACGCTACACGCTAACACCCTACACCCTACACGCTACACGCTACACGCTACACCCTACACCCTACACGCTACACGCTACACGCTACACTCTACACCATACACGCTACACCCTACACTCTACACCCTACACCCTACACGCTATACCCGACACCCTACACCCTACATGCTTCACCCTACACGCTACACTCTACACTCTACACCCTACACGATACATGCTACACTCTACACGCTACACTCTACACCCTACACGCTACACTCTACATCCTACACCCTACACGCTATACGCTACACTCTACACCCTGCACGCTACACGCTACACTCTACACCCTACACGCTACACTCTACACCCTACACGCTACACCCTACACGCTACACTCTCCACCCTACACGCTACACGCTACACTCTACACCCTACACGCTACACTCTACACCCTACACGCAACACCCTACACTCTACACCCTACACCCTAAACCCTACACGCTACACCCTACACGCTACACTCTACACCCTACACCCTACACTCTACACCCTACACGCTACACGCTACACTCTACACCCTACACCCTACACACGTTACACGCTACACCCTACACTCTACACGCTACATGCTACACTCTACACCCTACACGATACATGCTACACCCTACACGCTACAGCCTACACGCTACACGCTACACTCTACACCCTACAAGCTACACGCTACACGCTACACCCTACACGCTACACGCTAGGGTGTAGAGTGTAATATGTAGCGTGTAGTTTGTAGCGTTTAGCTTGTAGGGTGTAGCGTGTAGCGTGTAGGGTGTAGAGTGTAGCGTGTAGCGTGTAGCATGTAGGGTGTAGGGTGTAGAGTGTAGAGTGTAGCGTGTAGGGTGTAGAGTGTAGGGTGTAGGATGTAGAGTGTAGGGTTTAGAGTGTAATGTGTAGCGTGTAGGGTGTAGCGTGTAGCATGTAGGGTGTAGGGTGTGGAGTGTAGGGTGTAGCGTGTAGAGTGTAGAGTGTAGCGTGTAGCGTGTAGGGTGTAGAGTGTAGGGTGTAGCGTGTAGGGTGTAGAGTGTAGCGTGTAGGGTGTAGCGTGTAGCGTGCAGGGTGTAGAGTGTAGCGTATAGCGTGTAGGGTGTAGAGTGTAGGGTGTAGCGTGTAGGGTGTAGAGTGTAGGGTGTAGCGTGTAGGGTGTAGAGTGTAGCGTGTAGCGTGTAGGGTGTAGGGTGTAGCGTGTAGGGTGTAGAGTGTAGCGTGTAGCGTGTAGGGTGTAGGGTGTAGGGTGTAGCATGTAGTGTGTAGCGTGTAGCGTGTAGGGTGTAGCGTGTAGCATGTAGCGTGTAGCGTGTAGCATGTAGAGTGTAGGGTGTAGGGTGTAGCATGTAGAGTGTAGGGTGTAGGGTGTAGCGTGTAGAGTGTAGGGTATAGAGTGTAGCGTCTAGGGTGTAGAGTGTAGCGTGTAGCGTGTAGGGTGTAGAGTGTAGCGTGTAGGGTGTAGAATATAGCGTGTAGAGAGAAGGGTGTAGGGTGTAGAGTGTAGGGTGTAGGGTGTAGAGTGTAACGTGTAGCGTGTAGGGTGTAGCGTGTAGCGTGTAGGGTGTAGGGTGTAGAGTGTAGGGTGTAGCGTGTAGGGTGTAGCGTGTAGCGTGTAGGGTGTAGGGTGTAGAGTGTAGGGTGTAGCGTGTAGGGTGTAGCGTGTATCGTGTAGCGTGTAGAGTGTAGCGTCTAGCGTATAGGGTGTAGCGTGTAGCGTGTAGATTGTAGCGTGTAGGGTGTAGGGTGTAGGGTGTAGCGTGTAGCGTGTAGGGTGTAGAGTGTAGCGTGTAGTGTGTAGGGTGTAGGGTGTAGAGTGCAGAGTGTAGGGTGTAGAGTGTAGTGTGTAGAGTGTAGGGCGTAGAGTGTAGGGTGTAGAGTGTAATGTGTAGTGTGTAGGGTGTAGCGTGTAGCGTGTAGGGTGTAGCGTGTAGCGTGTAGGGTGCAGGGTGTAGAGTGTAACGTGTAGCGTGTAGGGTGTAGCGTGTAGCGTGTAGGGTGTAGCGTGTAGCGTGTAGTGTGTAGCGTGTAGGGTGTAGGGTGTAGAGTGTAGCGTGTAGGGTGTAGGGTGTAGAGTGCAGAGTGTAGGGTGTAGAGTGTAGCGTGTAGAGTGTAGGGTGTAGAGTGTAGGGTGTAGAGTGTAACATGTAGTGTGTAGGGTGTAGCGTGTAGCGTGTAGGGTGTAGCGTGTAGGGAGCAGGGTGTAGAGTGTAGCGTGTAGGGTGTAGAGTGTAATGTGTAGCGTGTAGGGTGTAGTGTGTAGGGTGTAGGGTGTAGAGTGTAACGTGTAGCGTGTAGGGTGTAGCGTGTAGCGTGTAGGGAGTAGCGTGTAGCGTGTAGTGTGTAGCGTGTAGGGTGTAGGGTGTAGAGTGTAGCGTGTTGCGTGTAGGGTGTAGAGTGTAGCGTGTAGAGTGTAGCGTGTAGCGTGTAGCGTGTAGAGTGTAGCGTGTAGGGTGTAGAGTATAGTGTGTAGCGTGTAGGGTGTATGGTGTAGAGTGTAGAGTGTAGCATGTAGCGTGTAGCGTGTAGAGTGTAGCGTGTAGGGTGTAGAGTGTAGCGTGTTGCATGTAGGGTGTACAGTGTAGCGTGTAGCGTGTAGAGTGTAGCGCGTAGCGTGTAGGGTGTAGGGTGTAGGGTGTAGAGTGTAGCGTGTAGCGTGTAGAGTGTACGGTGTAGAGTGTAGGGTGTAGCGTGTAGGGTGTAGAGTGTAGCGTGTAGCGTGTAGCGTGTAGGGTGTAGGGTGTAGATTGTAGCGTGTAGGGTGCAGGGTGTAGAGTGTAGCGTGTAGGGTGTAGAGTGTAACGTGTAGCGTGTAGCGTGTAGGGTGTAGCGTGTAGGGTGTAGGGTGTAGAGTGTAACGTGTAGCGTGTAGGGTGTAGCGTGTAGCGTGTAGGGTGTAGCGTGTAGCGTGTAGTGTGTAGCGTGTAGAGTGTGAGGTGTAGAGTGTAGCGTGTAGGGTGTAGCATGTAGCGTGTAGGGTGTAGAGTGTAGAGTGTAGCGTTTAGGGTGAAGCATGTAGGGTGTAGGGTGTCGGGTATAGCGTGTAGGGTGTAGGGTGTAGAGTGTAGGGTGTAGCGTGTATGGTGTAGAGTGTAGCGTGTAGCGTGCAGAGTATAGCGTGTAGGGTGTAGCGTGTAGCGTGCAGAGTGTAGCGTGTAGGGTATAGAGTGTAGCGTGTTGCGTGTAGGGTGTAGAGTGTAGCGTGTAGCGTGTAGCGTGTAGAGTGTAGAGTGTAGCGTGTAGAGTGTAGCGTGTAGGGTGTAGAGTATAGCGTGTAGCGTGTAGGGTGTAGGGTGTAGAGTGTAGAGTGTAGCATGTAGCGTGTAGCGTGTAGAGTGTAGCGTGTAGCGTGTAGAGTGTAGGGTGTAGCGTGTAGCGTGTAGCGTGTAGAGTGTAGGGTGTAGAGTGTAGCGTGTAGCGTGTAGAGTGTAGAGTGTAGCGTGTAGGGTGTAGAGTGTAGCGTGTAGCGTGTAGGGTGTAGGGTGTAGAGTGTAGCGTGTAGCGTGTAGAGTGTACGGTGTAGAGTGTAGGGTGTAGCGTGTAGGGTGTAGAGTGTAGCGTGTAGCGTGTAGCGTGTAGGGTTAAGCTACACACTACACACTAAACACAAAAAGAAAAGGATATGCAAACCAATGGGATCCACGTTAAATAGTCAATTTTATTGTACAAAAATAGTAGTCCACAAACAGAACCAGGCAAAACATACATTTAAAAACATTTAAAACACTAGTATGGCTGAATAGGCCATAAGTAATTTTACCCGAGGGAATGAAGGAAGCTAATACTTTACAGCATATGTGAGACAGGAGAAATAACCAGAGAGAAAAAATTGCTAGGTATGCGGGTACACCAATCTTAGTCAAATCTACATATAAGATGCCTATTGTTTACTGCCAACTGTGACCCCCTGAGTACTATGACAGGAAACATATACTCCAGCCTAGTATCTGGAAGAAATACATCATGGATCCTATTTTGTTCAACACAGCATGCGTGCGCACAGTTGGTAAGCAAATGAAAGCAGACCCCTATAGAAAGGTAATCAGGGAAATAGATATGCTGCAGTACTACAAAATCCTAGTTATTTGGATAAATGTATGCATACAGACGCCTTGTGGAAATACAAAGAATCAGGATCCATTGTCCTAAGGCTTGGAAAAATGCCAGGCCATGCATGAAGTAAATAGGTGTAATTCCATAGCAGTTGTAAAGATAAGTTACCCAAGTCCTGTCCCTCGGGAAAAAAACAAAGGAAGCCCTTTACCCCACGCGTATCGACGCTACTCAAGCGTCTTCATCAGAGGAAAAACCCTACACGCTACACGCTACACTCTACACTCTACACGCTACACTCTACACCCTACACGCTACACCCTACACTCTACACGCTACATGCTACACTCTACACCCTACACAATACACGCTACTTGCTACACCCTACATGCTACACTCTACACGCTACACGCTACACGCTACACCCTACACGGTACACCCTACACCCTACACCCTACACGCTACAATCTATACGCTACACGCTAGACGCTACACTCTACACGCTACACGCTACACGCTACACCCTACACGCTACACCCTACACTCTACACCCTACAACCTACACGCTACACGCTACACGCTACACGCTACACCCTACACGCTACACCCTACACTCTACACCCTACACCCTACACGCTACACGCTACACGCTACACCCTACACGCTACACCCTACACTCTACACCCTACACGCTACACCCTACACGCTACACGTTACACTCTACACGCTAAACGCTACAGCTTATACCCTACACTCTACACCGTACACCCTACATGCTACACTCTACACCCTACACGCTACACCCTACACCCTACATGCTACACCCTACACTCTACACCCTACACCCTACACGCTACACCCTACGCCCTGCACGCCACACACTACACTCTACACGCTACACCCTACACCCTACACTGTACACCCTACACCCTACACGCTACACGCTACACTCTACACGCTACACCCTACACTCTACACCCTACACCCTACACGCTATACGCTACACTCTACACCTGCACGCTACACGCTACACCCTACACGCTACACTCTACACCCTACACGCTACACCCTACACTCTACACCCTACACCCTACACACTACACGCTACTCGCTACACTCTACACCCTACACGCTACACTCTACACTCTACTCCCTACTCTCTACACGCTACACTCTATACCCTACACTCTACACCCTACACCCTACTCTACATGCTACACGCTACACGCTACATGCTACACCCTACACGCTTCACCCTACACCCTACACGCTACACGCTACACGCTACACTCTACACCCTACACTCTACACCCTACACGCTACACGCTACACGCTACACTCTACACGCTAAACGCTACAGCTTATACCCTACACTCTACACCGTACACCCTACACGCTACACTCTACACCCTACACGCTACACCCTACACCCTACACCCTACATGCTACACCCTACACTCTACACCCTACACCCTACACGCTACACTCTACACCCTACACCTTACTCTACATGCTACACGCTACACGGTACATGATACACGCTACACCCTACACGCTACACGCTACACCCTACACGCTACACGCTACACGCTACACTCTACACCCTACACGCTACACCCTACACCCTACTCCCTACACTCTACACGCTACACGCTACACCCTACACCCTACACTGTACACCCTACACTCTGCACGCTACACTCTACACTCTGCTCCCTACTCTCTACACGCTACACTCTATACCCTACACTCTACACGCTACGCGCTACACGCTACACACTACACGCTACACCCTACTCGCTGCACGCTACACCCTACACGCTACACGCTACACTCCACACCCTACATGCTACACCCTACACCCTTCTCCCTACACTCTACACGCTACACGCTACACCCTACACCCTACACTGTACACCCTACACGCTACACTCTACACTCTGCTCCCTACTCTCTACACGCTACACTCTATACCCTACACTCTACACGCTACGCGCTACACACTACACACTACACGCTACACCCTACACGCTACACTTTACACTCTACACGCTACACTCTACACCCTACACGCTACACCCTACACCCTACTCCCTACACTCTACACGCTACACGCTACACCCTACACCCTACACTGTACACCCTACACTCTGCACGCTACACTCTACACTCTGCTCCCTACTCTCTACACGCTACACTCTATACCCTACACTCTACACGCTACGCGCTACACGCTACACACTACACGCTACACCCTACACGCTACACTTTACACTCTACACGCTACACTCTACACTCTACACACTACACTCTACACCCTACACCCTACACCCTACTCTACATGCTACACGCTACCCGCTACATGCTACACCCTACACGCTACACCCTACACCCTACACGCTACACTCCACACTCTACACTCTACACCCTACACGCTACACGCTACACTCTACACGCTAAACGCTACAGCTTATACCATACTCTCTACACCGTACACCCTACACGCTACACTCTACACGCTACACCCTACACCCTACATGCTACACCCTACACTCTACACCCTACACCCTACACGCTACACGCTACACCCTATGCCCTGCACGCCACACACTACACTCTACACGCTACACCCTACACGCTACACTCTACACGCTACACGCTACACGCTACACTCTACACCCTACACGCTACACTCTACACCCTACACACTACACTGTACACGCTACACGGTACACGCTACACGCTACGCCCTACACCCTACACGCTACATGTTACACTCTACACCCTACACGCTACACTCTACACCCTACACGCTACACCCTACACCCTACACGCTGCACTCTATACGCTACACGGTGCACTCTATACGCTACACGGTAAACGCTACACGCTACACCCTACACCCTACACGCTACACTCTACACGCTACATGCTACACCCTACACTCTACACCCTACACGCTATACGCTACACTCTACACCCTGCACGCTACACGCTACACGCTACACCCTACACGCTACACTCTACACCCTACACGCTACACTCTACACCCTACACGCAACACGCTACACTCTACACCCTACACGCTACACTCTGCACACTACACGCTACACCCTACACGCTATACTCTGCACGCTACACGCTTCACTCTACACCCTACACGCTACACTCTACACCCTGCACCCTACACGCTACACAATACACGCTACACGTTACACTCTACAACCTACACTCTACACCCTACACTCTACACGCTACACTCTACACCCTACACTATACACTCTACACCCTACACCCTACACGCTACACGCTACACTCTACACCCTACACCCTACACGCTACACGCTACACCCTACACCCTACACGCTACAATCTACACCCTACACCCTACACGCTACACCCTACACTCTACACCCTACACCCTACACGCTACACACTATACTCTACACCCTACACGCTACACCCTACACGCAACACGCTACACTCTACACCCTACACGCTACACTCTGCACGCTACACGCTACACCCTACACGCTACACTCTACACGCTACACTCTACACCATACACGCTACACCCTACACTCTACACCCTACACCCTACACGCTATACCCGACACCCTACACCCTGCATGCTTCACCCTACACGCTACAATCTACACCCTACACCCTACACGCTACATGCTACACCCTACACGCTACACTCTACACCCTACACCCTACACGCTACACACTACACGCTACATGCTACACCCTACACACTACACGTTACACTCTACACCCTACACTCTGCACTCTACACCCTACACCCTACACGCTACACGCTACAATCTACACCCTACACGCTACACGCTACACCCTACACCCTACACCCTACACGCTACAATCTACACGCTACACGCTACACCCTATACGCTAGACGCAACACTCTACACGCTACACGATACACGCTACACCCTACACACTACACCCTACATTCTACACCCTACACCCTACACGCTACACGCTACACGCTACACCCTACACGCTACACCCTACACTCTACACCCTACACCCTACACGCTACACGCTACACCCTACACGCTACACGTTACACTCTACACCCTACACCCTACACTCTACACCCTACACTCTACACCCTACACCCTTCTCTCTACACGCTATATTCTACACCCTACACGCTACACTCTACACCCTACACGCTACACGCTACACTCTACACCCTAGACGCTACACTCTATACCCTACACTCTACACGCTACACCCTACACCCTACACTCTACATGCTACACCCTACACCCTACACCCTACACTCTACATGCTACATGCTACACGCTACATGCTACACGCTACACCCTACACGCTACACGCTACACACTACACGCTACACCCTACACCCTACACCCTACACGCTACACACTACACTCTACACCCTACACGCTACACCCTACACCCTACACCCTACACTCTACACGCTACACTCTACACCCTACACGCTACACCCTACACTCTACACCCTACACGCTACACCCTACACTCTACACCCTACACGCTATACGCTACACTCTACACCCTGCACGCTACACGCTACACCCTACACGCTACACTCTACACCCTACACGCTACACCCTACACTCTACACCCTACACCCTACACGCTACACGCTACACTCTACACCCTACACGCTACACCCTACACTCCACACCCTACACCCTACATGCTACACGCTACACCCTACACGCTACACATTACACTCTAAACCCTACACTCTACATCCTACACCCTACACTCTACACCCTACACGCTACACTCTACACTCTACACCCTACACCCTACATGCTACACGCTACACGCTACACTCTACACCCTACATGCTACACGCTACACCCTACAAGCTAAACGCTACAAACTACACGCTACATATTACACTCTACACCCTAGCGTGTAGCGTGTAGGGTGTAGAGTGTAGCGTGTAGCATGTAGCGTGTAGGGTGTATGGTGTAGAGTGTAGCATGTAGCGTGTAGGGTGTAGAGTGTAGCGTGTAGGGTGTAGAGTGTAGCATGTAGCGTGTAGGGTGTAGAGTGTAGAGTGTAGCATGTAGCGTGTAGATTGTAGGGTGTACCGTGTAGGGTGTAGAGTGTAGCATGTAGGGTGTAGGGTGTAGAGTGAAGGGTGTAGCGTGTAGAGTGTAGCGTGTAGCGTGTACGGTGTAGGGTGTAGAGTGTAGGGTGTAGCGTGTAGCGTGTAGCTTGTAGGGTGTAGAGTGTAGCGTGTAGCGTGTAGGCTGTAGCGTGTAGGGTGTAGCATGTATCGTGTAGGGTGTAGAGTGTAGCATGTAGCGTGTAGAGTGTAGGGTGTAGCGTGTAGCGTGTGTAGGGTGTAGGGTGTAGAGTGTAGCGTGTAGCGTGTAGGGTGTAGAGTGTAGGGTGTAGGGTGTAGAGTGTAGCGTGTAGGGTGTAGCGTGTAGGATTTAGGGTGTAGGGTGTAGAGTGTAGCGTGTTGCGTGTAGGGTGTAGAGTGTAGCGTGTAGGGTGTAGCGTGTAGAGTGTAGCGTGTAGCGTGTAGGGTGGAGAGTGTAGAGTGTAGGGTGTAGCTTGTAGGGTGTAGAGTGTAGCGTGTAGGGTGTAGAGTGTAGCGTGTAGCGTGCAGGGTGTAGAGTGTAGCGTATAGCGTGTAGGGTGTAGGATGTAGAGTGTAGCGTGTAGGGTGTAGAGTGTAGCGTGTAGAGTGTAGCATGTAGCGTGTAGGGTGTAGAGTGTAGAGTGTAGCGTGTAGGGTGAAGCATGTAGGGTGTAGGGTGTCGGGTATAGCGTGTAGGGTGTAGGGTGTAGAGTGTAGGGTGTAGCGTGTATGGTGTAGAGTGTATCGTGTAGCGTGTAGAGTGTAGCGTGTAGGGTGTAGGGTGTAGCGTGTAGCGTGCAGAGTGTAGCGTGTAGGGTGTAGAGTGTAGCGTGTTGCGTGTAGGGTGTAGAGTGTAGCGTGTAGCGTGTAGTGTAGAGTGTAGCGTGTAGAGTGTAGCGGGTAGGGTGTAGAGTGTAGCGAGTAGCGTGTAGGGTGTAGGGTGTAGAGTGTAGGGTGTAGCGTGTAGGGTGTAGAGTGTAGCGTGTAGGGTGTAGGGTGTAGGGTGTAGGGTGTAGCGTGTAGCATGTAGCATGTAGCGTGTAGCGTGTAGCATGTAGAGTGTAGCGTGTAGGGTGTAGAGTGTAGCGTGTAGGGTGTAGCGTGTAGCGTGTAGCGTGCAGGGTGTAGAGTGTAGCGTGTAGGGTGTAGGGTGTACAGTGTAGGGTGTAGCGTGTAGCATGTAGGGTGTAGGTTGTAGCGTGTAGCGTGTACCGTGTAGCGTATAGAGTGCAGCGTGTAGGGTGTAGAGTGTAGCGTGTAGTGTGTAGCGTGTAGGGTGTAGGGTGTAGCGTGTAGGGTGTAGAGTGTAGCGTGTAGGGTGTAGAGTGTAACATGTAGCGTGTAGGGTGTAGGGCGTAGCGTGTAGCGTGTACCGTGTAGCGTGTAGAGTGTAGTGTGTAGGGTGTAGAGTGTAGCGTGTAGGGTGTAGAGTGTAGCGTGTAGCATGTAGAGTGTAGCGTGTAGGGTGTAGCGTGTAGAGTGTAGTGTGTGGCGTGCAGGGCGTAGGGTGTAGCGTGTAGGGTGTAGGGTGTAGAGTGTAGGGTGTAGCATGTAGGGTGTAGGGTGTAGCGTGTAGGGTGTAGCATGTAGCGTGTAGCGTGTAGCATGTAGAGTAGGGTGTAGGGTGTAGGGTGTAGAGTGTAGTGTGTAGAGTGTAGAGTGTAGCGTGTAGAGTGTAAAGTGTAGCGTGTAGGGTGTAGCGTGTAGTGCGTAGCGTGTAGCGCGTAGCGTGTAGAGTGTAGGGTATAGAGTGTAGCGTGTAGAGAGTAGGGAGCAGAGTGTAGAGTGTAGCGTGCAGGGTGTAGGGTGTACAGTGTAGGGTGTAGGGTGTAGCGTGTAGCGTGTAGAGTGTAGGGAGTAGGGTGTAGGGTGTAGCGTGTAGGGTGTAGAGTGTAGCGTGTAGCGTGTAGCGTGTAGGGTGTAGCGTGTAGCGTGTAGGGTGTAGCGTGTATCATGTACCGTGTAGCGTGTAGCATGTAGAGTAGGGTGTAGGGTGTAGAGTGTAGCATGTAGGGTGTAGGGTGTAGAGTGTAGGGTGTAGCATGTAGGGTGTAGGGTGTAGCGTGCAGGGTGTAGAGTAGCGTGTAGGGTGTACGGTGTAGAGTGTAGGGTATAAGCTGTAGCGTTTAGCGTGTAGAGTGTAGCGTGTAGCGTGTAGCGTGTAGGGTGTAGAGTGTAGGGTGTAGAGTGTAGCGTGTAGCGTGTAGGGTGTAGGGTGAAGCGTGTAGGGTGTAGCATGTAGCGTGTAGCGTGTAGCATGTAGAGTAGGGTGTAGGGTGTAGGGTGTAGAGTGTAGTGTGTAGAGTGTGGAGTGTAGCGTGTAGAGTGTAAAGTGTAGCGTGTAGGGTGTAGCGTGTAGTGTGTAGCGTGTAGCGCGTAGCGTGTAGAGTGTAGGGTATAGAGTGTAGCGTGTAGAGGGTAGGGAGCAGAGTGTAGAGTGTAGCATGTAGGGTGTAGGGTGTACAGTGTAGGGTGTAGGGTGTAACGTGTAGCGTGTAGAGTGTAGGGAGTAGGGTGTAGGGTGTAGCGTGTAGGGTGTGGAGTGTAGCGTGTAGCGTGTAGGGTGTAGCGTGTAGCGTGTAGGGTGTAGCGTGTATCATGTACCGTGTAGCGTGTAGCATGTAGAGTAGGGTGTAGGGTGTAGAGTGTAGCGTGTAGCGTGTAGTGTGTAGCGTGTAGAGTGTAAAGTGTAGCGTGTAGTGTGTAGTGTGTAGCGTGTAGCGCGTAGCGTGTAGAGTGTAGGGTATAGAGTGTAGCGTGTAGAGAGTAGGGAGTAGAGTGTAGAGTGTAGCGTGTAGGGTGTAGAGTGTAGCGAGTAGCGTGTAGTGTGTAGGGTGTAGGGTGTAGAGTGTAGGGTGTAGCGTGTAGGGTGTAGAGTGTAGCGTGTAGGGTGTAGCGTGTAGCGTGCAGGGTGTAGAGTGTAGCGTATAGCGTGTAGGGTGCAGGGTGTAGAGTGTAGGGTGTAGCGTGTAGAGTGTAGCGTGTAGCGTGTAGGGTGTAGGGTGTACAGTGTAGGGTGTAGGGTGTAGCGTGTAGAGTTTAGTGTGTGGCGTGCAGGGCATAGGGTGTAGCGTGTAGGGTGTAGGGTGTAGAGTGTAGGGTGTAGCATGTAGGGTGTAGGGTGTAGGGTGTAGCGTGTAGGGTGTAGAGTGTAGCATGGAGGGTGTACGGTGTAGAGTGTAGGGTATAAGCTGTAGCGTTTAGCGTGTAGAGTGTAGCGTGTAGCGTGTAGCGTGTAGGGTGTAGAGTGTAGAGTGTAGCGTGTAGGGTGTAGAGTGTAGCGTGTAGAGAGTAGGGTGTAGGGTGCAGAGTGTAGGGTGTAGGGTGTAGAGTGTAACGTGTAGCGTGTAGGGTGTAGCGTGTAGGGTGTATAGTGTAGGGTGTAGCGTGTAGGGTGTATCGTGTAGCGTGTAGCGTGTAGGGTGTAGGGTGTAGAGTGTAGGGTGTAGCGTGTAGGGTGTAGCGTGTAGCGTGTAGCGTGTAGGGTGTAGGGTGTAGAGTGTAGGATGTAGCGTGTAGGGTGTAGCGTGTATCGTGTAGCGTGTAGAGTGTAGCGTCTAGCGTGTAGCGTATAGTGTGTAGCGTGTAGATTGTAGCGTGTAGGGTGTAGGGTGTAGGGTGTAGCGTGTAGCGTGTAGGGTGTAGGGTGTAGCGTGTAGCGTGTAGCGTGTAGAGTGT
This sequence comes from Ranitomeya variabilis, assembly GCF_051348905.1. Taxonomy (NCBI): domain Eukaryota; kingdom Metazoa; phylum Chordata; class Amphibia; order Anura; family Dendrobatidae; genus Ranitomeya; species Ranitomeya variabilis. Next base: position 962,706 of record NW_027507935.1, on the reverse strand, counting down.
AGCATGTAGGGTGTAGCAAGTAGCGTGTTCCGTGTAGGGTGTAGCGTGTAGCGTGTAGCGTGTAGAGTAGGGTGGTGTAGAGTAGAGTAGTGTAGCATGTAGGGTGTAGCAAGTAGCGTGTATTGTGTAGGGTGTAGAGTGTAGCGTGTAACGTGTAGGGTGTCACTTTTTCCTCTGATGAAGACGCTTGAGTAGCGTCGATACGCGTGGGGTTCAGGGCTTCCTTTGTTTTTTTCCCGAGGGACAGGACTTGGGTAACTTATCTTTACAACTGCTATGGAATTACACCTATTTACTTCATGCATGGCCTGGCATTTTTCCAAGCCTTAAGACAATGGATCCTGATTCTTTGTATTTCCACAAGGCGTCTGTATGCATACATTTATCCAAATAACTAGGATTTTGTAGTACTGCAGCATATCTATTTCCCTGATTACCTTTCTATAGGGGTCTGCTTTCATTTGCTTACCAACTGTGCGCACGCATGCTGTGTTGAACAAAATAGGATCCATGATGTATTTCTTCCAGATACTAGGCTGGAGTATATGTTTCCTGTCATAGTACTCAGGGGGTCACAGTTGGCAGTAAACAATAGGCTTCTTATATGTAGATTTGACTAAGATTGGTGTACCCGCATACCTAGCAATTTTTTCTCTCTGGTTATTTCTCCTGTCTCACATATGCTGTAAAGTATTAGCTTCCTTCATTCCCTCGGGAAAAATTACTTATGGCCTATTCAGCCATACTAGTGTTTTAAATGTTTTTAAATGTATGTTTTGCCTGGTTCTGTTTGTGGATTACTATTTTTGTACAATAAAATTGACTATTTCACGATGATCCCATTGGTTTGCATATCCTTTTCTTTTTGTGTTTAGTGTGTAGTGTGTAGCTTAACCCTCCACGCTACACGCTACACGCTACACTCTACACCCTACACGCTACACCCTACACTCTACACCGTACACTCTACACGCTACACGCTACACTCTACACCCTACACCCTACACGCTACACGCTACACTCTACACCCTACACGCTACACTCTACACTCTACACGCTACACGCTACACTCTACACCCTACACTCTACACGCTACACCCTACACTCTACACGCTACACGCTACACTCTACACGCTACACGCTACATGCTACACTCTACACTCTACACCCTACACTCTACACGCTACACGCTACACTCTACACTCTACACGCTACACGCTACACTCTACACCCTACACGCAACACGCTACAATCTATACCCTACACGCTACACTCTGCACGCTACACGCTACACCCTACACGCTATACTCTGCACGCTACACGCTACACTCTACACCATACACGCTACACCCTACACTCTACACCCTACACCCTACACGCTATACCCGACACCCTACACCCTACATGCTTCACCCTAAACGCTACACTCTACACTCTACACCCTACACCCTACACGCTACATGCTACACCCTACACACTACACTCTACACCCTACACTCTACACGCTACACACTACACGCTACACGCTACACCCTACACGCTACACGCTACACCCTACACGCTACACGTTACACTCTACACCCTACACCCTACACGCTACACGCTACACCCTACACGCTACACGTTACACTCTACACCCTACACGCTACACTCTACACCCTGCACCCTACACGCTACAATCTACACCCTACACCCTACACGCTACACGCTACACGCCACACTCTACACCCTACACGCTACACCCTACACTCTACACCGTACACTCTACACGCTACACGCTACACTCTACACCCCACACCCTACACGCTACGCACTACACTCTACACCCTACACGCTACACTCTACACTCTACATGCTACACGCTACACTCTACACTCTACACGCTACACGCTACACCCTACACCCTACACGCTACACGCTACACTCTACAACCTACACGCTACACGCTACACTCTACACGCAACACGCTACACTCTACACCCTACACTCTACACGCTACACGCTACACTCTACACCCTACACTCTACACGCTACACTGTACACCCTACATGCAACACGCTACACTCTACACCCTACACGCTACACTCTACACGCTACACGCTACATGCTACACTCTACACTCTACACCATACACCCTACACGCTACACACTATACTCTACACCCTACACGCTACACTCTACACGCTACACGCTACACGCTACACTCTACACGCTACACTCTACACCCTACACGCAACACGCTACACTCTACACCCTACACCCTACACGCTACACACTACACGCTACACGCTACACCCTACACGCTACACGCTACACCCTACACGCTACACGTTACACTCTACACCCTACACCCTACACACTACACCCTACACGCTACACGTTACACTCTACACCCTACACGCTACACTCTACACCCTGCTCCCTACACGCTACACCCTACACGCTACACGCTACACCCTACACACTACACGTTACACTCTACACCCTACACTCTACACCCTACACTCTACACGCTACACTCTACACCCTACACTCTGCACTCTACACCCTACACTCTACACGCTACACGCTACACTCTACACGCTACACGCTACATGCTACACTCTACACTCTACACCCTACACTCTACACGCTACACGCTACACTCTACACTCTACACGCTACACGCTACACTCTACACCCTACACGCAACACGCTACAATCTATACCCTACACGCTACACTCTGCACGCTACACGCTACACCCTACACGCTATACTCTGCACGCTACACGCTACACTCTACACCATACACGCTACACCCTACACTCTACACCCTACACCCTACACGCTATACCCGACACCCTACACCCTACATGCTTCACCCTAAACGCTACACTCTACACTCTACACCCTACACCCTACACGCTACATGCTACACCCTACACACTACACTCTACACCCTACACTCTACACGCTACACACTACACGCTACACGCTACACCCTACACGCTACACGCTACACCCTACACGCTACACGTTACACTCTACACCCTACACCCTACACGCTACACGCTACACCCTACACGCTACACGTTACACTCTACACCCTACACGCTACACTCTACACCCTGCACCCTACACGCTACAATCTACACCCTACACCCTACACGCTACACGCTACACGCCACACTCTACACCCTACACGCTACACCCTACACTCTACACCGTACACTCTACACGCTACACGCTACACTCTACACCCCACACCCTACACGCTACGCACTACACTCTACACCCTACACGCTACACTCTACACTCTACATGCTACACGCTACACTCTACACTCTACACGCTACACGCTACACCCTACACCCTACACGCTACACGCTACACTCTACAACCTACACGCTACACGCTACACTCTACACGCAACACGCTACACTCTACACCCTACACTCTACACGCTACACGCTACACTCTACACCCTACACTCTACACGCTACACGCTACACTGTACACCCTACATGCAACACGCTACACTCTACACCCTACACGCTACACTCTACACGCTACACGCTACATGCTACACTCTACACTCTACACCATACACCCTACACGCTACACACTATACTCTACACCCTACACGCTACACTCTACACGCTACACGCTACACGCTACACTCTACACGCTACACTCTACACCCTACACGCAACACGCTACACTCTACACCCTACACCCTACACGCTACACACTACACGCTACACGCTACACCCTACACGCTACACGCTACACCCTACACGCTACACGTTACACTCTACACCCTACACCCTACACACTACACCCTACACGCTACACGTTACACTCTACACCCTACACGCTACACTCTACACCCTGCTCCCTACACGCTACACCCTACACGCTACACGCTACACCCTACACACTACACGTTACACTCTACACCCTACACTCTACACCCTACACTCTACACGCTACACTCTACACCCTACACTCTGCACTCTACACCCTACACCCTACACGCTACACTCTACATCCTACACCCTACACGCTACACACTACACGCTACACGCTACACCCTACACGCTACACGCTACACCCTACACGCTACACGTTACACTCTACACCCTGCACCCTACACGCTACACGCTACACCCTACACGCTACACGCTACACCCTACACACTACACGTTACACTCTACACCCTACACTCTACACCCTACACTCTACACGCTACACTCTACACCCTACACTCTGCACTCTACACCCTACACCCTACACACTACACGCTACACTCTACACCCTACACGCTACACGCTACACCCTACACCCTACACCCTACACGCTACAATCTACACGCTACACGCTACACCCTATACGCTAGACGCTACACTCTACACGCTACACGATACACGCTACACCCTACACGCTACACCCTACACTCTACACCCTACCCTACACCCTAAACCCTACACGCTACACCCTACACGCTACACTCTACACCCTACACCCTACACTCTACACCCTACACGCTACACGCTACACTCTACACCCTACACCCTACACACGCTACACGCTACACGCTACACTCTACACCCTACATGCTACACTCTACACCCTACACGCTACACCCTACACTCTACACGCTACATGCTACACTCTACACCCTACACCCTACACGATACATGCTATACCCTACACGCTACAGCCTACACGCTACACGCTACACCCTACAAGCTACACGCTACACGCTACACCCTACACTCTACACCCTACACCGTACACGCTACACGCTACACTCTACACGCTACACCCTTCACTCTACACCCTACACCCTACATGCTACACTCTACACCCTACACGGTACACCCTACAATCTACACGCTACATGCTACACTCTACACTCTACACCCTACACCCTACACGCTACATGCTACACTCTACACCCTACACGCTACACTCTACACCCTACACGCTACATGCTACACTCTACACCCCACACCCTACACGCTACATGCTACACGCTACACTCTACACCCTACACGCTAGGGTGTAGAGTGTAATATGTAGCGTGTAGTTTGTAGCGTTTAGCTTGTAGGGTGTAGCGTGTAGCGTGTGGGGTGTAGAGTGTAGCGTGTAGCGTGTAGCATGTAGGGTGTAGGGTGTAGAGTGTAGAGTGTAGCGTGTAGGGTGTAGAGTGTAGGGTGTAGGATGTAGAGTGTAGGGTTTAGAGTGTAATGTGTAGCGTGTAGGGTGTAGCGTGTAGCATGTAGGGTGTGGAGTGTAGCGTGTAGCGTGTAGGGTGTAGGGTGTAGAGTGTAGGGTGTAGCGTGTAGGGTGTAGAGTGTAGCGTGTAGGGTGTAGCGTGTAGCGTGCAGGGTGTAGAGTGTAGCGTATAGCATGTAGGGTGTAGAGTGTAGGGTGTAGCGTGTAGGGTGTAGAGTGTAGGGTGTAGCGTGTAGGGTGTAGAATGTAGCGTGTAGCGTGTAGGGTGTAGGGTGTAGGGTGTAGCGTGTAGGGTGTAGAGTGTAGCGTGTAGCGTGTAGGGTGTAGGGTGTAGGGTGTAGCGTGTAGTGTGTAGCGTGTAGCGTGTAGGGTGTAGCGTGTAGCATGTAGCGTGTAGCGTGTAGCATGTAGAGAGTAGGGTGTAGGGTGTAGGGTGTAGCATGTAGAGTGTAGGGTGTAGGGTGTAGCGTGTAGAGTGTAGGGTATAGAGTGTAGCGTCTAGGGTGTAGAGTGTAGCGTGTAGGGTGTAGAATATAGCGTGTAGAGAGTAGGGTGTAGGGTGTAGAGTGTAGGGTGTAGAGTGTAACGTGTAGCGTGTAGGGTGTAGCGTGTAGCGTGTAGGGTGTAGGGTGTAGAGTGTAGGGTGTAGCGTGTAGGGTGTAGCGTGTAGCGTGTAGGGTGTAGGGTGTAGAGTGTAGGGTGTAGTGTGTAGGGTGTAGCGTGTATCCTGTAGCGTGTAGAGTGTAGCGTCTAGCGTATAGGGTGTAGCGTGTAGCGTGTAGATTGTAGCGTGTAGGGTGTAGGGTGTAGGGTGTAGCGTGTAGCGTGTAGGGTGTAGATTGTAACGTGTAGCGTGTAGGGTGTAGGGTGTAGAGTGCAGAGTGTAGGGTGTAGAGTGTAGCGTGTAGAGTGTAGGGTGTAGAGTGTAGGGTGTAGAGTGTAACGTGTAGTGTGTAGGGTGTAGCGTGTAGCGTGTAGGGTGTAGCGTGTAGCGTGTAGGGTGCAGGGTGTAGAGTGTAACGTGTAGCGTGTAGGGTGTAGCGTGTAGTGTGTAGGGTGTAGCGTGTAGCGTGTAGTGTGTAGCGTGTAGTGTGTAGGGTGTAGAGTGTAGCGTGTAGGGTGTAGCATGTAGCGTGTAGGGTGTAGGGTGTATAGTGTAGAGTGTAGCGTGTAGTGTGTAGTGTGTAGTGTGAAGCATGCAGGGTGTAGGGTGTCGGGTATAGCGTGTAGGGTGTAGGGTGTAGAGTGTAGGGTGTAGCGTGTATGGTGTAGAGTGTAGCGTGTAGAGTGTAGCGTGTAGGGTGTAGGGTGTAGCGTGTAGCGTGCAGAGTGTAGCGTGTAGGGTGTAGAGTGTAGCGTGTTGCGTGTAGGGTGTAGCGTGTAGGGTGTAGAGTATAGTGTGTAGCGTGTAGGGTGTAGGGTGTAGAGTGTAGGGTGTAGCGTGTAGCGTGTAGGGTGTAGGGTGTAGATTGTAGCGTGTAGGGTGTAGGGTGTAGCGTGTAGCGTGTAGGGTGCAGGGTGTAGAGTGTAGCGTGTAGCGTGTAGCGTGTAGGGTGTAGAGTGTAGAGTGTAGGGTGTAGAGTGTAGCGTGTAGAGTGTAGGGTGTAGAGTGTAGGGTGTAGAGTGTAACGTGTAGCGTGTATTGTGTAGCGTATAGCATGTAGGGTGTAGCGTGTAGCGTGTAGGGTGCAGGGTGTAGAGTGTAGCGTGTAGGGTGTAGAGTGTAACGTGTAGCGTGTAGGGTGTAGCGCGTAGCGTGTAGGGTGTAGGGTGTAGAGTGTAACGTGTAGCGTGTAGGGTGTAGCGTGTAGTGTGTAGCGTGTAGAGTGTAGGGTGTAGAGTGTAGCGTGTAGGTTGTAGCATGTAGCGTGTAGGGTGTAGGGTGTAGAGTGTAGAGTGTAGCGTGTAGGGTGAAGCATGTAGGGTGTATGGTGTAGAGTGTAGGGTGTAGCGTGTAGCTTGTAGGGTGTAGAGTGTAGCGTGTAGCGTGTAGGCTGTAGCGTGTAGGGTGTAGCATGTATCGTGTAGGGTGTAGGGTGTAGAGTGTAGCATGTTGCGTGTAGAGTGTAGGGTGTAGCGTGTAGGGTGTAGAGTGTAGCGTGTAGGGTGTAGAGTGTAGCGTGTAGCGTGTGTAGGGTGTAGGGTGTAGAGTGTAGCGTGTAGCGTGTAGGGTGTAGAGTGTAGGGTGTAGGGTGTAGAGTGTAGCGTGTAGGGTGTAGCGTGTAGGGTTTAGGGTTTAGGGTGTAGAGTGTAGGGTGTTGCGTGTAGGGTGTGGAGTGTAGCGTGTAGGGTGTAGCGTGTAGAGTGTAGCGTGTAGCGTGTAGGGTGGAGAGTGTAGAGTGTAGGGTGTAGCGTGTAGGGTGTAGAGTGTAGCGTGTAGGGTGTAGAGTGTAGCGTGTAGCGTGCAGGGTGTAGAGTGTAGCGTATAGCGTGTAGGGTGTAGGATGTAGAGTGTAGCGTGTAGGGTGTAGAGTGTAGCGTTTAGAGTGTAGCATGTAGCGTGTAGGGTGTAGGGTGTAGAGTGTAGAGTGTAGCGTGTAGGGTGAAGCATGTAGGGTGTAGGGTGTCGGGTATAGCATGTAGGGTGTAGGGTGTAGAGTGTAGGGTGTAGCGTGTATGGTGTAGACTGTAGCGTGTAGCGTGTAGAGTGTAGCGTGTAGGGTGTAGGGTGTAGCGTGTAGCGTGCAGAGTGTAGCGTGTAGGGTGTAGAGTGTAGCATGTTGCGTGTAGGGTGTAGAGTGTAGCGTGTAGCGTGTAGAGTGTAGCGTGTAGCGTGTAGCGTGTAGGGTGTAGAGTGTAGGGTGTAGAGTGTAGCGTGTAGCGTGTAGCGTGTAGCGTGTAGGGTGTAGGGTGTAGCGTGTAGGGTGTAGCATGTAGCGTGTAGCGTGTAGCATGTAGAGTGTAGGGTGTAGGGTGTAGAATGTAGGGTGTAGCATGTAGGGTGTAGGGTGTAGGGTGTAGTGTGTAGCGCGTAGCGTGTAGAGTGTAGGGTATAGAGTGTAGCGTGTAGAGAGTAGGGAGCAGAGTGTAGAGTGTAGCATGTAGGGTGTAGGGTGTACAGTGTAGGGTGTAGGGTGTAGCGTGTAGCGTGTAGAGTGTAGGGAGTAGGGTGTAGCGTGTAGGGTTTGGAGTTTAGCATGTAGCGTGTAGGGTGTAGCGTGTAGCGTGTAGCGTGTAGGGTGTAGCGTGTATCATGTACCGTGTAGCGTGTAGCATGTAGAGTAGGGTGTAGGGTGTAGAGTGTAGCATGTAGGGTGTAGGGTGTAGAGTGTAGGGTGTAGCATGTAGGGTGTAGGGTGTAGGGTGTAGCGTGTAGGGTGTAGAGTGTAGCGTGTAGGGTGTACGGTGTACAGTGTAGGGTATAAGCTGTAGCGTTTAGCGTGTAGAGTGTAGCGTGTAGCGTGTAGGGTGTAGAGTGTAGGGTGTAGAGTGTAGCGTGTAGCGTGTAGCGTGTAGGGTGTAGGGTGAAGCGTGTAGGGTGTAGCATGTAGCGTGTAGCATGTAGAGTAGGGTGTAGGGTGTAGGGTGTAGAGTGTAGTGTGTAGAGTGTGGAGTGTAGCGTGTAGAGTGTAAAGTGTAGTGTGTAGGGTGTAGCGTGTAGTGTGTAGCGTGTAGAGAGTAGGGAGCAGAGTGTAGAGTGTAGCATGTAGGGTGTAGGGTGTACAGTGTAGGGTGTAGGGTGTAGCGTGTAGCGTGTAGAGTGTAGGGAGTAGGGTGTAGGGTGTAGCGTGTAGGGTGTGGAGTGTAGCGTGTAGGGTGTAGCGTGTAGCGTGTAGGGTGTAGCGTGTATCATGTACCGTGTAGCGTGTAGCATGTAGAGTAGGGTGTAGGGTGTAGAGTGTAGCGTGTAGCGTGTAGTGTGTAGCGTGTAGAGTGTAAAAGTGTAGCGTGTAGTGTGTAGTGTGTAGCGTGTAGCGCGTAGCGTGTAGAGTGTAGGGTATAGAGTGTAGCGTGTAGAGAGTAGGGAGTAGAGTGTAGAGTGTAGCGTGTAGGGTGTAGAGTGTAGCGAGTAGCGTGTAGTGTGTAGGGTGTAGGGTGTAGAGTGTAGGGTGTAGCGTGTAGGGTGTAGAGTGTAGCGTGTAGGGTGTAGCGTGTAGCGTGCAGGGTGTAGAGTGTAGCGTATAGCGTGTAGGGTGTAGGGTGTAGAGTGTAGGGTGTAGCGTGTAGAGTGTAGCGTGTAGGGTGTAGGGTGTACAGTGTAGGGTGTAGCGTGTAGAGTGTAGTGTGTGGCGTGCAGGGCATAGGGTGTAGCGTGTAGGGTGTAGGGTGTAGAGTGTAGGGTGTAGCATGTAGGGTGTAGGGTGTAGGGTGTAGCGTGTAGGGTGTAGAGTGTAGCATGTAGGGTGTACGGTGTAGAGTGTAGGGTATAAGCTGTAGCGTTTAGCGTGTAGAGTGTAGCGTGTAGCATGTAGCGTGTAGGGTGTAGGGTGTAGAGTGTAGAGTGTAGCGTGTAGGGTGTAGAGTGTAGCGTGTAGAGAGTAGGGTGTAGGGTGTAGAGTGTAGGGTGTAGGGTGTAGAGTGTAACGTGTAGCGTGTAGGGTGTAGCGTGTAGGGTGTAGAGTGTAGGGTGTAGCGTGTAGGGTGTAGCGTGTAGCGTGTAGGGTGTAGGGTGTAGAGTGTAGGGTGTAGCGTGTAGGGTGTAGCGTGTAGCGTGTAGCGTGTAGGGTGTAGGGTGTAGAGTGTAGGGTGTAGCGTGTAGGGTGTAGAGTGTAGCGTCTAGCGTGTAGCGTATAGTGTGTAGCGTGTAGCGTGTAGATTGTAGCGTGTAGGGTGTAGGGTGTAGGGTGTAGCGTGTAGCGTGTAGATTGTAGCGTGTAGGGTGTAGGGTGTAGCGTGTAGCGTGTAGGGTGTAGGGTGTAGGGTGTACCGTGTAGGGTGTAGCGTGTAGCGTGTAGCGTGTAGAGTGTAGCATGTAGGGTGTAGCAAGTAGCGTGTATTGTGTAGGGTGTAGAGTGTAGCATGTAGCGTGTAGAGTGTAGGGTGTAGCGTGTAGGGTGTAGAGTGTAGCGTGTAGGGTGTAGAGTGTAGCGTGTAGCGTGTAGGGTGTCACTTTTTCCTCTGATGAAGACGCTTGAGTAGCGTCGATACGCGTGGGGTTCAGGGCTTCCTTTGTTTTTTTCCCGAGGGACAGGACTTGGGTAACTTATCTTTACAACTGCTATGGAATTACACCTATTTACTTCATGCATGGCCTGGCATTTTTCCAAGCCTTAGGACAATGGATCCTGATTCTTTGCATTTCTTTTCAATTAGATTTTTATTGAGTATTTAACAAAGAATACGAACAATAACATAACCATATCTGGATAACTGTAAAAAAATAAATTTTATAGCAGGTAGAATGTACAAATTAGAAAAATAAACCATCAATGTGCTCTTTGAGCTGTAACCATTTATCCCATCTAGCATGAAAGCGATCTTTGGAGAGGAGATTAGTATAATAAATTTTTTCATATATAAAATGTCTATCAATCAACAATATTAAATGTCTCACATTGGGAGGGAGATCATTGTTCCATGCCTTCGTAATAAGGTAGCTCGCAGACATTAGAATATGAGCGGTTAGAAATCTGTCCATTTTGAGCTGGTTTAAATTAACAAGCAGCAAAGCCATATCAGGGCATGGTGGTATAGTTTTTTTAATCAGAAGTGAAATTATTAGAAAAACCTCAGACCAAAATTTTTTAAGAAGGGGACAGGACCAGAAAGTATGTAGCAAGTTTGCTGACTGACCACATTTTCTCCAGCACATCCCATCATGATCCCTAACAAAATGCTTCAGTCTATTAGGAGTCAAATAGTATCTCTGGGTCAACTTGTAATGAGTTTCGAGGGTATTTGAGCATCTAGAGGCTTTCGCCGCCAATTTAAAGGATTGTGACCACTGAAGTGGCGAAATTTTTATATTTAAACTTTGTTCCCATTTTTCAAAGGGACCCGAGACACTAAAAGTGTGTTTGTCAGTTAAGATATTGTAGAAGGCTCTCAAACAGCTTTTACTTTTCGGAGGTGGATTTGTAAGGAAATTAATGGCAGTTTGGTTAAAAAATATTTTCTTGGGTATGCCTATTTTCAGTCTTTTATATTCCTCTTTAAGAAAATAATAGTGCATGAATTCACTACTGTCAATTTTGAATTTGTCTTTTAGTATATGAAAGGGAATAAGTTGATTATTTTCCACCATATCGTAGATGGATTTAATTCCTTGTTTCGACCAGATTTCAAAACGGGATCTAAGTGAGGGCCTAATTTGAAGTAAATATGAGATGGGAAGTGGTTTAGCAGAGTGAGGGGGTCTATTAAATTTTAGGGAGTGAAAGTATGACCAGCTCTGAACTGATGCCCTGACGATGGGATTGTGGATATCCTTGATCTTTTGTTGTTTTATGAGAAAATTGTATAAATATAGAAGAGGTTCTTGATTAGGCATAGAGGCCAGTTCCATTTTGGGCCATTCCAAATTTTCGGTGTTTTTAAACCATGACTTGGTTTGGTCAAGTATAATGGAGTGATAATATGCACCTATATCGGGAAGGGCAATTCCACCACTTTCTCTGGAACGGATCAAAATTTGTTTTTTTATTCTAGTTTTCCCCCCAGACCATATATATTTATTCATTTGATTGGTTAAGTTTTGTAGAATAGATTTGGGAAGTGGTAGGGGGACATTTCTAAAGAAATATAGGATTTTAGGAAGGAAAAGCAATTTATATAAAACGACTTTTCCAAACCACGAGGAGGGGGATTTTGAAATGGCTTTAATACTTTTCTCCAACTCACTATAGACATGGTCAGCATTGACCTTGTGTAGTTTATGTATATTATTGGTCAACAAAATGCCAAGATATGGGGCTTGAGTGCGGTTCCATATGAAGGGATAGGAACTGTGCAATAGTTGCCTCACCTGGAGTGATAAGTAAAAAAATAGCACGATAGTTTTTGAATAATTCAGTTTATAAAAGAACACTTTACCAAAATCATTTATGATATCCCAAACATGTTTGATTGAACTAACTGGGTCCGACAAGGTCAGGATAATATCATCTGCGTATAATCCGATTTTGTGAACGGTGTTATCCGAAGGAATACCCCTAACCTCCTCAGAGTCCCTGATGTATTGTGCCAACGGTTCCAGACTAAGGATAAAAATCAAAGGGGAGAGTGGGCATCCCTGTCTAGTTCCGTTAGAAATTGGGAACTGGTCTGACATTGTATTATTGACAAATACAGCAGCTGATGGAGCAGAGTATAGTGTTTGGATGCTTTTGATTAGGTTTGGACTGAAATTTAATTTCTTAAGTACCGCAAATGCAAACTCCCAGCTTAAACGATCGAACGCTTTTTCTGCATCTAAGGTGATGAACAAACTGGGAGTCTGCCTGCGGTTACAGAGAGAAAGAAGATTTAACACACGTCTAGTGCTATCGTATGTTTGTCTCTGTCTCACAAACCCTACCTGATCAGGGTGAATGATATCTGGGATAATGTGTTGCAACCTGTTTGCTATAATTTTGGCATATGCTTTGATATCAGTGTTTAGCAGTGATATTGGTCTAAAATTTTCAACTTTTGTTGCATCCTTATCAGTTTTGGGGATAACTACTATTGTGGCTCTGAGCATTTCCTTGTTACATGATCCATTCACTCTAATAAAGTTGAGTGTCTGGGTTAGATGGGGAATAAGCAATAGTTTAAACTGTCTATAATATTCATTGGTGAAACCATCTGGACCCGGCGCCTTATTGAGTTTAAAAGCATTAATAACGTTCGTAACCTCTCTCTCGCTAAAAGGCATATCTAGTATTTCCCTTTGATCTGACGTGAGGCTTCCAAGTTTTATTTTCTTTAAAAAAGTGTCAATTTGGTCTTGGGAGGGAGGTGAGACATTTTCACCATCCTTCAAATTATATAAATTAAAGTAATAGTCTCTAAAGGCCCCCGCAATATCCTTTGGTTTTAGGACATCGCCAGAAGCCAAAGAGATTCTATCAACCACCTTTCTCATCTTTATAGGTTTAAATTTATTGGCCATCAACCTGGTTGGTCTATTATTATCTGTATAATATCCAGCGCCAAAGAAAGTGGCCTTTTTCTCATATTGGGCAATTAATAGGTTCCTAAGCTCCAGCCTACAAGTGTATAACTCTTTATGCCTATCAAAACATATCATTTTGGGCGGCGGCCTCTAGGATTTTTATTTTGTCTATCACTTCCCTTTGTCTGAACTCTCTAATTTTTTTTTGTTTAGCTCCAAGCTGGATCAAAATTCCCCTAATTACGCATTTGTGAGCTTGCCACAATGTTTCTGGGTTAATGTCTTGTGTAGAATTTTCAACAAAATAATGGGAGATGGCTTTTTCTATTAATTTGGAATTATCCTGTGTGTTAGCTATAAATTTACTGTATTTCCAATTGTATGATTTATTTTCTCTATCTGTGTTTTTGAGTCTGAGGAGGACAGGTGCATGGTCTGACCAAGTGATTGGGCCCGTGACAAATTCTTCATATAGATCTAAAACTGAAAGACTTGTAAAAATATGGTCAATCCTAGTGAAAGATTTGTTGTATGGGCAGTATCTTGTGAATTCTTTTGAATTTGTATTCAGCACTCTACAACTGTCCTGTAATCCAGATTGTCTTAGCCAGTAAGATAAATTTTGTTTTTTATAATAGGTCAGCGGGTGGGAGCAATCCAAATGGGGATCAACAATATGATTAAAATCCCCGCCCCATACAACATGACCCTCACTGAAGTCCTCCAATTTTTTTTTGAATCTATTAAGAAAGCGAATTTGACTTGAATTGGGGGCATGTATGTTAGCAATGGTGAAATTAACATCTCCCAATTTTCCCTTAATAGTGATTTGTCTACCTTCCTCGTCCTTCATTGTGTCTATTATTTTAAAAGGTAAATCCTTGTGAATGGCTATCGCAACCCCCGCTTTTTTCTTTTTACTGTTTGAAAAGAATATTTGCGAAAAATGTTTATTATGGAGTCTATGATTATCAGATTCTAATAGAGTTTCTTGTAGCAGGACTATATCAGCTTTAAGTCTACGCATATCTTTCCAAAGAGCAAATCTCTTGTAGGGGTAGTTCAAACCATTCACGTTATAGGACACAATATTTAAAGACATAGTAGTGGTGTTTGTGAGTTATGTAGTTACGGCTATGTTTACATTTAGAATTGCCCACAGAGAGGGAGATCAGTGAGACCAGCAGATCCTGTAGAAACAAAAGAGGCAACCTGCACAGAACCTGTATCCACACCATGACAGTGATGGTGATGATGAGCCCCTCCAGATCAGATGAGAGCAAAGGCAAACGACGATTTCCGCTTAGTAGAAGCGCACACAGACCTGCACATAGACAAAAAACAAAAATAACATAATTGCAACCAGCAAGAAAGTGGGTTAGAAAACCAACAGTTAATGCACACCGAAGTGTGTGTGTAAATGAGTAGGTACTCATTTAAAGTTCAGGGGGTGAAATTAAGGGCCAAGTGAGGGGGGCCAGCCTAACAACATAGTTCAAGAGCTTCATCTGTTTTTCTTCGTGATCCACGAGGGCTTGACATGCCTTGGAAGATGATCAGAAACTCCGCTGTCTTTGTGTCCAGAACTTGATCTCTCTATGGGAGGCAGGCCTAGATCATGAATAAATTTGTCAGAGTTATTTAAGTCAGTTAGCGCAAAAGTGACATCCTCCTTAATCACGATCAATTTAGTTGGAAAACCCCATTTATACAGTATCTTGTTATTCCTAAGATGGTCAGTGACAGGAATGTACTCTCTCCGTTTTTGTAGTGTGGCCCTTGAAAAGTCTGCAAAAATCTTTATCTTGCTGTAGGGGGTCGGTAAATTTTGGTAATTGTCTGCTTTTCCTGAGAATTTCTTCTTTAATTTGGAAATAGTGGAAACAGGCTATGACGTCTCTAGGAGCTGAAGTTGGTGCGTATTTGGATTTGGGTAGCCTGTGAATGCGTTCCAGCGTTAGATCACCCCTTGAAGCTTTAGGGAGAATTGTGTGGAGCATTTTTTGGGTATATTCAGTCAGATCACGGTCTTTGACTGACTCTGGTATTCCTCTGAATTTTAAGTTACTACGTCTGCTCCTATCCTCTTGTTCAACTTGTTTTGATTTTATTTGGGCCACCTCATCTTCCAGATTATAATGGGCGTCAATCAATTTATTATGGGATTCCACCAGTTCCCCCATTTTCCGTTCCAGGTGGTCCACACGTTGTCCAAGGTTATCTATATCTTTGCGGAGGGAGAGATTGTGAGATTCTAATTGTGATTGGAAAGATTGAGCCAAAAGAAGAATAATGTTCTTAATGAAAATTTCTGATGCACTCTTATTAGAGGCATTCACATCAGATAATGTTTGTAAAAGAGTATCAGCAAGTTTTGGGCTGCTGAGATCCTTAGGAGAATGTATATAAACTGACTCCTTATTTTGAGGGTTCTCCTGTGCTGCAGCAACCAGGATATTCTCTCTGGGATAGGAAGTGTCATGGGTGCTGGCTGGCACCATAATGGGGCTGGTACTATTATCAGATCCGGCGCTATATTTATCACAAGCATCCTCCCCTGGGACTGATGGGGTAAAGGGAGCATCAGATATTAATGATATGTCAGGGCATGATGTAGACCCCTTAACCGGCGTTATGCACTGTGTGGTAGCGGTTAAATTAACTTGCGGGTGTTTAACAGTCTTTCCGGCGCTATATAACTGAGAGCGCTCGTTCTCCTTTTCAAGATGGCGGCTCTCGCGAGAAGACGAGCGAGAGCGGGAGCCCCGCGCAGGGCTTTCCTCCAGCGGCTCTCCCCGCTTCTTATCGCTCGCGGCCGCCGCCGACCTCTTCTGCGAGGACCGCGGGTTTGTTCTCGCTTTGAAGGCAGCATGTTTCTGCCTTTGAGGTGTCACCCTGTAAAACAGGCGCCCGCGGCTGAGTTTACGGGACTTGTCTGCACTTCCTGGACTTGTCCCTTCAGTGTGCGGCGAGCCGGCGCCGCCATCTTGGATTTTCATCTCAGTGCTGCAGCGGTCTCTGCTAGTGCCTTTTTCTCCGCGATTGTTGCGGTCAGCCATATCAGACTTGTATCAATAGGTGCAGCAGATATTCCGATGCTGGGGGCTGTAACTTTTTAGTGGAATCTCGGAGATGTGCTTGATATTATCTCTTAATTAGGCGGCCCCAGTGCAGAGCTCACAGCTAAGACATCCTCTCTGTCTCAGCGCTGGCCACGCCCCCCCGATTCTTTGTATTTCCACAAGGCGTCTGTATGCATACATTTATCCAAATAACTAGGATTTTGTAGTACTGCAGCATATCTATTTCCCTGATTACCTTTCTATAGGGGTCTGCTTTCATTTGCTTACCAACTGTGCGCACGCATGCTGTGTTGAACAAAATAGGATCCATGATGTATTTCTTCCAGATACTAGGCTGGAGTATATGTTTCCTGTCATAGTACTCAGGGGGTCACAGTTGGCAGTAAACAATAGGCTTCTTATATGTAGATTTGACTAAGATTGGTGTACCCGCATACCTAGCAATTTTTTCTCTCTGGTTATTTCTCCTGTCTCACATATGCTGTAAAGTATTAGCTTCCTTCATTCCCTCGGGTAAAATTACTTATGGCCTATTCAGCCATACTAGTGTTTTAAATGTTTTTAAATGTATGTTTTGCCTGGTTCTGTTTGTGGATTACTATTTTTGTACAATAAAATTGACTATTTAACGTGGATCCCATTGGTTTGCATATCCTTTTCTTTTTGTGTTTAGTGTGTAGTGTGTAGCTTAACCCTACACGCTACACGCTACACGCTACACTCTACACCCTACACGCTACACCCTACACTCTACACCGTACACTCTACACGCTACACGCTACACTCTACACCCTACACCCTACACGCTACACGCAACACTCTACACCCTACACTCTACACGCTACACCCTACACTCTACACGCTACACGCTACACTCTACACGCTACACGCTACATGCTACACTCTACACTCTACACCCTACACTCTACACGCTACACGCTACACTCTACACTCTACACGCTACACGCTACACTCTACACCCTACACGCAACACGCTACAATCTATACCCTACACGCTACACTCTGCACGCTACACGCTACACCCTACACGCTATACTCTGCACGCTACACGCTACACTCTACACCATACACGCTACACCCTACACTCTACACCCTACACCCTACACGCTATACCCGACACCCTACACCCTACATGCTTCACCCTAAACGCTACACTCTACACTCTACACCCTACACCCTACACGCTACATGCTACACCCTACACGCTACACTCTACACCCTACACTCTACACGCTACACACTACACGCTACACGCTACACCCTATACGCTACACGTTACACTCTACACCCTACACGCTACACGCTACACCCTACACGCTACACGTTACACTCTACACCCTACACGCTACACTCTACACTCTACATGCTACACGCTACACTCTACACTCTACACGCTACACGCTACACCCTACACCCTACACACTACACGCTACACTCTACAACCTACACGCTACACGCTACACTCTACACGCCACACGCTACACTCTACACCCTACACCCTACACGCTACACGCTACACTATACACCTTACTCGCTACACTCTACACTCTACACGCTACACGCTACACTCTACACCCTACACTCTACACGCTACACCCTACACTCTACACGCTACACGCTACACTCTACACGCTACACGCTACATGCTACACTCTACACTCTACACCCTACACCCTACACGCTACACGCTATACTCTACACCCTACACGCTACACTCTACACTCTACACGCTACACGCTACACTCTACACTCTACACGCTACACGCTACACTCTACACCCTACACGCAACACGCTACAATCTATACCCTACACGCTACACTCTGCACGCTACACGCTACACCCTACACGCTATACTCTGCACGCTACACGCTACACTCTACACCATACACGCTACACCCTACACTCTACACCCTACACCCTACACGCTATACCCGACACCCTACACCCTACATGCTTCACCCTAAATGCTACACTCTACACTCTACACCCTACACCCTACACGCTACATGCTACACCCTACACGCTACACTCTACACCCTACACTCTACACGCTACACACTACACGCTACACGCTACACCCTACACGCTACACCCTACACGCTACACGTTACACTCTACACCCTACACCCTACACGCTACACGCTACACCCTACACGCTACACGTTACACTCTACACCCTACACGCTACACTCTACACCCTGCACCCTACACGCTACAATCTACACCCTACACCCTACACGCTACACGCTACACGCCACACTCTACACCCTACACGCTACACCCTACACTCTACACCGTACACTCTACACGCTACACTCTACACCCTACACCCTACACGCTACACGCTACACTCTACACCCTACACTCTACACGCTACACCCTACACTCTACACGCTACACGCTACACTCTACACGCTACACGCTACATGCTACACTCTACACTCTACACCCTACACTCTACACGCTACACGCTACACTCTACACTCTACACGCTACACGCTACACTCTACACCCTACACGCAACACGCTACAATCTATACCCTACACGCTACACTCTGCACGCTACACGCTACACCCTACACGCTATACTCTGCACGCTACACGCTACACTCTACACCATACACGCTACACCCTACACTCTACACCCTACACCCTACACGCTATACCCGACACCCTACACCCTACATGCTTCACCCTAAACGCTACACTCTACACTCTACACCCTACACCCTACACGCTACATGCTACACCCTACACGCTACACTCTACACCCTACACTCTACACGCTACACACTACACGCTACACGCTACACCCTACACGCTACACGTTACACTCTACACCCTACACGCTACACGCTACACCCTACACGCTACACGTTACACTCTACACCCTACACGCTACACTCTACACTCTACATGCTACACGCTACACTCTACACTCTACACGCTACACGCTACACCCTACACCCTACACACTACACGCTACACTCTACAACCTACACGCTACACGCTACACTCTACACGCCACACGCTACACTCTACACCCTACACCCTACACGCTACACGCTACACTCTACACCCTACACGCTACACTCTACACTCTACACGCTACACGCTACACTCTACACCCTACACTCTACACGCTACACCCTACACTCTACACGCTACACGCTACACTCTACACGCTACACGCTACATGCTACACTCTACACTCTACACCCTACACCCTACACGCTACACGCTATACTCTACACCCTACACGCTACACTCTACACTCTACACGCTACACGCTACACTCTACACTCTACACGCTACACGCTACACTCTACACCCTACACGCAACACGCTACAATCTATACCCTACACACTACACTCTGCACGCTACACGCTACACCCTACACGCTATACTCTGCACGCTACACGCTACACTCTACACCATACACGCTACACCCTACACTCCACACCCTACACCCTACACGCTATACCCGACACCCTACACCCTACATGCTTCACCCTAAACGCTACACTCTACACTCTACACCCTACACCCTACACGCTACATGCTACACCCTACACGCTACACTCTACACCCTACACTCTACACGCTACACACTACACGCTACACGCTACACCCTACACGCTACACGTTACACTCTACACCCTACACCCTACACGCTACACGCTACACCCTACACGCTACACGTTACACTCTACACCCTACACGCTACACTCTACACTCTACATGCTACATGCTACACTCTACACTACACGCTACACGCTACACCCTACACCCTACACGCTACACGCTACACTCTACAACCTACACGCTACACGCTACACTCTACACGCCACACGCTACACTCTACACCCTACACCCTACACGCTACACGCTACACTCTACACCCTACACGCTACACTCTACACTCTACACGCTACACGCTACACTCTACACCCTACACTCTACACGCTACACCCTACACTCTACACGCTACACGCTACACTCTACACGCTACACGCTGCATGCTACACTCTACACTCTACACCCTACACGCTACACGCTATACTCTACACCCTACACGCTACACTCTACACGCTACACGCTACACTCTACACTCTACACGCTACACGCTACACTCTACACCCTACACGCAACACGCTACAATCTATACCCTACACGCTACACTCTGCACGCTACACGCTACACCCTACACGCTATACTCTGCACGCTACACGCTACACTCTACACCATACATGCTACACCCTACACTCTACACCCTACACCCTACACGCTATACCCGACACCCTACACCCTACATGCTTCACCCTAAACGCTACACTCTACACTCTACACCCTACACCCTACACGCTACATGCTACACCCTACACGCTACACTCTACACCCTACACTCTACACGCTACACACTACACGCTACACGCTACACCCTACACGCTACACGCTACACCCTACACGCTACACGTTACACTCTACACCCTACACCCTACACGCTACACGCTACACCCTACACGCTACACGTTACACTCTACACCCTACACGCTACACTCTACACCCTGCACCCTACACGCTACAATCTACACCCTACACCCTACACGCTACACGCTACACGCCACACTCTACACCCTACACGCTACACCCTACACTCTACACCGTACACTCTACACGCTACACGCTACACTCTACACCCCACACCCTACACGCTACGCGCTACACTCTACACCCTACACGCTACACTCTACACTCTACATGCTACACGCTACACTCTACACTCTACACGCTACACGCTACACCCTACACCCTACACGCTACACGCTACACTCTACAACCTACACGCTACACGCTACACTCTACACGCAACACGCTACACTCTACACCCTACACTCTACACGCTACATGCTACACTCTACACCCTACACTCTACACGCTACACGCTACACTGTACACCCTACATGCAACACGCTACACTCTACACCCTACACGCTACACTCTACACGCTACACGCTACATGCTACACTCTACACTCTACACCATACACCCTACACGCTACACACTATACTCTACACCCTACACGCTGCACTCTACACGCTACACGCTACACGCTACACTCTACACGCTACACTCTACACCCTACACGCAACACGCTACACTCTACACCCTACACGCTACACGCTACACGCTACACTCTACACGCTACACTCTACACCCTACACGCAACACGCTACACTCTACACCCTACACCCTACACACTACACACTACACGCTACACGCTACACCCTACACGCTACACGCTACACCCTACACGCTACACGTTACACTCTACACCCTACACCCTACACACTACACCCTACACGCTACACGTTACACTCTACACCCTACACGCTACACTCTACACCCTGCTCCCTACACGCTACACGCTACACCCTACACGCTACACGCTACACCCTACACACTACACGTTACACTCTACACCCTACACTCTACACCCTACACTCTACACGCTACACTCTACACCCTACACTCTGCACTCTACACCCTACACCCTACACGCTACACTCTACATCCTACACCCTACACGCTACACACTACACGCTACACGCTACACCCTACACCCTACACGCTACAAGCTATGCTCTACACCCTACACGCTACACTCTACACGCTACACGCTACACTCTACACTATACACGCTACACGCTACACTCTACACCCTACACGCTACACTCTGCACGCTACACGCTACACCCTACACGCTATGCTCTGCACGCTACACGCTACACTACACCATACACGCTACACCATACACGCTACACCCTACACCCTACACGCTACAAGCTATGCTCTACACCCTACACGCTACACTCTACACGCTACACGCTACACTCTACACTATACACGCAACACGCTACACTCTACACCCTACACGCTACACTCTGCACGCTACACGCTACACCCTACACGCTATGCTCTGCACGCTACACGCTACACTACACCATACACGCTACACCCTACACTCTACACCCTACACCCTACACGCTATACCCGACACCCTACACCCTACATGCTTCACCCTACACGCTACACTCTACACTCTACACCCTACACCCTACACGCTACATGCTACACCCTACACGCTACACTCTACACCCTACACTCTACACGCTACACACTACACGCTACACGCTACACCCTACACGCTACACGCTACACCCTACACGCTACACATTACACTTCACACCCTACACCCTACACGCTACACCCTACACGCTACACGTTACACTCTACATCCTACACGCTACACTCTACACCCTGCACCCTACACGCTACAATCTACACCCTACACCCTACACGCTACACGCTACACGCTACACCCTTCACCCTACACTCTACACCCTACACCCTACACGCTACACGCTACACCCTACATGCTACACGTTACACTCTACACCCTACACCCTACACCCTACTCTCTACATGCTATACTCTACACCCTACACGCTACACTCTACACCCTACACGCTACACGCTACACCCTACACGCTAAACGCTACAGCTTATACCCTACACTCTACACCGTACACCCTACACGCTACACTCTACACCCTACATGCTACACCCTACACCCTACACCCTACATGCTACACCCTACACTCTACACCCCACACCCTACACACTACACGCTACACCCTACACCCTACACGCTACACTCTACACGCTACACGCTACACTCTACACCCTACACGCAAGAACCTACACCCTACACCCTACAAACTACACGCTACACCCTACACCCTACAACCGACACGCTACACCCTACTCGCTACACTCTACACGCTACACTCTACACCCTACACGCTACACTCTACACCCTACACTCTACACGCTACATGCTACACTCTACATTCTACACAATACACTCTACACGCTACACTCTACACCCTACACGCTACACTCTACACTCTACACCCTACTCTCTACACGCTACACGCTACACTCTATACCCTACACTCTACACGCTACACCCTACACCCTACACTCTACATGCTACACCCTACACCCTACACCCTACACTCTACATGCTACACGCTACACGATACATGCTACACGCTACACCCTACACGCTACACGCTACACTCTACACACTACACGCTACACCCTACAGCCTACACCCTACACGCTACACTCTACACCCTACACGCTACACCCTACACCCTACACCCTACACGCTACACGCTACACGCTACACTCTACACCCTACACGCTACACCCTACACTCTACACCCTACACGCTACACCCTACACTCTACACGCTACACGCTACACGCTACACTCTACACGCTACACTCTACACGCTACACGCTACACTCTACACCCTACACGCAACACACTACACTCTACACCCTACACGCTACACTCTACACCCTACACGCTACACCCTACACCCTGCACGCTACACCCTACACGCTATACCCGACACCCTACACCCTACATGCTGCACCCTACACGCTACACTCTACACTCTACACCCTACACCCTTCACTCTACACCCTACACCCTACACGCTATACCCGACACCCTACACCCTACATGCTGCACCCTACACGCTACACTCTACACTCTACACCCTACACCCTACACCCTACATGCTGCACCCTACACGCTACACTCTACACTCTACACCCTACACCCTACACGCTACATGCTACAACCTACACGCTACACTCTACACCCTACACTCTACACGCTACACACTACACGCTACACCCTACACGGTACACGCTACACCCTACACGCTACACGTTACACTCCACACCCTACACCCTACACGCTACACGCTACACCCTACACGCTACACGTTACACTCTACACCCTACACGCTACACTCTACACCCTGCACCCTACACGCTACACGCTACACCCTACATGCTACACGCTACACAATACACGCTACACGTTACACTCTACACCCTACACTCTACACCCTACACTCTACACGCTACACTCTACACCCTACACTCTACACTCTACACCCTACACCCTACACGCTACACGCTACACTCTACACCCTACACCCTACACGCTACAATCTACACCCTACACCCTACACGCTACAATCTACACCCTACACCCTACACGCTACACGGTACACCCTACACTCCTACACCCTACACCCTACACGCTACACACTATACTCTACACCCTACACGCTACACCCTACACGCAACACGCTACACTCTACACCCTACACGCTACACTCTGCACGCTACACGCTACACCCTACACGCTACACTCTACACGCTACACTCTACACCATACACGCTACACCCTACACTCTACACCCTACACCCTACACGCTATACCCGACACCCTACACCCTGCATGCTTCACACTACACGCTACACTCTACACTATACACCCTACACCCTACACGCTACATGCTACACCCTACATGCTACACTCTACACCCTACACCCTACACGCTACACACTACACGCTACACGCTACACGCTACACCCTACACACTACACGTTACACTCTACACCCTACACTCTGCACTCTACACCCTACACCCTACACGCTACACGCTACAATCTACACCCTACACGCTACACGCTACACCCTACACCCTACACCCTACACGCTACAATCTACACGCTACACCCTATACGCTAGACGCTACACTCTACACTCTACACCCTACACCCTACACGCTACATGCTACAACCTACACGCTACACTCTACACCCTACACTCTACACGCTACACACTACACGCTACACCCTACACGCTACACGCTACACCCTACACGCTACACGTTACACTCTACACCCTACACCCTACACGCTACATGCTACACCCTACACGCTACACGTTACACTCTACACCCTACACCCTACACTCTACACCCTGCACCCTACACGCTACACGCTACACCCTACATGCTACACGCTACACAATACACGCTACACGTTACACTCTACACCCTACACTCTACACCCTACACTCTACACGCTACACTCTACACCCTACACTCTACACTCTACACCCTACACCCTACACGCTACACGCTACACTCTACACCCTACACCCTACACGCTACACGCTACACCCTACACCCTACACGCTACAATCTACACCCTACACCCTACACGCTACACGCTACACCCTACACTCTACACCCTACACCCTACACGCTACACACTATACTCTACACCCTACACGCTACACCCTACACGCAACACGCTACACTCTACACCCTACACGCTACACTCTGCACGCTACACGCTACACCCTACACCCTACACGCTACACTCTACACGCTACACTATACACCATACACGCTACACCCTACACTCTACACCCTACACCCTACACGCTATACCCGACACCCTGCATGCTTCACACTACACGCTACACTCTACACTATACACCCTACACCCTACACGCTACATGCTACACCCTACATGCTACACTCTACACCCTACACCCTACACGCTACACACTACACGCTACACGCTACACGCTACACCCTACACACTACACGTTACACTCTACACCCTACACTCTGCACTCTACACCCTACACCCTACACGCTACACGCTACAATCTGCACCCTACACGCTACACGCTACACCCTACACCCTACACGCTACAATCTACACGCTACACGCTACACCCTATACGCTAGACGCTACACTCTACACGCTACACGATACACGCTACACCCTACACACTACACCCTACACTCTACACCCTACACCCTACACGCTACACGCTACACGCTACACCCTACACGCTACACCCTACACTCTACACCCTACACCCTACACGCTACACGCTACACCCTACACGCTACACGTTACACTCTACACCCTACACCCTACACTCTACACCCTACACCATACTCTCTACACGCTATATTCTACACCCTACACGCTAAACTCTACACCCTACACGCTACACGCTACACTCTACACCCTAGACGCTACACTCTATACCCTACACTCTACACGCTACACCCTACACCCTACACTCTACATGCTACACCCTACACCCTACACCCTACACCCTACACTCTACACGCTACACGCTACACCCTACACCCTACACCCTACACGCTACACGCTACACTCTACACCCTATACGCTACACCCTACACCCTACACGCTACACGCTAAACTCTACACCCTACACGCTACACCCTACACTCTACACCCTACACGCTACACCCTACACTCTACACCCTACACGCTATACGCTACACTCTACACCCTGCACGCTACACGCTACTCCCTACACGCTACACTCTACACCCTACACGCTACACCCTACACTCTACACCCTACACCCTACACGCTACACGCTACACTCTACACCCTACACGCTACACCCTACACTCCACACCCTACACCCTACATGCTACACGCTACACCCTACACGCTACACATTACACTCTAAACCCTACACTCTACATCCTACACCCTACACTCTACACCCTACACGCTACACATTACACTCTAAACCCTACACTCTACATCCTACACCCTACACTCTACACCCTACACCCTACATGCTACACGCTACACGCTACACTCTACACCCCACACGCTACACGCTACACCCTACAAGCTAAACGCTACAAACTACACGCTACATATTACACTCTACACCCTAGCGTGTAGCGTGTAGGGTGTAGAGTGTAGCGTGTAGCATGTAGCGTGTAGGGTGTAGAGTGTAGAGTGTAGCGTGTAGTGTGTAGGGTGTAGAGTGTAGCGTGTAGGGTGTAGAGTGTAGCATGTAGCGTGTAGATTGTAGGGTGTACCGTGTAGGGTGTAGAGTGTAGCATGTAGGGTGTAGGGTGTAGAGTGAAGGTTGTAGCGTGTAGAGTGTAGCGTGTAGCATGTACGGTGTAGGGTGTAGAGTGTAGGGTGTAGCGTGTAGCGTGTAGCTTGTAGGGTGTAGAGTGTAGCGTGTAGCGTGTAGGCTGTAGCGTGTAGGGTGTAGCATGTATCATGTAGGGTGTAGGGTGTAGAGTGTAGCATGTAGCGTGTAGAGTGTAGGGTGTAGCGTGTAGGGTGTAGAGTGTAGCATGTAGGGTGTAGAGTGTAGCGTGTAGCATGTGTAGGGTGTAGGGTGTAGAGTGTAGCGTATAGCGTGTAGGGTGTAGAGTGTAGGGTGTAGGGTGTAGAGTGTAGCGTGTAGGGTGTAGCGTGTAGGGTTTAGGGTGTAGGGTGTAGAGTGTAGGGTGTTGCGTGTAGGGTGTAGAGTGTAGCGTGTAGCGTGTAGGGTGTAGCGTGTAGAGTGTAGCGTGTAGCGTGTAGGGTGGAGGGTGTAGAGTGTAGGGTGTAGCGTGCAGGGTGTAGAGTGTAGAGTGTAGAGTGTAGCGTGTAGGGTGAAGCATGTAGGGTGTAGGGTGTCGGGTATAGCGTGTAGGGTGTAGGGTGTAGAGTGTAGGGTGTAGCGTGTATGGTGTAGAGTGTAGCGTGTAGCGTGTAGAGTGTAGCGTGTAGGGTGTAGGGTGTAGCGTGTAGAGTGTAGCGGGTAGGGTGTAGAGTGTAGCGAGTAGCGTGTAGGGTGTAGGGTGTAGAGTGTCGGGTGTAGCGTGTAGGGTGTAGAGTGTAGCGTGTAGGGTGTAGGGTGTAGCATGTAGGGTGTAGAGTGTAGCGTGTAGGGTGTAGCGTGTAGCGTGTAGAGTGTAGCGTGTAGGGTGTAGAGTGTAGCGTGTAGGGTGTAGCGTGTAGCGTGTAGCATGTAGAGTGTAGCGTGTAGGGTGTAGAGTGTAGCGTGTAGGGTGTAGCGTGTAGCGTGCAGCGTGCAGGGTGTAGAGTGTAGCGTATAGCGTGTAGGGTGTAGAGTGTAGGGTGTAGCATGTAGCGTGTAGAGTGTAGCGTGTAGGGTGTAGGGTGCAGCGTGTAGCGTTTACCGTGTAGCGTATAGAGTGCAGCGTGTAGGGTGTAGAGTGTAGCGTGTAGTGTGTAGCGTGTAGGGTGTAGGGTGTAGCGTGTAGGGTGTAGAGTGTAGCGTGTAGGGTGTAGAGTGTAACATGTAGCATGTAGGGTGTAGGGCGTAGCTTGTAGTGTGTACCGTGTAGCGTGTAGAGTGTAGTGTGTAGGGTGTAGAGTGTAGCGTGTAGGGTGTAGAGTGTAGCGTGTAGCGTGTAGCGTGTAGAGTGTAGCGTGTAGGGTGTAGCGTGTAGAGTGTAGTGTGTGGCATGCAGGGCATAGGGTGTAGAGTGTAGCGTGTAGGGTGTAGGGTGTAGAGTGTAGGGTGTAGCATGTAGGGTGTAGGGTGTAGGGTGTAGCGTGTAGCGTGTAGAGTGTAGCGTGTAGGGTGTACGGTGTAGAGAGTATGGTATAAGCTGTAGCGTTTAGCGTGTAGAGTGTAGCGTGTAGCGTGTAGCGTGTAGCGTGTAGGGTGTAGAGTGTAGGGTGTGGAGTGTAGCGTGTAGGGTGTAGGGTGTAGCGTGTAGGGTGTAGCATGTAGCGTGTAGCGTGTAGCATGTAGAGTAGGGTGTAGGGTGTAGAGTGTAGTGTGTAGAGTGTAGAGTGTAGCGTGTAGAGTGTAGCGTGTAGAGTGTAAAGTGTAGCGTGTAGGGTGTAGCGTGTAGTGTGTAGCGTGTAGCGCGTAGCGTGTAGAGTGTAGGGTGTAGAGTGTAGCGTGTAGAGAGTAGGGAGCAGAGTGTAGAGTGTAGCGTGCAGGGTGTAGGGTGTACAGTGTAGGGTGTAGGGTGTAGCGTGTAGCGTGTAGATTGTAGGGAGTAGGGTGTAGGGTGTAGCGTGTAGGGTTTAGAGTGTAGCGTGTAGTGTGTAGCGTGTAGGGTGTAGCGTGTAGGGTGTAGCGTGTATCATGTACCGTGTAGCGTGTAGCATGTAGAGTAGGGTGTAGGGTGTAGAGTGTAGCGTGTAGGGTGTAGGGTGTAGAGTGTAGGGTGTAGCATGTAGGGTGTAGGGTGTAGGGTGTAGCGTGTAGGGTGTAGAGTGTAGCGTGTAGGGTGTACGGTGTAGAGTGTAGGGTATAAGCTGTAGCGTTTAGCGTGTAGAGTGTAGCGTGTAGCGTGTAGCGTGTAGGGTGTAGAGTGTAGGGTGTAGAGTGTAGCGTGTAGCGTGTAGCGTGTAGGGTGTAGGGTGAAGCGTGTAGGGTGTAGCATGTAGCGTGTAGCGTGTAGCATGTAGAGTAGGGTGTAGGGTGTAGGGTGTAGAGTGTAGTGTGTAGA
The DNA here is from genome assembly GCF_051348905.1 of Ranitomeya variabilis. NCBI lineage: Eukaryota > Metazoa > Chordata > Amphibia > Anura > Dendrobatidae > Ranitomeya > Ranitomeya variabilis. The sequence continues at coordinate 933,119 of NW_027507935.1, read as the reverse complement.
GTGTGGATTGTAGCGTGTAGAGTGTAAAGTGTAGCGTGTAGGGTGTAGCGTGTAGTGTGTAGCGTGTAGCGCGTAGCGTGTAGAGTGTAGGGTATAGAGTGTAGCGTGTAGAGAGTAGGGAGCAGAGTGTAGTGTAGCGTGTAGGGTGTACAGTGTAGGGTGTAGGGTGTAGCGTGTAGCGTGTAGAGTGTAGGGAGTAGGGTGTAGGGTGTAGCGTGTAGGGTGTGGAGTGTAGCGTGTAGCGTGTAGGGTGTAGCGTGTAGCGTGTAGGGTGTAGCGCGTATCATGTACCGTGTAGCGTGTAGCATGTAGAGTAGGGTGTAGGGTGTAGAGTGTAGCGTGTAGCGTGTAGTGTGTAGCGTGTAGAGTGTAAGGTGTAGTGTGTAGTGTGTAGTGTGTAGCGTGTAGCGCGTAGCTTGTAGAGTGTAGGGTATAGAGTGTAGCGTGTAGAGAGTAGGGAGTAGAGTGTAGAGTGTAGCGTGTAGGGTGTAGAGTGTAGCGAGTAGCGTGTAGCGAGTAGGTTGTAGGGTGTAGAGTGTAGGGTGTAGCGTGTAGGGTGTAGCGTGTATCGTGTAGCGTGTAGAGTGTAGCGTCTAGCGTGTAGCGTATAGTGTGTAGCGTGTAGCATGTAGATTGTAGCGTGTAGGGTGTAGGGTGTAGAGTGTACCGTGTAGGGTGTAGCGTGTAGAGAGTAGGGAGTAGAGTGTAGAGTGTAGCGTGTAGGGTGTAGAGTGTAGCGAGTAGCGTGTAGTGTGTAGGGTGTAGGGTGTAGAGTGTAGGGTGTAGCGTGTAGGGTGTAGAGTGTAGCGTGTAGGGTGTAGCGTGTAGCGTGCAGGTGTAGAGTGTAGCGTATAGCGTGTAGGGTGTAGGGTGTAGAGTGTAGGGTGTAGCGTGTAGAGTGTAGCGTGTAGCGTGTAGGGTGTAGGGTGTACAGTGTAGGGTGTAGGGTGTAGCGTGTAGAGTGTAGTGTGTGGCGTGCAGGGCGTAGGGTGTAGCGTGTAGGGTGTAGGGTGTAGAGTGTAGGGTGTAGCATGTAGGGTGTAGGGTGTAGGGTGTAGCGTGTAGGGTGTAGAGTGTAGCATGTAGGGTGTACGGTGTAGAGTGTAGGGTATAAGCTGTAGCGTTTAGCGTGTAGGGTGTAGGGTGTAGAGTGTAGCGTGTAGGGTGTAGAGTGTAGAGTGTAGAGAGTAGGGTGTAGGGTGTAGAGTGTAGGGTGTAGGGTGTAGAGTGTAACGTGTAGCGTGTAGGGTGTAGCGTGTAGGGTGTAGAGTGTAGGGTGTAGCGTGTAGGGTGTAGCGTGTAGCGTGTAGGGTGTAGGGTGTAGAGTGTAGGGTGTAGCGTGTAGGGTGTAGCGTGTAGCGTGTAGCGTGTAGCGAGTAGGTTGTAGGGTGTAGAGTGTAGGGTGTAGCAAGTAGGGTGTAGCGTGTATCGTGTAGCGTGTAGAGTGTAGCGTCTAGCGTGTAGCGTATAGTGTGTAGCGTGTAGCGTGTAGATTGTAGCGTGTAGGGTGTAGGGTGTAGGGTGTACCGTGTAGGGTGTAGCGTGTAGTGTGTAGCGTGTAGAGTGTAGCATGTAGGGTGTAGCAAGTAGCGTGTATTGTGTAGGGTGTAGAGTGTAGCATGTAGCGTGTAGAGTGTAGGGTGTAGCGGGTAGGGTGTAGAGTGTAGCGTGTAGGGTGTAGAGTGTAGCGTGTAGCGTGTAGGGTGTCACTTTTTCCTCTGATGAAGACGCTTGAGTAGCGTCGATACGCGTGGGGTAAAGGGCTTCCTTTGTTTTTTTCCCGAGGGACAGGACTTGGGTAACTTATCTTTACAACTGCTATGGAATTACACCTATTTACTTCATGCATGGCCTGGCATTTTTCCAAGCCTTAGGACAATGGATCCTGATTCTTTGTATTTCCACAAGGCGTCTGTATGCATACATTTATCCAAATAACTAGGATTTTGTAGTACTGCAGCATATCTATTTCCCTGATTACCTTTCTATAGGGGTCTGCTTTCATTTGCTTACCAACTGTGCGCACGCATGCTGTGTTGAACAAAATAGGATCCATGATGTATTTCTTCAAGATAATAGGCTGGAGTATATGTTTCCTGTCATAGTACTCAGGGGGTCACAGTTGGCAGTAAACAATAGGCTTCTTATATGTAGATTTGACTAAGATTGGTGTACCCGCATACCTAGCAATTTTTTCTCTCTGGTTATTTCTCCTGTCTCACATATGCTGTAAAGTATTAGCTTCCTTCATTCCCTCGGGTAAAATTACTTATGGCCTATTCAGCCATACTAGTGTTTTAAATGTTTTTAAATGCATGTTTTGCCTGGTTCTGTTTGTGGATTACTGTTTTTGTACAATAACATTGACTATTTAACGTGGATCCCATTGGTTTGCATATCCTTTTCTTTTTGTGTTTAGTGTGTTGTTGTGAATTTGGATTCTGGGCTCCCCCGGTGGCTACTGGTGGAATTGAACTGGTGTCTTCATCTTCTCTGTTCACCTGTTCCCATCAAGATGTGGGAGTCGCTATATAACCTTGCTGCTCTGTTAGTTGCTTGCCGGTCAACAATGTTATCAGAAGCCTCTCTGTGCTTGTTCCTGCTCCTAGACAACTACTAGATAAGTTGGACTCTTGTCCATGTTTGTTTTTGCATTTTGGTTCCAGTTCACAGCTGTAGTTTCGTTACTGTGTCTGGAAAGCTCTTGTGAACAGGAATTGCCACTCTGGTGTTATGAGTTAATGCCAGAGTTTTAAAGTAATTTCTGGATGGTGTTTTGATTAGGGTTTTTAGCTGACCATGAAAGTGTCCTTTCTGTCTTCTGCTATGTAGTAAGTGGACCTCAAATTTGCTAAACCTATTTTCATACTACGTTTGTTATTTCATCTTAATTCACCGCCAATACATGTGGGGGGCCTCTGTCTCCTTTTGGGGTATTTCTCTAGAGGTGAGCTAGGACTAATATTTTCCTCTGCTAGCATTATTTAGTCCTCCGGCTGGTGCTGGGCATCTAGAATCAACGTAGGCATGCTACCCGGCCACTGCTAGTTGTGTGTTAGGTTTAGTTCATGGTCAGCTCAGTTCCCATCTTCCAAGAGCTAGTTCCTATATATGCTGATGCTATGATCTCTTGCCATTGAGATCATGACAGTTTGACCGGCCCACTAAAGGGTTAAAATCCTTGGCTGAGAAAGGAGAGAAATAAGTAGTCTGCTGAAATTTTTTTTTTTTTTCTCTCCTTTGAATGGCTCTGTGTCCACCTGTTTGTAATGGATCTTCAGAGTGTAACTGCAGGTTTGAATAATCTCGCCACGAAGGTACAAAATTTGCAAGATTTTGTTTGTCATGCACCTGTATCTGAGCCGAGAATTCCTTTGCCGGAAATTTTTCTCGGGGAATAGATCTGGGTTTCAGAATTTTCGAAATAATTGCAAATTATTTTTGTCCCTGAAATCTCGCTCTGCCGGAGACCCTGCACAGCAGGTCAGGATTGTGATTTCCTTGCTCCGGGGCGACCCTCAAGACTGGGCTTTTTCATTGACACCAGGGGATCCTGCGTTGCTCAATGTGGATGCGTTTTTTCTGGCCTTGGGGTTGCTTTATGACGAACCTCATTTGGAGCTTCAGGCAGAAAAAACTTTGATGTCCCTATCTCAGGGGCAAGATGAAGCGGAAATTTACTGCCAAAGATTCCGTAAATGGTCTGTGCTTACTCAGTGGAATGAGTGCGCCCTGGCGGCGACTTTCAGAGAGGGTCTCTCTGATGCCATTAAGGATGTTATGGTGGGGTTCCCTGTGCCTGCGGGTCTGAATGAGTCCATGACAATGGCTATTCAGATCGATAGGCGTTTGCGGGAGCGCAAACCAGTGCACCATCTGGCGGTGTCCACTGAGAAATCGCCAGAGAGTATGCAGTGTGATAGAATTCTGTCCCGAAGCGAGCGGCAGAATTTTAGACGGAAAAATGGGTTGTGTTTCTATTGTGGTGATTCTACTCATGTTATATCAGCATGCTCTAAGCGCACTAAAAAACTTGGTAAATCTGTTTCCATTTGCACCTTACCGTCTAAGTTTATTCTATCTGTGACCCTGATTTGCTCTTTGTCATCTATTACCACGGACGCCTATGTCGACTCTGGCGCCGCTTTGAGTCTTATGGATTGGTCCTTTGCCAAACGCTGTGGGTATGATTTAGAGCCTTTGGAGACTCTTATTCCTCTGAAGGGGATTGACTCCACCCCATTGGCTAATAATAAACCACAATACTGGACACAAGTAACTATGCGTATTAATCCGGGTCACCAGGAGATTATTCGCTTTCTGGTGCTGTATAATCTACATGATGATTTGGTGCTAGGATTGCCTTGGCTGCAATCTCACAACCCAGTCCTCGACTGGAGAGCTATGTCTGTGTTGAGCTGGGGATGTAAGGGGGCTCATGGGGATGTACCTGTGGTTTCCATTTCATCATCTATTCCCTCTGAAATTCCTGAGTTCCTGTCTGACTATCGTGACGTCTTTGAAGAATCCAAGCTTGGTTTGTTACCTCCGCACCGAGAGTGCGATTGTGCCATAGATTTAATCCCGGGTAGTAAATACCCAAAGGGTCGTTTATTTAATCTGTCTGTGCCTGAACATGCTGCTATGCGAGAATATATAAAGGAGTCCTTGGAAAAGGGACATATTCGTCCATCGTCATCTCCCTTAGGAGCCGGTTTTTTCTTTGTGTCAAAAAAAGACAGCTCTTTGAGACCATGTATTGATTATCGGCTTTTGAATAAAATCACTGTTAAATATCAATACCCATTGCCGTTGCTGACTGATTTGTTTGCTCGCATAAAGGGGGCCAAGTGGTTCTCTAAGATTGACCTTCGTGGGGCGTATAATTTGGTGCGAATCAGGCAGGGGGATGAGTGGAAAACCGCATTTAATACGCCCGAGGGCCACTTTGAGTATTTAGTGATGCCTTTTGGTCTTTCTAATGCTCCGTCAGTTTTCCAGTCCTTTATGCATGATATTTTTCGCGATTATTTGGATAAATTTATGATTGTGTATCTGGATGATATTCTGATTTTTTCGGATGACTGGGACTCTCATGTCCAGCAAGTCAGGAGGGTTTTTCAGGTTTTGCGGTCTAATTCTTTGTGTGTGAAGGGTTCTAAGTGTGTTTTTGGGGTACAGAGGATTTCCTTTTTGGGATATATTTTTTCCCCCTCTTCCATTGAAATGGATCCTGTCAAGGTTCAAGCTATTTGTGATTGGACGCAGCCCTCTTCTCTTAAGAGTCTTCAGAAATTTTTGGGCTTTGCTAACTTTTATCGTCGATTTATTGCTGGTTTTTCGGATATTGCTAAGCCATTGACCGATTTGACTAAGAAGGGTGCTGATGTTGCTGATTGGTCCCCTGATGCTGTGGAGGCCTTTCGGGAGCTTAAGCGCCGTTTTTCCTCTGCCCCTGTGTTGCGTCAGCCTGATGTTGCTCTACCTTTTCAGGTTGAGGTCGACGCTTCTGAGATCGGAGCTGGGGCAGTGTTGTCGCAGAAAAGTTCTGACTGCTCCGTTATGAGGCCTTGCGCCTTCTTTTCCCGTAAATTTTCGCCCGCTGAGCGGAATTATGATGTTGGGAATCGGGAGCTTTTGGCCATGAAGTGGGCTTTTGAGGAGTGGCGCCATTGGCTTGAGGGGGCCAGACATCAGGTGGTGGTATTGACTGACCACAAAAATTTGATTTATCTTGAGACCGCCAGGCGCCTGAATCCTAGACAGGCGCGCTGGTCATTATTTTTCTCTCGGTTTAATTTTGTGGTGTCATACCTACCGGGTTCTAAGAATGTTAAGGCGGATGCCCTTTCTAGGAGTTTTGAGCCTGACTCACCTGGTAACTCTGAGCCCACAGGTATCCTTAAGGATGGAGTGGTATTGTCAGCCGTTTCTCCAGACCTGCGGCGGGCCTTGCAGGAGTTTCAGGCGGATAGACCTGATCGTTGCCCACCTGATAAACTGTTTGTTCCTGATGATTGGACCAGTAGAGTCATCTCTGAGGTTCATTCTTCTGCGTTGGCAGGTCATCCTGGCATTTTTTGTACCAGGGATTTGGTGGCAAGGTCCTTCTGGTGGCCTTCCCTGTCACGAGATGTGCGAGGCTTTGTGCAGTCTTGTGACGTTTGTGTTCGGGCCAAGCCTTGTTGTTCTCGGGCTAGTGGATTGTTGTTGCCCTTGCCTATTCCTAAGAGGCCTTGGACGCACATCTCGATGGATTTTATTTCAGATCTGCCTGTTTCTCAGAAGATGTCTGTCATCTGGGTGGTGTGTGACCGTTTCTCTAAGATGGTCCATTTGGTTCCTCTGCCCAAGTTGCCTTCTTCTTCCGAGTTGGTTCCTCTGTTTTTTCAAAATGTTGTTCGTTTGCATGGTATTCCTGAGAATATCGTTTCTGACAGAGGGACCCAATTCGTGTCTAGATTTTGGCGGGCATTCTGTGCTAGGATGGGCATAGATTTATCTTTTTCGTCCGCTTTCCATCCTCAGACGAATGGCCAGACCGAGCGGATTAATCAGACCCTGGAGACATATCTGAGGTGTTTTGTGTCTGCTGACCAGGATGATTGGGTTGCTTTTTTGCCATTGGCGGAGTTCGCTCTCAATAATCGGGCCAGCTCTGCCACTTTGGTGTCCCCGTTTTTCTGTAATTCGGGGTTTCATCCTCGGTTTTCCTCTGGTCAGGTGGAATCTTCGGATTGTCCTGGAGTGGATGCTGTGGTGGAGAGATTGCATCAGATCTGGGGGCAGGTGGTGGACAATTTGAGGTTGTCCCAGGAGAAGACTCAGCTTTTTGCCAACCGCCACCGTCGTGTTGGTCCTCGGCTTTGTGTTGGAGATTTGGTGTGGTTGTCTTCTCGTTTTGTCCCTATGAGGGTCTCTTCTCCTAAGTTTAAGCCTCGGTTCATTGGCCCGTATAAGATATTGGAGATTCTTAACCCTGTTTCCTTCCGTTTGGACCTCCCTGCATCCTTTTCTATTCATAACGTTTTTCATCGGTCATTATTGCGCAGGTATGAGGTACCGGTTGTGCCTTCCGTTGAGCCTCCTGCTCCGGTGTTGGTTGAGGGTGAGTTGGAGTACGTTGTGGAGAAAATCTTAGACTCTCGTGTTTCCAGACGGAGACTCCAGTATCTGGTCAAGTGGAAGGGATACGGCCAGGAGGATAATTCTTGGGTGAATGCATCTGATGTTCATGCCTCTGATCTGGTTCGTGCCTTTCATAGGGCCCATCCTGATCGCCCTGGTGGTTCTGGTGAGGGTTCGGTGCCCCCTCCTTGAGGGGGGGGGGTACTGTTGTGAATTTGGATTCTGGGCTCCCCCGGTGGCTACTGGTGGAATTGAACTGGTGTCTTCATCTTCTCTGTTCACCTGTTCCCATCAAGATGTGGGAGTCGCTATATAACCTTGCTGCTCTGTTAGTTGCTTGCCGGTCAACAATGTTATCAGAAGCCTCTCTGTGCTTGTTCCTGCTCCTAGACAACTACTAGATAAGTTGGACTCTTGTCCATGTTTGTTTTTGCATTTTGGTTCCAGTTCACAGCTGTTGTTTCGTTACTGTGTCTGGAAAGCTCTTGTGAACAGGAATTGCCACTCTGGTGTTATGAGTTAATGCCAGAGTTTTAAAGTAATTTCTGGATGGTGTTTTGATTAGGGTTTTTAGCTGACCATGAAAGTGTCCTTTCTGTCTTCTGCTATGTAGTAAGTGGACCTCAAATTTGCTAAACCTATTTTCATACTACGTTTGTTATTTCATCTTAATTCACCGCCAATACATGTGGGGGGCCTCTGTCTCCTTTTGGGGTATTTCTCTAGAGGTGAGCTAGGACTAATATTTTCCTCTGCTAGCATTATTTAGTCCTCCGGCTGGTGCTGGGCATCTAGAATCAACGTAGGCATGCTACCCGGCCACTGCTAGTTGTGTGTTAGGTTTAGTTCATGGTCAGCTCAGTTCCCATCTTCCAAGAGCTAGTTCCTATATATGCTGATGCTATGATCTCTTGCCATTGAGATCATGACAGTGTGTAGTGTGTAGCTTAACCCTACACGCTACACGCTACACGCTACACTCTACACCCTACACGCTACACCCTACACTCTACACCGTACACTCTACACGCTACACGCTACACCCTACACCTTACACGCTACACGCTACACTCTACACCCTACACGCTACACTCTACACTCTACACGCTACACGCTACACTCTACACCCTACACTCTACACGCTACACGCTACACCCTACACTCTACACGCTACACGCTACACTCTACACGCTACACGCTACTTGCTACACTCTACACTCTACACCCTACACCCTACACGCTACACGCTATACTCTACACCCTACACGCTACACTCTACACGCTACACGCTACACTCTACACTCTACACGCTACACGCTACACTCTACACCCTACACGCAACACGCTACACTCTATACCCTACACGCTACACTCTGCACGCTACACGCTACACCCTACACGCTATACTCTGCACGCTACACGCTACACTCTACACCATACACGCTATACCCTACACTCTACACCCTACATCCTACATGCTATACCCGACACCCTATACCCTACATGCTTCACCCTACACGCTACACTCTACACTCTACACCCTACACCCTACACGCTACATGCTACACCCTACACGCTACACTCTACACCCTACACTCTACACGCTACACACTACACGCTACACGCTACACCTTACACGCTACACGCTACACCCTACACGCTACACGTTACACTCTACACCCTACACCCTACACGCTACACGCTACACCCTACACGCTACACGTTACACTCTACACCCTACACGCTACACTCTACACCCTGCACCCTACACGCTACAATCTACACCCTACACCCTACACGCTACACGCTACACGCTACACTCTACACCCTACACGCTACACCCTACACTCTACACCGTACACTCTACACGCTACACTCTACACCCTACACCCTACACGCTACGCGCTACACTCTACACCCTACACGCTACACTCTACACTCTACATGCTACACGCTACACTCTACACTCTACACGCTACACGCTACACCCTACACCCTACACGCTACACGCTACACTCTACAACCTACACGCTACACTCTACACGCAACACGCTACACTCTACACCCTACACGCTACACGCTACACTCTACACCCTACACTCTACACGCTACACGCTACACTGTACACCCTACATGCAACACGCTACACTCTACACCCTACACGCTACACTCTACACGCTACACGCTACATGCTACACTCTACACTCTACACCATACACCCTACACGCTACACACTATACTCTACACCCTACACGCTACACTCTACACGCTACACGCTACACGCTACACTCTACACGCTACACTCTACACCCTACACGCAACACGCTACACTCTACACCCTACACCCCACACGCTACACACTACACGCTACACGCTACACCCTACACCCTACACGCTACACCCTACACTCTACACCGTACACTCTACACGCTACACGCTACACTCTACACCCTACACCCTACACGCTACGCGCTACACTCTACACCCTACACGCTACACTCTACACTCTACATGCTACACGCTACACTCTACACTCTACACACTACACGCTACACCCTACACCCTACACGCTACACGCTACACTCTACAACCTACACGCTACACGCTACACTCTACACGCAACACGCTACACTCTACACCCTACACTCTACACGCTACACTCTACACCCTACACTCTACACGCTACACTGTACACCCTACATGCAACACGCTACACTCTACACCCTACACGCTACACTCTACACGCTACACGCTACATGCTACACTCTACACTCTACACCATACACCCTACACGCTACACACTATACTCTACACCCTACACGCTACACTCTACACGCTACACGCTACACGCTACACTCTACACGCTACACTCTACACCCTACACGCAACACGCTACACTCTACACCCTACACCCTACACGCTACACACTACACGCTACACGCTACACCCTACACGCTACACGCTACACCCTACACGCTACACGTTACACTCTACACCCTACACCCTACACACTACACCCTACACGCTACACGTTACACTCTACACCCTACACGCTACACTCTACACCCTGCTCCCTACACGCTACACGCTACACCCTACACGCTACACGCTACACCGTACACACTACACGTTACACTCTACACCCTACACTCTACACCCTACACTCTACACGCTACACTCTACACCCTACACTCTGCACTCTACACCCTACACCCTACATGCTACACTCTACACCCTACACCCTACACGCTACACACTACACGCTACACCCTACACACTACACGCTACACTCTACACCCTACACGCTACACGCTACACCCTACACCCTGCACCCTACACGCTACAATCTACATGCTACACGCTACACCCTATACGCTAGACGCTACACTCTACACGCTACACGATACACGCTACACCCTACACGCTACACCCTACACTCTACACCCTACACCCTACACGCTACACGCTACACCCTACACGCTACACCCTACACTCTACACCCTACACCCTACACGCTACACGCTACACCCTACACGCTACACGTTACACTCTACACCCTACACCCTACACGCTACACCCTACACCCTACTCTCTACACGCTATATTCTACACCCTACACGCTACACTCTACACCCTACACGCTACACGCTACACTCTACACCCTAGACGCTACACTCTATACCCTACACTCTACACGCTACACCCTACAACCCTACACTCTACATGCTACACCCTACACCCTACACTCTACATGCTACACGCTACACGCTACATGCTACACGCTACACCCTACACACTACACACTACATGCTACACCCTACACCCTACACCCTACACGCTACACTCTACACCCTACACGCTACACCCTACACCCTACACCCTACACGCTACACGCTACACTCTACACCCTACACGCTACACCCTACACTCTACACCCTACACGCTACACCCTACACTCTACACCCTACACGCTATACGCTACACTCTACACCCTGCACGCTACACGCTACACCCTACACGCTACACTCTACACCCTACACGCTACACCCTACACTCTACACCCTACACGCTACACGCTACACTCTACACCCTACACGCTACACCCTACACTCCACACCCTACACCCTACATGCTACACGCTACACCCTACACGCTACACATTACACTCTAAACCCTACACCCTACATGCTACACGCTACACGCTACACTCTACACTCTACACCCTACACCCTACATGCTACACGCTACACGCTACACTCTACACCCTACACGCTACACGCTACACTCTACACCCTACACGCTACACCCTACACTCCACACCCTACACCCTACATGCTACACGCTACACCCTACACGCTACACATTACACTCTAAACCCTACACCCTACACTCTACACCCTACACGCTACACTCTACACTCTACACCCTACACCCTACATGCTACACGCTACACGCTACACTCTACACCCTACACGCTACACGCTACACCCTACAAGCTAAACGCTACAAACTACACGCTACATATTACACTCTACACCCTAGCGTGTAGCGTGTAGGGTGTAGAGTGTAGCGTGTAGCATGTAGCGTGTAGGGTGTATGGTGTAGAGTGTAGCATGTAGCGTGTAGGGTGTAGAGTGTAGCGTGTAGGGTGTAGAGTGTAGCATGTAGCGTGTAGGGTGTAGGGTGTAGAGTGTAGAGTGTAGCATGTAGCGTGTAGATTGTAGGGTGTATCGTGTAGGGTGTAGAGTGTAGCATGTAGGGTGTAGGGTGTAGAGTGAAGGGTGTAGCGTGTAGAGTGTAGCGTGTAGCGTGTACGGTGTAGGGTGTAGAGTGTAGGGTGTAGCGTGTAGCGTGTAGCTTGTAGGGTGTAGAGTGTAGCGTGTAGCCTGTAGGCTGTAGCGTGTAGGGTGTAGCATGTATCGTGTAGGGTGTAGAGTGTAGCATGTAGCGTGTAGAGTGTAGGGTGTAGCGTGTAGCGTGTGTAGGGTGTAGGGTGTAGAGTGTAGCGTGTAGGGTGTAGAGTGTAGGGTGTAGGGTGTAGAGTGTAGCGTGTAGGGTGTAGCGTGTAGGATTTAGGGTGTAGGGTGTAGAGTGTAGGGTGTTGCGTGTAGGGTGTAGGGTGTAGAGTTTAGCGTGTAGCGTGCAGGGTGTAGAGTGTAGCGTATAGCGTGTAGGGTGTAGGATGTAGAGTGTAGCGTGTAGAGTGTAGAGTGTAGCGTGTAGGGTGTAGGGTGTAGCGTGTAGCGTGCAGAGTGTAGCGTGTAAGGTGTAGAGTGTAGCGTGTTGCGTGTAGGGTGTAGAGTGTAGCGTGTAGCGTGTAGAGTGTAGAGTGTAGCGTGTAGCGTGTAGAGTGTAGCGGGTAGGGTGTAGAGTGTAGCGAGTAGCGTGTAGGGTGTAGGGTGTAGAGTGTAGGGTGTAGCGTGTAGCATGTAGCGTGTAGCGTGTAGCATGTAGAGTGTAGCGTGTAGCGTGTAGGGTGTAGAGTGTAGCATGTAGGGTGTAGCGTGTAGCATGAAGCGTGTAGCGTGTAGCATGTAGAGTGTAGCGTGTAGGGTGTAGAGTGTAGCGTGTAGGGTGTAGCGTGTAGCGTGTAGCGTGCAGGGTGTAGAGTGTAGCGTATAGCGTGTAGGGTGTAGAGTGTAGGGTGTAGCAGGTAGCGTGTAGAGTGTAGCGTGTAGGGTGTAGGGTGTACAGTGTAGGGTGTAGCGTGTAGCATGTAGGGTGTAGGGTGTAGCGTGTAGCGTGTACCGTGTAGCGTATAGAGTGCAGCGTGTAGGGTGTAGAGTGTAGCGTGTAGGGTGTAGAGTGTAACATGTAGCGTGTAGGGTGTAGGGCGTAGCGTGTAGCGTGTACCGTGTAGCGTGTAGAGTGTAGTGTGTAGGGTGTAGAGTGTAGCTTGTAGGGTGTAGAGTGTAGCGTGTAGCGTGTAGCGTGTAGAGTGTAGCGTGTAGGGTGTAGCGTGTAGAGTGTAGTGTGTGGCGTGCAGGGCGTAGGGTGTAGCGTGTAGGGTGTAGGGTGTAGAGTGTAGGGTGTAGCATGTAGGGTGTAGGGTGTAGGGTGTAGCGTGTAGGGTGTAGAGTGTAGCGTGTAGGGTGTACGGTGTAGAGTGTAGGGTATAAGCTGTAGCGTTTAGCGTGTAGAGTGTAGCGTGTAGCGTGTAGCGTGTAGGGTGTAGAGTGTAGGGTGTAGAGTGTAGCGTGTAGCGTGTAGCGTGTAGGGTGTAGGGTGTAGCGTGTAGGGTGTAGCATGTAGCGTGTAGAGTGTAGCGTGTAGGGTGTACGGTGTAGAGTGTAGGGTATAAGCTGTAGCGTTTAGCGTGTAGAGTGTAGCGTGTAGCGTGTAGCGTGTAGGGTGTAGAGTGTAGGGTGTAGAGTGTAGCGTGTAGTGTGTAGCGTGTAGGGTGTAGGGTGTAGCGTGTAGGGTGTAGCATGTAGCGTGTAGCGTGTAGCATGTAGAGTAGGGTGTAGCGTGTAGTGTGTAGCGTGTAGCGCATAGCGTGTAGGGTGTAGAGTGTAGGGTGTAGCAGGTAGCGTGTAGAGTGTAGCGTGTAGGGTGTAGGGTGTACAGTGTAGGGTGTAGCGTGTAGCATGTAGGGTGTAGGGTGTAGCGTGTAGCGTGTACCGTGTAGCGTATAGAGTGCAGCGTGTAGGGTGTAGAGTTTAGCGTGTAGGGTGTAGAGTGTAACATGTAGCGTGTAGGGTGTAGGGCGTAGCGTGTAGGGTGTAGGGTGTACAGTGTAGGGTGTAGCGTGTAGCATGTAGGGTGTAGGGTGTAGCGTGTAGCGTGTACCGTGTAGCGTATAGAGTGCAGCGTGTAGGGTGTAGAGTGTAGCGTGTAGGGTGTAGAGTGTAACATGTAGCGTGTAGGGTGTAGGGCGTAGCGTGTAGCGTGTACCGTGTAGCGTGTAGAGTGTAGTGTGTAGGGTGTAGAGTGTAGCTTGTAGGGTGTAGAGTGTAGCGTGTAGCGTGTAGAGTGTAGCGTGTAGGGTGTAGCGTGTAGAGTGTAGTGTGTGGTGTGCAGGGCGTAGGGTGTAGCGTGTAGGGTGTAGGGTGTAGAGTGTAGGGTGTAGCATGTAGGGTGTAGGGTGTAGGGTGTAGCGTGTAGGGTGTAGAGTGTAGCGTGTAGGGTGTACGGTGTAGAGTGTAGGGTATAAGCTGTAGCGTTTAGCGTGTAGAGTGTAGCGTGTAGCGTGTAGCGTGTAGGGTGTAGAGTGTAGGGTGTAGAGTGTAGCGTGTAGCGTGTAGGGTGTAGGGTGTAGCGTGTAGGGTGTAGCATGTAGCGTGTAGAGTGTAGCGTGTAGGGTGTACGGTGTAGAGTGTAGGGTATAAGCTGTAGCGTTTAGCGTGTAGAGTGTAGCGTGTAGCGTGTAGCGTGTAGGGTGTAGAGTGTAGGGTGTAGAGTGTAGCGTGTAGTGTGTAGCGTGTAGGGTGTAGGGTGTAGCGTGTAGGGTGTAGCATGTAGCGTGTAGCGTGTAGCATGTAGAGTAGGGTGTAGCGTGTAGTGTGTAGCGTGTAGCGCATAGCGTGTAGAGTGTAGGGTATAGAGTGTAGCGTGTAGAGAGTAGGGAGCAGAGTGTAGAGTGTAGCGTGCATGGTGTAGGGTGTACAGTGTAGGGTGTAGGGTGTAGCGTGTAGCGTGTAGAGTGTAGGGAGTAGGGTGTAGGGTGTAGCGTGTAGGGTGTAGAGTGTAGAGTGTAGCGTATAGCATGTAGGGTGTAGGGTGTAGAGTGTAGGGTGTAGCGTGTAGAGTGTAGCGTGTAGCGTGTAGGGTGTAGGGTGTACAGTGTAGGGTGTAGGGTGTAGCGTGTAGAGTTTAGTGTGTGGCGTGCAGGGCATAGGGTGTAGCGTGTAGGGTGTAGGGTGTAGAGTGTAGGGTGTAGCATGTAGGGTGTAGGGTGTAGGGTGTAGCGTGTAGGGTGTAGAGTGTAGCATGTAGGGTGTACGGTGTAGAGTGTAGGGTATAAGCTGTAGCGTTTAGCATGTAGAGTGTAGCGTGTAGCGTGTAGCGTGTAGGGTGTAGGGTGTAGAGTGTAGAGTGTAGCGTGTAGGGTGTAGAGTGCAGCGTGTAGAGAGTAGGGTGTAGGGTGCAGAGTGTAGGGTGTAGGGTGTAGAGTGTAACGTGTAGCATGTAGGGTGTAGCGTGTAGGGTGTAGAGTGTAGGGTGTAGCGTGTAGGGTGTATCGTGTACCGTGTAGCGTGTAGGGTGTAGGGTGTAGAGTGTAGGGTGTAGCGTGTAGGGTGTAGCGTGTAGCGTGTAGTGTGTAGCGTGTAGGGTGTAGGGTGTAGAGTGTAGGATGTAGCGTGTAGGGTGTAGCGTGTATCGTGTAGTGTGTAGAGTGTAGCGTCTAGCGTGTAGCGTATAGTGTGTAGCGTGTAGCGTGGATTGTAGCGTGTAGGGTGTAGGGTGTAGGGTGTAGCGTGTAGGGTGTAGGGTGTAGGGTGTAGTGTGTAGCGTGTAGCGTGTAGAGTGTAGCATGTAGGGTGTAGCAAGTAGCGTGTTCCGTGTAGGGTGTAGCGTGTAGCGTGTAGCGTGTAGAGTGTAGCATGTAGGGTGTAGCAAGTAGCGTGTATTGTGTAGGGTGTAGAGTGTAGCGTGTAGCGTGTAGGGTGTAGGGTGTAGGGTGTAGAGTGCAGCGTGTAGAGAGTAGGGTGTAGGGTGCAGAGTGTAGGGTGTAGGGTGTAGAGTGTAACGTGTAGCATGTAGGGTGTAGCGTGTAGGGTGTAGAGTGTAGGGTGTAGCGTGTAGGGTGTATCGTGTAGCGTGTAGCGTGTAGGGTGTAGGGTGTAGAGTGTAGGGTGTAGCGTGTAGGGTGTAGCGTGTAGCGTGTAGCGTGTAGCGTGTAGGGTGTAGGGTGTAGAGTGTAGGATGTAGCGTGTAGGGTGTAGCGTGTATCGTGTAGTGTGTAGAGTGTAGCGTCTAGCGTGTAGCGTATAGTGTGTAGCGTGTAGCGTGGATTGTAGCGTGTAGGGTGTAGGGTGTAGGGTGTAGCGTGTAGGGTGTAGGGTGTAGGGTGTAGCGTGTAGCGTGTAGCGTGTAGAGTGTAGCATGTAGGGTGTAGCAAGTAGCGTGTTCCGTGTAGGGTGTAGCGTGTAGCGTGTAGGGTGTCACTTTTTACTCTGATGAAGACGCTTGAGTAGCGTCGATACGCGTGGGGTTCAGGGCTTCCTTTGTTTTTTTCCCGAGGGACAGGACTTGGGTAACTTATCTTTACAACTGCTATGGAATTACACCTATTTACTTCATGCATGGCCTGGCATTTTTCCAAGCCTTAGGACAATGGATCCTGATTCTTTGTATTTCCACAAGGCGTCTGTTTGCATACATTTATCCAAATAACTAGGATTTTGTAGTACTGCAGCATGTCTATTTCCCTGATTACCTTTCTATAGGGGTCTGCTTTCATTTGCTTACCAACTGTGCGCACGCATGCTGTGTTGAACAAAATAGGATCCATGATGTATTTCTTCCAGATACTAGGCTGGAGTATATGTTTCCTGTCATAGTACTCAGGGGGTCACAGTTGGCAGTAAACAATAGGCTTCTTATATGTAGATTTGACTAAGATTGGTGTACCCGCATACCTAGCAATTTTTTCTCTCTGGTTATTTCTCCTGTCTCACATATGCTGTAAAGTATTAGCTTCCTTCATTCCCTCGGGTAAAATTACTTATGGCCTATTCAGCCATACTAGTGTTTTAAATGTTTTTAAATGCATGTTTTGCCTGGTTCTGTTTGTGGATTACTGTTTTTGTACAATAACATTGACTATTTAACGTGGATCCCATTGGTTTGCATATCCTTTTCTTTTTGTGTTTAGTGTGTAGTGTGTAGCTTAACCCTACACGCTACACGCTACACGCTACACTCTACACCCTACACGCTACACCCTACACTCTACACCGTACACTCTACACGCTACACGCTACACCCTACACCTTACACGCTACACGCTACACTCTACACCCTACACGCTACACTCTACACTACACGCTACACGCTACACTCTACACCCTACACTCTACACGCTACACGCTACACCCTACACTCTACACGCTACACGCTACACTCTACACGCTACACGCTACATGCTACACTCTACACTCTACACCCTACACCCTACACGCTACACGCTATACTCTAAACCCTACACGCTACACTCTACACGCTACACGCTACACTCTACACTCTACACGCTACACGCTACACTCTACACCCTACACGCAACACGCTACATGCTACACCCTACACGCTACACTCTACACCCTACACTCTACACGCTACACACTACACGCTACACCCTACACGCTACACGCTACACCCTACACGCTACACGTTACACTCTACACCCTACACCCTACACGCTACACGCTACACCCTACACGCTACACTCTACACCCTACACGCTACACTCTACACCCTGCACCCTACACGCTACAATCTACACCCTACACCCTACACGCTACACGCTACACTCTACACCCTACACGCTACACCCTACACTCTACACCGTACACTCTACACGCTACACGCTACACTCTACACCCTACACGCTACGCGCTACACTCTACACCCTACACGCTACACTCTACACTCTACATGCTACACGCTACACTCTACACGCTACACGCTACACCCTACACCCTACACGCTACACGCTACACTCTACAACCTACACGCTACACGCTACACTCTACACGCAACACGCTACACTCTACACCCTACACGCTACACGCTACACGCTACACTCTACACCCTACACTCTACACGCTACACGCTACACTGTACACCCTACATGCAACACGCTACACTCTACACCCTACACGCTACACTCTACACGCTACACGCTACATGCTACACTCTACAATCTACACCATACACCCTACACGCTACACACTATACTCTACACCCTACACGCTACACTCTACACGCTACACGCTACACGCTTCACTCTACACGCTACACTCTACACCCTACACGCAACACGCTACACTCTACACCCTACACCCTACACGCTACACACTACACGCTACACGCTACACCCTACACGCTCCACGCTACACCCTACACGCTACACGTTACACTCTACACCCTACACACTACACCCTACACGCTACACGTTACACTCTACACCCTACACGCTACACTCTACACCCTGCTCCCTACACGCTACACGCTACACCCTACACGCTACACGCTACACCCTACACACTACACGTTACACTCTACACCCTACACTCTACACCCTACACTCTACACGCTACACTCTACACCCTACACTCTGCACTCTACACCCTACACCCTACACGCTACACTCTACACTCTACACCCTACACGCTACACACTACACGCTACACGCTACACCCTACACGCTACACGCTACACCCTACACGCTACACGTTACACTCTACACCCTGCACCCTACACGCTACACCCTACACGCTACACGCTACACCCTACACACTACACGTTACACTCTACACCCTACACTCTACACCCTACACTCTACACGCTACACTCTACACCCTACACTCTGCACTCTACACCCTACACCCTACACACTACACGCTACACTCTACACCCTACACGCTACACGCTACACCCTACACCCTACACCCTACACGCTACAATCTACACGCTACACCCTATACGCTAGACGCTACACTCTACACGCTACACGATACACGCTACACCCTACACGCTACACCCTACACTCTACACCCTACACCCTACACGCTACACGCTACACCCTACACGCTACACCCTACACTCTACACCCTACACCCTACACGCTACACGCTACACCCTACACGCTACACGTTACACTCTACACCCTACACCCTACACTCTACACCCTACACCCTACTCTCTACACGCTATATTCTACACCCTACACGCTACATTCTACACCCTACACGCTACACGCTACACTCTACACCCTAGACGCTACACTCTATACCCTACACTCTACACGCTACACCCTACACTCTACATGCTACACCCTACACCCTACACTCTACATGCTACACGCTACACGCTACATGCTACACGCTACACCCTACACGCTACGCGCTACACACCACCCTACACCCTACACCCTACACGCTACACGCTACACTCTACACCCTACACGCTACACCCTACACCCTACACCCTACACGCTACACGCTACACTCTACACCCTACACGCTACACCCTACACTCTACACCCTACACGCTACACCCTACACTCTACACCCTACACGCTATACGCTACACTCTACACCCTGCACGCTACACGCTACACCCTACACGCTACACTCTACACCCTACACGCTACACCCTACACTCTACACCCTACACGCTACACGCTACACTCTACACCCTACACGCTACACCCTACACTCCACACCCTACACCCTACATGCTACACGCTACACCCTACACGCTACACATTACACTCTAAACCCTACACTCTACATCCTACACCCTACACTCTACACCCTACACGCTACACTCTACACTCTACACCCTACACCCTACATGCTACACGCTACACGCTACACCCTACACTCTACACGCTACACGCTACACTCTACACGCTACACGCTACATGCTACACTCTACACTCTACACCCTACACCCTACACGCTACACGCTATACTCTACACCCTACACGCTACACTCTACACGCTACACGCTACACTCTACACTCTACACGCTACACGCTACACTCTACACCCTACACGCTACACGCTACACTCTACACCCTACACGCTACACCCTACACTCTACACCCTACACGCTACACGCTACACTCTACACCCTACACGCTATACGCTACACTCTACACCCTGCACGCTACACGCTACACCCTACACGCTACACTCTACACCCTACATGCTACACCCTACACCCTACACGCTACACGCTACACTCTACACCCTACACGCTACACCCTACACTCCACACCCTACACCCTACATGCTACACGCTACACCCTACACGCTACACATTACACTCTACACCCTACACTCTACATCCTACACCCTACACTCTACACCCTACACGCTACACTCTACACTCTACACCCTACACCCTACATGCTACACCCTACACCCTACACACTACACGCTACACTCTACACCCTACACGCTACACGCTACACCCTACACCCTACACCCTACACGCTACAATCTACACGCTACACCCTATACGCTAGACGCTACACTCTACACGCTACACGATACACGCTACACCCTACACGCTACACCCTACACTCTACACCCTACACCCTACACGCTACACGCTACACCCTACACGCTACACCCTACACTCTACACCCTACACCCTACACGCTACACGCTACACCCTACACGCTACACGTTACACTCTACACCCTACACCCTACACTCTACACCCTACACCCTACTCTCTACACGCTATATTCTACACCCTACACGCTACATTCTACACCCTACACGCTACACGCTACACTCTACACCCTAGACGCTACACTCTATACCCTACACTCTACACGCTACACCCTACACTCTACATGCTACACCCTACACCCTACACTCTACATGCTACACGCTACACGCTACATGCTACACGCTACACCCTACACGCTACGCGCTACACACCACCCTACACCCTACACCCTACACGCTACACGCTACACTCTACACCCTACACGCTACACCCTACACCCTACACCCTACACGCTACACGCTACACTCTACACCCTACACGCTACACCCTACACTCTACACCCTACACGCTACACCCTACACTCTACACCCTACACGCTATACGCTACACTCTACACCCTGCACGCTACACGCTACACCCTACACGCTACACTCTACACCCTACACGCTACACCCTACACTCTACACCCTACACGCTACACGCTACACTCTACACCCTACACGCTACACCCTACACTCCACACCCTACACCCTACATGCTACACGCTACACCCTACACGCTACACATTACACTCTAAACCCTACACTCTACATCCTACACCCTACACTCTACACCCTACACGCTACACTCTACACTCTACACCCTACACCCTACATGCTACACGCTACACGCTACACCCTACACTCTACACGCTACACGCTACACTCTACACGCTACACGCTACATGCTACACTCTACACTCTACACCCTACACCCTACACGCTACACGCTATACTCTACACCCTACACGCTACACTCTACACGCTACACGCTACACTCTACACTCTACACGCTACACGCTACACTCTACACCCTACACGCTACACGCTACACTCTACACCCTACACGCTACACCCTACACTCTACACCCTACACGCTACACGCTACACTCTACACCCTACACGCTATACGCTACACTCTACACCCTGCACGCTACACGCTACACCCTACACGCTACACTCTACACCCTACATGCTACACCCTACACCCTACACGCTACACGCTACACTCTACACCCTACACGCTACACCCTACACTCCACACCCTACACCCTACATGCTACACGCTACACCCTACACGCTACACATTACACTCTACACCCTACACTCTACATCCTACACCCTACACTCTACACCCTACACGCTACACTCTACACTCTACACCCTACACCCTACATGCTACACGCTACACGCTACACCCTACACTCTACACGCTACATGCTACACGCTACACGCTACACCCTACACTCTACACGCTACACGCTACACTCTACACCCTACACGCTACACCCCACACCCTACACCCTACATGCTACACGCTACACCCTACACGCTACACATTACACTCTAAACCCTACACTCTACATCCTACACCCTACACTCTACACCCTACACGCTACACTCTACACTCTACACCCTACACCCTACATGCTACACGCTACACGCTACACCCTACACTCTACACGCTACACGCTACACTCTACACCCTACACGCTACACCCCACACCCTACACCCTACATGCTACACGCTACACCCTACACGCTACACATTACACTCTAAACCCTACACTCTACATCCTACACCCTACACTCTACACCCTACACGCTACACTCTACACTCTACACCCTACACCCTACATGCTACACGCTACACGCTACACCCTACACTCTACACGCTACACGCTACACTCTACACGCTACACGCTACATGCTACACTCTACACTCTACACCCTACACCCTACACGCTACACGCTATGCTCTACACCCTACACGCTACACTCTACACGCTACACCCTACACGCTATACTCTGCACGCTACACGCTACACTCTACACCATACACGCTACACCCTACACTCTACACCCTACACCCTACACGCTATACCCGACACCCTACACCCTACATGCTTCACCCTACACGCTACACTCTACACTCTACACCCTACTCCCTACACGCTACATGCTACACCCTACACGCTAAACTCTACACCCTGCACTCTACACGCTACACACTACACGCTACACGCTACACCCTACACGCTACACGCTACACCCTACACGCTACACGTTACACTCTACACCCTACACCCTACACGCTACACGCTACACCCTACACGCTACACGTTACACCCTACACCCTACACGCTACACTCTACACCCTGCACCCTACACGCTACAATCTACACCCTACACCCTACACGCTACACGCTACACGCTACACGCTACACGCTACACCCTACACGCTACACCCTACACTCTACACCGTACACTCTACACGCTACACGCTACACTCTACACCCTACACCCTACACGCTACGCGCTACACTCTACACCCTACACGCTACACTCTACACTCTACATGCTACACGCTACACTCTACACTCTACACGCTACACGCTACACCCTACACCCTACACGCTACACGCTACACTCTACAACCTACACGCTACACGCTACACGCTACACTCTACACGCAACACGCTACACTCTACACCCTACACTCTACACGCTACACGCTACACTCTACACCCTACACTCTACACGCTACACGCTACACTGTACACCCTACATGCAACACGCTACACTCTACACCCTACACGCTACACTCTACACGCTACACGCTACATGCTACACTCTACACTCTACACCATACACCCTACACGCTACACACTATACTCTACACCCTACACGCTACACTCTACACGCTACACGCTACACGCTACACTCTACACGCTACACTCTACACCCTACACGCAACACGCTACACTCTACACCCTACACCCTACACGCTACACACTACACGCTACACGCTACACCCTACACGCTACACGCTACACCCTACACGCTACACGTTACACTCTACACCCTACACCCTACACACTACACCCTACACGCTACACGTTACACTCTACACCCTACACTCTACACTCTACACCCTGCTCCCTACACGCTACACGCTACACCCTACACGCTACACGCTACACCGTACACACTACACGTTACACTCTACACCCTACACTCTACACCCTACACTCTACACGCTACACTCTACACCCTACACTCTGCACTCTACACCCTACACCCTACACGCTACACGCTACACCCTATACGCTAGACGCTACACTCTACACGCTACACGATACACGCTACACCCTACACGCTACACCCTACACTCTACACCCTACACCCTACATGCTACACGCTACACCCTACACGCTACACGTTACACTCTACACCCTACACCCTACACTCTACACCCTACACCCTACTCTCTACACGCTATATTCTACACCCTACATGCTACACTCTACACCCTACACGCTACACGCTACACTCTACACCCTAGACGCTACACTCTATACCCTACACTCTACACGCTACACCCTACAACCCTACACTCTACATGCTACACCCTACACCCTACACTCTACATGCTACACGCTACACGCTACATGCTACACGCTACACCCTACACGCTACACGCTACACACTACATGCTACACCCTACACCCTACACCCTACACGCTACACGCTACACTCTACACCCTACACGCTACACCCTACACCCTACACCCTACACGCTACACTCTACACCCTACACGCTACACCCTACACTCTACACCCTACACGCTACACCCTACACTCTACACCCTACACGCTATACGCTACACTCTACACCCTGCACGCTACACGCTACACCCTACACGCTACACTCTACACCCTACACGCTACACCCTACACTCTACACCCTACACGCTACACGCTACACTCTACACCCTACACGCTACACCCTACACTCCACACCCTACACCCTACATGCTACACGCTACACCCTACACGCTACACATTACACTCTAAACCCTACACTCTACATCCTACACCCTACACTCTACACCCTACACGCTACACTCTACACTCTACACCCTACACCCTACATGCTACACGCTACACGCTACACTCTACACCCTACACGCTACACGCTACACCCTACAAGCTAAACGCTACAAACTACACGCTACATATTACACTCTACACCCTAGCGTGTAGCGTGTAGGGTGTAGAGTGTAGCGTGTAGCATGTAGCGTGTAGGGTGTATGGTGTAGAGTGTAGCATGTAGCGTGTAGGGTGTAGAGTGTAGCGTGTAGGGTGTAGAGTGTAGCATGTAGCGTGTAGGGTGTAGGGTGTAGAGTGTAGAGTGTAGCATGTAGCGTGTAGATTGTAGGGTGTATCGTGTAGGGTGTAGAGTGTAGCATGTAGGGTGTAGGGTGTAGAGTGAAGGGTGTAGCGTGTAGAGTGTAGCGTGTAGCGTGTACGGTGTAGGGTGTAGAGTGTAGGGTGTAGCGTGTAGCGTGTAGCTTGTAGGGTGTAGAGTGTAGCGTGTAGCGTGTAGGCTGTAGCGTGTAGGGTGTAGCATGTATCGTGTAGGGTGTAGAGTGTAGCATGTAGCGTGTAGAGTGTAGGGTGTAGCGTGTAGCGTGTGTAGGGTGTAGGGTGTAGGGTGTAGCGTGTAGCGTGTAGGGTGTAGAGTGTAGGGTGTAGGGTGTAGAGTGTAGCGTGTAGGGTGTAGCGTGTAGGATTTAGGGTGTAGGGTGTAGAGTGTAGGGTGTTGCGTGTAGGGTGTAGGGTGTAGAGTGTAGCGTGTAGCGTGCAGGGTGTAGAGTGTAGCGTATAGCGTGTAGGGTGTAGGATGTAGAGTGTAGCGTGTAGGGTGTAGAGTGTAGCGTGTAGAGTGTAGCATGTAGCGTGTAGGGTGTAGAGTGTAGAGTGTAGCATGTAGGGTGAAGCATGTAGGGTGTAGGGTGTCGGGTATAGCGTGTAGGGTGTAGGGTGTAGAGTGTAGGGTGTAGCGTGTATGGTGTAGAGTGTAGCGTGTAGCGTGTAGAGTGTAGCGTGTAGGGTGTAGGGTGTAGCGTGTAGCGTGCAGAGTGTAGCGTGTAAGGTGTAGAGTGTAGCGTGTTGCGTGTAGGGTGTAGAGTGTAGCGTGTAGCGTGTAGAGTGTAGCGTGTAGCGTGTAGAGTGTAGAGTGTAGCGTGTAGGGTGTAGAGTATAGCGTGTAGCGTGTAGAGTGTAGGGTGTAGAGTGTAGGGTGTAGCGTGTAGGGTGTAGAGTGTAGCGTGTAGGGTGTAGGGTGTAGGGTGTAGAGTGTAGCGTGTAGGGTGTAGAGTGTAGGGTGTAGCGTGTAGGGTGTAGAGTGTAGCGTGTAGCGTGTAGCGTGTAGGGTGTAGGGTGTAGCGTGTAGGGTGTAGAGTGTAGCGTGTAGCGTGTAGGGTGTAGGCTGTAGGGTGTAGCGTGTAGTGTGTAGAGTGTAGCGTGTAGCGTGTAGGGTGTAGCGTGTAGCATGTATCGTGTAGCGTGTAGCATGTAGAGTGTAGGGTGTAGGGTGTATGGTGTAGCATGTAGAGTGTAGGGTGTAGGGTGTAGCGTGTAGAGTGTAGGGTATAGAGTGTAGCGTGTAGAGAGTAGGGTGTAGAGTGTAGAGTGTAGCGTGTAGGGTGTAGAGTGTAGCGTGTAGAGTGTATTGTGTAGAATGTAGAGTGTAGCATGTAGCGTGTAGAGTGTAGGGTGTAGAGTGTAGCGTGTAGGGTGTAGAGTGTAGCGTGTAGAGTGTAGCGTGTAGGGTGTAGCGTGTCGGGTGTAGCATGTAGGGTGTAGGGTGTAGGGTGTAGCATGTAGGGTGTAGAGTGTAGCGTGTAGGGTGTACGGTGTAGAGTGTAGGGTATAAGCTGTAGCGTTTAGCGTGTTGGGTGTAGCGTGTAGCGTGTAGGGTGTAGAGTGTAGCGTGTAGGGTGTAGAGTATAGCATGTAGAGAGTAGGGTGTAGGGTGTAGGGTGTAGAGTGTAACGTGTAGCGTGTAGGGTGTAGCGTGTAGCGTGTAGGGTGTAGGGTGTAGGGTGTAGAGTGTAGGGTGAAGGGTGTAGCGTGTAGCGTGTAGCGTGTAGGGTGTAGGGTGTAGATTGTAGCGTGTAGGGTGTAGCATGTAGCGTGTAGGTTGTAGGGTGTAGAGTGTAGAGTGTAGCGTGTAGGGTGAAGCATGTAGGGTGTAGGGTGTCGGGTATAGCGTGTAGGGTGTAGGGTGTAGGGTGTAGAGTGTAAAGTGTAGCATGTAGGGTGTAGGGTGTAGCGTGTAGCGTGTAGAGTGTAGCGTGTAGGGTGTACGGTGTAGAGAGTATGGTATAAGCTGTAGCGTGTAGAGTGTAGCGTGTAGCGTGTAGCGTGTAGCGTGTAGCGTGTAGGGTGTAGAGTGTAGGGTGTAGAGTGTAGCGTGTAGCGTGTAGCGTGTAGGGTGTAGAGTGTAGCGTGTAGGGTGTAGCATGTAGCGTGTAGCATGTAGCATGTAGAGTAGGGTGTAGGGTGTAGGGTGTAGAGTGTAGTGTGTAGAGTGTAGAGTGTAGCGTGTAGAGTGTAAAGTGTAGCGTGTAGGGTGTAGCGTGTAGTGTGTAGCGTGTAGCGCGTAGCGTGTAGAGTGTAGGGTATAGAGTGTAGCGTGTAGAGAGTAGGCAGCAGAGTGTAGAGTGTAGCGTGCAGGGTGTAGGGTGTACAGTGTAGGGTGTAGGGTGTAGCGTGTAGCGTGTACAGTGTAGGGAGTAGGGTGTAGGGTGTAGCGTGTAGGGTGTAGAGTGTAGCGTGTAGCGTGTAGCGTGTAGGGTGTAGCGTGTAGCGTGTAGGGTGTAGCGTGTATCATGTACCGTGTAGCGTGTAGCATGTAGAGTAGGGTGTAGGGTGTAGAGTGTAGCATGTAGGGTGTAGGGTGTAGAGTGTAGGGTGTAGCATGTAGGGTGTAGGGTGTAGGGTGTAGCGTGCAGGGTGTAGAGTGTAGCATGTAGGGTGTAGGGTGTAGAGTGTAGGGTGTAGCATGTAGGGTGTAGGGTGTAGGGTGTAGCGTGTAGAGTGTAGGGAGTAGGGTGTAGGGTGTAGCGTGTAGGGTGTGGAGTGTAGCGTGTAGCGTGTAGGGTGTAGCGTGTAGCGTGTAGGGTGTAGCGTGTATCATGTACCGTGTAGAGTGTAGCGGGTAGGGTGTAGAGTGTAGCGAGTAGCGTGTAGGGTGTAGGGTGTAGAGTGTAGGGTGTAGCGTGTAGGGTGTAGAGTGTAGCGTGTAGGGTGTAGGGTGTAGGGTGTAGAGTGTAGCGTGTAGGGTGTAGCGTGTAGCATGTAGCGTGTAGCGTGTAGCATGTAGAGTGTAGCGTGTAGGGTGTAGAGTGTAGCGTGTAGGGTGTAGCGTGTAGCGTGTAGCGTGCAGGGTGTAGAGTGTAGCGTATAGCGTGTAGGGTGTAGGGTGTAGAGTGTAGGGTGTAGCGTGTAGAGTGTAGCGTGTAGCGTGTAGGGTGTAGGGTGTACAGTGTAGGGTGTAGGGTGTAGCGTGTAGAGTGTAGTGTGTGGCGTGCAGGGCATAGGGTGTAGCGTGTAGGGTGTAGGGTGTAGAGTGTAGGGTGTAGCATGTAGGGTGTAGGGTGTAGGGTGTAGCGTGTAGGGTGTAGAGTGTAGCATGTAGGGTGTACGGTGTAGAGTGTAGGGTATAAGCTGTAGCGTTTAGCGTGTAGAGTGTAGCGTGTAGCGTGTAGCGTGTAGGGTGTAGGGTGTAGAGTGTAGAGTGTAGCGTGTAGGGTGTAGAGTGTAGCGTGTAGAGAGTAGGGTGCAGGGTGTAGAGTGTAGGGTGTAGGGTGTAGAGTGTAACGTGTAGCGTGTAGGGTGTAGCGTGTAAGGTGTAGAGTGTAGGGTGTAGCGTGTAGGGTGTAGCGTGTAGCGTGTAGCATGTAGGGTGTAGGGTGTAGAGTGTAGGGTGTAGCGTGTAGGATGTAGCGTGTAGCGTGTAGCGTGTAGCGTGTAGGGTGTAGGGTGTAGAGTGTAGGGTGTAGCGTGTAGGGTTTAGCGTGTAGCGTGTAGAGTGTAGCGTCTAGCGTGTAGCGTATAGTGTGTAGCGTGTAGCGTGTAGATTGTAGCGTGTAGGGTGTAGGGTGTAGGGTGTAGCGTGTAGCGTGTAGGGTGTAGGGTGTAGGGTGTAGGGTGTACCGTGTAGGGTGTAGTGTGTAGCGTGTAGAGTGTAGCATGTAGGGTGTAGCAAGTAGCGTGTATTGTGTAGGGTGTAGTGTAGCGTGTAGCGTGTAGGGTGTCACTTTTTCCTCTGATGAAGACGCTTGAGTAGTGTCGATACGCATGGGGTTCAGGGCTTCCTTTGTTTTTTTCCCGATTGACAGGACTTGGGTAACTTATCTTTACAACTGCTATGGAATTACACCTATTTACTTCATGCATGGCCTGGCATTTTTCCAAGCCTTAGGACAATGGATCCTGATTCTTTGTATTTCCACAAGGCGTCTGTATGCATACATTTATCCAAATAACTAGGATTTTGTAGTACTGCAGCATATCTATTTCCCTGATTACCTTTCTATAGGGGTCTGCTTTCATTTGCTTACCAACTGTGCGCACGCATGCTGTGTTGAACAAAATAGGATCCATGATGTATTTCTTCCAGATACTAGGCTGGAGTATATGTTTCCTGTCATAGTACTCAGGGGGTCACAGTTGGCAGTAAACAATAGGCTTCTTATATGTAGATTTGACTAAGATTGGTGTACCCGCATACCTAGCAATTTTTTCTCTCTGGTTATTTCTCCTGTCTCACATATGCTGTAAAGTATTAGCTTCCTTCATTCCCTCGGGTAAAATTACTTATGGCCTATTCAGCCATACTAGTGTTTTAAATGTTTTTTTATTTTTTTTTTGCCTGGTTGTTTGTGGATTACTATTTTTGTACAATAAAATTGACTATTTAACGTGGATCCCATTGGTTTGCATATCCTTTTCTTTTTGTGTTTAGTGTGTAGTGTGTAGCTTAACCCTACACGCTACACGCTACACTCTACACCCTACACGCTACACCCTACACTCTACACCGTACACTCTACACGCTACACGCTACACTCTACACCCTACACCCTACACGCTACACGCTACACTCTACACCCTACACGCTACACGCTACACTCTACACTCTACACGCTACACGCTACACTCTACACCCTACACTCTACACGCTACACGCTACACGCTACACCCTACACTCTACACGCTACACGCTACACTCTACACGCTACACGCTACATGCTACACTCTACACTCTACACCCTACACCCTACACGCTACACGCTATACTCTACACCCTACACGCTACACTCTACACGCTACACGCTACACTCTACACTCTACACGCTACACGCTACACTCTACACCCTACACGCAACACGCTACACTCTACACCCTACACGCTACACTCTGCACGCTACACGCTACACCCTACACGCTATACTCTGCACGCTACACGCTACACTCTACACCCTACACGCTACACTCTACACCCTGCACCCTACACGCTACACGCTACATCCTACATGCTACACGCTACACGCAACACGCTACACTCTACACCCTACACGTTACACTCTACACCCTACACTCTACACCCTACACTCTACACGCTACACTCTACACCCTACACTCTACACTCTACACCCTACACCCTACACGCTACACGCTACACTCTACACCCTACACCCTACAAGCTACACGCTACACCCTACACCCTACAAGCTACAATCTACACCCTACACCCTACACGCTACACGCTACACCCTACACTCTACACCCTACACCCTACACGCTACAAACTATACTCTACACCCTACACGCTACACCCTACACGCAACACGCTACACTCTACACCCTACACGCTACACTCTGCACGCTACACGCTACACCCTACACCCTACACGCTACACTCTACACGCTACACTCTACACCATACACGCTACACCCTACACTCTACACCCTACACCCTACACGCTATACCCGACACCCTACACTCTGCATGCTTCACACTACACGCTACACTCTACACTATACACCCTACACCCTACACGCTACATGCTACACCCTACACGCTACACTCTACACCCTACACCCTACACGCTACACACTACACGCTACACGCTACACCCTACACACTACACGTTACACTCTACACCCTACACTCTGCACTCTACACCCTACACCCTACACGCTACACGCTACAATCTACACCCTACACGCTACACGCTACACCCTACACCCTACACCCTACACGCTACAATCTACACGCTACACGCTACACCCTATACGCTAGACGCTACACTCTACACGCTACACGATACACGCTACACCCTACACACTACACCCTACACTCTACACCCTACACCCTACACGCTACACGCTACACGCTACACCCTACACGCTACACCCTACACTCTACACCCTACACCCTACACGCTACACGCTACACCCTACACGCTACACGTTACACTCTACACCCTACACCCTACACTCTACACCCTACACCCTACTCTCTACACGCTATATTCTACACCCTACACGCTACACTCTACACCCTACACGCTACACGCTACACTCTACACCCTAGACGCTACACTCTATACCCTACACTCTACACGCTACACCCTACACCCTACACTCTACATGCTACACCCTACACCCTACACCCTACACTCTACATGCTACACGCTACACGCTACATGCTACACGCTACACCCTACACGCTACACGCTACACACTACACGCTACACCCTACACCCTACACCCTACACGCTACACACTACACTCTACACCCTACACGCTACACCCTACACCCTACACCCTACACCCTACATGCTACACTCTACACCCTACACGGTACACCCTACAATCTACACGCTACATGCTACACTCTACACTCTACACCCTACACCCTACACGCTACATGCTACACTCTACACCCTACACGCTACACTCTACACCCTACACGCTACATGCTACACTCTACACCATACACCCTACACGCTACATGCTACACGCTACACTCTACACCCTACACGCTACACGCTAGGGTGTAGAGTGTAATATGTAGCGTGTAGTTTGTAGCGTTTAGCTTGTAGGGTGTAGCGTTTAGCGTGTAGGGTGTAGAGTGTAGCGTGTAGCGTGTAGCATGTAGGGTGTAGGGTGTACAGTGTAGAGTGTAGCGTGTAGGGTGTAGAGTGTAGGGTGTAGGATGTAGAGTGTAGGGTTTAGAGTGTAATGTGTAGCGTGTAGGGTGTAGCGTGTAGCATGTAGCGTGTAGGGTGTGGAGTGTAGGGTGTAGCGTGTAGGGTGTAGAGTGTAGCGTGTAGCGTGTAGGGTGTAGAGTGTAGGGTGTAGCGTGTAGGGTGTAGAGTGTAGCGTGTAGGGTGTAGCGTGTAGCGTGCAGGGTGTAGAGTGTAGCGTATAGCGTGTAGGGTGTAGAGTGTAGGGTGTAGCGTGTAGGGTGTAGAGTGTAGGGTTTAGCGTGTAGGGTGTAGAGTGTAGCGTGTAGCGTGTAGGGTGTAGGGTGTAGCGTGTAGGGTGTAGAGTGTAGCGTGTAGCGTGTAGGGTGTAGGGTGTAGCATGTAGTGTGTAGCGTGAAGCGTGTAGGGTGTAGCGTGTAGCATGTAGCGTGTAGCGTGTAGCATGTAGAGTGTAGGGTGTAGGGTGTAGCATGTAGAGTGTAGGGTGTAGGGTGTAGCGTGTAGAGTGTAGGGTATAGAGTGTAGCGTCTAGGGTGTAGAGTGTAGCGTGTAGCGTGTAGGGTGTAGAGTGTAGCGTGTAGGGTGTAGAATATAGCGTGTAGAGAGTAGGGTGTAGGGTGTAGAGTGTAGGGTGTAGGGTGTAGAGTGTAATGTGTAGCGTGTAGGGTGTAGCGTGTAGCGTGTAGGGTGTAGGGTGTAGAGTGTAGGGTATAGCGTGTAGGGTGTAGCGTGTAGGGTGTAGGGTGTAGAGTGTAGGGTGTAGCGTGTAGGGTGTAGCGTGTATCGTGTAGCGTGTAGAGTGTAGCGTCTAGCGTATAGGGTGTAGCGTGTAGCGTGTAGATTGTAGCGTGTAGGGTGTAGGGTGTAGGGTGTAGCGTGTAGCGTGTAGGGTGTAGAGTGTAGCGTGTAGTGTGTAGGGTGTAGGGTGTAGAGTGCAGAGTGTAGGGTGTAGAGTGTAGCGTGTAGAGTGTAGGGTGTAGAGTGTAGGGTGTAGAGTGTAACGTGTAGTGTGTAGGGTGTAGCGTGTAGCGTGTAGGGTGTAGCGTGTAGCGTGTAGGGTGCAGGGTGTAGAGTGTAACGTGTAGCGTGTAGGGTGTAGCGTGTAGCGTGTAGTGTGTAGCGTGTAGGGTGTAGAGTGTAGCGTGTAGGGTGTAGGGTGTAGAGTGCAGAGTGTAGGGTGTAGAGTGTAGCGTGTAGAGTGTAGGGTGTAGAGTGTAGGGTGTAGAGTGTAACGTGTAGTGTGTAGGGTGTAGCGTGTAGCGTGTAGGGTGTAGCGTGTAGCGTGTAGGGAGCAGGGTGTAGAGTAACGTGTAGCGTGTAGGGTGTAGTGTGTAGGGTGTAGGGTGTAGAGTGTAACGTGTAGCGTGTAGGGTGTAGCGTGTAGGGTGTAGCGTGTAGCGTGTAGTGTGTAGCGTGTAGGGTGTAGGGTGTAGAGTGTAGCGTGTTGCGTGTAGGGTGTAGAGTGTAGCGTGTAGAGTGTAGCGTGTAGCGTGTAGCGTGTAGAGTGTAGCGTGTAGGGTGTAGAGTATAGTGTGTAGCGTGTAGGGTGTATGGTGTAGAGTGTAGAGTGTAGCATGTAGCGTGTAGCGTGTAGAGTGTAGCGTGTAGGGTGTAGAGTGTAGCGTGTTGCATGTAGGGTGTACAGTGTAGCGTGTAGCGTGTAGAGTGTAGGGTGTAGAGTGTAGCGTGTAGCGTGTAGAGTGTAGGGTGTAGAGTGTAGCGTGTTGCATGTAGAGTGTAGCGTGTAGCGTGTAGGTTGTAGAGTGTAGCGTGTAGCGTGTAGGGTGTAGGGTGTAGCGTGTAGCGTGTAGAGTGTAGAGTGTAGCGTGTAGCATGTAGAGTGTAGAGTGTAGCGTGTAGGGTGTAGAGTGTAGCGCGTAGCGTGTAGGGTGTAGGGTGTAGAGTGTAGCGTGTAGAGTGTACGGTGTAGAGTGTAGGGTGTAGCGTGTAGGGTGTAGAGTGTAGCGTGTAGCGTGTAGGGTGTAGGGTGTAGATTGTAGCGTGTAGGGTGCAGGGTGTAGAGTGTAGCTTGTAGGGTGTAGAGTGTAACGTGTAGCGTGTAGGGTGTAGCGTGTAGCGTGTAGGGTGTAGGGTGTAGAGTGTAACGTGTAGCGTGTAGGGTGTAGCGTGTAGCGTGTAGGGTGTAGCGTGTAGCGTGTAGTGTGTAGCGTGTAGAGTGTAGGGTGGAGTGTAGCGTGTAGGGTGTAGCATGTAGCGTGTAGGGTGTAGGGTGTTGAGTGTAGAGTGTAGCGTTTAGGGTGAAGCATGTAGGGTGTAGGGTGTCGGGTAGAGCGTGTAGGGTGTAGGGTGTAGAGTGTAGGGTGTAGCGTGTATCGTGTAGCGTGTAGAGTGTAGCGTCTAGCGTATAGGGTGTAGCGAGTAGCGTGTAGATTGTAGCGTGTAGGGTGTAGGGTGTAGCGTGTAGCGTGTAGGGTGTAGATTGTAGCGTGTAGCGTGTAGGGTTTAGCGTGTAGCGTGTAGAGTGTAGCGTCTAGCGTGTAGCGTATAGTGTGTAGCGTGTAGCGTGTAGATTGTAGCGTGTAGGGTGTAGGGTGTAGCGTGTAGCGTGTAGGGTGTAGGGTGTAGGGTGTAGGGTGTACCGTGTAGGGTGTAGTGTGTAGCGTGTAGAGTGTAGCATGTAGGGTGTAGCAAGTAGCGTGTATTGTGTAGGGTGTAGTGTAGCGTGTAGCGTGTAGGGTGTCACTTTTTCCTCTGATGAAGACGCTTGAGTAGTGTCGATACGCATGGGGTTCAGGGCTTCCTTTGTTTTTTTCCCGATTGACAGGACTTGGGTAACTTATCTTTACAACTGCTATGGAATTACACCTATTTAGTTCATGCATGGCCTGGCATTTTTCCAAGCCTTAGGACAATGGATCCTGATTCTTTGTATTTCCACAAGGCGTCTGTATGCATACATTTATCCAAATAACTAGGATTTTGTAGTACTGCAGCATATCTATTTCCCTGATTACCTTTCTATAGGGGTCTGCTTTCATTTGCTTACCAACTGTGCGCACGCATGCTGTGTTGAACAAAATAGGATCCATGATGTATTTCTTCCAGATACTAGGCTGGAGTATATGTTTCCTGTCATAGTACTCAGGGGGTCACAGTTGGCAGTAAACAATAGGCTTCTTATATGTAGATTTGACTAAGATTGGTGTACCCGCATACCTAGCAATTTTTTCTCTCTGGTTATTTCTCCTGTCTCACATATGCTGTAAAGTATTAGCTTCCTTCATTCCCTCGGGTAAAATTACTTATGGCCTATTCAGCCATACTAGTGTTTTAAATGTTTTTTTATTTTTTTTTTGCCTGGTTCTGTTTGTGGATTACTACTTTTGTACAATAAAATTGACTATTTAACGTGGATCCCATTGGTTTGCATATCCTTTTCTTTTTGTGTTTAGTGTGTAGTGTGTAGCTTAACCCTACACGCTACACGCTACACGCTACACTCTACACCCTACACGCTACACCCTACACTCTACACCGTACACTCTACACGCTACACTCTACACCCTACACCCTACACGCTACACGCTACACTCTACACCCTACACGCTACACGCTACACTCTACACTCTACACGCTACACGCTACACTCTACACCCTACACTCTACACGCTACACGCTACACGCTACACCCTACACTCTACACGCTACACGCTACACTCTACACGCTACACGCTACATGCTACACTCTACACTCTACACCCTACACCCTACACGCTACACGCTATACTCTACACCCTACACGCTACACTCTACACGCTACACGCTACACTCTACACTCTACACGCTACACGCTACACTCTACACCCTACACGCAACACGCTACACTCTACACCCTACACGCTACACTCTGCACGCTACACGCTACACCCTACACGCTATACTCTGCACGCTACACGCTACACTCTACACCCTACACGCTACACTCTACACCCTGCACCCTACACGCTACACGCTACATCCTACATGCTACACGCTACACGCTACACTCTACACCCTACACGTTACACTCTACACCCTACACTCTACACCCTACACTCTACACGCTACACTCTACACCCTACACTCTACACTCTACACCCTACACCCTACACGCTACACGCTACACTCTACACCCTACACCCTACACGCTACACGCTACACCCTACACCCTACAAGCTACAATCTACACCCTACACCCTACACGCTACACGCTACACCCTACACTCTACACCCTACACCCTACACGCTACACACTATACTCTACACCCTACACGCTACACCCTACACGCAACACGCTACACTCTACACCCTACACGCTACACTCTGCACGCTACACGCTACACCCTACACCCTACACGCTACACTCTACACGCTACACTCTACACCATACACGCTACACCCTACACTCTACACCCTACACCCTACACGCTATACCCGACACCCTACACTCTGCATGCTTCACACTACACGCTACACTCTACACTATACACCCTACACCCTACACGCTACATGCTACACCCTACACGCTACACTCTACACCCTACACCCTACACGCTACACACTACACGCTACACGCTACACCCTACACACTACACGTTACACTCTACACCCTACACTCTGCACTCTACACCCTACACCCTACACGCTACACGCTACAATCTACACCCTACACGCTACACGCTACACCCTACACCCTACACCCTACATGCTACAATCTACACGCTACACGCTACACCCTATACGCTAGACGCTACACTCTACACGCTACACGATACACGCTACACCCTACACACTACACCCTACACTCTACACCCTACACCCTACACGCTACACGCTACACGCTACACCCTACACGCTACACCCTACACTCTACACCCTACACCCTACACGCTACACGCTACACCCTACACGCTACACGTTACACTCTACACCCTACACCCTACACTCTACACCCTACACCCTACTCTCTACACGCTATATTCTACACCCTACACGCTACACTCTACACCCTACACGCTACACGCTACACTCTACACCCTAGACGCTACACTCTATACCCTACACTCTACACGCTACACCCTACACCCTACACTCTACATGCTACACCCTACACCCTACACTCTACATGCTACACGCTACACGCTACATGCTACACGCTACACCCTACACGCTACACGCTACACACTACACGCTACACCCTACACCCTACACCCTACACGCTACACACTACACTCTACACCCTACACGCTACACCCTACACCCTACACCCTACACCCTACATGCTACACTCTACACCCTACACGGTACACCCTACAATCTACACGCTACATGCTACACTCTACACTCTACACCCTACACCCTACACGCTACATGCTACACTCTACACCCTACACGCTACACTCTACACCCTACACGCTACATGCTACACTCTACACCATACACCCTACACGCTACATGCTACACGCTACACTCTACACCCTACACGCTACACGCTAGGGTGTAGAGTGTAATATGTAGCGTGTAGTTTGTAGCGTTTAGCTTGTAGGGTGTAGCGTTTAGCGTGTAGGGTGTAGAGTGTAGCGTGTAGCGTGTAGCATGTAGGGTGTAGGGTGTAGAGTGTAGAGTGTAGCGTGTAGGGTGTAGAGTGTAGGGTGTAGGATGTAGAGTGTAGGGTTTAGAGTGTAATGTGTAGCGTGTAGGGTGTAGCGTGTAGCATGTAGGGTGTAGGGTGTGGAGTGTAGGGTGTAGCGTGTAGGGTGTAGAGTGTAGCGTGTAGCGTGTAGGGTGTAGAGTGTAGGGTGTAGCGTGTAGGGTGTAGAGTGTAGCGTGTAGGGTGTAGCGTGTAGCGTGCAGGGTGTAGAGTGTAGCGTATAGCGTGTAGGGTGTAGAGTGTAGGGTGTAGCGTGTAGGGTGTAGAGTGTAGGGTTTAGCGTGTAGGGTGTAGAGTGTAGCGTGTAGCGTGTAGGGTGTAGGGTGTAGGGTGTAGCGTGTAGGGTGTAGAGTGTAGCGTGTAGCGTGTAGGGTGTAGGGTGTAGCATGTAGTGTGTAGCGTGTAGCGTGTAGGGTGTAGCGTGTAGCATGTAGCGTGTAGCGTGTAGCAT
The DNA here is from genome assembly GCF_051348905.1 of Ranitomeya variabilis. Classification (NCBI taxonomy): domain Eukaryota; kingdom Metazoa; phylum Chordata; class Amphibia; order Anura; family Dendrobatidae; genus Ranitomeya; species Ranitomeya variabilis. The sequence goes on along the minus strand of NW_027507935.1, from coordinate 895,373 downwards.
GTAGAGTGTAGGGTGTAGGGTGTAGCATGTAGAGTGTAGGGTGTAGGGTGTAGCGTGTAGAGTGTAGGGTATAGAGTGTAGCGTCTAGGGTGTAGAGTGTAGCGTGTAGCGTGTAGGGTGTAGAGTGTAGCGTGTAGGGTGTAGAATATAGCGTGTAGAGAGTAGGGTGTAGGGTGTAGAGTGTAGGGTGTAGGGTGTAGAGTGTAATGTGTAGCGTGTAGGGTGTAGCGTGTAGCGTGTAGGGTGTAGGGTGTAGAGTGTAGGGTATAGCGTGTAGGGTGTAGCGTGTAGCGTGTAGGGTGTAGGGTGTAGAGTGTAGGGTGTAGCGTGTAGGGTGTAGCGTGTATCGTGTAGCGTGTAGAGTGTAGCGTCTAGCGTATAGGGTGTAGCGTGTAGCGTGTAGATTGTAGCGTGTAGGGTGTAGGGTGTAGGGTGTAGCGTGTAGCGTGTAGGGTGTAGAGTGTAGCGTGTAGTGTGTAGGGTGTAGGGTGTAGAGTGCAGAGTGTAGGGTGTAGAGTGTAGCGTGTAGAGTGTAGGGTGTAGAGTGTAGGGTGTAGAGTGTAACGTGTAGTGTGTAGGGTGTAGCGTGTAGCGTGTAGGGTGTAGCGTGTAGCGTGTAGGGTGCAGGGTGTAGAGTGTAACGTGTAGCTTGTAGGGTGTAGCGTGTAGCGTGTAGTGTGTAGCGTGTAGGGTGTAGGGTGTAGAGTGTAGCGTGTAGGGTGTAGGGTGTAGAGTGCAGAGTGTAGGGTGTAGAGTGTAGCGTGTAGAGTGTAGGGTGTAGAGTGTAGGGTGTAGAGTGTAACGTGTAGTGTGTAGGGTGTAGCGTGTAGCGTGTAGGGTGTAGCGTGTAGCGTGTAGGGAGCAGGGTGTAGAGTGTAACGTGTAGCGTGTAGGGTGTAGTGTGTAGGGTGTAGGGTGTAGAGTGTAACGTGTAGCGTGTAGGGTGTAGCGTGTAGCGTGTAGGGTGTAGCGTGTAGCGTGTAGTGTGTAGCGTGTAGGGTGTAGGGTGTAGAGTGTAGCGTGTTGCGTGTAGGGTGTAGAGTGTAGCGTGTAGAGTGTAGCGTGTAGCGTGTAGCGTGTAGAGTGTAGCGTGTAGGGTGTAGAGTATAGTGTGTAGCGTGTAGGGTGTATGGTGTAGAGTGTAGAGTGTAGCATGTAGCGTGTAGCGTGTAGAGTGTAGCGTGTAGGGTGTAGAGTGTAGCGTGTTGCATGTAGGGTGTACAGTGTAGCGTGTAGCGTGTAGAGTGTAGGGTGTAGAGTGTAGCGTGTAGCGTGTAGAGTGTAGGGTGTAGAGTGTAGCGTGTTGCGTGTAGAGTGTAGCATGTAGCGTGTAGGTTGTAGAGTGTAGCGTGTAGCGTGTAGGGTGTAGGGTGTAGCGTGTAGCGTGTAGAGTGTAGAGTGTAGCGTGTAGCATGTAGAGTGTAGAGTGTAGCGTGTAGGGTGTAGAGTGTAGCGCTTAGCGTGTAGGGTGTAGGGTGTAGAGTGTAGCGTGTAGAGTGTACGGTGTAGAGTGTAGGGTGTAGCGTGTAGGGTGTAGAGTGTAGCGTGTAGCGTGTAGCGTGTAGCGTGTAGGGTGTAGGGTGTAGATTGTAGCGTGTAGGGTGCAGGGTGTAGAGTGTAACGTGTAGCGTGTAGGGTGTAGCGTGTAGCGTGTAGGGTGTAGGGTGTAGAGTGTAACGTGTAGCGTGTAGGGTGTAGCGTGTAGCGTGTAGGGTGTAGCGTGTAGCGTGTAGTGTGTAGCGTGTAGAGTGTAGGGTGGAGTGTAGCGTGTAGGGTGTAGCATGTAGCGTGTAGGGTGTAGGGTGTTGAGTGTAGAGTGTAGCGTTTAGGGTGAAGCATGTAGCGTGTAGGGTGTCGGGTATAGCGTGTAGGGTGTAGGGTGTAGAGTGTAGGGTGTAGCGTGTATGGTGTAGAGTGTAGCGTGTAGCGTGCAGAGTATAGCGTGTAGGGTGTAGCGTGTAGCGTGCAGAGTGTAGCGTGTAGGGTATAGAGTGTAGCGTGTTGCGTGTAGGGTGTAGAGTGTAGCGTGTAGCGTGTAGAGTGTAGAGTGTAGCGTGTAGCGTGTAGAGTGTAGCGTGTAGGGTGTAGAGTATAGCGTGTAGCGTGTAGGGTGTAGGGTGTAGAGTGTAGAGTGTAGCATGTAGCGTGTAGCGTGTAGAGTGTAGCGTGTAGCGTGTAGAGTGTAGGGTGTAGCGTGTAGGGTGTAGCATGTATCGTGTAGGGTGTAGAGTGTAGCATGTAGCGTGTAGAGTGTAGGGTGTAGCGTGTAGCGTGTGTAGGGTGTAGGGTGTAGAGTGTAGCGTGTAGCGTGTAGGGTGTAGAGTGTAGGGTGTAGGGTGTAAAGTGTAGCGTGTAGGGTGTAGCGTGTAGGGTTTAGGGTGTAGGGTGTAAAGTGTAGGGTGTTGCGTGTAGGGTGTAGAGTGTAGCGTGTAGGGTGTAGCGTGTAGAGTGTAGCGTGTAGCGTGTAGGGTGGAGAGTGTAGAGTGTAGGGTGTAGCGTGTAGGGTGTAGAGTGTAGCGTGTAGGGTGTAGAGTGTAGCGTGTAGCGTGCAGGGTGTAGAGTGTAGCGTATAGCGTGTAGGGTGTAGGATGTAGAGTGTAGCGTGTAGGGTGTAGAGTGTAGCGTGTAGAGTGTAGCATGCAGCGTGTAGGGTGTAGAGTGTAGAGTGTAGCGTGTAGGGTGAAGCATGTAGGGTGTAGTGTGTCGGGTATAGCGTGTAGGGTGTAGGGTGTAGAGTGTAGGGTGTAGCGTGTATGGTGTAGAGTGTAGCGTGTAGCGTGCAGAGTATAGCGTGTAGGGTGTAGCGTGTAGCGTGCAGAGTGTAGCGTGTAGGGTATAGAGTGTAGCGTGTTGCCTGTAGGGTGTAGAGTGTAGCGTGTAGCGTGTAGAGTGTAGAGTGTAGCGTGTAGCGTGTAGAGTGTAGCGTGTAGGGTGTAGAGTATAGCGTGTAGCGTGTAGGGTGTAGGGTGTAGAGTGTAGAGTGTAGCATGTAGCGTGTAGCGTGTAGAGTGTAGCGTGTAGCGTGTAGAGTGTAGGGTGTAGCGTGTAGCGTGTAGCGTGTAGAGTGTAGGGTGTAGAGTGTAGCGTGTAGCGTGTAGAGTGTAGAGTGTAGCGTGTAGGGTGTAGAGTGTAGCGTGTAGCGTGTAGGGTGTAGGGTTTAGAGTGTAGCGTGTAGCGTGTAGAGTGTACGGTGTAGAGTGTAGGGTGTAGCGTGTAGGGTGTAGAGTGTAGCGTGTAGCGTGTAGCGTGTAGGGTTAAGCTACACACTACACACTAAACACAAAAAGAAAAGGTTATGCAAACCAATGGGATCCACGTTAGTCAATTTTATTGTACAAAAATAGTAATCCACAAACAGAACCAGGCAAAACATACATTTAAAAACATTTAAAACACTAGTATGGCTGAATAGGCCATAAGTAATTTTACCCGAGGGAATGAAGGAAGCTAATACTTTACAGCATATGTGAGACAGGAGAAATAACCAGAGAGAAAAAATTGCTAGGTATGCGGGTACACCAATCCTAGTCAAATCTACATATAAGAAGCCTATTGTTTACTGCCAACTGTGACCCCCTGAGTACTATGACAGGAAACATATACTCCAGCCTAGTATCTGGAAGAAATACATCATGGATCCTATTTTGTTCAACACAGCATGCGTGCGCACAGTTGGTAAGCAAATGAAAGCAGACTAGTGTTGAGCGATACCGTCCGATACTTGAAAGTATCGGTATCGGAAAGTATCGGCCGATACCGGCAAAATATCGGATCCAATCCGATACCGATACCCGATACCAATACAAGTCAATGGGACTCAGGTATCGGACGGTATTCCTGATGGTTCCCAGGGTCTGAAGGAGAGGAAACTCTCCTTCAGGCCCTGGGAACCATATAAATGTGTAAAAGAAAGAATTAAAATAAAAAAAATCGCTATACTCACCTGTCCGACGCAGCCGGGACCTCGGCGATTGTAAGCGGCAGCGTTGTTTCTTTAAAATTCGCGCTTTTACTTGCTTACGTGAATTCCCGGCTTCTGATTGGTCAGGGCGGCCATGTTGCCGGGACTCGGACCAATCACAGCAAGCCGTGACGAAATTACGTCACGGCTTGCTGTGATTGGTCCGCGTCCCGGCAATATGGCGCCGTGACCAATCACAAGCCGTGACGTCACGGGAGGCTGGACACGCGCGCTTTTCAAAATAAGCGCGTGTCCAGCCTCCCGTGACGTCACGGCTTGTGATTGGTTAATGGCGGCCATGTTCCTGGGACGCGGACCAATCACAGCAAGCCGTGACGTAATTTCGTCACGGCTTGCTGTGATTGGTCCGCATCCCGGCAATATGGCGCCGTGACCAATCACAAGCCGTGACGTCACGGGAGGCTGGACACGCGCGCTTTTCAAAATAAGCGCGTGTCCAGCCTCCCGTGACGTCACGGCTTGTGATTGGTTAATGGCGGCCATGTTGCCGGGACGCGGACCAATCACAGCAAGCCGTGACGTAATTTCGTCACGGCTTGCTGTGATTGGTCCGAGTCCCGGCAACATGGCCGCCCTGACCAATCAGAAGCCGGGAATTCACGTAAGCAAGTAAAAGCGCGAATTTTAAAGAAACAACGCTGCCGCTTACAATCGCCGAGGTCCCGGCTGCGTCGGACAGGTGAGTATAGCGATTTTTTTTATTTTAATTCTTTCTTTTACACCTTTTTACATTAATGTTGTTTCGATACCGATATCCGATATTACAAAAATATCGGATCTCGGTATCGGAAATTCCGATACAGCAAGTATCGGCCGATACCCGATACTTGCAGCATCGGAATGCTCAACACTAAAGCAGACCCCTATAGAAAGGTAATCAGGGAAATAGATATGCTGCAGTACTACAAAATCCTAGCTATTTGGATAAATGTATGCATACAGACGCCTTGTGGAAATACAAAGAATCAGGATCCATTGTCCTAAGGCTTGGAAAAATGCCAGGCCATGCATGAAGTAAATAGGTGTAATTCCATAGCAGTTGTAAAGATAAGTTACCCAAGTCCTGTCCCTCGGGAAAAAAACAAAGGAAGCCCTTTACCCCACGCGTATCGACGCTACTCAAGCGTCTTCATCAGAGGAAAAAGTGACACCCTACACGCTACACGCGACACTCTTCACTCTACACGCTACACTCTACACCCTACACGCTACACCCTACCCTCTACACGCTACATGCTACACTACACCCTACACAATACACGCTACTTGCTACACCCTACATGCTACACTCTACACGCTACACGCTACACGCTACACCCTACACGGTACACCCTACACCCTACACCCTACACGCTACAATCTACACGCTACACACTATACGCTACACGCTAGACGCTACACTCTACACGCTACACGCTACACCCTACATGCTACACCCTACACTCTACACCCTACAACCTACACGCTACACGCTACACGCTACACGCTACACCCTACACGCTACACCCTACACTCTACACGCTACACCCTACACTCTACACCCTACACGCTACACCCTACACGCTACACGTTACACTCTACACCCTACACCCTACACTCTACACCCTACACCCTACTCTCTACACTCTACACTCTACACCCTACACGCTACACTCTACACCCTACACCCTACACGCTACACGCTACACTCTACACGCTAAACGCTACAGCTTATACCCTACACTCTACACCGTACACCCTACATGCTACACTCTACACCCTACACGCTACACCCTACATGCTACACCCTACACTCTACACCCTACACCCTACACGCTACACCCTACGCCCTGCACGCCACACACTACACTCTACACGCTACACCCTACACCCTACACTGTACACCCTACACCCTACACGCTACACGCTACACTCTACACGCTACACCCTACACTCTACACCCTACACCCTACACGCTATACGCTACACTCTACACCTGCACGCTACACGCTACACCCTACTCGCTACACGCTACACTCCACACCCTACACGCTACACTGTACACCCTACACCCTACACGCTACACTCTACACTCTGCTCCCTACTCTCTACACGCTACACTCTATACCCTACACTCTACACGCTACGCGCTACACGCTACACACTACATGCTACACCCTACACGCTACACTTTACACTCTACACGCTACACTCCACACTCTACACACTACACTCTACACCCTACACCCTACACCCTACTCTACATGCTACACGCTACACGCTACATGCTACACCCTACACGCTTCACCCTACACCCTACACGCTACACGCTACACGCTACACTCTACACCCTACACTCTACACCCTACACGCTACACGCTACACGCTACACCCTACACCCTACACGCTACACTCTACACCCTACACCCTACTCTACATGCTACACGCTACACGGTACATGATACACGCTACACCCTACACCCTACTCCCTACACTCTACACGCTACATGCTACACCCTACACCCTACACTGTACACCCTACACTCTGCACGCTACACTCTACACTCTGCTCCCTACTCTCTACACGCTACACTCTATACCCTACACTCTACACGCTACGCGCTACACGCTACACACTACACGCTACACCCTACACGCTACACTTTACACTCTACACGCTACACTCTACACTCTACACACTACACTCTACACCCTACACCCTACTCTACATGCTACACGCTACACGCTACATGCTACACCCTACACGCTACACCCTACACCCTACACGCTACACTCCACACCCTACACTCTACACCCTACACGCTACACGCTACACGCTACACGCTACACTCTACACGCTAAACGCTACAGCTTATACCATACTCTCTACACCGTACACCCTACACGCTACACTCTACACGCTACACCCTACACCCTACATGCTACACCCTACACTCTACACCCTACACCCTAGACGCTACACTCTACACGCTACACGCTACACGCTACACTCTACACCCTACAAGCTACACTCTACACCCTACACACTACACTCTACACGCTACACGGTACACGCTACACGCTACGCCCTACACCCTACACGCTACATGTTACACTCTACACCCTACACGCTACACTCTACACCCTACACGCTACACCCTACACCCTACACGCTACACACTACACGCTACACTCTACACCCTACATGCTGCACTCTATACGCTACACGGTACACGCTACACGCTACACCCTACACGCTACACTCTACACGCTACATGCTACACCCTACACTCTACACCCTACACGCTACACTCTACACCCTACACGCTACACCCTACACTCTACACACTACACCCTACACGCTACACGCTACACTCTACACCCTACACGCAACACCCTACACTCTACACCCTACACCCTAAACCCTACACGCTACACACTACACGCTACACTCTACACCCTACACCCTACACTCTACACCCTACACGCTACACGCTACACTCTACACCCTACACCCTACACACGCTACACGCTACACTCTACACCCTACATGCTACACTCTACACCCTACACGCTTCACCCTACACTCTACACGCTACATGCTACACTCTACACCCTACACCCTACACGATACATGCTATACACTACACGCTACAGCCTACACGCTACACGCTACACTCTACACCCTACAAGCTACACGCTACACGCTACACCCTACACTCTACACCCTACACCGTACACGCTACACGCTACACTCTACACGCTACACCCTTCACTCTACACCCTACACCCTACATGCTACACTCTACACCCTACACGGTACACCCTACAATCTACACGCTACATGCTACACTCTACACTCTACACCCTACACCCTACATGCTACACTCTACACCCTACACCCTACTCTACATGCTACACGCTACACGGTACATGATACACGCTACACCCTACACGCTACACGCTACACCCTACACGCTACACGCTACACTCTACACCCTACACGCTACACCCTACACCCTACTCCCTACACTCTACACGCTACACGCTACACCCTACACCCTACACTGTACACCCTACACCCTGCACGCTACACTCTACACTCTGCTCCCTACTCTCTACACGCTACACTCTATACCCTACACTCTACACGCTACGCGCTACACGCTACACACTACACGCTACACCCTACACGCTACACTTTGCACTCTACACGCTACACTCTACACTCTACACACTACACTCTACACCCTACACCCTACTCTACATGCTACACGCTACACGCTACATGCTACACCCTACACGCTACACCCTACACCCTACACGCTACACGCTACACGCTACACGCTACACTCTACACCCTACACTCTACACCCTACACGCTACACGCTACACGCTACACTCTACACGCTAAACGCTACAGCTTATACCCTACACTCTACACCGTACACCCTACACGTTACACTCTACACCCTACACGCTACACCCTACACCCTACATGCTACACCCTACACTCTACACCCTACACCCTACACGCTACACCCTACGCCCTGCACGCCACACACTACACTCTACACGCTACACCCTACACGCTACACTCTACACGCTACACGCTACACGCTACACTCTACACCCTACACGCTACACTCTACACCCTACACACTACACTCTACACGCTACACGGTACACGCTACACGCTACGCCCTACACCCTACACGCTACATGTTACACTCTACACCCTACACGCTACACTCTACACCCTACACGCTACACCCTACACCCTACACGCTACACACTACACGCTACACTCTACACCCTACACGCTGCACTCTATACGCTACACGGTACACGCTACACGCTACACCCTACACTTTACACCCTACACTCTACACGCTACACTCTACACGCTACATGCTACACCCTACACTCTACACCCTACACGCTATACGCTACACTCTACACCCTGCACGCTACACGCTACACGCTACACCCTACACGCTACACTCTACACCCTACACGCTACACTCTACATGCTACACGCTACACGCTACATGCTACACGCTACACCCTACACGCTACACTCTACACCCTACACCCTACACCCTACACGCTACACTCTACACCCTACACGCTACACCCTACACTCTACACCCTACACCCTACACGCTACTCGCTACACTCTACACCCTACCCGCTACACTCTACACGCTACACTCTACACTCTACACGCTACACGCTACACTCTACACCCTACACGCAACACGCTACACTTTACACCCTACACGCTACACTCTGCACGCTACACGCTACACCCTACACCCTACATGCTACACTCTACTTGCTACACGCTACACTCTACACCATACATGCTACACCCTACACTCTACACCCTACACCCTACACTCTATACCCGACACCCTACACCCTACATGCTTCACCCTACACGCTACACTCTACACTCTACACCCTACACGCTACATGCTACACTCTACACGCTACACTCTACACCCTACACGCTACACTCTACATCCTACACCCTACACGCTATACGCTACACTCTACACCCTGCACGCTACACGCTACACTCTACACCCTACACGCTACACTCTACACCCTACACGCTACACCCTACACTCTACACTCTCCACCCTACACGCTACACGCTACACTCTACACGCTACACCCTACACGCTACACTCTACACCCTACACGCAACACCCTACACTCTACACCCTACACCCTAAACCCTACACGCTACACCCTACACGCTACACTCTACACCCTACACTCTACACCCTACACGCTACACGCTACACTCTACACCCTACACCCTACACACGCTACACGCTACACCCTACACTCTACACGCTACATGCTACACTCTACACCCTACACGATACATGATACACCCTACACGCTACAGCCTACACGCTACACGCTACACTCTACACCCTACAAGCTACACGCTACACGCTACACCCTACACTCTACACCCTACACCGTACACGCTACACGCTACACTCTACACGCTACACCCTTCACTCTACACCCTACACTCTACATGCTACACTCTACACCCTACACGGTACACCCTACAATCTACACGCTACATGCTACACTCTACACTCTACACCCTACACCCTACACGCTACATGCTACACTCTACACCCTACACTCTACACTACACCCTACACGCTACATGCTACACTCTACACCATACAACCTACACCCTACACGCTACACGCTAGGGTGTAGAGTGTAATATGTAGCGTGTAGTTTGTAGCGTTTAGCTTGTAGGGTGTAGTGGGTAGCGTGTAGGGTGTAGAGTGTAGCGTGTAGCGTGTAGCATGTAGGGTGTAGGGTGTAGAGTGTAGAGTGTAGCGTGTAGGGTGTAGAGTGTAGGGTGTAGGATGTAGAGTGTAGGGTTTAGAGTGTAATGTGTAGCGTGTAGGGTGTAGCGTGTAGCATGTAGGGTGTAGGGTGTGGAGTGTAGGGTGTAGCGTGTAGGGTGTAGAGTGTAGCGTGTAGCGTGTAGGGTGTAGGGTGTAGAGTGTAGGGTGTAGCGTGTAGGGTGTAGAGTGTAGCGTGTAGGGTGTAGCGTGTAGCGTGCAGGGTGTAGAGTGTAGCGTATAGCGTGTAGGGTGTAGAGTGTAGGGTGTAGCGTGTAGGGTGTAGAGTGTAGGGTGTAGCGTGTAGGGTGTAGAGTGTAGCGTGTAGCGTGTAGGGTGTAGGGTGTAGGGTGTAGCGTGTAGGGTGTAGAGTGTAGCGTGTAGCGTGTAGGGTGTAGGGTGTAGGGTGTAGCATGTAGTGTGTAGCGTGTAGCGTGTAGGGTGTAGCGTGTAGCATGTAGCGTGTAGCGTGTAGCATGTAGAGTGTAGGGTGTAGGGTGTAGGGTGTAGCATGTAGAGTGTAGGGTGTAGGGTGTAGCGTGTAGAGTGTAGGGTATAGAGTGTAGCGTCTAGGGTGTAGTGTGTAGCGTGCAGCGTGTAGGGTGTAGAGTGTAGCGTGTAGGGTGTAGAATATAGCGTGTAGAGAGTAGGGTGTAGGGTGTAGAGTGTAGGGTGTAGGGTGTAGAGTGTAACGTGTAGCGTGTAGGGTGTAGCGTGTAGCGTGTAGGGTGTAGGGTGTAGAGTGTAGGGTGTAGCGTGTAGGGTGTAGCGTGTAGCGTGTAGGGTGTAGGGTGTAGAGTGTAGGGTGTAGCGTGTAGGGTGTAGCGTGTATCGTGTAGCGTGTAGAGTGTAGCGTCTAGCGTATAGGGTGTAGCGTGTAGCGTGTAGATTGTAGCGTGTAGTGTGTAGGGTGTAGGGTGTAGCGTGTAGCGTGTAGGGTGTAGAGTGTAGCGTGTAGTGTGTAGGGTGTAGGGTGTAGAGTGCAGAGTGTAGGGTGTAGAGTGTAGCGTGTAGAGTGTAGGGTGTAGAGTGTAGGGTGTAGAGTGTAACGTGTAGTGTGTAGGGTGTAGCGTGTAGCGTGTAGGGTGTAGCGTGTAGCGTGTAGGGTGCAGGGTGTAGAGTGTAACGTGTAGCGTGTAGGGTGTAGCGTGTAGCGTGTAGGGTGTAGCGTGCAGCGTGTAGTGTGTAGCGTGTAGGTTGTAGGGTGTAGAGTGTAGCGTGTAGCATGTAGAGTGTAGGGTGTAGGGTGTAGGGTGTAGCATGTAGAGTGTAGGGTGTAGGGTGCAGCGTGTAGAGTGTAGGGTATAGAGTGTAGCGTCTAGGGTGTAGAGTGTAGCGTGCAGCGTGTAGGGTGTAGAGTGTAGCGTGTAGGGTGTAGAATATAGCGTGTAGAGAGTAGGGTGTAGGGTGTAGAGTGTAGGGTGTAGGGTGTAGAGTGTAACGTGTAGCGTGTAGGGTGTAGCGTGTAGCGTGTAGGTTGTAGGGTGTAGAGTGTAGGGTGTAGCGTGTAGTGTGTAGCGTGTAGCGTGTAGGGTGTAGGGTGTAGAGTGTAGGGTGTAGCGTGTAGGGTGTAGCGTGTATCGTGTAGCGTGTAGAGTGTAGCGTCTAGCGTATAGGGTGTAGCGTGTAGCGTGTAGATTGTAGCGTGTAGTGTGTAGGGTGTAGGGTGTAGCGTGTAGCGTGTAGGGTGTAGAGTGTAGCGTGTAGTGTGTAGGGTGTAGGGTGTAGAGTGCAGAGTGTAGGGTGTAGAGTGTAGCGTGTAGAGTGTAGGGTGAAGAGTGTAGGGTGTAGAGTGTAACGTGTAGTGTGTAGGGTGTAGCGTGTAGCGTGTAGGGTGTAGCGTGTAGCGTGTAGGGTGCAGGGTGTAGAGTGTAACGTGTAGCGTGTAGGGTGTAGCGTGTAGCGTGTAGGGTGTAGCGTGTAGCGTGTAGTGTGTAGCGTGTAGGTTGTAGGGTGTAGAGTGTAGCGTGTAGGGTGTAGAGTGTAACGTGTAGCGTGTAGGGTGTAGTGTGTAGGGTGTAGGGTGTAGAGTGTAACGTGTAGCGTGTAGGGTGTAGCGTGTAGCGTGTAGGGTGTAGCGTGTAGCGTGTAGTGTGTAGCGTGTAGGGTGTAGGGTGTAGAGTGTAGCGTGTAGGGTGTAGCATGTAGCGTGTAGGGTGTAGGGTGTATAGTGTAGAGTGTAGCGTGTAGTGTGAAGCATGCAGGGTGTAGGGTGTCGGGTATAGCGTGTAGGGTGTAGGGTGTAGAGTGTAGGAAGTAGCGTGTATGGTGTAGAGTGTAGCGTGTAGAGTGTATCGTGTAGGGTGTAGGGTGTAGCGTGTAGCGTGCAGAGTGTAGCGTGTAGGGTGTAGAGTGTAGCGTGTTGCGTGTAGGGTGTAGAGTGTAGCGTGTAGAGTGTAGAGTGTAGCGTGTAGCGTGTAGCGTGTAGAGTGTAGCGTGTAGGGTGTAGAGTATAGTGTGTAGCGTGTAGGGTGTATGGTGTAGAGTGTAGAGTGTAGCATGTAGCGTGTAGCGTGTAGAGTGTAGCGTGTAGGGTGTAGAGTGTAGCGTTTTGCATGTAGGGTGTACAGTGTAGCGTGTAGAGTGTAGAGTGTAGCGTGTAGCGTGTAGCGTGTAGAGTGTAGCGTGTAGGGTGTAGAGTATAGTGTGTAGCGTGTAGAGTGTAGGGTGTAGAGTGTAGCGTGTAGCGTGTAGAGTGTAGCGTGTAGAGTGTACGGTGTAGAGTGTAGGGTGTAGCGTGTAGGGTGTAGAGTGTAGCGTGTAGCGTGTAAGGTGTAGGGTGTAGCGTGTAGCGTGTAGAGTGTACGGTGTAGAGTGTAGGGTGTAGGGTGTAGAGTGTAGCGTGTAGCGTGTAGCGTGTAGGGTTAAGCTACACACTACACACTAAACACAAAAAGAAAAGGATATGCAAACCAATGGGATCCACGTTAAATAGTCAATGTTATTGTACAAAAACAGTAATCCACAAACAGAACCAGGCAAAACATGCATTTAAAAACATTTAAAACACTAGTATGGCTGAATAGGCCATAAGTAATTTTACCCGAGGGAATGAAGGAAGCTAATACTTTACAGCATATGTGAGACAGGAGAAATAACCAGAGAGAAAAAATTGCTAGGTATGCGGGTACACCAATCTTAGTCAAATCTACATATAAGAAGCCTATTGTTTACTGCCAACTGTGACCCCCTGAGTACTATGACAGGAAACATATACTCCAGCCTAGTATCTGGAAGAAATACATCATGGATCCTATTTTGTTCAACACAGCATGCGTGCGCACAGTTGGTAAGCAAATGAAAGCAGACCCCTATAGAAAGGTAATCAGGGAAATAGATATGCTGCAGTACTACAAAATCCTAGTTATTTGGATAAATGTATGCATACAGACGCCTTGTGGAAATACAAAGAATCAGGATCCATTGTCCTAAGGCTTGGAAAAATGCCAGGCCATGCATGAAGTAAATAGGTGTAATTCCATAGCAGTTGTAAAGATAAGTTACCCAAGTCCTGTCCCTCGGGAAAAAAACAAAGGAAGCCCTTTACCCCACGCGTATCGACGCTACTCAAGCGTCTTCATCAGAGGAAAAAGTGACACCCTACACGCTACACTCTACACCCTACACGCTACACTCTACACCCTACACGCTACACCCTACACTCTACACGCTACATGCTACACTCTACACCCTACACAATACACGCTACTTGCTACACCCTACATGCTACACTCTACACCCTACACCCTACTCTACATGCTACACGCTACACGGTACATGATACACGCTACACCCTACACGCTACACGCTACACCCTACACGCTACACGCTACACTCTACACCCTACACGCTACACCCTACACCCTACTCCCTACACTCTACACGCTACACGCTACACCCTACACCCTACACTGTACACCCTACACCCTGCACGCTACACTCTACACTCTGCTCCCTACTCTCTACACGCTACACTCTATACCCTACACTCTACACGCTACGCGCTACACGCTACACACTACACGCTACACCCTACACGCTACACTTTGCACTCTACACGCTACACTCTACACTCTACACACTACACTCTACACCCTACACCCTACTCTACATGCTACACGCTACACGCTACATGCTACACCCTACACGCTACACCCTACACCCTACACGCTACACGCTACACGCTACACTCTACACCCTACACTCTACACCCTACACGCTACACGCTACACGCTACACGCTACACTCTACACGCTAAACGCTACAGCTTATACCCTACACTCTACACCGTACACCCTACACGTTACACTCTACACCCTACACGCTACACCCTACACCCTACATGCTACACCCTACACTCTACACCCTACACCCTACACGCTACACCCTACGCCCTGCACGCCACACACTACACTCTACACGCTACACCCTACACGCTACACTCTACACCCTACACACTACACTCTACACGCTACACGGTACACGCTACACGCTACGCCCTACACCCTACACGCTACATGTTACACTCTACACCCTACACGCTACACTCTACACCCTACACGCTACACCCTACACCCTACACGCTACACACTACACGCTACACTCTACACCCTACACGCTGCACTCTATACGCTACACGGTACACGCTACACGCTACACCCTACACTTTACACCCTACACTCTACACGCTACACTCTACACGCTACATGCTACACCCTACACTCTACACCCTACACGCTATACGCTACACTCTACACCCTGCACGCTACACGCTACACGCTACACCCTACACGCTACACTCTACACCCTACACGCTACACTCTACATGCTACACGCTACACGCTACATGCTACACGCTACACCCTACACGCTACACTCTACACCCTACACCCTACACCCTACACCCTACACGCTACACTCTACACCCTACACGCTACACCCTACACTCTACACCCTACACCCTACACGCTACTCGCTACACTCTACACCCTACCCGCTACACTCTACACGCTACACTCTACACTCTACACGCTACACGCTACACTCTACATCCTACACGCAACACGCTACACTTTACACCCTACACGCTACACTCTGCACGCTACACGCTACACCCTACACCCTACATGCTACACTCTACTTCCTACACGCTACACTCTACACCATACATGCTACACCCTACACTCTACACCCTACACCCTACACTCTATACCCGACACCCTACACCCTACATGCTTCACCCTACACGCTACACTCTACACTCTACACCCTACACGCTACATGCTACACTCTACACGCTACACTCTACACCCTACACGCTACACTCTACATCCTACACCCTACACGCTATACGCTACACTCTACACCCTGCACGCTGCACGCTACACTCTACACCCTACACGCTACACTCTACACCCTACACGCTACACCCTACACTCTACACTCTACACCCTACACGCTACACGCTACACTCTACACGCTACACCCTACACGCTACACTCTACACCCTACACGCAACACCCTACACTCTACACCCTACACCCTAAACCCTACACGCTACACCCTACACGCTACACTCTACACCCTACACTCTACACCCTACACGCTACACGCTACACTCTACACCCTACACCCTACACACGCTACACGCTACACCCTACACTCTACACGCTACACCCTACACGCTATACTCTGCACGCTACACGCTACACTCTACACCATACACGCTACACCCTACACTCTACACCCTACACCCTACACGCTATACCCGACACCCTACACCCTACATGCTTCACCCTACACGCTACACTCTACACTCTACACCCTACTCCCTACACGCTACATGCTACACCCTACACGCTAAACTCTACACCCTGCACTCTACACGCTACACACTACACGCTACACGCTACACCCTACACGCTACACGCTACACCCTACACGCTACACGTTACACTCTACACCCTACACCCTACACGCTACACGCTACACCCTACACGCTACACGTTACACCCTACACCCTACACGCTACACTCTACACCCTGCACCCTACACGCTACAATCTACACCCTACACCCTACACGCTACACGCTACACGCTACACGCTACACGCTACACCCTACACGCTACACCCTACACTCTACACCGTACACTCTACACGCTACACGCTACACTCTACACCCTACACCCTACACGCTACGCGCTACACTCTACACCCTACACGCTACACTCTACACTCTACATGCTACACGCTACACTCTACACTCTACACGCTACACGCTACACCCTACACCCTACACGCTACACGCTACACTCTACAACCTACACGCTACACGCTACACTCTACACGCAACACGCTACACTCTACACCCTACACTCTACACGCTACACGCTACACTCTACACCCTACACTCTACACGCTACACGCTACACTGTACACCCTACATGCAACACGCTACACTCTACACCCTACACGCTACACTCTACACGCTACACGCTACATGCTACACTCTACACTCTACACCATACACCCTACACGCTACACACTATACTCTACACCCTACACGCTACACTCTACACGCTACACGCTACACGCTACACTCTACACGCTACACTCTACACCCTACACGCAACACGCTACACTCTACACCCTACACCCTACACGCTACACACTACACTCTACACGCTACACCCTACACGCTACACGCTACACCCTACACGCTACACGTTACACTCTACACCCTACACCCTACACACTACACCCTACACGCTACACGTTACACTCTACACCCTACACTCTACACTCTACACCCTGCTCCCTACACGCTACACGCTACACCCTACACGCTACACGCTACACCGTACACACTACACGTTACACTCTACACCCTACACTCTACACCCTACACTCTACACGCTACACTCTACACCCTACACTCTGCACTCTACACCCTACACCCTACACGCTACACTCTACACCCTACACCCTACACGCTACACACTACACGCTACACCCTACACACTACACGCTACACTCTACACCCTACACGCTACACGCTACACCCTACACTCTACACCCTACACGCTACAATCTACATGCTACACGCTACACCCTATACGCTAGACGCTACACTCTACACGCTACACGATACACGCTACACCCTACACGCTACACCCTACACTCTACACCCTACACCCTACATGCTACACGCTACACCCTACACGCTACACGTTACACTCTACACCCTACACCCTACACTCTACACCCTACACCCTACTCTCTACACGCTATATTCTACACCCTACATGCTACACTCTACACCCTACACGCTACACGCTACACTCTACACCCTAGACGCTACACTCTATACCCTACACTCTACACGCTACACCCTACAACCCTACACTCTACATGCTACACCCTACACCCTACACTCTACATGCTACACGCTACACGCTACATGCTACACGCTACACCCTACACGCTACACGCTACACACTACATGCTACACCCTACACCCTACACCCTACACGCTACACGCTACACTCTACACCCTACACGCTACACCCTACACCCTACACCCTACACGCTACACTCTACACCCTACACGCTACACCCTACACTCTACACCCTACACGCTACACCCTACACTCTACACCCTACACGCTATACGCTACACTCTACACCCTGCACGCTACACGCTACACCCTACACGCTACACTCTACACCCTACACGCTACACCCTACACTCTACACCCTACACGCTACACGCTACACTCTACACCCTACACGCTACACCCTACACTCCACACCCTACACCCTACATGCTACACGCTACACCCTACACGCTACACATTACACTCTAAACCCTACACTCTACATCCTACACCCTACACTCTACACCCTACACGCTACACTCTACACTCTACACCCTACACCCTACATGCTACACGCTACACGCTACACTCTACACCCTACACGCTACACGCTACACCCTACAAGCTAAACGCTACAAACTACACGCTACATATTACACTCTACACCCTAGCGTGTAGCGTGTAGGGTGTAGAGTGTAGCGTGTAGCATGTAGCGTGTAGGGTGTATGGTGTAGAGTGTAGCATGTAGCGTGTAGGGTGTAGAGTGTAGCGTGTAGGGTGTAGAGTGTAGCATGTAGCGTGTAGGGTGTAGGGTGTAGAGTGTAGAGTGTAGCATGTAGCGTGTAGATTGTAGGGTGTATCGTGTAGGGTGTAGAGTGTAGCATGTAGGGTGTAGAGTGAAGGGTGTAGCGTGTAGAGTGTAGCGTGTAGCGTGTACGGTGTAGGGTGTAGAGTGTAGGGTGTAGCGTGTAGCGTGTAGCTTGTAGGGTGTAGAGTGTAGCGTGTAGCGTGTAGGCTGTAGCGTGTAGGGTGTAGCATGTATCGTGTAGGGTGTAGAGTGTAGCATGTAGCGTGTAGAGTGTAGGGTGTAGCGTGTAGCGTGTGTAGGGTGTAGGGTGTAGGGTGTAGCGTGTAGCGTGTAGGGTGTAGAGTGTAGGGTGTAGGGTGTAGAGTGTAGCGTGTACGGTGTAGCGTGTAGGATTTAGGGTGTAGGGTGTAGAGTGTAGGGTGTTGCGTGTAGGGTGTAGGGTGTAGAGTGTAGCGTGTAGCGTGCAGGGTGTAGAGTGTAGCGTATAGCGTGTAGGGTGTAGGATGTAGAGTGTAGCGTGTAGGGTGTAGAGTGTAGCGTGTAGAGTGTAGCATGTAGCGTGTAGGGTGTAGAGTGTAGAGTGTAGCGTGTAGGGTGAAGCATGTAGGGTGTAGGGTGTCGGGTATAGCGTGTAGGGTGTAGGGTGTAGAGTGTAGGGTGTAGCGTGTATGGTGTAGAGTGTAGCGTGTAGCGTGTAGAGTGTAGCGTGTAGGGTGTAGGGTGTAGCGTGTAGCGTGCAGAGTGTAGCGTGTAAGGTGTAGAGTGTAGCGTGTTGCGTGTAGGGTGTAGAGTGTAGCGTGTAGCGTGTAGAGTGTAGCGTGTAGCGTGTAGAGTGTAGAGTGTAGCGTGTAGGGTGTAGAGTATAGCGTGTAGCGTGTAGAGTGTAGGGTGTAGAGTGTAGGGTGTAGCGTGTAGGGTGTAGAGTGTAGCGTGTAGGGTGTAGGGTGTAGGGTGTAGAGTGTAGCGTGTAGGGTGTAGAGTGTAGGGTGTAGCGTGTAGGGTGTAGAGTGTAGCGTGTAGCGTGTAGCGTGTAGGGTGTAGGGTGTAGCGTGTAGGGTGTAGAGTGTAGCGTGTAGCGTGTAGGGTGTAGGCTGTAGGGTGTAGCGTGTAGTGTGTAGAGTGTAGCGTGTAGCGTGTAGGGTGTAGCGTGTAGCATGTATCGTGTAGCGTGTAGCATGTAGAGTGTAGGGTGTAGGGTGTATGGTGTAGCATGTAGAGTGTAGGGTGTAGGGTGTAGCGTGTAGAGTGTAGGGTATAGAGTGTAGCGTGTAGAGAGTAGGGTGTAGAGTGTAGAGTGTAGCGTGTAGGGTGTAGAGTGTAGCGTGTAGAGTGTATTGTGTAGAATGTAGAGTGTAGCATGTAGCGTGTAGAGTGTAGGGTGTAGAGTGTAGCGTGTAGGGTGTAGAGTGTAGCGTGTAGAGTGTAGCGTGTAGGGTGTAGCGTGTCGGGTGTAGGGTGTAGGGTGTAGCGTGTAGTTTGTAGGGTGTAGGGTGTAGGGTGTTGCGTGTAGGGTGTAGAGTGTAGCGTGTAGCGTGTAGAGTGTAGCGTGTAGGGTGTAGGGTGTAGCGTGTAGTGTGTAGGGTGTAGGTTGTAGAGTGTAGGGTGTAGCATGTAGGGTGTAGGGTGTAGGGTGTAGCATGTAGGGTGTAGAGTGTAGCGTGTAGGGTGTACGGTGTAGAGTGTAGGGTATAAGCTGTAGCGTTTAGCGTGTAGGGTGTAGCGTGTAGCGTGTAGGGTGTAGAGTGTAGCGTGTAGGGTGTAGAGTATAGCATGTAGAGAGTAGGGTGTAGGGTGTAGGGTGTAGAGTGTAACGTGTAGCGTGTAGGGTGTAGCGTGTAGCGTGTAGGGTGTAGGGTGTAGGGTGTAGAGTGTAGGGTGAAGGGTGTAGCGTGTAGCGTGTAGCGTGTAGCGTGTAGGGTGTAGGGTGTAGATTGTAGCGTGTAGGGTGTAGCATGTAGCGTGTAGGGTGTAGGGTGTAGAGTGTAGAGTGTAGCGTGTAGGGTGAAGCATATAGGGTGTAGGGTGTCGGGTATAGCGTGTAGGGTGTAGGGTGTAGGGTGTAGAGTGTAAAGTGTAGCATGTAGGGTGTAGGGTGTAGCGTGTAGCGTGTAGAGTGTAGCGTGTAGGGTGTACGGTGTAGAGAGTATGGTATAAGCTGTAGCGTGTAGAGTGTAGCGTGTAGCGTGTAGCGTGTAGCGTGTAGCGTGTAGGGTGTAGAGTGTAGGGTGTAGAGTGTAGAGTGTAGCGTGTAGCGTGTAGCGTGTAGGGTGTAGAGTGTAGCGTGTAGGGTGTAGCATGTAGCGTGTAGCGTGTAGCATGTAGAGTAGGGTGTAGGGTGTAGGGTGTAGAGTGTAGTGTGTAGAGTGTAGAGTGTAGCGTGTAGAGTGTAAAGTGTAGCGTGTAGGGTGTAGCGTGTAGTGTGTAGCGTGTAGCGCATAGCGTGTAGAGTGTAGGGTATAGAGTGTAGCGTGTAGAGAGTAGGCAGCAGAGTGTAGAGTGTAGCGTGCAGGGTGTAGGGTGTACAGTGTAGGGTGTAGGGTGTAGCGTGTAGCGTGTACAGTGTAGGGAGTAGGGTGTAGGGTGTAGCGTGTAGGGTGTAGAGTGTAGCGTGTAGCGTGTAGCATGTAGGGTGTAGCGTGTAGCGTGTAGGGTGTAGCGTGTATCATGTACCGTGTAGCGTGTAGCATGTAGAGTAGGGTGTAGGGTGTAGAGTGTAGCATGTAGGGTGTAGGGTGTAGAGTGTAGGGTGTAGCATGTAGGGTGTAGGGTGTAGCGTGCAGGCTGTAGAGTGTAGCATGTAGGGTGTAGGGTGTAGGGTGTAGCATGTAGGGTGTAGGGTGTAGGGTGTAGCGTGTAGAGTGTAGGGAGTAGGGTGTAGGGTGTAGCGTGTAGGGTGTGGAGTGTAGCGTGTAGCGTGTAGGGTGTAGCGTGTAGCGTGTAGGGTGTAGCGTGTATCATGTACCGTGTAGAGTGTAGCGGGTAGGGTGTAGAGTGTAGCGAGTAGCGTGTAGGGTGTAGGGTGTAGAGTGTAGGGTGTAGCGTGTAGGGTGTAGAGTGTAGCGTGTAGGGTGTAGGGTGTAGGGTGTAGAGTGTAGCGTGTAGGGTGTAGCGTGTAGCATGTAGCGTGTAGCGTGTAGCATGTAGAGTGTAGCGTGTAGGGTGTAGAGTGTAGCGTGTAGGGTGTAGCGTGTAGCGTGTAGCGTGCAGGGTGTAGAGTGTAGCGTATAGCGTGTAGGGTGTAGGGTGTAGAGTGTAGGGTGTAGCGTGTAGCGTGTAGGGTGTAGGGTGTACAGTGTAGGGTGTAGGGTGTAGCGTGTAGAGTGTAGTGTGTGGCGTGCAGGGCATAGGGTGTAGCGTGTAGGGTGTAGGGTGTAGAGTGTAGGGTGTAGCATGTAGGGTGTAGGGTGTAGGGTGTAGCGTGTAGGGTGTAGAGTGCAGCATGTAGGGTGTACGGTGTAGAGTGTAGGGTATAAGCTGTAGCGTTTAGCGTGTAGAGTGTAGCGTGTAGCGTGTAGCGTGTAGGGTGTAGGGTGTAGAGTGTAGAGTGTAGCGTGTAGGGTGTAGAGTGTAGCGTGTAGAGAGTAGGGTGCAGGGTGTAGAGTGTAGGGTGTAGAGTGTAACGTGTAGCGTGTAGGGTGTAGCGTGTAAGGTGTAGAGTGTAGGGTGTAGCGTGTAGGGTGTAGCGTGTAGCGTGTAGCATGTAGGGTGTAGGGTGTAGAGTGTAGGGTGTAGCGTGTAGGATGTAGCGTGTAGCGTGTAGCGTGTAGCGTGTAGGGTGTAGGGTGTAGAGTGTAGGGTGTAGCGTGTAGGGTTTAGCGTGTAGCGTGTAGAGTGTAGCGTCTAGCGTGTAGCGTATAGTGTGTAGCGTGTAGCGTGTAGATTGTAGCGTGTAGGGTGTAGGGTGTAGGGTGTAGCGTGTAGCGTGTAGGGTGTAGGGTGTAGGGTGTAGGGTGTACCGTGTAGGGTGTAGTGTGTAGCGTGTAGAGTGTAGCATGTAGGGTGTAGCAAGTAGCGTGTATTGTGTAGGGTGTAGTGTAGCGTGTAGCGTGTAGGGTGTCACTTTTTCCTCTGATGAAGACGCTTGAGTAGTGTCGATACGCATGGGGTTCAGGGCTTCCTTTGTTTTTTTCCCGATTGACAGGACTTGGGTAACTTATCTTTACAACTGCTATGGAATTACACCTATTTACTTCATGCATGGCCTGGCATTTTTCCAAGCCTTAGGACAATGGATCCTGATTCTTTGTATTTCATTTCAATTAGATTTTTATTGAGTTTAAACAAAGAAAACGAATAACAAAACATAACTGTATCTGTATAACTGTAGTAAATATTCTATAGCAGGTACAAGTGTACAATCAGGAAAAGAAACCGTCAAATTGCTTTTTTAATTGTGACCATTTACCCCATCTGGCATGAAAACGATCTTTGGATAGAAGATTAGTATAATAAATTTCCTCATATACAAAATGTCTATCGATCAACAATATCAAATGTTTCACGTTGGGCGGGCAAATGTTATTCCACTCTTTCACAATCAAATAGCTTGCGGACATTAGAACATGAGCTGCTAGAAATCTGTCCATTTTGAATTGATGTAGATTAATAAGCAATAAGGCCATATCAGGGCATGGCAATATAGTTTCCCCAGTCAGAAGTGAAATTATTAAGAAAATCTCAGACCAGAAATTTTTCAGAAGGGGACAGGACCAGAAAACATGTAGCAAATCTGCTGACTGACCACATTTCCTCCAACACATCCCATCATGACCCTTAATAAAATGTTTAAGTCTATTGGGAGTTAAATAATATCTCTGAATTAGTTTATAATGGGTTTCCAGGGTATTCGAGCATCTGGAGGCTTTCGTAGCTAATTTGAATGATTGTGTCCATTGAGATGGTGAAATTGTTTTATTTAATCTTTGTGCCCATTTCTCAAAGGAACCCGAGCTGCTAAAAGTATATTTGTCAGTCAATATATTATAGAAGGACCTCAGACAGCTCTTGTTTTTTAGAGGTGGGGTTTTGAAAAAATTAATGGCAGTTTGATTAAGTAATATTTTTTTGGGAGTGTTTAGTTCTAATCTTTTATACTCCTCTTTAAGCAAATAATAATTCATAAATTCACAACTCTCAATCTTAAATCTATCTTTCAGTATTTGAAAGGGAACAAATTTATTAGCTTCCAGCATATCATGGATATACTTAATCCCTAGTGTCGACCACTTTTCAAAACGAAATCTAAGTGTGGGCCTAACCGGGAGCAAGTATGAAATGGGGAGTGGGTAGACAGGATGAGGAGGTCTGTTGGATTTATGAGCTTGAAAATGTATCCAGCTTTGAACTGCCGCCTTGATGATGGGATTATGAATACTCTCAACTTTCTGATGCTTTATAAAGAATCTATATAGATATAAAAGGGGTTCCTGGTTGGGCATGGAGGTTAATTCCATTTTGGGCCATTCCAAATTTTCAGTATTCCTGAACCATAATTTGGTTTGGTCAAGGATACTGGAGTGGTAATATGCGCTTATATCCGGAAGAGCAATTCCCCCGTTCTCTTTAGAACGAATCAAAATTTGTTTTTTTATCCTCGATTTCCCCTTAGGCCATATAAATCTGTTCATTTGTTTAATCAAATTTTGTAAAATAAGATTGGGAAGTGGTAGGGGGACATTCCTAAAGAAATATAGAATTTTAGGAAGGAGAAGCATTTTATACAAGGTAATTTTTCCAAGCCATGAGGAAGGGGATTTTGAAATGGTTTTAATAGTTTGTTCTATTTCGTTATAAACGTGATCAGCGTTGATCTTGTATAGATTGTGTATATCATTCGTCAATAAGATGCCCAGGTAAGGGGTTTGGGTACGGTTCCATATGAAAGGGTAGGAACTGTGTAGTATCTGTTTCGTTTGAGTTGATAAATAGAGAGATAGTACAATAGTTTTGGAATGGTTCAATTTATAGAGAGAAACAGCACCAAAGTCCTTTATAATTTCCCAAGCGTATTTGATTGAGCTAATTGGGTTTGACAAGGTTAGGATAATATCATCCGCATATAATCCAATTTTATGATCTATGTTGCCTGAGGATATACCTTTAATCTCTTCAGAGTCCCTGATGTACTGAGCTAACGGTTCAAGACTAAGGATAAAAATCAGAGGGGAAAGTGGGCATCCCTGCCTCGTGCCGTTAGAGATCGGGAACTGTTCTGACATTATGTTGTTAACAAATACAGCGGCTGAAGGGGCAGAGTATAATGTTTGTATGCTATTGATTAGGTTTGGACTAAAATTTAATTTCTTGAGTACCGCAAATGCAAAGTCCCAGCTCAAACGATCAAACGCTTTTTCAGCGTCTAAAGTGATGAATAAACTGGGAATCTGCCTACGGTTACATAGAGAAAGAAGATTCAACACCCGTCTAGTGCTATCGTATGTTTGTCTTTGTTTGACAAAACCAACCTGATCAGGGTGAACAACATCTGGAATAATGTGTTGTAGTCTATTTGCTATGATTTTTGCATATGCTTTAATGTCGGTATTTAGTAGTGAAATTGGTCTAAAATTTTCAATTTTTGTTGTATCTTTATTGGGTTTAGGAATGACTACTATTGTGGCTTTGAGCATTTCATTGTCACATTTTCCATTCACTCTGATAAAATTGAGTGTCTGGGTAAGGTGGGGGATAAGCAATTTTTGAAACTGTTTGTAGTACTCACTCGTGAAACCGTCTGGACCCGGTGCTTTGTTAATTTTAAAGGCATTAATAACATTCATAACCTCTTTCTCGCTAAAGGGCATATCAAGTGTTTCTCTTTGCTCTGGCGTAAGGCTCCCCAGTTTTATTTTCTCTAGAAATAAATCAATTTGGTCTTGGGAGGGAGGTGAGACATCTATATTATCTTTCAGGTTATATAGTTTAAAGTAATAATCCCTGAAAGCCTTTGCGATGTCCTTTGGTTTTAGAACATCGCCAGAAGCCAATGATATTCTATCAACCACCTTTCTCATCTTTATAGGTTTGAATTTGTTGGCCATCAGCCTAGTTGGTCTATTATTGTCCGTATAGTATCCAGCCCCAAAAAAAGTGGCTTTTTTATCATACTGAGCAATTAATAGATTCCTAAGATCTAGCCTACAAATATGCAATTCTTTGTGTTTATCAAAACTACTATCATTTTGAGCAGAGGCTTCCAGGATTTTAATTTTTTCTATTAGTTCTTTCTGTCTAAACTCTCTTATTTTTTTTTGTTTAGCTCCAAGCTGAATTAATGTTCCCCTAATCACACACTTGTGGGCTTGCCATAATATCTCTGGGTTGATTTCTTGTGTAGAGTTTTCAACAAAATAGTGGGAGATGGTTTGTTCTATTAATTTGGAATTTTCCTGTGTATTGGTTATGAATTTACTGTATTTCCAATTGTATGATTTATTTTCTCTATCTGTATTTTTAAGTCTAAGGAGGATAGGTGCATGGTCTGACCAAGTGATTGGGCCCGTGACAAATTTTTCATATAGATCTAAAACTGAAAGACTTGTGAAAATGTGGTCAATCCTAGTGAAGGATTTATTATATGGACAATATCTTGTGAATTCTTTTGAATTAGTATTCAGCACTCTACAGCTGTCTTGTAATCCAGATTGTCTTAGCCAGTAAGATAAATTTTGTTTTTTATAATAGGTCAGCGGGTGGGAGCAATCCAAATGGGGATCAACAATATGATTAAAATCCCCGCCCCATACAACATGACCCTCACTGAAGTCCTCCAGTTTTTTTTTGAATCTATTAAGAAAGCGAATTTGACTTGAATTAGGGGCATGTATGTTAGCAATGGTGAAATTAACATCTCCCAATTTTCCCTTAATAGTGATTTGTCTACCTTCCTCGTCCTTCATTGTGTCTATTATTTTAAAAGGTAAATCCTTGTGAATGGCTATCGCAACCCCCGCTTTTTTCTTTTCACTGTTTGAAAAGAATATTTGCGAGAAATATTTATTTCGGAGTCTATGGTTATCAGATTCTAATAAATGAGTTTCCTGAAGCAGGACTATATCAGCTTTAAGTCTACGCATATCTTTCCAAAGAGTAAATCTCTTGTAGGGGTTGTTCAAACCATTCACGTTATAGGACACAATATTTAAAGACATAGTATTGGTGTTTGTAGATTATGTAGTGATGTCTGTATTTACAATTAGAATTGTCCACAGAGAAGGAGATTAATAAGACCAGCAAACCCTGTAGAAACAAAAGAGGCAACCTACACAGAACCTGTATCCCCAACATGACGATGATGATGAACCCTTCCAGATCAGATGAAAGTGAAAGCAAACGACGGTCTCCGCTTAGTAGAGATGCACACAGACCTGCATACAGATAAAAGATAAAAATAACATAATTGCAACCAGCAAAAAAGTGGGTTATAAAACCAACAGTTGATGCACACCGAAGTGTGTGTGTAAATGAGTAAGTACTCATTCAAAGTTTAGGGGGTGAAATTAAGGGCCAAGTGAGTGGGGCCAGCCTAACACAGTTCAAAAACTTTATCTGTTTTTCTTCGTGATCCACGAGGGCTTGACATGTCTTGGAAGATGATCAGAAACTCCGCTGTCTTTGCGTCCAGAACTTGATCTCTCCATGGGTGGCAGGCCTAGATCATGAATAAATTTGTCAGAGTTATTTAAGTCAGTTAGCGCAAAAATGACATCTTCCTTAATCACGATCAATTTGGTTGGAAAACCCCATTTATACAGTATCTTGTTATTCCTAAGATGGTCCGTGACAGGAATATATTCTCTCCGTTTTTGTAATGTGGCTCTTGAAAAGTCTGCGAAAATTTTAATCTTGTTGTAGGGGGTCGGTAAATTTGGCAGTTGCTTGCTTTTCCTGAGAATTTCCTCTTTAATTTGAAAATAGTGGAAACAGGCTATGACGTCCCTGGGAGCTGTAGTTGGTGCGTATTTGGATTTAGGTAATCTGTGAATGCGCTCCAGTGTTAGATCACCCCTAGAAGCTCTAGGAAGAACTGAGTGAAGCATTTTTTGGGTGTATTCTGTAAGATCACGATCTTTGATTGACTCAGGTATCCCTCTAAATTTTAAGTTACTACGCCTGCTCCTATCTTCTTGTTCAATCTGTTTTGATTTTATTTGGGCCACCTCGTCTTCCAGGTTATAATGTGCGTCTATCAATTTATTATGGGACTCCACCAATTCTCCCATTTTCCGTTCAAGGTGGTCCACACGCTGTCCAAGACCATCTATATCTTTGCGGAGGGATAGATTATGAGATTCTAATTGTGACTGGAAAGATTGAGCCAAGAGAAGAATAATGTTCTTAATAAAGATTTCTGAGGCGTTTTTGGTGGAAGCATCCACCTCAGATAGAGCTTGTAAAAGGGTGTCAGCCAGTCCTGGGTTGCTTAGATCCTTAGGAGCAGATATATTAACTGACTCTTTATTTTGTGGGCCCCTTTGTGCTGCAGTAATGGTGATATTCTCTCTGGTGAAGGGAGTATCATGGGTAATAACCGGCACCGCAATAGGGCTGTTATTATTGTCATATGTGGCATTATATTTATCATAAGCAGCCTCCCCTAATAATGGTGGGGTAAAAGGAGCGTCCGAAATTAATGACATATCAGGGCATGATGTAGCCCCCTTAATCGGTGTTAAAGCCCCCTTAACCGGCGTTGTGCATTGGCTGGAAGCGGCTAATTTAGCCAGCGAGCGCTTAACAGTCTTACCGGCGCTGTGAATCTGAGATCGCTCGCTCTCCCTCTCAAGATGGCGGCTCTCGCGAGAGGAGGAGCGAGAACGGGAGCTCCGTGCAGGGCTTTCTCTCACCGGCTCTCCCCGCTTCTTATTACTCACTGTTGCCGCTGATTTCTTCTGCGAGGATCGCTGGTTGGTCCTCGCTTTAAAGGCAGCATGTTTCTGCCTTTGCGGTGTCACTTTGTAAAGCGGGCGCCCGCGGCTAATTCGGGACTTGCCTGCACTTCCTGGATTCGCGTCTTCAGTGTGCGGCGAGCTGCCGCCGCCATCTTGATTTTTCATACTTGTGCTGCAGCGGTCACTGTGAAAGCTTTTTCTCCGCGATTATTGCGGGCAGCCACGCCGGGATGGTACTGTTATGTGCAGCAGCTATTCCGGTGTCGGAGGCTGCAAGTTTTAGTGGAATCACAGCGGTATGCTTTATAGTATCGCTTGGTTAGGTGGCCCCAGATCGGAGCTCACAGCAAAGACGTCCTCACAGTCCCAGCGCTGGCCACGCCCCCAGGGTAGCCTATATTTCAGCTATGCAGTGTAATTACATTTGTGGAAGTCTCTCCCCGCTAGAGAGGCTTATCAGTATGATACACTTATTGTTATTATTTATACATATATTGAACAGCCGCAGTGTCCCCGGGTTATGGTGGGAATCCGGTGCTCGAACTCGTGATGCCTTGTAGTTCTCTGCCGAGAGAAAGGAGCCGCGCTGTTCACTTGTCACATCAGCGGCCGCGCTGCTGCAGCCGTGCGCGAAGGAGTCCCGGCGCGCGCATTGATCTACATTACCGCACGTCAGCAGCTGCTTCTTCTCAGCAGCGCCGGTGATTTCCCCGCTCTGCGCGACTCCCGGTGAGCGGTGCCGCTGTGGAAGTGGTGGTGGGAGCCTCCTGACTCCCACCAAGGACCAGTGAGAGCCGAGTTTAACTTTTAAAGTGCCGGGGGTAGCGGGGAGCAGCGGGGACCGTCGGCGGATGTATCAAGCTTACTGCCGGTGTATGAAGAGCTTGATCCCGGCGGGCTTCAGGTGTTATAACACCCCTTTGGTGGTTCGGTGGGCAACAGCTGGGGTCTTTAGGGTCCGGTCAATGAAGGGAGCCTGTTTCTTCTTTATGGATGTCCGCAGGCAGGCCATCTTGGATTTTCATCTCAGTGCTGCAGCGGTCTCTGCTAGTGCCTTTTTCTCCGCGATTGTTGCGGTCAGCCATATCAGACTTGTATCAATAGGTGCAGCAGATATTCCGATGCTGGGGGCTGTAACTTTTTAGTGGAATCTCGGAGATGTGCTTGATATTATCGCTTAATTAGGCGGCCCCAGTGCAGAGCTCACAGCTAAGACATCCTCTCTGTCTCAGCGCTGGCCACGCCCCCCCAGATTCTTTGTATTTCCACAAGGCGTCTGTATGCATACATTTATCCAAATAACTAGGATTTTGTAGTACTGCAGCATATCTATTTCCCTGATTACCTTTCTATAGGGGTCTGCTTTCATTTGCTTACCAACTGTGCGCACGCATGCTGTGTTGAACAAAATAGGATCCATGATGTATTTCTTCCAGATACTAGGCTGGAGTATATGTTTCCTGTCATAGTACTCAGGGGGTCACAGTTGGCAGTAAACAATAGGCTTCTTATATGTAGATTTGACTAAGATTGGTGTACCCGCATACCTAGCAATTTTTTCTCTCTGGTTATTTCTCCTGTCTCACATATGCTGTAAAGTATTAGCTTCCTTCATTCCCTCGGGTAAAATTACTTATGGCCTATTCAGCCATACTAGTGTTTTAAATGTTTTTAAATGTATGTTTTGCCTGGTTCTGTTTGTGGATTACTATTTTTGTACAATAAAATTGACTATTTAACGTGGATCCCATTGGTTTGCATATCCTTTTCTTTTTGTGTTTAGTGTGTAGTGTGTAGCTTAACCCTACACGCTACACGCTACACGCTACACTCTACACCATACACGCTACACCCTACACTCTACACCCTACACCCTACACGCTATACCCGACACCCTACATGCTTCACCCTAAACGCTACACTCTACACTCTACACCCTACACGCTACATGCTACACCCTACACGCTACACTCTACACCCTACACTCTACACGCTACACACTACACGCTACACGCTACACCCTACACGCTACACGCTACACCCTACACGCTACACGTTACACTCTACACCCTACACCCTACACGCTACACGCTACACCCTACACGCTACACGTTACACTCTACACCCTAAATGCTACACTCTACACCCTGCACCCTACACGCTACACTCTACACCCTACACCCTACACGCTACACGCTACACGCTACATGCTACACTCTACACTCTACACCATACACCCTACACGCTACACACTATACTCTACACCCTACACGCTACACTCTACACGCTACACGCTACACTCTACACGCTACACTCTACACCCTACACGCAACACGCTACACTCTACACCCTACACCCTACACGCTACACACTACACGCTACACGCTACACCCTACACGCTACACGCTACACCCTACACGCTACACGTTACACTCTACACCCTACACCCTACACACTACACCCTACACGCTACACATTACACTCTACACCCTACACGCTACACTCTACACCCTGCTCCCTACATGCTACGCGCTACACCCTACACGCTACACGCTACACCCTACACACTACACGTTACACTCTACACCCTACACTCTACACCCTACACTCTACACGCTACACTCTACACCCTACACTCTGCACTCTGCACTCTACACCCTACACCCTACACGCTACACTCTACACCCTACACCCTACACGCTACACACTACACGCTACACGCTACACCCTACACGCTACACGCTACACCCTACACGCTACACGTTACACTCTACACCCTGCACCCTACACGCTACACGCTACACCCTACACGCTACACGCTACACCCTACACACTACACGTTACACTCTACACCCTACACTCTACACCCTACACTCTACACGCTACACTCTACACCCTACACTCTGCACTCTACACCCTACACCCTACACACTACACGCTACACTCTACACCCTACACGCTACACGCTACACCCTACACCCTACACCCTACACGCTACAATCTACACGCTACACGCTACACCCTATACGCTAGACGCTACACTCTACACGCTACACGATACACGCTACACCCTACACGCTACACCCTACACTCTACACCCTACACCCTACACGCTACACGCTACACCCCACACGCTACACCCTACACTCTACACCCTACACCCTACACGCTACACGCTACACCCTACACGCTACACGTTACACTCTACACCCTACACCCTACACTCTACACCCTACACCCTACTCTCTACACGCTATATTCTACACCCTACACGCTACACGCTACACCCTACACTCTACACCCTACACGCTACACCCTACACTCTACACCCTACACGCTATATGCTACACTCTACACCCTGCACGCTACACGCTACACCCTACACGCTACACTCTACACCCTACACGCTACACCCTACACTCTACACCCTACACGCTACACGCTACACTCTACACCATACACGCTACACCCTACACTCCACACCCTACACCCTACATGCTACA
The DNA here is from genome assembly GCF_051348905.1 of Ranitomeya variabilis. Lineage (NCBI taxonomy): Eukaryota > Metazoa > Chordata > Amphibia > Anura > Dendrobatidae > Ranitomeya > Ranitomeya variabilis. Next base: position 863,445 of record NW_027507935.1, on the reverse strand, counting down.
CGCTACACCCTACACGCTACACATTACACTCAAAACCCTACACTCTACATCCTACACCCTACACTCTACACCCTACACGCTACACTCTACACTCTACACCCTACACCCTACATGCTACACGCTACACGCTACACTCTACACCCTACACGCTACACGCTACACCCTACAAGCTAAACGCTACAAACTACACGCTACATATTACACTCTACACCCTAGCGTGTAGCGTGTAGGGTGTAGCGTGTAGCGTGTAGCTTGTAGGGTGTAGAGTGTAGCGTGTAGCGTGTAGGCTGTAGCGTGTAGGGTGTAGCATGTATCGTGTAGGGTGTAGAGTGTAGCATGTAGCGTGTAGAGTGTAGGGTGTAGCGTGTAGCGTGTGTAGGGTGTAGGGTGTAGAGTGTAGCGTGTAGCGTGTAGGGTGTAGAGTGTAGGGTGTAGGGTGTAGAGTGTAGCGTGTAGGGTGTAGCGTGTAGGGTTTAGGGTGTAGGGTGTAGAGTGTAGGGTGTTGCGTGTAGGGTGTAGAGTGTAGCGTGTAGGGTGTAGCGTGTAGAGTGTAGCGTGTAGCGTGTAGGGTGTAGAATATAGCGTGTAGAGAGTAGGGTGTAGGGTGTAGAGTGTAGGGTGTAGGGTGTAGAGTGTAATGTGTAGCGTGTAGGGTGTAGCGTGTAGCGTGTAGGGTGTAGGGTGTAGAGTGTAGGGTATAGCGTGTAGGGTGTAGCGTGTAGCGTGTAGGGTGTAGGGTGTAGAGTGTAGGGTGTAGCGTGTAGGGTGTAGCGTGTATCGTGTAGCGTGTAGAGTGTAGCGTCTAGCGTATAGGGTGTAGCGTGTAGCGTGTAGATTGTAGCGTGTAGGGTGTAGGGTGTAGGGTGTAGCGTGTAGCGTGTAGGGTGTAGAGTGTAGCGTGTAGTGTGTAGGGTGTAGGGTGTAGAGTGCAGAGTGTAGGGTGTAGAGTGTAGCGTGTAGAGTGTAGGGTGTAGAGTGTAGGGTGTAGAGTGTAACGTGTAGTGTGTAGGGTGTAGCGTGTAGCGTGTAGGGTGTAGCGTGTAGCGTGTAGGGTGCAGGGTGTAGAGTGTAACGTGTAGCGTGTAGGGTGTAGCGTGTAGCGTGTAGTGTGTAGCGTGTAGGGTGTAGGGTGTAGAGTGTAGCGTGTAGGGTGTAGGGTGTAGAGTGCAGAGTGTAGGGTGTAGAGTGTAGCGTGTAGAGTGTAGGGTGTAGAGTGTAGGGTGTAGAGTGTAACGTGTAGTGTGTAGGGTGTAGCGTGTAGCGTGTAGGGTGTAGCGTGTAGCGTGTAGGGAGCAGGGTGTAGAGTGTAACGTGTAGCGTGTAGGGTGTAGTGTGTAGGGTGTAGGGTGTAGAGTGTAACGTGTAGCGTGTAGGGTGTAGCGTGTAGCGTGTAGGGTGTAGCGTGTAGCGTGTAGTGTGTAGCGTGTAGGGTGTAGGGTGTAGAGTGTAGCGTGTTGCGTGTAGGGTGTAGAGTGTAGCGTGTAGAGTGTAGCGTGTAGCGTGTAGCGTGTAGAGTGTAGCGTGTAGGGTGTAGAGTATAGTGTGTAGCGTGTAGGGTGTATGGTGTAGAGTGTAGAGTGTAGCATGTAGCGTGTAGCGTGTAGAGTGTAGCGTGTAGGGTGTAGAGTGTAGCGTGTTGCATGTAGGGTGTACAGTGTAGCGTGTAGCGTGTAGAGTGTAGGGTGTAGAGTGTAGCGTGTAGCGTGTAGAGTGTAGGGTGTAGAGTGTAGCGTGTTGCGTGTAGAGTGTAGCGTGTAGCGTGTAGGTTGTAGAGTGTAGCGTGTAGCGTGTAGGGTGTAGGGTGTAGCGTGTAGCGTGTAGAGTGTAGAGTGTAGCGTGTAGCATGTAGAGTGTAGAGTGTAGCGTGTAGGGTGTAGAGTGTAGCGCGTAGCGTGTAGGGTGTAGGGTGTAGAGTGTAGCGTGTAGAGTGTACGGTGTAGAGTGTAGGGTGTAGCGTGTAGGGTGTAGAGTGTAGCGTGTAGCGTGTAGCGTGTAGCGTGTAGGGTGTAGGGTGTAGATTGTAGCGTGTAGGGTGCAGGGTGTAGAGTGTAGCTTGTAGGGTGTAGAGTGTAACGTGTAGCGTGTAGGGTGTAGCGTGTAGCGTGTAGGGTGTAGGGTGTAGAGTGTAACGTGTAGCGTGTAGGGTGTAGCGTGTAGCGTGTAGGGTGTAGCGTGTAGCGTGTAGTGTGTAGCGTGTAGAGTGTAGGGTGGAGTGTAGCGTGTAGGGTGTAGCATGTAGCGTGTAGGGTGTAGGGTGTTGAGTGTAGAGTGTAGCGTTTAGGGTGAAGCATGTAGGGTGTAGGGTGTCGGGTATAGCGTGTAGGGTGTAGGGTGTAGAGTGTAGGGTGTAGCGTGTATCGTGTAGCGTCTAGCGTATAGGGTGTAGCGAGTAGCGTGTAGATTGTAGCGTGTAGGGTGTAGGGTGTAGCGTGTAGCGTGTAGGGTGTAGATTGTAGCGTGTAGCGTGTAGGGTTTAGCGTGTAGCGTGTAGAGTGTAGCGTCTAGCGTGTAGCGTATAGTGTGTAGCGTGTAGCGTGTAGATTGTAGCGTGTAGGGTGTAGGGTGTAGCGTGTATCGTGTAGGGTGTAGGGTGTAGGGTGTAGGGTGTACCGTGTAGGGTGTAGTGTGTAGCGTGTAGAGTGTAGCATGTAGGGTGTAGCAAGTAGCGTGTATTGTGTAGGGTGTAGTGTAGCGTGTAGCGTGTAGGGTGTCACTTTTTCCTCTGATGAAGACGCTTGAGTAGTGTCGATACGCATGGGGTTCAGGGCTTCCTTTGTTTTTTTCCCGATTGACAGGACTTGGGTAACTTATCTTTACAACTGCTATGGAATTACACCTATTTACTTCATGCATGGCCTGGCATTTTTCCAAGCCTTAGGACAATGGATCCTGATTCTTTGTATTTCCACAAGGCGTCTGTATGCATACATTTATCCAAATAACTAGGATTTTGTAGTACTGCAGCATATCTATTTCCCTGATTACCTTTCTATAGGGGTCTGCTTTCATTTGCTTACCAACTGTGCGCACGCATGCTGTGTTGAACAAAATAGGATCCATGATGTATTTCTTCCAGATACTAGGCTGGAGTATATGTTTCCTGTCATAGTACTCAGGGGGTCACAGTTGGCAGTAAACAATAGGCTTCTTATATGTAGATTTGACTAAGATTGGTGTACCCGCATACCTAGCAATTTTTTCTCTCTGGTTATTTCTCCTGTCTCACATATGCTGTAAAGTATTAGCTTCCTTCATTCCCTCGGGTAAAATTACTTATGGCCTATTCAGCCATACTAGTGTTTTAAATGTTTTTTTATTTTTTTTTTGCCTGGTTCTGTTTGTGGATTACTATTTTTGTACAATAAAATTGACTATTTAACGTGGATCCCATTGGTTTGCATATCCTTTTCTTTTTGTGTTTAGTGTGTAGTGTGTAGCTTAACCCTACACGCTACACGCTACACGCTACACTCTACACCCTACACGCTACACCCTACACTCTACACCGTACACTCTACACGCTACACGCTACACTCTACACCCTACACCCTACACGCTACACGCTACACTCTACACCCTACACGCTACACGCTACACTCTACACTCTACACGCTACACGCTACACTCTACACCCTACACTCTACACGCTACACGCTACACGCTACACCCTACACTCTACACGCTACACGCTACACTCTACACGCTACACGCTACATGCTACACTCTACACTCTACACCCTACACCCTACACGCTACACGCTATACTCTACACCCTACACGCTACACTCTACACGCTACACTCTACACTCTACACGCTACACGCTACACTCTACACCCTACACGCAACACGCTACACTCTACACCCTACACGCTACACTCTGCACGCTACACGCTACACCCTACACGCTATACTCTGCACGCTACACGCTACACTCTACACCCTACACGCTACACTCTACACCCTGCACCCTACACGCTACACGCTACATCCTACATGCTACACGCTACACGCAACACGCTACACTCTACACCCTACACGTTACACTCTACACCCTACACTCTACACCCTACACTCTACACGCTACACTCTACACCCTACACTCTACACTCTACACCCTACACCCTACACGCTACACGCTACACTCTACACCCTACACCCTACACGCTACACGCTACACCCTACACCCTACAAGCTACAATCTACACCCTACACCCTACACGCTACACGCTACACCCTACACTCTACACCCTACACCCTACACGCTACACACTATACTCTACACCCTACACGCTACACCCTACACGCAACACGCTACACTCTACACCCTACACGCTACACTCTGCACGCTACACGCTACACCCTACACCCTACACGCTACACTCTACACGCTACACTCTACACCATACACGCTACACCCTACACTCTACACCCTACACCCTACACGCTATACCCGACACCCTACACTCTGCATGCTTCACACTACACGCTACACTCTACACTATACACCCTACACCCTACACGCTACATGCTACACCCTACACGCTACACTCTACACCCTACACCCTACACGCTACACACTACACGCTACACGCTACACCCTACACACTACACGTTACACTCTACACCCTACACTCTGCACTCTACACCCTACACCCTACACGCTACACGCTACAATCTACACCCTACACGCTACACGCTACACCCTACACCCTACACCCTACACGCTACAATCTACACGCTACACGCTACACCCTATACGCTAGACGCTACACTCTACACGCTACACGATACACGCTACACCCTACACACTACACCCTACACTCTACACCCTACACCCTACACGCTACACGCTACACGCTACACCCTACACGCTACACCCTACACTCTACACCCTACACCCTACACGCTACACGCTACACCCTACACGCTACACGTTACACTCTACACCCTACACCCTACACTCTACACCCTACACCCTACTCTCTACACGCTATATTCTACACCCTACACGCTACACTCTACACCCTACACGCTACACGCTACACTCTACACCCTAGACGCTACACTCTATACCCTACACTCTACACGCTACACCCTACACCCTACACTCTACATGCTACACCCTACACCCTACACTCTACATGCTACACGCTACACGCTACATGCTACACGCTACACCCTACACGCTACACGCTACACACTACACGCTACACCCTACACCCTACACCCTACACGCTACACACTACACTCTACACCCTACACGCTACACCCTACACCCTACACCCTACATGCTACACTCTACACCCTACACGGTACACCCTACAATCTACACGCTACATGCTACACTCTACACTCTACACCCTACACCCTACACGCTACATGCTACACTCTACACCCTACACGCTACACTCTACACCCTACACGCTACATGCTACACTCTACACCATACACCCTACACGCTACATGCTACACGCTACACTCTACACCCTACACGCTACACGCTAGGGTGTAGAGTGTAATATGTAGCGTGTAGTTTGTAGCGTTTAGCTTGTAGGGTGTAGCGTTTAGCGTGTAGGGTGTAGAGTGTAGCGTGTAGCGTGTAGCATGTAGGGTGTAGGGTGTAGAGTGTAGAGTGTAGCGTGTAGGGTGTAGAGTGTAGGGTGTAGGATGTAGAGTGTAGGGTTTAGAGTGTAATGTGTAGCGTGTAGGGTGTAGCGTGTAGCATGTAGGGTGTAGGGTGTGGAGTGTAGGGTGTAGCGTGTAGGGTGTAGAGTGTAGCGTGTAGCGTGTAGCGTGTAGGGTGTAGAGTGTAGGGTGTAGCGTGTAGGGTGTAGAGTGTAGCGTGTAGGGTGTAGCGTGTAGCGTGCAGGGTGTAGAGTGTAGCGTATAGCGTGTAGGGTGTAGAGTGTAGGGTGTAGCGTGTAGGGTGTAGAGTGTAGGGTTTAGCGTGTAGGGTGTAGAGTGTAGCGTGTAGCGTGTAGGGTGTAGGGTGTAGGGTGTAGCGTGTAGGGTGTAGAGTGTAGCGTGTAGCGTGTAGGGTGTAGGGTGTAGCATGTAGTGTGTAGCGTGTAGCGTGTAGGGTGTAGCGTGTAGCATGTAGCGTGTAGCGTGTAGCATGTAGAGTGTAGGGTGTAGGGTGTAGCATGTAGAGTGTAGGGTGTAGGGTGTAGCGTGTAGAGTGTAGGGTATAGAGTGTAGCATCTAGGGTGTAGAGTGTAGCGTGTAGGGTGTAGAGTGTAGCGTGTAGGGTGTAGAATATAGCGTGTAGAGAGTAGGGTGTAGGGTGTAGAGTGTAGGGTGTAGGGTGTAGAGTGTAATGTGTAGCGTGTAGGGTGTAGCGTGTAGCGTGTAGGGTGTAGGGTGTAGAGTGTAGGGTATAGCGTGTAGGGTGTAGCGTGTAGCGTGTAGGGTGTAGGGTGTAGAGTGTAGGGTGTAGCGTGTAGGGTGTAGCGTGTATCGTGTAGCGTGTAGAGTGTAGCGTCTAGCGTATAGGGTGTAGCGTGTAGCGTGTAGATTGTAGCGTGTAGGGTGTAGGGTGTAGGGTGTAGCGTGTAGCGTGTAGGGTGTAGAGTGTAGCGTGTAGTGTGTAGGGTGTAGGGTGTAGAGTGCAGAGTGTAGGGTGTAGAGTGTAGCGTGTAGAGTGTAGGGTGTAGAGTGTAGGGTGTAGAGTGTAACGTGTAGTGTGTAGGGTGTAGCGTGTAGGGTGTAGCGTGTAGCGTGTAGGGTGCAGGGTGTAGAGTGTAACGTGTAGCGTGTAGGGTGTAGCGTGTAGCGTGTAGTGTGTAGCGTGTAGGGTGTAGGGTGTAGAGTGTAGCGTGTAGGGTGTAGGGTGTAGAGTGCAGAGTGTAGGGTGTAGAGTGTAGCGTGTAGAGTGTAGGGTGTAGAGTGTAGGGTGTAGTGTAACGTGTAGTGTGTAGGGTGTAGCGTGTAGCGTGTAGGGTGTAGCGTGTAGCGTGTAGGGAGCAGGGTGTAGAGTGTAACGTGTAGCGTGTAGGGTGTAGTGTGTAGGGTGTAGGGTGTAGAGTGTAACGTGTAGCGTGTAGGGTGTAGCGTGTAGCGTGTAGGGTGTAGCGTGTAGCGTGTAGTGTGTAGCGTGTAGGGTGTAGGGTGTAGAGTGTAGCGTGTTGCGTGTAGGGTGTAGAGTGTAGCGTGTAGAGTGTAGTGTGTAGCGTGTAGCGTGTAGAGTGTAGCGTGTAGGGTGTAGAGTATAGTGTGTAGCGTGTAGGGTGTATGGTGTAGAGTGTAGAGTGTAGCATGTAGCGTGTAGCGTGTAGAGTGTAGCGTGTAGGGTGTAGAGTGTAGCGTGTTGCATGTAGGGTGTACAGTGTAGCGTGTAGCGTGTAGAGTGTAGGGTGTAGAGTGTAGCGTGTAGCGTGTAGAGTGTAGGGTGTAGAGTGTAGCGTGTTGCGTGTAGAGTGTAGCATGTAGCGTGTAGGTTGTAGAGTGTAGCGTGTAGCGTGTAGGGTGTAGGGTGTAGCGTGTAGCGTGTAGAGTGTAGAGTGTAGCGTGTAGCATGTAGAGTGTAGAGTGTAGCGTGTAGGGTGTAGAGTGTAGCGCGTAGCGTGTAGGGTGTAGGGTGTAGAGTGTAGCGTGTAGAGTGTACGGTGTAGAGTGTAGGGTGTAGCGTGTAGGGTGTAGAGTGTAGCGTGTAGCGTGTAGCGTGTAGCGTGTAGGGTGTAGGGTGTAGATTGTAGCGTGTAGGGTGCAGGGTGTAGAGTGTAACGTGTAGCGTGTAGGGTGTAGCGTGTAGCGTGTAGGGTGTAGGGTGTAGAGTGTAACGTGTAGCGTGTAGGGTGTAGCGTGTAGCGTGTAGGGTGTAGCGTGTAGCGTGTAGTGTGTAGCGTGTAGAGTGTAGGGTGGAGTGTAGCGTGTAGGGTGTAGCATGTAGCGTGTAGGGTGTAGGGTGTTGAGTGTAGAGTGTAGCGTTTAGGGTGAAGCATGTAGCGTGTACGGTGTCGGGTATAGCGTGTAGGGTGTAGGGTGTAGAGTGTAGGGTGTAGCGTGTATGGTGTAGAGTGTAGCGTGTAGCGTGCAGAGTATAGCGTGTAGGGTGTAGCGTGTAGCGTGCAGAGTGTAGCGTGTAGGGTATAGAGTGTAGCGTGTTGCGTGTAGGGTGTAGAGTGTAGCGTGTAGCGTGTAGAGTGTAGAGTGTAGCGTGTAGCGTGTAGAGTGTAGCGTGTAGGGTGTAGAGTATAGCGTGTAGCGTGTAGGGTGTAGGGTGTAGAGTGTAGAGTGTAGCATGTAGCGTGTAGCGTGTAGAGTGTAGCGTGTAGCGTGTAGAGTGTAGGGTGTAGCGTGTAGGGTGTAGCATGTATCGTGTAGGGTGTAGAGTGTAGCATGTAGCGTGTAGAGTGTAGGGTGTAGCGTGTAGCGTGTGTAGGGTGTAGGGTGTAGAGTGTAGCGTGTAGCGTGTAGGGTGTAGAGTGTAGGGTGTAGGGTGTAAAGTGTAGCGTGTAGGGTGTAGCGTGTAGGGTTTAGGGTGTAGGGTGTAAAGTGTAGGGTGTTGCGTGTAGGGTGTAGAGTGTAGCGTGTAGGGTGTAGCGTGTAGAGTGTAGCGTGTAGCGTGTAGGGTGGAGAGTGTAGAGTGTAGGGTGTAGCGTGTAGGGTGTAGAGTGTAGCGTGTAGGGTGTAGAGTGTAGCGTGTAGCGTGCAGGGTGTAGAGTGTAGCGTATAGCGTGTAGGGTGTAGGATGTAGAGTGTAGCGTGTAGGGTGTAGAGTGTAGCGTGTAGAGTGTAGCATGCAGCGTGTAGGGTGTAGAGTGTAGAGTGTAGCGTGTAGGGTGAAGCATGTAGGGTGTAGGGTGTCGGGTATAGCGTGTAGGGTGTAGGGTGTAGAGTGTAGGGTGTAGCGTGTATGGTGTAGAGTGTAGCGTGTAGCGTGCAGAGTATAGCGTGTAGGGTGTAGCGTGTAGCGTGCAGAGTGTAGCGTGTAGGGTATAGAGTGTAGCGTGTTGCCTGTAGGGTGTAGAGTGTAGCGTGTAGCGTGTAGAGTGTAGAGTGTAGCGTGTAGCGTGTAGCGTGTAGAGTGTAGCGTGTAGGGTGTAGAGTATAGCGTGTAGCGTGTAGGGTGTAGGGTGTAGAGTGTAGAGTGTAGCATGTAGCGTGTAGCGTGTAGAGTGTAGCGTGTAGCGTGTAGAGTGTAGCGTGTAGCGTGTAGCGTGTAGCGTGTAGAGTGTAGGGTGTAGAGTGTAGCGTGTAGCGTGTAGAGTGTAGAGTGTAGCGTGTAGGGTGTAGAGTGTAGCGTGTAGCGTGTAGGGTGTAGGGTTTAGAGTGTAGCGTGTAGCGTGTAGAGTGTACGGTGTAGAGTGTAGGGTGTAGCGTGTAGGGTGTAGAGTGTAGCGTGTAGCGTGTAGCGTGTAGGGTTAAGCTACACACTACACACTAAACACAAAAAGAAAAGGTTATGCAAACCAATGGGATCCACGTTAGTCAATTTTATTGTACAAAAATAGTAATCCACAAACAGAACCAGGCAAAACATACATTTAAAAACATTTAAAACACTAGTATGGCTGAATAGGCCATAAGTAATTTTACCCGAGGGAATGAAGGAAGCTAATACTTTACAGCATATGTGAGACAGGAGAAATAACCAGAGAGAAAAAATTGCTAGGTATGCGGGTACACCAATCTTAGTCAAATCTACATATAAGAAGCCTATTGTTTACTGCCAACTGTGACCCCCTGAGTACTATGACAGGAAACATATACTCCAGCCTAGTATCTGGAAGAAATACATCATGGATCCTATTTTGTTCAACACAGCATGCGTGCGCACAGTTGGTAAGCAAATGAAAGCAGACCCCTATAGAAAGGTAATCAGGGAAATAGATATGCTGCAGTACTACAAAATCCTAGTTATTTGGATAAATGTATGCCTACAGACGCCTTGTGGAAATACAAAGAATCAGGATCCATTGTCCTAAGGCTTGGAAAAATGCCAGGCCATGCATGAAGTAAATAGGTGTAATTCCATAGCAGTTGTAAAGATAAGTTACCCAAGTCCTGTCCCTCGGGAAAAAAACAAAGGAAGCCCTTTACCCCACGCGTATCGACGCTACTCAAGCGTCTTCATCAGAGGAAAAAGTGACACCCTACACGCTACACGCGACACTCTTCACTCTACACGCTACACTCTACACCCTACACGCTACACCCTACCCTCTACACGCTACACGCTACACGCTACACCATACACGGTACACCCTACACCCTACACCCTACACGCTACAATCTACACGCTACACACTATACGCTACACGCTAGACGCTACACTCTACACGCTACACGCTACACCCTACACGCTACACCCTACACTCTACACCCTACAACCTACACGCTACACGCTACACGCTACACGCTACACCCTACACGCTACACCCTACACTCTACACGCTACACCCTACACTCTACACCCTACACGCTACACCCTACACGCTACACGTTACACTCTACACCCTACACCCTACACTCTAGACCCTACACCCTACTCTCTACACTCTACACTCTACACCCTACACGCTACACTCTACACCCTACACCCTACACGCTACACGCTACACTCTACACGCTAAACGCTACAGCTTATACCCTACACTCTACACCGTACACCCTACATGCTACACTCTACACCCTACACGCTACACCCTACATGCTACACCCTACACTCTACACCCTACACCCTACACGCTACACCCTACGCCCTGCACGCCACACACTACACTCTACACGCTACACCCTACACCCTACACTGTACACCCTACACGCTACACGCTACACTCTACACGCTACACCCTACACTCTACACCCTACACCCTACACGCTATACGCTACACTCTACACCTGCACGCTACACGCTACACCCTACTCGCTACACGCTACACTCCACACCCTACACGCTACACTGTACACCCTACACCCTACACGCTACACTCTACACTCTGCTCCCTACTCTCTACACGCTACACTCTATACCCTACACTCTACACGCTACGCGCTACACGCTACACACTACATGCTACACCCTACACGCTACACTTTACACTCTACACGCTACACTCCACACTCTACACACTACACTCTACACCCTACACCCTACACCCTACTCTACATGCTACACGCTACACGCTACATGCTACACCCTACACGCTTCACCCTACACCCTACACGCTACACGCTACACGCTACACTCTACACCCTACACTCTACACCCTACACGCTACACGCTACACGCTACACCCTACACCCTACACGCTACACTCTACACCCTACACCCTACTCTACATGCTACACGCTACACGGTACATGATACACGCTACACCCTACACCCTACTCCCTACACTCTACACGCTACATGCTACACCCTACACCCTACACTGTACACCCTACACTCTGCACGCTACACTCTACACTCTGCTCCCTACTCTCTACACGCTACACTCTATACCCTACACTCTACACGCTACGCGCTACACGCTACACACTACACGCTACACCCTACACGCTACACTTTACACTCTACACGCTACACTCTACACTCTACACACTACACTCTACACCCTACACCCTACTCTACATGCTACACGCTACACGCTACATGCTACACCCTACACGCTACACCCTACACCCTACACGCTACACTCCACACCCTACACTCTACACCCTACACGCTACACGCTACACGCTACACGCTACACTCTACACGCTAAACGCTACAGCTTATACCATACTCTCTACACCGTACACCCTACACGCTACACTCTACACGCTACACGCTACACCCTACACCCTACATGCTACACCCTACACTCTACACCCTACACCCTAGACGCTACACTCTACACGCTACACGCTACACGCTACACTCTACACCCTACAAGCTACACTCTACACCCTACACACTACACTCTACACGCTACACGGTACACGCTACACGCTACGCCCTACACCCTACACGCTACATGTTACACTCTACACCCTACACGCTACACTCTACACCCTACACGCTACACCCTACACCCTACACGCTACACACTACACGCTACACTCTACACCCTACATGCTGCACTCTATACGCTACACGGTACACGCTACACGCTACACCCTACACGCTACACTCTACACGCTACATGCTACACCCTACACTCTACACCCTACACGCTACACTCTACACCCTACACGCTACACCCTACACTCTACACACTACACCCTACACGCTACATGCTACACTCTACACCCTACACGCAACACCCTACACTCTACACCCTACACCCTAAACCCTACACGCTACACACTACACGCTACACTCTACACCCTACACCCTACACTCTACACCCTACACGCTACACGCTACACTCTACACCCTACACCCTACACACGCTACACGCTACACTCTACACCCTACATGCTACACTCTACACCCTACACGCTTCACCCTACACTCTACACGCTACATGCTACACTCTACACCCTACACCCTACACGATACATGCTATACACTACACGCTACAGCCTACACGCTACACGCTACACTCTACACCCTACAAGCTACACGCTACACGCTACACCCTACACTCTACACCCTACACCGTACACGCTACACGCTACACTCTACACGCTACACCCTTCACTCTACACCCTACACCCTACATGCTACACTCTACACCCTACACGGTACACCCTACAATCTACACGCTACATGCTACACTCTACACTCTACACCCTACACCCTACATGCTACACTCTACACCCTACACCCTACTCTACATGCTACACGCTACACGGTACATGATACACGCTACACCCTACACGCTACACGCTACACCCTACACGCTACACGCTACACTCTACACCCTACACGCTACACCCTACACCCTACTCCCTACACTCTACACGCTACACGCTACACCCTACACCCTACACTGTACACCCTACACCCTGCACGCTACACTCTACACTCTGCTCCCTACTCTCTACACGCTACACTCTATACCCTACACTCTACACGCTACGCGCTACACGCTACACACTACACGCTACACCCTACACGCTACACTTTGCACTCTACACGCTACACTCTACACTGTACACACTACACTCTACACCCTACACCCTACTCTACATGCTACACGCTACACGCTACATGCTACACCCTACACGCTACACCCTACACCCTACACGCTACACGCTACACGCTACACTCTACACCCTACACTCTACACCCTACACGCTACACGCTACACGCTACACGCTACACGCTACACTCTACACGCTAAACGCTACAGCTTATACCCTACACTCTACACCGTACACCCTACACGTTACACTCTACACCCTACACGCTACACCCTACACCCTACATGCTACACCCTACACTCTACACCCTACACCCTACACGCTACACCCTACGCCCTGCACGCCACACACTACACTCTACACGCTACACCCTACACGCTACACTCTACACGCTACACGCTACACGCTACACTCTACACCCTACACGCTACACTCTACACCCTACACACTACACTCTACACGCTACACGGTACACGCTACACGCTACGCCCTACACCCTACACGCTACATGTTACACTCTACACCCTACACGCTACACTCTACACCCTACACGCTACACCCTACACCCTACACGCTACACACTACACGCTACACTCTACACCCTACACGCTGCACTCTATACGCTACACGGTACACGCTACACGCTACACCCTACACTTTACACCCTACACTCTACACGCTACACTCTACACGCTACATGCTACACCCTACACTCTACACCCTACACGCTATACGCTACACTCTACACCCTGCACGCTACACGCTACACGCTACACCCTACACGCTACACTCTACACCCTACACGCTACACTCTACATGCTACACGCTACACGCTACATGCTACACGCTACACCCTACACGCTACACTCTACACCCTACACCCTACACCCTACACGCTACACTCTACACCCTACACGCTACACCCTACACTCTACACCCTACACCCTACACGCTACTCGCTACACTTTACACCCTACCCGCTACACTCTACACGCTACACTCTACACTCTACACGCTACACGCTACACTCTACACCCTACACGCAACACGCTACACTTTACACCCTACACGCTACACTCTGCACGCTACACGCTACACCCTACACCCTACATGCTACACTCTACTTGCTACACGCTACACTCTACACCATACATGCTACACCCTACACTCTACACCCTACACCCTACACTCTATACCCGACACCCTACACCCTACATGCTTCACCCTACACGCTACACTCTACACTCTACACCCTACACGCTACATGCTACACTCTACACGCTACACTCTACACCCTACACGCTACACTCTACATCCTACACCCTACACGCTATACGCTACACTCTACACCCTGCACGCTACACGCTACACTCTACACCCTACACGCTACACTCTACACCCTACACGCTACACCCTACACTCTACACTCTCCACCCTACACGCTACACGCTACACTCTACACGCTACACCCTACACGCTACACTCTACACCCTACACGCAACACCCTACACTCTACACCCTACACCCTAAACCCTACACGCTACACCCTACACGCTACACTCTACACCCTACACTCTACACCCTACACGCTACACGCTACACTCTACACCCTACACCCTACACACGCTACACGCTACACCCTACACTCTACACGCTACATGCTACACTCTACACCCTACACGATACATGCTACACCCTACACGCTACAGCCTACACGCTACACGCTACACTCTACACCCTACAAGCTACACGCTACACGCTACACCCTACACTCTACACCCTACACCGTACACGCTACACGCTACACTCTACACGCTACACCCTTCACTCTACACCCTACACTCTACATGCTACACTCTACACCCTACACGGTACACCCTACAATCTACACGCTACATGCTACACTCTACACTCTACACCCTACACCCTACACGCTACATGCTACACTCTACACCCTACACTCTACACTACACCCTACACGCTACATGCTACACTCTACACCATACACCCTACACCCTACACGCTACACGCTAGGGTGTAGAGTGTAATATGTAGCGTGTAGTTTGTAGCGTTTAGCTTGTAGGGTGTAGTGGGTAGCGTGTAGGGTGTAGAGTGTAGCGTGTAGCGTGTAGCATGTAGGGTGTAGGGTGTAGAGTGTAGAGTGTAGCGTGTAGGGTGTAGAGTGTAGGGTGTAGGATGTAGAGTGTAGGGTTTAGAGTGTAATGTGTAGCGTGTAGGGTGTAGCGTGTAGCATGTAGGGTGTAGGGTGTGGAGTGTAGGGTGTAGCGTGTAGGGTGTAGAGTGTAGCGTGTAGCGTGTAGGGTGTAGGGTGTAGAGTGTAGGGTGTAGCGTGTAGGGTGTAGAGTGTAGCGTGTAGGGTGTAGCGTGTAGCGTGCAGGGTGTAGAGTGTAGCGTATAGCGTGTAGGGTGTAGAGTGTAGGGTGTAGCGAGTAGGGTGTAGAGTGTAGGGTGTAGCGTGTAGGGTGTAGAGTGTAGCGTGTAGCGTGTAGGGTGTAGGGTGTAGGGTGTAGCGTGTAGGGTGTAGAGTGTAGCGTGTAGCGTGTAGGGTGTAGGGTGTAGGGTGTAGCATGTAGTGTGTAGCGTGTAGCGTGTAGGGTGTAGCGTGTAGCATGTAGCGTGTAGCGTGTAGCATGTAGAGTGTAGGGTGTAGGGTGTAGGGTGTAGCATGTAGAGTGTAGGGTGTAGGGTGTAGCGTGTAGAGTGTAGGGTATAGAGTGTAGCGTCTAGGGTGTAGTGTGTAGCGTGCAGCGTGTAGGGTGTAGAGTGTAGCGTGTAGGGTGTAGAATATAGCGTGTAGAGAGTAGGGTGTAGGGTGTAGAGTGTAGGGTGTAGGGTGTAGAGTGTAACGTGTAGCGTGTAGGGTGTAGCGTGTAGCGTGTAGGGTGTAGGGTGTAGAGTGTAGGGTGTAGCGTGTAGGGTGTAGCGTGTAGCGTGTAGGGTGTAGGGTGTAGAGTGTAGGGTGTAGCGTGTAGGGTGTAGCGTGTATCGTGTAGCGTGTAGAGTGTAGCGTCTAGCGTATAGGGTGTAGCGTGTAGCGTGTAGATTGTAGCGTGTAGTGTGTAGGGTGTAGGGTGTAGCGTGTAGCGTGTAGGGTGTAGAGTGTAGCGTGTAGTGTGTAGGGTGTAGGGTGTAGAGTGCAGAGTGTAGGGTGTAGAGTGTAGCGTGTAGAGTGTAGGGTGTAGAGTGTAGGGTGTAGAGTGTAACGTGTAGTGTGTAGGGTGTAGCGTGTAGCGTGTAGGGTGTAGCGTGTAGCGTGTAGGGTGCAGGGTGTAGAGTGTAACGTGTAGCGTGTAGGGTGTAGCGTGTAGCGTGTAGGGTGTAGCGTGTAGCGTGTAGTGTGTAGCGTGTAGGTTGTAGGGTGTAGAGTGTAGCGTGTAGCATGTAGAGTGTAGGGTGTAGGGTGTAGGGTGTAGCATGTAGAGTGTAGGGTGTAGGGTGTAGCGTGTAGAGTGTAGGGTATAGAGTGTAGCGTCTAGGGTGTAGAGTGTAGCGTGCAGCGTGTAGGGTGTAGAGTGTAGCGTGTAGGGTGTAGAATATAGCGTGTAGAGAGTAGGGTGTAGGGTGTAGAGTGTAGGGTGTAGGGTGTAGAGTGTAACGTGTAGCGTGTAGGGTGTAGCGTGTAGCGTGTAGGTTGTAGGGTGTAGAGTGTAGGGTGTAGCGTGTAGGGTGTAGCGTGTAGCGTGTAGGGTGTAGGGTGTAGAGTGTAGGGTGTAGCGTGTAGGGTGTAGCGTGTATCGTGTAGCGTGTAGAGTGTAGCGTCTAGCGTATAGGGTGTAGCGTGTAGCGTGTAGATTGTAGCGTGTAGTGTGTAGGGTGTAGGGTGTAGCGTGTAGCGTGTAGGGTGTAGAGTGTAGCGTGTAGTGTGTAGGGTGTAGGGTGTAGAGTGCAGAGTGTAGGGTGTAGAGTGTAGCGTGTAGAGTGTAGGGTGTAGAGTGTAGCGTGTAGGTGTAGCATGTAGCGTGTAGGGTGTAGGGTATATAGTGTAGAGTGTAGCGTGTAGTGTGAAGCATGCAGGGTGTAGGGTGTCGGGTATAGCGTGTAGGGTGTAGGGTGTAGAGTGTAGGAAGTAGCGTGTATGGTGTAGAGTGTAGCGTGTAGAGTGTATCGTGTAGGGTGTAGGGTGTAGCGTGTAGCGTGCAGAGTGTAGCGTGTAGGGTGTAGAGTGTAGCGTGTTGCGTGTAGGGTGTAGAGTGTAGCGTGTAGAGTGTAGAGTGTAGCGTGTAGCGTGTAGCGTGTAGAGTGTAGCGTGTAGGGTGTAGAGTATAGTGTGTAGCGTGTAGGGTGTATGGTGTAGAGTGTAGAGTGTAGCATGTAGCGTGTAGCGTGTAGAGTGTAGCGTGTAGGGTGTAGAGTGTAGCGTTTTGCATGTAGGGTGTACAGTGTAGCGTGTAGCGTGTAGAGTGTAGGGTGTAGAGTGTAGCGTGTAGCGTGTAGAGTGTAGGGTGTAGAGTGTAGCGTGTAGCCGTGTAGAGTGTAGCGTGTAGCGTGTAGGTTGTAGAGTGTAGCGTGTAGCGTGTAGGGTGTAGCGTGTAGCGTGTAGAGTGTAGAGTGTAGCGTGTAGCATGTAGAGTGTAGAGTGTAGCGTGTAGGGTGTAGAGTGTAGCGCGTAGCGTGTAGGGTGTAGGGTGTAGAGTGTAGCGTGTAGAGTGTACGGTGTAGAGTGTAGGGTGTAGCGTGTAGGGTGTAGAGTGTAGAGGGTTAAGCTACACGCTACACACTAAACACCAAAAGAAAAGGATATGCAAACCAATGGGATCCACCTTAAATAGTCAATTTTATTACACAAAAATAGTAATCCACAAACAGAACCAGGCAAAACATACATTTAAAAACATTTAAAACACTAGTATGGCTGAATAGGACATAAGTAATTTTACCCGAGGGAATGAAGGAAGCTAATACATTACAGCATATGTGAGACAGGAGAAATAACCAGAGAGAAAAAATTGCTAGGTATGCGGGTACACCAATCTTAGTCAAATCTACATATAAGAAGCCTATTGTTTACTGCCAACTGTGACCCCCTGAGTACTATGACAGGAAACATATACTCCAGCCTAGTATCTGGAAGAAATACATCATGGATCCTATTTTGTTCAACACAGCATGCGTGCGCACAGTTGGTAAGCAAATGAAAGCAGACCCTATAGAAAGGTAATCAGGGAAATAGATATGCTGCAGTACTACAAAATCCTAGTTATTTGGATAAATGTATGCATACAGACGCCTTGTGGAAATACAAAGAATCAGGATCCATTGTCCTAAGGCTTGGAAAAATGCCAGGCCATGCATGAAGTAAATAGGTGTAATTCCATAGCAGTTGTAAAGATAAGTTACCCAAGTCCTGTCCCTCGGGAAAAAAACAAAGGAAGCCCTTTACCCCACGCGTATCGACGCTACTCAAGCATCTTCATCAGAGGAAAAAGTGACACCCTACACGCTACACTCTACACCCTACACGCTACACTCTACACCCTACACGCTACACCCTACACTCTACACGCTACATGCTACACTCTACACCCTACACAATACACGCTACTTGCTACACCCTACATGCTACACTCTACACCCTACACCCTACTCTACATGCTACACGCTACACGGTACATGATACACGCTACACCCTACACGCTACACGCTACACCCTACACGCTACACGCTACACTCTACACCCTACACGCTACACCCTACACCCTACTCCCTACACTCTACACGCTACACGCTACACCCTACACCCTACACTGTACACCCTACACCCTGCATGCTACACTCTACACTCTGCTCCCTACTCTCTACACGCTACACTCTATACCCTACACTCTACACGCTACGCGCTACACGCTACAACACACACGCTACACCCTACACGCTACACTTTGTACTCTACACGCTACACTCTACACTCTACACACTACACTCTACACCCTACACCCTACTCTACATGCTACACGCTACACGCTACACTCTACACCCTACACTCTACACCCTACACGCTACACGTACACTACACGCTACACGCTACACTCTACACGCTAAACGCTACAGCTTATACCCTACACTCTACACCGTACACCCTACACGTTACACTCTACACCCTACACGCTACACCCTACACCCTACATGCTACACCCTACACTCTACACCCTACACCCTACACGCTACACCCTACGCCCTGCACGCCACACACTACACTCTACACGCTACACCCTACACGCTACACTCTACACGCTACACGCTACACTCTACACCCTACATGCTGCACTCTATACGCTACACGGTACACGCTACACGCTACACCCTACACGCTACACTCTACACGCTACATGCTACACCCTACACTCTACACCCTACACGCTACACTCTACACCCTACACGCTACACCCTACACTCTACACACTACACCCTACACGCTACATGCTACACTCTACACCCTACACGCAACACCCTACACTCTACACCCTACACCCTAAACCCTACACGCTACACACTACACGCTACACTCTACACCCTACACCCTACACTCTACACCCTACACGCTACACGCTACACTCTACACCCTACACCCTACACACGCTACACGCTACACTCTACACCCTACATGCTACACTCTACACCCTACACGCTTCACCCTACACTCTACACGCTACATGCTACACTCTACACCCTACACCCTACACGATACATGCTATACACTACACGCTACAGCCTACACGCTACACGCTACACTCTACACCTACAAGCTACACGCTACACGCTACACCCTACACTCTACACCCTACACCGTACACGCTACACGCTACACTCTACACGCTACACCCTTCACTCTACAACCCTACACCCTACATGCTACACTCTACACCCTACACGGTACACCCTACAATCTACACGCTACATGCTACACTCTACACTCTACACCCTACACCCTACATGCTACACTCTACACCCTACACCCTACTCTACATGCTACACGCTACACGGTACATGATACACGCTACAACACACGCTACACGCTACACCCTACACGCTACACGCTACACTCTACACCCTACACGCTACACCCTACACCCTACTCCCTACACTCTACACGCTACACGCTACACCCTACACCCTACACTGTACACCCTACACCCTGCACGCTACACTCTACACTCTGCTCCCTACTCTCTACACGCTACACTCTATACCCTACACTCTACACGCTACGCGCTACACGCTACACACTACACGCTACACCCTACACGCTACACTTTGCACTCTACACGCTACACTCTACACTCTACACACTACACTCTACACCCTACACCCTACTCTACATGCTACACGCTACACGCTACATGCTACACCCTACACGCTACACCCTACACCCTACACGCTACACGCTACACCTACACTCTACACCCTACACTCTACACCCTACACGCTACACGCTACACGCTACACGCTACACTCTACACGCTAAACGCTACAGCTTATACCCTACACTCTACACCGTACACCCTACACGTTACACTCTACACCCTACACGCTACACCCTACACCCTACATGCTACACCCTACACTCTACACCCTACACCCTACACGCTACACCCTACGCCCTGCACGCCACACACTACACTCTACACGCTACACCCTACACGCTACACTCTACACGCTACACGCTACACGCTACACTCTACACCCTACACGCTACACTCTACACCCTACACACTACACTCTACACGCTACACGGTACACGCTACACGCTACGCCCTACACCCTACACGCTACATGTTACACTCTACACCCTACACGCTACACTCTACACCCTACACGCTACACCCTACACCCTACACGCTACACACTACACGCTACACTCTACACCCTACACGCTGCACTCTATACGCTACACGGTACACGCTACACGCTACACCCTACACTTTACACCCTACACTCTACACGCTACACTCTACACGCTACATGCTACACCCTACACTCTACACCCTACACGCTATACGCTACACTCTACACCCTGCACGCTACACGCTACACGCTACACCCTACACGCTACACTCTACACCCTACACGCTACACTCTACATGCTACACGCTACACGCTACATGCTACACGCTACACCCTACACGCTACACTCTACACCCTACACCCTACACCCTACACGCTACACTCTACACCCTACACGCTACACCCTACACTCTACACCCTACACCCTACACGCTACTCGCTACACTTTACACCCTACCCGCTACACTCTACACGCTACACTCTACACTCTACACGCTACACGCTACACTCTACACCCTACACGCAACACGCTACACTTTACACCCTACACGCTACACTCTGCACGCTACACGCTACACCCTACACCCTACATGCTACACTCTACTTGCTACACGCTACACTCTACACCATACATGCTACACCCTACACTCTACAACCCTACACCCTACACTCTATACCCGACACCCTACACCCTACATGCTTCACCCTACACGCTACACTCTACACTCTACACCCTACACGCTACATGCTACACTCTACACGCTACACTCTACACCCTACACGCTACACTCTACATCCTACACCCTACACGCTATACGCTACACTCTACACCCTGCACGCTACACGCTACACTCTACACCCTACACGCTACACTCTACACCCTACACGCTACACCCTACACTCTACACTCTCCACCCTACACGCTACACGCTACACTCTACACGCTACACCCTACACGCTACACTCTACACCCTACACGCAACACCCTACACCTACACCCTACACCCTAAACCCTACACGCTACACCCTACACGCTACACTCTACACCCTACACTCTACACCCTACACGCTACAACGCTACACTCTACACCCTACACCCTACACACGCTACACGCTACACCCTACACTCTACACGCTACATGCTACACTCTACACCCTACACGATACATGCTACACCCTACACGCTACAGCCTACACGCTACACGCTACACTCTACACCCTACAAGCTACACGCTACACGCTACACCCTACACTCTACACCCTACACCGTACACGCTACACGCTACACTCTACACGCTACACCCTTCACTCTACACCCTACACTCTACATGCTACACTCTACACCCTACACGGTACACCCTACAATCTACACGCTACATGCTACACTCTACACTCTACACCCTACACCCTACACGCTACATGCTACACTCTACACCCTACACTCTACACTACACCCTACACGCTACATGCTACACTCTACACCATACACCCTACACCCTACACGCTACACGCTAGGGTGTAGAGTGTAATATGTAGCGTGTAGTTTGTAGCGTTTAGCTTGTAGGGTGTAGTGGGTAGCGTGTAGGGTGTAGAGTGTAGCGTGTAGCGTGTAGCATGTAGGGTGTAGGGTGTAGAGTGTAGAGTGTAGCGTGTAGGGTGTAGAGTGTAGGGTGTAGGATGTAGAGTGTAGGGTTTAGAGTGTAATGTGTAGCGTGTAGGGTGTAGCGTGTAGCATGTAGGGTGTAGGGTGTGGAGTGTAGGGTGTAGCGTGTAGGGTGTAGAGTGTAGCGTGTAGCGTGTAGGGTGTAGGGTGTAGAGTGTAGGGTGTAGCGTGTAGGGTGTAGAGTGTAGCGTGTAGGGTGTAGCGTGTAGCGTGCAGGTGTAGAGTGTAGCGTATAGCGTGTAGGGTGTAGAGTGTAGGGTGTAGCGAGTAGGGTGTAGAGTGTAGGGTGTAGCGTGTAGGGTGTAGAGTGTAGCGTGTAGCGTGTAGGGTGTAGGGTGTAGGGTGTAGCGTGTAGGGTGTAGAGTGTAGCGTGTAGCGTGTAGGGTGTAGGGTGTAGGGTGTAGCATGTAGTGTGTAGCGTGTAGCGTGTAGGGTGTAGCGTGTAGCATGTAGCGTGTAGCGTGTAGCATGTAGAGTGTAGGGTGTAGGGTGTAGGGTGTAGCATGTAGAGTGTAGGGTGTAGGGTGTAGCGTGTAGAGTGTAGGGTATAGAGTGTAGCGTCTAGGGTGTAGTGTGTAGCGTGCAGCGTGTAGGGTGTAGAGTGTAGCGTGTAGGGTGTAGAATATAGCGTGTAGAGAGTAGGGTGTAGGGTGTAGAGTGTAGGGTGTAGGGTGTAGAGTGTAACGTGTAGCGTGTAGGGTGTAGCGTGTAGCGTGTAGGGTGTAGGGTGTAGAGTGTAGGGTGTAGCGTGTAGGGTGTAGCGTGTAGCGTGTAGGGTGTAGGGTGTAGAGTGTAGGGTGTAGCGTGTAGGGTGTAGCGTGTATCGTGTAGCGTGTAGAGTGTAGCGTCTAGCGTATAGGGTGTAGCGTGTAGCGTGTAGATTGTAGCGTGTAGTGTGTAGGGTGTAGGGTGTAGCGTGTAGCGTGTAGGGTGTAGAGTGTAGCGTGTAGTGTGTAGGGTGTAGGGTGTAGAGTGCAGAGTGTAGGGTGTAGAGTGTAGCGTGTAGAGTGTAGGGTGTAGAGTGTAGGGTGTAGAGTGTAACGTGTAGTGTGTAGGGTGTAGCGTGTAGCGTGTAGGGTGTAGCGTGTAGCGTGTAGGGTGCAGGGTGTAGAGTGTAACGTGTAGCGTGTAGGGTGTAGCGTGTAGCGTGTAGGGTGTAGCGTGTAGCGTGTAGTGTGTAGCGTGTAGGTTGTAGGGTGTAGAGTGTAGCGTGTAGCATGTAGAGTGTAGGGTGTAGGGTGTAGGGTGTAGCATGTAGAGTGTAGGGTGTAGGGTGTAGCGTGTAGAGTGTAGGGTATAGAGTGTAGCGTCTAGGGTGTAGAGTGTAGCGTGCAGCGTGTAGGGTGTAGAGTGTAGCGTGTAGGGTGTAGAATATAGCGTGTAGAGAGTAGGGTGTAGGGTGTAGAGTGTAGGGTGTAGGGTGTAGAGTGTAACGTGTAGCGTGTAGGGTGTAGCGTGTAGCGTGTAGGTTGTAGGGTGTAGAGTGTAGGGTGTAGCGTGTAGGGTGTAGCGTGTAGCGTGTAGGGTGTAGGGTGTAGAGTGTAGGGTGTAGCGTGTAGGGTGTAGCGTGTATCGTGTAGCGTGTAGAGTGTAGCGTCTAGCGTATAGGGTGTAGCGTGTAGCGTGTAGATTGTAGCGTGTAGTGTGTAGGGTGTAGGGTGTAGCGTGTAGCGTGTAGGGTGTAGAGTGTAGCGTGTAGTGTGTAGGGTGTAGGGTGTAGAGTGCAGAGTGTAGGGTGTAGAGTGTAGCGTGTAGAGTGTAGGGTGTAGAGTGTAGCGTGTAGGGTGTAGCATGTAGCGTGTAGGGTGTAGGGTGTATAGTGTAGAGTGTAGCGTGTAGTGTGAAGCATGCAGGGTGTAGGGTGTCGGGTATAGCGTGTAGGGTGTAGGGTGTAGAGTGTAGGAAGTAGCGTGTATGGTGTAGAGTGTAGCGTGTAGAGTGTATCGTGTAGGGTGTAGGGTGTAGCGTGTAGCGTGCAGAGTGTAGCGTGTAGGGTGTAGAGTGTAGCGTGTTGCGTGTAGGGTGTAGAGTGTAGCGTGTAGAGTGTAGAGTGTAGCGTGTAGCGTGTAGCGTGTAGAGTGTAGCGTGTAGGGTGTAGAGTATAGTGTGTAGCGTGTAGGGTGTATGGTGTAGAGTGTAGAGTGTAGCATGTAGCGTGTAGCGTGTAGAGTGTAGCGTGTAGGGTGTAGAGTGTAGCGTTTTGCATGTAGGGTGTACAGTGTAGCGTGTAGCGTGTAGAGTGTAGGGTGTAGAGTGTAGCGTGTAGCGTGTAGAGTGTAGGGTGTAGAGTGTAGCGTGTAGCGTGTAGAGTGTAGCGTGTAGCGTGTAGGTTGTAGAGTGTAGCGTGTAGCGTGTAGGGTGTAGCGTGTAGCGTGTAGAGTGTAGAGTGTAGCGTGTAGCATGTAGAGTGTAGAGTGTAGCGTGTAGGGTGTAGAGTGTAGCGCGTAGCGTGTAGGGTGTAGGGTGTAGAGTGTAGCGTGTAGAGTGTACGGTGTAGAGTGTAGGGTGTAGCGTGTAGGGTGTAGAGTGTAGAGGGTTAAGCTACACGCTACACACTAAACACAAAAAGAAAAGGATATGCAAACCAATGGGATCCACCTTAAATAGTCAATTTTATTGCACAAAAATAGTAATCCACAAACAGAACCAGGCAAAACATACATTTAAAAACATTTAAAACACTAGTATGGCTGAATAGGACATAAGTAATTTTACCCGAGGGAATGAAGGAAGCTAATACATTACAGCATATGTGAGACAGGAGAAATAACCAGAGAGAAAAAATTGCTAGGTATGCGGGTACACCAATCTTAGTCAAATCTACATATAAGAAGCCTATTGTTTACTGCCAACTGTGACCCCCTGAGTACTATGACAGGAAACATATACTCCAGCCTAGTATCTGGAAGAAATACATCATGGATCCTATTTTGTTCAACACAGCATGCGTGCGCACAGTTGGTAAGCAAATGAAAGCAGACCCCTATAGAAAGGTAATCAGGGAAATAGATATGCTGCAGTACTACAAAATCCTAGTTATTTGGATAAATGTATGCATACAGACGCCTTGTGGAAATACAAAGAATCAGGATCCATTGTCCTAAGGCTTGGAAAAATGCCAGGCCATGCATGAAGTAAATAGGTGTAATTCCATAGCAGTTGTAAAGATAAGTTACCCAAGTCCTGTCCCTCGGGAAAAAAACAAAGGAAGCCCTTTACCCCACGCGTATCGACGCTACTCAAGCGTCTTCATCAGAGGAAAAAGTGACACCCTACACGCTACACTCTACACCCTACACGCTACACTCTACACCCTACACGCTACACCCTACACTCTACACGCTACATGCTACACTCTACACCCTACACAATACACGCTACTTGCTACACCCTACATGCTACACTCTACACCCTACACCCTACTCTACATGCTACACGCTACACGGTACATGATACACGCTACACCCTACACGCTACACGCTACACCCTACACGCTACACGCTACACTCTACACCCTACACGCTACACCCTACACCCTACTCCCTACACTCTACACGCTACACGCTACACCCTACACCCTACACTGTACACCCTACACCCTGCATGCTACACTCTACACTCTGCTCCCTACTCTCTACACGCTACACTCTATACCCTACACTCTACACGCTACGCGCTACACGCTACACACTACACGCTACACCCTACACGCTACACTTTGTACTCTACACGCTACACTCTACACTCTACACACTACACTCTACACCCTACACCCTACTCTACATGCTACACGCTACACGCTACACTCTACACCCTACACTCTACACCCTACACGCTACACGTTACACGCTACACGCTACACTCTACACGCTAAACGCTACAGCTTATACCCTACACTCTACACCGTACACCCTACACGTTACACTCTACACCCTACACGCTACACCCTACATGCTACACCCTACACTCTACACCCTACACCCTACACGCTACACCCTACGCCCTGCACGCCACACACTACACTCTACACGCTACACCCTACACGCTACACTCTACACGCTACACGCTACACTCTACACCCTACACGCTACACTCTACACCCTACACACTACACTCTACACGCTACACGGTACACGCTACACGCTACGCCCTACACCCTACACGCTACATGTTACACTCTACACCCTACACGCTACACTCTACACCCTACACGCTACACCCTACACCCTACACGCTACACACTACACGCTACACTCTACACCCTACACGCTGCACTCTATACGCTACACGGTACACGCTACACGCTACACCCTACACTTTACACCCTACACTCTACACGCTACACTCTACACGCTACATGCTACACCCTACACTCTACACCCTACACGCTATACGCTACACTCTACACCGTGCACGCTACACGCTACACGCTACACCCTACACGCTACACTCTACACCCTACACGCAACACTCTACATGCTACACGCTACACGCTACATGCTACACGCTACACCCTACACGCTACACTCTACACCCTACACCCTACACCCTACACGCTACACTCTACACCCTACACGCTACACCCTACACTCTACACCCTACACCCTACACGCTACTCGCTACACTCTACACCCTACCCGCTACACTCTACACGCTACACTCTACACTCTACACGCTACACGCTACACTCTACATCCTACACGCAACACGCTACACTTTACACCCTACACGCTACACTCTGCACGCTACACGCTACACCCTACACCCTACATGCTACACTCTACTTGCTACACGCTACACTCTACACCATACATGCTACACCCTACACTCTACACCCTACACCCTACACTCTATACCCGACACCCTACACCCTACATGCTTCACCCTACACGCTACACTCTACACTCTACACCCTACACGCTACATGCTACACTCTACACGCTACACTCTACACCCTACACGCTACACTCTACATCCTACACCCTACACGCTATACGCTACACTCTACACCCTGCACGCTACACGCTACACTCTACACCCTACACGCTACACTCTACACCCTACACGCTACACCCTACACTCTACACTCTCCACCCTACACGCTACACGCTACACTCTACACGCTACACCCTACACGCTACACTCTACACCCTACACGCAACACCCTACACTCTACACCCTACACCCTAAACCCTACACGCTACACCCTACACGCTACACTCTACACCCTACACTCTACACCCTACACGCTACACGCTACACTCTACACCCTACACCCTACACACGCTACACGCTACACCCTACACTCTACACGCTACATGCTACACTCTACACCCTACACGATACATGCTACACCCTACACGCTACAGCCTACACGCTACACGCTACACTCTACACCCTACAAGCTACACACTACACCGTACACGCTACACGCTACACTCTACACGCTACACCCTTCACTCTACACCCTACACTCTACATGCTACACTCTACACCCTACACGGTACACCCTACAATCTACACGCTACATGCTACACTCTACACTCTACACCCTACACCCTACACGCTACATGCTACACTCTACACCCTACACTCTACACTACACCCTACACGCTACATGCTACACTCTACACCATACACCCTACACCCTACACGCTACACGCTAGGGTGTAGAGTGTAATATGTAGCGTGTAGTTTGTAGCGTTTAGCTTGTAGGGTGTAGTGGGTAGCGTGTAGGGTGTAGAGTGTAGCGTGTAGCGTGTAGCATGTAGGGTGTAGGGTGTAGAGTGTAGAGTGTAGCGTGTAGGGTGTAGAGTGTAGGGTGTAGGATGTAGAGTGTAGGGTTTAGAGTGTAATGTGTAGCGTGTAGGGTGTAGCGTGTAGCATGTAGGGTGTAGGGTGTGGAGTGTAGGGTGTAGCGTGTAGGGTGTAGAGTGTAGCGTGTAGCGTGTAGGGTGTAGGGTGTAGAGTGTAGGGTGTAGCGTGTAGGGTGTAGAGTGTAGCGTGTAGGGTGTAGCGTGTAGCGTGCAGGGTGTAGAGTGTAGCGTATAGCGTGTAGGGTGTAGAGTGTAGGGTGTAGCGTGTAGGGTGTAGAGTGTAGGGTGTAGCGTGTAGGGTGTAGAGTGTAGCGTGTAGCGTGTAGGGTGTAGGGTGTAGGGTGTAGCGTGTAGGGTGTAGAGTGTAGCGTGTAGCGTGTAGGGTGTAGGGTGTAGGGTGTAGCATGTAGTGTGTAGCGTGTAGCGTGTAGGGTGTAGCGTGTAGCATGTAGCGTGTAGCGTGTAGCATGTAGAGTGTAGGGTGTAGGGTGTAGGGTGTAGCATGTAGAGTGTAGGGTGTAGGGTGTAGCGTGTAGAGTGTAGGGTATAGAGTGTAGCGTCTAGGGTGTAGTGTGTAGCGTGCAGCGTGTAGGGTGTAGAGTGTAGCGTGTAGGGTGTAGAATATAGCGTGTAGAGAGTAGGGTGTAGGGTGTAGAGTGTAGGGTGTAGGGTGTAGAGTGTAACGTGTAGCGTGTAGGGTGTAGCGTGTAGCGTGTAGGGTGTAGGGTGTAGAGTGTAGGGTGTAGCGTGTAGGGTGTAGCGTGTAGCGTGTAGGGTGTAGGGTGTAGAGTGTAGGGTGTAGCGTGTAGGGTGTAGCGTGTATCGTGTAGCGTGTAGAGTGTAGCGTCTAGCGTATAGGGTGTAGCGTGTAGCGTGTAGATTGTAGCGTGTAGTGTGTAGGGTGTAGGGTGTAGCGTGTAGCGTGTAGGGTGTAGAGTGTAGCGTGTAGTGTGTAGGGTGTAGGGTGTAGAGTGCAGAGTGTAGGGTGTAGAGTGTAGCGTGTAGAGTGTAGGGTGTAGAGTGTAGGGTGTAGAGTGTAACGTGTAGTGTGTAGGGTGTAGCGTGTAGCGTGTAGGGTGTAGCGTGTAGCGTGTAGGGTGCAGGGTGTAGAGTGTAACGTGTAGCGTGTAGGGTGTAGCGTGTAGCGTGTAGGGTGTAGCGTGTAGCGTGTAGTGTGTAGCGTGTAGGTTGTAGGGTGTAGAGTGTAGCGTGTAGCATGTAGAGTGTAGGGTGTAGGGTGTAGGGTGTAGCATGTAGAGTGTAGGGTGTAGGGTGTAGCGTGTAGAGTGTAGGGTATAGAGTGTAGCGTCTAG
The DNA here is from genome assembly GCF_051348905.1 of Ranitomeya variabilis. NCBI lineage: Eukaryota > Metazoa > Chordata > Amphibia > Anura > Dendrobatidae > Ranitomeya > Ranitomeya variabilis. The sequence goes on along the minus strand of NW_027507935.1, from coordinate 833,775 downwards.
GGTGTAGAGTGTAGCGTGCAGCGTGTAGGGTGTAGAGTGTAGCGTGTAGGGTGTAGAATATAGCGTGTAGAGAGTAGGGTGTAGGGTGTAGAGTGTAGGGTGTAGGGTGTAGAGTGTAACGTGTAGCGTGTAGGGTGTAGCGTGTAGCGTGTAGGGTGTAGGGTGTAGAGTGTAGGGTGTAGCGTGTAGGGTGTAGCGTGTAGCGTGTAGGGTGTAGGGTGTAGAGTGTAGGGTGTAGCGTGTAGGGTGTAGCGTGTATCGTGTAGCGTGTAGAGTGTAGCGTCTAGCGTATAGGGTGTAGCGTGTAGCGTGTAGATTGTAGCGTGTAGTGTGTAGGGTGTAGGGTGTAGCGTGTAGCGTGTAGGGTGTAGAGTGTAGCGTGTAGTGTGTAGGGTGTAGGGTGTAGAGTGCAGAGTGTAGGGTGTAGAGTGTAGCGTGTAGAGTGTAGGGTGTAGAGTGTAGGGTGTAGAGTGTAACGTGTAGTGTGTAGGGTGTAGCGTGTAGCGTGTAGGGTGTAGCGTGTAGGGTGCAGGGTGTAGAGTGTAACGTGTAGCGTGTAGGGTGTAGCGTGTAGCGTGTAGGGTGTAGCGTGTAGCGTGTAGTGTGTAGCGTGTAGGTTGTAGGGTGTAGAGTGTAGCGTGTAGGGTGTAGAGTGTAACGTGTAGCGTGTAGGGTGTAGTGTGTAGGGTGTAGGGTGTAGAGTGTAACGTGTAGCGTGTAGGGTGTAGCGTGTAGCGTGTAGGGTGTAGCGTGTAGCGTGTAGTGTGTAACGTGTAGGGTGTAGGGTGTAGAGTGTAGCGTGTAGGGTGTAGCATGTAGCGTGTAGGGTGTAGGGTGTATAGTGTAGAGTGTAGCGTGTATTGTGAAGCATGCAGGGTGTAGGGTGTCGGGTATAGCGTGTAGGGTGTAGGGTGTAGAGTGTAGGAAGTAGCGTGTATGGTGTAGAGTGTAGCGTGTAGAGTGTATCGTGTAGGGTGTAGGGTGTAGCGTGTAGCGTGCAGAGTGTAGCGTGTAGGGTGTAGAGTGTAGCGTGTTGCGTGTAGGGTGTAGAGTGTAGCGTGTAGAGTGTAGAGTGTAGCGTGTAGCGTGTAGCGTGTAGCGTGTAGAGTGTAGCGTGTAGGGTGTAGAGTATAGTGTGTAGCGTGTAGGGTGTATGGTGTAGAGTGTAGAGTGTAGCATGTAGCGTGTAGCGTGTAGGTTGTAGAGTGTAGCGTGTAGCGTGTAGGGTGTAGGGTGTAGCGTGTAGCGTGTAGAGTGTAGAGTGTAGCGTGTAGCATGTAGAGTGTAGAGTGTAGCGTGTAGGGTGTAGAGTGTAGCACGTAGCGTGTAGGGTGTAGGGTGTAGAGTGTAGCGTGTAGAGTGTACGGTGTAGAGTGTAGGGTGTAGCGTGTAGGGTGTAGAGTGTAGCGTGTAGCGTGTAGCGTGTAGGGTTAAGCTACACGCTACACACTAAACACAAAAAGAAAAGGATATGCAAACCAATGGGATCCACGTTAAATAGTCAATTTTATTGTACAAAAATAGTAATCCACAAACAGAACCAGGCAAAACATACATTTAAAAACATTTAAAACACTAGTATGGCTGAATAGGCCAGAAGTAATTTTACCCGAGGGAATGAAGGAAGCTAATACTTTACAGCATATGTGAGACAGGAGAAATAACCAGAGAGAAAAAATTGCTAGGTATGCGGGTACACCAATCTTAGTCAAATCTACATATAAGAAGCCTATTGTTTACTGCCAACTGTGACCCCCTGAGTACTATGACAGGAAACATATACTCCAGCCTAGTATCTGGAAGAAATACATCATGGATCCTATTTTGTTCAACACAGCATGCGTGCGCACAGTTGGTAAGCAAATGAAAGCAGACCCCTATAGAAAGGTAATCAGGGAAATAGATATGCTTGCAGTACTACAAAATCCTAGTTATTTGGATAAATGTATGCATACAGACGCCTTGTGGAAATACAAAGAATCAGGATCCATTGTCCTAAGGCTTGGAAAAATGCCAGGCCATGCATGAAGTAAATAGGTGTAATTCCATAGTAGTTGTAAAGATAAGTTACCCAAGTCCTGTCCCTCGGGATAAAAACAAAGGAAGCCCTGAACCCCACGCGTATCGACGCTACTCAAGCGTCTCCATCAGGGGAAAAAGTGACACTCTACACACTACACCCTACACGCTACACTCTACACCCTACACGCTACACTCTACACCCTACACGCTACACCCTACACTCTACACGCTACATGCTACACTCTACACCCTACACAATACACGCTACTTGCTACACCCTACATGCTACAGTCTACACGCTACACGCTACACCCTACACGGTACACCCTACACCCTACACCCTACATGCTACACGCTACACCCTACACCCTACACGCTACAATCTACACGCTACACACTATACGCTACACGCTAGACGCTACACTCTACACGCTACACGATACACGCTACACCCTACACGCTACACCCTACACTACACCCTACACCCTACACCCTACACGCTACACGCTACACGCTACACGCTACACCCTACACGCTACACCCTACACTCTACACCCTACACCCTACACGCTACACGCTACACCCTACACGCTACACCCTACACTCTACACCCTACACGCTACACCCTACACGCTACACGTTACACTCTACACCCTACACCCTACACTCTACACCCTACACCCTACTCTCTACACGCTACACTCTACACCCTACACGCTACACTCTACACTCTACACCCTACACGCTACACGCTACACGCTACACTCTACACGCTAAACGCTACAGCTTATACCCTACACTCTACACCGTACACCCTACATGCTACACTCTACACCCTACACGCTACACCCTACACCCTACATGCTACACCCTACACTCTACACCCTACACCCTACACGCTACACCCTACGCCCTGCACGCCACACACTACACTCTACACGCTACACCCTACACCCTACACTGTACACCCTACACCCTACACGCTACACGCTACACTACACGCTACACCCTACACTCTACACCCTACACCCTACACGCTATACGCTACACTCTACACCCTGCACGCAACACGCTACACCCTACACGCTACACTCTACACCCTACACGCTACACCCTACACTCTACACCCTCCACCCTACACACTACACGCTACTCGCTACACTCTACACCCTACACGCTACACTCTACACTCTACTCCCTACTCTCTACACGCTACACTCTATACCCTACACTCTACACGCTATGCGCTACACGCTACACACTACACACTACACGCTACACGCTACACTCTACACCCTACACCCTACTCTACATGCTACACGCTACACGGTACATGATACACGCTACACCCTACACGCTACACGCTACACCCAACACGCTACACGCTACACGCTACACTCCACACCCTACACGCTACACCCTACACCCTACTCCCTACACTCTACACGCTATACGCTACACCCTACACCCTACACTGTACACCCTACACGCTACACTCTACACTCTGCTCCCTACTCTCTACACGCTACACTCTATACCTTACACTCTACACGCTACGCGCTACACGCTACACACTGCACGCTACACCCTACACGCTACACTTTACACTCTACACGCTACATGCTACACTCTACACTCTACATCCTACACCCTACACGCTACACGCTACATGCTACACTCTACACCCTACACGCTACACTCTACACCCTACACGCTACACGCTACATGCTACACCCTACACTCTACACCCTACACCCTACACGCTACATGCTACACTCTACACCCTACACCCTACATGCTACATGCTACACGCTACACTCTACACCATACATGCTACACGCTAGGGTGTAGAGTGTAATATGTAGCGTGTAGTTTGTTGCGTTTAGCTTGTAGGGTGTAGCGTGTAGCGTGTACGGTGTAGAGTGTAGCGTGTAGCGTGTAGCATGTAGGGTGTAGGGTGTAGAGTGTAGAGTGTAGCGTGTAGGGTGTAGAGTGTAGGGTGTAGGATGTAGAGTGTAGGGTGTAGAGTGTAATGTGTAGCGTGTAGGGTGTAGCGTGTAGCATGTAGGGTGTAGGGTGTGGAGTGTAGGGTGTAGCGTGTAGGGTGTAGAGTGTAGCGTGTAGCGTGTAGGGTGTAGCATGTAGAGTGTAGAGAGTAGGGTGTAGGGTGTAGAGTTTAGGGTGTAGGGTGTAGAGTGTAACGTGTAGCGTGTAGGGTGTAGCGTGTAGCGTGTAGGGTGTAGGGTGTAGAGTGTAGGGTGTAGCGTGTAGGGTGTAGCGTGTAGCGTGTAGCGTGTAGGGTGTAGGGTGTAGAGTGTAGGGTGTAGCGTGTATCGTGTAGCGTGTAGAGTGTAGCGTCTAGCGTATAGGGTGTAGCGTGTAGCGTGTAGATTGTAGCGTGTAGGGTGTAGGGTGTAGCGTGTAGCGTGTAGGGTGTAGGGTGTAGCGTGTAGCCTGTAGGTTGTAGGGTGTAGAGTGCAGAGTGTAGGGTGTAGAGTGTAGGGTGTAGAGTGTAACGTGTAGTGTGTAGGGTGTAGCGTGTAGCGTGTAGGGTGTAGCGTGTAGCGTGTAGGGAGCAGGGTGTAGAGTGTAGCGTGTAGGGTGTAGAGTGTAACGTGTAGCGTGTAGGGTGTAGCGTGTAGCGTGTAGGGTGTAGCGTGTAGCGTGTAGTGTGTAGCGTGTAGGGTGTAGGGTGTAGAGTGTAGCGTGTAGGGTGTAGCATGTAGCGTGTAGGGTGTATAGTGTAGAGTGTAGCGTGAAGTGTGAAGCATGCAGGGTGTAGGGTGTCGGGTATAGCGTGTAGGGTGTAGGGTGTAGAGTGTAGGCTGTAGCGTGTATGGTGTAGAGTGTAGCGTGTAGAGTGTAGAGTGTAGCGTGTAGCGTGTAGAGTGTAGCGTGTAGGGTGTAGAGTATAGTGTGTAGCGTGTAGGGTGTATGGTGTAGAGTGTAGCATGTAGCGTGTAGCGTGTAGAGTGTAGCTTGTAGGGTGTAGAGTGTAGCGTGTTGCATGTAGGGTGTACAGTGTAGCGTGTAGCGTGTAGAGTGTAGGGTGTAGAGTGTAGCGTGTAGCGTGTAGCGTGTAGAGTGTAGGGTGTAGAGTGTAGCGTGTAGCGTGTAGAGTGTAGCGTGTAGCGTGTAGGTTGTAGAGTGTAGCGTGTAGCGTGTAGGGTGTAGGGTGTAGCGTGTAGCGTGTAGAGTGTAGAGTGTAGCGTGTAGAGTGTAGCGTGTAGCGTGTAGGGTGTAGAGTGTAGCGTGTAGCGTGTAGGGTGTAGGGTGTAGAGTGTAGCGTGTAGCGTGTAGAGTGTACTTTGTAGAGTGTAGGGTGTAGCGTGTAGGGTGTAGAGTGTAGCGTGTAGCGTGTAGGGTTAAGCTACACGCTACACACTAAACACAAAAAGAAAAGGATATGCAAACCAATGGGATCCACTTTAAATAGTCAATTTTATTGTACAAAAATAGTAATCCACAAACAGAACCAGGCAAAACATACATTTAAAAACATTTAAAACACTAGTATGGCTGAATAGGCCATAAGTAATTTTACCCGAGGGAATGAAGGAAGCTAAAACTTTACATCATATGTGAGACAGGAGAAATAACCAGAGAGAAAAAATTGCTAGGTATGCGGGTAGTCAAATCTACATATAAGAAGCCTATTGTTTACTGCCAACTGTGACCCCCTGAGTACTATGACAGGAAACATATACTCCAGCCTAGTATCTGGAAGAAATACATCATGGATCCTATTTTGTTCAACACAGCATGCGTGCGCACAGTTGGTAAGCAAATGAAAGCAGACCCCTATAGAAAGGTAATCAGGGAAATAGATATGCTGCAGTACTACAAAATCCTAGTTATTTGGATAAATGTATGCATACAGACGCCTTGTGGAAATACAAAGAATCAGGATCCATTGTCCTAAGGCTTGGAAAAATGCCAGGCCATGCATGAAGTAAATAGGTGTAATTCCATAGCAGTTGTAAAGATAAGTTACCCAAGTCCTGTACCTCGGGAAAAAAACAAAGGAAGCCCTGAACCCCACGCGTATCGACTCTACTCAAGCGTCTTCATCAGAGGAAAAAGTGACACCCTACACGCTACACGCTACACGCTACACTCTACACCCTACACGCTACACTCTACACCCTACACGCTACACCCTACACTCTACACGCTACATGCTACACTCTACACCCTACACAATACACGCTACTTGCTACACCCTACATGCTACACTCTACACGCTACACGCTACACGCTACATGCTACACCCTACACGGTACACCCTACACCCTACACCCTACACCCTACACGCTACACGCTACACCCTACACCCTACACCCTACACGCTACAATCTACACGCTATACGCTACACACTATACGCTACACGCTAGACGCTACACTCTACACGCTACACGATACACGCTACACCCTACACGCTACACCCTACACTCTACACCCTACACCCTACACCCTACACGCTAAACGCTACACGCTACACCCTACACGCTACACCCTACACTCTACACCCTACACGCTACACCCTACACGCTACACGTTACACTCTACACCCTACACTCTACACCCTACACCCTACTCTACACGCTACACTCTACACCCTACACGCTACACTCTACACTCTACACCCTACACCCTACACGCTACACGCTACACGCTACACTCTACACGCTAAACGCTACAGCTTATACCCTACACTCTACACTGTACACCCTACATGCTACACTCTACACCCTACACGCTACACCCTACACCCTACACCCTACATGCTACACCCTACACTCTACACCCTACACCCTACACGCTACACCCTACGCCCTGCACGCCACACACTACACTCTACACGCTACACCCTACACCCTACACTGTACACCCTACACCCTACACGCTACACGCTACACTCTACACCCTACACTCTACACCCTACACCCTACACGCTATACGCTACACTCTACACCCTGCACGCTACACGCTACACCCTACACGCTACACTCTACACCCTACACGCTACACCCTACACACTACAGGCTACTCGCTACACTCTACACCCTACACGCTACACTCTACACTCCCTACTCTCTACATGCTACACTCTATACCCTACACTCTACACGCTACGCGCTACACGCTACACACTACACACTACACGCTACACTTTACACTCTACACGCTACACACTACACGCTACACTCTAAACCCTACACCCTACTCTACACGCAACACGCTACACTCTACACCCTACACGCTACACTCTGCACGCTACACGCTACACCCTACACCCTACACGCTACACTCTACACGCTACACGCTACACTCTACACCATACACGCTACACCCTACACTCTACACCCTACACCCTACACGCTATACCCGACACCCTACACCCTACATGCTACATGCTACACCCTACACGCTACACTCTACACCCTACACGCTACATGCTACACCCTACACTCTACACCCTACACGCTACACCCTACACTCCACGCTACATCCTAAACCCTACACGCTACACCTTACACGCTACACTCTACACCCTACACGCTACATGCTACACCCTACACTCTACACCCTACACGCAACACCCTACACTCTACAGCCTACACCCTAAACCCTACACGCTACACCCTACACGCTACACTCTACACCCTACACCCTACACACTACACGCTACACGCTACATGCTACACCCTACACTCTACACCCTACACGCTACACCCTACACTCTACACGCTACATGCTACACTCTACACCCTACACCCTACACGATACATGCTACACCCTACACGCTACAGCCTACACGCTACACTCTACACCCTACAAGCTACACGCTACACGCTACACCCTACACTCTACACCCTACACCGTACACGCTACACGCTACACTCTACACGCTACACCCTTCACTCTACACCCTACACCCTACATGCTACACTCTACACCCTACACGGTACACCCTACAATCTACATGCTACACTCTACACTCTACACTTTACACCCTACACGCTACATGCTAGACGCTACACTCTACACCCTACATGCTACACGCTAGGGTGTAGAGTGTAATATGTAGCGTGTAGTTTGTAGCGTTTAGCTTGTAGGGTGTAGCGTGTAGCGTGTACGGTGTAGAGTGTAGCGGGTAGCGTGTAGCGTGTAGCATGTAGGGTGTAGGGTGTGGAGTGTAGGGTGTAGCGTGTAGGGTGTAGAGTGTAGCGTGTAGCGTGTAGAGTGTAGCATGTAGAGTGTAGGGTGTAGGGTGTAGCGTGTAGAGTGTAGGGTATAGAGTGTAGCGTCTAGGGTGTAGAGTGTAGCGTGTAGCGTGTAGGGTGTAGAGTGTAGCGTGTAGGGTGTAGAATATAGCGTGTAGAGAGTAGGGTGTAGGGTGTAGAGTTTAGGGTGTAGGGTGTAGAGTGTAACGTGTAGCGTGTAGGGTGTAGCGTGTAGCGTGTAGGGTGTAGGGTGTAGAGTGTAGGGTGTAGGGTGTAGAGTGTAGCGTGTAGAGTGTAGCGTGTAGGGTGTAGCATGTCGGGTGTAGGGTGTAGGGTGTAGGGTGTAGCGTGTAGTTTGTAGGGTGTAGGGTGTAGGGTGTTGCGTGTAGGGTGTAGAGTGTAGCGTGTAGCGTGTAGAGTGTAGCGTGTAGGGTGTAGGGTGTAGCGTGTAGTGTGTAGGGTGTAGGGTGTAGAGTGTAGGGTGTAGCATGTAGGGTGTAGAGTGTAGCGTGTAGGGTGTACGGTGTAGAGTGTAGGGTATAAGCTGTAGCGTTTAGCTTGTAGGGTGTAGCGTGTAGCGTGTAGGGTGTAGAGTGTAGCGTGTAGGGTGTAGAGTGTAGCGTCTAGCGTATAGGGTGTAGCTTGTAGCGTGTAGATTGTAGCGTGTAGGGTGTAGGGTGTAGGGTGTAGCGTGTAGCGTGTAGGGTGTAGAGTGTAGCGTGTAGGGTGCAGGGTGTAGAGTGCAGAGTGTAGGGTGTAGAGCGTAGCGTGTAGAGTGTAGGGTGTAGAGTGTAGGGTGTAGAGTGTAGAGTTTAGCGTGTAGGGTGTAGAGTGTAACGTGTAGCGTGTAGGGTGTAGCGTGTATGGTGTAGGGTGTAGAGTGTAACGTGTAGCGTGTAGGGTGTAGCGTGTAGCGTGTAGGGTGTAGCGTGTAGCGTGTAGTGTGTAGCGTGTAGGGTGTAGGGTGTAGAGTGTAGCGTGTAGGGTGTAGCATGTAGCGTGTAGGGTGTAGGGTGTATAGTGTAGAGTGTAGCGTGTAGTGTGAAGCATGCAGGGTGTAGGGTGTCGGGTATAGCGTGTAGGGTGTAGGGTGTAGAGTGTAGGGTGTAGCGTGTATGGTGTAGAGTGTAGCATGTAGGGTGTAGGGTGTAGCGTGTAGCGTGCAGAGTGTAGCGTGTAGCGTGTAGGGTGTAGAGTGTAGCGTGTAGCGTGTAGGGTGTAGGGTGTAGAGTGTAGCGTGAAGCGTGTAGAGTGTACGATGTAGAGTGTAGGGTGTAGCGTGTAGGGTGTAGAGTGTAGCGTGTAGCGTGTAGCGTGTAGGGTTAAGCTACACGCTACACACTAAACACAAAAAGAAAAGGATATGCAAACCAATGGGATCCACGTTAAATAGTCAATTTTATTGTACAAAAATAGTAATCCACAAACAGAACCAGGCAAAACATACATTTAAAAACATTTAAAACACTAGTATGGCTGAATAGGCCATAAGTAATTTTACCCGAGGGAATGAAGGAAGCTAATACTTTACAGCATATGTGAGACAGGAGAAATAACCAGAGAGAAAAAATTGCTAGGTATGCGGGTACACCAATCTTAGTCAAATCTACATATAAGAAGCCTATTGTTTACTGCCAACTGTGACCCCCTGAGTACTATGACAGGAAACATATACTCCAGCCTAGTATCTGGAAGAAATACATCATGGATCCTATTTTGTTCAACACAGCATGCGTGCGCACAGTTGGTAAGCAAATGAAAGCAGACCCCTATAGAAAGGTAATCAGGGAAATAGATATGCTTGCAGTACTACAAAATCCTAGTTATTTGGATAAATGTATGCATACAGACGCCTTGTGGAAATACAAAGAATCAGGATCCATTGTCCTAAGGCTTGGAAAAATGCCAGGCCATGCATGAAGTAAATAGGTGTAATTCCATAGTAGTTGTAAAGATAAGTTACCCAAGTCCTGTCCCTCGGGATAAAAACAAAGGAAGCCCTGAACCCCACGCGTATCGACGCTACTCAAGCGTCTTCATCAGGGGAAAAAGTGACACCGTACACGCTACACGCTACACGCTACACTCTACACACTACACCCTACACGCTACACGCTACACGCTACACTCTACACCCTACACGCTACACTCTACACCCTACACGCTACACCCTACACTCTACACGCTACATGCTACACTCTACACCCTACACAATACACGCTACTTGCTACACCCTACATGCTACAGTCTACACGCTACACGCTACACGCTACACCCTACACGGTACACCCTACACCCTACACCCTACATGCTACACGCTACACCCTACACCCTACACCCTACACGCTACAATCTACACGCTACACACTATACGCTACACGCTAGACGCTACACTCTACACGCTACACGATACACGCTACACCCTACACGCTACACCCTACACTCTACACCCTACACCCTACACCCTACACGCTACACGCTACACGCTACACCCTACACGCTACACCCTACACTCTACACCCTACACTCTACACCCTACACGCTACACCCTACACGCTACACGTTACACTCTACACCCTACACCCTACACTCTACACCCTACACCCTACTCTCTACACGCTACACTCTACACCCTACACGCTACACTCTACACTCTACACCCTACACGCTACACGCTACACGCTACACGCTACACTCTACACGCTAAACGCTACAGTTTATACCCTACACTCTACACCGTACACCCTACATGCTACACTCTACACCCTACACGCTACACCCTACACCCTACACCCTACATGCTACACCCTACACTCTACACCCTACACCCTACACGCTACACCCTACGCCCTGCACGCCACACACTACACTCTACACGCTACACCCTACACCCTACACTGTACACCCTACACCCTACACGCTACACGCTACACTACACGCTACACCCTACACTCTACACCCTACACCCTACACGCTATACACTACACTCTACACCCTGCATGCTACACGCTACACCCTACACGCTACACTCTACACCCTACACGCTACACCCTACACTCTACACCCTACACCCTACACACTACACGCTACTCGCTACACTCTACACCCTACACGCTACACTCTACACTCTACTCCCTACTCTCTACACGCTACACTCTATACCCTACACTCTACACGCTACGTGCTACACGCTACACACTACACACTACACGCTACACTCTACACCCTACACCCTACTCTACATGCTACACGCTACACGGTACATGATACACGCTACACCCTACACGCTACACGCTACACCCAACACGCTACACGCTACACGCTACACTCCACACCCTACACGCTACACCCTACACCCTACTCCCTACACTCTACACGCTACACCCTACACCCTACACTGTACACCCTACACCCTACACGCTACACTCTACACTCTGCTCCCTACTCTCTACACGCTACACTCTATACCTTACACTCTACACGCTACGCGCTACACGCTACACACTGCACGCTACACCCTACACGCTACACTTTACACTCTACACGCTACATGCTACACTCTACACTCTACACCCTACACCCTACACGCTACACGCTACATGCTACACTCTACACCCTACACGCTACACTCTACACCCTACACGCTACACGCTACATGCTACACCCTACACTCTACACCCTACACCCTACACGCTACATGCTACACTCTACACCCTACACCCTACATGCTACATGCTACACGCTACACTCTACACCATACATGCTACACGCTAGGGTGTAGAGTGTAATATGTAGCGTGTAGTTTGTAGCGTTTAGCTTGTAGGGTGTAGCGTGTAGCGTGTACGGTGTAGAGTGTAACGTGTAGCGTGTAGCATGTAGGGTGTAGAGTGTAGAGTGTAGCATGTAGGGTGTAGAGTGTAGGGTGTAGGATGTAGAGTGTAGGGTGTAGAGTGTAATGTGTAGCGTGTAGGGTGTAGCGTGTAGCATGTAGGGTGTAGGGTGTGGAGTGTAGGGTGTAGCGTGTAGGGTGTAGAGTGTAGCGTGTAGCGTGTAGGGTGTAGCATGTAGAGTGTAGGGTGTAGGGTGTAGCGTGTAGAGTGTAGGGTATAGAGTGTAGCGTCTAAGGTGTAGAGTGTAGCGTGTAGCGTGTAGGGTGAAGAGTGTAGCGTGTAGGGTGTAGAATATAGCGTGTAGAGAGTAGGGTGTAGGGTGTAGAGTTTAGGGTGTAGGGTGTAGAGTGTAACGTGTAGTGTGTAGGGTGTAGCGTGTAGCGTGTAGGGTGTAGGGTGTAGAGTGTAGGGTGTAGCGTGTAGGGTGTAGCGTGTAGCGTGTAGCGTGTAGGGTGTAGGGTGTAGAGTGTAGGGTGTAGCGTGTATCGTGTAGCGTGTAGAGTGTAGCGTCTAGCGTATAGGGTGTAGCGTGTAGCGTGTAGATTGTAGCGTGTAGGGTGTAGGGTGTAGCGTGTAGAGTGTAGGGTGTAGAGTGTAGCGTGTAGCGTGTAGGGTGTAGGGTGTAGAGTGCAGAGTGTAGGGTGTAGAGTGTAGCGTGTAGAGTGTAGGGTGTAGAGTGTAGGGTGTAGAGTGTAGGGTGTAGAGTGTAACGTGTAGTGTGTAGGGTGTAGCGTGTAGCGTGTAGGGTGTAGCGTGTAGCGTGTAGGGAGCAGGGTGTAGAGTGCAGAGTGTAGCGTGTAGGGTGTAGAGTGTAGCGTGTTGCGTGTAGGGTGTAGAGTGTAGCGTGTAGAGTGTAGAGTGTAGCGTGTAGCGTGTAGAGTGTAGCGTGTAGGGTGTAGAGTATAGTGTTTAGCGTGTAGGGTGTATGGTGTAGAGTGTAGAGTGTAGCATGTAGCGTGTAGCGTGTAGAGTGTAGCGTGTAGGGTGTAGAGTGTAGCGTGTTGCATGTAGGGTGTACAGTGTAGCGTGTAGCGTGTAGAGTGTAGGGTGTAGAGTGTAGCGTGTAGCGTGTAGAGTGTAGGGTGTAGAGTGTAGCGTGTAGCGTGTAGAGTGTAGCGTGTAGCGTGTAGGTTGTAGAGTGTAGCGTGTAGCGTGTAGGGTGTAGGGTGTAGCGTGTAGCGTGTAGAGTGTAGAGTGTAGCGTGTAGCGTGTAGAGTGTAGAGTGTAGCGTGTAGGGTGTAGAGTGTAGCGTGTAGCGTGTAGGGTGTAGGGTGTAGAGTGTAGCGTGTAGCGTGTAGAGTGTACTTTGTAGAGTGTAGGGTGTAGCGTGTAGGGTGTAGAGTGTAGCGTGTAGCGTGTAGGGTCAAGCTACACGCTACACACTAAACACAAAAAGAAAAGGATATGCAAACCAATGGGATCCACTTTAAATAGTCAATTTTATTGTACAAAAATAGTAATCCACAAACAGAACCAGGCAAAACATACATTTAAAAACATTTAAAACACTAGTATGGCTGAATAGGCCATAAGTAATTTTACCCGAGGGAATGAAGGAAGCTAATACTTTACATCATATGTGAGACAGGAGAAATAACCAGAGAGAAAAAATTGCTAGGTATGCGGGTACACCAATCTTAGTCAAATCTACATATAAGAAGCCTATTGTTTACTGCCAACTGTGACCCCCTGAGTACTATGACAGGAAACATATACTCCAGCCTAGTATCTGGAAGAAATACATCATGGATCCTATTTTGTTCAACACAGCATGCGTGCGCACAGTTGGTAAGCAAATGAAAGCAGACCCCTATAGAAAGGTAATCAGGGAAATAGATATGCTGCAGTACTACAAAATCCTAGTTATTTGGATAAATGTATGCATACAGACGCCTTGTGGAAATACAAAGAATCAGGATCCATTGTCCTAAGGCTTGGAAAAATGCCAGGCCATGCATGAAGTAAATAGGTGTAATTCCATAGCAGTTGTAAAGATGTTACCCAAGTCCTGTCCCTCGGGAAAAAAACAAAGGAAGCCCTTTACCCCACGCGTATCGACGCTACTCAAGCGTCTTCATCAGAGGAAAAAGTGACACCCTACACGCTACACGCTACACTCTACGCCCTACACGCTACACTCTACACCCTACACGCTACACCCTACACTCTACACGCTACATGCTACACTCTACACCCTACACAATACACGCTACTTGCTACACCCTACATGCTACACTCTACACGCTACACGCTACATGCTACACCCTACACGGTACACCCTACACCCTACACCCTACACCCTACACGCTACACGCTACACCCTACACCCTACACCCTACACGCTACAATCTACACGCTATACGCTACACACTATACGCTACACGCTAGACGCTACACTCTACACGCTACACGATACACGCTACACCCTACACGCTACACCCTACACTCTACACCCTACACCCTACACGCTAAACGCTACACGCTACACGCTACACCCTACACGCTACACCCTACACTCTACACCCTACACGCTACACCCTACACGCTACACGTTACACTCTACACCCTACACCCTACACTCTACACCCTACACCCTACTCTACACGCTACACTCTACACCCTACACGCTACACTCTACACTCTACACCCTACACCCTACACGCTACACGCTACACGCTACACTCTACACGCTAAACGCTACAGCTTATACCCTACACTCTACACTGTACACCCTACATGCTACACTCTACACCCTACACGCTACACCCTACACCCTACACCCTACATGCTACACCCTACACTCTACACCCTACACCCTACACGCTACACCCTACGCCCTGCACGCCACACACTACACTCTACACGCTACACCCTACACCCTACACTGTACACCCTACACCCTACACGCTACACGCTACACTCTACACGCTACACCCTACACTCTACACCCTACACCCTACACGCTATACGCTACACTCTACACCCTGCACGCTACACGCTACACCCTACACGCTACACTCTACACCCTACACGCTACACCCTACACACTACAGGCTACTCGCTACACTCTACACCCTACACGCTACACTCTACACTCTACTCCCTACTCTCTACATGCTACACTCTATACCCTACACTCTACACGCTACGTGCTACACGCTACACACTACACACTACACGCTACACTTTACACTCTACACGCTACACACTACACGCTACACGCTACACTCTAAACCCTACACCCTACTCTACACGCAACACGCTACACTCTACACCCTACACGCTACACTCTGCACGCTACACGCTACACCCTACACGCTACACTCTACACGCTACACGCTACACTCTACACCATACACGCTACACCCTACACTCTACACCCTACACCCTACACGCTATACCCGACACCCTACACCCTACATGCTACATGCTACACCCTACACGCTACACTCTACACCCTACACGCTACATGCTACACCCTACACTCTACACCCTACACGCTACACCCTACACTCTACACGCTACATCCTAAACCCTACACGCTACACCTTACACGCTACACTTTACACCCTACACGCTACATGCTACACCCTACACTCTACACCCTACACGCAACACCCTACACTCTACAGCCTACACCCTAAACCCTACACGCTACACCCTACACGCTACACTCTACACCCTACACCCTACACACTACACGCTACACGCTACATGCTACACCCTACACTCTACACCCTACACGCTACACCCTACACTCTACACGCTACATGCTACACTCTACACCCTACACCCTACACGATACATGCTACACCCTACACGCTACAGCCTACACGCTACACTCTACACCCTACAAGCTACACGCTACACGCTACACCCTACACTCTACACCCTACACCGTACACGCTACATGCTACACTCTACACGCTACACCCTTCACTCTACACCCTACACCCTACATGCTACACTCTACACCCTACACGGTACACCCTACAATCTACATGCTACACTCTACACTCTACACTTTACACCCTACACGCTACATGCTACACGCTACACTCTACACCCTACATGCTACACGCTAGGGTGTAGAGTGTAATATGTAGCGTGTAGTTTGTAGCGTTTAGCTTGTAGGGTGTAGCGTGTAGCGTGTACGGTGTAGAGTGTAGCGTGTAGCGTGTAGCATGTAGGGTGTAGGGTGTGGAGTGTAGGGTGTAGCGTGTAGGGTGTAGAGTGTAGCGTGTAGCGTGTAGGGTGTAGCATGTAGAGTGTAGGGTGTAGGGTGTAGCGTGTAGAGTGTAGGGTATAGAGTGTAGCGTCTAGGGTGTAGAGTGTAGCGTGTAGCGTGTAGGGTGTAGAGTGTAGCGTGTAGGGTGTAGAATATAGCGTGTAGAGAGTAGGGTGTAGGGTGTAGAGTTTAGGGTGTAGGGTGTAGAGTGTAACGTGTAGCGTGTAGGGTGTAGCGTGTAGCGTGTAGGGTGTAGGGTGTAGAGTGTAGGGTGTAGCGTGTAGCGTGTAGCGTGTAGCGTGTAGCGTGTAGGGTGTAAAGTGTAGGGTGTAGCGTGTATCGTGTAGCGTGTAGTGTAGCGTCTAGCGTATAGGGTGTAGCGTGTAGCGTGTAGATTGTAGCGTGTAGGGTGTAGGGTGTAGGGTGTAGCATGTAGCGTGTAGGGTGTAGAGTGTAGCGTGTAGCGTGTAGGGTGTAGGGTGTAGAGTGCAGAGTGTAGGGTGTAGAGTGTAGCGTGTAGAGTGTAGGGTGTAGAGTGTAGGGTGTAGAGTGTAAACGTGTTGTGTGTAGGGTGTAGCGTGTAGCGTGTAGGGTGTAGCGTGTAGCGTGTAGGGAGCAGGGTGTAGAGTGTAGCGTGTAGGGTGTAGAGTGTAACGTGTAGCGTGTAGGGTGTAGTGTGTAGGGTGTAGGGTGTAGAGTGTAACGTGTAGCGTGTAGGGTGTAGCGTGTAGCGTGTAGGGTGTAGCGTGTAGCGTGTAGTGTGTAGCGTGTAGGGTGTAGGGTGTAGAGTGTAGCGTGTAGGGTGTAGCATGTAGCGTGTAGGGTGTAGGGTGTATAGTGTAGAGTGTAGCGTGTAGTGTGAAGCATGCAGGGTGTAGGGTGTCGAGTATAGCGTGTAGGGTGTAGGGTGTAGAGTGTAGGGTGTAGCGTGTATGGTGTAGAGTGTAGCGTGTAGAGTGTAGCGTGTAGGGTGTAGGGTGTAGCGTGTAGCGTGCAGAGTGTAGCGTGTAGGGTGTAGAGTGTAGCGTGTTGCGTGTAGGGTGTAGAGTGTAGCGTGTAGAGTGTAGAGTGTAGCGTGTAGCGTGTAGAGTGTAGCGTGTAGGGTGTAGGGTGTAGAGTGCAGAGTGTAGGGTGTAGAGTGTAGCGTGTAGAGTGTAGGGTGTAGAGTGTAGGGTGTAGAGTGTAAACGTGTTGTGTGTAGGGTGTAGCGTGTAGCGTGTAGGGTGTAGCGTGTAGCGTGTAGGGAGCAGGGTGTAGAGTGTAGCGTGTAGGGTGTAGAGTGTAACGTGTAGCGTGTAGGGTGTAGTGTGTAGGGTGTAGGGTGTAGAGTGTAACGTGTAGCGTGTAGGGTGTAGCGTGTAGCGTTTAGGGTGTAGCGTGTAGCGTGTAGTGTGTAGCGTGTAGGGTGTAGGGTGTAGAGTGTAGCGTGTAGGGTGTAGCATGTAGCGTGTAGGGTGTAGGGTGTATAGTGTAGAGTGTAGCGTGTAGTGTGAAGCATGCAGGGTGTAGGGTGTCGAGTATAGCGTGTAGGGTGTAGGGTGTAGAGTGTAGGGTGTAGCGTGTATGGTGTAGAGTGTAGCGTGTAGAGTGTAGCGTGTAGGGTGTAGGGTGTAGCGTGTAGCGTGCAGAGTGTAGCGTGTAGGGTGTAGAGTGTAGCGTGTTGCGTGTAGGGTGTAGAGTGTAGCGTGTAGAGTGTAGAGTGTAGGGTGTAGAGTGTAGCGTGTAGCGTGTAGAGTGTAGCGTGTAGCGTGTAGCGTGTAGGTTGTAGAGTGTAGCGTGTAGCGTGTAGGGTGTAGGGTGTAGCATGTAGCGTGTAGAGTGTAGAGTGTAGCGTGTAGCGTGTAGCGTGTAGAGTGTAGGGTGTAGAGTGTAGCGTGTAGCGTGTAGGGTGTAGGGTGTAGAGTGTATCGTGTAGCGTGTAGAGTGTATGGTGTAGAGTGTAGGGTGTAGCGTGTAGGGTGTAGAGTGTAGCGTGTAGCGTGTAGGGTTAAGCTACACGCTACACACTAAACACAAAAAGAAAAGGATATGCAAACCAATGTGATCCACCTTAAATAGTCAATTTTATTGCACAAAAATAGTAATCCACAAACAGAACCAGGCAAAACATACATTTAAAAACATTTAAAACACTAGTATGGCTGAATAGGCCATAAGTAATTTTACCCGAGGGAATGAAGGAAGCTAATACTTTACATCATATGTGAGACAGGAGAAATAACCAGAGAGAAAAAATTGCTAGGTATGCGGGTACACCAATCTTAGTCAAATCTACATATAAGAAGCCTATTGTTTACTGCCAACTGTGACCCCCTGAGTACTATGACAGGAAACATATACTCCAGCCTAGTATCTGGAAGAAATACATCATGGATCCTATTTTGTTCAACATAGCATGCGTGCGCACAGTTGGTAAGCAAATGAAAGCAGACCCCTATAGAAAGGTAATCAGGGAAATAGATATGCTGCAGTACTACAAAATCCTAGTTATTTGGATAAATGTATGCATACAGACGCCTTGTGGAAATACAAAGAATCCTGGAAAATAGCCCTGCACGGAGCTCCCGCTCTCGCTCGTCTTCCCGCGAGAGCGGCCATCTTGAAAAGGAGAACGAGCGCTCTAATCGGCAACGCTCACAAAAACAGAACGCTGGAAAGGCCGAAAAATGTGCGCCGGCTATTTTAACAACCGGAGATCTTTTTACAACGCCGGTTAAAGGGGCCACATCTTGTAAGGATGTTTCATTTATATCTGATACTCCCTTTACCCCACCAGCCCCTGGAAAGGCTGCTTATGCTACACATAGTGCCGGATTCAATATTAATGCCAGCCCCATTAAGGTGCCGATCGGCTCCCATGATACTCCCTATTCTAAAGGGAATATTTTGGTTGCTGCAGCTCAGGAGAGCCTTCAGAATAAAGACTCAATTCTTATTCATTCTCCCAAGGATCTCGGCAACCCGACACTTGCTGATACTCTTATACAGTCACTATCTGATGTGGACGCTTCTAATAAAAATGCATCAGAAATATTCATTAAGAACATCATTCTTCTTTTGGCTCAATCTTTCCAGTCACAATTGGAATCTCATAATCTATCCCTCCGTAAAGATATAGATGATCTTGGACAGCGTGTGGACCACCTTGAACGGAAAATGGGGGAATTGGTGGAGTCCCATAATAAATTGATAGATGCACATTACAACCTGGAGGACGAGGTGGCCCAAATAAAATCAAAACAAGTTGAACAAGAAGATAGAAGCAGGCGTAGTAACTTAAAATTTAGAGGGATACCTGAGTCAATCAAAGATCGTGATCTTACAGAATACACCCAAAAAATGCTTCACTCAGTTCTTCCTAAAGCTTCTAGGGGTGATCTAACACTGGAGCGCATTCACAGACTACCTAAATCCAAATACGCACCAACTACAGCTCCCAGGGACGTCATAGCCTGTTTTCACTATTTTCAAATTAAAGAGGAAATTCTTAGGAAAAGCAGGCAATTGCCAAATTTACCGACCCCCTACAACAAGATAAAAATTTTCGCAGACTTTTCAAGAGCCACATTACAAAAACGGAGAGAATACATTCCTGTCACTGACCATCTTAGGAATAATAAGATACTGTATAAATGGGGATTTCCAACCAAATTGATCGTGATTAAGGAAGATGTCATTTTTGCGCTAACTGACTTAAATAACTCTGACAAATTTATTCATGATCTAGGCCTGCCGCCCATGGAGAGATCAAGTTCTGGACACAAAGACAGCGGAGTTTCTGATCATCTTCCAGGACATGTCAAGCCCTCGTGGATCACGAAGAAAAACAGATGAAGCTTTTGAATTATTTTGGGTTGGCCCCACTCACTTGGCCCTTAATTTCACCCCCTAAACTTTGAATGAGTACTTACTCATTTACACACACACTTCGGTGTGCATCAACTGTTGGTTTTCTAACCCACTTTTTTGCTGGTTGCAATTATGTTATTTTTATCTTTTATCTGTATGCAGGTCTGTGTGCATCTCTACTAAGCGGAGACCGTCGTTTGCTTTCACTTTCATCTGATCTGGAAGGGTTCATCATCATCGTCATGTTGGGGATACAGGTTCTGTGTAGGTTGCCTCTTTTGTTTCTACAGGGTTTGCTGGTCTTATTAATCTCCTTCTCTGTGGACAATTCTAATTGTAAATACAGACATCACTACATAATCTACAAACACCAATACTATGTCTTTAAATATTGTGTCCTATAACGTGAATGGTTTGAACAACCCCTACAAGAGATTTACTCTTTGGAAAGATATGCGTAGACTTAAAGCTGATATAGTCCTGCTTCAGGAAACTCATTTATTAGAATCTGATAACCATAGACTCCGAAATAAATATTTCTCGCAAATATTCTTTTCAAGCAGTGAAAAGAAAAAAGCGGGGGTTGCGATAGCCATTCACAAGGATTTACCTTTTAAAATAATAGACACAATGAAGGACGAGGAAGGTAGACAAATCACTATTAAGGGAAAATTGGGAGATGTTAATTTCACCATTGCTAACATACATGCCCCCAATTCAAGTCAAATTCGCTTTCTTAATAGATTCAAAAAAAAATTGGAGGACTTCAGTGAGGGTCATGTTGTATGGGGCGGGGATTTTAATCATATTGTTGATCCCCATTTGGATTGCTCCCACCCGCTGACATATTATAAAAAACAAAATTTATCTTACTGGCTAAGACAATCTGGATTACAGGACAGTTGTAGAGTGCTGAATACAAATTCAAAAGAATTCACAAGATACTGCCCATACAACAAATCTTTCACTAGGATTGACCATATTTTTACAAGTCTTTCAGTTTTAGATCTATATGAAAAATTTGTCACGGGCCCAATCACTTGGTCAGACCATGCACCTATCCTCCTTAGACTTAAAAATACAGATAGAGAAAATAAATCATACAATTGGAAATACAGTAAATTCATAACCAATACACAGGAAAATTCCAAATTAATAGAACAAACCATCTCCCACTATTTTGTTGAAAACTCTACACAAGAAATCAACCCAGAGATATTATGGCAAGCCCACAAGTGTGTGATTAGGGGAACATTAATTCAGCTTGGAGCTAAACAAAAAAAAATAAGAGAGTTTAGACAGAAAGAACTAATAGAAAAAATTAAAATCCTGGAAGCCTCTGCTCAAAATGATAGTAGTTTTGATAAACACAAAGAATTGTATATTTGTAGGCTAGATCTTAGGAATCTATTAATTGCTCAGTATGATAAAAAAGCCACTTTTTTTGGGGCTGGATACTATACGGACAATGATAGACCAACTAGGCTGATGGCCAACAAATTCAAACCTATAAAGATGAGAAAGGTGGTTGATAGAATATCATTGGCTTCTGGCGATGTTCTAAAACCAAAGGACATCGCAAAGGCTTTCAGGGATTATTACTTTAAATTATATAACCTGAAAGATAATATAGATGTCTCACCTCCCTCCCAAGACCAAATTGATTTATTTCTAGAGAAAATAAAACTGGGGAGCCTTACGCCAGAGCAAAGAGAAACACTTGATATGCCCTTTAGCGAGAAAGAGGTTATGAATGTTATTAATGCCTTTAAAATTAACAAAGCACCGGGTCCAGACGGTTTCACGAGTGAGTACTACAAACAGTTTCAAAAATTGCTTATCCCCCACCTTACCCAGACACTCAATTTTATCAGAGTGAATGGAAAATGTGACAATGAAATGCTCAAAGCCACAATAGTAGTCATTCCTAAACCCAATAAAGATACAACAAAAATTGAAAATTTTAGACCAATTTCACTACTAAATACCGACATTAAAGCATATGCAAAAATCATAGCAAATAGACTACAACACATTATTCCAGATGTTGTTCACCCTGATCAGGTAGGTTTTGTCAAACAAAGACAAACATACGATAGCACTAGACGGGTGTTGAATCTTCTTTCTCTATGTAACCGTAGGCAGATTCCCAGTTTATTCATCACTTTAGACGCTGAAAAAGCGTTTGATCGTTTGAGCTGGGACTTTGCATTTGCGGTACTCAAGAAATTAAATTTTAGTCCAAACCTAATCAATAGCATACAAACATTGTACTCTGCCCCTTCAGCCGCTATATTTGTTAACAACATAATGTCAGAACAGTTCCCGATCTCTAACGGCACGAGACAGGGATGCCCACTTTCCCCTCTGATTTTTATCCTTAGTCTTGAACCGTTAGCTCAGTACATCAGGGACTCTGAAGAGATTAAAGGTATATCCTCAGGCAACATAGATCATAAAATTGGATTATATGCGGATGATATTATCCTAACCTTGTCAAACCCAATTAGCTCAATCAAATACGCTTGGGAAATTATAAAGGACTTTGGTAGAGTTTCTCTCTATAAATTGAACCATTCCAAAACTATTGTACTATCTCTCTATTTATCAACTCAAACGAAACAGATACTACACAGTTCCTACCCTTTCATATGGAACCGTACCCAAACCCCTTACTTGGGCATTTTATTGACGAATGATATACACAATCTATACAAGATCAACGCTGATCACGTTTATAACGAAATAGAACAAACTATTAAAACCATTTCAAAATCCCCTTCCTCATGGCTTGGAAAAATTACCTTGTATAAAATGCTTCTCCTTCCTAAAATTCTATATTTCTTTAGGAATGTCCCCCTACCACTTCCCAATCTTATTTTACAAAATTTGATTAAACAAATGAACAGATTTATATGGCCTAGGGGGAAATCGAGGATAAAAAAACAAATTTTGATTCGCTCTAAAGAGAACGGGGGAATTGCTCTTCCGGATATAAGCGCATATTACCACTCCAGTATCCTTGACCAAACCAAATTATGGTTCAGGAATACTGAAAATTTGGAATGGCCCAAAATGGAATTAACCTCCATGCCCAACCAGGAACCCCTTTTATATCTATATAGATTCTTTATAAAGCATCAGAAAGTTGAGAGTATTCATAATCCCATCATCAAGGCGGCAGTTCAAAGCTGGATACATTTTCAAGCTCATAAATCCAACAGACCTCCTCATCCTGTCTACCCACTCCCCATTTCATACTTGCTCCCGGTTAGGCCCACACTTAGATTTCGTTTTGAAAAGTGGTCGACACTAGGGATTAAGTATATCCATGATATGCTGGAAGCTAATAAATTTGTTCCCTTTCAAATACTGAAAGATAAATTTAAGATTGAGAGTTGTGAATTTATGAATTATTATTTGCTTAAAGAGGAGTATAAAAGAATAGAACTAAACACTCCCCAAAAAATATTACTTAATCAAACTGCCATTAATTTTTTCAAAACCCCACCTCTAAAAAACAAGAGCTGTCTGAGGTCCTTCTATAATATATTGACTGATAAATATACTTTTAGCAGCTCGGGTTCCTTTGAGAAATGGGCACAAAGATTAAATAAAACAATTTCACCATCTCAATGGACACAATCATTCAAATTAGCTACGAAAGCCTCCAGATGCTCGAATACCCTGGAAACCCATTATAAACTAATTCAGAGATATTATTTAACTCCCAATAGACTTAAACATTTTATTAAGGGTCATGATGGGATGTGTTGGAGGAAATGTGGTCAGTCAGCAGATTTGCTACATGTTTTCTGGTCCTGTCCCCTTCTGAAAAATTTCTGGTCTGAGATTTTCTTAATAATTTCACTTCTGACTGGGGAAACTATATTGCCATGCCCTGATATGGCCTTATTGCTTATTAATCTACATCAATTCAAAATGGACAGATTTCTAACAGCTCATGTTCTAATGTCCGCAAGCTATTTGATTGTGAAAGAGTGGAATAACATTCGCCCGCCCAACGTGAAACATTTGATATTGTTGATCGATAGACATTTTGTATATGAGGAAATTTATTATACTAATCTTCTATCCAAAGATCGTTTTCATGCCAGATGGGGTAAATGGTCACAATTAAAAAAGCAATTTGACGGTTTCTTTTCCTGATTGTACACTTGTACCTGCTATAGAATATTTACTACAGTTATATAGATACAGTTATGTTTTGTTATTCGTTTTCTTTGTTTAAACTCAATAAAAATCTAATTGAAATGAAATACAAAGAATCAGGATCCATTGTCCTAAGGCTTGGAAAAATGCCAGGCCATGCATGAAGTAAATAGGTGTAATTCCATAGCAGTTGTAAAGATAAGTTACCCAAGTCCTGTCCCTCGGGAAAAAAACAAAGGAAGCCCTTTACCCCACGCGTATCGACGCTACTCAAGCGTCTTCATCAGAGGAAAAAGTGACACCCTACACGCTACACGCTACACTCTACACGCTACACTCTACACCCTACACGCTACACCCTACACTCTACACGCTACATGCTACACTCTACACCCTACACAATACACGCTACTTGCTACACCCTACATGCTACACTCTACACGCTACACGCTACACGCTACACCCTACACGGTACACCCTACACCCTACACCCTACACGCTACAATCTACACGCTACACACTATACGCTACACGCTAGACGCTACACTCTACACGCTACACGCTACACGCTACACCCTACACGCTACACCCTACACTCTACACCCTACACGCTACACGCTACACGCTACACCCTACACGCTACACCCTACACTCTACACCCTACACCCTACACGCTACACGCTACACGCTACACCCTACACGCTACACCCTACACTCTACACCCTACACGCTACACCCTACACGCTACACGTTACACTCTACACCCTACACCCTACACTCTACACCCTACACCCTACTCTCTACACTCTACACTCTACACCCTACACGCTACACTCTACACCCTACACCCTACATGCTACACGCTACACTCTACACGCTAAACGCTACAGCTTATACCCTACACTCTACACCGTACACCCTACATGCTACACTCTACACCCTACACGCTACACCCTACACCCTACACCCTACATGCTACACCCTACACTCTACACCCTACACCCTACACGCTACATGCTACACTCTACACCCTACACCCTACACGCTACATGCTACACGCTACACTCTACACCCTACATGCTACACGCTAGGGTGTAGAGTGTAATATGTAGCGTGTAGTTTGTAGCGTTTAGCTTGTAGGGTGTAGCGTGTAGCGTGTATGGTGTAGAGTGTAGCGTGTAGCGTGTAGCATGTAGGGTGTAGGGTGTAGAGTGTAGAGTGTAGCGTGTAGGGTGTAGAGTGTAGGGTGTAGGATGTAGAGTGTAGGGTGTAGAGTGTAATGTGTAGCGTGTAGGGTGTAGCGTGTAGCATGTAGGGTGTAGGGTGTGGAGTGTAGGGTGTAGCGAGTAGGGTGTAGAGTGTAGCGTGTAGCGTGTAGGGTGTAGCATGTAGAGTGTAGGGTGTAGCGTGTAGAGTGTAGGGTATAGAGTGTAGCGTCTAGGGTGTAGAGTGTAGCGTGTAGCATGTAGGGTGTAGAGTGTAGCGTGTAGGGTGTAGAATATAGCGTGTAGAGAGTAGGGTGTAGGGTGTAGAGTTTAGGGTGTAGGGTGTAGAGTGTAACGTGTAGCGTGTAGGGTGTAGCGTGTAGCGTGTAGGGTGTAGGGTGTAGGGTGTAGCGTGTAGGGTGTAGCGTGTAGCGTGTAGCGTGTAGGGTGTAGCGTGTAAAGTGTAGGGTGTAGCGTGTATCGTGTAGCGTGTAGAGTGTAGCGTCTAGCGTATAGGGTGTAGCGTGTAGCATGTAGATTGTAGCGTGTAGGGTGTAGGGTGTAGGGTGTAGCGTGTAGCGTGTAGGGTGTAGAGTGTAGCGTGTAGCGTGTAGGGTGTAGGGTGTAGAGTGCAGAGTGTAGGGTGTAGAGTGTAGCGTGTAGAGTGTAGGGTGCAGAGTGTAGGGTGTAGAGTGTAACGTGTAGTGTGTAGGGTGTAGCGTGTAGCGTGTAGGGTGTAGCGTGTAGCGTGTAGGGAGCAGGGTGTAGAGTGTAGCGTGTAGGGTGTAGAGTGTAACGTGTAGCATGTAGGGTGTAGTGTGTAGGGTGTAGGGTGTAGAGTGTAACGTGTAGCGTGTAGGGTGTAGCGTGTAGCGTGTAGGGTGTAGCGTGTAGCGTGTAGTGTGTAGCGTGTAGGGTGTAGAGTGTAGTGTGTAGGGTGTAGCATGTAGCGTGTAGGGTGTATAGTGTAGAGTGTAGCGTGTAGTGTGAAGCATGCAGGGTGTAGGGTGTCGAGTATAGCGTGTAGGGTGTAGGGTGTAGAGTGTAGGGTGTAGCGTGTATGGTGTAGAGTGTAGCGTGTAGAGTGTAGCGTGTAGGGTGTAGGGTGTAGCGTGTAGCGTACAGAGTGTAGCGTGTAGGGTGTAGAGTGTAGCGTGTTGCATGTAGGGTGTAGAGTGTAGCGTGTAGAGTGTAGAGTGTAGCGTGTGGCGTGTAGCGTGTAGAGTGTAGCGTGTAGGGTGTAGAGTATAGTGTGTAGTGTGTAGGGTGTATGATGTAGAGTGTGGAGTGTAGCATGAAGCGTGTAGCGTGTAGAGTGTAGCGTGTAGGGTGAAGAGTGTAGCGTGTTGCATGTAGGGTGTACAGTGTAGCGTGTAGAGTGTAGGGTGTAGAGTGTAGAGTGTAGCGTGTAGAGTGTAGCGTGTAGCGTGTAGCGTGTAGGTTGTAGGGTGTAGCGTGTAGCGTGTAGGGTGTAGGGTGTAGCGTGTAGCGTGTAGGGTGCAGGGTGTAGAGTGTAACGTGTAGCGTGTAGGGTGTAGCGTGTAGTGTGTAGAGTGTAATGTGTAGTGTGTAGGGTGTAGCGTGTAGCGTGTAGGGTGTAGCGTGTAGCGTGTAGCGTGTAGGGTGCAGGGTGTAGAGTGTAACGTGTAGCGTGTAGGGTGTAGCGTGTAGTGTGTAGGGTGTAGCGTGTAGCGTGTAGTGTGTAGCGTGTAGGGTGTAGAGTGTAGCGTGTAGGGTGTAGCATGTAGCGTGTAGGGTGTAGGGTGTATAGTGTAGAGTGTAGCGTGTAGTGTGAAGCATGCAGGGTGTAGGGTGTCGGGTATAGCGTGTAGGGTGTAGGGTGTAGAGTGTAGGGTGTAGCGTGTATGGTGTAGAGTGTAGCGTGTAGAGTGTAGCGTGTAGGGTGTAGGGTGTAGCGTGTAGCGTGCAGAGTGTAGCGTGTAGGGTGTAGAGTGTAGCGTGTTGCGTGTAGGGTGTAGCGTGTAGGGTGTAGAGTATAGTGTGTAGCGTGTAGGGTGTAGGGTGTAGAGTGTAGGGTGTAGCGTGTAGCGTGTAGGGTGTAGGGTGTAGATTGTAGCATGTAGGGTGTAGGGTGTAGCGTGTAGCGTGTAGGGTGCAGGGTGTAGAGTGTAGCGTGTAGCGTGTAGCGTGTAGGGTGTAGAGTGTAGAGTGTAGAGTGTAGGGTGTAGAGTGTAGCGTGTAGAGTGTAGGGTGTAGAGTGTAGGGTGTAGAGTGTAACGTGTAGCGTGTATTGTGTAGCGTATAGCATGTAGGGTGTAGCGTGTAGCGTGTAGGGTGCAGGGTGTAGAGTGTAGCGTGTAGGGTGTAGAGTGTAACGTGTAGCGTGTAGGGTGTAGCGTGTAGCGTGTAGGGTGTAGGGTGTAGGGTGTAGAGTGTAACGTGTAGCGTGTAGGGTGTAGCGTGTAGCGTGTAGGGTGTAGCGTGTAGTGTGTAGCGTGTAGAGTGTAGGGTGTAGAGTGTAGCGTGTAGGTTGTAGCATGTAGCGTGTAGGGTGTAGGGTGTAGAGTGTAGAGTGTAGCGTGTAGGGTGAAGCATGTAGGGTGTAGGGTGTAGAGTGTAGGGTGTAGCGTGTAGCGTGTAGCTTGTAGGGTGTAGAGTGTAGCGTGTAGCGTGTAGGCTGTAGCGTGTAGGGTGTAGCATGTATCGTGTAGGGTGTAGGGTGTAGAGTGTAGCATGTTGCGTGTAGAGTGTAGGGTGTAGCGTGTAGGGTGTAGAGTGTAGCGTGTAGGGTGTAGAGTGTAGCGTGTAGCGTGTAGCGTGTGTAGGGTGTAGGGTGTAGAGTGTAGCGTGTAGCGTGTAGCGTGTAGGGTTTAGGGTGTAGGGTGTAGAGTGTAGGGTGTTGCGTGTAGGGTGTGGAGTGTAGCGTGTAGGGTGTAGCGTGTAGAGTGTAGCGTGTAGCGTGTAGGGTGGAGAGTGTAGAGTGTAGGGTGTAGCGTGTAGGGTGTAGAGTGTAGCGTGTAGGGTGTAGAGTGTAGCGTGTAGCGTGCAGAGTGTAGAGTGTAGCGTATAGCGTGTAGGGTGTAGGATGTAGAGTGTAGCGTGTAGGGTGTAGAGTGTAGCGTTTAGAGTGTAGCATGTAGCGTGTAGGGTGTAGGGTGTAGCGTGTAGAGTGTAGCGTGTAGAGTGTAGCGTGTAGGGTGTAGGGTGTAGCGTGTAGCGTGCAGAGTGTAGCGTGTAGGGTGTAGAGTGTAGCATGTTGCGTGTAGGGTGTAGAGTGTAGCGTGTAGCGTGTAGAGTGTAGCGTGTAGCGTGTAGCGTGTAGGGTGTAGAGTGTAGGGTGTAGAGTGTAGCGTGTAGCGTGTAGCGTGTAGCGTGTAGGGTGTAGCGTGTAGGGTGTAGCATGTAGCGTGTAGCGTGTAGCATGTAGAGTGTAGGGTGTAGGGTGTAGAGTGTAGGGTGTAGCATGTAGGGTGTAGGGTGTAGGGTGTAGTGTGTAGCGTGTAGCGCGTAGCGTGTAGAGTGTAGGGTATAGAGTGTAGCGTGTAGAGAGTAGGGAGCAGAGTGTAGTGTAGGGTGTAGGGTGTAGCGTGTAGCGTGTAGAGTGTAGGGAGTAGGGTGTAGGGTGTAGCGTGTAGGGTTTGGAGTGTAGCATGTAGCGTGTAGGGTGTAGCGTGTAGCGTGTAGGGTGTATCGTGTATCATGTACCGTGTAGCGTGTAGCATGTAGAGTAGGGTGTAGGGTGTAGAGTGTAGCATGTAGGGTGTAGGGTGTAGAGTGTAGGGTGTAGCATGTAGGGTGTAGGGTGTAGGGTGTAGCGTGTAGGGTGTAGCGTGTAGCGTGTAGGGTGTAGGGTGTAGAGTGTAGGGTGTAGTGTGTAGGGTGTAGCGTGTAGCGTGTAGGGTGTAGGGTGTAGAGTGTAGGGTGTAGCGTGTAGGGTGTAGAGTGTAGCGTCTAGCGTGTAGCGTATAGTGTGTAGCGTGTAGCGTGTAGATTGTAGCGTGTAGGGTGTAGGGTGTAGCGTGTAGCGTGTAGATTGTAGCGTGTAGGGTGTAGGGTGTAGCGTGTAGCGTGTAGGGTGTAGGGTGTAGGGTGTACCGTGTAGGGTGTAGCGTGTAGCGTGTAGAGTGTAGCATGTAGGGTGTAGGGTGTAGCGTGTAGCGTGTAGGGTGCAGGGTGTAGAGTGTAGCGTGTAGCGTGTAGCGTGTAGGGTGTAGAGTGTAGAGTGTAGAGTGTAGGGTGTAGAGTGTAGCGTGCAGAGTGTAGGGTGTAGAGTGTAGGGTGTAGAGTGTAACGTGTAGCGTGTATTGTGTAGCGTATAGCATGTAGGGTGTAGCGTGTAGCGTGTAGGGTGCAGGGTGTAGAGTGTAGCGTGTAGGGTGTAGAGTGTAACGTGTAGCGTGTAGGGTGTAGCGTGTAGCGTGTAGGGTGTAGCGTGTAGTGTGTAGCGTGTAGAGTGTAGGGTGTAGAGTGTAGCGTGTAGGTTGTAGCATGTAGCGTGTAGGGTGTAGGGTGTAGAGTGTAGAGTGTAGCGTGTAGGGTGAAGCATGTAGGGTGTAGGGTGTAGAGTGTAGGGTGTAGCGTGTAGCGTGTAGCGTGTAGCTTGTAGGGTGTAGAGTGTAGCGTGTAGGCTGTAGCGTGTAGGGTGTAGCATGTATCGTGTAGGGTGTAGGGTGTAGAGTGTAGCATGTTGCGTGTAGAGTGTAGGGTGTAGCGTGTAGGGTGTAGAGTGTAGCGTGTAGGGTGTAGAGTGTAGCGTGTAGCGTGTGTAGGGTGTAGGGTGTAGAGTGTAGCGTGTAGCGTGTAGGGTGTAGAGTGTAGGGTGTAGGGTGTAGAGTGTAGCGTGTAGGGTGTAGCGTGTAGGGTTTAGGGTGTAGGGTGTAGAGTGTAGGGTGTTGCGTGTAGGGTGTGGAGTGTAGCGTGTAGGGTGTAGCGTGTAGAGTGTAGCGTGTAGCGTGTAGGGTGGAGATTGTAGAGTGTAGGGTGTAGCGTGTAGGGTGTAGAGTGTAGCGTGTAGGGTGTAGAGTGTAGCGTGTAGCGTGCAGAGTGTAGAGTGTAGCGTATAGCGTGTAGGGTGTAGGATGTAGAGTGTAGCGTGTAGGGTGTAGAGTGTAGCGTTTAGAGTGTAGCATGTAGCGTGTAGGGTGTAGGGTGTAGAGTGTAGAGTGTAGCGTGTAGGGTGAAGCATGTAGGGTGTAGGGTGTCGGGTATAGCATGTAGGGTGTAGGGTGTAGAGTGTAGGGTGTAGCGTGTATGGTGTAGAGTGTAGCGTGTAGCGTGTAGAGTGTAGCGTGTAGAGTGTAGCGTGTAGGGTGTAGGGTGTAGCGTGTAGCGTGCAGAGTGTAGCGTGTAGGGTGTAGAGTGTAGCATGTTGCGTGTAGGGTGTAGAGTGTAGCGTGTAGCGTGTAGAGTGTAGCGTGTAGCGTGTAGCGTGTAGGGTGTAGAGTGTAGGGTGTAGAGTGTAGCGTGTAGCGTGTAGCGTGTAGGGTGTAGGGTGTAGCGTGTAGGGTGTAGCATGTAGCGTGTAGCGTGTAGCATGTAGAGTGTAGGGTGTAGGGTGTAGAGTGTAGGGTGTAGCATGTAGGGTGTAGGGTGTAGGGTGTAGTGTGTAGCGTGTAGCGCGTAGCGTGTAGAGTGTAGGGTATAGAGTGTAGCGTGTAGAGAGTAGGGAGCAGAGTGTAGTGTAGGGTGTAGGGTGTAGCGTGTAGCGTGTAGAGTGTAGGGAGTAGGGTGTAGGGTGTAGCGTGTAGGGTTTGGAGTGTAGCATGTAGCGTGTAGGGTGTAGCGTGTAGCGTGTAGGGTGTAGCGTGTATCATGTACCGTGTAGCGTGTAGCATGTAGAGTAGGGTGTAGGGTGTAGAGTGTAGCATGTAGGGTGTAGGGTGTAGAGTGTAGGGTGTAGCATGTAGGGTGTAGGGTGTAGGGTGTAGCGTGTAGGGTGTAGCGTGTAGCGTGTAGGGTGTAGGGTGTAGAGTGTAGGGTGTAGTGTGTAGGGTGTAGCGTGTAGCGTGTAGCGTGTAGGGTGTAGAGTGTAGGGTGTAGCGGGTAGGGTGTAGAGTGTAGCGTCTAGCGTGTAGCGTATAGTGTGTAGCGTGTAGCGTGTAGATTGTAGCGTGTAGGGTGTAGGGTGTAGCGTGTAGCGTGTAGATTGTAGCGTGTAGGGTGTAGGGTGTAGCGTGTAGCGTGTAGGGTGTAGGGTGTAAGGTGTACCGTGTAGGGTGTAGCGTGTAGCGTGTAGCGTGTAGAGTGTAGCATGTAGGGTGTAGCAAGTAGCGTGTATTGTGTAGGGTGTAGAGTGTAGCATGTAGCGTGTAGAGTGTAGGGTGTAGCGTGTAGGGTGTAGAGTGTAGCGTGTAGCGTGTAGGGTGTCACTTTTTCCTCTGATGAAGACGCTTGAGTAGCGTCGATACGCGTGGGGTTCAGGGCTTCCTTTGTTTTTTTCCCGAGGGACAGGACTTGGGTAACATCTTTACAACTGCTATGGAATTACACCTATTTACTTCATGCATGGCCTGGCATTTTTCCAAGCCTTAGGACAATGGATCCTGATTCTTTGTATTTCCACAAGGCGTCTGTATGCATACATTTATCCAAATAACTAGGATTTTGTATTACTGCAGCATATCTATTTCCCTGATTACCTTTCTATAGGGGTCTGCTTTCATTTGCTTACCAACTGTGCGCACGCATGCTGTGTTGAACAAAATAGGATCCATGATGTATTTCTTCCAGATACTAGGCTGGAGTATATGTTTCCTGTCATAGTACTCAGGGGGTCACAGTTGGCAGTAAACAATAGGCTTCTTATATGTAGATTTGACTAAGATTGGTGTACCCGCATACCTAGCAATTTTTTCTCTCTGGTTATTTTTCCTGTCTCACATATGCTGTAAAGTATTAGCTTCCTTCATTCCCTCGTGTAAAATTACTTATGGCCTATTCAGCCATACTAGTGTTTTAAATGTTTTTAAATGTATGTTTTGCCTGGTTCTATTTGTGGATTACTATTTTTGTACAATAAAATTGACTATTTAACGTGGATCCCATTGGTTTGCATATCCTTTTCTTTTTGTGTTTAGTGTGTAGTGTGTAGCTTAACCCTACACGCTACACGCTACACGCTACACTCTACACCCTACACGCTACACCCTACACTCTACACCGTACACTCTACACGCTACACGCTACACTCTACACCCTACACCCTACACGCTACACGCTACACTCTACACCCTACACGCTACACGCTACACTCTACACTCTACACGCTACACGCTACACTCTACACCCTACACTCTACACGCTACACGCTACACGCTACACCCTACACTCTACACGCTACACGCTACACTCTACACGCTACACGCTACATGCTACACTCTACACTATACACGCTACACGCTACACTACACCCTACACGCAACACGCTACACTCTACACCCTACACGCTACACTCTGCACGCTACACCCTACACGCTATGCTCTGCACGCTACACGCTACACTACACCATACACGCTACACCCTACACTCTACACCCTACACCCTACACGCTACATGCTACACCCTACACGCTACACTCTACACCCTACACTCTACACGCTACACACTACACGCTACACGCTACACCCTACACGCTACACGCTACACCCTACACGCTACACGTTACACTCTACACCCTACACCCTACACGCTACACCCTACACGCTACACGCTACACCCTACACGCTAAACGCTACAGCTTATACCCTACACTCTACACCGTACACCCTACACGCTACACTCTACACCCTACATGCTACACCCTACACCCTACATGCTACACCCTACACTCTACACCCTACACCCTACACACTACACGCTACACCCTACACCCTACACGCTACACTCTACACGCTACACGCTACACTCTACACCCTACACGCAAGACCCTACACCCTACACCCTACAAACTACACGCTACACCCTACACCCTACACCCGACACGCTACACCCTACTCGCTACACTCTACACGCTACACTCTACACCCTACACGCTACACTCTACACCCTACACTCTACACGCTACATGCTACACTCTACATTGTACACAATACACTCTACACGCTACACTCTACACCCTACACGCTACACTCTACACTCTACACCCTACTCTCTACACGCTACACGCTACACTCTATACCCTACACTCTACACGCTACACCCTACACCCTACACTCTACATGCTACACCCTACACCCTACACCCTACACTCTACATGCTACACGCTACACGATACATGCTACACGCTACACCCTACACGCTACACGCTACACTCTACACACTACACGCTACACCCTACAGCCTACACCCTACACGCTACACGCTACACTCTACACCCTACACGCTACACCCTACACCCTACACGCTACACTCTACACCCTACACGCTACACCCTACACCCTACACCCTACACGCTACACGCTACACTCTACACCCTACACGCTACACTCTACACCCTACACTCTACACTCTACACCCTACACCCTACACGCTACACGCTACACTCTACACCCTACACGCTACACGCTACACCCTACACCCTACACGCTACAATCTACACCCTACACCCTACACGCTACACGCTACACCCTACACTCTACACCCTACACCCTACACGCTACACACTATACTCTACACCCTACACGCTACACCCTACACGCAACACGCTACACTCTACACCCTACACGCTACACTCTGCACGCTACACGCTACACCCTACACGCTACACTCTACACGCTACACTCTACACCATACACGCTACACCCTACACTCTACACCCTACACCCTACACGCTATACCCGACACCCTACACCCTGCATGCTTCACTGTTATGACCCCAATGGCGAGGGTCTCAGAGGAACGTGGAAGTCTGCAGAATACAAAAATCCAGCTCATAGGGCAGTGGTAACTGGGTTGACCATATATCTACTCCTAACGCAAACACTAGAAGTAGCCGGGGATCATTCCTACGTTGATTCTAGATGACACGCGCCAGCCGGAGAATCTAGCTACCCCTAGTAGAGGAAAACAAAGACCTTTCTTGCCTCCAGAGAAGGGGACCCCAAAGCTGGATAGAAGCCCCCCACAAATAATAACGGTGAGGTAAGAGGAAATGACAAACACAGAAATAAACCAGGTTTAGCACAGAGAGGCCCGCTTACTGATAGCAGAATAAAGAAAGGTAACTTATATGGTCAACAAAAACCCTATCAAAATCCACACTGGAAATTCAAGAACCCCCGAACCGTCTAACGGTCCGGGGGGAGAACACCAGCCCCCTAGAGCTTCCAGCAAAGGTCAGGATATAGATTTGGAACAAGCTGGACAAAAATACAAAACCAAAACAAATAGCAAAAAGCAAAAAGCAGACTTAGCTGATATAACTGGAACCAGGATCAGTAGACAAGAGCACAGCAGACTAGCTCTGATAACTACGTTGCCAGGCATTGAACTGAAGGTCCAGGGGGCTTATATAGCAACACCCCTAACTAACGACCCAGGTGCGGATAAAAGGAATGACAGAAAAACCAGAGTCAAAAAACTAGTAACCACTAGAGGGAGCAAAAAGCAAATTCACAACACTTCACACTACACCCTACACCCTACACGCTACATGCTACACCCTACATGCTACACTCTACACCCTACACCCTACACGCTACACACTACACGCTACACGCTACACGCTACACCCTACACACTACACGTTACACTCTACACCCTACACTCTGCACTCTACACCCTACACCCTACACGCTACACGCTACAATCTACACCCTACACGCTACACGCTACACCCTACACCCTACACCCTACACGCTACAATCTACACGCTACACCCTATACGCTACACTCTACACCCTACACCCTACACGCTACATGCTACAACCTACACGCTACACTCTACACCCTACACTCTACATGCTACACACTACACGCTACACCCTACACGCTACACGCTACACCCTACACGCTACACGTTACACTCTACACCCTACACCCTACACGCTACATGCTACACCCTACACGCTACACGTTACACTCTACACCCTACACGCTACACTCTACACCCTGCACCCTACACGCTACACGCTACACCCTACATGCTACACGCTACACAATACACGCTACACGTTACACTCTACACCCTACACTCTACACCCTACACTCTACACGCTACACTCTACACCCTACACTCTACACTCTACACCCTACACCCTACACGCTACACGCTACACTCTACACCCTACACCCTACACGCTACACGCTACACCCTACACCCTACACGCTACAATCTACACCCTACACCCTACACGCTACACGCTACACCCTACACTCTACACCCTACACCCTACACGCTACACACTATACTCTACACCCTACACGCTACACCCTACACGCAACACGCTACACTCTACACCCTACACGCTACACTCTGCACGCTACACGCTACACCCTACACCCTACACGCTACACTCTACACGCTACACTCTACACCATACAGGCTACACCCTACACTCTACACCCTACACCCTACACGCTATACCCGACACCCTGCATGCTTCACACTACACGCTACACTCTACACTATACACCCTACACCCTACACGCTACATGCTACACCCTACATGCTACACTCTACACCCTACACCCTACACGCTACACACTACACGCTACACGCTACACGCTACACCCTACACACTACACGTTACACTCTACACCCTACACTCTGCACTCTACACCCTACACCCTACACGCTACACGCTACAATCTACACCCTACACGCTACACGCTACACCCTACACCCTACACGCTACAATCTACACGCTACATGCTACACCCTATACGCTAGACGCTACACTCTACACGCTACACGATACACGCTACACCCTACACACTACACCCTACACTCTACACCCTACACCCTACACGCTACACGCTACACGCTACACCCTACACGCTACACCCTACACTCTACACCCTACACCCTACACGCTACACGCTACACCCTACATGCTACACGTTACACTCTACACCCTACACCCTACACTCTACACCCTACACCCTACTCTCTACACGCTATATTCTACACCCTACACGCTAAACTCTACACCCTACACGCTACACGCTACACTCTACACCCTAGACGCTACACTCTATACCCTACACTCTACATGCTACACCCTACACCCTACACTCTACATGCTACACCCTACACCCTACACCCTACACTCTACATGCTACACGCTACACGCTACATGCTACACGCTACACCCTACACGCTACACGCTACACACTACACGCTACACCCTACACCCTACACCCTACACGCTACACGCTACACTCTACACCCTATACGCTACACCCTACACCCTACACCCTACACGCTACACGCTAAACTCTACACCCTACACGCTACACCCTACACTCTACACCCTACACGCTACACCCTACACTCTACACCCTACACGCTATACGCTACACTCTACACCCTGCACGCTACACGCTACACCCTACACGCTACACTCTACACCCTACACTCTACACCCTACACTCTACACCCTACACCCTACATGCTACACGCTACACTCTACACCCTACACGCTACACCCTACACTCCACACCCTACACCCTACATGCTACACGCTACACCCTACACGCTACACATTACACTCTAAACCCTACACTCTACATCCTACACCCTACACTCTACACCCTACACGCTACACTCTACACTCTACACCCTACACCCTACATGCTACACGCTACACGCTACACTCTACACCCCACACGCTACACGCTACACCCTACAAGCTAAGCGCTACAAACTACACGCTACATATTACACTCTACACCCTAGCGTGTAGCGTGTAGGGTGTAGAGTGTAGCGTGTAGCATGTAGCGTGTAGGGTGTAGGGTGTAGAGTGTAGCGTGTAGCGTGTAGGGTGTAGAGTGTAGCGTGTAGGGTGTAGAGTGTAGCATGTAGCGTGTAGGGTGTAGGGTGTAGAGTGTAGAGTGTAGCATGTAGCGTGTAGATTGTAGGGTGTACCGTGTAGGGTGTAGAGTGTAGCATGTAGGGTGTAGGGTGTAGAGTGAAGGTTGTAGCGTGTAGAGTGTAGCGTGTAGCGTGTACGGTGTAGGGTGTAGAGTGTAGGGTGTAGCGTGTAGCGTGTAGCTTGTAGGGTGTAGAGTGTAGCGTGTAGCGTGTAGGCTGTAGCGTGTAGGGTGTAGCATGTATCATGTAGGGTGTAGGGTGTAGAGTGTAGGGTGTAGCGTGTAGGGTGTAGAGTGTAGAGTGTAGAGTGTAGCGTGTATGGTGTAGAGTGTAGCGTGTAGCGTGTAGAGTGTAGCGTGTAGGGTGTAGGGTGTAGCGTGTAGCGTGCAGAGTGTAGCGTGTAGGGTGTAGAGTGTAGCGTGTTGCGTGTAGGGTGTAGAGTGTAGCGTGTAGCGTGTAGAGTGTAGAGTGTAGCGTGTAGCGTGTAGTGTAGCGGGTAGGGTGTAGAGTGTAGCGAGTAGCGTGTAGGGTGTAGGGTGTAGAGTGTCGGGTGTAGCGTGTAGGGTGTAGAGTGTAGCGTGTAGGGTGTAGGGTGTAGCGTGTAGGGTGTAGAGTGTAGCGTGTAGGGTGTAGCGTGTAGCGTGTAGAGTGTAGCGTGTAGGGTGTAGAGTGTAGCGTGTAGGGTGTAGCGTGTAGCGTGTAGCATGTAGAGTGTAGCATGTAGGGTGTAGAGTGTAGCGTGTAGGGTGTAGCGTGTAGCGTGTAGCGTGCAGGGTGTAGAGTGTAGCGTATAGCGTGTAGGGTGTAGAGTGTAGGGTGTAGCATGTAGCGTGTAGAGTGTAGCGTGTAGGGTGTAGGGTGCAGCGTGTAGCGTTTACCGTGTAGCGTATAGAGTGCAGCGTGTAGCGTGTAGAGTGTAGCGTGTAGTGTGTAGCGTGTAGGGTGTAGGGTGTAGCGTGTAGGGTGTAGAGTGTAGCGTGTAGGGTGTAGAGTGTAACATGTAGCGTGTAGGGTGTAGGGCGTAGCTTGTAGCGTGTACCGTGTAGCGTGTAGAGTGTAGTGTGTAGGGTGTAGAGTGTAGCGTGTAGGGTGTAGAGTGTAGCGTGTAGCGTGTAGCGTGTAGAGTGTAGCGTGTAGGGTGTAGCGTGTAGAGTGTAGTGTGTGGCGTGCAGGGCATAGGGTGTAGCGTGTAGCGTGTAGGATGTAGGGTGTAGAGTGTAGGGTGTAGCATGTAGGGTGTAGGGTGTAGGGTGTAGCGTGTAGCGTGTAGAGTGTAGCGTGTAGGGTGTACGGTGTGGAGAGTATGGTATAAGCTGTAGCGTTTAGCGTGTAGAGTGTAGCGTGTAGCGTGTAGCGTGTAGCGTGTAGGGTGTAGAGTGTAGGGTGTGGAGTGTAGCGTGTAGGGTGTAGGGTGTAGCGTGTAGGGTGTAGCATGTAGCGTGTAGCGTGTAGCATGTAGAGTAGGGTGTAGGGTGTAGAGTGTAGTGTGTAGAGTGTAGAGTGTAGCGTGTAGAGTGTAAAGTGTAGCGTGTAGGGTGTAGCGTGTAGTGTGTAGCGTGTAGCGCGTAGCGTGTAGAGTGTAGGGTATAGAGTGTAGCGTGTAGAGAGTAGGGAGCAGAGTGTAGAGTGTAGCGTGCAGGGTGTAGGGTGTACAGTGTAGGGTGTAGGGTGTAGCGTGTAGTGTGTAGAGTGTAGGGAGTAGGGTGTAGGGTGTAGCGTGTAGGGTGTAGAGTGTAGCGTGTAGTGTGTAGCGTGTAGGGTGTAGCGTGTAGGGTGTAGCGTGTATCATGTACCGTGTAGCGTGTAGCATGTAGAGTAGGGTGTAGGGTGTAGAGTGTAGCGTGTAGGGTGTAGGGTGTAGAGTGTAGGGTGTAGCATGTAGGGTGTAGGGTGTAGGGTGTAGCGTGTAGGGTGTAGAGTGTAGCGTGTAGGGTGTACGGTGTAGAGTGTAAGGTATAAGCTGTAGCGTTTAGCATGTAGAGTGTAGCGTGTAGCGTGTAGCGTGTAGGGTGTAGAGTGTAGGGTGTAGAGTGTAGCGTGTAGCGTGTAGGGTGTAGGGTGAAGCGTGTAGGGTGTAGCATGTAGCGTGTAGCGTGTAGCATGTAGAGTAGGGTGTAGGGTGTAGGGTGTAGAGTGTAGTGTGTAGAGTGTGGAGTGTAGCGTGTAGAGTGTAAAGTGTAGCGTGTAGGGTGTAGCGTGTAGTGTGTAGCGTGTAGCGCGTAGCGTGTAGAGTGTAGGGTATAGAGTGTAGCGTGTAGAGAGTAGGGAGCAGAGTGTAGAGTGTAGCGTGTAGGGTGTAGGGTGTACAGTGTAGGGTGTAGGGTGTAGCGTGTAGCGTGTAGAGTGTAGGGAGTAGGGTGTAGGGTGTAGCGTGTAGGGTGTGGAGTGTAGCGTGTAGGGTGTAGCGTGTAGCGTGTAGGGTGTAGCGTGTATCATGTACCGTGTAGCGTGTAGCATGTAGAGTAGGGTGTAGGGTGTAGAGTGTAGCATGTAGAGAGTAGGGAGTAGAGTGTAGAGTGTAGCGTGTAGGGTGTAGAGTGTAGCGAGTAGCGTGTAGTGTGTAGGGTGTAGGGTGTAGAGTGTAGGGTGTAGCGTGTAGGGTGTAGAGTGTAGCGTGTAGGGTGTAGCGTGTAGCGTGCAGGTGTAAAGTGTAGCGTATAGCGTGTAGGGTGTAGGGTGTAGAGTGTAGGGTGTAGCGTGTAGAGTGTAGCGTGTAGCGTGTAGGGTGTAGGGTGTACAGTGTAGGGTGTAGGGTGTAGCGTGTAGAGTGTAGTGTGTGGCGTGCAGGGCGTAGGGTGTAGCGTGTAGGGTGTAGGGTGTAGAGTGTAGGGTGTAGCATGTAGGGTGTAGGGTGTAGGGTGTAGCGTGTAGGGTGTAGAGTGTAGCATGTAGGGTGTACGGTGTAGAGTGTAGGGTATAAGCTGTAGCGTTTAGCGTGTAGAGTGTAGCGTGTAGCGTGTAGCGTGTAGGGTGTAGGGTGTAGAGTGTAGCGTGTAGGGTGTAGAGTGTAGAGTGTAGAGAGTAGGGTGTAGGGTGTAGAGTGTAGGGTGTAGGGTGTAGAGTGTAACGTGTAGCGTGTAGGGTGTAGCGTGTAGGGTTTTGAGTGTAGGGTGTAGCGTGTAGGGTGTAGCGTGTAGCGTGTAGCGTGTAGCGTGTAGGGTGTAGGGTGTAGAGTGTAGGGTGTAGCGTGTAGGGTGTAGCGTGTAGCGTGTAGCGTGTAGCGAGTAGGTTGTAGGGTGTAGAGTGTAGGGTGTAGCGTGTAGGGTGTAGCGTGTATCGTGTAGCGTGTAGAGTGTAGCGTCTAGCGTGTAGCGTATAGTGTGTAGCGTGTAGCGTGTAGATTGTAGCGTGTAGGGTGTAGGGTGTACCGTGTAGGGTGTAGCGTGTAGAGAGTAGGGAGTAGAGTGTAGCGTGTAGAGTGTAGGGTGTAGAGTGTAGGGTGTAGAGTGTAACGTGTAGCGTGTATTGTGTAGCGTATAGCATGTAGGGTGTAGCGTGTAGCGTGTAGGGTGCAGGGTGTAGGGTGTAGAGTGTAGGGTGTAGCGTGTAGGGTGTAGAGTGTAGCGTGTAGGGTGTAGCGTGTAGCGTGCAGGTGTAGAGTGTAGCGTATAGCGTGTAGGGTGTAGGGTGTAGAGTGTAGGGTGTAGCGTGTAGAGTGTAGCGTGTAGCGTGTAGGGTGTAGGGTGTACAGTGTAGGGTGTAGGGTGTAGCGTGTAGAGTGTAGTGTGTGGCGTGCAGGGCGTAGGGTGTAGCGTGTAGGGTGTAGCGTGTAGCGTGTAGCGTGTAGAGTGTAGCGTCTAGCGTGTAGCGTATAGTGTGTAGCGTGTAGCGTGTAGAATGTAGCGTGTAGGGTGTAGGGTGTAGGGTGTACCGTGTAGGGTGTAGCGTGTAGTGTGTAGCATGTAGAGTGTAGCATGTAGGGTGTAGCAAGTAGCGTGTATTGTGTAGGGTGTAGAGTGTAGCATGTAGCGTGTAGAGTGTAGGGTGTAGCGGGTAGGGTGTAGAGTGTAGCGTGTAGGGTGTAGAGTGTAGCGTGTAGCGTGTAGGGTGTCACTTTTTCCTCTGATGAAGACGCTTGAGTAGCGTCGATACGCGTGGGGTAAAGGGCTTCCTATGTTTTTTTCCCGAGGGACAGGACTTGGGTAACTTATCTTTACAACTGCTATGGAATTACACCTATTTACTTCATGCATGGCCTGGCATTTTTCCAAGCCTTAGGACAATGGATCCTGATTCTTTGTATTTCCACAAGGCGTCTGTATGCATACATTTATCCAAATAACTAGGATTTTGTAGTACTGCAGCATATCTATTTCCCTGATTACCTTTCTATAGGGGTCTGCTTTCATTTGCTTACCAACTGTGCGCACGCATGCTGTGTTGAACAAAATAGGATCCATGATGTATTTCTTCCAGATACTAGGCTGGAGTATATGTTTCTTGTCATAGTACTCAGGGGGTCACAGTTGGCAGTAAACAATAGGCTTCTTATATGTAGATTTGACTAAGATTGGTGTACCCGCATACCTAGCAATTTTTTCTCTCTGGTTATTTCTCCTGTCTCACATATGCTGTAATGTATTAGCTTCCTTCATTCCCTCG
This sequence comes from Ranitomeya variabilis, assembly GCF_051348905.1. Classification (NCBI taxonomy): domain Eukaryota; kingdom Metazoa; phylum Chordata; class Amphibia; order Anura; family Dendrobatidae; genus Ranitomeya; species Ranitomeya variabilis. The sequence goes on along the minus strand of NW_027507935.1, from coordinate 791,585 downwards.
GGTAAAATTACTTATGGCCTATTCAGCCATACTAGTGTTTTAAATGTTTTTAAATGTATGTTTTGCCTGGTTCTGTTTGTGGATTACTATTTTTGTGCAATAAAATTGACTATTTAAGGTGGATCCCATTGGTTTGCATATCCTTTTCTTTTTGTGTTTAGTGTGTAGCGTGTAGCTTAACCCTACACTCTACACCGTACACTCTACACGCTACACGCTACACTCTACACCCTACACCCTACACGCTACGCGCTACACTCTACACCCTACACGCTACACTCTACACTCTACATGCTACACGCTACAATCTACACTCTACACGCTACACGCTACACCCTACACCCTACACGCTACATGCTACACTCTACAACCTACAAGCTACACGCTACACTCTACACGCTACACGCTACACTCTACACCCTACACTCTACACGCTACACGCTACACTCTACACCCTACACTCTACACGCTACACTGTACACCCTACATGCAACACGCTACACTCTACACCCTACACGCTACACTCTACACGCTACACGCTACATGCTACACTCTACACCATACACCCTACACGCTACACACTATACTCTACACCCTACACGCTACACTCTACACGCTACACGCTACACGCTACACTCTACACTCTACACGCTACACTCTACACCCTACACGCAACACGCTACACTCTACACCCTACACGCTACACTCTGCACGCTACACGCTACACCCTACACCCTACACGCTACACTCTACACGCTACACTCTACACCATACACGCTACTTCCTACACTCTACACCCTACACCCTACACGCTATACCCGACACCCTACACCCTGCATGCTTCACACTACACGCTACACTATACACCCTACACCCTACACGCTACATGCTACACCCTACACGCTACACTCTACACCCTACACCCTACACGCTACACACTACACGCTACACGCTACACCCTACACGCTACACGCTACACCCTACACGCTACACGTTACACTCTACACCCTACACCCTACACACTACACCCTAGACGCTACACGTTACACTCTACACCCTACACGCTACACTCTACACCCTACACCCTACACGCTACACACTACACGCTACACGCTACACCCTACACGCTACACGCTACACCCTACATGCTACACGTTACACTCTACACTCTACACCCTACACGCTACACCCTACACACTACACGTTACACTCTACACCCTACACTCTACACCCTACACTCTACACGCTACACTCTACACCCTACACTCTGCACTCTACACCCTACACCCTACACGCTACACGCTACACTCTACACCCTACACCCTACACGCTACACACTACACGCTACACCCTACACGCTACACCCTACACGCTACACGTTACACTCTACACCCTGCACCCTACACGCTACACACTACACCCTACACCCTACACGCTACACACTACATGCTACACCCTACACCCTACACCCTACACGCTACACGCTACACTCTACACCCTACACGCTACACCCTACACCCTACAACCTACAGGCTACACACTACACTCTACACCCTACACGCTACACCCTACACTCTACACCCTACACGCTACACCCTACACTCTACACCCTACATGCTATACGCTACACTCTACACCCTGCACGCTACACGCTACACCCTACACGCTACACTCTACACCCTACACGCTACACCCCACACTCCACACCCTACACCCTACATGCTACACGCTACACCCTACACGCTACACATTACACTCTAAACCCTACACTCTACATCCTACACCCTACACTCTACACCCTACACGCTACACTCTACACTCTACACCCTACACCCTACATGCTACACGCTACACTCTACACCCTACACGCTACCCGCTACACCCTACAAGCTGAACGCTACAAACTACACGCTACATATTACACTCTACACCCTAGCGTGTAGCGTGTAGGGTGTAGAGTGTAGCGTGTAGCATGTAGCGTGTAGGGTGTATGGTGTAGAGTGTAGCATGTAGCGTGTAGGGTGTAGAGTGTAGCGTGTAGGGTGTAGAGTGTAGCATGTAGCGTGTAGGGTGTAGGGTGTAGAGTGTAGAGTGTAGCATGTAGCGTGTAGATTGTAGGGTGTACCGTGTAGGGTGTAGAGTGTAGCATGTAGAGTGTAGGGTGTAGAGTGAAGGGTGTAGCGTGTAGAGTGTAGCGTGTAGCGTGTACGGTGTAGGGTGTAGAGTGTAGGGTGTAGCGTGTAGCGTGTAGCTTGTAGGGTGTAGAGTGTAGCGTGTAGCGTGTAGGCTGTAGCGTGTAGGGTGTAGCATGTATTGTGTAGGGTGTAGAGTGTAGCATGTAGCGTGTAGAGTGTAGGGTGTAGCGTGTAGCGTGTGTAGGGTGTAGAGTGTAGCGTGTAGCGTGTAGGGTGTAGAGTGTAGGGTGTAGGGTGTAGAGTGTAGCGTGTAGCGTGTAGGGTTTAGGGTGTAGGGTGTAGAGTGTAGGGTGTTGCGTGTAGGGTGTAGAGTGTAGCGTGTAGGGTGTAGCGTGTAGAGTGTAGCGTGTAGCGTGTAGGGTGGAGAGTGTAGAGTGTAGGGTGTAGCGTGTAGGGTGTAGAGTGTAGCGTTTAGGGTGTAGAGTGTAGCGTGTAGCGTGCAGGGTGTAGAGTGTAGCATATAGCGTGTAGGGTGTAGGATGTAGAGTGTAGCATGTAGGGTGTAGAGTGTAGCGTGTAGAGTGTAGCATGTAGCGTGTAGGGTGTAGAGTGTAGAGTGTAGCGTGTAGGGTGAAGCATGTAGGGTGTAGGGTGTCGGGTATAGCGTGTAGGGTGTAGGGTGTAGAGTGTAGGGTGTAGCGTGTATGGTGTAGAGTGTAGCGTGTAACGTGTAGAGTGTAGTGTGTAGGGTGTAGGGTGTAGCGTGTAGCGTGCAGAGTGTAGCGTGTAGGGTGTAGAGTGTAGCGTGTTGCGTGTAGGGTGTAGAGTGTAGCGTGTAGCGTGTAGAGTGTAGAGTGTAGCGTGTAGCGTGTAGAGTGTAGCGGGTAGGGTGTAGAGTGTAGCGAGTAGCGTGTAGGGTGTAGGGTGTAGAGTGTAGGGTGTAGCGTGTAGGGTGTAGAGTGTAGCGTGTAGGGTGTAGGGTGTAGAGTGTAGCGTGTAGGGTGTAGCGTGTAGCATGTAGCGTGTAGCGTGTAGCATGTAGAGTGTAGCGTGTAGGGTGTAGAGTGTAGCGTGTAGGGTGTAGCGTGTAGCGTGTAGCGTGCAGGGTGTAGAGTGTAGCGTATAGCGTGTAGGGTGTAGAGTGTAGGGTGTAGCATGTAGCGTGTAGAGTGTAGCGTGTAGGGTGTAGGGTGTACAGTGTAGGGTGTAGCGTGTAGCGTGTACCGTGTAACGTATAGAGTGCAGCGTGTAGGGTGTAGAGTGTAGCGTGTAGTGTGTAGCGTGTAGGGTGTAGGGTGTAGCGTGTAGCGTGTAGAGTGTAGCGTGTAGGGTGTAGCGTGTAGAGTGTAGTGTGTGGCGTGCAGGGCGTAGGGTGTAGCGTGTAGGGTGTAGGGTGTAGAGTGTAAAGTGTAGCGTGTAGGGTGTAGCGTGTAGTGTGTAGCGTGTAGCGCGTAGCGTGTAGAGTGTAGGGTATAGAGTGTAGCGTGTAGAGAGTAGGGAGCAGAGTGTAGAGTGTAGCGTGCAGGGTGTAGGGTGTACAGTGTAGGGTGTAGGGTGTAGCGTGTAGCGCGTAGAGTGTAGGGAGTAGGGTGTAGGGTGTAGCGTGTAGGGTGTAGAGTGTAGCGTGTAGCTTGTAGGGTGTAGCGTGTAGCGTGTAGGGTGTAGCGTGTATCATGTACCGTGTAGCGTGTAGCATGTAGAGTAGGGTGTAGGGTGTAGAGTGTAGCATGTAGGGTGTAGGGTGTAGAGTGTAGGGTGTAGCATGTAGGGTGTAGGGTGTAGGGTGTAGCGTGCAGGGTGTAGAGTGTAGCGTGTAGGGTGTACGGTGTAGAGTGTAGGGTATAAGCTGTAGCGTTTAGAGTGTAGAGTGTAGCGTGTAGCGTGTAGCGTGTAGGGTGTAGAGTGTAGGGTGTAGAGTGTAGCGTGTAGCGTGTAGCGTGTAGTGTGTAGGGTGAAGCGTGTAGGGTGTAGCGTGTAGCATGTAGAGTAGGGTGTAGGGTGTAGGGTGTAGAGTGTAGTGTGTAGAGTGTGGAGTGTAGCGTGTAGAGTGTAAAGTGTAGCGTGTAGGGTGTAGCGTGTAGTGTGTAGCGTGTAGCGCGTAGCGTGTAGAGTGTAGGGTATAGAGTGTAGCGTGTAGAGAGTAGGGAGCAGAGTGTAGAGTGTAGCATGTAGGGTGTAGGGTGTACAGTGTAGGGTGTAGGGTGTAGCGTGTAGCGTGTAGAGTGTAGGGAGTAGGGTGTAACGTGTAGCGTGTATTGTGTAGCGTATAGCATGTAGGGTGTAGCGTGTAGCGTGTAGGGTGCAGGGTGTAGAGTGTAGCGAGTAGCGTGTAGTGTGTAGGGTGTAGGGTGTAGAGTGTAGGGTGTAGCGTGTAGGGTGTAGAGTGTAGCGTGTAGGGTGTAGCGTGCAGGTGTAGAGTGTAGCGTATAGCGTGTAGGGTGTAGGGTGTAGAGTGTAGGGTGTAGCGTGTAGAGTGTAGCGTGTAGCGTGTAGGGTGTAGGGTGTACAGTGTAGGGTGTAGCGTGTAGAGTGTAGTGTGTGGCGTGCAGGGCGTAGGGTGTAGCGTGTAGGGTGTAGCGTGTAGCGTGTAGCGTGTAGAGTGTAGCGTCTAGCGTGTAGCGTATAGTGTGTAGCGTGTAGCGTGTAGATTGTAGCGTGTAGGGTGTAGGGTGTAGGGTGTACCGTGTAGGGTGTAGCGTGTAGTGTGTAGCATGTAGAGTGTAGCATGTAGGGTGTAGCAAGTAGCGTGTATTGTGTAGGGTGTAGAGTGTAGCATGTAGCGTGTAGAGTGTAGGGTGTAGCGGGTAGGGTGTAGAGTGTAGCGTGTAGGGTGTAGAGTGTAGCGTGTAGCGTGTAGGGTGTCACTTTTTCCTCTGATGAAGACGCTTGAGTAGCGTCGATACGCGTGGGGTAAAGGGCTTCCTATGTTTTTTTCCCGAGGGACAGGACTTGGGTAACTTATCTTTACAACTGCTATGGAATTACACCTATTTACTTCATGCATGGCCTGGCATTTTTCCAAGCCTTAGGACAATGGATCCTGATTCTTTGTATTTCCACAAGGCGTCTGTATGCATACATTTATCCAAATAACTAGGATTTTGTAGTACTGCAGCATATCTATTTCCCTGATTACCTTTCTATAGGGGTCTGCTTTCATTTGCTTACCAACTGTGCGCACGCATGCTGTGTTGAACAAAATAGGATCCATGATGTATTTCTTCCAGATACTAGGCTGGAGTATATGTTTCTTGTCATAGTACTCAGGGGGTCACAGTTGGCAGTAAACAATAGGCTTCTTATATGTAGATTTGACTAAGATTGGTGTACCCGCATACCTAGCAATTTTTTCTCTCTGGTTATTTCTCCTGTCTCACATATGCTGTAATGTATTAGCTTCCTTCATTCCCTCGGGTAAAATTACTTATGGCCTATTCAGCCATACTAGTGTTTTAAATGTTTTTAAATGTATGTTTTGCCTGGTTCTGTTTGTGGATTACTATTTTTGTGCAATAAAATTGACTATTTAAGGTGGATCCCATTGGTTTGCATATCCTTTTCTTTTTGTGTTTAGTGTGTAGCGTGTAGCTTAACCCTACACTCTACACCGTACACTCTACACGCTACACGCTACACTCTACACCCTACACCCTACACGCTACGCGCTACACTCTACACCCTACACGCTACACTCTACACTCTACATGCTACACGCTACAATCTACACTCTACACGCTACACGCTACACCCTACACCCTACACGCTACATGCTACACTCTACAACCTACAAGCTACACGCTACACTCTACACGCTACACGCTACACTCTACACCCTACACTCTACACGCTACACGCTACACTCTACACCCTACACTCTACACGCTACACTGTACACCCTACATGCAACACGCTACACTCTACACCCTACACGCTACACTCTACACGCTACACGCTACATGCTACACTCTACACCATACACCCTACACGCTACACACTATACTCTACACCCTACACGCTACACTCTACACGCTACACGCTACACGCTACACTCTACACTCTACACGCTACACTCTACACCCTACACGCAACACGCTACACTCTACACCCTACACGCTACACTCTGCACGCTACACGCTACACCCTACACCCTACACGCTACACTCTACACGCTACACTCTACACCATACACGCTACTTCCTACACTCTACACCCTACACCCTACATGCTATACCCGACACCCTACACCCTGCATGCTTCACACTACACGCTACACGCTACACGCTACACCCTACACGCTACACGCTACACCCTACATGCTACACGTTACACTCTACACTCTACACCCTACACGCTACACCCTACACACTACACGTTACACTCTACACCCTACACACTACACCCTACACTCTACACGCTACACTCTACACCCTACACTCTGCACTCTACACCCTACACCCTACACGCTACACGCTACACTCTACACCCTACACCCTACACGCTACACACTACACGCTACACCCTACACGCTACACCCTACACGCTACACGTTACACTCTACACCCTGCACCCTACACGCTACACACTACACCCTACACCCTACACGCTACACACTACATGCTACACCCTACACCCTACACCCTACACGCTACACGCTACACTCTACACCCTACACGCTACACCCTACACCCTACAACCTACAGGCTACACACTACACTCTACACCCTACACGCTACACCCTACACTCTACACCCTACACGCTACACCCTACACTCTACACCCTACATGCTATACGCTACACTCTACACCCTGCACGCTACACGCTACACCCTACACGCTACACTCTACACCCTACACGCTACACCCTACACTCCACACCCTACACCCTACATGCTACACGCTACACCCTACACGCTACACATTACACTCTAAACCCTACACTCTACATCCTACACCCTACACTCTACACCCTACACGCTACACTCTACACTCTACACCCTACACCCTACATGCTACACGCTACACTCTACACCCTACACGCTACCCGCTACACCCTACAAGCTGAACGCTACAAACTACACGCTACATATTACACTCTACACCCTAGCGTGTAGCGTGTAGGGTGTAGAGTGTAGCGTGTAGCATGTAGCGTGTAGGGTGTATGGTGTAGAGTGTAGCATGTAGCGTGTAGGGTGTAGAGTGTAGCGTGTAGGGTGTAGAGTGTAGCATGTAGCGTGTAGGGTGTAGGGTGTAGAGTGTAGAGTGTAGCATGTAGCGTGTAGATTGTAGGGTGTACCGTGTAGGGTGTAGAGTGTAGCATGTAGAGTGTAGGGTGTAGAGTGAAGGGTGTAGCGTGTAGAGTGTAGCGTGTAGCGTGTACGGTGTAGGGTGTAGAGTGTAGGGTGTAGCGTGTAGCGTGTAGCTTGTAGGGTGTAGAGTGTAGCGTGTAGCGTGTAGGCTGTAGCGTGTAGGGTGTAGCATGTATCGTGTAGGGTGTAGAGTGTAGCATGTAGCGTGTAGAGTGTAGGGTGTAGCGTGTAGCGTGTGTAGGGTGTAGAGTGTAGCGTGTAGCGTGTAGGGTGTAGAGTGTAGGGTGTAGGGTGTAGAGTGTAGCGTGTAGGGTGTAGCGTGTAGGGTTTAGGGTGTAGGGTGTAGAGTGTAGGGTGTTGCGTGTAGGGTGTAGAGTGTAGCGTGTAGGGTGTAGCGTGTAGAGTGTAGCGTGTAGCGTGTAGGGTGGAGAGTGTAGAGTGTAGGGTGTAGCGTGTAGGGTGTAGAGTGTAGCGTTTAGGGTGTAGAGTGTAGCGTGTAGCGTGCAGGGTGTAGAGTGTAGCATATAGCGTGTAGGGTGTAGGATGTAGAGTGTAGCATGTAGGGTGTAGAGTGTAGCGTGTAGAGTGTAGCATGTAGCGTGTAGGGTGTAGAGTGTAGAGTGTAGCGTGTAGGGTGAAGCATGTAGGGTGTAGGGTGTCGGGTATAGCGTGTAGGGTGTAGGGTGTAGAGTGTAGGGTGTAGCGTGTATGGTGTAGAGTGTAGCGTGTAGCGTGTAGAGTGTAGTGTGTAGGGTGTAGGGTGTAGCGTGTAGCGTGCAGAGTGTAGCGTGTAGGGTGTAGAGTGTAGCGTGTTGCGTGTAGGGTGTAGAGTGTAGCGTGTAGCGTGTAGAGTGTAGAGTGTAGCGTGTAGCGTGTAGAGTGTAGCGGGTAGGGTGTAGAGTGTAGCGAGTAGCGTGTAGGGTGTAGGGTGTAGAGTGTAGGGTGTAGCGTGTAGGGTGTAGAGTGTAGCGTGTAGGGTGTAGGGTGTAGAGTGTAGCGTGTAGGGTGTAGCGTGTAGCATGTAGCGTGTAGCGTGTAGCATGTAGAGTGTAGCGTGTAGGGTGTAGAGTGTAGCGTGTAGGGTGTAGCGTGTAGCGTGTAGCGTGCAGGGTGTAGAGTGTAGCGTATAGCGTGTAGGGTGTAGAGTGTAGGGTGTAGCATGTAGCGTGTAGAGTGTAGCGTGTAGGGTGTAGGGTGTACAGTGTAGGGTGTAGCGTGTAGCGTGTACCGTGTAACGTATAGAGTGCAGCGTGTAGGGTGTAGAGTGTAGCGTGTAGTGTGTAGCGTGTAGGGTGTAGGGTGTAGCGTGTAGCGTGTAGAGTGTAGCGTGTAGGGTGTAGCGTGTAGAGTGTAGTGTGTGGCGTGCAGGGCGTAGGGTGTAGCGTGTAGGGTGTAGGGTGTAGAGTGTAAAGTGTAGCGTGTAGGGTGTAGCGTGTAGTGTGTAGCGTGTAGCGCGTAGCGTGTAGAGTGTAGGGTATAGAGTGTAGCGTGTAGAGAGTAGGGAGCAGAGTGTAGAGTGTAGCGTGCAGGGTGTAGGGTGTACAGTGTAGGGTGTAGGGTGTAGCGTGTAGCGCGTAGAGTGTAGGGAGTAGGGTGTAGGGTGTAGCGTGTAGGGTGTAGAGTGTAGCGTGTAGCTTGTAGGGTGTAGCGTGTAGCGTGTAGGGTGTAGCGTGTATCATGTACCGTGTAGCGTGTAGCATGTAGAGTAGGGTGTAGGGTGTAGAGTGTAGCATGTAGGGTGTAGGGTGTAGAGTGTAGGGTGTAGCATGTAGGGTGTAGGGTGTAGGGTGTAGCGTGCAGGGTGTAGAGTGTAGCGTGTAGGGTGTACGGTGTAGAGTGTAGGGTATAAGCTGTAGCGTTTAGAGTGTAGAGTGTAGCGTGTAGCGTGTAGCGTGTAGGGTGTAGAGTGTAGGGTGTAGAGTGTAGCGTGTAGCGTGTAGCGTGTAGTGTGTAGGGTGAAGCGTGTAGGGTGTAGCGTGTAGCATGTAGAGTAGGGTGTAGGGTGTAGGGTGTAGAGTGTAGTGTGTAGAGTGTGGAGTGTAGCGTGTAGAGTGTAAAGTGTAGCGTGTAGGGTGTAGCGTGTAGTGTGTAGCGTGTAGCGCGTAGCGTGTAGAGTGTAGGGTATAGAGTGTAGCGTGTAGAGAGTAGGGAGCAGAGTGTAGAGTGTAGCATGTAGGGTGTAGGGTGTACAGTGTAGGGTGTAGGGTGTAGCGTGTAGCGTGTAGAGTGTAGGGAGTAGGGTGTAGAGTGTAGCGAGTAGCGTGTAGGGTGTAGGGTGTAGTGTAGGGTGTAGCGTGTAGGGTGTAGAGTGTAGCGTGTAGGGTGTAGGGTGTAGGGTGTAGAGTGTAGCGTGTAGGGTGTAGCGTGTAGCATGTAGCGTGTAGCGTGTAGCATGTAGAGTGTAGCGTGTAGGGTGTAGAGTGTAGCGTGTAGGGTGTAGCGTGTAGCGTGTAGCGTGCAGGGTGTAGAGTGTAGCGTATAGCGTGTAGGGTGTAGAGTGTAGGGTGTAGCATGTAGCGTGTAGAGTGTAGCGTGTAGGGTGTAGGGTGTACAGTGTAGGGTGTAGGGTGTAGCGTGTAGCGTGTAGAGTGTAGGGAGTAGGGTGTAGGGTGTAGCGTGTAGGGTGTGGAGTGTAGCGTGTAGCGTGTAGGGTGTAGCGTGTAGCGTGTAGGGTGTAGCGTGTATCATGTACCGTGTAGCGTGTAGCATGTAGAGTAGGGTGTAGGGTGTAGAGTGTAGCGTGTAGCGTGTAGTGTGTAGCGTGTAGAGTGTAAATTGTAGTGTGTAGTGTGTAGTGTGTAGCGTGTAGCGCGTAGCGTGTAGAGTGTAGGGTATAGAGTGTAGCGTGTAGAGAGTAGGGAGTAGAGTGTAGAGTGTAGCGTGTAGGGTGTAGAGTGTAGCGAGTAGCGTGTAGTGTGTAGGGTGTAGGGTGTAGAGTGTAGGGTGTAGCGTGTAGGGTGTAGAGTGTAGCGTGTAGGGTGTAGCGTGTAGCGTGCAGGTGTAGAGTGTAGCGTATAGCGTGTAGGGTGTAGGGTGTAGAGTGTAGGGTGTAGCGTGTAGAGTGTAGCGTGTAGCGTGTAGGGTGTAGGGTGTACAGTGTAGGGTGTAGGGTGTAGCGTGTAGAGTGTAGTGTGTGGCGTGCAGGGCGTAGGGTGTAGCGTGTAGGGTGTAGCGTGTAGCGTGTAGCGTGTAGAGTGTAGCGTCTAGCGTGTAGCGTATAGTGTGTAGCGTGTAGCGTGTAGATTGTAGCGTGTAGGGTGTAGGGTGTAGGGTGTAGGGTGTACCGTGTAGGGTGTAGCGTGTAGTGTGTAGCGTGTAGAGTGTAGCATGTAGGGTGTAGCAAGTAGCGTGTATTGTGTAGGGTGTAGAGTGTAGCATGTAGCGTGTAGAGTGTAGGGTGTAGCGGGTAGGGTGTAGAGTGTAGCGTGTAGGGTGTAGAGTGTAGCGTGTAGCGTGTAGGGTGTCACTTTTTCCTCTGATGAAGACGCTTGAGTAGCGTCGATACGCGTGGGGTAAAGGGCTTCCTTTGTTTTTTTCCCGAGGGACAGGCCTTGGGTAACTTATCTTTACAACTGCTATGGAATTACACCTATTTACTTCATGCATGCCCTGGCATTTTTCCAAGCCTTAGGACAATGGATCCTGATTCTTTGTATTTCCACAAGGCGTCTGTATGCATACATTTATCCAAATAACTAGGATTTTGTAGTACTGCAGCATATCTATTTCCCTGATTACCTTTCTATAGGGGTCTGCTTTCATTTGCTTACCAACTGTGCGCACGCATGCTGTGTTGAACAAAATAGGATCCATGATGTATTTCTTCCAGATACTAGGCTGGAGTATATGTTTCCTGTCATAGTACTCAGGGGGTCACAGTTGGCAGTAAACAATAGGCTTCTTATATGTAGATTTGACTAAGATTGGTGTACCCGCATACCTAGCAATTTTTTCTCTCTGGTTATTTCTCCTATCTGACATATGCTGTAAAGTATTAGCTTCCTTCATTCCCTCGGGTAAAATTACTTATGGCCTATTCAGCCATACTAGTGTTTTAAATGTTTTTAAATGTATGTTTTGCCTGGTTCTGTTTGTGGATTACTATTTTTGTACAATAAAATTGACTATTTAACGTGGATCCCATTGGTTTGCATATCCTTTTCTTTTTGTGATTAGTGTATAGCGAGTAACTTAACCCTACACGCTACACGCTACACGCTACACTCTACACCCTACACGCTACACCCTACACTCTACACCGTACACTCTACACGCTACACGCTACACTCTACACCCTACACCCTACACCCTACACGCTACACGCTACACTCTACACCCTACACTCTACACGCTACACGCTACACTCTACACCCTACACTCTACACGCTACACGCTACACTCTACACGCTACACGCTACATGCTACACTCTACACTCTACACCCTACACCCTACACGCTACACGCTATACTCTACACCCTACACGCTACACTCTACACGCTACACGCTACACTCTACACTCTACGCGCTACACGCTACACACTACACCCTACACGCAACACGCTACACTCTACACCCTACACGCTACACTCTGCACGCTACACGCTACACCCTACACGCTATACTCTGCACGCTACACGCTACACTCTACACCATACACGCTACACCCTACACTCTACACCCTACACCCTACACGCTATACCCGACACCCTACACCCTACATGCTTCACCCTACAAGCTACACTCTACACTCTACACCCTACACCCTACACGCTACATGCTACACCCTACACGCTACAATCTACACCCTACACCCTACACGCTACACGCTACACGCTACACCCTTCACCCTACACTCTACACCCTACACCCTACACGCTACACGCTACACCCTACACGCTACACGTTACACTCTACACCCTACACCCTACTCTCTACATGCTATACTCTACACCCTACACGATACACTCTACACCCTACACGCTACACGCTACACCCTACACGCTAAACGCTACAGCTTATACCCTACACTCTACACCGTACACCCTACACGCTACACTCTACACCCTACATGCTACACCCTACACCCTACACCCTACATGCTACACCCTACACTCTACAACCTACACCCTACACACTACACGCTACACCCTACACCCTACACGCTACACTCTACACGCTACACGCTACACTCTACACCCTACACGCTACACGCTACACCCTACACGCTAAACGCTACAGCTTATACCCTACACTCTACACCGTACACCCTACACGCTACACTCTACACCCTACATGCTACACCCTACACCCTACACCCTACATGCTACACCTTACACTCTACAACCTACACCCTACACACTACACCCTACACCCTACACTCTACATGCTACACGCTACACGATACATGCTACACGCTACACCCTACACGCTACACGCTACACTCTACACACTACACGCTACACCCTACAGCCTACACCCTACACGCTACACGCTACACTCTACACCCTACACGCTACACCCTACACCCTACACGCTACACGCTACACGCTACACTCTACACCCTACACGCTACACCCTACACTCTACACCCTACACGCTACACCCTACACTCTACACGCTACACGCTACAAGCTACACTCTACACGCTACACGCTACACTCTACACTCTACACCCTACACGCTACACCCTACACTCTACACGCTACACGCTACACGCTACACTCTACACGCTACACGCTACACTCTACACCCTACACGCAACACGCTACACTCTACACCCTACACGCTACACTCTGCATTCTACACCCTACACCCTACACGCTACACGCTATACTCTACACCCTACACGCTACACTCTACACGCTACACGCTACACGCTACACGCTACACTCTACACGCTACACGTTACACTCTACACCCTACACGCAACACGCTACACTCTACACCCTACACGCTACACTCTGCATTCTACACGCTACACCCTACACCATACACGCTACACCCTACACTCTACACCCTACACTCTACACGCTACACTCTACACCCTACACTCTACACTCTACACCCTACACCCTACACGCTACACTCTACACCCTGCACCCTACACGCTACACGCTACACCCTACACCCTACACGCTACAATCTACACCCTACACCCTACACGCTACACGCTACACCCTACACTCTACACCCTACACCCTACACGCTACACACAATACTCTACACCCTACACGCTACACCCTACACGCAACACGCTACACTCTACACCCTACACGCTACACTCTGCACGCTACACGCTACACCCTACACGCTACACTCTACACGCTACACTCTACACCATACACGCTACACCCTACACTCTACACCCTACACCCTACACGCTATACCCGACACCCTACACCCTGCATGCTTCACACTACACGCTACACTCTACACTATACACCCTACACCCTACACGCTACATGCTACACCCTACACGCTACACTCTACACCCTACACCCTACACGCTACACACTACACGCTACACGCTACACCCTACACGCTACACGCTACACCCTACACGCTACACGTTACACTCTACACCCTGCACCCTACACGCTACACGCTACACCCTACACGCTACACGCTACACCCTACACACTACACGTTACACTCTACACCCTACACTCTACAACCTACACTCTACACGCTACACTCTACACCCTACACTCTGCACTCTACACCCTACACCCTACACGCTACACGCTACAATCTACACCCTACACGCTACACCCTACACCCTACACCCTACACGCTACACGCTACACGCTACACTCTACACCCTACACGCTACACCCTACACCCTACACGCTACACCCTACACTCTACACGCTACACGCTGCACGCTACACTTTACACGCTACACGGTACACTCTACACTCTACACCCTACACCCTACACGCTACACGCTATACTCTACACCCTACACGCTACACTCTACACGCTACACGCTACACGCTACACTCTACACGCTACACGCTACACTCTACACCCTACACGCAACACGCTACACTCTACACCCTACACGCTACACTCTACACGCTACACGCTACACTCTACACTCTACACGCTACACGCTACACTCTACACCCTACACGCAACACGCTACACTCTACACCCTACACGCTACAATCTGCACGCTACACGCTACACCCTACACGCTATACTCTGCACGCTACACGCTACACTCTACACCATACACGCTACACCCTACACTCTACACCCTACACCCTACACGCTATACCCGACACCCTACACCCTACATGCTTCACCCTACACGCTACACTCTACACTCTACACCCTACACCCTACACGCTACATGCTACACCCCACACGCTACAATCTACAACCTACACCCTACACGCTACACGCTACAGGCTACACCCTTCACCCTACACTCTACACCCTACACCCTACACGCTACACCCTACACCCTACACGTTACACTCTACACCCTACACCCTACTCTCTACATGCTATACTCTACACCCTACACGCTACACTCTACACCCTACACGCTACACTCTACACGCTACACGGTACACTCTACACTCTACACCCTACACCCTACACGCTACACGCTATACCCTACACTCTACACCGTACACCCTACACGCTACACTCTACACCCTACATGCTACACCCTACACCCTACACCCTACATGCTACACCCTACACTCTACAACCTACACCCTACACACTACACGCTACACCCTACACCCTACACGCTACACTCTACACGCTACACTCTACACCCTACACGCAACACCCTACACCCTACAAACTACACGCTACACCCTACACCCTACACCCGACACGCTACACCCTACACGCTACACTCTACACGCTACACTCTACACCCTACACGCTACACTCTACACCCTACACTCTACACGCTACATGCTACACTCTACATTCTACACAATACACTCTACACGCTACACTCTACACCCTACACGCTACACTCTACACTCTACACCCTACTCTCTACACGCTACACTCTATACCCTACACTCTACACGCTACACCCTACACCCTACACTCTACATGCTACATGCTACACTCTACATGTGTAGCGTGTAGCGTGCAGTGTAGCGTGTAGGGTGTAGAGTGTAGCGTGTTGCGTGTAGGGTGTAGCGTGTAGGGTGTAGAGTATAGTGTGTAGCGTGTAGGGTGTAGGGTGTAGAGTGTAGGGTGTAGCGTGTAGCGTGTAGGGTGTAGGGTGTAGATTGTAGAGTGTAGGGTGTAGGGTGTAGCGTGTAGCGTGTAGGGTGCAGGGTGTAGAGTGTAGCGTGTAGCGTGTAGGGTGTAGGGTGTAGAGTGTAGAGTGTAGGGTGTAGAGTGTAGCGTGTAGAGTGAAGGGTGTAGAGTGTAGGGTGTAGCGTGTATGGTGTAGGGTGTAGCGTGTAGAATGCAGAGTGTAGCGTGTAGGGTGTAGAGTGTAGCGTGTTGCGTGTAGGGTGTAGAGTGTAACGTGTAGCGTGTAGAGTGTAGCGTGTAGCGTGTAGCGTGTAGAGTGTAGCGTGTAGGGTGTAGAGTATAGCGTGTAGCGTGTAGGGTGTAGGGTGTAGAGTGTAGAGTGTAGCGTGTAGCGTGCAGAGTGTAGCGTGCAGGGTGTAGGGTGTAGCGTGTAGAATGCAGAGTGTAGCGTGTAGGGTGTAGAGTGTAGCGTGTTGCGTGTAGGGTGTAGAGTGTAGCGTGTAGCGTGTAGAGTGTTGCGTGTAGCGTGAAGCGTGTAGAGTGTAGCGTGTAGGGTGTAGAGTATAGCGTGTAGCGTGTAGGGTGTAGGGTGTAGAGTGTAGAGTGTAGCGTGTAGAGTGTAGCGTGTAGCGTGTAGCGTGTAGAGTGTAGGGTGTAGCGTGTAGGGTGTAGAGTGTAGGGTGTAGCGTGTAGTGTGTAGAGTGTAGCGTGTAGCGTGTAGCGTGTAGGGTGTAGGGTGTAGGGTGTAGCGTGTAGGGTGTAGAGTGTAGCGTGTAGCGTGTAGGGTGTAGGCTGTAGGGTGTAGCGTGTAGTGTGTAGAGTGTAGCGTGTAGCGTGTAGGGTGTAGCGTGTAGCATGTATCGTGTAGCGTGTAGCATGTAGAGTGTAGGGTGTAGGGTGTAGGGTGTAGCATGTAGAGTGTAGGGTGTAGGGTGTAGCGTGTAGAGTGTAGGGTATAGAGTGTAGCGTGTAGAGAGTAGGGTGTAGAGTGTAGCGTGTAGGGTGTAGAGTGTAGCGTGTAGAGTGTATTGTGTAGAATGTAGAGTGTAGCATGTAGCGTGTAGAGTGTAGGGTGTAGAGTGTAGCGTGTAGGGTGTAGCGTGTAGGGTGTAGCGTGTCGGGTGTAGGGTGTAGGGTGTAGCGTGTAGTTTGTAGGGTGTAGGGTGTTGCGTGTAGGGTGTAGAGTGTAGCGTGTAGCGTGTAGAGTGTAGCGTGTAGGGTGTAGGGTGTAGCGTGTAGTGTGTAGGGTGTAGGTTGTAGAGTGTAGGGTGTAGCATGTAGGGTGTAGGGTGTAGCATGTAGGGTGTAGAGTGTAGCGTGTAGGGTGTACGGTGTAGAGTGTAGGGTATAAGCTGTAGCGTTTAGCGTGTAGGGTGTAGCGTGTAGCGTGTATGGTGTAGAGTGTAGCGTGTAGGGTGTAGAGTATAGCATGTAGAGAGTAGGGTGTAGGGTGTAGAGTGTAACGTGTAGCGTGTAGGGTGTAGCGTGTAGCGTGTAGGGTGTAGAGTGTAGGGTGAAGGGTGTAGCGTGTAGCGTGTAGGGTGTAGGGTGTAGATTGTAGCGTGTAGGGTGTAGCATGTAGCGTGTAGGGTGTAGGGTGCAGAGTGTAGAGTGTAGCGTGTAGGGTGAAGCATGTAGGGTGTAGGGTGTCGGGTATAGCGTGTAGGGTGTAGGGTGTAGAGTGTAGGGTGTAGCGTGTATGGTGTAGGGTGTAGCGTGTAGCGTGCAGAGTGTAGCGTGTAGGGTGTAGAGTGTAGCGTGTTGCGTGTAGGGTGTAGAGTGTAGCGTGTAGAGTGTAGAGTGTAGCGTGTAGAGTGTAGCGTGTAGGGTGTAGAGTGTAGCGTGTTGCGTGTAGGGTGTAGAGTGTAGCGTGTAGCTTGTAGAGTGTAGCGTGTAGCGTGTAGCGTGTAGAGTGTAGCATGTAGGGTGTAGAGTATAGCGTGTAGCGTGTAGGGTGTAGGGTGTAGAGTGTAGAGTGTAGCGTGTAGCGTGTAGAGTGTAGCGTGTAGCGTGTAGCGTGTAGAGTGTAGGGTGTAGCGTGTAGGGTGTAGAGTGTAGGGTGTAGCGTGTAGGGTGTAGAGTGTAGCGTGTAGCGTGTAGGGTGTAGGGTGTAGGGTGTAGCGTGTAGGGTGTAGATTGTAGCGTGTAGCGTGTAGGGTGTAGGGTGTAGAGTGCAGAGTGTAGGGTGTAGAGTGTAGCGTGTAGAGTGTAGGGTGTAGAGTGTAGGGTGTAGAGTGTAACGTGTAGTGTGTAGGGTGTAGCGTGTAGCGTGTAGGGTGTAGCGTGTAGCGTGTAGGGTGCAGGGTGTAGAGTGTAACGTGTAGCGTGTAGGGTGTAGCGTGTAGCGTGTAGGGTGTAGCGTGTAGCGTGTAGTGTGTAGCGTGTAGGGTGTAGGGTGTAGAGTGTAGCGTGTAGGGTGTAGCATGTAGCGTGTAGGGTGTAGGGTGTATAGTGTAGAGTGTAGCGTGTAGTGTGAAGCATGCAGGGTGTAGGGTGTCGGGTATAGCGTGTAGGGTGTAGGGTGTAGAGTGTAGGGTGTAGCGTGTATGGTGTAGAGTGTAGCGTGTAGAGTGTAGCGTGTAGGGTGTAGGGTGTAGCGTGTAGCGTGCAGAGTGTAGCGTGTAGGGTGTAGAGTGTAGCGTGTTGCGTGTAGGGTGTAGAGTGTAGCGTGTAGCGTGTAGAGTGTAGGGTGTAGAGTGTAGAGTGTAGCGTGTAGCGTGCAGAGTGTAGCGTGCAGGGTGAAGGGTGTAGCGTGTAGAATGCAGAGTGTAGCGTGTAGGGTGTAGAGTGTAGCGTGTTGCGTGTAGGGTGTAGAGTGTAGCGTGTAGCGTGTAGAGTGTAGGGTGTAGAGTGTAGAGTGTAGCGTGTAGCGTGTAGAGTGTAGCGTGTAGCGTGTAGCGTGTAGAGTGTAGGGTGTAGCGTGTAGGGTGTAGAGTGTAGGGTGTAGCGTGTAGGGTGTAGTGTAGCGTGAAGCGTGTAGGGTGTAGGGTGTAGCGTGTAGGGTGTAGAGTGTAGCGTGTAGGGTGTAGGCTGTAGGGTGTAGCGTGTAGTGTGTAGAGTGTAGCGTGTAGGGTGTAGCGTGTAGCATGTATCGTGTAGCGTGTAGCATGTAGAGTGTAGGGTGTAAGGTGTAGGGTGTAGCATGTAGAGTGTAGGGTGTAGGGTGTAGCGTGTAGTGTAGGGTATAGAGTGTAGCGTGTAGAGAGTAGGGTGTAGAGTGTAGAGTGTAGTGTGTAGGGTGTAGAGTGTAGCGTGTAGAGTGTATTGTGTAGAATGTAGAGTGTAGCATGTAGCGTGTAGAGTGTAGGGTGTAGAGTGTAGCGTGTAGGGTGTAGAGTGTAGCGTGTAGAGTGTAGCGTGTAGGGTGTAGCGTGTCGGGTGTAGGGTGTAGGGTGTAGCGTGTAGTTTGTAGGGTGTAGGGTGTAGGGTGTTGCGTGTAGGGTGTAGAGTGTAGCGTGTAGCGTGTAGAGTGTAGCGTGTAGGGTGTAGGGTGTAGCGTGTAGTGTGTAGGGTGTAGGTTGTAGAGTGTAGGGTGTAGCATGTAGGGTGTAGGGTGTAGGGTGTAGCATGTAGGGTGTAGAGTGTAGCGTGTAGGGTGTACGGTGTAGAGTGTAGGGTATAAGCTGTAGCGTTTAGCGTGTAGGGTGTAGCGTGTAGGGTGTAGAGTGTAGCGTGTAGGGTGTAGAGTATAGCATGTAGAGAGTGGGGTGTAGGGTGTAGGGTGTAGAGTGTAACGTGTAGCGTGTAGGGTGTAGCGTGTAGCGTGTAGGGTGTAGGGTGTAGAGTGTAGGGTGAAGGGTGTAGCGTGTAGCGTGTAGCGTGTAGGGTGTAGGGTGTAGATTGTAGCGTGTAGGGTGTAGCATGTAGCGTGTAGGGTGTAGGGTGTAGAGTGTAGAGTGTAGCGTGTAGGGTGAAGCATGTAGGGTGTAGGGTGTCGGGTATAGCGTGTAGGGTGTAGGGTGTAGAGTGTAGGGTGTAGCGTGTATGGTGTAGAGTGTAGCGTGTAGCGTGCAGAGTATAGCGTGTAGGGTGTAGCGTGTAGCGTGCAGAGTGTAGCGTGTAGGGTGTAGAGTGTAGCGTGTTGCGTGTAGGGTGTAGAGTGTAGCGTGTAGAGTGTAGAGTGTAGCGTGTAGCGTGTAGGGTGTAGGGTGTAGAGTGTAGAGTGTAGCATGTAGCGTGTACGGTGTAGAGTGTAGGGTGTAGCGTGTAGGGTGTAGAGTGTAGCGTGTAGAGTGTAGGGTGTAGCGTGTAGGGTGTAGAGTGTAGGGTGTAGCGTGTAGGGTGTAGAGTGTAGCGTGTAGCGTGTAGGGTGTAGGGTGTAGGGTGTAGCGTGTAGGGTGTAGATTGTAGCGTGTAGCGTGTAGGGTGTAGGGTGTAGAGTGCAGAGTGTAGGGTGTAGAGTGTAGCGTGTAGAGTGTAGGGTGTAGAGTGTAGGGTGTAGAGTGTAACGTGTAGTGTGTAGGGTGTAGCGTGTAGCGTGTAGGGTGTAGCGTGTAGCGTGTAGGGTGCAGGGTGTAGAGTGTAACGTGTAGCGTGTAGGGTGTAGCGTGTAGCGTGTAGGGTGTAGCGTGTAGCGTGTAGTGTGTAGCGTGTAGGGTGTAGGGTGTAGAGTGTAGCGTGTAGGGTGTAGCATGTAGCGTGTAGGGTGTAGGGTGTATAGTGTAGAGTGTAGCGTGTAGTGTGAAGCATGCAGGGTGTAGGGTGTCGGGTATAGCGTGTAGGGTGTAGGGTGTAGAGTGTAGGGTGTAGCGTGTATGGTGTAGAGTGTAGCGTGTAGAGTGTAGCGTGTAGGGTGTAGGGTGTAGCGTGTAGCGTGCAGAGTGTAGCGTGTAGGGTGTAGAGTGTAGCGTGTTGCGTGTAGGGTGTAGCGTGTAGGGTGTAGAGTATAGTGTGTAGCGTGTAGGGTGTAGGGTGTAGAGTGTAGGGTGTAGCGTGTAGCGTGTAGGGTGTAGGGTGTAGATTGTAGCGTGTAGGGTGTAGGGTGTAGCGTGTAGCGTGTAGGGTGCAGGGTGTAGAGTGTAGCGTGTAGGGTGTAGGGTGTAGAGTGTAGAGTGTAGGGTGCAGAGTGTAGCGTGTAGAGTGTAGGGTGTAGAGTGTAGGGTGTAGCGTGTATGGTGTAGGGTGTAGCGTGTAGAATGCAGAGTGTAGCGTGTAGGGTGTAGAGTGTAGCGTGTAGGGTGTAGAGTGTAACGTGTAGCGTGTAGAGTGTAGCGTGTAGCGTGTAGAGTGTAGCGTGTAGGGTGTAGAGTATAGCGTGTAGCGTGTAGGGTGTAGGGTGTAGAGTGTAGAGTGTAGCGTGTAGCGTGCAGAGTGTAGCGTGCAGGGTGAAGGGTGTAGCGTGTAGAATGCAGAGTGTAGCGTGTAGGGTGTAGAGTGTAGCGTGTTGCGTGTAGGGTGTAGAGTGTAGCGTGTAGCGTGTAGAGTGTAGGGTGTAGAGTGTAGAGTGTAGCGTGTAGCGTGTAGAGTGTAGCGTGTAGCGTGTAGCGTGTAGAGTGTAGGGTGTAGCGTGTAGGGTGTAGAGTGTAGGGTGTAGCGTGTAGGGTGTAGTGTAGCGTGAAGCGTGTAGGGTGTAGGGTGTAGCGTGTAGGGTGTAGAGTGTAGCGTGTAGGGTGTAGGCTGTAGGGTGTAGCGTGTAGTGTGTAGAGTGTAGCGTGTAGGGTGTAGCGTGTAGCATGTATCGTGTAGCGTGTAGCATGTAGAGTGTAGGGTGTAAGGTGTAGGGTGTAGCATGTAGAGTGTAGGGTGTAGGGTGTAGCGTGTAGTGTAGGGTATAGAGTGTAGCGTGTAGAGAGTAGGGTGTAGAGTGTAGAGTGTAGTGTGTAGGGTGTAGAGTGTAGCGTGTAGAGTGTATTGTGTAGAATGTAGAGTGTAGCATGTAGCGTGTAGAGTGTAGGGTGTAGAGTGTAGCGTGTAGGGTGTAGAGTGTAGCGTGTAGAGTGTAGCGTGTAGGGTGTAGCGTGTCGGGTGTAGGGTGTAGGGTGTAGCGTGTAGTTTGTAGGGTGTAGGGTGTAGGGTGTTGCGTGTAGGGTGTAGAGTGTAGCGTGTAGCGTGTAGAGTGTAGCGTGTAGGGTGTAGGGTGTAGCGTGTAGTGTGTAGGGTGTAGGTTGTAGAGTGTAGGGTGTAGCATGTAGGGTGTAGGGTGTAGGGTGTAGCATGTAGGGTGTAGAGTGTAGCGTGTAGGGTGTACGGTGTAGAGTGTAGGGTATAAGCTGTAGCGTTTAGCGTGTAGGGTGTAGCGTGTAGGGTGTAGAGTGTAGCGTGTAGGGTGTAGAGTATAGCATGTAGAGAGTGGGGTGTAGGGTGTAGGGTGTAGAGTGTAACGTGTAGCGTGTAGGGTGTAGCGTGTAGCGTGTAGGGTGTAGGGTGTAGAGTGTAGGGTGAAGGGTGTAGCGTGTAGCGTGTAGCGTGTAGGGTGTAGGGTGTAGATTGTAGCGTGTAGGGTGTAGCATGTAGCGTGTAGGGTGTAGGGTGTAGAGTGTAGAGTGTAGCGTGTAGGGTGAAGCATGTAGGGTGTAGGGTGTCGGGTATAGCGTGTAGGGTGTAGGGTGTAGAGTGTAGGGTGTAGCGTGTATGGTGTAGAGTGTAGCGTGTAGCGTGCAGAGTATAGCGTGTAGGGTGTAGCGTGTAGCGTGCAGAGTGTAGCGTGTAGGGTGTAGAGTGTAGCGTGTTGCGTGTAGGGTGTAGAGTGTAGCGTGTAGAGTGTAGAGTGTAGCGTGTAGCGTGTAGGGTGTAGGGTGTAGAGTGTAGAGTGTAGCATGTAGCGTGTACGGTGTAGAGTGTAGGGTGTAGCGTGTAGGGTGTAGAGTGTAGCGTGTAGCGTGTAGCGTGTAGGGTTAAGTTACACGCTACACACTAAACACAAAAAGAAAAGGATATGCAAACCAATGGGATCCACGTTAAATAGTCAATTTTATTGTACAAAAATAGTAATCCACAAACAGAACCAGGCAAAACATACATTTAAAAACATTTAAAACACTAGTATGGCTGAATAGGCCATAAGTAATTTTACCCGAGGGAATGAAGGAAGCTAATACTTTACAGCATATGTGAGACAGGAGAAATAACCAGAGAGAAAAAATTGCTAGGTATGCGGGTACACCAATCTTAGTCAAATCTACATATAAGAAGCCTATTGTTTACTGCCAACTGTGACCCCCTGAGTACTATGACAGGAAACATATACTCCAGCCTAGTATCTGGAAGAAATACATCATGGATCCTATTTTGTTCAACACAGCATGCGTGCGCACAGTTGGTAAGCAAATGAAAGCAGACCCCTATAGAAAGGTAATCAGGGAAATAGATATGCTGCAGTACTACAAAATCCTAGTTATTTGGATAAATGTATGCATACAGACGCCTTGTGGAAATACAAAGAATCAGGATCCATTGTCCTAAGGCTTGGAAAAATGCCAGGCCATGCATGAAGTAAATAGGTGTAATTCCATAGCAGTTGTAAAGATAAGTTACCCAAGTCCTGTCAATCGGGAAAAAAACAAAGGAAGCCCTGAACCCCACGCATATCGACGCTACTCAAGCGTCTTCATCAGAGGAAAAAGTGACACCCTACACGCTACACGCTACACTACACCCTACACAATACACGCTACTTGCTACACCCTACATGCTACACTCTACACGCTACACGCTACACGCTACACCCTACACGGTACACCCTACACCCTACACCCTACACGCTACAATCTACACACTACACGCTACACACTATACGCTACACGCTAGACGCTACACTCTACACGCTACACGATACACGCTACACCCTACACGCTACACCCTACACTCTACACCCTACACCCTACACGCTACACGCTACACGCTACACGCTACATCCTACACGCTACACCCTACACTCTACACCCTACACCCTACATGCTACACGCTACACGCTACACCCTACACGCTACACCCTACACTCTACACCCTACACGCTACACCCTACACGCTACACGTTACACTCTACACCCTACACCCTACACTCTACACCCTGCACCCTACTCTACACGCTACACTCTACACCCTACACGCTACACTCTACACTGTACACCCTACACCCTACACGCTACACGCTACACTCTACACGCTACACCCTACACTCTACACCCTACACCCTACACGCTATACGCTACACTCTACACCCTGCACGCTACACGCTACACGCTACACCCTACACGCTACACTCTACACCCTACACGCTACACTCTACATGCTACACGCTACACGCTACATGCTACACGCTACACCCTACATGCTACACTCTACACCCTACACCCTACACCCTACACGCTACACTCTACACCCTACACGCTACACCCTACACTCTACACCCTACACCCTACACGCTACTCGCTACACTCTACACCCTACCCGCTACACTCTACACGCTACACGCTACACTCTACACTCTACACGCTACACGCTACACTATACACCCTACACGCAACACGCTACACTCTACACCCTACACGCTACACTCTGCACGCTACACGCTACACCCTACACCCTACACACTACACTCTACACGCTACACGCTACACTCTACACCATACACGCTACACCCTACACTCTACAACCTACACCCTACACGCTATACCCGACACCCTACACCCTACATGCTTCACCCTACACGCTACACTCTACACCCTACACGCTACACCCTACAATCTACACCCTACACCCTACACACTACACGCTACTCGCTACACTCTACACCCTACACGCTACACTCTACACTCTACTCCCTACTCTATACACGCTACACTCTATACCCTACACTCTACACGCTACGCGCTACACGCTACACACTACACACTACACGCTACACTTTACACTCTACACGCTACACACTACTCGCTACACGCTACACTCTACACCCTACACCCTACTTTACATGCTACACGCTACACGGTACATGATACACGCTACACCCTACACGCTACACGCTACACCCTACACGCTACACGCTACACGCTACACTCTACACCCTACACTCTACACCCTACACGCTACACGCTACACGCTACACTCTACACGCTAAACGCTACAGCTTATACCCTACACTCTACACCGTACACCCTACACGCTACACTCTACACCCTGCACGCTACACCCTACACCCTACACCCTACATGCTACACCCTACACTCTACACCCTACACCCTACATGCTACACTCTACACCCTACACCCTACTCTACATGCTACACGCTACACGGTACATGATACACGCTACACCCTACACGCTACACGCTACACCCTACACGCTACACGCTACACGCTACACTCTACACCCTACACGCTACACCCTACACCCTACTCCCTACACTCTACACGCTACACGCTACACCCTACACCTTACACTGTACACCCTACACCCTGCACGCTACACTCTACACTCTGCTCCCTACTCTCTACACGCTACACTCTATACCCTACACTCTACACGCTACGCGCTACACGCTACACACTACACGCTACACCCTACACGCTACACTTTACACTCTACACGCTACACTCTACACTCTACACACTACACTCTACACCCTACACCCTACACCCTACTCTACATGCTACACGCTACACGCTACATGCTACACCCTACACGCTACACCCTACACCCTACACGCTACACGCTACACGCTACACTCTACACCCTACACGCTACAGCTTATACCATACTCTCTACACCGTAAACCCTACACGCTACACTCTACATGCTACACGCTACACCCTACACCCTACACCCTACATGCTACACCCTACACTCTACACCCTACACCCTACACCCTACACCCTACACACTATACCCGACACCCTACACCCTACATGCTTCACCCTACACGCTACACTCTACACTCTACACCCTACACCCTACACGCTACATGCTACACCCTACACGCTACAATCTACACCCTACACCCTACACGCTACACGCTACACGCTACACCCTTCACCCTACACTCTACACCCTACACCCTACACCCTACACGCTACACCCTACACGCTACACGTTACACTCTACACCCTACACCCTACACCCTACTCTCTACATGCTATACTCTACACCCTACACGCTACACTCTACACCCTACACGCTACACGCTACACCCTACACGCTAAACGCTACAGCTTATACCCTACACTCTACACCGTACACCCTACACGCTACACTCTACACCCTACATGCTACACCCTACACCCTACACCCTACACTCTACATGCTACACGCTACACGATACATGCTACACGCTACACCCTACACACTACACTCTACACACTACACGCTACACCCTACAGCCTACACCCTACACGCTACACGCTACACTCTACACCCTACACGCTACACCCTACACCCTACACGCTACACGCTACACGCTACATTCTACAACCTACACGCTACACCCTACACTCTACACCCTACACGCTACACTCTACACCCTACACCCTACACCCTACACGCTACACTCTACACCCTACACGCTACACCCTACACTCTACACCCTACACCCTACACCCTACACGCTACACTCTACACGCTACACGCTACACGCTACACTCTACACGCTACACGCTACACTCTACACCCTACACGCAACACGCTACACTCTACACCTTACACGCTACACTCTGCACGCTACACGCTACACCCTACACCCTACACGCTACACTCTACACGCTACACGCTACACTCTACACCATACACGCTACACCCTACACTCTACACCCTACACCCTACACGCTATACCCGACACCCTACACCCTACATGCTTCACCCTACACGCTACACTCTACACTCTACACCCTACACGCTACATGCTACACTCTACACGCTACACTCTACACCCTACACGCTACACTCTACATCCTACACCCTACACGCTATACGCTACACTCTACACCCTGCACGCTACACGCTACACTCTACACCCTACACCCTACACGCAACACCCTACACTCTACACCCTACACCCTAAATCCTACACGCTACACCCTACACGCTACACTCTACACCCTACACCCTACACTCTACACCCTACACGCTACACGCTACACTCTACACCCTACACCCTACACACGCTACACGCTACACCCTACACTCTACACGCTACATGCTACACTCTACACCCTACACGATACATGCTACACACTACACGCTACAGCCTACACGCTACACGCTACACTCTACACCCTACAAGCTACACGCTACACGCTACACCCTACACTCTACACCCTACACCGTACACGCTACACGCTACACTCTACACGCTACACCCTTCACTCTACACCCTACACCCTACATGCTACACTCTACACCCTACACGATACACCCTACAATCTACACGCTACATGCTACACTCTACACTCTACACCCTACACCCTACACGCTACATGCTACACTCTACACCCTACACGCTACACTCTACACCCTACACGCTACATGCTACACTCTACACCATACACCCTACACGCTACATGCTACACGCTACACTCTACACCCTACACGCTACACGCTAGGGTGTAGAGTGTAATATGTAGCGTGTAGTTTGTAGCGTTTAGCTTGTAGGGTGTAGCGTGTAGCGTGTAGGGTGTAGAGTGTAGCGTGTAGCATGTAGGGTGTAGGGTGTAGAGTGTAGAGTGTAGCGTGTAGGGTGTAGAGTGTAGGGTGTAGGATTTAGAGTGTAGGGTTTAGAGTGTAATGTGTAGCGTGTAGGGTGTAGCGTGTAGCATGTGGGGTGTAGGGTGTGGAGTGTAGGGTGTAGCGTGTAGGGTGTAGAGTGTAGCGTGTAGCGTGTAGGGTGTAGAGTGTAGGGTATAGCGTGTAGGGTGTAGAGTGTAGCGTGTAGGGTGTAGCGTGTAGCGTGCAGGGTGTAGAGTGTAGCGTATAGCGTGTAGGGTGTAGAGTGTAGGGTGTAGCGTGTAGGGTGTAGAGTGTAGGGTGTAGCGTGTAGGGTGTAGAGTGTAGCGTGTAGCGTGTAGGGTGTAGGGTGTAGGGTGTAGCGTGTAGGGTGTAGAGTGTAGCGTGTAGCGTGTAGGGTGTAGGGTGTAGCATGTAGTGTGTAGCGTGTAGCGTGTAGGGTGTAGCGTGTAGCATGTAGCATGTAGCGTGTAGCATGTAGAGTGTAGGGTGTAGGGTGTAGCATGTAGAGTGTAGGGTTGTAGGGTGTAGAGTGTAGGGTATAGAGTGTAGCGTCTAGGGTGTAGAGTGTAGCGTGTAGCGTGTAGGGTGTAGAGTGTAGCGTGTAGGGTGTAGAATATAGCGTGTAGAGAGTAGGGTGTAGGGTGTAGAGTGTAGGGTGTAGGGTGTAGAGTGTAACGTGTAGCGTGTAGGGTGTAGCGTGTAGCGTGTAGGGTGTAGGGTGTAGAGTGTAGGGTGTAGCGTGTAGGGTGTAGCGTGTAGCGTGTAGGGTGTAGGGTGTAGAGTGTAGGGTATAGCGTGTAGGGTGTAGCGTGTAGGGTGTAGAGTGTAGCGTGTAGCGTGCAGGGTGTAGAGTGTAGCGTATAGCGTGTAGGGTGTAGAGTGTAGGGTGTAGCGTGTAGGGTGTAGAGTGTAGGGTGTAGCGTGTAGGGTGTAGAGTGTAGCGTGTAGCGTGTAGGGTGTAGGGTGTAGGGTGTAGCGTGTAGGGTGTAGAGTGTAGCGTGTAGCGTGTAGGGTGTAGGGTGTAGGGTGTAGCATGTAGTGTGTAGCGCGTAGCGTGTAGGGTGTAGCGTGTAGCATGTAGCGTGTAGCGTGTAGCATGTAGAGTGTAGGGTGTAGGGTGTAGCATGTAGAGTGTAGGGTGTAGCGTGTAGAGTGTAGGGTATAGAGTGTAGCGTCTAGGGTGTAGAGTGTAGCGTGTAGCGTGTAGGGTGTAGAGTGTAGCGTGTAGGGTGTAGAATATAGCGTGTAGAGAGTAGGGTGTAGGGTGTAGAGTGTAGGGTGTAGGGTGTAGAGTGTAACGTGTAGCGTGTAGGGTGTAGCGTGTAGCGTGTAGGGTGTAGGGTGTAGAGTGTAGGGTGTAGCGTGTAGGGTGTAGCGTGTAGCGTGTAGGGTGTAGGGTGTAGAGTGTAGGGTGTAGCGTGTAGGGTGTAGCGTGTATCGTGTAGCGTGTAGAGTGTAGCGTCTAGCGTATAGGGTGTAGCGTGTAGATTGTAGCGTGTAGGGTGTAGGGTGTAGGGTGTAGCGTGTAGCGTGTAGGGTGTAGAGTGTAGCGTGTAGTGTGTAGGGTGTAGGGTGTAGAGTGCAGAGTGTAGGGTGTAGAGTATAGCGTGTAGAGTGTAGGGTGTAGAGTGTAGGGTGTAGAGTGTAACGTGTAGTGTGTAGGGTGTAGCGTGTAGCGTGTAGGGTGTAGCGTGTAGGGTGCAGGGTGTAGAGTGTAACGTGTAGCGTGTAGGGTGTAGCGTGTAGCGTGTAGGGTGTAGCGTGTAGCATGTAGTGTGTAGCGTGTAGGGTGTAGAGTGTAGAGTGTAGCGTGTAGGGTGTAGGGTGTAGAGTGCAGAGTGTAGGGTGTAGAGTGTAGCGTGTAGAGTGTAGGGTGTAGAGTGTAGGGTGTAGAGTGTAACGTGTAGTGTGTAGGGTGTAGCGTGTAGCGTGTAGGGTGTAGCGTGTAGCGTGTAGGGAGCAGGGTGTAGAGTGTAGCGTGTAGGGTGTAGAGTGTAACGTGTAGCGTGTAGGGTGTAGTGTGTAGGGTGTAGGGTGTAGAGTGTAACGTGTAGCGTGTAGGGTGTAGCGTGGAGCGTGTAGGGTGTAGCGTGTAGCGTGTAGTGTGTAGCGTGTAGGGTGTAGGGTGTAGAGTGTAGCGTGTTGCGTGTAGGGTGTAGAGTGTAGCGTGTAGAGTGTAGCGTGTAGCGTGTAGCGTGTAGAGTGTAGCGTGTAGGGTGTAGAGTATAGTGTGTAGCGTGTAGGGTGTATGGTGTAGAGTGTAGAGTGTAGCATGTAGCGTGTAGCGTGTAGAGTGTAGCGTGTAGGGTGTAGAGTGTAGCGTGTTGCATGTAGGGTGTACAGTGTAGCGTGTAGCGTGTAGAGTGTAGGGTGTAGAGTGTAGCATGTAGCGTGTAGGGTGTAGAGTGTAGCGTGTTGCGTGTAGAGTGTAGCGTGTAGCGTGTAGGTTGTAGAGTGTAGCGTGTAGCGTGTAGGGTGTAGGGTGTAGCGTGTAGCGTGTAGAGTGTAGCGTGTAGCATGTAGAGTGTAGAGTGTAGCGTGTAGGGTGTAGAGTGTAGCGCGTAGCGTGTAGGGTGTAGGGTGTAGAGTGTAGCGTGTAGCGTGTAGAGTGTACGGTGTAGAGTGTAGGGTGTAGCGTGTAGGGTGTAGAGTGTAGCGTGTAGCGTGTAGGGTGTAGGGTGTAGATTGTAGCGTGTAGGGTGCAGGGTGTAGAGTGTAGAGTGTAGCGTGTAGGGTGAAGCATGTAGGGTGTAGGGTGTCGGGTATAGCGTGTAGGGTGTAGGGTGTAGAGTGTAGGGTGTAGCGTGTATGGTGTAGAGTGTAGCGTGTAGCATGCAGAGTATAGCGTGTAGGGTGTAGCGTGTAGCGTGCAGAGTGTAGCGTGTAGGGTATAGAGTGTAGCGTGTTGCGTGTAGGGTGTAGAGTGTAGCGTGTAGCGTGTAGAGTGTAGAGTGTAGCGTGTAGCGTGTAGAGTGTAGCGTGTAGGGTGTAGAGTATAGCGTGTAGCGTGTAGGGTGTAGGGTGTAGAGTGTAGAGTGTAGCATGTAGCGTGTAGAGTGTAGCGTGTAGCGTGTAGAGTGTAGGGTGTAGCGTGTAGCGTGTAGAGTGTAGGGTGTAGAGTGTAGCGTGTAGCGTGTAGAGTGTAGAGTGTAGCGTGTAGGGTGTAGAGTGTAGCGTGTAGCGTGTAAGGTGTAGGGTGTAGCGTGTAGCGTGTAGAGTGTACGGTGTAGAGTGTAGGGTGTAGCGTGTAGGGTGTAGAGTGTAGCGTGTAGCGTGTAGCGTGTAGGGTTAAGCTACACACTACACACTAAACACAAAAAGAAAAGGATATGCAAACCAATGGGATCCACGTTAAATAGTCAATGTTATTGTACAAAAACAGTAATCCACAAACAGAACCAGGCAAAACATGCATTTAAAAACATTTAAAACACTAGTATGGCTGAATAGGCCATAAGTAATTTTACCCGAGGGAATGAAGGAAGCTAATACTTTACAGCATATGTGAGACAGGAGAAATAACCAGAGAGAAAAAATTGCTAGGTATGCGGGTACACCAATCTTAGTCAAATCTACATATAAGAAGCCTATTGTTTACTGCCAACTGTGACCCCCTGAGTACTATGACAGGAAACATATACTCCAGCCTAGTATCTGGAAGAAATACATCATGGATCCTATTTTGTTCAACACAGCATGCGTGCGCACAGTTGGTAAGCAAATGAAAGCAGACCCCTATAGAAAGGTAATCAGGGAAATAGATATGCTGCAGTACTACAAAATCCTAGTTATTTGGATAAATGTATGCATACAGACGCCTTGTGGAAATGCAAAGAATCAGGATCCATTGTCCTAAGGCTTGGAAAAATGCCAGGCCATGCATGAAGTAAATAGGTGTAATTCCATAGCAGTTGTAAAGATAAGTTACCCAAGTCCTGTCCCTCGGGAAAAAAACAAAGGAAGCCCTTTACCCCACGCGTATCGACGCTACTCAAGCGTCTTCATCAGAGGAAAAAGTGACACCCTACACGCTACACGCTACACTCTACACTCTACACGCTACACTCTACACCCTACACGCTACACCCTACACTCTACACGCTACATGCTACACTCTACACCCTACACAATACACGCTACTTGCTACACCCTACATGCTACACTCTACACGCTACACGCTACACCCTACACGGTACACCCTACACCCTACACCCTACACGCTACAATCTACACGCTACACGCTACACACTATACGCTACACGCTAGATGCTACACTCTACACGCTACACGCTACACGCTACACCCTACACGCTACACCCTACACTCTACACCCTACAACCTACACGCTACACGCTACACGCTACACGCTACACCCTACACGCTACACCCTACACTCTACACCCTACACCCTACACGCTACACGCTACACCCTACACGCTACACCCTACACTCTACACCCTACACGCTACACCCTACACACTACACGTTACACTCTACACCCTACACCCTACACTCTACACCCTACACCCTACTCTCTACACTCTACACTCTACACCCTACACGCTACACTCTACACCCTACACCCTACACGCTACACGCTACACTCTACACGCTAAACGCTACAGCTTATACCCTACACTCTACACCGTACACCCTACATGCTACACTCTACACCCTACACGCTACACCCTACACCCTACACCCTACATGCTACACCCTACACTCTACACCCTACACCCTACACGCTACACCCTACGCCCTGCACGCCACACACTACACTCTACACGCTACACCCTACACCCTACACTGTACACCCTACACCCTACACGCTACACGCTACACTCTACACGCTACACCCTACACTCTACACCCTACATCCTACACGCTAAACGCTACACTCTACACCTGCACGCTACACGCTACACCCTACACGCTACACTCTACACCCTACACGCTACACCCTACACTCTACACCCTACACCCTACACACTACACGCTACTCGCTACACTCTACACCCTACACGCTACACTCTACACTCTACTCCCTACTCTCTACACTCTATACCCTACACTCTACACGCTACGCGCTACACGCTACACACTACACACTACACGCTACACTTTACACTCTACACGCTACACACTACACGCTACACGCTACACTCTACACCCTACACCCTACTCTACATGCTACACGCTACACGGTACATGATACACACTACACCCTACTCGCTACACGCTACACCCTACACGCTACACGCTACACTCCACACCCTACACGCTACACCCTACACCCTTCTCCCTACACTCTACACTCTGCTCCCTACTCTCTACACGCTACACTCTATACCCTACACTCTACACGCTACGCGCTACACGCTACACACTACACGCTACACCCTACACGCTACACTTTACACTCTACACGCTACACTCCACACTCTACACACTACACTCTACACCCTACACCCTACACCCTACTCTACATGCTACACGCTACACGCTACATGCTACACCCTACACGCTTCACCCTACACCCTACACGCTACACGCTACACGCTACACTCTACACCCTACACTCTACACCCTACACGCTACACGCTACACTCTACACGCTAAACGCTACAGCTTATACCCTACACTCTACACCGTACACCCTACACGCTACACTCTACACCCTACACGCTACACCCTACACCCTACACCCTACATGCTACACCCTACACTCTACACCCTACACCCTACACGCTACACTCTACACCCTACACCCTACTCTACATGCTACACGCTACACGGTACATGATACACGCTACACCCTACACGCTACACGCTACACCCTACACGCTACACGCTACACGCTACACTCTACACCCTACACGCTACACCATACACCCTACTCCCTACACTCTACACGCTACACGCTACACCCTACACCCTACACTTTTCACCCTACACCCTGCACGCTACACTCTACACTCTGCTCCCTACTCTCTACACGCTACACTCTATACCCTACACTCTACACGCTACGCGCTACACGCTACACACTAGGTGTAGGGTGTAGCGTGTAGCGTTTACCGTGTAGCGTATAGAGTGCAGCGTGTAGGGTGTAGAGTGTAGCGTGTAGTGTGTAGCGTGTAGGGTGTAGGGTGTAGCGTGTAGGGTGTAGAGTGTAGCGTGTAGGGTGTAGAGTGTAACATGTAGCGTGTAGGGTGTAGGGCGTAGCGTGTAGCGTGTACCGTGTAGCGTGTAGAGTGTAGTGTGTAGGGTGTAGAGTGTAGCGTGTAGGGTGTAGAGTGTAGCGTGTAGCGTGTAGCGTGTAGAGTGTAGCGTGTAGGGTGTAGCGTGTAGAGTGTAGTGTGTGGCGTGCAGGGCATAGGGTGTAGCGTATAGCGTGTAGGGTGTAGGGTGTAGAGTGTAGGGTGTAGCATGTAGGGTGTAGGGTGTAGGGTGTAGCGTGTAGCGTGTAGAGTGTAGCGTGTAGGGTGTACGGTGTAGACAGTATTGTATAAGCTGTAGCGTTTAGCGTGTAGAGTGTAGCGTGTAGCGTGTAGCGTGTAGCGTGTAGGGTGTAGAGTGTAGGGTGTGGAGTGTAGCGTGTAGGGTGTAGGGTGTAGTGTGTAGGGTGTAGCATGTAGCGTGTAGCGTGTAGCATGTAGAGTAGGGTGTAGGGTGTAGGGTGTAGAGTGTAGTGTGTAGAGTGTAGAGTGTAGCGTGTAGAGTGTAAAGTGTAGCGTGTAGGGTGTAGCGTGTAGGGTGTAGCATGTAGCGTGTAGGGTGTAGGGTGTATAGTGTAGAGTGTAGGGTGTAGCATGTATGGTGTAGAGTGTAGCGTGTAGAGTGTAGCGTGTAGTGTGAAGCATGCAGGGTGTAGGGTGTCGGGTATAGCGTGTAGGGTGTAGGGTGTAGAGTGTAGGGTGTAGCATGTATGGTGTAGAGTGTAGCGTGTAGAGTGTAGCGTGTAGGGTGTAGGGTGTAGCTTGTAGCGTGCAGAGTGTAGCGTGTAGGGTGTAGAGTGTAGCGTGTAGCGTGTAGGGTGTAGAGCATAGTGTGTAGCGTGTAGGGTGTAGGGTGTAGAGTGTAGGGTGTAGCGTGTAGCGTGTAGGGTGTAGGGTGTAGATTGTAGCGTGTAGGGTGTAGGGTGTAGCGTGTAGCGTGTAGGGTGTAGGGTGTAGAGTGTAGCGTGTAGCGTGTAGGGTGTAGAGTGTAGAGTGTAGGGTGTAGAGTGTAGCGTGTACAGTGTAGGGTGTAGAGTGTAGGGTGTAGAGTGTAACGTGTAGCGTGTATTGTGTAGCATGTAGCATGTAGGGTGTAGCGTGTAGCGTGTAGGGTGCAGGGTGTAGAGTGTAGCGTGTAGGGTGTAGAGTGTGACGTGTAGCGTGTAGGGTGTAGCGTGTAGCGTGTAGGGTGTAGGGTGTAGAGTGTAACGTGTAGCGTGTAGGGTGTAGCGTGTAGCGTGTAGGGTGTAGCGTGTAGTGTGTAGCGTGTAGAGTGTAGGGTGTAGAGTGTAGCGTGTAGGTTGTAGCATGTAGCGTGTAGGGTGTAGGGTGTAGAGTGTAGAGTGTAGCGTGTAGGGTGAAGCATGTAGGGTGTAGGGTGTCGGGTATAGCGTGTAGGGTGTAGGGTGTAGAGTGTAGGGTGTAGCGTGTATGGTGTAGAGTGTAGCGTGTAGCGTGCAGAGTGTAGCGTGCAGGGTGTAGGGTGTAGCGTGTAGAATGCAGAGTGTATCGTGTAGGGTGTAGAGTGTAGCGTGTAGCATGAAGGGTGTAGGGTGTAGAGTGTAGAGTGTAGCGTGTAGCGTGTAGAGTGTAGCGTGTAGCGTGTAGATTGTAGGGTGTAGCGTGTAGGGTGTAGAGTGTAGGGTGTAGCGTGTAGGGTGTAGAGTGTAGAGTGTAGCGTGTAGGGTGTAGCGTGTAGCATGTTTCGTGTAGCGTGTAGCATGTAGAGTGTAGGGTGTAGGGTGTAGCATGTAGAGTGTAGGGTGTAGGGTGTAGCGTGTAGAGTGTAGGGTATAGAGTGTAGCGTGTAGCGTGTAGAGAGTAGGGTGTAGAGTGTAGAGTGTAGCGTGTAGGGTGTAGAGTGTAGCGTGTAGAGTGTATTGTGTAGAATGTAGAGTGTAGCATGTAGCGTGTAGAGTGTAGGGTGTAGAGTGTAGCGTGTAGGGTGTAGAGTGTAGCGTGTAGAGTAGCGTGTAGGGTGTAGCGTGTCGGGTGTAGGGTGTAGGGTGTAGCGTGTAGTTTGTAGGGTGTAGGGTGTAGGGTGTTGCGTGTAGGGTGTAGAGTGTAGCGTGTAGCGTGTAGAGTGTAGCGTGCAGGGTGTAGGGTGTAGCGTGTAGTGTGTAGGGTGTAGGGTGTAGAGTGTAGGGTGTAGCATGTAGGGTGTAGGGTGTAGGGTGTAGCATGTAGGGTGTAGAGTGTAGGGTATAAGCTGTAGCGTTTAGCGTGTAGGGTGTAGCGTGTAGCGTGTAGGGTGTAGAGTGTAGAGTGTAGGGTGTAGAGTATAGCATGTAGAGAGTAGGGTGTAGGGTGTAGGGTGTAGAGTGTAACGTGTAGCGTGTAGGGTGTAGCGTGTAGCGTGTAGGGTGTAGGGTGTAGAGTGTAGGGTGAAGGGTGTAGCGTGTAGCGTGTAGCGTGTAGGGTGTAGGGTGTAGATTGTAGCGTGTAGGGTGCAGGGTGTAGAGTGTAGCGTGTAGGGTGTAGAGTGTAACGTGTAGCGTGTAGGGTGTAGCGTGTAGGGTGTAGGGTGTAGAGTGTAACGTGTAGCGTGTAGCGTGTAGCGTGTAGGGTGTAGCGTGTAGCGTGTAGTCTGTAGCGTGTAGAGTGTAGGGTGTATAGTGTAGCGTGTAGGGTGTAGCATGTAGCGTGTAGGGTGTAGGGTGTAGAGTGTAGAGTGTAGCGTGTAGGGTGAAGCATGTAGGGTGTAGGGTGTCGGGTATAGCGTGTAGGGTGTAGGGTGTAGAGTGTAGGGTGTAGCGTGTATGGTGTAGAGTGTAGCGTGTAGCGTGCAGAGTATAGCGTGTAGGGTGTAGCGTGTAGCGTGCAGAGTGTAGCGTGTAGGGTGTAGAGTGTAGCGTGTTGCGTGTAGGGTGTAGAGTGTAGCGTGTAGCGTGTAGAGTGTAGAGTGTAGCGTGTAGCGTGTAGAGTGTAGCGTGTAGGGTGTAGAGTGTAGAGTGTAGCGTGTAGCGTGTAGGGTGTAGGGTGTAGCGTGTAGGGTGTAGAGTGTAGCGTGTAGCGTGTAGGGTGTAGGCTGTAGGGTGTAGCATGTATCGTGTAGCGTGTAGCATGTAGAGTGTAGGGTGTAGCGTGTAGGGTGTAGCGTGTATCGTGTAGCGTGTAGAGTGTAGCGTCTAGCGTATAGGGTGTAGCGTGTAGATTGTAGCGTGTAGGGTGTAGGGTGTAGGGTGTAGCGTGTAGCGTGTAGGGTGTAGAGTGTAGCGTGTAGTGTGTAGGGTGTAGGGTGTAGAGTGCAGAGTGTAGGGTGTAGAGTATAGCGTGTAGAGTGTAGGGTGTAGAGTGTAGGGTGTAGAGTGTAACGTGTAGTGTGTAGGGTGTAGCGTGTAGCGTGTAGGGTGTAGCGTGTAGGGTGCAGGGTGTACAGTGTAACGTGTAGCGTGTAGGGTGTAGCGTGTAGCGTGTAGGGTGTAGCGTGTAGCGTGTAGTGTGTAGCGTGTAGGTTGTAGAGTGTAGAGTGTAGCGTGTAGGGTGTAGGGTGTAGAGTGCAGAGTGTAGGGTGTAGAGTGTAGCGTGTAGAGTGTAGGGTGTAGAGTGTAGGGTGTAGAGTGTAACGTGTAGTGTGTAGGGTGTAGCGTGTAGCGTGTAGGGTGTAGCGTGTAGCGTGTAGGGAGCAGGGTGTAGAGTGTAGCGTGTAGGGTGTAGAGTGTAACGTGTAGCGTGTAGGGTGTAGTGTGTAGGGTGTAGGGTGTAGAGTGTAACGTGTAGCGTGTAGGGTGTAGCGTGGAGCGTGTAGGGTGTAGCGTGTAGCGTGTAGTGTGTAGCGTGTAGGGTGTAGGGTGTAGAGTGTAGCGTGTTGCGTGTAGGGTGTAGAGTGTAGCGTGTAGAGTGTAGCGTGTAGCGTGTAGCGTGTAGAGTGTAGCGTGTAGGGTGTAGAGTATAGTGTGTAGCGTGTAGGGTGTATGGTGTAGAGTGTAGAGTGTAGCATGTAGCGTGTAGCGTGTAGAGTGTAGCGTGTAGGGTGTAGAGTGTAGCGTGTTGCATGTAGGGTGTACAGTGTAGCGTGTAGCGTGTAGAGTGTAGGGTGTAGAGTGTAGCGTGTAGCGTGTAGGGTGTAGAGTGTAGCGTGTTGCGTGTAGAGTGTAGCGTGTAGCGTGTAGGTTGTAGAGTGTAGCGTGTAGCGTGTAGGGTGTAGGGTGTAGCGTGTAGCGTGTAGAGTGTAGCGTGTAGCATGTAGAGTGTAGAGTGTAGCGTGTAGGGTGTAGAGTGTAGCGCGTAGCGTGTAGGGTGTAGGGTGTAGAGTGTAGCGTGTAGCGTGTAGAGTGTACGGTGTAGAGTGTAGGGTGTAGCGTGTAGGGTGTAGAGTGTAGCGTGTAGCGTGTAGGGTGTAGGGTGTAGATTGTAGCGTGTAGGGTGCAGGGTGTAGAGTGTAGAGTGTAGCGTGTAGGGTGAAGCATGTAGGGTGTAGGGTGTCGGGTATAGCGTGTAGGGTGTAGGGTGTAGAGTGTAGGGTGTAGCGTGTATGGTGTAGAGTGTAGCGTGTAGCGTGCAGAGTATAGCGTGTAGGGTGTAGCGTGTAGCGTGCAGAGTGTAGCGTGTAGGGTATAGAGTGTAGCGTGTTGCGTGTAGGGTGTAGAGTGTAGCGTGTAGCGTGTAGAGTGTAGAGTGTAGCGTGTAGCGTGTAGAGTGTAGCGTGTAGGGTGTAGAGTATAGCGTGTAGCGTGTAGGGTGTAGGGTGTAGAGTGTAGAGTGTAGCATGTAGCGTGTAGCGTGTAGAGTGTAGCGTGTAGCGTGTAGAGTGTAGGGTGTAGCGTGTAGCGTGTAGCGTGTAGAGTGTAGAGTGTAGCGTGTAGGGTGTAGAGTGTAGCGTGTAGCGTGTAAGGTGTAGGGTGTAGCGTGTAGCGTGTAGGGTTAAGCTACACACTACACACTAAACACAAAAAGAAAAGGATATGCAAACCAATGGGATCCACGTTAAATAGTCAATGTTATTGTACAAAAACAGTAATCCATAAACAGAACCAGGCAAAACATGCATTTAAAAACATTTAAAACACTAGTATGGCTGAATAGGCCATAAGTAATTTTACCCGAGGGAATGAAGGAAGCTAATACTTTACAGCATATGTGAGACAGGAGAAATAACCAGAGAGAAAAAATTGCTAGGTATGCGGGTACACCAATCTTAGTCAAATCTACATATAAGAAGCCTATTGTTTACTGCCAACTGTGACCCCCTGAGTACTATGACAGGAAACATATACTCCAGCCTAGTATCTGGAAGAAATACATCATGGATCCTATTTTGTTCAACACAGCATGCGTGCGCACAGTTGGTAAGCAAATGAAAGCAGACCCCTATAGAAAGGTAATCAGGGAAATAGATATGCTGCAGTACTACAAAATCCTAGTTATTTGGATAAATGTATGCATACAGACGCCTTGTGGAAATACAAAGAATCAGGATCCATTGTCCTAAGGCTTGGAAAAATGCCAGGCCATGCATGAAGTAAATAGGTGTAATTCCATAGCAGTTGTAAAGATAAGTTACCCAAGTCCTGTCCCTCGGGAAAAAAACAAAGGAAGCCCTTTACCCCACGCGTATCGACGCTACTCAAGCGTCTTCATCAGAGGAAAAAGTGACACCCTACACGCTACACGCTACACTCTACACTCTACACGCTACACTCTACACCCTACACGCTACACCCTACACTCTACACGCTACATGCTACACTCTACACCCTACACAATACACGCTACTTGCTACACCCTACATGCTACACTCTACACGCTACACGCTACACCCTACACGGTACACCCTACACCCTACACCCTACACGCTACAATCTACACGCTACACGCTACACACTATACGCTACACGCTAGATGCTACACTCTACACGCTACACGCTACACGCTACACCCTACACGCTACACCCTACACTCTACACCCTACAACCTACACGCTACACGCTACACGCTACACGCTACACCCTACACGCTACACCCTACACTCTACACCCTACACCCTACACGCTACACGCTACACCCCTACACGCTACACCCTACACTCTACACCCTACACGCTACACCCTACACACTACACGTTACACTCTACACCCTACACCCTACACTCTACACCCTACACCCTACTCTCTACACTCTACACTCTACACCCTACACGCTACACTCTACACCCTACACCCTACACGCTACACGCTACACTCTACACGCTAAACGCTACAGCTTATACCCTACACTCTACACCGTACACCCTACATGCTACACTCTACACCCTACACGCTACACCCTACACCCTACACCCTACATGCTACACCCTACACTCTACACCCTACACCCTACACGCTACACCCTACGCCCTGCACGCCACACACTACACTCTACACGCTACACCCTACACCCTACACTGTACACCCTACACCCTACACGCTACACGCTACACTCTACACGCTACACCCTACACTCTACACCCTACATCCTACACGCTAAACGCTACACTCTACACCTGCACGCTACACGCTACACCCTACACGCTACACTCTACACCCTACACGCTACACCCTACACTCTACACCCTACACCCTACACACTACACGCTACTCGCTACACTCTACACCCTACACGCTACACTCTACACTCTACTCCCTACTCTCTACACGCTACACTCTATACCCTACACTCTACACGCTACGCGCTACACGCTACACACTACACACTACACGCTACACTTTACACTCTACACGCTACACACTACACGCTACACGCTACACTCTACACCCTACACCCTACTCTACATGCTACACGCTACACGGTACATGATACACACTACACCCTACTCGCTACACGCTACACCCTACACGCTACACGCTACACTCCACACCCTACACGCTACACCCTACACCCTTCTCCCTACACTCTACACTCTGCTCCCTACTCTCTACACGCTACACTCTATACCCTACACTCTACACGCTACGCGCTACACGCTACACACTACACGCTACACCCTACACGCTACACTTTACACTCTACACGCTACACTCCACACTCTACACACTACACTCTACACCCTACACCCTACACCCTACTCTACATGCTACACGCTACACGCTACATGCTACACCCTACACGCTTCACCCTACACCCTACACGCTACACGCTACACGCTACACGCTACACGCTACACTCTACACGCTAAACGCTACAGCTTATACCCTACACTCTACACCGTACACCCTACACGCTACACTCTACACCCTACACGCTACACCCTACACCCTACACGCTACACTCTACACCCTACACCCTACTCTACATGCTACACGCTACACGGTACATGATACACGCTACACCCTACACGCTACACGCTACACCCTACACGCTACACGCTACACGCTACACTCTACACCCTACACGCTACACCCTACACCCTACTCCCTACACTCTACACGCTACACGCTACACCCTACACCCTACACTTTTCACCCTACACCCTGCACGCTACACTCTACACTCTGCTCCCTACTCTCTACACGCTACACTCTATACCCTACACTCTACACGCTACGCGCTACACGCTACACACTAGGTTGTAGCGTGTAGCGTTTACCGTGTAGCGTATAGAGTGCAGCGTGTAGGGTGTAGAGTGTAGCGTGTAGTGTGTAGCGTGTAGGGTGTAGGGTGTAGCGTGTAGGGTGTAGAGTGTAGCGTGTAGGGTGTAGAGTGTAACATGTAGCGTGTAGGGTGTAGGGCGTAGCGTGTAGCGTGTACCGTGTAGCGTGTAGAGTGTAGTGTGTAGGGTGTAGAGTGTAGCGTGTAGGGTGTAGAGTGTAGCGTGTAGCGTGTAGAGTGTAGCGTGTAGGGTGTAGCGTGTAGAGTGTAGTGTGTGGCGTGCAGGGCATAGGGTGTAGCGTATAGCGTGTAGGGTGTAGGGTGTAGAGTGTAGGGTGTAGCATGTAGGGTGTAGGGTGTAGGGTGTAGCGTGTAGCGTGTAGAGTGTAGCGTGTAGGGTGTACGGTGTAGACAGTATTGTATAAGCTGTAGCGTTTAGCGTGTAGAGTGTAGCGTGTAGCGTGTAGCGTGTAGGGTGTAGAGTGTAGGGTGTGGAGTGTAGCGTGTAGGGTGTAGGGTGTAGTGTGTAGGGTGTAGCATGTAGCGTGTAGCGTGTAGCATGTAGAGTAGGGTGTAGGGTGTAGGGTGTAGAGTGTAGTGTGTAGAGTGTAGAGTGTAGCGTGTAGAGTGTAAAGTGTAGCGTGTAGGGTGTAGCGTGTAGGGTGTAGCATGTAGCGTGTAGGGTGTAGGGTGTATAGTGTAGAGTGTAGGGTGTAGCATGTATGGTGTAGAGTGTAGCGTGTAGAGTGTAGCGTGTAGTGTGAAGCATGCAGGGTGTAGGGTGTCGGGTATAGCGTGTAGGGTGTAGGGTGTAGAGTGTAGGGTGTAGCATGTATGGTGTAGAGTGTAGCGTGTAGAGTGTAGCGTGTAGGGTGTAGGGTGTAGCGTGTAGCGTGCAGAGTGTAGCGTGTAGGGTGTAGAGTGTAGCGTGTAGCGTGTAGGGTGTAGAGCATAGTGTGTAGCGTGTAGGGTGTAGGGTGTAGAGTGTAGGGTGTAGCGTGTAGCGTGTAGGGTGTAGGGTGTAGATTGTAGCGTGTAGGGTGTAGGGTGTAGCGTGTAGCGTGTAGGGTGTAGG
The DNA here is from genome assembly GCF_051348905.1 of Ranitomeya variabilis. Classification (NCBI taxonomy): domain Eukaryota; kingdom Metazoa; phylum Chordata; class Amphibia; order Anura; family Dendrobatidae; genus Ranitomeya; species Ranitomeya variabilis. Next base: position 749,367 of record NW_027507935.1, on the reverse strand, counting down.
GTGTAGAGTGTAGCGTGTAGCGTGTAGGGTGTAGAGTGTAGAGTGTAGGGTGTAGAGTGTAGCGTGTACAGTGTAGGGTGTAGAGTGTAGGGTGTAGAGTGTAACGTGTAGCGTGTATTGTGTAGCGTGTAGCATGTAGGGTGTAGCGTGTAGCGTGTAGGGTGCAGGGTGTAGAGTGTAGCGTGTAGGGTGTAGAGTGTGACGTGTAGCGTGTAGGGTGTAGCGTGTAGCGTGTAGGGTGTAGGGTGTAGAGTGTAACGTGTAGCGTGTAGGGTGTAGCGTGTAGCGTGTAGGGTGTAGCGTGTAGTGTGTAGCGTGTAGAGTGTAGGGTGTAGAGTGTAGCGTGTAGGTTGTAGCATGTAGCGTGTAGGGTGTAGGGTGTAGAGTGTAGAGTGTAGCGTGTAGGGTGAAGCATGTAGGGTGTAGGGTGTCGGGTATAGCGTGTAGGGTGTAGGGTGTAGAGTGTAGGGTGTAGCGTGTATGGTGTAGAGTGTAGCGTGTAGCGTGCAGAGTGTAGCGTGCAGGGTGTAGGGTGTAGCGTGTAGAATGCAGAGTGTATCGTGTAGGGTGTAGAGTGTAGCGTGTAGCATGAAGGGTGTAGGGTGTAGAGTGTAGAGTGTAGCGTGTAGCGTGTAGAGTGTAGCGTGTAGCGTGTAGATTGTAGGGTGTAGCGTGTAGGGTGTAGAGTGTAGGGTGTAGCGTGTAGGGTGTAGAGTGTAGAGTGTAGCGTGTAGGGTGTAGCGTGTAGCATGTTTCGTGTAGCGTGTAGCATGTAGAGTGTAGGGTGTAGGGTGTAGGGTGTAGCATGTAGAGTGTAGGGTGTAGGGTGTAGCGTGTAGAGTGTAGGGTATAGAGTGTAGCGTGTAGCGTGTAGAAAGTAGGGTGTAGAGTGTAGCGTGTAGGGTGTAGAGTGTAGCGTGTAGAGTGTATTGTGTAGAATGTAGAGTGTAGCATGTAGCGTGTAGAGTGTAGGGTGTAGAGTGTAGCGTGTAGGGTGTAGAGTGTAGCGTGTAGAGTAGCGTGTAGGGTGTAGCGTGTCGGGTGTAGGGTGTAGGGTGTAGCGTGTAGTTTGTAGGGTGTAGGGTGTAGGGTGTTGCGTGTAGGGTGTAGAGTGTAGCGTGTAGCGTGTAGAGTGTAGCGTGCAGGGTGTAGGGTGTAGCGTGTAGTGTGTAGGGTGTAGGGTGTAGAGTGTAGCGTGTAGGGTGTACGGTGTAGAGTGTAGGGTATAAGCTGTAGCGTTTAGCGTGTAGGGTGTAGCGTGTAGCGTGTAGGGTGTAGAGTGTAGCGTGTAGGGTGTAGAGTATAGCATGTAGAGAGTAGGGTGTAGGGTGTAGGGTGTAGAGTGTAACGTGTAGCGTGTAGGGTGTAGCGTGTAGCGTGTAGCGTGTAGGGTGTAGGGTGTAGAGTGTAGGGTGTAGCGTGTATGGTGTAGAGTGTAGCGTGTAGCGTGCAGAGTATAGCATGTAGGGTGTAGCGTGTAGCGTGCAGAGTGTAGCGTGTAGGGTGTAGAGTGTAGCGTGTTGCGTGTAGGGTGTAGAGTGTAGCGTGTAGCGTGTAGAGTGTAGAGTGTAGCGTGTAGCGTGTAGAGTGTAGCGTGTAGGGTGTAGAATGTAGAGTGTAGCGTGTAGCGTGTAGGGTGTAGGGTGTAGCATGTAGGGTGTAGAGTGTAGCGTGTAGCGTGTAGGGTGTAGGCTGTAGGGTGTAGCGTGTAGCGTGTAGGGTGTAGCGTGTAGCATGTATCGTGTAGCGTGTAGCATGTAGGGTGTAGGGTGTCGGGTATAGCGTGTAGGGTGTAGGGTGTAGAGTGTAGGGTGTAGCGTGTATGGTGTAGAGTGTAGCGTGTAGCGTGCAGAGTATAGCGTGTAGGGTGTAGCGTGTAGCGTGCAGAGTGTAGCGTGTAGGGTGTAGAGTGTAGCGTGTTGCGTGTAGGGTGTAGAGTGTAGCGTGTAGCGTGTAGAGTGTAGAGTGTAGCGTGTAGCGTGTAGAGTGTAGCGTGTAGGGTGTAGAATGTAGAGTGTAGCGTGTAGCGTGTAGGGTGTAGGGTGTAGCGTGTAGGGTGTAGAGTGTAGCGTGTAGCGTGTAGGGTGTAGGCTGTAGGGTGTAGCGTGTAGCGTGTAGGGTGTAGCGTGTAGCATGTATCGTGTAGCGTGTAGCATGTAGAGTGTAGGGTGTAGGGTGTAGGGTGTAGCATGTAGAGTGTAGGGTGTAGGGTGTAGCGTGTACACCCTACACGCTACACCCTACACTCTACACTCTCCACCCTACACGCTACACGCTACACTCTACACGCTACACCCTACACGCTACACTCTACACCCTACACCCTACACCCTAAACCCTACACGCTACACCCTACACGCTACACTCTACACCCTACTCGCAACACCCTACACTCTACACCCTACACCCTAAACCCTACACGCTACACCCTACACGCTACACTCTACACCCTACACCCTACACTCTACACCCTACACGCTACACGCTACACTCTACACCCTACACCCTACACACGCTACACGCTACACCCTACACTCTACACGCTACATGCTACACTCTACACCCTACACGATACATGCTACACCCTACACTCTACACCCTACACCGTACACGCTACACGCTACACTCTACACGCTACACCCTTCACTCTACACCCTACACCCTACATGCTACACTCTACACCCTACACGGTACACCCTACAATCTACACGCTACATGCTACACTCTACACTCTACACCCTACACCCTACACGCTACATGCTACACTCTACACCCTACACGCTACACTCTACACCCTACACGCTACATGCTACACTCTACACCATACACCCTACACGCTACATGCTACACGCTACACTCTACACCCTACACGCTACACGCTAGGGTGTAGAGTGTAATATGTAGCGTGTAGTTTGTAGCGTTTAGCTTGTAGGGTGTAGCGTGTAGCGTGTAGGGTGTAGAGTGTAGCGTGTAGCGTGTAGCATGTAGGGTGTAGGGTGTAGAGTGTAGAGTGTAGCGTGTAGGGTGTAGAGTGTCGGGTGTAGGATGTAGAGTGTAGGGTTTAGAGTGTAATGTGTAGCGTGTAGGGTGTAGCGCGTAGCATGTAGGGTGTAGGGTGTGGAGTGTAGGGTGTAGCGTGTAGGGTGTAGAGTGTAGCGTGTAGCGTGTAGGGTGTAGGGTGTAGAGTGTAGGGTGTAGCGTGTAGGGTGTAGAGTGTAGCGTGTAGGGTGTAGCGTGTAGCGTGCAGGGTGTAGAGTGTAGCGTATAGCGTGTAGGGTGTAGAGTGTAGGGTGTAGCGTGTAGGGTGTAGAGTGTAGGGTGTAGCGTGTAGGGTGTAGAGTGTAGCGTGTAGCGTGTAGGGTGTAGCGTGTAGGGTGTAGCGTGTAGCGTGTAGGGTGTAGGGTGTAGCATGTAGTGTGTAGCGTGTAGCGTGTAGGGTGTAGCGTGTAGCATGTAGCGTGTAGCGTGTAGCATGTAGAGTGTAGGGTGTAGGGTGTAGGGTGTAGGGTGTAGGGTGTAGCATGTAGAGTGTAGGGTGTAGGGTGTAGCGTGTAGAGTGTAGGGTATAGAGTGTAGCGTCTAGGGTGTAGAGTGTAGCGTGTAGCGTGTAGGGTGTAGAGTGTAGCGTGTAGGGTGTAGAATATAGCGTGTAGAGAGTAGGGTGTAGGGTGTAGAGTGTAGGGTGTAGGGTGTAGCGTGTAGCGTGTAGGGTGTAGAGTGTAGGGTGTAGCGTGTAGGGTGTAGCGTGTAGCGTGTAGGGTGTAGGGTGTAGAGTGTAGGGTGTAGCGTGTAGGGTGTAGCGTGTATCGTGTAGCGTGTAGAGTGTAGCGTCTAGCGTATAGGGTGTAGCGTGTAGATTGTAGCGTGTAGGGTGTAGGGTGTAGGGTGTAGCGTGTAGCGTGTAGGGTGTAGAGTGTAGCGTGTAGTGTGTAGGGTGTAGGGTGTAGAGTGCAGAGTGTAGGGTGTAGAGTGTAAGCGTGTAGAGTGTAGGGTGTAGAGTGTAGGGTGTAGAGTGTAACGTGTAGTGTGTAGGGTGTAGCGTGTAACGTGTAGGGTGTAGTGTGTAGCGTGTAGGGTGCAGGGTGTAGAGTGTAACGTGTAGCGTGTAGGGTGTAGCGTGTAGCGTGTAGTGTGTAGCGTGTAGGGTGTAGGGTGTAGAGTGTAGCGTGTAGCGTGTAGGGTGTAGGGTGTAGGGTGTAGAGTGTAACGTGTAGCGTGTAGGGTGTAGCGTGTAGCGTGTAGGGAGCAGGGTGTAGAGTGTAGGGGGTAGGGTGTAGAGTGTAACGTGTAGCGTGTAGGGTGTAGTGTGTAGGGTGTAGGGTGTAGAGTGTAACGTGTAGCGTGTAGGGTGTAGCGTGTAGCGTGTAGGGTGTAGCGTGTAGCGTGTAGTGTGTAGCGTGTAGGGTGTAGGGTGTAGAGTGTAGCGTGTAGGGTGTAGCATGTAGCGTGTAGGGTGTATAGTGTAGAGTGTAGCGTGTAGTGTGAAGCATGCAGGGTGTAGGGTGTCGGGTATAGCGTGTAGGGTGTAGGGTGTAGAGTGTAGGAAGTAGCGTGTATGGTGTAGAGTGTAGCGTGTAGAGTGTAGCGTGTAGGGTGTAGGGTGTAGCGTGTAGCGTGGAGTGTAGCGTGTAGGGTGTAGAGTGTAGCGTGTTGCGTGTAGGGTGTAGAGTGTAGCGTGTAGAGTGTAGAGTGTAGCGTGTAGCGTGTAGAGTGTAGCGTGTAGGGTGTAGAGTGTAGCGTGTAGCGTGTAGCATGTAGGGTGTAGGGTGTAGAGTGTAGAGTGTAGCGTGTAGGGTGTAGAGTGTCGGGTGTAGGATGTAGAGTGTAGGGTTTAGAGTGTAGGGTGTAGCGTGTAGGGTGTAGAGTGTATCGTGTAGGGTGTAGCGTGTAGCGTGCAGGGTGTAGAGTGTAGCGTATAGCGTGTAGGGTGTAGAGTGTAGGGTGTAGCGTGTAGGGTGTAGAGTGTAGGGTGTAGCGTGTAGGGTGTAGAGTGTAGCGTGTAGCGTGTAGGGTGTAGGGTGTAGCGTGTAGGGTGTAGCGTGTAGCGTGTAGGGTGTAGGGTGTAGCATGTAGTGTGTAGCGTGTAGCGTGTAGGGTGTAGCGTGTAGCATGTAGCGTGTAGCGTGTAGCATGTAGAGTGTAGGGTGTAGGGTGTAGGGTGTAGCATGTAGAGTGTAGGGTGTAGGGTGTAGCGTGTAGAGTGTAGGGTATAGAGTGTAGCGTCTAGGGTGTAGAGTGTAGCGTGTAGCGTGTAGGGTGTAGAGTGTAGCGTGTAGGGTGTAGAATATAGCGTGTAGAGAGTAGGGTGTAGGGTGTAGAGTGTAGGGTGTAGGGTGTAGCGTGTAGCGTGTAGGGTGTAGGGTGTAGAGTGTAGGGTGTAGCGTGTAGGGTGTAGCGTGTAGCGTGTAGGGTGTAGGGTGTAGAGTGTAGGGTGTAGCGTGTAGGGTGTAGCGTGTATCGTGTAGCGTGTAGAGTGTAGCGTCTAGCGTATAGGGTGTAGCGTGTAGCGTGTAGATTGTAGCGTGTAGGGTGTAGGGTGTAGCGTGTAGCGTGTGGGGTGTAGAGTGTAGCGTGTAATGTGTAGGGTGTAGGGTGTAGAGTGCAGAGTGTAGGGTGTAGAGTGTAGCGTGTAGAGTGTAGGGTGTAGAGTGTAGGGTGTAGAGTGTAACGTGTAGTGTGTAGGGTGTAGCGTGTAGGGTGTAGCGTGTAGCGTGTAGGGTGCAGGGTGTAGAGTGTAACGTGTAGCGTGTAGCGTGTAGCGTGTAGGGTGTAGCGTGTAGCGTGTAGTGTGTAGCGTGTAGGGTGTAGGGTGTAGAGTGTAGCGTGTAGGGTGTAGCATGTAGCGTGTAGGGTGTAGGGTGTATAGTGTAGAGTGTAGCGTGTAGTGTGAAGCATGCAGGGTGTAGGGTGTCGGGTATAGCGTGTATGGTGTAGAGTGTAGCGTGTAGAGTGTAGCGTGTAGGGTGTAGGGTGTAGCGTGTAGCGTGCAGAGTGTAGCGTGTAGGGTGTAGAGTGTAGCGTGTTGCGTGTAGGGTGTAGAGTGTAGCGTGTAGAGTGTAGAGTGTAGCGTGTAGGGTGTAGAGTATAGTGTGTAGCGTGTAGGGTGTAGGGTGTAGAGTGTAGGGTGTAGCGTGTAGCGTGTAGGGTGTAGATTGTAGCGTGTAGGGTGTAGGGTGTAGCATGTAGCGTGTAGGGTGTAGGGTGTAGAGTGTAGCGTGTAGCGTGTAGGGTGTAAGGTGTAGAGTGTAGAGTGTAGGGTGTAGAGTGTAGCGTGTAGAGTGTAGGGTGTAGAGTGTAGGGTGTAGAGTGTAACGTGTAGCGTGTATTGTGTAGTGTGTAGCATGTAGGGTGTAGCGTGTAGCGTGTAGGGTGTAGGGTGTAGAGTGTAACGTGTAGCGTGTAGGGTGTAGCGTGTAGCGTGTAGGGTGTAGGGTGTAGAGTGTAACGTGTAGCGTGTAGGGTGTAGCGTGTAGCGTGTAGGGTGTAGCGTGTAGCGTGTAGTGTGTAGCGTGTAGAGTGTAGGGTGTAGAGTGTAGCGTGTAGGTTGTAGCATGTAGCGTGTAGGGTGTAGGGTGTAGAGTGTAGGGTGTAGCGTGTATGGTGTAGAGTGTAGCGTGTGGCGTGCAGAGTGTAGCGTGCAGGGTGTAGAGTGTAGCGTGTAGCGTGCAGAGTGTAGCGTGTAGGGTGTAGAGTGTAGCGTGTTGCGTGTAGGGTGTAGAGTGTAGCGTGTAGCATGTAGAGTGTAGCGTGTAGCGTGTAGAGTGTAGCGTGTAGGGTGTAGAGTATAGCGTGTAGCGTGTAGGGTGTAGAGTGTAGAGTGTAGCGTGTAGCGTGTAGAGTGTAGCGTGTAGCGTGTAGGGTGTAGAGTGTAGCGTGTAGCGTGTAGCGTGTAGCGTGTAGGGTGTAGGGTGTAGGGTGTAGCGTGTAGGGTGTAGAGTGTAGCGTGTAGGGTGTAGGCTGTAGGGTGTAGCGTGTAGTGTGTAGAGTGTAGCATGTAGCGTGTAGGGTGTAGCGTGTAGCATGTATCGTGTAGCGTGTAGCATGTAGAGTGTAGGGTGTAGGGTGTAGCATGTAGAGTGTAGGGTGTAGGGTGTAGCGTGTAGAGTGTAGGGTATAGAGTGTAGCGTGTAGCGTGTAGAGAGTAGGGTGTAGAGTGTAGAGTGTAGCGTGTAGGGTGTAGAGTGTAGGGTGTAGAGTGTATTGTGTAGAATGTAGAGTGTAGCATGTAGCGTGTAGAGTGTAGGGTGTAGAGTGTAGCGTGTAGGGTGTAGAGTGTAGAGTGTAGCGTGTAGGGTGTAGCGTGTCGGGTGTAGGGTGTAGGGTGTAGGGTGTAGCGTGTAGTTTGTAGGGTGTAGGGTGTAGGGTGTTGCGTGTAGGGTGTAGAGTGTAGCGTGTAGCGTGTAGAGTGTAGCGTGTAGGGTGTAGGGTGTAGCGTGTAGTGTGTAGGGTGTAGGGTGTAGAGTGTAGGGTGTAGCATGTAGGGTGTAGAGTGTAGCGTGTAGGGTGTACGGTGTAGAGTGTAGGGTATAAGCTGTAGCGTTTAGCTTGTAGGGTGTAGCGTGTAGCGTGTAGGGTGTAGAGTGTAGCGTGTAGGGTGTAGAGTGTAGCGTCTAGCGTATAGGGTGTAGCTTGTAGCGTGTAGATTGTAGCGTGTAGGGTGTAGGGTGTAGGGTGTAGCGTGTAGCGTGTAGGGTGTAGAGTGTAGCGTGTAGCGTGTAGGGTGCAGGGTGTAGAGTGCAGAGTGTAGGGTGTAGAGCGTAGCGTGTAGAGTGTAGGGTGTAGAGTGTAGGGTGTAGAGTGTAACGTGTAGCGTGTAGGGTGTAGCGTGTAGCGTGTAGGGTGCAGGGTGTAGAGTGTAGCGTGTAGGGTGTAGAGTGTAACGTGTAGCGTGTAGGGTGTAGCGTGTAGGGTGTAGGGTGTAGAGTGTAACGTGTAGCGTGTAGGGTGTAGCGTGTAGCGTGTAGGGTGTAGCGTGTAGCGTGTAGGGTGTAGCGTGTAGTGTGTAGCGTGTAGGGTGTAGGGTGTAGAGTGTAGCGTGTAGGGTGTAGCATGTAGCGTGTAGGGTGTAGGGTGTATAGTGTAGAGTGTAGCGTGTAGTGTGAAGCATGCAGGGTGTAGGGTGTCGGGTATAGCGTGTAGGGTGTAGGGTGTAGAGTGTAGGGTGTAGCGTGTATGGTGTAGAGTGTAGCGTGTAGAGTGTAGCGTGTAGGGTGTAGGGTGTAGCGTGCAGAGTGTAGCGTGTAGGGTGTAGAGTGTAGCGTGTTGCGTGTAGGGTGTAGAGTGTAGCGTGTAGAGTGTAGAGTGTAGCGTGTAGCGTGTAGCGTGTAGAGTGTAGCGTGTAGGGTGTAGAGTATAGTGTGTAGCGTGTAGGGTGTAGGGTGTAGAGTGTAGAGTGTAGCATGTAGCGTGTAGCGTGTAGAGTGTAGCGTGTAGGGTGTAGAGTGTAGCGTGTTGCATGTAGGGTGTACAGTGTAGCGTGTAGCGTGTAGAGTGTAGGGTGTAGCGTGTAGCGTGTAGCGTGTAGCGTGTAGAGTGTAGAGTGTAGCGTGTAGCGTGTAGAGTGTAGAGTGTAGCGTGTAGCGTGTAGGTTGTAGAGTGTAGCGTGTAGCGCGTAGGGTGTAGGGTGTAGCGTGTAGCGTGTAGAGTGTAGAGTGTAGCGTGTAGCGTGCAGAGTGTAGAGTGTAGCGTGTAGCGTGTAGGGTGTAGAGTGTAGCGTGTAGCGTGTAGGGTGTAGGGTGTAGAGTGTAGCGTGTAGCGTGTAGAGTGTAGGGTGTAGCGTGTAGCGTGTAGCGTGTAGCGTGTAGAGTGTAGAGTGTAGCGTGTAGCGTGTAGAGTGTAGAGTGTAGCGTGTAGCGTGTAGGTTGTAGAGTGTAGCGTGTAGCGCGTAGGGTGTAGGGTGTAGCGTGTAGCGTGTAGAGTGTAGAGTGTAGCGTGTAGCGTGTAGAGTGTAGAGTGTAGCGTGTAGCGTGTAGGGTGTAGAGTGTAGCGTGTAGCGTGTAGGGTGTAGGGTGTAGAGTGTAGCGTGTAGCGTGTAGAGTGTACGATGTAGAGTGTAGGGTGTAGCGTGTAGGGTGTAGAGTGTAGCGTGTAGCGTGTAGCGTGTAGGGTTAAGCTACACGCTACACACTAAACACAAAAAGAAAAGGATATGCAAACCAATGGGATCCACGTTAAATAGTCAATTTTATTGTACAAAAATAGTAATCCACAAACAGAACCAGGCAAAACATACATTTAAAAACATTTAAAACACTAGTATGGCTGAATAGGCCATAAGTAATTTTACCCGAGGGAATGAAGGAAGCTAATACTTTACAGCATATGTGAGACAGGAGAAATAACCAGAGAGAAAAAATTGCTAGGTATGCGGGTACACCAATCTTAGTCAAATCTACATATAAGAAGCCTATTGTTTACTGCCAACTGTGACCCCCTGAGTACTATGACAGGAAACATATACTCCAGCCTAGTATCTGGAAGAAATACATCATGGATCCTATTTTGTTCAACACAGCATGCGTGCGCACAGTTGGTAAGCAAATGAAAGCAGACCCCTATAGAAAGGTAATCAGGGAAATAGATATGCTTGCAGTACTACAAAATCCTAGTTATTTGGATAAATGTATGCATACAGACGCCTTGTGGAAATACAAAGAATCAGGATCCATTGTCCTAAGGCTTGGAAAAATGCCAGGCCATGCATGAAGTAAATAGGTGTAATTCCATAGTAGTTGTAAAGATAAGTTACCCAAGTCCTGTCCCTCGGGATAAAGACAAAGGAAGCCCTGAACCCCACGCGTATCGACGCTACTCAAGCGTCTTCATCAGGGGAAAAAGTGACACCGTACACGCTACACGCTACACGCTACACTCTACACACTACACCCTACACGCTACACGCTACACGCTACACTCTACACCCTACACGCTACACTCTACACCCTACACGCTACACCCTACACTCTACACGCTACATGCTACACTCTACACCCTACACAATACACGCTACTTGCTACACCCTACATGCTACAGTCTACACGCTACACGCTACACGCTACACCCTACACGGTACACCCTACACCCTACATGCTACACGCTACACCCTACACCCTACACCCTACACGCTACAATCTACACGCTACACACTATACGCTACACGCTAGACGCTACACTCTACACGCTACACGATACACGCTACACCCTACACGCTACACCCTACACTCTACACCCTACACCCTACACGCTACACACTACACCCTACACGCTACACCCTACACTCTACACCCTACACGCTACACCCTACACGCTACACGTTACACTCTACACCCTACACCCTACACTCTACACCCTACACCCTACTCTCTACACGCTACACACTACACCCTACACGCTACACCCTACACTCTACACCCTACACGCTACACCCTACACGCTACACGTTACACTCTACACCCTACACCCTACACTCTACACCCTACACGCTACACCCTACACGCTACACGTTACACTCTACACCCTACACCCTACACTCTACACCCTACACCCTACTCTCTACACGCTACACTCTACACCCTACACGCTACACTCTACACTCTACTCCCTACTCTCTACACGCTACACTCTAAACCCTACACTCTACACGCTACGCGCTACACGCTACACACTACACACTACTCGCTACACGCTACACTCTACACCCTACACCCTACTCTACATGCTACACGCTACACGGTACATGATACACGCTACACCCTACACGCTACCCGCTACACCCAACACGCTACACGCTACACGCTACACTCCACACCCTACACGCTACACCCTACACCCTACTCCCTACACTCTACACGCTACACCCTACACCCTACACTGTACACCCTACACCCTACACGCTACACTCTACACTCTGCTCCCTACTCTCTACACGCTACACTCTATACCTTACACTCTACACGCTACGCGCTACACGCTACACACTGCACGCTACACCCTACACGCTACACTTTACACGCTACATGCTACACTCTACACTCTACACCCTACACCCTACACGCTACACGCTACATGCTACACTCTACACCCTACACGCTACACTCTACACCCTACACGCTACACGCTACATGCTACACCCTACACTCTACACCCTACACCCTACACGCTACATGCTACACTCTACACCCTACACCCTACATGCTACATGCTACACGCTACACTCTACACCATACATGCTACACGCTAGGGTGTAGAGTGTAATATGTAGCGTGTAGTTTGTAGCGTTTAGCTTGTAGGGTGTAGCGTGTAGCGTGTACGGTGTAGAGTGTAGCGTGTAGCGTGTAGCATGTAGGGTGTAGAGTGTAGAGTGTAGCATGTAGGGTGTAGAGTGTAGGGTGTAGGATGTAGAGTGTAGGGTGTAGAGTGTAATGTGTAGCGTGTAGGGTGTAGCGTGTAGCATGTAGGGTGTAGGGTGTGGAGTGTAGGGTGTAGCGTGTAGGGTGTAGAGTGTAGCGTGTAGCGTGTAGGGTGTAGCATGTAGAGTGTAGGGTGTAGCGTGTAGAGTGTAGGGTATAGAGTGTAGCGTCTAGGGTGTAGAGTGTAGCGTGTAGGGTGCAGAATATAGCGTGTAGAGAGTAGGGTGTAGGGTGTAGAGTTTAGGGTGTAGGGTGTAGAGTGTAACGTGTAGCGTGTAGGGTGTAGCGTGTAGCGTGTAGGGTGTAGGGTGTAGAGTGTAGGGTGTAGCGTGTAGGGTGTAGCGTGTAGCGTGTAGCGTGTAGGGTGTAGGGTGTAGGGTGTAGAGTGCAGAGTGTAGGGTGTAGAGTGTAGCGTGTAGAGTGTAGGGTGTAGAGTGTAGGGTGTAGAGTGTAGGGTGTAGAGTGTAACGTGTAGTGTGTAGGGTGTAGCGTGTAGCGTGTAGGGTGTAGCGTGTAGCGTGTAGGGAGCAGGGTGTAGAGTGCAGAGTGTAGCGTGTAGGGTGTAGAGTGTAGCGTGTTGCGTGTAGGGTGTAGAGTGTAGCGTGTAGAGTGTAGAGTGTAGCGTGTAGCGTGTAGAGTGTAGCGTGTAGGGTGTAGAGTATAGTGTGTAGCGTGTAGGGTGTATGGTGTAGAGTGTAGAGTGTAGCATGTAGCGTGTAGCGTGTAGAGTGTAGCGTGTAGGGTGTAGAGTGTAGCGTGTTGCATGTAGGGTGTACAGTGTAGCGTGTAGCGTGTAGAGTGTAGGGTGTAGAGTGTAGCGTGTAGCGTGTAGCGTGTAGAGTGTAGGGTGTAGAGTGTAGCGTGTAGCGTGTAGAGTGTAGCGTGTAGCGTGTAGGTTGTAGAGTGTAGCGTGTAGCGTGTAGGGTGTAGGGTGTAGTGTGTAGCGTGTAGAGTGTAGAGTGTAGCGTGTAGCGTGTAGAGTGTAGAGTGTAGCGTGTAGGGTGTAGAGTGTAGCGTGTAGCGTGTAGGGTGTAGGGTGTAGAGTGTAGCGTGTAGCGTGTAGAGTGTACTTTGTAGAGTGTAGGGTGTAGCGTGTAGGGTGTAGAGTGTAGCGTGTAGCGTGTAGGGTTAAGCTACACGCTACACACTAAACACAAAAAGAAAAGGATATGCAAACCAATGGGATCTACTTTAAATAGTCAATTTTATTGTACAAAAATAGTAATCCACAAACAGAACCAGGCAAAACATACATTTAAAAACATTTTAAACACTAGTATGGCTGAATAGGCCATAAGTAATTTTACCCGAGGGAATGAAGGAAGCTAATACTTTACATCATATGTGAGACAGGAGAAATAACCAGAGAGAAAAAATTGCTAGGTATGCGGGTACACCAATCTTAGTCAAATCTACATATAAGAAGCCTATTGTTTACTGCCAACTGTGACCCCCTGAGTACTATGACAGGAAACATATACTCCAGCCTAGTATCTGGAAGAAATACATCATGGATCCTATTTTGTTCAACACAGCATGCGTGCGCACAGTTGGTAAGCAAATGAAAGCAGACCCCTATAGAAAGGTAATCAGGGAAATAGATATGCTGCAGTACTACAAAATCCTAGTTATTTGGATAAATGTATGCATACAGACGCCTTGTGGAAATACAAAGAATCAGGATCCATTGTCCTAAGGCTTGGAAAAATGCCAGGCCATGCATGAAGTAAATAGGTGTAATTCCATAGCAGTTGTAAAGATAAGTTGCCCAAGTCCTGTCCCTCGGGAAAAAAACAAAGGAAGCCCTGAACCCCACGCGTATCGACGCTACACAAGCGTCTTCATCAGAGGAAAAAGTGACACCCTACACGCTACACGCTACACTCTACACCCTACACGCTACACTCTACACCCTACACGCTACACCCTACACTCTACACGCTACATGCTACACTCTACACCCTACACAATACACGCTACTTGCTACACCCTACATGCTACACTCTACACGCTACACGCTACATGCTACACCCTACACGGTACACCCTACACCCTACACCCTACACCCTACACGCTACACGCTACACCCTACACCCTACACCCTACACGCTACAATCTACACGCTATACGCTACACACTATACGCTACACGCTAGACGCTACACTCTACACGCTACACGATACACGCTACACCCTACACGCTACACCCTACACTCTACACCCTACACCCTACACGCTAAACGCTACACGCTACACGCTACACCCTACACGCTACACCCTACACTCTACACCCTACACGCTACACCCTACACGCTACACGTTACACTCTACACCCTACACCCTACACTCTACACCCTACACCCTACTCTACACGCTACACTCTACACCCTACACGCTACACTCTACACTCTACACCCTACACCCTACACGCTACACGCTACACGCTACACTCTACACGCTAAACGCTACAGCTTATACCCTACACTCTACACTGTACACCCTACATGCTACACTCTACACCCTACACGCTACACCCTACACCCTACACCCTACATGCTACACCCTACACTCTACACCCTACACCCTACACGCTACACCCTACGCCCTGCACGCCACACACTACACTCTACACGCTACACCCTACACCCTACACTGTACACCCTACACCCTACACGCTACACGCTACACTCTACACGCTACACCCTACACTCTACACCCTACACCCTACACGCTATACGCTACACTCTACACCCTGCACGCTACACGCTACACCCTACACGCTACACTCTACACCCTACACGCTACACCCTACACACTACAGGCTACTCGCTACACTCTACACCCTACACGCTACACTCTACACTCTACTCCCTACTCTCTACATGCTACACTCTATACCCTACACTCTACACGCTACGCGCTACACGCTACACACTACACACTACACGCTACACTTTACACTCTACACGCTACACACTACACGCTACACGCTACACTCTAAACCCTACACCCTACTCTACACGCAACACGCTACACTCTACACCCTACATGCTACACTCTGCACGCTACACGCTACACCCTACACCCTACACGCTACACTCTACACGCTACACGCTACACTCTACACCATACACGCTACACCCTACACTCTACACCCTACACCCTACACGCTATACCCGACACCCTACACCCTACATGCTACATGCTACACCCTACACGCTACACTCTACACCCTACACGCTACATGCTACACCCTACACTCTACACCCTACACGCTACACCCTACACTCTACACGCTACATCCTAAACCCTACACGCTACACCTTACACGCTACACTCTACACCCTACACGCTACATGCTACACCCTACACTCTACACCCTACACGCAACACCCTACACTCTACAGCCTACACCCTAAACCCTACACGCTACACCCTACACGCTACACTCTACACCCTACACCTTACACACTACACGCTACACGCTACATGCTACACCCTACACTCTACACCCTACACGCTACACCCTACACTCTACACGCTACATGCTACACTCTACACCCTACACCCTACACGATACATGCTACACCCTACACGCTACAGCCTACACGCTACACTCTACACCCTACAAGCTACACGCTACACGCTACACCCTACACTCTACACCCTACATGCTACACGCTAGGGTGTAGAGTGTAATATGTAGCGTGTAGTTTGTAGCGTTTAGCTTGTAGGGTGTAGCGTGTAGCGTGTACGGTGTAGAGTGTAGCGTGTAGCGTGTAGCATGTAGGGTGTAGGGTGTGGAGTGTAGGGTGTAGCGTGTAGGGTGTAGAGTGTAGCGTGTAGCGTGTAGGGTGTAGCATGTAGAGTGTAGGGTGTAGGGTGTAGCGTGTAGAGTGTAGGGTATAGAGTGTAGCGTCTAGGGTGTAGAGTGTAGCGTGTAGCGTGTAGGGTGTAGAGTGTAGCGTGTAGGGTGTAGAATATAGCGTGTAGAGAGTAGGGTGTAGGGTGTAGAGTTTAGGGTGTAGGGTGTAGAGTGTAACGTGTAGCGTGTAGGGTGTAGCGTGTAGCGTGTAGGGTGTAGGGTGTAGAGTGTAGGGTGTAGCGTGTAGCGTGTAGCGTGTAGCGTGTAGCGTGTAGCATGTAGGGTGTAAAGTGTAGGGTGTAGCGTGTATCGTGTAGCGTGTAGTGTAGCGTCTAGCGTATAGGGTGTAGCGTGTAGCGTGTAGATTGTAGCATGTAGGGTGTAGGGTGTAGGGTGTAGCATGTAGCGTGTAGGGTGTAGAGTGTAGCGTGTAGCGTGTAGGGTGTAGGGTGTAGAGTGCAGAGTGTAGGGTGTAGAGTGTAGCGTGTAGAGTGTAGGGTGTAGAGTGTAGGGTGTAGAGTGTAAACGTGTTGTGTGTAGGGTGTAGCGTGTAGCGTGTAGGGTGTAGCGTGTAGCGTGTAGGGAGCAGGGTGTAGAGTGTAGCGTGTAGGGTGTAGAGTGTAACGTGTAGCGTGTAGGGTGTAGTGTGTAGGGTGTAGGGTGTAGAGTGTAACGTGTAGCGTGTAGGGTGTAGCGTGTAGCGTGTAGGGTGTAGCGTGTAGCGTGTAGTGTGTAGCGTGTAGGGTGTAGGGTGTAGAGTGTAGCGTGTAGGGTGTAGCATGTAGCGTGTAGGGTGTAGGGTGTATAGTGTAGAGTGTAGCGTGTAGTGTGAAGCATGCAGGGTGTAGGGTGTCGAGTATAGCGTGTAGGGTGTAGGGTGTAGAGTGTAGGGTGTAGCGTGTATGGTGTAGAGTGTAGCGTGTAGAGTGTAGCGTGTAGGGTGTAGGGTGTAGCGTGTAGCGTGCAGAGTGTAGCGTGTAGGGTGTAGAGTGTAGCGTGTAGCGTGTAGAGTGTAGCGTGTAGGGTGTAGAGTATAGTGTGTAGCGTGTAGGGTGTATGATGTAGAGTGTAGAGTGTAGCATGTAGCGTGTAGCGTGTAGAGTGTAGCGTGTAGGGTGTAGAGTGTAGCGTGTTGCATGTAGGGTGTACAGTGTAGCGTGTAGCGTGTAGAGTGTAGGGTGTAGAGTGTAGCGTGTAGCGTGTAGAGTGTAGGGTGTAGAGTGTAGCGTGTAGCGTGTAGAGTGTAGCGTGTAGCGTGTAGGTTGTAGAGTGTAGCGTGTAGCGTGTAGGGTGTAGGGTGTAGCGTGTAGCGTGTAGAGTGTAGAGTGTAGCGTGTAGCGTGTAGAGTGTAGGGTGTAGAGTGTAGCGTGTAGCGTGTAGAGTGTAGGGTGTAGAGTGTATCGTGTAGCGTGTAGAGTGTAGCGTGTAGCGTGTAGGTTGTAGAGTGTAGCGTGTAGCGTGTAGGGTGTAGGGTGTAGCGTGTAGCGTGTAGAGTGTAGAGTGTAGCGTGTAGCGTGTAGAGTGTAGGGTGTAGAGTGTAGCGTGTAGCGTGTAGGGTGTAGGGTGTAGAGTGTAGCGTGTAGCGTGTAGAGTGTATGGTGTAGAGTGTAGGGTGTAGCGTGTAGGGTGTAGAGTGTAGCGTGTAGCGTGTAGGGTTAAGCTACACGCTACACACTAAACACAAAAAGAAAAGGATATGCAAACCAATGTGATCCACCTTAAATAGTCAATTTTATTGCACAAAAATAGTAATCCACAAACAGAACCAGGCAAAACATACATTTAAAAACATTTAAAACACTAGTATGGCTGAATAGGCCATAAGTAATTTTACCCGAGGGAATGAAGGAAGCTAATACTTTACAGCATATGTGAGACAGGAAAAATAACCAGAGAGAAAAAATTGCTAGGTATGCGGGTACACCAATCTTAGTCAAATCTACATATAAGAAGCCTATTGTTTACTGCCAACTGTGACCCCCTGAGTACTATGACAGGAAACATATACTCCAGCCTAGTATCTGGAAGAAATACATCATGGATCCTATTTTGTTCAACACAGCATGCGTGCGCACAGTTGGTAAGCAAATGAAAGCAGACCCCTATAGAAAGGTAATCAGGGAAATAGATATGCTTGCAGTACTACAAAATCCTAGTTATTTGGATAAATGTATGCATACAGACGCCTTGTGGAAATACAAAGAATCAGGATCCATTGTCCTAAGGCTTGGAAAAATGCCAGGCCATGCATGAAGTAAATAGGTGTAATTCCATAGTTGTAAAGATAAGTTACCCAAGTCCTGTCCCTCGGGATAAAAACAAAGGAAGCCCTGAACCCCACGCGTATCGACGCTACTCAAGCGTCTTCATCAGGGGAAAAAGTGACACCGTACACGCTACACGCTACACGCTACACTCTACACACTACACCCTACACGCTACACGCTACACGCTACACTCTACACCCTACACGCTACACTCTACACCCTACACGCTACACCCTACACTCTACACGCTACATGCTACACTCTACACCCTACACAATACACGCTACTTGCTACACCCTACATGCTACAGTCTACACGCTACACGCTACACGCTACACCCTACACGGTACACCCTACACCCTACACCCTACATGCTACACGCTACACCCTACACCCTACACCCTACACGCTACAGTCTACACGCTACACACTATACGCTACACGCTAGACGCTATACTCTACACGATACACGATACACGCTACACCCTACACCCTACACGCTACACGCTACACGCTACACCCTACACGCTACACCCTACACTCTACACCCTACACCCTACACGCTACACGCTACACCCTACACGCTACACCCTACACTCTACACCCTACACGCTACACCCTACACGCTACACGTTACACTCTACACCCTACACCCTACACTCTACACCCTACACCCTACTCTCTACACGCTACACTCTACACCCTACACGCTACACTCTACACTCTACACCCTACACGCTACACGCTACACGCTACACGCTACACTCTACACGCTAAACGCTACAGCTTATACCCTACACTCTACACCGTACACCCTACATGCTACACTCTACACCCTACACGCTACACCCTACACCCTACACCCTACATGCTACACCCTACACTCTACACCCTACACCCTACACGCTACACCCTACGCCCTGCACGCCACACACTACACTCTACACGCTACACCCTACACCCTACACTGTACACCCTACACCCTACACGCTACACGCTACACTACACGCTACACCCTACACTCTACACCCTACACCCTACACGCTATACGCTACACTCTACACCCTGCATGCTACACGCTACACCCTACACGCTACACTCTACACCCTACACGCTACACCCTACACTCTACACCCTACACCCTACACACTACACGCTACTCGCTACACTCTACACCCTACACGCTACACTCTACACTCTACTCCCTACTCTCTACACGCTACACTCTAAACCCTACACTCTACACGCTACGCGCTACACGCTACACACTACACACTACTCGCTACACGCTACACTCTACACCCTACACCCTACTCTACATGCTACACGCTACACGGTACATGATACACGCTACACCCTACACGCTACACGCTACACCCAACACGCTACACGCTACACGCTACACTCCACACCCTACACGCTACACCCTACACCCTACTCCCTACACTCTACACGCTACACCCTACACCCTACACTGTACACCCTACACCCTACACGCTACACTCTACACTCTGCTCCCTACTCTCTACACGCTACACTCTATACCTTACACTCTACACGCTACGCGCTACACGCTACACACTGCACGCTACACCCTACACGCTACACTTTACACTCTACACGCTACATGCTACACTCTACACTCTACACCCTACACCCTACACGCTACACGCTACATGCTACACTCTACACCCTACACGCTACACTCTACACCCTACACGCTACACGCTACATGCTACACCCTACACTCTACACCCTACACCCTACACGCTACATGCTACACTCTACACCCTACACCCTACATGCTACATGCTACACGCTACACTCTACACCATACATGCTACACGCTAGGGTGTAGAGTGTAATATGTAGCGTGTAGTTTGTAGCGTTTAGCTTGTAGGGTGTAGCGTGTAGCGTGTACGGTGTAGAGTGTAGCGTGTAGCGTGTAGCATGTAGGGTGTAGAGTGTAGAGTGTAGCATGTAGGGTGTAGAGTGTAGGGTGTAGGATGTAGAGTGTAGGGTGTAGAGTGTAATGTGTAGCGTGTAGGGTGTAGCGTGTAGCATGTAGGGTGTAGGGTGTGGAGTGTAGGGTGTAGCGTGTAGGGTGTAGAGTGTAGCGTGTAGCGTGTAGGGTGTAGCATGTAGAGTGTAGGGTGTAGGGTGTAGCGTGTAGAGTGTAGGGTATAGAGTGTAGCGTCTAGGGTGTAGAGTGTAGCGTGTAGGGTGTAGAATATAGCGTGTAGAGAGTAGGGTGTAGGGTGTAGAGTTTAGGGTGTAGGGTGTAGAGTGTAACGTGTAGCGTGTAGGGTGTAGCGTGTAGCGTGTAGGGTGTAGGGTGTAGAGTGTAGGGTGTAGCGTGTAGGGTGTAGCGTGTAGCGTGTAGCGTGTAGGGTGTAGGGTGTAGAGTGTAGGGTGTAGCGTGTATCGTGTAGCGTGTAGAGTGTAGCGTCTAGCGTATAGGGTGTAGCGTGTAGCGTGTAGATTGTAGCGTGTAGGGTGTAGGGTGTAGCGTGTAGCGTGTAGGGTGTAGAGTGTAGCGTGTAGCGTGTAGGGTGTAGGGTGTAGAGTGCAGAGTGTAGGGTGTAGAGTGTAGCGTGTAGAGTGTAGGGTGTAGAGTGTAGGGTGTAGAGTGTAGGGTGTAGAGTGTAACGTGTAGTGTGTAGGGTGTAGCGTGTAGCGTGTAGGGTGTAGCGTGTAGCGTGTAGGGAGCAGGGTGTAGAGTGCAGAGTGTAGCGTGTAGGGTGTAGAGTGTAGCGTGTTGCGTGTAGGGTGTAGAGTGTAGCGTGTAGAGTGTAGAGTGTAGCGTGTAGCGTGTAGAGTGTAGCGTGTAGGGTGTAGAGTATAGTGTGTAGCGTGTAGGGTGTATGGTGTAGAGTGTAGAGTGTAGCATGTAGCGTGTAGCGTGTAGAGTGTAGCGTGTAGGGTGTAGAGTGTAGCGTGTTGCATGTAGGGTGTACAGTGTAGCGTGTAGCGTGTAGAGTGTAGGGTATAGAGTGTAGCGTGTAGCGTGTAGCGTGTAGAGTGTAGGGTGTAGAGTGTAGCGTGTAGCGTGTAGAGTGTAGCGTGTAGCGTGTAGGTTGTAGAGTGTAGCGTGTAGCGTGTAGGGTGTAGGGTGTAGCGTGTAGCGTGTAGAGTGTAGAGTGTAGCGTGTAGCGTGTAGAGTGTAGAGTGTAGCGTGTAGGGTGTAGAGTGTAGCGTGTAGCGTGTAGGGTGTAGGGTGTAGAGTGTAGCGTGTAGCGTGTAGAGTGTACTTTGTAGAGTGTAGGGTGTAGCGTGTAGGGTGTAGAGTGTAGCGTGTAGCGTGTAGGGTTAAGCTACACGCTACACACTAAACACAAAAAGAAAAGGATATGCAAACCAATGGGATCCACTTTAAATAGTCAATTTTATTGTACAAAAATAGTAATCCACAAACAGAACCAGGCAAAACATACATTTAAAAACATTTAAAACACTAGTATGGCTGAATAGGCCATAAGTAATTTTACCCGAGGGAATGAAGGAAGCTAATACTTTACATCATATGTGAGACAGGAAAAATAACCAGAGAGAAAAAATTGCTAGGTATGCGGGTACACCAATCTTAGTCAAATCTACATATAAGAAGCCTATTGTTTACTGCCAACTGTGACCCCCTGAGTACTATGACAGGAAACATATACTCCAGCCTAGTATCTGGAAGAAATACATCATGGATCCTATTTTGTTCAACACAGCATGCGTGCGCACAGTTGGTAAGCAAATGAAAGCAGACCCCTATAGAAAGGTAATCAGGGAAATAGATATGCTGCAGTACTACAAAATCCTAGTTATTTGGATAAATGTATGCATACAGACGCCTTGTGGAAATACAAAGAATCAGGATCCATTGTCCTAAGGCTTGGAAAAATGCCAGGCCATGCATGAAGTAAATAGGTGTAATTCCATAGCAGTTGTAAAGATAAGTTGCCCAAGTCCTGTCCCTCGGGAAAAAAACAAAGGAAGCCCTGAACCCCACGCGTATCGACGCTACACAAGCGTCTTCATCAGAGGAAAAAGTGACACCCTACACGCTACACGCTACACTCTACACCCTACACGCTACACTCTACACCCTACACGCTACACCCTACACTCTACACGCTACATGCTACACTCTACACCCTACACAATACACGCTACTTGCTACACCCTACATGCTACACTCTACACGCTACACGCTACACGCTACATGCTACACCCTACACGGTACACCCTACACCCTACACCCTACACCCTACACGCTACACGCTACACCCTACACCCTACACCCTACACGCTACAATCTACACGCTATACGCTACACACTATACGCTACACGCTAGACGCTACACTCTACACGCTACACGATACACGCTACACCCTACACGCTACACCCTACACTCTACACCCTACACCCTACACGCTAAACGCTACACGCTACACGCTACACCCTACACGCTACACCCTACACTCTACACCCTACACGCTACACCCTACACGCTACACGTTACACTCTACACCCTACACCCTACACTCTACACCCTACACCCTACTCTACACGCTACACTCTACACCCTACACGCTACACTCTACACTCTACACCCTACACCCTACACGCTACACGCTACACGCTACACTCTACACGCTAAACGCTACAGCTTATACCCTACACTCTACACTGTACACCCTACATGCTACACTCTACACCCTACACGCTACACCCTACACCCTACACCCTACATGCTACACCCTACACTCTACACCCTACACCCTACACGCTACACCCTACGCCCTGCACGCCACACACTACACTCTACACGCTACACCCTACACCCTACACTGTACACCCTACACCCTACACGCTACACGCTACACTCTACACGCTACACCCTACACTCTACACCCTACACCCTACACGCTATACGCTACACTCTACACCCTGCACGCTACACGCTACACCCTACATGCTACACTCTACACCCTACACGCTACACCCTACACACTACAGGCTACTCGCTACACTCTACACCCTACACGCTACACTCTACACTCTACTCCCTACTCTCTACATGCTACACTCTATACCCTACACTCTACACGCTACGCGCTACACGCTACACACTACACACTACACGCTACACTTTACACTCTACACGCTACACACTACACGCTACACGCTACACTCTAAACCCTACACCCTACTCTACACGCAACACGCTACACTCTACACCCTACATGCTACACTCTGCACGCTACACGCTACACCCTACACCCTACACGCTACACTCTACACGCTACACGCTACACTCTACACCATACACGCTACACCCTACACTCTACACCCTACACCCTACACGCTATACCCGACACCCTGCACCCTACATGCTACATGCTACACCCTACACGCTACACTCTACACCCTACACGCTACATGCTACACCCTACACTCTACACCCTACACGCTACACCCTACACTCTACACGCTACATCCTAAACCCTACACGCTACACCTTACACGCTACACTCTACACCCTACACGCTACATGCTACACCCTACACTCTACACCCTACACGCAACACCCTACACTCTACAGCCTACACCCTAAACCCTACACGCTACACCCTACACGCTACACTCTACACCCTACACCCTACACACTACACGCTACACGCTACATGCTACACCCTACACTCTACACCCTACACGCTACACCCTACACTCTACACGCTACATGCTACACTCTACACCCTACACCCTACACGATACATGCTACACCCTACACGCTACAGCCTACACGCTACACTCTACACCCTACAAGCTACACGCTACACGCTACACCCTACACTCTACACCCTACACCGTACACGCTACACGCTACACTCTACACGCTACACCCTTCACTCTACACCCTACACCCTACATGCTACACTCTACACCCTACACGGTACACCCTACAATCTACATGCTACACTCTACACTCTACACTTTACACCCTACACGCTACATGCTACACGCTACACTCTACACCCTACATGCTACACGCTAGGGTGTAGAGTGTAATATGTAGCGTGTAGTTTGTAGCGTTTAGCTTGTAGGGTGTAGCGTGTAGCGTGTACGGTGTAGAGTGTAGCGTGTAGCGTGTAGCATGTAGGGTGTAGGGTGTGGAGTGTAGGGTGTAGCGTGTAGGGTGTAGAGTGTAGCGTGTAGCGTGTAGGGTGTAGCATGTAGAGTGTAGGGTGTAGGGTGTAGCGTGTAGAGTGTAGGGTATAGAGTGTAGCGTCTAGGGTGTAGAGTGTAGCGTGTAGCGTGTAGGGTGTAGAGTGTAGCGTGTAGGGTGTAGAATATAGCGTGTAGAGAGTAGGGTGTAGGGTGTAGAGTTTAGGGTGTAGGGTGTAGAGTGTAACGTGTAGCGTGTAGGGTGTAGCGTGTAGCGTGTAGGGTGTAGGGTGTAGAGTGTAGGGTGTAGCGTGTAGCGTGTAGCGTGTAGCGTGTAGCGTGTAGGGTGTAAAGTGTAGGGTGTAGCGTGTATCGTGTAGCGTGTAGTGTAGCGTCTAGCGTATAGGGTGTAGCGTGTAGCGTGTAGAGTGTAGCGTGTAGGGTGTAGGGTGTAGGGTGTAGAATATAGCGTGTAGAGAGTAGGGTGTAGGGTGTAGAGTGCAGAGTGTAGGGTGTAGAGTGTAGCGTGTAGAGTGTAGGGTGTAGAGTGTAGGGTGTAGAGTGTAACGTGTAGTGTGTAGGGTGTAGCGTGTAGCGTGTAGGGTGTAGCGTGTAGCGTGTAGGGTGCAGGGTGTAGAGTGTAACGTGTAGCGTGTAGGGTGTAGAGTTTAGGGTGTAGGGTGTAGAGTGTAACGTGTAGCGTGTAGGGTGTAGCGTGTAGCGTGTAGGGTGTAGGGTGTAGGGTGTAGCGTGTAGGGTGTAGCGTGTAGCGTGTAGGGTGTAGGGTGTAGCGTGTAAAGTGTAGGGTGTAGCGTGTATCGTGTAGCGTGTAGAGTGTAGCGTCTAGCGTATAGGGTGTAGCGTGTAGCGTGTAGATTGTAGCGTGTAGGGTGTAGGGTGTAGCGTGTAGCGTGTAGGGTGTAGAGTGTAGCGTGTAGCGTGTAGGGTGTAGAGTGCAGAGTGTAGGGTGTAGAGTGTAGCGTGTAGAGTGTAGGGTGCAGAGTGTAGGGTGTAGAGTGTAACGTGTAGTGTGTAGGGTGTAGCGTGTAGCGTGTAGGGTGTAGCGTGTAGCGTGTAGGGAGCAGGGTGTAGAGTGTAGCGTGTAGGGTGTAGAGTGTAACGTGTAGCATGTAGGGTGTAGTGTGTAGGGTGTAGGGTGTAGAGTGTAACGTGTAGCGTGTAGGGTGTAGCGTGTAGCGTGTAGGGTGTAGCGTGTAGCGTGTAGTGTGTAGCGTGTAGGGTGTAGAGTGTAGTGTGTAGGGTGTAGCATGTAGCGTGTAGGGTGTAGGGTGTATAGTGTAGAGTGTAGCGTGTAGTGTGAAGCATGCAGGGTGTAGGGTGTCGAGTATAGCGTGTAGGGTGTAGGGTGTAGAGTGTAGGGTGTAGCGTGTATGGTGTAGAGTGTAGCGTGTAGAGTGTAGCGTGTAGGGTGTAGGGTGTAGCGTGTAGCGTGCAGAGTGTAGCGTGTAGGGTGTAGAGTGTAGCGTGTTGCATGTAGGGTGTAGAGTGTAGCGTGTAGAGTGTAGAGTGTAGCGTGTAGCGTGTAGCGTGTAGAGTGTAGCGTGTAGGGTGTAGAGTATAGTGTGTAGCGTGTAGGGTGTATGATGTAGAGTGTGGAGTGTAGCATGAAGCGTGTAGCGTGTAGAGTGTAGCGTGTAGGGTGTAGAGTGTAGCGTGTTTCATGTAGGGTGTACAGTGTAGCGTGTAGAGTGTAGGGTGTAGAGTGTAGCGTGTAGCGTGTAGAGTGTAGCGTGTAGCGTGTAGCGTGTAGGTTGTAGAGTGTAGCGTGTAGCGTGTAG
Organism: Ranitomeya variabilis; assembly: GCF_051348905.1. Lineage (NCBI taxonomy): Eukaryota > Metazoa > Chordata > Amphibia > Anura > Dendrobatidae > Ranitomeya > Ranitomeya variabilis. The sequence continues at coordinate 723,872 of NW_027507935.1, read as the reverse complement.
GGTGTAGGGTGTAGCGTGTAGCGTGTAGAGTGTAGAGTGTAGCGTGTAGGGTGTAGGGTGTAGAGTGCAGAGTGTAGGGTGTAGAGTGTAGCGTGTAGAGTGTAGGGTGTAGAGTGTAGGGTGTAGAGTGTAACGTGTAGTGTGTAGGGTGTAGCGTGTAGCGTGTAGGGTGTAGCGTGTAGCGTGTAGGGTGCAGGGTGTAGAGTGTAACGTGTAGCGTGTAGGGTGTAGCGTGTAGTGTGTAGGGTGTAGCGTGTAGCGTGTAGTGTGTAGCGTGTAGGGTGTAGGGTGTAGAGTGTAGCGTGTAGGGTGTAGCGTGTATGGTGTAGAGTGTAGCGTGTAGAGTGTAGCGTGTAGGGTGTAGGGTGTAGCGTGTAGCGTGCAGAGTGTAGCGTGTAGGGTGTAGAGTGTAGCGTGTTGCGTGTAGGGTGTAGCGTGTAGGGTGTAGAGTATAGTGTGTAGCGTGTAGGGTGTAGGGTGTAGAGTGTAGGGTGTAGCGTGTAGCGTGTAGGGTGTAGGGTGTAGATTGTAGCATGTAGGGTGTAGGGTGTAGCGTGTAGCGTGTAGGGTGCAGGGTGTAGAGTGTAGCGTGTAGCGTGTAGCGTGTAGGGTGTAGAGTGTAGAGTGTAGGGTGTAGAGTGTAGCGTGTAGAGTGTAGGGTGTAGAGTGTAGGGTGTAGAGTGTAACGTGTAGCGTGTATTGTGTAGCGTATAGCATGTAGGGTGTAGCGTGTAGCGTGTAGGGTGCAGGGTGTAGAGTGTAGCGTGTAGGGTGTAGAGTGTAACGTGTAGCGTGTAGGGTGTAGCGTGTAGCGTGTAGGGTGTAGGGTGTAGAGTGTAACGTGTAGCGTGTAGGGTGTAGCGTGTAGCGTGTAGGGTGTAGCGTGTAGTGTGTAGCGTGTAGAGTGTAGGGTGTAGAGTGTAGCGTGTAGGTTGTAGCATGTAGCGTGTAGGGTGAAGCATGTAGGGTGTAGGGTGTAGAGTGTAGGGTGTAGCGTGTAGCGTGTAGCTTGTAGGGTGTAGAGTGTAGCGTGTAGCGTGTAGGGTGTAGCATGTATCGTGTAGGGTGTAGGGTGTAGAGTGTAGCATGTTGCGTGTAGAGTGTAGGGTGTAGCGTGTAGGGTGTAGAGTGTAGCGTGTAGGGTGTAGAGTGTAGCGTGTAGCGTGTAGCGTGTGTAGGGTGTAGGGTGTAGAGTGTAGCGTGTAGCGTGTAGGGTGTAGAGTGTAGGGTGTAGGGTGTAGAGTGTAGCGTGTAGGGTGTAGCGTGTAGGGTTTAGGGTGTAGGGTGTAGAGTGTAGGGTGTTGCGTGTAGGGTGTGGAGTGTAGCGTGTAGGGTGTAGCGTGTAGAGTGTAGCGTGTAGCGTGTAGGGTGGAGAGTGTAGAGTGTAGGGTGTAGCGTGTAGGGTGTAGAGTGTAGCGTGTAGGGTGTAGAGTGTAGCGTGTAGCGTGCAGAGTGTAGAGTGTAGCGTATAGCGTGTAGGGTGTAGGATGTAGAGTGTAGCGTGTAGGGTGTAGAGTGTAGCGTTTAGAGTGTAGCATGTAGCGTGTAAGGTGTAGGGTGTAGAGTGTAGAGTGTAGCGTGTAGGGTGAAGCATGTAGGGTGTAGGGTGTCGGGTATAGCATGTAGGGTGTAGGGTGTAGAGTGTAGGGTGTAGCGTGTATGGTGTAGAGTGTAGCGTGTAGCGTGTAGAGTGTAGCGTGTAGGGTGTAGGGTGTAGCGTGTAGCGTGCAGAGTGTAGCGTGTAGGGTGTAGAGTGTAGCATGTTGCATGTAGGGTGTAGAGTGTAGCGTGTAGCGTGTAGAGTGTAGCGTGTAGCGTGTAGCGTGTAGGGTGTAGAGTGTAGGGTGTAGAGTGTAGCGTGTAGCGTGTAGCGTGTAGGGTGTAGGGTGTAGCGTGTAGGGTGTAGCATGTAGCGTGTAGCGTGTAGCATGTAGAGTGTAGGGTGTAGGGTGTAGAGTGTAGGGTGTAGCATGTAGGGTGTAGGGTGTAGGGTGTAGTGTGTAGCGTGTAGCGCGTAGCGTGTAGAGTGTAGGGTATAGAGTGTAGCGTGTAGAGAGTAGGGAGCAGAGTGTAGTGTAGGGTGTAGGGTGTAGCGTGTAGCGTGTAGAGTGTAGGGAGTAGGGTGTAGGGTGTAGCGTGTAGGGTTTGGAGTGTAGCATGTAGCGTGTAGGGTGTAGCGTGTAGCGTGTAGGGTGTAGCGTGTATCATGTACCGTGTAGCGTGTAGCATGTAGAGTAGGGTGTAGGGTGTAGAGTGTAGCATGTAGGGTGTAGGGTGTAGAGTGTAGGGTGTAGCATGTAGGGTGTAGGGTGTAGGGTGTAGCGTGTAGGGTGTAGCGTGTAGCGTGTAGGGTGTAGGGTGTAGAGTGTAGGGTGTAGTGTGTAGGGTGTAGCGTGTAGCGTGTAGCGTGTAGGGTGTAGGGTGTAGAGTGTAGGGTGTAGCGTGTAGGGTGTAGAGTGTAGCGTCTAGCGTGTAGCGTATAGTGTGTAGCGTGTAGCGTGTAGATTGTAGCGTGTAGGGTGTAGGGTGTAGGGTGTAGCGTGTAGCGTGTAGATTGTAGCGTGTAGGGTGTAGGGTGTAGGGTGTAGCGTGTAGCGTGTAGGGTGTAGGGTGTAGGGTGTACCGTGTAGGGTGTAGCGTGTAGCGTGTAGCGTGTAGAGTGTAGCATGTAGGGTTTAGCAAGTAGCGTGTATTGTGTAGGGTGTAGAGTGTAGCATGTAGCGTGTAGAGTGTAGGGTGTAGCGTGTAGGGTGTAGAGTGTAGCGTGTAGCGTGTAGGGTGTCACTTTTTCCTCTGATGAAGACGCTTGAGTAGCGTCGATACGCGTGGGGTTCAGGGCTTCCTTTGTTTTTTTCCCGAGGGACAGGACTTGGGTAACATCTTTACAACTGCTATGGAATTACACCTATTTACTTCATGCATGGCCTGGCATTTTTCCAAGCTTTAGGACAATGGATCCTGATTCTTTGTATTTCCACAAGGCGTCTGTATGCATACATTTATCCAAATAACTAGGATTTTGTATTACTGCAGCATATCTATTTCCCTGATTACCTTTCTATAGGGGTCTGCTTTCATTTGCTTACCAACTGTGCGCACGCATGCTGTGTTGAACAAAATAGGATCCATGATGTATTTCTTCCAGATACTAGGCTGGAGTATATGTTTCCTGTCATAGTACTCAGGGGGTCACAGTTGGCAGTAAACAATAGGCTTCTTATATGTAGATTTGACTAAGATTGGTGTACCCGCATACCTAGCAATTTTTTCTCTCTGGTTATTTCTCCTGTCTCACATATGCTGTAAAGTATTAGCTTCCTTCATTCCCTCGGGTAAAATTACTTATGGCCTATTCAGCCATACTAGTGTTTTAAATGTTTTTAAATGTATGTTTTGCCTGGTTCTGTTTGTGGATTACTATTTTTGTACAATAAAATTGACTATTTAACGTGGATCCCATTGGTTTGCATATCCTTTTCTTTTTGTGTTTAGTGTGTAGTGTGTAGCTTAACCCTACACGCTACACGCTACACGCTACACTCTACACCCTACACGCTACACCCTACACTCTACACCGTACACTCTACACGCTACACGCTACACTCTACACCCTACACGCTACACGCTACACTCTACACCCTACACGCTACACGCTACACTCTACACTCTACACGCTACACGCTACACTCTACACCCTACACTCTACACGCTACACGCTACACGCTACACGCTACACCCTACACTCTACACGCTACACGCTACACTCTACACGCTACACGCTACATGCTACACTCTACACTCTACACCCTACACCCTACACGCTACACGCCATACTCTACACCCTACACGCTACACTCTACACGCTACACGCTACACTCTACACTATACACGCTACACGCTACACTACACCCTACACGCAACACGCTACACTCTACACCCTACACGCTACACTCTGCACGCTACACGCTACACCCTACACGCTATGCTCTGCACGCTACACGCTACACTACACCATACACGCTACACCCTACACTCTACACCCTACACCCTACACGCTATACCCGACACCCTACACCCTACATGCTTCACCCTACACGCTACACTCTACACTCTACACCCTACACCCTACACGCTACATGCTACACCCTACACGCTACACTCTACACCCTACACTCTACACGCTACACATTACACGCTACACGCTACACCCTACACGCTACACGCTACACCCTACACGCTACACGTTACACTCTACACCCTACACCCTACACGCTACACCCTACACGCTACACGCTACACCCTACACGCTAAACGCTACAGCTTATACCCTACACTCTACACCGTACACCCTACACGCTACACTCTACACCCTACATGCTACACCCTACACCCTACACCCTACATGCTACACCCTACACTCTACACCCTACACCCTACACACTACACGCTACACCCTACACCCTACACGCTACACTCTACACGCTACACGCTACACTCTACACCCTACACGCAAGACCCTACACCCTACACCCTACAAACTACACGCTACACCCTACACCCTACACCCGACACGCTACACCCTACTCGCTACACTCTACACGCTACACTCTACACCCTACACGCTACACTCTACACCCTACACTCTACACGCTACATGCTAAACTCTACATTCTACACAATACACTCTACACGCTACACTCTACACCCTACACGCTACACTCTACACTCTACACCCTACTCTCTACACGCTACACGCTACACTCTATACCCTACACTCTACACGCTACACCCTACACCCTACACTCTACATGCTACACCCTACACCCTACACCCTACACTCTACATGCTACACGCTACACGATACATGCTACACGCTACACCCTACACGCTACACGCTACACTCTACACACTACACGCTACACCCTACAGCCTACACCCTACACGCTACACGCTACACTCTACACCCTACACGCTACACCCTACACCCTACACGCTACGCTCTACACCCTACACGCTACACCCTACACCCTACACCCTACACGCTACACGCTACACTCTACACCCTACACGCTACACTCTACACCCTACACTCTACACTCTACACCCTACACCCTACACGCTACACGCTACACTCTACACCCTACACGCTACACGCTACACCCTACACCCTACACGCTACAATCTACACCCTACACCCTACACGCTACACGCTACACCCTACACTCTACACCCTACACCCTACACGCTACACACTATACTCTACACCCTACACGCTACACCCTACACGCAACACGCTACACTCTACACCCTACACGCTACACTCTGCACGCTACACGCTACACCCTACACGCTACACTCTACACGCTACACTCTACACCATACACGCTACACCCTACACTCTACACCCTACACCCTACACGCTATACCCGACACCCTACACCCTGCATGCTTCACTGTTATGACCCCAATGGCGAGGGTCTCAGAGGAACGTGGAAGTCTGCAGAATACAAAAATCCAGCTCATAGGGCAGTGGTAACTGGGTTGACCATATATCTACTCCTAACGCAAACACTAGAAGTAGCCGGGGATCATTCCTACGTTGATTCTAGATGACACGCGCCAGCCGGAGAATCTAGCTACCCCTAGTAGAGGAAAACAAAGACCTTTCTTGCCTCCAGAGAAGGGGACCCCAAAGCTGGATAGAAGCCCCCCACAAATAATAACGGTGAGGTAAGAGGAAATGACAAACACAGAAATAAACCAGGTTTAGCACAGAGAGGCCCGCTTACTGATAGCAGAATAAAGAAAGGTAACTTATATGGTCAACAAAAACCCTATCAAAATCCACACTGGAAATTCAAGAACCCCCGAACCGTCTAACGGTCCGGGGGGAGAACACCAGCCCCCTAGAGCTTCCAGCAAAGGTCAGGATATAGATTTGGAACAAGCTGGACAAAAATACAAAACCAAAACAAATAGCAAAAAGCAAAAAGCAGACTTAGCTGATATAACTGGAACCAGGATCAGTAGACAAGAGCACAGCAGACTAGCTCTGATAACTACGTTGCCAGGCATTGAACTGAAGGTCCAGGGAGCTTATATAGCAACACCCCTAACTAACGACCCAGGTGCGGATAAAAGGAATGACAGAAAAACCAGAGTCAAAAAACTAGTAACCACTAGAGGGAGCAAAAAGCAAATTCACAACAGTACCCCCCCCCTTAGTGAGGGGTCACCGAACCCTCACCACGACCACCAGGGCGATCAGGATGAGCGGCATGAAAGGCACGAACTAAATCGGCCGCATGAACATCAGAGGCGACCACCCAGGAATTATCCTCCTGACCATAGCCCTTCCACTTGACCAGGTACTGAAGCCTCCGCCTGGAGAGGCGAGAATCCAAGATCTTCTCCACCACGTACTCCAACTCGCCCTCAACCAACACCGGAGCAGGAGGCTCAGCAGAAGGAACTACAGGCACAATGTACCGCCGCAACAAGGACCTATGAAATACATTGTGAATAGCAAACGACACAGGAAGATCCAGACGAAAAGATACAGGATTAAGGATTTCCAATATCTTGTAAGGCCCAATAAAACGAGGTTTAAATTTGGGAGAGGAGACCTTCATAGGAACAAAGCGGGAAGAAAGCCATACCAAATCCCCAACGCGTAGTCGGGGACCCACACCGCGGCGGCGGTTGGCAAAGCGCTGAGCCCTCTCCTGTGACAACTTCAAGTTGTCCACCACATGATTCCAGATCCGCTGCAACCTATCCACCACAGAATCCACCCCAGGACAGTCAGAAGGCTCCACATGACCCGAAGAAAAGCGAGGATGGAAACCAGAGTTGCAGAAAAAAGGCGAAACCAAGGTGGCGGAACTAGCCCGATTATTAAGGGCAAACTCAGCCAACGGCAAGAATGTCACCCAATCGTCCTGATCAGCAGAGACAAAACACCTCAAATAAGCCTCCAAAGTCTGATTGGTTCGCTCCGTCTGTCCATTAGTCTGAGGATGGAAAGCAGACGAAAACGACAAATCAATGCCCATCCTACTACAAAAGGATCGCCAGAACCTGGAAATGAACTGGGATCCTCTGTCTGACACAATATTCTCAGGGATGCCGTGCAAACGAACCACGTTCTGGAAAAACAGGAACCAGATCGGAAGAGGAAGGCAGCTTAGGCAAAGGAACCAAATAGACCATCTTGGAGAAGCGATCACATATCACCCAGATAACGGACATGCCCTGAGATAGCGGAAGATCAGAAATGAAATCCATGGAGATATGTGTCCAAGGTCTCTTCGGGACAGGCAAGGGCAAGAGCAAACCGCTGGCACGAGAACAGCAAGGCTTAGCTCGAGCACAAGTCCCACAGGACTGCACAAATGACCGCACATCCCTTGACAAGGAAGGCCACCAAAAGGACCTGGCCACCAGATCTCTGGTGCCAAAAATTCCCGGGTGACCTGCCAACACCGAGGAATGAACCTCGGAAATGACTCTGCTGGTCCACTTATCCGGGACAAACAGTCTGTCAGGTGGACAAGACTCAGGCCTATCAGCCTGAAATCTCTGCAACACACGTCGCAGATCCGGAGAAATAGCTGACAAGATAACTCCATCTTTAAGAATACCAACAGGATCAGCGACTCCAGGAGCATCAGGCACAAAGCTCCTAGAAAGAGCATCGGCCTTCACATTCTTTGAACCTGGTAAATACGAGACAACAAAATCAAAGCGGGAGAAAAACAATGACCAGCGGGCCTGTCTCGGATTAAGGCGTTTAGCAGACTCGAGATACATCAGATTTTTGTGATCAGTCAAGACCACCACACGATGCTTAGCACCCTCGAGCCAATGACGCCACTCCTCAAATGCCCATTTCATGGCCAACAACTCCCGATTGCCCACATCATAATTTCGCTCGGCAGGCGAAAACTTCCTAGAGAAAAAGGCACAAGGTTTCATAACAGAGCAACCAGGGCCTCTCTGCGACAAAACGGCCCCTGCTCCAATCTCTGAAGCATCCACCTCAACCTGAAAGGGAAGTGAGACATCGGGCTGGCACAAAACAGGCGCCGAAGTAAACCGGCGTTTCAACTCCTGGAAAGCCTCCACGGCAGCAGGAGCCCAGTTAGCTACATCGGAGCCCTTCTTGGTCATATCCGTCAAAGGTTTCACAATGCTAGAAAAATTAGCGATAAAACGACGGTAGAAGTTAGCAAATCCCAAGAACTTCTGAAGACTCTTAACTGACGAGGGCTGAGTCCAATCAAGAATAGCTCGGACCTTGACTGGGTCCATCTCCACAGCAGAAGGGGAAAAAATGAACCCCAAAAAGGGAACCTTCTGTACACCAAAGAGACACTTTGAGCCCTTGACAAACAAAGAATTTTCACGCAAAATTTTAAAGACCAACCTGACCTGCTCCACATGCGAATCCCAGTTATCAGAAAAAACCAAAATATCATCCAGATAAACAATCAAAAATTTATCCAGATACTTCCGGAAAATGTCATGCATAAAGGACTGAAAAACTGAAGGCGCATTGGAGAGCCCAAAAGGCATCACCAAGTACTCAAAATGACCTTCGGGCGTATTGAATGCGGTTTTCCATTCATCACCTTGCTTAATGCGCACAAGGTTGTACGCACCACGAAGGTCTATCTTGGTGAACCACTTGGCACCTCTAATCCGGGCAAACAAGTCAGACAACAGCGGTAAAGGATACTGAAATTTGACAGTGATCTTATTTAAAAGCCGATAATCAATACAAGGTCTCAAAGATCCGTCCTTTTTTGCCACAAAAAAGAATCCCGCACCAAGAGGGGAAGAAGACGGACGAATATGTCCTTTCTCCAGAGACTCCTTGATATATGAACGCATAGCGGTATGTTCAGGTACCGACAGATTAAACAGTCTTCCCTTAGGAAATTTACTGCCTGGGATCAAATCTATAGCACAGTCACAGTCCCTATGAGGAGCCAGTGCACTGGACTCAGACTCACTGAAGACATCCTGATAATCAGACAAATACTCCGGAACTTCCGAAGGCGTAGAAGAAGCAATAGACACAGGCAGGGAATCCCCATGAATACCACGACAGCCCCAACTTGAGACTGACATAGCCTTCCAGTCCAGGACTGGATTATGGGTCTGTAACCATGGCAGCCCTAAAACAACCAAATCATGCATTTTATGTAAAACCAGGAAACGTATCACCTCGCGGTGTTCAGGAGTCATGCACATGGTAACCTGTGTCCAATACTGCGGTTTATTTGCTGCCAATGGTGTAGCATCAATACCCCTAAGAGGAATAGGATTTTCTAATGGTTCAAGAGTAAAACCACAGTGCTTAGCAAATGACAGATCCATAAGACTCAGGGCAGCACCTGAATCTACAAACGCCATGACAGGATAAGACGACAGTGAGCAAATCAAAGTTACAGACAGAATAAATTTAGGTTGCAAATTACCAACGGTGACAGGACTAACAACCTTAGCTATACGTTTAGAGCATGCTGAGATAACATGTGTAGAATCACCACAGTAGTAGCACAAGCCATTCCGGCGTCTATGAATTTTCCGCTCATTTCTAGTCAGGATTCTATCACATTGCATTAAATCAGGTGTCTGTTCAGACAACACCATGAGGGAATTTGCGGTTTTTCTATCACATTGCACCGAATTAGGTGTCTGTTCAGACAACACCATGAGGGAATTTGCGGTTTTGCGCTCCCGCAACCGCCGGTCAATTTGAATAGCCAGTGCCATAGTATCATTCAGACCTGTGGGAATGGGAAAACCCACCATAACATTCTTAATGGCTTCAGAAAGGCCATTTCTAAAATTAGCGGCCAGTGCACACTCGTTCCAATGTGTCAGCACGGACCATTTCCGAAATTTTTGGCAATACACTTCAGCCTCGTCCTGCCCCTGAGACATAGCCAGCAAGGCCTTTTCTGCCTGAATCTCAAGATTGGGTTCCTCATAAAGTAAACCGAGCGCCAGAAAAAACGCATCAATATCAGCCAATGCCGGATCTCCTGGCGCCAGCGAAAAAGCCCAATCCTGAGGGTCGCCCCGTAAGAACGAAATAACAATTTTTACTTGCTGAGCAGAGTCTCCAGATGAACAGGGTCTCAGGGACAAAAACAATTTACAATTATTCATGAAATTCCTAAACTTAAACCTGTCTCCGGAAAACAGTTCAGGAATCGGTATTTTAGGTTCTGACCTAGGATTTCTGATAACATAGTCTTGTATGCCCTGCACACGAGTAGCCAGCTGGTCCACACTTGTAATCAAGGTCTGGACATTCATGTCTGCAGCAAGCATAGCCACTCTGAGGTAAAGGGGAAGAAGAAAAAAAAAAAAAAAAAAAAAAAATCAGAATCTTCTTTCTTATAATCCCTCTTCTGCAATGCATTAAACATTTAATACTGGCCTGGCAAACTGTTATGACCCCAATGGCGAGGGTCTCAGAGGAACGTGGAAGTCTGCAGAATACAAAAATCCAGCTCATAGGGCAGTGGTAACTGGGTTGACCATATATCTACTCCTAACGCAAACACTAGAAGTAGCCGGGGATCATTCCTACGTTGATTCTAGATGACACGCGCCAGCCGGAGAATCTAGCTACCCCTAGTAGAGGAAAACAAAGACCTTTCTTGCCTCCAGAGAAGGGGACCCCAAAGCTGGATAGAAGCCCCCCACAAATAATAACGGTGAGGTAAGAGGAAATGACAAACACAGAAATAAACCAGGTTTAGCACAGAGAGGCCCGCTTACTGATAGCAGAATAAAGAAAGGTAACTTATATGGTCAACAAAAACCCTATCAAAATCCACACTGGAAATTCAAGAACCCCCGAACCGTCTAACGGTCCGGGGGGAGAACACCAGCCCCCTAGAGCTTCCAGCAAAGGTCAGGATATAGATTTGGAACAAGCTGGACAAAAATACAAAACCAAAACAAATAGCAAAAAGCAAAAAGCAGACTTAGCTGATATAACTGGAACCAGGATCAGTAGACAAGAGCACAGCAGACTAGCTCTGATAACTACGTTGCCAGGCATTGAACTGAAGGTCCAGGGGGCTTATATAGCAACACCCCTAACTAACGACCCAGGTGCGGATAAAAGGAATGACAGAAAAACCAGAGTCAAAAAACTAGTAACCACTAGAGGGAGCAAAAAGCAAATTCACAACACTTCACACTACACGCTACACTCTACACTATACACCCTACACCCTACACGCTACATGCTACACCCTACATGCTACACTCTACACCCTACACCCTACACGCTACACACTACACACTACACGCTACACGCTACACGCTACACCCTACACACTACACGTTACACTCTACACCCTACACTCTGCACTCTACACCCTACACCCTACACGCTACACGCTACAATCTACACCCTACACGCTACACGCTACACCCTACACCCTACACCCTACACGCTACAATCTACACGCTACACCCTATACGCTAGACGCTACACTCTACACTCTACACCCTACACCCTACACGCTACATGCTACAACCTACACGCTACACTCTACACCCTACACTCTACACGCTACACACTACACGCTACACCCTACACGCTACACGCTACACCCTACACGCTACACGTTACACTCTACACCCTACACCCTACACGCTACATGCTACACCCTACACGCTACACGTTACATTCTACACCCTACACGCTACACTCTACACCCTGCACCCTACACGCTACACGCTACACCCTACATGCTACACGCTACACAATACACGCTACACGTTACACTCTACACCCTACACTCTACACCCTACACTCTACACGCTACACTCTACACCCTACACTCTACACTCTACACCCTACACCCTACACGCTACACGCTACACTCTACACCCTACACCCTACACGCTACACGCTACACCCTACACCCTACACGCTACAATCTACACCCTACACCCTACACGCTACACGCTACACCCTACACTCTACACCCTACACCCTACACGCTACACACTATACTCTACACCCTACACGCTACACCCTACACGCAACACGCTACACTCTACACCCTACACGCTACACTCTGCACGCTACACGCTACACCCTACACCCTACACGCTACACTCTACACGCTACACTCTACACCATACACGCTACACCCTACACTCTACACCCTACACCCTACACGCTATACCCGACACCCTGCATGCTTCACACTACACGCTACACTCTACACTATACACCCTACACCCTACACGCTACATGCTACACCCTACATGCTACACTCTACACCCTACACCCTACACGCTACACACTACACGCTACACGCTACACGCTACACCCTACACACTACACGTTACACTCTACACCCTACACTCTGCACTCTACACCCTACACCCTACACGCTACACGCTACAATCTACACCCTACACGCTACACGCTACACCCTACACCCTACACGCTACAATCTACACGCTACACCCTATACGCTAGACGCTACACTCTACACGCTACACGATACACGCTACACCCTACACACTACACCCTACACTCTACACCCTACACCCTACACGCTACACGCTACACCCTACACGCTACACCCTACACTCTACACCCTACACCCTACACGCTACACGCTACACCCTACACGCTACACGTTACACTCTACACCCTACACCCTACACTCTACACCCTACACCCTACTCTCTACACGCTATATTCTACACCCTACACGCTAAACTCTACACCCTACACGCTACACGCTACACTCTACACCCTAGACGCTACACTCTATACCCTACACTCTACATGCTACACCCTACACCCTACACTCTACATGCTACACCCTACACCCTACACCCTACACTCTACATGCTACACGCTACACGCTACATGCTACACGCTACACCCTACACGCTACACGCTACACACTACACGCTACACCCTACACCCTACACCCTACACGCTACACGCTACACTCTACACCCTATACGCTACACCCTACACCCTACACCCTACACGCTACAGGCTAAACTCTACACCCTACACGCTACACCCTACACTCTACACCCTACACGCTACACCCTACACTCTACACCCTACACGCTATACGCTACACTCTACACCCTGCACGCTACACGCTACACCCTACACACTACACTCTACACCCTACACGCTACACCCTACACTCTACACCCTACACCCTACATGCTACACGCTACACTCTACACCCTACACGCTACACCCTACACTCCACACCCTACACCCTACATGCTACACGCTACACCCTACACGCTACACATTACACTCTAAACCCTACACTCTACATCCTACACCCTACACTCTACACCCTACACGCTACACTCTACACTCTACACCCTACACCCTACATGCTACACGCTACACGCTACACTCTACACCCCACACGCTACACGCTACACCCTACAAGCTAAGCACTACAAACTACACGCTACATATTACACTCTACACCCTAGCGTGTAGCGTGTAGGGTGTAGAGTGTAGCGTGTAGCATGTAGCGTGTAGGGTGTAGGGTGTAGAGTGTAGCGTGTAGCGTGTAGGGTGTAGAGTGTAGCGTGTAGGGTGTAGAGTGTAGCATGTAGCGTGTAGGGTGTAGGGTGTAGCGTGTAGAGAGTAGCGTGTAGCGTGTAGGGTGGAGGGTGTAGAGTGTAGGGTGTAGCGTGTAGGGTGTAGAGTGTAGAGTGTAGAGTGTAGCGTGTAGGGTGAAGCATGTAGGGTGTAGGGTGTCGGGTATAGCGTGTAGGGTGTAGGGTGTAGAGTGTAGGGTGTAGGGTGTAGCGTGTAGCGTGCAGAGTGTAGCGTGTAGGGTGTAGAGTGTAGCGTGTTGCGTGTAGGGTGTAGAGTGTAGCGTGTAGCGTGTAGAGTGTAGAGTGTAGCGTGTAGCGTGTAGAGTGTAGCGGGTAGGGTGTAGAGTGTAGCGAGTAGCGTGTAGGGTGTAGGGTGTAGAGTGTCGGGTGTAGCGTGTAGGGTGTAGAGTGTAGCGTGTAGGGTGTAGGGTGTAGCGTGTAGGGTGTAGAGTGTAGCGTGTAGGGTGTAGCGTGTAGAGTGTAGAGTGTAGCGTGTAGGGTGTAGAGTGTAGCGTGTAGGGTGTAGCGTGTAGCGTGTAGCATGTAGAGTGTAGCGTGTAGGGTGTAGAGTGTAGCGTGTAGGGTGTAGCGTGTAGCGTGCAGGGTGTAGAGTGTAGCGTATAGCGTGTAGGGTGTAGAGTGTAGGGTGTAGCATGTAGCGTGTTGCTACACCCTACATGCTACACTCTACACGCTACACGCTACACGCTACACCCTACACGGTACACCCTACACCCTACACCCTACACGCTACAATCTACACGCTACACGCTATACGCTACACGCTAGACGCTACACTCTACACGCTACACGCTACACGCTACACCCTACACGCTACACCCTACACTCTACACCCTACAACCTACACGCTACACGCTACACGCTACACGCTACACCCTACACGCTACACCCTACACTCTACACCCTACACCCTACACGCTACACGCTACACGCTACACCCTACACGCTACACCCTACACTCTACACCCTACACGCTACACCCTACACGCTACACGTTACACTCTACACCCTACACCCTACACTCTACACCCTACACCCTACTCTCTACACTCTACACTCTACACCCTACACGCTACACTCTACACCCTACACCCTACACGCTACACGCTACACGCTACACTCTACACGCTAAACGCTACAGCTTATACCCTACACTCTACACCGTACACCCTACATGCTACACTCTACACCCTGAACGCTACACCCTACACCCTACACCCTACATGCTACACCCTACACTCTACACCCTACACCCTACACGCTACACCCTACGCCCTGCACGCCACACACTACACTCTACACGCTACACCCTACACCCTACACTGTACACCCTACACCCTACACGCTACACGCTACACTCTACACGCTACACCCTACACTCTACACCCTACACCCTACACGCTATACGCTACACTCTACACCTGCACGCTACACGCTACACCCTACACGCTACACTCTACACCCTACACGCTACACCCTACACTCTACACCCTACACCCTACACACTACACGCTACTCGCTACACTCTACACCCTACACGCTACACTCTACACTCTACTCCCTACTCTCTACACGCTACACTCTATACCCTACACTCTACACGCTACGCGCTACACGCTACACACTACACACTACACGCTACACTTTACACTCTACACGCTACACACTACACGCTACACGCTACACTCTACACCCTACACCCTACTCTACATGCTACACGCTACACGGTACATGATACACGCTACACCCTACTCGCTACACGCTACACCCTACACGCTACACGCTACACTCCACACCCTACACCCTTCTCCCTACACTCTACACGCTACACGCTACACCCTACACCCTACACTGTACACCCTACACGCTACACTCTACACTCTGCTCCCTACTCTCTACACGCTACACTCTATACCCTACACTCTACACGCTACGCGCTACACACTACACACTACACGCTACACCCTACACGCTACACTTTACACTCTACACGCTACACTCCACACTCTACACACTACACTCTACACCCTACACCCTACTCTACATGCTACACGCTACACGCTACATGCTACACCCTACACGCTTCACCCTACACCCTACACGCTACACGCTACACGCTACACTCTACACCCTACACTCTACACCCTACACGCTACACGCTACACGCTACACTCTACACGCTAAACGCTACAGCTTATACCCTACACTCTACACCGTACACCCTACACGCTACACTCTACACCCTACACGCTACACCCTACACCCTACACCCTACATGCTACACCCTACACTCTACACCCTACACCCTACACGCTACACTCTACACCCTACACCTTACTCTACATGCTACACGCTACACGGTACATGATACACGCTACACCCTACACGCTACACGCTACACCCTACACGCTACACGCTACACGCTACACTCTACACCCTACACGCTACACCCTACACCCTACTCCCTACACTCTACACGCTACACGCTACACCCTACACCCTACACTGTACACCCTACACTCTGCACGCTACACTCTACACTCTGCTCCCTACTCTCTACACGCTTCACTCTATACCCTACACTCTACACGCTACGCGCTACACGCTACACACTACACGCTACACCCTACACGCTACACTTTACACTCTACACGCTACACTCTACACTCTACACACTACACTCTACACCCTACACCCTACACCCTACTCTACATGCTACACGCTACACGCTACATGCTACACCCTACACGCTACACCCTACACCCTACACGCTACACTCCACACTCTACACTCTACACCCTACATGCTACACGCTACACGCTACACGCTACACTCTACACGCTAAACGCTACAGCTTATACCATACTCTCTACACCGTACACCCTACACGCTACACTCTACACGCTACACCCTACACCCTACATGCTACACCCTACACTCTACACCCTACACCCTACACGCTACACGCTACACCCTATGCCCTGCACGCCACACACTACACTCTACACGCTACACCCTACACGCTACACTCTACACGCTACACGCTACACGCTACACTCTACACCCTACACGCTACACTCTACACCCTACACACTACACTCTACACGCTACACGGTACACGCTACACGCTACGCCCTACACCCTACACGCTACATGTTACACTCTACACCCTACACGCTACACTCTACACCCTACACGCTACACCCTACACCCTACACGCTACACACTACACGCTACACTCTACACCCTACACGCTGCACTCTATACGCTACACGGTAAACGCTACACGCTACACCCTACACCCTACACGCTACACTCTACACGCTACATGCTACACCCTACACTCTACACCCTACACGCTATACGCTACACTCTACACCCTGCACGCTACACGCTACACGCTACACCCTACACGCTACACTCTACACCCTACACGCTACACTCTACACCCTACACGCAACACGCTACACTCTACACCCTACACGCTACACTCTGCACACTACACGCTACACCCTACACGCTATACTCTGCACGCTACACGCTACACTCTACACCCTACACGCTACACTCTACACCCTGCACCCTACACGCTACACGCTACATCCTACATGCTACACGCTACACAATACACGCTACACGTTACACTCTACAACCTACACTCTACACCCTACACTCTACACGCTACACTCTACACCCTACACTCTACACTCTACACCCTACACCCTACACGCTACACGCTACACTCTACACCCTACACCCTACACGCTACACGCTACACCCTACACCCTACACGCTACAATCTACACCCTACACCCTACACGCTACACGCTACACCCTACACTCTACACCCTACACCCTACACGCTACACACTATACTCTACACCCTACACGCTACACCCTACACGCAACACGCTACACTCTACACCCTACACGCTACACTCTGCACGCTACACGCTACACCCTACACGCTACACTCTACACGCTACACTCTACACCATACACGCTACACCCTACACTCTACACCCTACACCCTACACGCTATACCCGACACCCTACACCCTGCATGCTTCACCCTACACGCTACAATCTACACCCTACACCCTACACGCTACATGCTACACCCTACACGCTACACTCTACACCCTACACCCTACACGCTACACACTACACGCTACACGCTACACCCTACACACTACACGTTACACTCTACACCCTACACTCTGCACTCTACACCCTACACCCTACACGCTACACGCTACAATCTACACCCTACACGCTACACGCTACACCCTACACCCTACACCCTACACGCTACAATCTACACGCTACACGCTACACCCTATACGCTAGACGCAACACTCTACACGCTACACGATACACGCTACACCCTACACACTACACCCTACACTCTACACCCTACACCCTACACGCTACACGCTACACGCTACACCCTACACGCTACACCCTACACTCTACACCCTACACCCTACACGCTACACGCTACACCCTACACGCTACACGTTACACTCTACACCCTACACCCTACACTCTACACCCTACACCCTACTCTCTACACGCTATATTCTACACCCTACACGCTACACTCTACACCCTACACGCTACACGCTACACTCTACACCCTAGACGCTACACTCTATACCCTACACTCTACACGCTACACCCTACACCCTACACTCTACATGCTACACCCTACACCCTACACCCTACACTCTACATGCTACACGCTACACGCTACATGCTACACGCTACACCCTGCACGCTACACGCTACACACTACACGCTACACCCTACACCCTACACCCTACACGCTACACACTACACTCTACACCCTACACGCTACACCCTACACCCTACACCCTACACTCTACACGATACACTCTACACCCTACACGCTACACCCTACACTCTACACCCTACACGCTACACCCTACACTCTACACCCTACACGCTATACGCTACACTCTACACCCTGCACGCTACACGCTACACCCTACACGCTACTCTCTACACCCTACACGCTACACCCTACACTCTACACCCTACACCCTACACGCTACACGCTACACTCTACACCCTACACGCTACACCCTACACTCCACACCCTACACCCTACATGCTACACGCTACACCCTACACGCTACACATTACACTCTAAACCCTACACTCTACATCCTACACCCTACACTCTACACCCTACACGCTACACTCTACACTCTACACCCTACACCCTACATGCTACACGCTACACGCTACACTCTACACCCTACATGCTACACGCTACACCCTACAAGCTAAACGCTACAAACTACACGCTACATATTACACTCTACACCCTAGCGTGTAGCGTGTAGGGTGTAGAGTGTAGCGTGTAGCATGTAGCGTGTAGGGTGTATGGTGTAGAGTGTAGCATGTAGCGTGTAGGGTGTAGAGTGTAGCGTGTAGGGTGTAGAGTGTAGCATGTAGCGTGTAGGGTGTAGGGTGTAGAGTGTAGAGTGTAGCATGTAGCGTGTAGATTGTAGGGTGTACCGTGTAGGGTGTAGAGTGTAGCATGTAGGGTGTAGGGTGTAGAGTGAAGGGTGTAGCGTGTAGAGTGTAGCGTGTAGCGTGTACGGTGTAGGGTGTAGAGTGTAGGGTGTAGCGTGTAGCGTGTAGCTTGTAGGGTGTAGAGTGTAGCGTGTAGCGTGTAGGCTGTAGCGTGTAGGGTGTAGCATGTATCGTGTAGGGTGTAGAGTGTAGCATGTAGCGTGTAGAGTGTAGGGTGTAGCGTGTAGCGTGTGTAGGGTGTAGGGTGTAGAGTGTAGCGTGTAGCGTGTAGGGTGTAGAGTGTAGGGTGTAGGGTGTAGAGTGTAGCGTGTAGGGTGTAGCGTGTAGGATTTAGGGTGTAGGGTGTAGAGTGTAGCGTGTTGCGTGTAGGGTGTAGAGTGTAGCGTGTAGGGTGTAGCGTGTAGAGTGTAGCGTGTAGCGTGTAGGGTGGAGAGTGTAGAGTGTAGGGTGTAGCGTGTAGGGTGTAGAGTGTAGCGTGTAGGGTGTAGAGTGTAGCGTGTAGCGTGCAGGGTGTAGAGTGTAGCGTATAGCGTGTAGGGTGTAGGATGTAGAGTGTAGCGTGTAGGGTGTAGAGTGTAGCGTGTAGAGTGTAGCATGTAGCGTGTAGATTGTAGGGTGTACCGTGTAGGGTGTAGAGTGTAGCATGTAGGGTGTAGGGTGTAGAGTGAAGGGTGTAGCGTGTAGAGTGTAGCGTGTAGCGTGTACGGTGTAGGGTGTAGAGTGTAGGGTGTAGCGTGTAGCGTGTAGCTTGTAGGGTGTAGAGTGTAGCGTGTAGCGTGTAGGCTGTAGCGTGTAGGGTGTAGCATGTAACGTGTAGGGTGTAGAGTGTAGCATGTAGCGTGTAGAGTGTAGGGTGTAGCGTGTAGCGTGTGTAGGGTGTAGGGTGTAGAGTGTAGCGTGTAGCGTGTAGGGTGTAGAGTGTAGGGTGTAGGGTGTAGAGTGTAGCGTGTAGGGTGTAGCGTGTAGGATTTAGGGTGTAGGGTGTAGAGTGTAGCGTGTTGCGTGTAGGGTGTAGAGTGTAGCGTGTAGGGTGTAGCGTGTAGAGTGTAGCGTGTAGCGTGTAGGGTGGAGAGTGTAGAGTGTAGGGTGTAGCGTGTAGGGTGTAGAGTGTAGCGTGTAGGGTGTAGAGTGTAGCGTGTAGCGTGCAGGGTGTAGAGTGTAGCGTATAGCGTGTAGGGTGTAGGATGTAGAGTGTAGCGTGTAGGGTGTAGAGTGTAGCGTGTAGAGTGTAGCATGTAGCGTGTAGGGTGTAGAGTGTAGAGTGTAGCGTGTAGGGTGAAGCATGTAGGGTGTAGGGTGTCGGGTATAGCGTGTAGGGTGTAGGGTGTAGAGTGTAGGGTGTAGCGTGTATGGTGTAGAGTGTATCGTGTAGCGTGTAGAGTGTAGCGTGTAGGGTGTAGGGTGTAGCGTGTAGCGTGCAGAGTGTAGCGTGTAGGGTGTAGAGTGTAGCGTGTTGCGTGTAGGGTGTAGAGTGTAGCGTGTAGCGTGTAGTGTAGAGTGTAGCGTGTAGCGTGTAGAGTGTAGCGGGTAGGGTGTAGAGTGTAGCGAGTAGCGTGTAGGGTGTAGGGTGTAGAGTGTAGGGTGTAGCGTGTAGGGTGTAGAGTGTAGCGTGTAGGGTGTAGGGTGTAGGGTGTAGCGTGTAGCATGTAGCATGTAGCGTGTAGCGTGTAGCATGTAGAGTGTAGCGTGTAGGGTGTAGAGTGTAGCGTGTAGGGTGTAGCGTGTAGCGTGTAGCGTGCAGGGTGTAGAGTGTAGCGTATAGCGTGTAGGGTGTAGAGTGTAGGGTGTAGCATGTAGCGTGTAGAGTGCAGCGTGTAGGGTGTAGGGTGTACAGTGTAGGGTGTAGCGTGTAGCATGTAGGGTGTAGGTTGTAGCGTGTAGCGTGTACCGTGTAGCGTATAGAGTGCAGCGTGTAGGGTGTAGAGTGTAGCGTGTAGTGTGTAGCGTGTAGGGTGTAGGGTGTAGCGTGTAGGGTGTAGAGTGTAGCGTGTAGGGTGTAGAGTGTAACATGTAGCGTGTAGGGTGTAGGGCGTAGCGTGTAGCGTGTACCGTGTAGCGTGTAGAGTGTAGTGTGTAGAGTGTAGAGTGTAGCGTGTAGGGTGTAGAGTGTAGCGTGTAGCGTGTAGCGTGTAGAGTGTAGCGTGTAGGGTGTAGCGTGTAGAGTGTAGTGTGTGGCGTGCAGGGCGTAGGGTGTAGCGTGTAGGGTGTAGGGTGTAGAGTGTAGGGTGTAGCATGTAGGGTGTAGGGTGTAGGGTGTAGCGTGTAGGGTGTAGAGTGTAGCGTGTAGGGTGTAGAGTGTAGGGTGTAGGGTGTAGGGTGTAGCGTGTAGGGTGTAGCATGTAGCGTGTAGCGTGTAGCATGTAGAGTAGGGTGTAGGGTATAGGGTGTAGAGTGTAGTGTGTAGAGTGTAGAGTGTAGCGTGTAGAGTGTAAAGTGTAGCGTGTAGGGTGTAGCGTGTAGTGTGTAGCGTGTAGCGCTTAGCGTGTAGAGTGTAGGGTATAGAGTGTAGCGTGTAGAGAGTAGGGAGCAGAGTGTAGAGTGTAGCGTGCAGGGTGTAGGGTGTACAGTGTAGGGTGTAGGGTGTAGCGTGTAGCGTGTAGAGTGTAGGGAGTAGGGTGTAGGGTGTAGCGTGTAGGGTGTAGAGTGTAGCGTGTAGCGTGTAGCGTGTAGGGTGTAGCGTGTAGCGTGTAGGGTGTAGCGTGTATCATGTACCGTGTAGCGTGTAGCATGTAGAGTAGGGTGTAGAGTGTAGCATGTAGGGTGTAGGGTGTAGAGTGTAGGGTGTAGCATGTAGGGTGTAGGGTGTAGGGTGTAGCGTGCAGGGTGTAGAGTAGCGTGTAGGGTGTACGGTGTAGAGTGTAGGGTATAAGCTGTAGCGTTTAGCGTGTAGAGTGTAGCGTGTAGCGTGTAGCGTGTAGGGTGTAGAGTGTAGGGTGTAGAGTGTAGCGTGTAGCGTGTAGGGTGTAGGGTGAAGCGTGTAGGGTGTAGCATGTAGCGTGTAGCGTGTAGCATGTAGAGTAGGGTGTAGGGTGTAGGGTGTAGAGTGTAGTGTGTAGAGTGTGGAGTGTAGCGTGTAGAGTGTAAAGTGTAGCGTGTAGGGTGTAGCGTGTAGTGTGTAGCGTGTAGCGCGTAGCGTGTAGAGTGTAGGGTATAGAGTGTAGCGTGTAGAGGGTAGGGAGCAGAGTGTAGAGTGTAGCATGTAGGGTGTAGGGTGTACAGTGTAGGGTGTAGGGTGTAACGTGTAGCGAGTAGGGTGTAGGGTGTAGCGTGTAGGGTGTGGAGTGTAGCGTGTAGCGTGTAGGGTGTAGCGTGTAGCGTGTAGGGTGTAGCGTGTATCATGTACCGTGTAGCGTGTAGCATGTAGAGTAGGGTGTAGGGTGTAGAGTGTAGCGTGTAGCGTGTAGTGTGTAGCGTGTAGAGTGTAAAGTGTAGCGTGTAGTGTGTAGTTTGTAGCGTGTAGCGTGTAGCGCGTAGCGTGTAGAGTGTAGGGTATAGAGTGTAGCGTGTAGAGAGTAGGGAGTAGAGTGTAGAGTGTAGCGTGTAGGGTGTAGAGTGTAGCGAGTAGCGTGTAGTGTGTAGGGTGTAGGGTGTAGAGTGTAGGGTGTAGCGTGTAGGGTGTAGAGTGTAGCGTGTAGGGTGTAGCGTGTAGCGTGCAGGGTGTAGAGTGTAGCGTATAGCGTGTAGGGTGCAGGGTGTAGAGTGTAGGGTGTAGCGTGTAGAGTGTAGCGTGTAGCGTGTAGGGTGTAGGGTGTACAGTGTAGGGTGTAGCGTGTAGAGTTTAGTGTGTGGCGTGCAGGGCATAGGGTGTAGCGTGTAGGGTGTAGGGTGTAGAGTGTAGGGTGTAGCATGTAGGGTGTAGGGTGTAGGGTGTAGCGTGTAGGGTGTAGAGTGTAGCATGGAGGGTGTACGGTGTAGAGTGTAGGGTATAAGCTGTAGCGTTTAGCGTGTAGAGTGTAGCGTGTAGCGTGTAGCGTGTAGGGTGTAGGGTGTAGAGTGTAGAGTGTAGCGTGTAGGGTGTAGAGTGTAGCGTGTAGAGAGTAGGGTGTAGGGTGCAGAGTGTAGGGTGTAGGGTGTAGAGTGTAACGTGTAGCGTGTAGGGTGTAGCGTGTAGGGTGTATAGTGTAGGGTGTAGCGTGTAGGGTGTATCGTGTAGCGTGTAGCGTGTAGGGTGTAGGGTGTAGAGTGTAGGGTGTAGCGTGTAGGGTGTAGCGTGTAGCGTGTAGCGTGTAGGGTGTAGGGTGTAGAGTGTAGGATGTAGCGTGTAGGGTGTAGCGTGTATCGTGTAGCGTGTAGAGTGTAGCGTCTAGCGTGTAGCGTATAGTGTGTAGCGTGTAGATTGTAGCGTGTAGGGTGTAGGGTGTAGGGTGTAGCGTGTAGCGTGTAGGGTGTAGGGTGTAGCGTGTAGCGTGTAGCGTGTAGAGTGTAGCATGTAGGGTGTAGCAAGTAGCGTGTTCCGTGTAGGGTGTAGCGTGTAGCGTGTAGCGTGTAGAGTGTAGCATGTAGGGTGTAGCAAGTAGCGTGTATTGTGTAGGGTGTAGAGTGTAGCGTGTAGCGTGTAGGGTGTCACTTTTTCCTCTGATGAAGACGCTTGAGTAGCGTCGATACGCGTGGGGTTCAGGGCTTCCTTTGTTTTTTTCCCGAGGGACAGGACTTGGGTAACTTATCTTTACAACTGCTATGGAATTACACCTATTTACTTCATGCATGGCCTGGCATTTTTCCAAGCCTTAAGACAATGGATCCTGATTCTTTGTATTTCACCAAAATTAGTTTTTATTGGATATATAACAAAAATGAACAGAAGAAAAAATAAACAATGACATAAACAATGTCTAAATGATTATAATGAAAATGTCCAAAACAGGTACAATTGTACACCTTGAAAAAGAAGAATCGTCAGATAGCTCCTTGACTGCATCTAAAGAATATATACAACAGTACAAACAATCTGCATAATTGTAATGGATACATGTCTACAATAAGTATAAATATTCATTTAATAAAAGAAAACATCAAGTTTTTCCTTCAACTGTAGCCATTTACCCCATCTGGTCCGAAAGCAGTCCTCAGAGAGAAGGTTTGTATAGTAAATTTTTTCGTATACAAAATGTTTGTCAATCAACAATATTAAATGTTTCACATTAGGGGGACGAACACTGTTCCACTCCTTGGCAATCAAATAGCTTGCAGACATTAAAATATGACTGGTTAAAAATTTGTCCGATTTGAGGTGGTTTAGATTAATGAGTAGTAGAGCTATATCAGGACGTGGAGAGATGGTTTTTTTAATCAAAAAAGAAATAATCACAAAAACTTCAGACCAAAAATTTGCAAGAAGGGGACAGGACCAGAAAGTATGTAATAGATTTGCTGACTGTCCACATTTCCTCCAACACATTCCATCATGGTCTTTAACAAAATGTTTCAGTCTATTAGGAGTCAAATAATATCTCTGGGTCAATTTGTAATGAGTTTCAAGAGTATTTGAGCATCTGGATGCCTTCGTCGCTAATTTAAAGGACTGTGACCATTGAAGTGATGAAATTTTTACATTTAAACTTTGTTCCCATTTTTCAAAAGGACCTGAACTACTAAAAGTATATTTGTCAGTTAGGATATTGTAAAAGGCACTCAAACAACTCTTAGTTTTTGGAGGTGGATTTGTAAGGAAGTTAATAGCAGTTTGATTGAAAAAAATTTTTTTGGGTATGCCTATCTGTTTTTTATATTCCTCTTTAAGAAAATAATAATCCATAAATTCACTACTATCAATTTTGAATTTGTCTTTTAGTATATGGAAGGGAATAAAAAGATTATTTTCTACCAAGTCATAAATGGATTTAATCCCCTGTCTCAACCAAAGCTCATAGCGGAGTCTAAGTGAGGGCCTAATTGGAAGTAAAAATGAGATGGGAAGTGGTTTAATAGAATAAGGAAGTTTATTAGATTTTTGGGAATGAAAGTATAGCCAGCTTTCAACCGATGCCCTGATGATGGGATTATGGACATCTTTGATCTTTTGTTGTTTTATGAAAAAATTATATAGATATAGAAGAGGTTCCTGATTGGGCATGGAAGCCAATTCCATTTTTGGCCATTCCAGGCCATCAGTATTTTTGAACCATGACTTAGTTTGGTCAAGTATAACGGAATGGTAATATGCATTTATGTCAGGTAAAGCTATTCCACCACTTTCCCTAGAGCGAATCAAAATTTGTTTTTTTATTCTGGTTTTCCCCCCAGACCATATATATTTATTCATTTGGTTCGTTAATTTTTGTAAAGTAGATTTGGGAAGTGGTAGGGGGACATTTCTAAAGAAATATAAAATTTTAGGAAGGACAAACATTTTATATAAGGTGACTTTCCCGAGCCACGAGGAAGGGGATTTTGAAATGGTTTTAATAACTTTCTCCACCTCACTATGGACATGTTCAGCATTGATCCTGTATAATTTATTTATATTGTCAGTCAACAAAATACCAAGATATGGGGTCTGAGTGCGGTCCCAGATGAAAGGATAGGAACCGCGCAGAAGTCGCCT
Source organism: Ranitomeya variabilis (assembly GCF_051348905.1). NCBI lineage: Eukaryota > Metazoa > Chordata > Amphibia > Anura > Dendrobatidae > Ranitomeya > Ranitomeya variabilis. The sequence goes on along the minus strand of NW_027507935.1, from coordinate 698,104 downwards.
CATCTGAAGTGACAGGTAGAGAGACAACACTATAGTTTTTGAATAATTCAATTTATAAAAGGACACTTTACCAAAATCATTAATGATTTCCCAGACACGCTTGATTGAATTAACTGGATCCGACAATGTAAGGATAATGTCGTCTGCGTATAGTCCGATTTTGTGATCGGTGTTATCTGAACGTATACCTCTAACTTCTTCAGAATTCCTGATGTATTGTGCTAATGGTTCCAGACTAAGGATAAAGATCAGAGGGGAAAGTGGGCACCCCTGTCTGGTTCCATTGGAAATTGGAAACTGGTCTGATAACGTATTATTGACCAATACAGCAGCTGACGGAGCAGAATATAGTGTTTGGATGCTTTTGACTAAACCTGGACCAAAATTAAATTTTTTTAGTACCGCAAATGCAAACTTCCAGCTTAGACGGTCAAACGCCTTTTCTGCATCTAAAGTCATGAACACGCTGGGAGTCTGCCTGCGATTACAGAGAGAAAGAAGATTTAACACCCGCCTAGTGCTATCGTAAGTCTGTCTCTGTTTCACAAAACCTACTTGGTCAGGGTGAATGATGTCTGGGATAATGTGTTGTAACCTATTTGCTATAATTTTGGCGTATGCTTTGATATCAGTATTTAACAATGATATTGGTCTAAAATTTTCGACTTTGGTTGCATCCTTGTCAGCTTTGGGAATAACCACTATTGTGGCTCTGAGCATCTCCCTGCTACATGTTCCCTTCACTCTAATAAAGTTGAGTGTTTGGGTTAGATGGGGAATAAGCAATTGTTTAAATTGTTTGTAGTATTCACCAGTAAAACCGTCTGGGCCCGGCGCCTTATTGAGTTTAAGAGCATTAATAACGTTTGTGACCTCTTTCTCGCTAAAGGGCATATCTAGTATTTCCCTCTGATCTAACGTGAGGCTTCCAAGTTTCATTTTCTCCAAAAAAGAATCAATTTGGTCTTGGGAGGGAGGTGAGACACTCTTACTGTCTTTCAAATTGTATAAATTAAAGTAATAATCCCTGAAGGCTCCTGCAATATCCTTTGGTTTTAGGACATCACCCGTAGCCAAAGAGATTCTGTCCACCACTTTTTTCATCTTGATAGGTTTAAATTTATTGGCCATCAATCTGGTTGGCCTATTATTATCTGAATAGTACCCAGCCCCAAAAAAAGAAGCTTTTTTCTCATATTGGGCGATTAATAGGTTCCTAAGCTCTAACCTACAGGTGTGTAACTCTTTATGTCTATCGAAACTTGTATCATTATGGGCGGCAGCCTCTAGAGCTTTTATTTTGTCTAACAATTCTTTCTGTTTAGATTCTCTAATTTTTTTCTGTTTAGCTCCAAGCTGAATCAAGATTCCCCTAATTACACACTTGTGAGCCTGCCATAATGTTTCCGGATTAATATCTTGTGTAGAATTTTCAACAAAGTAATGGGAGATGGCTTTTTCTATTAATTTGGAATTATCCTGTGTGACAGTTATGAATTTATTGTATTTCCAATTATATGACTTATTTTCTCTATCTGTGTTTTTGAGTTTTAGAAGGATGGGTGCGTGATCTGACCAAGTAATTGGGCCCGTAACAAATTCTTCATATAGATCTAAAACTGAAAGACTTGTAAAAATATGGTCAATCCTAGTGAAAGACCTGTTGTGCGGGCAGTATCTCGTGAATTCTTTTGAATTAGTATTCAACACTCTACAGCTGTCTTGTAGTCCAGATTGTCTTAGCCAGTTAGATAAATTTTGTTGTTTATAATAGGTCAGCGGGTGGGAGCAATCTAAGTGGGGATCAACAATATGATTAAAATCTCCGCCCCATACAACATGGCCCTCACTGAAGTCCTCCAGTTTTTTTTTGAATCTATTAAGAAAACGAATTTGACTTGAATTGGGGGCATGTATGTTAGCTATAGTGAAATTAACATCTCCCAGTTTCCCCTTAATACTAATTTGTCTACCCTCCTCGTCCTTCATTGTATCTATTATTTTAAAAGGTAGATCCTTGTGGATGGCTATTGCGACTCCCGCTTTTTTCTTCTTACTGTTTGAAAAGATTATTTGCGGAAAATATTTATTACGGAGTCTATGATTATCGGATTCTAATAAATGAGTTTCCTGAAGCAGTACTATATCAGCTTTAAGGGACCGCATATCTTTCCAAAGAGTAAATCTTTTGTAGGGGTTGTTTAGGCCATTCACGTTATAGGAGACAATATTTAGAGACATAGTAGTGGAGTTTGTGAGTTATGTAATGACAGTTATAGTTACATTTAGAGTTGCCCACAGGGGAGATCAATGAGACCAGCATATCTTGTAAAAACAAAGGATGCAACCTGCATAGGGCCCGTATCCCCATCATGATGGTGATGATGAAACCTTCCAGACCAGATGAAAGCAAAGGCAAATGACGACTCTTGTTCAGTAGAAGCGCACATAAACCTGTATATAGACATAAAACAAAAACAACATATTTGTTAACAGCAAGAAAGTGGGTTAGCAACCCAACAGTAAATGCACACCGAGGTGTGTGAGTGAATGAGTAAATATTCATTCAAAGTTCAGGGGGTAAAATTAAGGGCCAAGTGAGTGGGGCCAGCCTAACACAGTTCAAAAACTTTATCTGTTTTTCTTCGTGATCCACGAGGGCTTGACATGTCCTGGAAGATGATCAGAAACTCCGCTGTCTTTGCGTCCAGAACTTGATCTCTCCATGGGTGGCAGGCCTAGATCATGAATAAATTTGTCAGAGTTATTTAAGTCAGTTAGCGCAAAAATGACATCTTCCTTAATCACGATCAATTTGGTTGGAAAACCCCATTTATACAGTATCTTGTTATTCCTAAGATGGTCCGTGACAGGAATATATTCTCTCCGTTTTTGTAATGTGGCTCTTGAAAAGTCTGCGAAAATTTTAATCTTGTTGTAGGGGGTCGGTAAATTTGGCAGTTGCTTGCTTTTCCTGAGAATTTCCTCTTTAATTTGAAAATAGTGGAAACAGGCTATGACGTCCCTGGGAGCTGTAGTTGGTGCGTATTTGGATTTAGGTAGTCTGTGAATGCGCTCCAGTGTTAGATCACCCCTAGAAGCTTTAGGAAGAACTGAGTGAAGCATTTTTTGGGTGTATTCTGTAAGATCACGATCTTTGATTGACTCAGGTATCCCTCTAAATTTTAAGTTACTACGCCTGCTTCTATCTTCTTGTTCAATCTGTTTTGATTTTATTTGGGCCACCTCGTTTTCCAGGTTATAATGTGCGTCTATCAATTTATTATGGGACTCCACCAATTCTCCCATTTTCCGTTCAAGGTGGTCCACACGCTGTCCAAGACCATCTATATCTTTGCGGAGGGATAGATTATGAGATTCTAATTGTGACTGGAAAGATTGAGCCAAAAGAAAAATAATGTTCTTAATAAAGATTTCTGAGGCATTTTTGGTGGAAGCATCCACCTCAGATAGAGCTTGTAAAAGGGTATCAGTCAGTCCTGGGTTGCTTAGATCCTTAGGAGCAGATATATTAACTGACTCTTTATTTTGTGGGCCCCTTTGTGCTGCAGTAATGGTGATATTCTCTCTGGTGAAGGGAGTATCATGGGTGATAACCGGCACCGTAATAGGGCTGTTATTATTATCATATGCGGCATTATATTTATCACAAGCAGCCTCCCCTAATAATGGTGGGGTAAAAGGAGCGTCCGAAATTAATGACATATCAGGGCATGATGTAGCCCCCTTAATCGGCGTTAAAGCCCTCTTAACCGGCGTTGTACATTGGCTGGAAGTGGCTAATTTAGTCAGCGAGCGCTTAACAGTCTTACCGGCGTTGTGAATCTGAGAGCGCTCGCTCTCCTTCTCAAGATGGCGGCTATCGCGAGAGGAGGAGCGAGAACGGGAGCTCCGTGCAGGGCTTTCTCTCACCGGCTCTCCCCGCTTCTTATTACTCACTGTTGCCGCTGATTTCTTCTGCGAGGATCGCTGGTTGGTCCTCGCTTTAAAGGCAGCATGTTTCTGCCTTTGCGGTGTCACTTTGTAAAGCGGGCGCCCGCGGCTATTTCGGGACTTGCCTGCACTTCCTGGATTCGCGTCTTCAGTGTGCGGCGAGCTGCCGCCGCCATCTTGATTTTTCATACTTGTGCTGCAGCGGTCACTGTGAGTGCTTTTCCTCCGCGGTTATTGCGGACAGCCACACCGGGATGGTACCGTTATGTGCAGCAGCTACTCCGGTGTCGGAGGCTGCAACTTTTAGTGGAATCACAGCGGTATGCTTTATAGTATCGCTTGGTTAGGTGGCCCCAGATCGGAGCTCACAGCAAGGACGTCCTCACAGTCTCAGCGCTGGCCACGCCCCCCTGATTCTTTGTATTTCCACAAGGCGTCTGTATGCATACATTTATCCAAATAACTAGGATTTTGTAGTACTGCAGCATATCTATTTCCCTGATTACCTTTCTATAGGGGTCTGCTTTCATTTGCTTACCAACTGTGCGCACGCATGCTGTGTTGAACAAAATAGGATCCATGATGTATTTCTTCCAGATACTAGGCTGGAGTATATGTTTCCTGTCATAGTACTCAGGGGGTCACAGTTGGCAGTAAACAATAGGCTTCTTATATGTAGATTTGACTAAGGCTACGTTCACATTCGCGGCTAGCGCCGCAGCGTCGGGCACCGCAGCGGCGCCGCATGCATCATGCGCCCCTATATTTAACATGGGGGCGCATGGACATGCGGTGCACTTGCTTTTTGCGCCGCATGCGTCCCTGCGGCGCCCGCGTCGGGGCGCAGAGGACGCAGCAAGTTGCATTTTTGCTGCGTCCAAAATCAATGGAAAAAAGGACGCATGCGGCGCAAAAAGCAGCGTTGTGCATGTGTTCACATTTGCGCTGTGCGTTGCGGCGGCGACGCTGCGGCGCACACCGCAAATGTGAACGTAGCCTAAGATTGGTGTACCCGCATACCTAGCAATTTTTTCTCTCTGGTTATTTCTCCTGTCTTACATATGCTGTAAAGTATTAGCTTCCTTCATTCCCTCGGGTAAAATTACTTATGGCCTATTCAGCCATACTAGTGTTTTAAATGTTTTTAAATGTATGTTTTGCCTGGTTCTGTTTGTGGATTACTATTTTTGTACAATAAAATTGACTATTTCACGATGATCCCATTGGTTTGCATATCCTTTTCTTTTTGTGTTTAGTGTGTAGTGTGTAGCTTAACCCTCCACGCTACACGCTACACGCTACACTCTACACCCTACACGCTACACCCTACACTCTACACCGTACACTCTACACGCTACACGCTACACTCTACACCCTACACCCTACACGCTACACGCTACACTCTACACCCTACACGCTACACTCTACACGCTACACGCTACACTCTACACCCTACACGCTACACCCTACACTCTACACGCTAAACGCTACACTCTACACGCTACACGCTACATGCTACACTCTACACTCTACACCCTACACTCTACACGCTACACGCTACACTCTACACTCTACACGCTACACTCTACACCCTACACGCAACACGCTACAATCTATACCCTACACGCTACACTCTGCACGCTACACGCTACACCCTACACGCTATACTCTGCACGCTACACGCTACACTCTACACCATACACGCTACACCCTACACTCTACACCCTACACCCTACACGCTATACCCGACACCCTACACCCTACATGCTTCACACTAAACGCTACACTCTACACTCTACACCCTACACCCTACACGCTACATGCTACACCCTACACACTACACTCTACACCCTACACTCTACACGCTACACACTACACGCTACACGCTACACCCTACACGCTACACGCTACACCCTACACGCTACACGTTACACTCTACACCCTACACCCTACACGCTACACGCTACACCCTACACGCTACACGTTACACTCTACACCCTACACGCTACACTCTACACCCTGCACCCTACACGCTACAATCTACACCCTACACCCTACACGCTACACGCTACACGCCACACTCTACACCCTACACGCTACACCCTACACTCTACACCGTACACTCTACACGCTACACGCTACACTCTACACCCCACACCCTACACGCTACGCGCTACACTCTACACCCTACACGCTACACTCTACACTCTACATGCTACACGCTACACTCTACACTCTACACGCTACACGCTACACCCTACACCCTACACGCTACACGCTACACTCTACAACCTACACGCTACACGCTACACTCTACACGCAACACGCTACACTCTACACCCTACACTCTGCACGCTACACGCTACACTCTACACCCTACACTCTACACGCTACACGCTACACTGTACACCCTACATGCAACACGCTACACTCTACACCCTACACGCTACACTCTACACGCTACACGCTACATGCTACACTCTACACTCTACACCATACACCCTACACGCTACACACTATACTCTACACCCTACACGCTACACTCTACACGCTACACGCTACACTCTACACGCTACACTCTACACCCTACACGCAACACGCTACACTCTACACCCTACACCCTACACGCTACACACTACACGCTACACGCTACACCCTACACGCTACACGCTACACCCTACACGCTACACGTTACACTCTACACCCTACACCCTACACACTACACCCTACACGCTACACGTTACACTCTACACCCTACACGCTACACTCTACACCCTGCTCCCTACACGCTACACGCTACACCCTACACGCTACACGCTACACCCCACACACTACACGTTACACTCTACACCCTACACTCTACACCCTACACTCTACACGCTACACTCTACACCCTACACTCTGCACTCTACACCCTACACCCTACACGCTACACTCTACATCCTACACCCTACACGCTACACACTACACGCTACACGCTACACCCTACACGCTACACGCTACACCCTACACGCTACACGTTACACTCTACACCCTGCACCCTACACGCTACACGCTACACCCTACACGCTACACGCTACACCCTACACACTACACGTTACACTCTACACCCTACACTCTACACCCTACACTCTACACGCTACACTCTACACCCTACACTCTGCACTCTACACCCTACACCCTACACACTACACGCTACACTCTACACCCTACACGCTACACGCTACACCCTACACCCTACACCCTACACGCTACAATCTACACGCTACACGCTACACCCTATACGCTAGACGCTAAACTCTACATGCTACACGATACACGCTACACCCTACACGCTACACCCTACACTCTACACCCTACCCTACACCCTAAACCCTACACGCTACACCCTACATGCTACACTCTACACCCTACACCCTACACTCTACACCCTACACGCTACACGCTACACTCTACACCCTACACCCTACACACGCTACACGCTACACGCTACACTCTACACCCTACATGCTACACTCTACACCCTACACGCTACACCCTACACTCTACACGCTACATGCTACACTCTACACCCTACACCCTACACGATACATGCTATACCCTACACGCTACAGCCTACACGCTACACGCTACACCCTACAAGCTACACGCTACACGCTACACCCTACACTCTACACCCTACACCGTACACGCTACACGCTACACTCTACACGCTACACCCTTCACTCTACACCCTACACCCTACATGCTACACTCTACACCCTACACGGTACACCCTACAATCTACACGCTACATGCTACACTCTACACTCTACACCCTACACCCTACACGCTACATGCTACACTCTACACCCTACACGCTACACTCTACACCCTACACGCTACATGCTACACTCTACACCCCACACCCTACACGCTACATGCTACACGCTACACTCTACACCCTACACGCTACACGCTAGGGTGTAGAGTGTAATATGTAGCGTGTAGTTTGTAGCGTTTAGCTTGTAGGGTGTAGCGTGTAGCGTGTGGGGTGTAGAGTGTAGCGTGTAGCGTGTAGCATGTAGGGTGTAGGGTGTAGAGTGTAGAGTGTAGCGTGTAGGGTGTAGAGTGTAGGGTGTAGGATGTAGAGTGTAGGGTTTAGAGTGTAATGTGTAGCGTGTAGGGTGTAGCGTGTAGCATGTAGGGTGTGGAGTGTAGCGTGTAGCGTGTAGGGTGTAGGGTGTAGAGTGTAGGGTGTAGCGTGTAGGGTGTAGAGTGTAGCGTGTAGGGTGTAGCGTGTAGCGTGCAGGGTGTAGAGTGTAGCGTATAGCATGTAGGGTGTAGAGTGTAGGGTGTAGCGTGTAGGGTGTAGAGTGTAGGGTGTAGCGTGTAGGGTGTAGAATGTAGCGTGTAGCGTGTAGGGTGTAGGGTGTAGGGTGTAGCGTGTAGGGTGTAGAGTGTAGCGTGTAGCGTGTAGGGTGTAGGGTGTAGGGTGTAGCATGTAGTGTGTAGCGTGTAGCGTGTAGGGTGTAGCGTGTAGCATGTAGCGTGTAGCGTGTAGCATGTAGAGAGTAGGGTGTAGGGTGTAGGGTGTAGCATGTAGAGTGTAGGGTGTAGGGTGTAGCGTGTAGAGTGTAGGGTATAGAGTGTAGCGTCTAGGGTGTAGAGTGTAGCGTGTAGCGTGTAGGGTGTAGAGTGTAGCGTGTAGGGTGTAGAATATAGCGTGTAGAGAGTAGGGTGTAGGGTGTAGAGTGTAGGGTGTAGAGTGTAACGTGTAGCGTGTAGGGTGTAGCGTGTAGCGTGTAGGGTGTAGGGTGTAGAGTGTAGGGTGTAGCGTGTAGGGTGTAGCGTGTAGCGTGTAGGGTGTAGGGTGTAGAGTGTAGGGTGTAGTGTGTAGGGTGTAGCGTGTATCCTGTAGCGTGTAGAGTGTAGCGTCTAGCGTATAGGGTGTAGCGTGTAGCGTGTAGATTGTAGCGTGTAGGGTGTAGGGTGTAGGGTGTAGCGTGTAGCGTGTAGGGTGTAGATTGTAACGTGTAGCGTGTAGGGTGTAGGGTGTAGAGTGCAGAGTGTAGGGTGTAGAGTGTAGCGTGTAGAGTGTAGGGTGTAGAGTGTAGGGTGTAGAGTGTAACGTGTAGTGTGTAGGGTGTAGCGTGTAGCGTGTAGGGTGTAGCGTGTAGCGTGTAGGGTGCAGGGTGTAGAGTGTAACGTGTAGCGTGTAGGGTGTAGCGTGTAGTGTGTAGGGTGTAGCGTGTAGCGTGTAGTGTGTAGCGTGTAGTGTGTAGGGTGTAGAGTGTAGCGTGTAGGGTGTAGCATGTAGCGTGTAGGGTGTAGGGTGTATAGTGTAGAGTGTAGCGTGTAGTGTGTAGTGTGTAGTGTGAAGCATGCAGGGTGTAGGGTGTCGGGTATAGCGTGTAGGGTGTAGGGTGTAGAGTGTAGGGTGTAGCGTGTATGGTGTAGAGTGTAGCGTGTAGAGTGTAGCGTGTAGGGTGTAGGGTGTAGCGTGTAGCGTGCAGAGTGTAGCGTGTAGGGTGTAGAGTGTAGCGTGTTGCGTGTAGGGTGTAGCGTGTAGGGTGTAGAGTATAGTGTGTAGCGTGTAGGGTGTAGGGTGTAGAGTGTAGGGTGTAGCGTGTAGCGTGTAGGGTGTAGGGTGTAGATTGTAGCGTGTAGGGTGTAGGGTGTAGCGTGTAGCGTGTAGGGTGCAGGGTGTAGAGTGTAGCGTGTAGCGTGTAGCGTGTAGGGTGTAGAGTGTAGAGTGTAGGGTGTAGAGTGTAGCGTGTAGAGTGTAGGGTGTAGAGTGTAGGGTGTAGAGTGTAACGTGTAGCGTGTATTGTGTAGCGTATAGCATGTAGGGTGTAGCGTGTAGCGTGTAGGGTGCAGGGTGTAGAGTGTAGCGTGTAGGGTGTAGAGTGTAACGTGTAGCGTGTAGGGTGTAGCGTGTAGCGTGTAGGGTGTAGGGTGTAGAGTGTAACGTGTAGCGTGTAGGGTGTAGCGTGTAGCGTGTAGGGTGTAGCGTGTAGTGTGTAGCGTGTAGAGTGTAGGGTGTAGAGTGTAGCGTGTAGGTTGTAGCATGTAGCGTGTAGGGTGTAGGGTGTAGAGTGTAGAGTGTAGCGTGTAGGGTGAAGCATGTAGGGTGTATGGTGTAGAGTGTAGGGTGTAGCGTGTAGCGTGTAGCTTGTAGGGTGTAGAGTGTAGCGTGTAGGCTGTAGCGTGTAGGGTGTAGCATGTATCGTGTAGGGTGTAGGGTGTAGAGTGTAGCATGTTGCGTGTAGAGTGTAGGGTGTAGCGTGTAGGGTGTAGAGTGTAGCGTGTAGGGTGTAGAGTGTAGCGTGTAGCGTGTAGCGTGTGTAGGGTGTAGGGTGTAGAGTGTAGCGTGTAGCGTGTAGGGTGTAGAGTGTAGGGTGTAGGGTGTAGAGTGTAGCGTGTAGGGTGTAGCGTGTAGGGTTTAGGGTTTAGGGTGTAGAGTGTAGGGTGTTGCGTGTAGGGTGTGGAGTGTAGCGTGTAGGGTGTAGCGTGTAGAGTGTAGCATGTAGCGTGTAGGGTGGAGAGTGTAGAGTGTAGGGTGTAGCGTGTAGGGTGTAGAGTGTAGCGTGTAGGGTGTAGAGTGTAGCGTGTAGCGTGCAGGGTGTAGAGTGTAGCGTATAGCGTGTAGGGTGTAGGATGTAGAGTGTAGCGTGTAGGGTGTAGAGTGTAGCGTTTAGAGTGTAGCATGTAGCGTGTAGGGTGTAGGGTGTAGAGTGTAGAGTGTAGCGTGTAGGGTGAAGCATGTAGGGTGTAGGGTGTCGGGTATAGCATGTAGGGTGTAGGGTGTAGAGTGTAGGGTGTAGCGTGTATGGTGTAGACTGTAGCGTGTAGCGTGTAGAGTGTAGCGTGTAGGGTGTAGGGTGTAGCGTGTAGCGTGCAGAGTGTAGCGTGTAGGGTGTAGAGTGTAGCATGTTGCGTGTAGGGTGTAGAGTGTAGCGTGTAGCGTGTAGAGTGTAGCGTGTAGCGTGTAGCGTGTAGGGTGTAGAGTGTAGGGTGTAGAGTGTAGCGTGTAGCGTGTAGCGTGTAGGGTGTAGGGTGTAGCGTGTAGGGTGTAGCATGTAGCGTGTAGCGTGTAGCATGTAGAGTGTAGGGTGTAGGGTGTAGAATGTAGGGTGTAGCATGTAGGGTGTAGGGTGTAGGGTGTAGTGTGTAGCGTGTAGCGCGTAGCGTGTAGAGTGTAGGGTATAGAGTGTAGCGTGTAGAGAGTAGGGAGCAGAGTGTAGAGTGTAGCATGTAGGGTGTAGGGTGTACAGTGTAGGGTGTAGGGTGTAGCGTGTAGCGTGTAGAGTGTAGGGAGTAGGGTGTAGGGTGTAGCGTGTAGGGTTTGGAGTTTAGCATGTAGCGTGTAGGGTGTAGCGTGTAGGGTGTAGCGTGTATCATGTACCGTGTAGCGTGTAGCATGTAGAGTAGGGTGTAGGGTGTAGAGTGTAGCATGTAGGGTGTAGGGTGTAGAGTGTAGGGTGTAGCATGTAGGGTGTAGGGTGTAGGGTGTAGCGTGTAGGGTGTAGAGTGTAGCGTGTAGGGTGTAGCGTGTATCATGTACCGTGTAGCGTGTAGCATGTAGAGTAGGGTGTAGGGTGTAGAGTGTAGCATGTAGGGTGTAGGGTGTAGAGTGTAGGGTGTAGCATGTAGGGTGTAGGGTGTAGGGTGTAGCGTGTAGAGTGTAGCGTGTAGCGTGTAGGGTGTAGAGTGTAGGGTGTAGAGTGTAGCGTGTAGTGTGTAGCGTGTAGGGTGTAGGGTGAAGCGTGTAGGGTGTAGCATGTAGCGTGTAGCATGTAGAGTAGGGTGTAGGGTGTAGGGTGTAGAGTGTAGTGTGTAGAGTGTGGAGTGTAGCGTGTAGAGTGTAAAGTGTAGCGTGTAGGGTGTAGCGTGTAGTGTGTAGCGTGTAGAGAGTAGGGAGCAGAGTGTAGAGTGTAGCATGTAGGGTGTAGGGTGTACAGTGTAGGGTGTAGGGTGTAGCGTGTAGCGTGTAGAGTGTAGGGAGTAGGGTGTAGGGTGTAGCGTGTAGGGTGTGGAGTGTAGCGTGTAGGGTGTAGCGTGTAGCGTGTAGGGTGTAGCGTGTATCATGTACCGTGTAGCGTGTAGCATGTAGAGTAGGGTGTAGGGTGTAGAGTGTAGCGTGTAGCGTGTAGTGTGTAGCGTGTAGAGTGTAAAAGTGTAGCGTGTAGTGTGTAGTGTGTAGCGTGTAGAGAGTAGGGAGTAGAGTGTAGAGTGTAGCGTGTAGGGTGTAGAGTGTAGCGAGTAGCGTGTAGTGTGTAGGGTGTAGGGTGTAGAGTGTAGGGTGTAGCGTGTAGGGTGTAGAGTGTAGCGTGTAGGGTGTAGCGTGTAGCGTGCAGGGTGTAGAGTGTAGCGTATAGCGTGTAGGGTGTAGGGTGTAGAGTGTAGGGTGTAGCGTGTAGAGTGTAGCGTGTAGCGTGTAGGGTGTAGGGTGTACAGTGTAGGGTGTAGCATGTAGAGTGTAGTGTGTGGCGTGCAGGGCATAGGGTGTAGCGTGTAGGGTGTAGGGTGTAGAGTGTAGGGTGTAGCATGTAGGGTGTAGGGTGTAGGGTGTAGCGTGTAGGGTGTAGAGTGTAGCATGTAGGGTGTACGGTGTAGAGTGTAGGGTATAAGCTGTAGCGTTTAGCGTGTAGAGTGTAGCGTGTAGCATGTAGCGTGTAGGGTGTAGGGTGTAGAGTGTAGAGTGTAGCGTGTAGGGTGTAGAGTGTAGCGTGTAGAGAGTAGGGTGTAGGGTGTAGAGTGTAGGGTGTAGGGTGTAGAGTGTAACGTGTAGCGTGTAGGGTGTAGCGTGTAGGGTGTAGAGTGTAGGGTGTAGCGTGTAGGGTGTAGCGTGTAGCGTGTAGGGTGTAGGGTGTAGAGTGTAGGGTGTAGCGTGTAGGGTGTAGCGTGTAGCGTGTAGCGTGTAGGGTGTAGGGTGTAGAGTGTAGGGTGTAGCGTGTAGGGTGTAGAGTGTAGCGTCTAGCGTGTAGCGTATAGTGTGTAGCGTGTAGCGTGTAGCGTGTAGCGTGTAGGGTGTAGGGTGTAGGGTGTAGGGTGTAGCGTGTAGGGTGTAGCGTGTAGCGTGTAGGGTGTAGGGTGTAGAGTGTAGGGTGTAGGGTGTAGAGTGTAGGGTGTAGCGTGTAGGGTGTAGAGTGTAGGGTGTAGCGTGTAGGGTGTAGCGTGTAGCGTGTAGGGTGTAGGGTGTAGAGTGTAGGGTGTAGCGTGTAGGGTGTAGCGTGTAGCGTGTAGCGTGTAGGGTGTAGGGTGTAGAGTGTAGGGTGTAGCGTGTAGGGTGTAGAGTGTAGCGTCTAGCGTGTAGCGTGTAGGGTGTAGGGTGTAGGGTGTAGCGTGTAGCGTGTAGGGTGTAGGGTGTAGGGTGTACCGTGTAGGGTGTAGCGTGTAGCGTGTAGAGTGTAGCATGTAGGGTGTAGCAAGTAGCGTGTATTGTGTAGGGTGTAGAGTGTAGCATGTAGCGTGTAGAGTGTAGGGTGTAGCGTGTAGGGTGTAGAGTGTAGCGTGTAGGGTGTAGAGTGTAGCGTGTAGCGTGTAGGGTGTCACTTTTTCCTCTGATGAAGACGCTTGAGTAGCGTCGATACGCGTGGGGTTCAGGGCTTCCTTTGTTTTTTTCCCGAGGGACAGGACTTGGGTAACTTATCTTTACAACTGCTATGGAATTACACCTATTTACTTCATGCATGGCCTGGCATTTTTCCAAGCCTTAGGACAATGGATCCTGATTCTTTGCATTTCTTTTCAATTAGATTTTTATTGAGTATTTAACAAAGAATACGAACAATAACATAACCATATCTGGATAACTGTAAAAAAATAAATTCTATAGCAGGTAGAATGTACAAATTAGAAAAATAAACCATCAATTTGCTCTTTGAGCTGTAACCATTTATCCCATCTAGCATGAAAGCGATCTTTGGAGAGGAGATTAGTATAATAAATTTTTTCATATATAAAATGTCTATCAATCAACAATATTAAATGTCTCACATTGGGAGGGAGATCATTGTTCCATGCCTTCGTAATAAGGTAGCTCGCAGACATTAGAATATGAGCGGTTAGAAATCTGTCCATTTTGAGCTGGTTTAAATTAACAAGCAGCAAAGCCATATCAGGGCATGGTGGTATAGTTTTTTTAATCAGAAGTGAAATTATTAGAAAAACCTCAGACCAAAATTTTTTAAGAAGGGGACAGGACCAGAAAGTATGTAGCAAGTTTGCTGACTGACCACATTTTCTCCAGCACATCCCATCATGATCCCTAACAAAATGCTTCAGTCTATTAGGAGTCAAATAGTATCTCTGGGTCAACTTGTAATGAGTTTCGAGGGTATTTGAGCATCTAGAGGCTTTCGCCGCCAATTTAAAGGATTGTGACCACTGAAGTGGCGAAATTTTTATATTTAAACTTTGTTCCCATTTTTCAAAGGGACCCGAGACACTAAAAGTGTGTTTGTCAGTTAAGATATTGTAGAAGGCTCTCAAACAGCTTTTAATTTTCGGAGGTGGATTTGTAAGGAAATTAATGGCAGTTTGGTTAAAAAATATTTTCTTGGGTATGCCTATTTTCAGTCTTTTATATTCCTCTTTAAGAAAATAATAGTGCATGAATTCACTACTGTCAATTTTGAATTTAGTATATGAAAGGGAATAAGTTGATTATTTTCCACCATATCGTAGATGGATTTAATTCCTTGTTTCGACCAGATTTCAAAACGGGATCTAAGTGAGGGCCTAATTGGAAGTAAATATGAGATGGGAAGTGGTTTAGCAGAGTGAGGGGGTCTATTAAATTTTAGGGAGTGAAAGTATGACCAGCTCTGAACTGATGCCCTGACGATGGGATTGTGGATATCCTTGATCTTTTGTTGTTTTATGAGAAAATTGTATAAATATAGAAGAGGTTCTTGATTAGGCATAGAGGCCAGTTCCATTTTGGGCCATTCCAAATTTTCGGTGTTTTTAAACCATGACTTGGTTTGGTCAAGTATAATGGAGTGATAATATGCACCTATATCGGGAAGGGCAATTCCACCACTTTCTCTGGAACGGATCAAAATTTGTTTTTTTATTCTAGTTTTCCCCCCAGACCATATATATTTATTCATTTGATTGGTTAAGTTTTGTAGAATAGATTTGGGAAGTGGTAGGGGGACATTTCTAAAGAAATATAGGATTTTAGGAAGGAAAAGCATTTTATATAAAACGACTTTTCCAAGCCACGAGGAGGGGGATTTTGAAATGGCTTTAATACTTTTCTCCAACTCACTATGGACATGGTCAGCATTGACCTTGTGTAGTTTATGTATATTATTGGTCAACAAAATGCCAAGATATGGGGCTTGAGTGCGGTTCCATATGAAGGGATAGGAACTGTGCAATAGTTGCCTCACCTGGAGTGATAAGTAAAAAAATAGCACGATAGTTTTTGAATAATTCAGTTTATAAAAGGACACTTTACCAAAATCATTTATGATATCCCAAACATGTTTGATTGAACTAACTGGGTCCGACAAGGTCAGGATAATATCATCTGCGTATAATCCGATTTTGTGAACGGTGTTATCCGAAGGAATACCCCTAACCTCCTCAGAGTCCCTGATGTATTTTGCCAACGGTTCCAGACTAAGGATAAAAATCAAAGGGGAGAGTGGGCATCCCTGTCTAGTTCCGTTAGAAATTGGGAACTGGTCTGACATTGTATTATTGACAAATACAGCAGCTGATGGAGCAGAGTATAGTGTTTGGATGCTTTTGATTAGGTTTGGACTGAAATTTAATTTCTTAAGTACCGCAAATGCAAACTCCCAGCTTAAACGATCGAACGCTTTTTCTGCATCTAAGGTGATGAACAAACTGGGAGTCTGCCTGCGGTTACAGAGAGAAAGAAGATTTAACACACGTCTAGTGCTATCGTATGTTTGTCTCTGTCTCACAAACCCTACCTGATCAGGGTGAATGATATCTGGGATAATGTGTTGCAACCTGTTTGCTATAATTTTGGCATATGCTTTGATATCAGTGTTTAGCAGTGATATTGGTCTAAAATTTTCAACTTTTGTTGCATCCTTATCAGTTTTGGGGATAACTACTATTGTGGCTCTGAGCATTTCCTTGTTACATGATCCATTCACTCTAATAAAGTTGAGTGTCTAAGTTAGATGGGGAATAAGCAATAGTTTAAACTGTCTATAATATTCATTGGTGAAACCATCTGGACCCGGCGCCTTATTGAGTTTAAAAGCATTAATAACGTTCGTAACCTCTCTCTCGCTAAAAGGCATATCTAGTATTTCCCTTTGATCTGACGTGAGGCTTCCAAGTTTTATTTTCTTTAAAAAAGTGTCAATTTGGTCTTGGGAGGGAGGTGAGACATTTTCACCATCCTTCAAATTATATAAATTAAAGTAATAGTCTCTAAAGGCCCCCGCAATATCCTTTGGTTTTAGGACATCGCCAGAAGCCAAAGAGATTCTATCAACCACCTTTCTCATCTTTATAGGTTTAAATTTATTGGCCATCAACCTGGTTGGTCTATTATTATCTGTATAATATCCAGCGCCAAAGAAAGTGGCCTTTTTCTCATATTGGGCAATTAATAGGTTCCTAAGCTCCAGCCTACAAGTGTATAACTCTTTATGCCTATCAAAACTTATATCATTTTGGGCGGCGGCCTCTAGGATTTTTATTTTGTCTATCACTTCCCTTTGTCTGAACTCTCTAATTTTTTTTTGTTTAGCTCCAAGCTGGATCAAAATTCCCCTAATTACGCATTTGTGAGCTTGCCACAATGTTTCTGGGTTAATGTCTTGTGTAGAATTTTCAACAAAATAATGGGAGATGGCTTTTTCTATTAATTTGGAATTATCCTGTGTGTTAGCTATAAATTTACTGTATTTCCAATTGTATGATTTATTTTCTCTATCTGTGTTTTTGAGTCTGAGGAGGACAGGTGCATGGTCTGACCAAGTGATTGGGCCCGTGACAAATTCTTCATATAGATCTAAAACTGAAAGACTTGTAAAAATATGGTCAATCCTAGTGAAAGATTTGTTGTATGGGCAGTATCTTGTGAATTCTTTTGAATTTGTATTCAGCACTCTACAACTGTCCTGTAATCCAGATTGTCTTAGCCAGTAAGATAAATTTTGTTTTTTATAATAGGTCAGCGGGTGGGAGCAATCCAAATGGGGATCAACAATATGATTAAAATCCCCGCCCCATACAACATGACCCTCACTGAAGTCCTCCAATTTTTTTTTTAATCTATTAAGAAAGCGAATTTGACTTGAATTGGGGGCATGTATGTTAGCAATGGTGAAATTAACATCTCCCAATTTTCCCTTAATAGTGATTTGTCTACCTTCCTCGTCCTTCATTGTGTCTATTATTTTAAAAGGTAAATCCTTGTGAATGGCTATCGCAACCCCCGCTTTTTTCTTTTTACTGTTTGAAAAGAATATTTGCGAAAAATGTTTATTATGGAGTCTATGATTATCAGATTCTAATAGATGAGTTTCTTGTAGCAGGACTATATCAGCTTTAAGTCTACGCATATCTTTCCAAAGAGCAAATCTCTTGTAGGGGTAGTTCAAACCATTCACGTTATAGGACACAATATTTAAAGACATAGTAGTGGTGTTTGTGAGTTATGTAGTTACGGCTATGTTTACATTTAGAATTGCCCACAGAGAGGGAGATCAGTGAGACCAGCAGATCCTGTAGAAACAAAAGAGGCAACCTGCACAGAACCTGTATCCACACCATGACAGTGATGGTGATGATGAGCCCCTCCAGATCAGATGAGAGCAAAGGCAAACGACGATTTCCGCTTAGTAGAAGCGCACACAGACCTGCACATAGACAAAAAACAAAAATAACATAATTGCAACCAGCAAGAAAGTGGGTTAGAAAACCAACAGTTAATGCACACCGAAGTGTGTGTGTAAATGAGTAGGTACTCATTTAAAGTTCAGGGGGTGAAATTAAGGGCCAAGTGAGTGGGGCCAGCCTAACAACATAGTTCAAGAGCTTCATCTGTTTTTCTTCGTGATCCACGAGGGCTTGACATGCCTTGGAAGATGATCAGAAACTCCGCTGTCTTTGTGTCCAGAACTTGATCTCTCTATGGGAGGCAGGCCTAGATCATGAATAAATTTGTCAGAGTTATTTAAGTCAGTTAGCGCAAAAGTGACATCCTCCTTAATCACGATCAATTTAGTTGGAAAACCCCATTTATACAGTATCTTGTTATTCCTAAGATGGTCAGTGACAGGAATGTACTCTCTCCGTTTTTGTAGTGTGGCCCTTGAAAAGTCTGCAAAAATCTTTATCTTGCTGTAGGGGGTCGGTAAATTTTGGTAATTGTCTGCTTTTCCTGAGAATTTCTTCTTTAATTTGGAAATAGTGGAAACAGGCTATGACGTCTCTAGGAGCTGAAGTTGGTGCGTATTTGGATTTGGGTAGCCTGTGAATGCGTTCCAGCGTTAGATCACCCCTTGAAGCTTTAGGGAGAATTGTGTGGAGCATTTTTTGGGTATATTCAGTCAGATCACGGTCTTTGACTGACTCTGGTATTCCTCTGAATTTTAAGTTACTACGTCTGCTCCTATCCTCTTGTTCAACTTGTTTTGATTTTATTTGGGCCACCTCATCTTCCAGATTATAATGGGCGTCAATCAATTTATTATGGGATTCCACCAGTTCCCCCATTTTCCGTTCCAGGTGGTCCACACGTTGTCCAAGGTTATCTATATCTTTGCGGAGGGAGAGATTGTGAGATTCTAATTGTGATTGGAAAGATTGAGCCAAAAGAAGAATAATGTTCTTAATGAAAATTTCTGATGCACTCTTATTAGAGGCATTCACATCAGATAATGTTTGTAAAAGAGTATCAGCAAGTTTTGGGCTGCTGAGATCCTTAGGAGAATGTATATAAACTGACTCCTTATTTTGAGGGTTCTCCTGTGCTGCAGCAACCAGGATATTCTCTCTGGGATAGGAAGTGTCATGGGTGCTGGCTGGCACCATAATGGGGCTGGTACTATTATCAGATCCGGCGCTATATTTATCACAAGCAGCCTCCCCTGGGACTGATGGGGTAAAGGGAGCATCAGATATTAATGATATGTCAGGGCATGATGTAGCCCCCTTAACCGGCGTTATGCACTGTGTGGTAGCGGTTAAATTAACTTGCGGGTGTTTAACAGTCTTTCCGGCGCTATATAACTGAGAGCGCTCGTTCTCCTTTTCAAGATGGTGGCTCTCGCGAGAAGACGAGCGAGAGCGGGAGCCCCGCGCAGGGCTTTCCTCCAGCGGCTCTCCCCGCTTCTTATCGCTCGCGGCCGCCGCCGACCTCTTCTGCGAGGACCGCGGGTTTGTTCTCGCTTTGAGGGCAGCATGTTTCTGCCTTTGAGGTGTCACCCTGTAAAACAGGCGCCCGCGGCTGAGTTTACGGGACTTGTCTGCACTTCCTGGACTTGTCCCTTCAGTGTGCGGCGAGCCGGCGCCGCCATCTTGGATTTTCATCTCAGTGCTGCAGCGGTCTCTGCTAGTGCCTTTTTCTCCGCGATTGTTGCGGTCAGCCATATCAGACTTGTATCAATAGGTGCAGCAGATATTCCGATGCTGGGGGCTGTAACTTTTTAGTGGAATCTCGGAGATGTGCTTGATATTATCTCTTAATTAGGCGGCCCCAGTGCAGAGCTCACAGCTAAGACATCCTCTCTGTCTCAGCGCTGGCCACGCCCCCCCGATTCTTTGTATTTCCACAAGGCGTCTGTATGCATACATTTATCCAAATAACTAGGATTTTGTAGTACTGCAGCATATCTATTTCCCTGATTACCTTTCTATAGGGGTCTGCTTTCATTTGCTTACCAACTGTGCGCACGCATGCTGTGTTGAACAAAATAGGATCCATGATGTATTTCTTCCAGATACTAGGCTGGAGTATGTTTCCTGTCATAGTACTCAGGGGGTCACAGTTGGCAGTAAACAATAGGCTTCTTATATGTAGATTTGACTAAGATTGGTGTACCCGCATACCTAGCAATTTTTTCTCTCTGGTTATTTCTCCTGTCTCACATATGCTGTAAAGTATTAGCTTCCTTCATTCCCTCGGGTAAAATTACTTATGGCCTATTCAGCCATACTAGTGTTTTAAATGTTTTTAAATGTATGTTTTGCCTGGTTCTGTTTGTGGATTACTATTTTTGTACAATAAAATTGACTATTTAACGTGGATCCCATTGGTTTGCATATCCTTTTCTTTTTGTGTTTAGTGTGTAGTGTGTAGCTTAACCCTACACGCTACACGCTACACTCTACACCCTACACGCTACACCCTACACTCTACACCGTACACTCTACACGCTACACGCTACACTCTACACCCTACACCCTACACGCTACACGCTACACTCTACACCCTACACTCTACACGCTACACCCTACACTCTACACGCTACACGCTACACTCTACACGCTACACGCTACACGCTACACTCTACACCCTACACGCAACACGCTACAATCTATACCCTACACGCTACACTCTGCACGCTACACGCTACACCCTACACGCTATACTCTGCACGCTACACGCTACACTCTACACCATACACGCTACACCCTACACTCTACACCCTACACCCTACACGCTATACCCGACACCCTACACCCTACATGCTTCACCCTAAACGCTACACTCTACACTCTACACCCTACACCCTACACGCTACATGCTACACCCTACACGCTACACTCTACACCCTACACTCTACACGCTACACACTACACGCTACACGCTACACCCTACACGCTACACGTTACACTCTACACTCTACACCCTACACCCTACACGCTACACCCTACACGCTACACGTTACACTCTACACCCTACACGCTACACTCTACACTCTACATGCTACACGCTACACTCTACACTCTACACGCTACACGCTACACCCTACACCCTACACGCTACACGCTACACTCTACAACCTACACGCTACACGCTACACTCTAGACGCCACACGCTACACTCTACACCCTACACCCTACACGCTACACGCTACACTCTACACCCTACACGCTACACTCTACACTCTACACGCTACACGCTACACTCTACACCCTACACTCTACACGCTACACCCTACACTCTACACGCTACACGCTACACTCTACACGCTACACGCTACATGCTACACTCTACACTCTACACCCTACACCCTACACGCTACACGCTATACTCTACACCCTACACGCTACACTCTACACTCTACACGCTACACTCTACACTCTACACGCTACACGCTACACTCTACACCCTACACGCAACACGCTACAATCTATAACCTACACGCTACACTCTGCACGCTACACGCTACACCCTACACGCTATACTCTGCACGCTACACGCTACACTCTACACCATACACGCTACACCCTACACTCTACACCCTACACCCTACACGCTATACCCGACACCCTACACCCTACATGCTTCACCCTAAACGCTACACTCTACACTCTACACCCTACACCCTACACGCTACATGCTACACCCTACACGCTACACTCTACACCCTACACTCTACACGCTACACACTACACGCTACACGCTACACCCTACACGCTACACGCTACACCCTACACGCTACACGTTACACTCTACACCCTACACCCTACACGCTACACGCTACACCCTACACGCTACACGTTACACTCTACACCCTACACGCTACACTCTACACCCGGCACCCTACACGCTACAATCTACACCCTACACCCTACACGCTACACGCTACACGCCACACTCTACACCCTACACGCTACACCCTACACTCTACACCGTACACTCTACACGCTACACGCTACACTCTACACCCCACACCCTACACGCTACGCGCTACACTCTACACCCTACACGCTACACTCTACACTCTACATGCTACACGCTACACTCTACACTCTACACGCTACACGCTACACTCTACACGCTACACGCTACATGCTACACTCTACACTCTACACCCTACACTCTACACGCTACACGCTACACTCTACACTCTACACGCTACACGCTACACTCTACACCCTACACGCAACACGCTACAATCTATACCCTACACGCTACACTCTGCACGCTACACGCTACACCCTACACGCTATACTCTGCACGCTACACGCTACACTCTACACCATACACGCTACACCCTACACTCTACACCCTACACCCTACACGCTATACCCGACACCCTACACCCTACATGCTTCACCCTAAACGCTACACTATACACTCTACACCCTACACCCTACACGCTACATGCTACACCCTACACGCTACACTCTACACCCTACACTCTACACGCTACACACTACACGCTACACGCTACACCCTACACGCTACACGTTACACTCTACACCCTACACCCTACATGCTACACGCTACACCCTACACGCTACACGTTACACTCTACACCCTACACGCTACACTCTACACTCTACATGCTACACGCTACACTCTACACTCTACACGCTACACGCTACACCCTACACCCTACACGCTACACGCTACACTCTACAACCTACACGCTACACGCTACACTCTACACGCCACACGCTACACTCTACACCCTACACCCTACACGCTACACGCTACACTCTACACCCTACACGCTACACTCTACACTCTACACGCTACACGCTACACTCTACACCCTACACTCTACACGCTACACCCTACACTCTACACGCTACACGCTACACTCTACACGCTACACGCTACATGCTACACTCTACACTCTACACCCTACACCCTACACGCTACACGCTATACTCTACACCCTACACGCTACACTCTACACTCTACACGCTACACGCTACACTCTACACTCTACACGCTACACGCTACACTCTACACCCTACACGCAACACGCTACAATCTATAACCTACACGCTACACTCTGCACGCTACACGCTACACCCTACACGCTATACTCTGCACGCTACACGCTACACTCTACACCATACACGCTACACCCTACACTCTACACCCTACACCCTACACGCTATACCCGACACCCTACACCCTACATGCTTCACCCTAAACGCTACACTCTACACTCTACACCCTACACCCTACACGCTACATGCTACACCCTACACGCTACACTCTACACCCTACACTCTACACGCTACACACTACACGCTACACGCTACACCCTACACGCTACACGCTACACCCTACACGCTACACGTTACACTCTACACCCTACACCCTACACGCTACACGCTACACCCTACACGCTACACGTTACACTCTACACCCTACACGCTACACTCTACACCCTGCACCCTACACGCTACAATCTACACCCTACACCCTACACGCTACACGCTACACGCCACACTCTACACCCTACACGCTACACCCTACACTCTACACCGTACACTCTACACGCTACACGCTACACTCTACACCCCACACCCTACACGCTACGCGCTACACTCTACACCCTACACGCTACACTCTACACTCTACATGCTACACGCTACACTCTACACTCTACACGCTACACGCTACACTCTACACGCTACACGCTACATGCTACACTCTACACTCTACACCCTACACTCTACACGCTACACGCTACACTCTACACTCTACACGCTACACGCTACACTCTACACCCTACACGCAACACGCTACAATCTATACCCTACACGCTACACTCTGCACGCTACACGCTACACCCTACACGCTATACTCTGCACGCTACACGCTACACTCTACACCATACACGCTACACCCTACACTCTACACCCTACACCCTACACGCTATACCCGACACCCTACACCCTACATGCTTCACCCTAAACGCTACACTATACACTCTACACCCTACACCCTACACGCTACATGCTACACCCTACACGCTACACTCTACACCCTACACTCTACACGCTACACACTACACGCTACACGCTACACCCTACACGCTACACGTTACACTCTACACCCTACACCCTACACGCTACACGCTACACCCTACACGCTACACGTTACACTCTACACCCTACACGCTACACTCTACACTCTACATGCTACACGCTACACTCTACACTCTACACGCTACACGCTACACCCTACACCCTACACGCTACACGCTACACTCTACAACCTACACGCTACACGCTACACTCTACACGCCACACGCTACACTCTACACCCTACACCCTACACGCTACACGCTACACTCTACACCCTACACGCTACACTCTACACTCTACACGCTACACGCTACACTCTACACCCTACACTCTACACGCTACACCCTACACTCTGCACGCTACACGCTACACTCTACACGCTACACGCTACATGCTACACTCTACACTCTACACCCTACACCCTACACGCTACACGCTATACTCTACACCCTACACGCTACACTCTACACTCTACACGCTACACGCTACACTCTACACCCTACACGCAACACGCTACAATCTATACCCTACACGCTACACTCTGCACGCTACACGCTACACCCTACACGCTATACTCTGCACGCTACACGCTACACTCTACACCATACACGCTACACCCTACACTCTACACCCTACACCCTACACGCTATACCCGACACCCTACACCCTACATGCTTCACCCTAAACGCTACACTCTACACTCTACACCCTACACCCTACACGCTACATGCTACACCCTACACGCTACACTCTACACCCTACACTCTACACGCTACACACTACACGCTACACGCTACACCCTACACGCTACACGCTACACCCTACACGCTACACGTTACACTCTACACCCTACACCCTACACGCTACACGCTACACCCTACACGCTACACGTTACACTCTACACCCTACACGCTACACTCTACACCCTGCACCCTACACGCTACAATCTACACCCTACACCCTACACGCTACACGCCACACTCTACACCCTACACGCTACACCCTACACTCTACACCGTACACTCTACACGCTACACGCTACACTCTACACCCCACACCCTACACGCTACGCGCTACACTCTACACCCTACACGCTACACTCTACACTCTACATGCTACACGCTACACTCTACACTCTACACGCTACACGCTACACTCTACACGCTACACGCTACATGCTACACTCTACACTCTACACCCTACACTCTACACGCTACACGCTACACTCTACACTCTACACGCTACACGCTACACTCTACACCCTACACGCAACACGCTACAATCTATACCCTACACGCTACACTCTGCACGCTACACGCTACACCCTACACGCTATACTCTGCACGCTACACGCTACACTCTACACCATACACGCTACACCCTACACTCTACACCCTACACCCTACACGCTATACCCGACACCCTACACCCTACATGCTTCACCCTAAACGCTACACTCTACACTCTACACCCTACACCCTACACGCTACATGCTACACCCTACACGTTACACTCTACACCCTACACGCTACACTCTACACCCTGCACCCTACACGCTACAATCTACACCCTACACGCTACACGCTACACGCTACACCCTTCACCCTACACTCTACACCCTACACCCTACACGCTACACGCTACACCCTACATGCTACACGTTACACTCTACACCCTACACCCTACACCCTACTCTCTACATGCTATACTCTACACCCTACACGCTACACTCTACACCCTACACGCTACACGCTACACCCTACACGCTAAACGCTACAGCTTATACCCTACACTCTACACCGTACACCCTACACGCTACACTCTACACCCTACATGCTACACCCTACACCCTACACCCTACATGCTACACCCTACACTCTACACCCTACACCCTACACACTACACGCTACACCCTATACCCTACACGCTACACTCTACACGCTACACGCTACACTCTACACCCTACACGCAAGAACCTACACCCTACACCCTACAAACTACACGCTACACCCTACACCCTACAACCGACACGCTACACCCTACTCGCTACACTCTACACGCTACACTCTACACCCTACACGCTACACTCTACACCCTACACTCTACACGCTACATGCTACACTCTACATTCTACACAATACACTCTACACGCTACACTCTACACCCTACACGCTACACTCTACACTCTACACCCTACTCTCTACACGCTACACGCTACACTCTATACCCTACACTCTACACGCTACACCCTACACCCTACACTCTACATGCTACACCCTACACCCTACACCCTACACTCTACATGCTACACGCTACACGATACATGCTACACGCTACACCCTACACGCTACACGCTACACTCTACACACTACACGCTACACCCTACAGCCTACACCCTACACGCTACACGCTACACTCTACACCCTACACGCTACACCCTACACCCTGCACCCTACACGCTACACGCTACACGCTACACTCTACACCCTACACGCTACACCCTACACTCTACACCCTACACGCTACACCCTACACTCTACACGCTACACGCTACACGCTACACTCTACACGCTACACTCTACACGCTACACGCTACACGCTACACTCTACACCCTACACGCAACACGCTACACTCTACACCCTACACGCTACACTCTACACCCTACACGCTACACCCTACACCCTGCACGCTACCCCCTACACGCTATACCCGACACCCTACACCCTACATGCTGCACCCTACACGCTACACTCTACACTCTACACCCTACACCCTACACTCTACACCCTACACCCTACACGCTATACCCGACACCCTACACCCTACATGCTGCACCCTACACGCTACACTCTACACTCTACACCCTACACCCTACACCCTACATGCTGCACCCTACACGCTACACTCTACACTCTACACCCTACAACCTACACGCTACATGCTACAACCTACACGCTACACTCTACACCCTACACTCTACACGCTACACACTACACGCTACACCCTACACGCTACACGCTACACCCTACACGCTACACGTTACACTCCACACCCTACACCCTACACGCTACACGCTACACCCTACACGCTACACGTTACACTCTACACCCTACACGCTACACTCTACACCCTGCACCCTACACGCTACACGCTACACCCTACATGCTACACGCTACACAATACACGCTACACGTTACACTCTACACCCTACACTCTACACCCTACACTCTACACGCTACACTCTACACCCTACACTCTACACTCTACACCCTACACCCTACACGCTACACGCTACACGCTACACTCTACACCCTACACGCTACAATCTACACCCTACACCCTACACTCTACACGCTACACTCTACACCCTACACTCTACACTCTACACCCTACACCCTACACGCTACACGCTACACTCTACACCCTACACGCTACAATCTACACCCTACACCCTACACGCTACACACTATACTCTACACCCTACACGCTACACCCTACACGCAACACGCTACACTCTACACCCTACACGCTACACTCTGCACGCTACACGCTACACCCTACACGCTACACTCTACACGCTACACTCTACACCATACACGCTACACCCTACACTCTACACCCTACACCCTACACGCTATACCCGACACCCTACACCCTGCATTCTTCACACTACACGCTACACTCTACACTATACACCCTACACGCTACATGCTACACCCTACATGCTACACTCTACACCCTACACCCTACACGCTACACACTACACGCTACACGCTACACGCTACACCCTACACACTACACGTTACACTCTACACCCTACACTCTGCACTCTACACCCTACACCCTACACGCTACATGCTACAATCTACACCCTACACGCTACACGCTACACCCTACACCCTACACCCTACACGCTACAATCTACACGCTACACCCTATACGCTAGACGCTACACTCTACACTCTACACCCTACACCCTACACGCTACATGCTACAACCTACACGCTACACTCTACACCCTACACTCTACACGCTACACACTACACGCTACACCCTACACGCTACACCCTACACGCTACACGTTACACTCTACACCCTACACCCTACACGCTACATGCTACACCCTACACGCTACACGTTACACTCTACACCCTACACGCTACACTCTACACCCTGCACCCTACACGCTACACGCTACACCCTACATGCTACACGCTACACAATACACGCTACACGTTACACTCTACACCCTACACTCTACACCCTACACTCTACACGCTACACTCTACACCCTACACTCTACACTCTACACCCTACACCCTACACGCTACACGCTACACTCTACACCCTACACCCTACACGCTACACGCTACACCCTACACCCTACACGCTACAATCTACACCCTACACCCTACACGCTACACGCTACACCCTACACTCTACACCCTACACCCTACACGCTACACACTATACTCTACACCCTACACGCTACACCCTACAAGCAACACGCTACACTCTACACCCTACACGCTACACTCTGCACGCTACACCCTACACCCTACACGCTACACTCTACACGCTACACTATACACCATACACGCTACACCCTACACTCTACACCCTACACCCTACACGCTATACCCGACACCCTGCATGCTTCACACTACACGCTACACTCTACACTATACACCCTACACCCTACACGCTACATGCTACACCCTACATGCTACACTCTACACCCTACACCCTACACGCTACACACTACACGCTACACGCTACACGCTACACCCTACACACTACACGTTACACTCTACACCCTACACTCTGCACTCTACACCCTACACCCTACACGCTACACGCTACAATCTGCACCCTACACGCTACACGCTACACCCTACACCCTACACGCTACAATCTACACGCTACACGCTACACCCTATACGCTAGACGCTACACTCTACACGCTACACGATACACGCTACACCCTACACACTACACCCTACACTCTACACCCTACACCCTACACGCTACACGCTACACGCTACACCCTACACGCTACACCCTACACTCTGCATCCTACACCCTACACGCTACACGCTACACCCTACACGCTACACGTTACACTCTACACCCTACACCCTACACCCTACACCCTACTCTCTACACGCTATATTCTACACCCTACACGCTAAACTCTACACCCTACACGCTACACGCTACACTCTACACCCTAGACGCTACACTCTATACCCTACACTCTACACGCTACACCCTACACCCTACACTCTACATGCTACACCCTACACCCTACACCCTACACTCTACACGCTACACGCTACACGCTACATGCTACACGCTACACCCTACACGCTACACGCTACACACTACACGCTACACCCTACACCCTACACCCTACACGCTACACGCTACACTCTACACCCTATACGCTACACCCTACACCCTACACCCTACACGCTACACGCTAAACTCTACACCCTACACGCTACACCCTACACTCTACACCCTACACGCTACACCCTACACTCTACACCCTACACGCTATACGCTACACTCTACACCCTGCACGCTACACGCTACTCCCTACACGCTACACTCTACACCCTACACGCTACACCCTACACTCTACACCCTACACCCTACACGCTACACGCTACACTCTACACCCTACACGCTACACCCTACACTCCACACCCTACACCCTACATGCTACACGCTACACCCTACACGCTACACATTACACTCTAAACCCTACACTCTACATCCTACACCCTACACTCTACACCCTACACGCTACACTCTACACTCTACACCCTACACCCTACATGCTACACGCTACACGCTACACTCTACACCCCACACGCTACACGCTACACCCTACAAGCTAAACGCTACAAACTACACGCTACATATTACACTCTACACCCTAGCGTGTAGCGTGTAGGGTGTAGAGTGTAGCGTGTAGCATGTAGCGTGTAGGGTGTAGAGTGTAGAGTGTAGCGTGTAGTGTGTAGGGTGTAGAGTGTAGCGTGTAGGGTGTAGAGTGTAGCATGTAGCGTGTAGGGTGTAGGGTGTAGAGTGTAGAGTGTAGCATGTAGCGTGTAGATTGTAGGGTGTACCGTGTAGGGTGTAGAGTGTAGCATGTAGGGTGTAGGGTGTAGAGTGAAGGTTGTAGCGTGTAGAGTGTAGCGTGTAGCATGTACGGTGTAGGGTGTAGAGTGTAGGGTGTAGCGTGTAGCGTGTAGCTTGTAGGGTGTAGAGTGTAGCGTGTAGCGTGTAGGCTGTAGCGTGTAGGGTGTAGCATGTATCATGTAGGGTGTAGGGTGTAGAGTGTAGCATGTAGCGTGTAGAGTGTAGGGTGTAGCGTGTAGGGTGTAGAGTGTAGCGTGTAGGGTGTAGAGTGTAGCGTGTAGCGTGTGTAGGGTGTAGGGTGTAGAGTGTAGCGTGTAGCGTGTAGGGTGTAGAGTGTAGGGTGTAGGGTGTAGAGTGTAGCGTGTAGGGTGTAGCGTGTAGGGTTTAGGGTGTAGGGTGTAGAGTGTAGGGTGTTGCGTGTAGGGTGTAGAGTGTAGCGTGTAGCGTGTAGGGTGTAGCGTGTAGAGTGTAGCGTGTAGCGTGTAGGGTGGAGGGTGTAGAGTGTAGGGTGTAGCGTGCAGGGTGTAGAGTGTAGAGTGTAGAGTGTAGCGTGTAGGGTGAAGCATGTAGGGTGTAGGGTGTCGGGTATAGCGTGTAGGGTGTAGGGTGTAGACTGTAGGGTGTAGCGTGTATGGTGTAGAGTGTAGCGTGTAGCGTGTAGAGTGTAGCGTGTAGGGTGTAGGGTGTAGCGTGTAGCGTGTAGAGTGTAGCGGGTAGGGTGTAGAGTGTAGCGAGTAGCGTGTAGGGTGTAGGGTGTAGACTGTCGGGTGTAGCGTGTAGGGTGTAGAGTGTAGCGTGTAGGGTGTAGGGTGTAGCGTGTAGGGTGTAGAGTGTAGCGTGTAGGGTGTAGCGTGTAGCGTGTAGAGTGTAGCGTGTAGGGTGTAGAGTGTAGCGTGTAGGGTGTAGCGTGTAGCGTGTAGCATGTAGAGTGTAGCGTGTAGGGTGTAGAGTGTAGCGTGTAGGGTGTAGCGTGTAGCGTGTAGCGTGCAGGGTGTAGAGTGTAGCGTATAGCGTGTAGGGTGTAGAGTGTAGGGTGTAGCATGTAGCGTGTAGAGTGTAGCGTGTAGGGTGTAGGGTGCAGCGTGTAGCGTTTACCGTGTAGCGTATAGAGTGCAGCGTGTAGGGTGTAGAGTGTAGCGTGTAGTGTGTAGCGTGTAGGGTGTAGGGTGTAGCGTGTAGGGTGTAGAGTGTAGCGTGTAGGGTGTAGAGTGTAACATGTAGCGTGTAGGGTGTAGGGCGTAGCTTGTAGTGTGTACCGTGTAGCGTGTAGAGTGTAGTGTGTAGGGTGTAGAGTGTAGCGTGTAGGGTGTAGCGTGTAGAGTGTAGTGTGTGGCGTGCAGGGCATAGGGTGTAGCGTGTAGCGTGTAGGGTGCAGGGTGTAGAGTGTAGGGTGTAGCATGTAGGGTGTAGGGTGTAGGGTGTAGCGTGTAGAGTGTAGAGTGTAGCGTGTAGGGTGTACGGTGTAGAGAGTATGGTATAAGCTGTAGCGTTTAGCGTGTAGAGTGTAGCATGTAGCGTGTAGCGTGTAGCGTGTAGGGTGTAGAGTGTAGGGTGTGGAGTGTAGCGTGTAGGGTGTAGGGTGTAGCGTGTAGGGTGTAGCATGTAGCGTGTAGCGTGTAGCATGTAGAGTAGGGTGTAGGGTGTAGAGTGTAGTGTGTAGAGTGTAGAGTGTAGCGTGTAGCGTGTAGAGTGTAAAGTGTAGCGTGTAGGGTGTAGCGTGTAGTGTGTAGCGTGTAGCGCGTAGCGTGTAGAGTGTAGGGTATAGAGTGTAGCGTGTAGAGAGTAGGGAGCAGAGTGTAGAGTGTAGCGTGCAGGGTGTAGGGTGTACAGTGTAGGGTGTAGGGTGTAGCGTGTAGCGTGTAGAGTGTAGGGAGTAGGGTGTAGGGTGTAGCGTGTAGGGTGTAGAGTGTAGCGTGTAGTGTGTAGCGTGTAGGGTGTAGCGTGTAGGGTGTAGCGTGTATCATGCACCGTGTAGCGTGTAGCATGTAGAGTAGGGTGTAGGGTGTAGAGTGTAGCGTGTAGGGTGTAGGGTGTAGAGTGTAGGGTGTAGCATGTAGGGTGTAGGGTGTAGGGTGTAGCGTGTAGGGTGTAGAGTGTAGCGTGTAGGGTGTACGGTGTAGAGTGTAGGGTATAAGCTGTAGCGTTTAGCGTGTAGAGTGTAGCGTGTAGCGTGTAGCGTGTAGGGTGTAGAGTGTAGGGTGTAGAGTGTAGCGTGTAGCGTGTAGCGTGTAGGGTGTAGGGTGAAGCGTGTAGGGTGTAGCATGTAGCGTGTAGCGTGTAGCATGTAGAGTAGGGTGTACGGTGTAGGGTGTAGAGTGTAGTGTGTAGAGTGTGGATTGTAGCGTGTAGAGTGTAAAGTGTAGCGTGTAGGGTGTAGCGTGTAGTGTGTAGCGTGTAGTGCGTAGCGTGTAGAGTGTAGGGTATAGAGTGTAGCGTTTAGAGAGTAGGGAGCAGAGTGTAGTGTAGCGTGTAGGGTGTAGGGTGTACAGTGTAGGGTGTAGGGTGTAGCGTGTAGCGTGTAGAGTGTAGGGAGTAGGGTGTAGGGTGTAGCGTGTAGGGTGTGGAGTGTAGCGTGTAGCGTGTAGGGTGTAGCGTGTAGCGTGTAGGGTGTAGCGTGTATCATGTACCGTGTAGCGTGTAGCATGTAGAGTAGGGTGTAGGGTGTAGAGTGTAGCGTGTAGCGTGTAGTGTGTAGCGTGTAGAGTGTAAAGTGTAGTGTGTAGTGTGTAGCGTGTAGCGCGTAGCGTGTAGAGTGTAGGGTATAGAGTGTAGCGTGTAGAGAGTAGGGAGTAGAGTGTAGAGTGTAGCGTGTACGGTGTAGAGTGTAGCGAGTAGCGTGTAGCGAGTAGGTTGTAGGGTGTAGAGTGTAGGGTGTAGCGTGTAGGGTGTAGCGTGTATCGTGTAGCGTGTAGAGTGTAGCGTGTAGAGTGTAGCGTCTAGCGTGTAGCGTATAGCGTGTAGCGTGTAGCGTGTAGATTGTAGCGTGTAGGGTGTAGGGTGTAGGGTGTACCGTGTAGGGTGTAGCGTGTAGAGAGTAGGGAGTAGAGTGTAGAGTGTAGCGTGTAGGGTGTAGAGTGTAGCGAGTAGCGTGTAGTGTGTAGGGTGTAGGGTGTAGAGTGTAGGGTGTAGCGTGTAGGGTGTAGAGTGTAGCGTGTAGGGTGTAGCGTGTAGCGTGCAGGTGTAGAGTGTAGCGTATAGCGTGTAGGGTGTAGGGTGTAGAGTGTAGGGTGTAGCGTGTAGAGTGTAGCGTGTAGGGTGTAGGGTGTACAGTGTAGGGTGTAGGGTGTAGCGTGTAGAGTGTAGTGTGTGGCGTGCAGGGCGTAGGGTGTAGCGTGTAGGGTGTAGGGTGTAGAGTGTAGGGTGTAGCATGTAGGGTGTAGGGTGTAGGGTGTAGCGTGTAGGGTGTAGAGTGTAGCATGTAGGGTGTACGGTGTAGAGTGTAGGGTATAAGCTGTAGCGTTTAGCGTGTAGAGTGTAGCGTGTAGCGTGTAGGGTGTAGGGTGTAGAGTGTAGCGTGTAGGGTGTAGAGTGTAACGTGTAGCGTGTAGGGTGTAGCGTGTAGGGTGTAGAGTGTAGGGTGTAGCGTGTAGGGTGTAGCGTGTAGCGTGTAGCGTGTAGGGTGTAGGGTGTAGAGTGTAGGGTGTAGCGTGTAGGGTGTAGCGTGTAGCGTGTAGCGTGTAGCGTGTAGGGTGTAGGGTGTAGAGTGTAGGATGTAGCGTGTAGGGTGTAGCGTGTATCGTGTAGTGTGTAGAGTGTAGCGTCTAGCGTGTAGCGTATAGTGTGTAGCGTGTAGCGTGGATTGTAGCGTGTAGGGTGTAGGGTGTAGGGTGTAGCGTGTAGCGTGTAGGGTGTAGGGTGTAGGGTGTAGCGTGTAGCGTGTAGCGTGTAGAGTGTAGCATGTAGGGTGTAGCAAGTAGCTTGTTCCGTGTAGGGTGTAGCGTGTAGCGTGTAGCGTGTAGAGTGTAGCATGTAGGGTGTAGCAAGTAGCGTGTATTGTGTAGGGTGTAGAGTGTAGCGTGTAGCGTGTAGGGTGTAGGGTGTAGGGTGTAGCGTGTAGCGTGTAGCGTGCAGAGTGTAGCATGTAGGGTGTAGCAAGTAGCGTGTATTGTGTAGGGTGTAGAGTGTAGCGTGTAGCGTGTAGGGTGTCACTTTTTCCTCTGATGAAGACGCTTGAGTAGCGTCGATACGCGTGGGGTTCAGGGCTTCCTTTGTTTTTTTCCCGAGGGACAGGACTTGGGTAACTTATCTTTACAACTGCTATGGAATTACACCTATTTACTTCATGCATGGCCTGGCATTTTTCCAAGCCTTAGGACAATGGATCCTGATTCTTTGTATTTCCACAAGGCGTCTGTATGCATACATTTATCCAAATAACTAGGATTTTGTAGTACTGCAGCATGTCTATTTCCCTGATTACCTTTCTATAGGGGTCTGCTTTCATTTGCTTACCAACTGTGCGCACGCATGCTGTGTTGAACAAAATAGGATCCATGATGTATTTCTTCCAGATACTAGGCTGGAGTATATGTTTCCTGTCATAGTACTCAGGGGGTCACAGTTGGCAGTAAACAATAGGCTTCTTATATGTAGATTTGACTAAGATTGGTGTACCCGCATACCTAGCAATTTTTTCTCTCTGGTTATTTCTCCTGTCTCACATATGCTGTAAAGTATTAGCTTCCTTCATTCCCTCGGGTAAAATTACTTATGGCCTATTCAGCCATACTAGTGTTTTAAATGTTTTTAAATGTATGTTTTGCCTGGTTCTGTTTGTGGATTACTATTTTTGTACAATAAAATTGACTATTTAACGTGGATCCCATTGGTTTGCATATCCTTTTCTTTTTGTGTTTAGTGTGTAGCGTGTAACTTAACCCTACACGCTACACGCTACACGCTAACTCTACACCCTACACGCTACACCCTACACTCTACACCGTACACTCTACACGCTACACGCTACACTCTACACCCTACACCCTACACGCTACACGCTACACTCTACACCCTACACTCTACACGCTACACGCTACACCCTACACTCTACACGCTACACGCTACACTCTACACGCTACACGCTACATGCTACACTCTACACTCTACACCCTACACCCTACACGCTACACGCTATACTCTACACCCTACACGCTACACTCTACACGCTACACGCTACACTCTACACTCTACACGCTACACGCTACACTCTACACCCTACACGCAACACGCTACACTCTACACCCTACACGCTACACTCTGCACGCTACACGCTACACCCTACACGCTATACTCTGCACGCTACACGCTACACTCTACACCATACACGCTACACCCTACACTCTACACCCTACACCCTACACGCTATACCCGACACCCTACACCCTACATGCTTCACCCTACACGCTACACTCTACACTCTACACCCTACACCCTACACGCTACATGCTACACCCTACACGCTACAATCTACACCCTACACCCTACACGCTACACGCTACACGCTTCACCCTTCACCCTACACTCTACACCCTACACCCTACACGCTACACGCTACACCCTACACGCTACACGTTACACTCTACACCCTACACCCTACTACACCCTACTCTCTACATGCTATACTCTACACCCTACACGCTACACTCTACACCCTACACGCTACACGCTACACCCTACACGCTAAACGCTACAGCTTATACCCTACACTCTACACCGTACACCCTACACGCTACACTCTACACCCTACATGCTACACCCTACACCCTACACCCTACATGCTACACCCTACACTCTACAACCTACACCCTACACACTACACGCTACACCCTACACCCTACACGCTACACTCTACACGCTACACGCTACACTCTACACCCTACACGCAACACCCTACACCCTACAAACTACACGCTACACCCTACACCCGACACGCTACACCCTACACGCTACACTCTACACGCTACACTCTACACCCTACACGCTACACTCTACACCCTACACTCTACACGCTACATGCTACACTCTACATTCTACACAATACACTCTACACGCTACACTCTACACCCTACACGCTACACTCTACACTCTACAACCTACTCTCTACACGCTACACTCTATACCCTACACTCTACACGCTACACCCTACACCCTACACTCTACATGCTACACCCTACACCCTACACCCTACACTCTACATGCTACACGCTACACGATACATGCTACACGCTACACCCTACACGCTACACGCTACACTCTACACACTACACGCTACACCCTACAGCCTACACCCTACACGCTACACGCTACACTCTACACCCTACACGCTACACCCTACACCCTACACGCTACACGCTACACGCTACACTCTACATTCTACACGCTACACCCTACACTCTACACCCTACACGCTACACCCTACACTCTACACGCTACACTCTACACGCTACACGCTACACTCTACACTCTACACCCTACACGCTACACCCTACACTCTACACGCTACACGCTACACGCTACACTCTACACCCTACACGCTACACTCTGCATTCTACACGCTACACCCTACACCCTGCACGCTACACTCTGCACGCTACACGCTACACTCTACACTCTACACCCTACACCCTACACGCTACACGCTATACTCTACACCCTACACGCTACACTCTACACGCTACACGCTACACGCTACACGCTACACTCTACACGCTACACGTTACACTCTACACCCTACACGCAACACGCTACACTCTACACCCTACACGCTACACTCTGCATTCTACACGCTACACCCTACACCATACACGCTACACCCTACACTCTACACCCTACACTCTACACGCTACACTCTACACCCTACACTCTACACTCTACACCCTACACGCTACACGCTACACTCTACACCCTGCACCCTACACGCTACACGCTCCACCCTACACCCTACACGCTACAATCTACACCCTACACCCTACACGCTACACGCTACACCCTACACTCTACACCCTACACCCTACACGCTACACACAATACTCTACACCCTACACGCTACACCCTACACGCAACACGCTACACTCTACACCCTACACGCTACACTCTGCACGCTACACTCTGCACGCTACACGCTACACCCTACACGCTACACTCTACACGCTACACTCTACACCATACACGCTACACCCTACACTCTACACCCTACACCCTACACGCTATACCCGACACCCTACACCCTGCATGCTTCACACTACACGCTACACTCTACACTATACACCCTACACCCTACACGCTACATGCTACACCCTACACGCTACACTCTACACCCTACACCCTACACGCTACAATCTACACGCTACACGCTACACCCTACATGCTACACGCTACACCCTACACGCTACACGTTACACTCTACACCCTGCACCCTACACGCTACACGCTACACGCTACACCCTACACACTACACGTTACACTCTACACCCTACACTCTACAACCTACACTCTACACGCTACACTCTACACCCTACACTCTGCACTCTACACCCTACACCCTACACGCTACACGCTACAATCTACACCCTACACGCTACACCCTACACTCTACACCCTACACGCTACACGCTACACGCTACACTCTACACCCTACACGCTACACCCTACACCCTA
Source organism: Ranitomeya variabilis (assembly GCF_051348905.1). Lineage (NCBI taxonomy): Eukaryota > Metazoa > Chordata > Amphibia > Anura > Dendrobatidae > Ranitomeya > Ranitomeya variabilis. Next base: position 660,354 of record NW_027507935.1, on the reverse strand, counting down.
CACGCTACACCCTACACTCTACACGCTACACGCTACACGCTACACTTTACACGCTACATGGTACACTCTACACTCTACACCCTACACCCTACACGCTACACGCTATACTCTACACCCTACACGCTACACTCTACACGCTACACGCTACACTCTACACGCTACACGCTACACTCTACACCCTACACGCAACACGCTACACTCTACACCCTACACGCTACACTCTACACGCTACACGCTACACTCTACACTCTACACGCTACACGCTACACTCTACACCCTACACGCAACACGCTACACTCTACACCCTACACGCTACACTCTGCACGCTACACGCTACACCCTACACGCTATACTCTGCACGCTACATGCTACACTCTACACCATACACGCTACACCCTACACTCTACACCCTACACCCTATACGCTATACCCGACACCCTACACCCTACATGCTACACCCTACACGCTACAATCTACAACCTACACCCTACACGCTACACGCTACAGGCTACACCCTTCACCCTACACTCTACACCCTACACCCTACACGCTACACGCTACACCCTACACCCTACACGTTACACTCTACACCCTACACCCTACTCTCTACATGCTATACTCTACACCCTACACGCTACACTCTACACCCTACACGCTACACTCTACACGCTACACGGTACACTCTACACCCTACACCCTACGCGCTACACGCTATACCCTACACTCTACACCGTACACCCTACACGCTACACTCTACACCCTACATGCTACACCCTACACCCTACACCCTACATGCTACACCCTACACTCTACAACCTACACCCTACACACTACACGCTACACCCTACACCCTACACGCTACACTCTACACGCTACACGCTACACGCTACACTCTACACCCTACACGCAACACCCTACACCCTACACCCTACAAACTACACGCTACACCCTACACCCGACACGCTACACCCTACACGCTACACTCTACACGCTACACTCTACACCCTACACGCTACACTCTACACCCTACACTCTACACGCTACATGCTACACTCTACATTCTACACAATACACTCTACACGCTACACTCTACACCCTACACGCTACACTCTACACTCTACACCCTACTCTCTACACGCTACACTCTATACCCTACACTCCACACGCTACACCCTACACCCTACACTCTACATGCTACATGCTACACTCTACATGTGTAGCGTGTAGCGTGCAGAGTGTAGCGTGTAGGGTGTAGAGTGTAGCGTGTTGCGTGTAGGGTGTAGCGTGTAGGGTGTAGAGTATAGTGTGTAGCGTGTAGGGTGTAGGGTGTAGAGTGTAGGGTGTAGCGTGTAGCGTGTAGGGTGTAGGGTGTAGATTGTAGCGTGTAGGGTGTAAGGTGTAGCGTGTAGCGTGTAGGGTGCAGGGTGTAGAGTGTAGCGTGTAGGGTGTAGGGTGTAGAGTGTAGAGTGTAGGTTGTAGAGTGTAGCGTGTAGAGTGTAGGGTATAGAGTGTAGGGTGTAGCGTGTATGGTGTAGGGTGTAGCGTGTAGAATGCAGAGTGTAGCGTGTAGGGTGTAGAGTGTAGCGTGTTGCGTGTAGGGTGTAGAGTGTAACGTGTAGCGTGTAGAGTGTAGCGTGTAGCGTGTAGAGTGTAGCGTGTAGGGTGTAGAGTATAGCGTGTAGCGTGTAGGGTGTAGGGTGTAGAGTGTAGAGTGTAGAGTGTAGCGTGTAGCGTGCAGTGTAGCGTGCAGGGTGTAGGGTGTAGCGTGTAGAATGCAGAGTGTAGCGTGTAGGGTGTAGAGTGTAGCGTGTTGCGTGTAGGGTGTAGAGTGTAGCGTGTAGCGTGTAGAGAGTAGCGTGTAGCGTGAAGCGTGTAGAGTGTAGCGTGTAGGGTGTAGAGTATAGCGTGTAGCGTGTAGGGTGTAGGGTGTAGAGTGTAGAGTGTAGCGTGTAGCGTGTAGCGTGTAGAGTGTAGCGTGTAGCGTGTAGCGTGTAGAGTGTAGGGTGTAGCGTGTAGGGTGTAGAGTGTAGGGTGTAGCGTGTAGGGTGTAGAGTGTAGCGTGTAGCGTGTAGGGTGTAGGGTGTAGGGTGTAGCGTGTAGGGTGTAGAGTGTAGCGTGTAGCGTGTAGGGTGTAGGCTGTAGGGTGTAGCGTGTAGTGTGTAGAGTGTAGCGTGTAGCGTGTAGGGTGTAGCGTGTAGCATGTATCGTGTAGCGTGTAGCATGTAGAGTGTAGGGTGTAGGGTGTAGGGTGTAGCATGTAGAGTGTAGGGTGTAGGGTGTAGCGTGTAGAGTGTAGGGTATAGAGTGTAGCGTGTAGAGAGTAGAGTGTAGAGTGTAGAGTGTAGTGTGTAGGGTGTAGAGTGTAGCGTGTAGAGTGTATTGTGTAGAATGTAGAGTGTAGCATGTAGCGTGTAGAGTGTAGGGTGTAGAGTGTAGCGTGTAGGGTGTAGAGTGTAGCGTGTAGAGTGTAGCGTGTAGGGTGTAGCGTGTCGGGTGTAGGGTGTAGGGTGTAGCGTGTAGTTTGTAGGGTGTAGGGTGTAGGGTGTTGCGTGTAGGGTGTAGAGTGTAGCGTGTAGCGTGTAGGGTGTAGGGTGTAGCGTGTAGTGTGTAGGGTGTAGGTTGTAGAGTGTAGGGTGTAGCATGTAGGGTGTAGGGTGTAGCGTGTAGGGTGTAGCGTGTAGCGTGTAGGGTGTAGAGTGTAGCGTGTAGGGTGTAGAGTATAGCATGTAGAGAGTAGGGTGTAGGGTGTAGAGTGTAACGTGTAGCGTGTAGGGTGTAGCGTGTAGCGTGTAGGGTGTAGGGTGTAGAGTGTAGGGTGAAGGGTGTAGCGTGTAGCGTGTAGCGTGTAGGGTGTAGGGTGTAGATTGTAGCGTGTAGGGTGTAGCATGTAGCGTGTAGGGTGTAGGGTGTAGAGTGTAGAGTGTAGCGTGTAGGGTGAAGCATGTAGGGTGTAGGGTGTCGGGTATAGCGTGTAGGGTGTATGGTGTAGAGTGTAGGGTGTAGCGTGTATGGTGTAGAGTGTATCGTGTAGCGTGCAGAGTATAGCGTGTAGGGTGTAGCGTGTAGCGTGCAGAGTGTAGCGTGTAGGGTGTAGAGTGTAGCGTGTTGCGTGTAGGGTGTAGAGTGCAGCGTGTAGAGTGTAGAGTGTAGCGTGTAGCGTGTAGAGTGTAGCGTGTAGGGTGTAGAGTGTAGCGTGTTGCGTGTAGGGTGTAGAGTGTAGTGTGTAGCGTGTAGAGTGTAGCGTGTAGCGTGTAGCGTGTAGAGTGTAGCGTGTAGGGTGTAGAGTATAGCGTGTAGCGTGTAGGGTGTAGGGTGTAGAGTGTAGAGTGTAGCGTGTAGCGTGTAGAGTGTAGCGTGTAGCGTGTAGCGTGTAGAGTGTAGGGTGTAGCGTGTAGGGTGTAGAGTGTAGGGTGTAGCGTGTAGGGTGTAGAGTGTAGCGTGTAGCGTGTAGGGTGTAGGGTGTAGGGTGTAGCGTGTAGGGTGTAGATTGTAGCGTGTAGCGTGTAGGGTGTAGGGTGTAGAGTGCAGAGTGTAGGGTGTAGAGTGTAGCGTGTAGAGTGTAGGGTGTAGAGTGTAGGGTGTAGAGTGTAACGTGTAGTGTGTAGGGTGTAGCGTGTAGCATGTAGGGTGTAGCGTGTAGCGTGTAGGGTGCAGGGTGTAGAGTGTAACGTGTAGCGTGTAGGGTGTAGCGTGTAGCGTGTAGGGTGTAGCGTGTAGCGTGTAGTGTGTAGCGTGTAGGGTGTAGGGTGTAGAGTGTAGCGTGTAGGGTGTAGCATGTAGCGTGTAGGGTGTAGGGTGTATAGTGTAGAGTGTAGCGTGTAGTGTGAAGCATGCAGGGTGTAGGGTGTCGGGTATAGCGTGTAGGGTGTAGGGTGTAGAGTGTAGGGTGTAGCGTGTATGGTGTAGAGTGTAGCGTGTAGAGTGTAGCGTGTAGGGTGTAGGGTGTAGCGTGTAGCGTGCAGAGTGTAGCGTGTAGGGTGTAGAGTGTAGCGTGTTGCGTGTAGGGTGTAGCGTGTAGGGTGTAGAGTATAGTGTGTAGCGTGTAGGGTGTAGGGTGTAGAGTGTAGGGTGTAGCGTGTAGCGTGTAGGGTGTAGGGTGTAGATTGTAGCGTGTAGGGTGTAGGGTGTAGCGTGTAGCGTGTAGGGTGCAGGGTGTAGAGTGTAGCGTGTAGGGTGTAGGGTGTAGAGTGTAGAGTGTAGGGTGCAGAGTGTAGCGTGTAGAGTGTAGGGTGTAGAGTGTAGGGTGTAGCGTGTATGGTGTAGGGTGTAGCGTGTAGAATGCAGAGTGTAGCGTGTAGGGTGTAGAGTGTAGCGTGTAGGGTGTAGAGTGTAACGTGTAGCGTGTAGAGTGTAGCGTGTAGCGTGTAGAGTGTAGCGTGTAGGGTGTAGAGTATAGCGTGTAGCGTGTAGGGTGTAGGGTGTAGAGTGTAGAGTGTAGCGTGTAGCGTGCAGAGTGTAGCGTGCAGGGTGTAGGGTGTAGCGTGTAGAATGCAGAGTGTAGCGTGTAGGGTGTAGAGTGTCGCGTGTTGCGTGTAGGGTGTAGAGTGTAGCGTGTAGCGTGTAGAGTGTAGCCTGTAGCGTGTAGCGTGTAGAGTGTAGCGTGTAGGGTGTAGAGTATAGCGTGTAGCGTGTAGGGTGTAGAGTGTAGAGTGTAGCGTGTAGCGTGTAGCGTGTAGAGTGTAGCGTGTAGCGTGTAGCGTGTAGAGTGTAGGGTGTAGCGTGTAGGGTGTAGAGTGTAGGGTGTAGCGTGTAGGGTGTAGTGTAGCGTGTAGCGTGTAGCGTGTAGGGTGTAGGGTGTAGCGTGTAGGGTGTAGAGTGTAGCGTGTAGCGTGTAGGGTGTAGGCTGTAGGGTGTAGCGTGTAGTGTGTAGAGTGTAGCGTGTAGCGTGTAGGGTGTAGCGTGTAGCATGTATCGTGTAGCGTGTAGCATGTAGAGTGTAGGGTGTAAGGTGTAGGGTGTAGCATGTAGAGTGTAGGGTGTAGGTTGTAGCGTGTAGAGTGTAGGGTATAGAGTGTAGCGTGTAGAGAGTAGGGTGTAGAGTGTAGAGTGTAGCGTGTAGGGTGTAGAGTGTAGTGTGTAGAGTGTATTGTGTAGAATGTAGAGTGTAGCATGTAGCGTGTAGAGTGTAGGGTGTAGAGTGTAGCGTGTAGGGTGTAGAGTGTAGCATGTAGAGTGTAGCATGTAGGGTGTAGCGTGTCGGGTGTAGGGTGTAGCGTGTAGTTTGTAGGGTGTAGGGTGTAGGGTGTTGCGTGTAGGGTGTAGAGTGTAGCGTGTAGCGTGTAGAGTGTAGCGTGTAGGGTGTAGGGTGTAGCCTGTAGTGTGTAGGGTGTAGGTTGTAGAGTGTAGGGTGTAGCATGTAGGGTGTAGGGTGTAGGGTGTAGCATGTAGGGTGTAGAGTGTAGCGTGTAGGGTGTACGGTGTAGAGTGTAGGGTATAAGCTGTAGCGTTTAGCGTGTAGGGTGTAGCGTGTAGCGTGTAGGGTGTAGAGTGTAGCGTGTAGGGTGTAGAGTATAGCATGTAGAGAGTGGGGTGTAGGGTGTAGGGTGTAGAGTGTAACGTGTAGCGTGTAGGGTGTAGCGTGTAGCGTGTAGGGTGTAGGGTGTAGAGTGTAGGGTGAAGGGTGTAGCGTGTAGCGTGTAGCGTGTAGGGTGTAGGGTGTAGATTGTAGCGTGTAGGGTGTAGCATGTAGCGTGTAGGGTGTAGGGTGTAGAGTGTAGAGTGTAGCGTGTAGGGTGAAGCATGTAGGGTGTAGGGTGTCGGGTATAGCGTGTAGGGTGTAGGGTGTAGAGTGTAGGGTGTAGCGTGTATGGTGTAGAGTAGCGTGTAGCATGCAGAGTATAGCGTGTAGGGTGTAGCGTGTAGCGTGCAGAGTGTAGCGTGTAGGGTGTAGAGTGTAGCGTGTTGCGTGTAGGGTGTAGAGTGTAGCGTGTAGCGTGTAGAGTGTAGAGTGTAGCGTGTAGCGTGTAGGGTGTAGGGTGTAGAGTGTAGAGTGTAGCATGTAGCGTGTAGCGTGTAGAGTGTAGCGTGTAGAGTGTAGGGTGTAGCGTGTAGCGTGTAGCGTGTAGAGTGTAGGGTGTAGAGTGTAGCGTGTAGCGTGTAGGGTGTAGGGTGTAGAGTGTAGCGTGTAGAGTGTACGGTGTAGAGTGTAGGGTGTAGCGTGTAGGGTGTAGAGTGTAGCGTGTAGCGTGTAGCGTGTAGGGTTAAGTTACACGCTACACACTAAACACAAAAAGAAAAGGATATGCAAACCAATGGGATCCACGTTAAATAGTCAATTTTATTGTACAAAAATAGTAATCCACAAACAGAACCAGGCAAAACATACATTTAAAAACATTTAAAACACTAGTATGGCTGAATAGGCCATAAGTAATTTTACCCGAGGGAATGAAGGAAGCTAATACTTTACAGCATATGTGAGACAGGAGAAATAACCAGAGAGAAAAAATTGCTAGGTATGCGGGTACACCAATCTTAGTCAAATCTACATATAAGAAGCCTATTGTTTACTGCCAACTGTGACCCCCTGAGTACTATGACAGGAAACATATACTCCAGCCTAGTATCTGGAAGAAATACATCATGGATCCTATTTTGTTCAACACAGCATGCGTGCGCACAGTTGGTAAGCAAATGAAAGCAGACCCCTATAGAAAGGTAATCAGGGAAATAGGTATCCTGCAGTACTACAAAATCCTAGTTATTTGGATAAATGTATGCATACAGACGCCTTGTGGAAATACAAAGAATCAGGATCCATTGTCCTAAGGCTTGGAAAAATGCCAGGCCATGCATGAAGTAAATAGGTGTAATTCCATAGCAGTTGTAAAGATAAGTTACCCAAGTCCTGTCCCTCGGGAAAAAAACAAAGGAAGCCCTGAACCCCACGCGTATCGACGCTACTCAAGCGTCTTCATCAGAGAAAAAATTGACACCCTACACGCTACACGCTACACTCTACACCCTACACAATACACGCTACTTGCTACACCCTACATGCTACACTCTACACGCTACACGCTACACGCTACACCCTACACGGTACACGCTACTTGCTACACCCTACATGCTACACTCTACACGCTACACGCTACACCCTACACCCTACACCCTACACGCTACACGCTACACCCTACACCCTACACCCTACACGCTACAATCTACACGCTACACGCTACACACTATACGCTACACGCTAGACGCTACACTCTACACGCTACACGATACACGCTACACCCTACACGCTACATCCTACACTCTACACCCTACACCCTACACGCTACACGCTACACGCTACACGCTACACCCTACACGCTACACCCTACACTCTACACCCTACACGCTACACGCTACACGATACACCCTACACGCTACACCCTACACTCTACACCCTACACGCTACACCCTACACGCTACACGCTACACTCTACACGCTAAACGCTACAGCTTATACCCTACACTCTACACCGTACACCCTACATGCTACACTCTACACCCTACACGCTACACCCTACACCCTACATGCTACACCCTACACTCTACACCCTACACGCTACACCCTATGCCCTGCACGCCACACACTAAACTCTACACGCTACGCCCTACACCCTACACTGTACACCCTACACCCTACACGCTACACGCTACACTCTACACGCTACACCCTACACTCTACACCCTACACCCTACACGCTATACGCTACACTCTACACCCTGCACGCTACACGCTACACCCTACACGCTACACTCTACACCCTACACGCTACACCCTACACTCTACACCCTACACCCTACACACTACACGCTACTCGCTACACTCTACACCCTACATGCTACACTCTACACTCTACTCCCTACTCTCTACACGTTACACTCTATACCCTACACTCTACACGCTACGCGCTACACGCTACACACTACACACTACACGCTACACTTTACACTCTACACGCTACACACTACACGCTACACGCTACAATCTACACCCTACACCCTACTCTACATGCTACACGCTACACGGTACATGATACACGCTACACCCTACACGCTACACGCTACACCCTACACGCTACACGCTACACTCCACACCCTACACGCTACACCCTACACCATACTCCCTACACTCTACACGCTACACCCTACACCCTACACTGTACACCCTACACCCTACATGCTACACTCTACACTCTGCTCCCTACTCTCTACACGCTACACTCTATACCCTACACTCTACACGCTACGCGCTACACGCTACACACTACACGCTACACCCTACACGCTACACTTTACACTCTACACGCTACACTCCACACTCTGCACACTACACTCTACACCCTACACCCTACACCCTACTCTACATGCTACACGCTACACGCTACATGCTACACCCTACACGCTTCACCCTACACCCTACACGCTACACGCTACACGCTACACTCTACACCCTACACTCTACACCCTACACGCTACACGCTACACGCTACACTCTACACGCTAAACGCTACAGCTTATACCCTACACTCTACACCGTACACCCTACACGCTACACTCTACACCCTACACGCTACACCCTACACCCTACACCCTACATGCTACACCCTACACTCTACACCCTACACCCTACACGCTACACCCTACGCCCTGCACGCCACACACTACACTCTACACGCTACACCCTACACACTACACTCTACACGCTACACGCTACACGCTACACTCTACACCCTACACGCTACACTCTACACCCTACACACTACACTCTATACGCTACACGGTACACGCTACACGCTATGCCCTACACCCTACACGCTACATGTTACACTCTACACCCTACACGCTACACTCTACACCCTACACGCTACACCCTACACGCTACACACTACACGCTACACTCTACACCCTACACGCTGCACTCTATACGCTACACGGTACACGCTACACGCTACACCCTACACCCTACATGCTACACGCTACACCCTACACTGTACACCCTACACCCTACACGCTACACTCTACACGCTACATGCTACACCCTACACTCTACACCCTACACGCTATACGCTACACTCTACACACTGCACGCTACACGCTACACGCTACACCCTACACGCTACACTCTACACCCTACACGCTACACTCTACATGCTACACGCTACACGCTACATGCTACACGCTACACCCTACACGCTACACTCTACACCCTACACCCTACACGCTACACTCTACACCCTACACGCTACACCCTACACTCTACACCCTACACCCTACACGCTACTCGCTACACTCTACACCCTACCCGCTACACTCTACACGCTACACGCTACACTCTACACTCTACACGCTACACGCTACACTCTACACCCTACACGCAACACGCTACACTCTACACCCTACACGCTACACTCTGCATGCTACACGCTACACCCTACACCCTACACGCTACACTCTACACGCTACACGCTACACTCTACACCATACACGCTACACCCTACACTCTACACCCTACACCCTACACGCTATACCCGACACCCTACACCCTACATGCTTCACCCTACACGCTACACTCTACACTCTACACCCTACACGCTACATGCTACACTCTACACGCTACACTCTACACCCTACACGCTACACTCTACATCCTACACCATACACGCTATACGCTACACTCTACACCCTACACCCTACACTCTACACCCTACACGCTACACGCTACACTCTACACCCTACACCCTACACACGCTACACGCTACACCCTACACTCTACACGCTACATGCTACACTCTACACCCTACACGATACATGCTACACCCTACACGCTACAGCCTACACGCTACACGCTATATGCTACACTCTACACACTGCACGCTACACGCTACACGCTACACCCTACACGCTACACTCTACACCCTACACGCTACACTCTACATGCTACACGCTACACGCTACATGCTACACGCTACACCCTACACGCTACACTCTACACCCTACACCCTACACCCTACACGCTACACTCTACACCCTACACGCTACACCCTACACTCTACACCCTACACCCTACACGCTACTCGCTACACTCTACACCCTACCCGCTACACTCTACACGCTACACGCTACACTCTACACTCTACACGCTACACGCTACACTCTACACCCTACACGCAACACGCTACACTCTACACCCTACACGCTACACTCTGCATGCTACACGCTACACCCTACACCCTACACGCTACACTCTACACGCTACACGCTACACTCTACACCATACACGCTACACCCTACACTCTACACCCTACACCCTACACGCTATACCCGACACCCTACACCCTACATGCTTCACCCTACACGCTACACTCTACACTCTACACCCTACACGCTACATGCTACACTCTACACGCTACACTCTACACCCTACACGCTACACTCTACATCCTACACCCTACACGCTATACGCTACACTCTACACCCTACACCCTACACTCTACACCCTACACGCTACACGCTACACTCTACACCCTACACCCTACACACGCTACACGCTACACCCTACACTCTACACGCTACATGCTACACTCTACACCCTACACGATACATGCTACACCCTACACGCTACAGCCTACACGCTACACGCTACACTCTACACCCTACAAGCTACACGCTACACGCTACACCCTACACTCTACACCCTACACCGTACACGCTACACGCTACACTCTACACGCTACACCCTTCACTCTACACCCTACACCCTACATGCTACACTCTACACCCTACACGGTACACCCTACAATCTACATGCTACATGCTACACTCTACACTCTACACCCTACACCCTACACGCTACATGCTACACTCTACACCCTACACGCTACACTCTACACCCTACACGCTACATGCTACACTCTACACCCTACACGCTACACTCTACACCCTACACGCTACATGCTACACTCTACACCATACACCCTACACGCTACATGCTACACGCTACACCCTACACGCTACACGCTAGGGTGTAGAGTGTAATATGTAGCGTGTAGTTTGTAGCGTTTAGCTTGTAGGGTGTAGCGTGTAGCGTGTAGGGTGTAGAGTGTAGCGTGTAGCGTGTAGCATGTAGGGTGTAGGGTGTAGAGTGTAGAGTGTAGCGTGTAGGGTGTAGAGTGTAGGGTGTAGGATGTAGAGTGTAGGGTTTAGAGTGTAATTTGTAGCGTGTAGGGTGTAGCGTGTAGCATGTAGGGTGTAGGGTGTGGAGTGTAGGGTGTAGCGTGTAGGGTGTAGAGTGTAGCGTGTAGCGTGTAGGGTGTAGAGTGTAGGGTGTAGGGTGTAGAGTGTAGCGTGTAGTGTGTAGCGTGTAGCGTGCAGGGTGTAGAGTGTAGCGTGTAGCGTGCAGAGTATAGCGTGTAGGGTGTAGCGTGTAGTGTGCAGAGTGTAGCGTGTAGGGTGTAGAGTGTAGCGTGTTGCGTGTAGGGTGTAGAGTGTAGCGTGTAGGGTGTAGAGTGTAGCGTGTAGGGTGTAGCGTGTAGCGTGTAGCGTGCAGGGTGTAGAGTGTAGCGTATAGCGTGTAGGGTGTAGAGTGTAGGGTGTAGCATGTAGCGTGTAGAGTGTAGCGTGTAGGGTGTAGGGTGTAGCGTGTAGCGTTTACCGTGTAGCGTATAGAGTGCAGCGTGTAGGGTGTAGAGTGTAGCGTGTAGTGTGTAGCGTGTAGGGTGTAGGGTGTAGCGTGTAGGGTGTAGAGTGTAGCGTGTAGGGTGTAGAGTGTAACATGTAGCGTGTAGGGTGTAGGGCGTAGCGTGTAGCGTGTACCGTGTAGCGTGTAGAGTGTAGTGTGTAGGGTGTAGAGTGTAGCGTGTAGGGTGTAGAGTGTAGCGTGTAGCGTGTAGAGTGTAGCGTGTAGGGTGTAGCGTGTAGAGTGTAGTGTGTGGCGTGCAGGGCATAGGGTGTAGCGTGTAGCGTGTAGTGTAGCGTGTAGGGTGTACGGTGTAGAGAGTATGGTATAAGCTGTAGCGTTTAGCGTGTAGAGTGTAGCGTGTAGCGTGTAGCGTGTAGCGTGTAGGGTGTAGAGTGTAGGGTGTGGAGTGTAGCGTGTAGGGTGTAGCGTGTAGGGTGTAGCATGTAGCGTGTAGCGTGTAGCATGTAGAGTAGGGTGTAGGGTGTAGGGTGTAGAGTGTAGTGTGTAGAGTGTAGAGTGTAGCGTGTAGAGTGTAAAGTGTAGCGTGTAGGGTGTAGCGTGTAGTGTGTAGCGTGTAGCGCGTAGCGTGTAGAGTGTAGGGTATAGAGTGTAGCGTGTAGAGAGTAGGGAGCAGAGTGTAGAGTGTAGCGTGCAGAGTGTAGGGTGTACAGTGTAGGGTGTAGGGTGTAGCGTGTAGCGTGTAGAGTGTAGGGAGTAGGGTGTAGCGTGTAGGGTGTAGAGTGTAGCGTGTAGCGTGTAGCGTGTAGGGTGTAGCGTGTAGCGTGTAGGGTGTAGCGTGTATCATGTACCGTGTAGCGTGTAGCATGTAGAGTAAGGTGTAGGGTGTAGAGTGTAGCGTGTAGGGTGTAGGGTGTAGAGTGTAGGGTGTAGCATGTAGGGTGTAGGGTGTAGGGTGTAGCGTGTAGGGTGTAGAGTGTAGCGTGTAGGGTGTACGGTGTAGAGTGTAGGGTATAAGCTGTAGCGTTTAGCGTGTAGAGTGTAGCGTGTAGCGTGTAGGGTGTAGAGTGTAGGGTGTAGAGTGTAGCGTGTAGCGTGTAGCGTGTAGGGTGTAGGGTGAAGCGTGTAGGGTGTAGCATGTAGCGTGTAGCGTGTAGCATGTAGAGTAGGGTGTAGGGTGTAGGGTGTAGAGTGTAGTGTGTAGAGTGTGGAGTGTAGCGTGTAGAGTGTAAAGTGTAGCGTGTAGGGTGTAGCGTGTAGTGTGTAGCGTGTAGCGCGTAGCGTGTAGAGTGTAGGGTATAGAGTGTAGCGTGTAGAGAGTAGGGAGCAGAGTGTAGAGTGTAGCGTGTAGGGTGTACAGTGTAGGGTGTAGGGTGTAGCGTGTAGCGTGTAGAGTGTAGGGAGAAGGGTGTAGGGTGTAGCATGTAGGGTGTGGAGTGTAGCGTGTAGCGTGTAGGGTGTAGCGTGTAGCGAGCAGGGTGTAGCGTGTATCATGTACCGTGTAGCGTGTAGCATGTAGAGTAGGGTGTAGGGTGTAGAGTGTAGCGTGTAGCGTGTAGTGTGTAGCGTGTAGAGTGTAAAGTGTAGCGTGTAGTGTGTAGTGTGTAGCGTGTAGCGCGTAGCGTGTAGAGTGTAGGGTATAGAGTGTAGCGTGTAGAGAGTAGGGAGTAGAGTGTAGAGTGTAGCGTGTAGGGTGTAGAGTGTAGCGAGTAGCGTGTAGTGTGTAGGGTGTAGGGTGTAGAGTGTAGGGTGTAGCGTGTAGGGTGTAGAGTGTAGCGTGTAGGGTGTAGCGTGTAGCGTGCAGGTGTAGAGTGTAGCGTATAGCGTGTAGGGTGTAGGGTGTAGAGTGTAGGGTGTAGCGTGTAGAGTGTAGCGTGTAGCGTGTAGGGTGTAGGGTGTACAGTGTAGGGTGTAGGGTGTAGCGTGTAGAGTGTAGTGTGTGGCGTGCAGGGCGTAGGGTGTAGCGTGTAGGGTGTAGAGTGTAGGGTGTAGCATGTAGGGTGTAGGGTGTAGGGTGTAGTGTATAGGGTGTAGAGTGTAGCATGTAGGGTGTACGGTGTAGAGTGTAGGGTATAAGCTGTAGCGTTTAGCGTGTAGAGTGTAGCGTATAGCGTGTAGCGTGTAGGGTGTAGGGTGTAGAGTGTAGCGTGTAGGGTGTAGAGTGTAGAGTGTAGAGAGTAGGGTGTAGGGTGTAGAGTGTAGGGTGTAGGGTGTAGAGTGTAACGTAGCGTGTAGGGTGTAGCGTGTAGGGTGTAGAGTGTAGGGTCTAGCGTGTAGGGTGTAGCGTGTAGCGTGTAGGTTGTAGGGTGTAGAGTGTAGGGTGTAGCGTGTAGTGTGTAGCGTGTAGCGCGTAGCGTGTAGAGTGTAGGGTATAGAGTGTAGCGTGTAGAGAGTAGGGAGCAGAGTGTAGAGTGTAGCGTGTAGGGTGTACAGTGTAGGGTGTAGGGTGTAGCGTGTAGCGTGTAGAGTGTAGGGAGAAGGGTGTAGGGTGTAGCATGTAGGGTGTGGAGTGTAGCGTGTAGCGTGTAGGGTGTAGCGTGTAGCGAGTAGGGTGTAGCGTGTATCATGTACCGTGTAGCGTGTAGCATGTAGAGTAGGGTGTAGGGTGTAGAGTGTAGCGTGTAGCGTGTAGTGTGTAGCGTGTAGAGTGTAAAGTGTAGCGTGTAGTGTGTAGTGTGTAGCGTGTAGCGCGTAGCGTGTAGAGTGTAGGGTATAGAGTGTAGCGTGTAGAGAGTAGGGAGTAGAGTGTAGAGTGTAGCGTGTAGGGTGTAGAGTGTAGCGAGTAGCGTGTAGTGTGTAGGGTGTAGGGTGTAGAGTGTAGGGTGTAGCGTGTAGGGTGTAGAGTGTAGCGTGTAGGGTGTAGCGTGTAGCGTGCAGGTGTAGAGTGTAGCGTATAGCGTGTAGGGTGTAGGGTGTAGAGTGTAGGGTGTAGCGTGTAGAGTGTAGCGTGTAGCGTGTAGGGTGTAGTGTGTACAGTGTAGGGTGTAGGGTGTAGCGTGTAGAGTGTAGTGTGTGGCGTGCAGGGCGTAGGGTGTAGGGTGTAGGGTGTAGAGTGTAGGGTGTAGCATGTAGGGTGTAGGGTGTAGTGTGTAGGGTGTAGAGTGTAGCATGTAGGGTGTACGGTGTAGAGTGTAGGGTATAAGCTGTAGCGTTTAGCGTGTAGAGTGTAGCGTGTAGCGTGTAGCGTGTAGGGTGTAGGGTGTAGAGTGTAGCGTGTAGGGTGTAGAGTGTAGAGTGTAGAGAGTAGGGTGTAGGGTGTAGAGTGTAGGGTGTAGGGTGTAGAGTGTAACGTGTAGCGTGTAGGGTGTAGCGTGTAGGGTGTAGAGTGTAGGGTGTAGCGTGTAGGGTGTAGCGTGTAGCGTGTAGCGTGTAGGGTGTAGGGTGTAGAGTGTAGGGTGTAGCGTGTAGGGTGTAGCGTGTAGCGTGTAGCGTGTAGCGTGTAGGTTGTAGGGTGTAGAGTGTAGGGTGTAGCGTGTAGGGTGCAGCGTGTAGCGTGCAGAGTGTAGCGTCTAGCGTGTAGCGTATAGCGTGTAGCGTGTAGATTGTAGCGTGTAGGGTGTAGGGTGTAGGGTGTACCGTGTAGGGTGTAGCGTGTAGCGTGTAGCGTGTAGAGTGTAGCATGTAGGGTGTAGCAAGTAGCGTGTATTGTGTAGGGTGTAGAGTGTAGCATGTAGCGTGTAGAGTGTAGGGTGTAGCGTGTAGGGTGTAGAGTGTAGCGTTTAGAGTGTAGAGTGTAGCGTGTAGCGTGTAGGGTGTCAATTTTTCCTCTGATGAAGACGCTTGAGTAGCGTCGATACGCGTGGGGTTCAGGGCTTCCTTTGTTTTTTTCCCGAGGGACAGGACTTGGGTAACTTATCTTTACAACTGCTATGGAATTACACCTATTTACTTCATGCATGGCCTGGCATTTTTCCAAGCCTTAGGACAATGGATCCTGATTCTTTGTATTTCCACAAGGCGTCTGTATGCATACATTTATCCAAATAACTAGGATTTTGTAGTACTGCAGCATACCTATTTCCCTGATTACCTTTCTATAGGGGTCTGCTTTCATTTGCTTACCAACTGTGCGCACGCATGCTGTGTTGAACAAAATAGGATCCATGATGTATTTCTTCCAGATACTAGGCTGGAGTATATGTTTCCTGTCATAGTACTCAGGGGGTCACAGTTGGCAGTAAACAATAGGCTTCTTATATGTAGATTTGACTAAGATTGGTGTACCCGCATACCTAGCAATTTTTTCTCTCTGGTTATTTCTCCTGTCTCACATATGCTGTAAAGTATTAGCTTCCTTCATTCCCTCGGGTAAAATTACTTATGGCCTATTCAGCCATACTAGTGTTTTAAATGTTTTTAAATGTATGTTTTGCCTGGTTCTGTTTGTGGATTACTATTTTTGTACAATAAAATTGACTATTTAACGTGGATCCCATTGGTTTGCATATCCTTTTCTTTTTGTGTTTAGTGTGTAGTGTGTAGCTTAACCCTACACGCTACACGCTACACGCTACACTCTACACCATACACGCTACACCCTACACTCTACACCCTACACCCTACACGCTATACCTGACACCCTACACCCTACATGCTTCACCCTAAACGCTACACTCTACACTCTACACCCTACACGCTACATGCTACACCCTACACGCTACACTCTACACCCTACACTCTACACGCTACACACTACACGCTACACGCTACACCCTACACGCTACACGCTACACCCTACACGCTACACGTTACACTCTACACCCTACACCCTACACGCTACACGCTACACCCTACACGCTACACGTTACACTCTACACCCTACACGCTACACTCTACACCCTGCACCCTACACGCTACACTCTACACCCTACACCCTACACGCTACACGCTACACGCTACATGCTACACTCTACACTCTACACCATACACCCTACACGCTACACACTATACTCTACACCCTACACGCTACACTCTACACGCTACACGCTACACTCTACACGCTACACTCTACACCCTACACGCAACACGCTACACTCTACACCCTACACCCTACACGCTACACACTACACGCTACACGCTACACCCTACACGCTACACGCTACACCCTACACGCTACACGTTACACTCTACACCCTACACCCTACACACTACACCCTACACGCTACACATTACACTCTACACCCTACACGCTACACTCTACACCCTGCTCCCTACACGCTACGCGCTACACCCTACACGCTACACGCTACACCCTACACACTACACGTTACACTCTACACCCTACACTCTACACCCTACACTCTACACGCTACACTCTACACCCTACACTCTGCACTCTGCACTCTACACCCTACACCCTACACGCTACACTCTACACCCTACACCCTACACGCTACACACTACACGCTACACGCTACACCCTACACGCTACACGCTACACCCTACACGCTACACGTTACATTCTACACACTACACGTTACACTCTACACCCTACACTCTACACCCTACACTCTACACGCTACACTCTACACCCTACACTCTGCACTCTACACCCTACACCCTACACACTACACGCTACACTCTACACCCTACACGCTACACGCTACACCCTACACCCTACACCCTACACGCTACAATCTACACGCTACACGCTACACCCTACACGCTACACGCTACACCCTACACGCTACACGCTACACCCTACACACTACACGTTACACTCTACACCCTACACTCTACACCCTACACTCTACACGCTACACTCTACACCCTACACTCTGCACTCTACACCCTACACCCTACACACTACACGCTACACTCTACACCCTACACGCTACACGCTACACCCTACACCCTACACCCTACACGCTACAATCTACACGCTACACGCTACACCCTATACGCTAGACGCTACACTCTACACGCTACACGATACACGCTACACCCTACACGCTACACCCTACACTCTACACCCTACACCCTACACGCTACACGCTACACCCTACACGCTACACCCTACACTCTACACCCTACACCCTACACGCTACACGCTACACCCTACACGCTACACGTTACACTCTACACCCTACACCCTACACTCTACACCCTACACCCTACTCTCTACACGCTATATTCTACACCCTACACGCTACACTCTACACCCTACACGCTACACTCTACACCCTAGACGCTACACTCTATACCCTACACTCTACACGCTACACCCTACACCCTACACTCTACATGCTACACGCTACACGCTACATGCTACACGCTACACCCTACACGCTACACGCTACACACTACATGCTACACCCTACACCCTACACCCTACACGCTACACGCTACACTCTACACCCTACACGCTACACCCTACACCCTACACCCTACACGCTACACGCTACACTCTACACCCTACACGCTACACCCTACACTCTACACCCTACACGCTACACCCTACACTCTACACCCTACACGCTATACGCTACACTCTACACCCTGCACGCTACACGCTACACCCTACACGCTACACTCTACACCCTACACGCTACACCCTACACTCTACACCCTACACGCTACACGCTACACTCTACACCATACACGCTACACCCTACACTCCACACCCTACACCCTACATGCTACACGCTACACCCTACACGCTACACATTACACTCTAAACCCTACACTCTACATCCTACACCCTACACTCTACACCCTACACGCTACACTCTACACTCTACACCCTACACCCTACATGCTACACGCTACACGCTACACTCTACACCCTACACGCTACATGCTACACCCTACAAGCTAAACGCTACAAACTACACGCTACATATTACACTCTACACCCTAGCGTGTAGCGTGTAGGGTGTAGCGTGTAGCGTGTAGCTTGTAGGGTGTAGAGTGTAGCGTGTAGCGTGTAGGCTGTAGCGTGTAGGGTGTAGCATGTATCGTGTAGGGTGTAGAGTGTAGCATGTAGCGTGTAGAGTGTAGGGTGTAGCGTGTAGCGTGTGTAGGGTGTAGGGTGTAGAGTGTAGCGTGTAGCGTGTAGGGTGTAGAGTGTAGGGTGTAGGGTGTAGAGTGTAGCGTGTAGGGTGTAGCGTGTAGGGTTTAGGGTGTAGGGTGTAGAGTGTAGGGTGTTGCGTGTAGGGTGTAGAGTGTAGCGTGTAGGGTGTAGCGTGTAGAGTGTAGCGTGTAGCGTGTAGGGTGGAGAGTGTAGAGTGTAGGGTGTAGCGTGTAGGGTGTAGAGTGTAGCGTGTAGGGTGTAGAGTGTAGCGTGTAGCGTGCAGGGTGTAGAGTGTAGCGTATAGCGTGTAGGGTGTAGGATGTAGAGTGTAGCGTGTAGGGTGTAGAGTGTAGCGTGTAGAGTGTAGCATGTATCGTGTAGGGTGTAGAGTGTAGAGTGTAGCGTGTAGGGTGAAGCATGTAGGGTGTAGTGTGTCGGGTATAGCGTGTAGGGTGTAGGGTGTAGAGTGTAGGGTGTAGCGTGTATGGTGTAGAGTGTAGCGTGTAGCGTGTAGCGTGTAGGGTGTAGGGTGTAGCGTGTAGCGTGCAGAGTGTAGCGTGTAGGGTGTAGAGTGTAGCGTGTTGCGTGTAGGGTGTAGAGTGTAGCGTGTAGAGTGTAGAGTGTAGCGGGTAGGGTGTAGAGTGTAGCGAGTAGCGTGTAGGGTGTAGGGTGTAGAGTGTAGGGTGTAGCGTGTAGGGTGTAGAGTGTAGCGTGTAGGGTGTAGGGTGTAGAGTGTAGCGTGTAGGGTGTAGCGTGTAGCATGTAGCGTGTAGCGGGTAGCAAGTAGAGTGTAGGGTGTAGGGTGTAGCATGTAGAGTGTAGGGTATAGAGTGTAGCGTGTAGAGAGTAGGGAGCAGAGTGTAGAGTGTAGCGTGTAGAGAGTAGGGAGCAGAGTGTAGAGTGTAGCGTGCAGAGTGTAGGGTGTACAGTGTAGGGTGTAGGGTGTAGCGTGTAGCGTGTAGAGTGTAGGGAGTAGGGTGTAGGGTGTAGCGTGTAGGGTGTAGAGTGTAGCGTGTAGCGTGTAGCGTGTAGAGTGTAGCGTGTAGCGCTACACTCTACACCCTACACGCAACACGCTACACTCTACACCCTACACCCTACACGCTACACACTACACGCTACACGCTACACCCTACACGCTACACGCTACACCCTACACGCTACACGTTACACTCTACACCCTACACCCTACACACTACACCCTACACGCTACACATTACACTCTACACCCTACACGCTACACTCTACACCCTGCTCCCTACACGCTACGCGCTACACCCTACACGCTACACGCTACACCCTACACACTACACGTTACACTCTACACCCTACACTCTACACCCTACACTCTACACGCTACACTCTACACCCTACACTCTGCACTCTGCACTCTACACCCTACACCCTACACGCTACACTCTACACCCTACACCCTACACGCTACACACTACACGCTACACGCTACACCCTACACGCTACACGCTACACCCTACACGCTACACGTTACATTCTACACCCTGCACCCTACACGCTACACGCTACACCCTACACGCTACACGCTACACCCTACACACTACACGTTACACTCTACACCCTACACTCTACACCCTACACTCTACACGCTACACTCTACACCCTACACTCTGCACTCTACACCCTACACCCTACACACTACACGCTACACTCTACACCCTACACGCTACACGCTACACCCTACACCCTACACCCTACACGCTACAATCTACACGCTACACGCTACACCCTATACGCTAGACGCTACACTCTACACGCTACACGATACACGCTACACCCTACACGCTACACCCTACACTCTACACCCTACACCCTACACGCTACACGCTACACCCTACACGCTACACCCTACACTCTACACCCTACACCCTACACGCTACACGCTACACCCTACACGCTACACGTTACACTCTACACCCTACACCCTACACTCTACACCCTACACCCTACTCTCTACACGCTATATTCTACACCCTACACGCTACACTCTACACCCTACACGCTACACTCTACACCCTAGACGCTACACTCTATACCCTACACTCTACACGCTACACCCTACACCCTACACTCTACATGCTACACGCTACACGCTACATGCTACACGCTACACCCTACACGCTACACGCTACACACTACATGCTACACCCTACACCCTACACCCTACACGCTACACGCTACACTCTACACCCTACACGCTACACCCTACACCCTACACCCTACACGCTACACGCTACACTCTACACCCTACACGCTACACCCTACACTCTACACCCTACACGCTACACCCTACACTCTACACCCTACACGCTATACGCTACACTCTACACCCTGCACGCTACACGCTACACCCTACACGCTACACTCTACACCCTACACGCTACACCCTACACTCTACACCCTACACGCTACACGCTACACTCTACACCATACACGCTACACCCTACACTCCACACCCTACACCCTACATGCTACACGCTACACCCTACACGCTACACATTACACTCTAAACCCTACACTCTACATCCTACACCCTACACTCTACACCCTACACGCTACACTCTACACTCTACACCCTACACCCTACATGCTACACGCTACACGCTACACTCTACACCCTACACGCTACATGCTACACCCTACAAGCTAAACGCTACAAACTACACGCTACATATTACACTCTACACCCTAGCGTGTAGCGTGTAGGGTGTAGCGTGTAGCGTGTAGCTTGTAGGGTGTAGAGTGTAGCGTGTAGCGTGTAGGCTGTAGCGTGTAGGGTGTAGCATGTATCGTGTAGGGTGTAGAGTGTAGCATGTAGCGTGTAGAGTGTAGGGTGTAGCGTGTAGCGTGTGTAGGGTGTAGGGTGTAGAGTGTAGCGTGTAGCGTGTAGGGTGTAGAGTGTAGGGTGTAGGGTGTAGAGTGTAGCGTGTAGGGTGTAGCGTGTAGGGTTTAGGGTGTAGGGTGTAGAGTGTAGGGTGTTGCGTGTAGGGTGTAGAGTGTAGCGTGTAGGGTGTAGCGTGTAGAGTGTAGCGTGTAGCGTGTAGGGTGGAGAGTGTAGAGTGTAGGGTGTAGCGTGTAGGGTGTAGAGTGTAGCGTGTAGGGTGTAGAGTGTAGCGTGTAGCGTGCAGGGTGTAGAGTGTAGCGTATAGCGTGTAGGGTGTAGGATGTAGAGTGTAGCGTGTAGGGTGTAGAGTGTAGCGTGTAGAGTGTAGCATGTATCGTGTAGGGTGTAGAGTGTAGAGTGTAGCGTGTAGGGTGAAGCATGTAGGGTGTAGTGTGTCGGGTATAGCGTGTAGGGTGTAGGGTGTAGAGTGTAGGGTGTAGCGTGTATGGTGTAGAGTGTAGCGTGTAGCGTGTAGCGTGTAGGGTGTAGGGTGTAGCGTGTAGCGTGCAGAGTGTAGCGTGTAGGGTGTAGAGTGTAGCGTGTTGCGTGTAGGGTGTAGAGTGTAGCGTGTAGAGTGTAGAGTGTAGCGGGTAGGGTGTAGAGTGTAGCGAGTAGCGTGTAGGGTGTAGGGTGTAGAGTGTAGGGTGTAGCGTGTAGGGTGTAGAGTGTAGCGTGTAGGGTGTAGGGTGTAGAGTGTAGCGTGTAGGGTGTAGCGTGTAGCATGTAGCGTGTAGCGGGTAGCAAGTAGAGTGTAGGGTGTAGGGTGTAGCATGTAGAGTGTAGGGTATAGAGTGTAGCGTGTAGAGAGTAGGGAGCAGAGTGTAGAGTGTAGCGTGTAGAGAGTAGGGAGCAGAGTGTAGAGTGTAGCGTGCAGAGTGTAGGGTGTACAGTGTAGGGTGTAGGGTGTAGCGTGTAGCGTGTAGAGTGTAGGGAGTAGGGTGTAGGGTGTAGCGTGTAGGGTGTAGAGTGTAGCGTGTAGCGTGTAGCGTGTAGAGTGTAGCGTGTAGCGCTACACTCTACACCCTACACGCAACACGCTACACTCTACACCCTACACCCTACACGCTACACACTACACGCTACACGCTACACCCTACACGCTACACGCTACACCCTACACGCTACACGTTACACTCTACACCCTACACCCTACACACTACACCCTACACGCTACACATTACACTCTACACCCTACACGCTACACTCTACACCCTGCTCCCTACACGCTACGCGCTACACCCTACACGCTACACGCTACACCCTACACACTACACGTTACACTCTACACCCTACACTCTACACCCTACACTCTACACGCTACACTCTACACCCTACACTCTGCACTCTGCACTCTACACCCTACACCCTACACGCTACACTCTACACCCTACACCCTACACGCTACACACTACACGCTACACGCTACACCCTACACGCTACACGCTACACCCTACACGCTACACGTTACATTCTACACCCTGCACCCTACACGCTACACGCTACACCCTACACGCTACACGCTACACCCTACACACTACACGTTACACTCTACACCCTACACTCTACACCCTACACTCTACACGCTACACTCTACACCCTACACTCTGCACTCTACACCCTACACCCTACACACTACACGCTACACTCTACACCCTACACGCTACACGCTACACCCTACACCCTACACCCTACACGCTACAATCTACACGCTACACGCTACACCCTATACGCTAGACGCTACACTCTACACGCTACACGATACACGCTACACCCTACACGCTACACCCTACACTCTACACCCTACACCCTACACGCTACACGCTACACCCTACACGCTACACCCTACACTCTACACCCTACACCCTACACGCTACACGCTACACCCTACACGCTACACGTTACACTCTACACCCTACACCCTACACTCTACACCCTACACCCTACTCTCTACACGCTATATTCTACACCCTACACGCTACACTCTACACCCTACACGCTACACTCTACACCCTAGACGCTACACTCTATACCCTACACTCTACA
The DNA here is from genome assembly GCF_051348905.1 of Ranitomeya variabilis. Classification (NCBI taxonomy): domain Eukaryota; kingdom Metazoa; phylum Chordata; class Amphibia; order Anura; family Dendrobatidae; genus Ranitomeya; species Ranitomeya variabilis. Next base: position 636,753 of record NW_027507935.1, on the reverse strand, counting down.
CGCTACACCCTACACCCTACACTCTACATGCTACACGCTACACGCTACATGCTACACGCTACACCCTACACGCTACACGCTACACACTACATGCTACACCCTACACCCTACACCCTACACGCTACACGCTACACTCTACACCCTACACGCTACACCCTACACCCTACACCCTACACGCTACACGCTACACTCTACACCCTACACGCTACACCCTACACTCTACACCCTACACGCTACACCCTACACTCTACACCCTACACGCTATACGCTACACTCTACACCCTGCACGCTACACGCTACACCCTACACGCTACACTCTACACCCTACACGCTACACCCTACACTCTACACCCTACACGCTACACGCTACACTCTACACCATACACGCTACACCCTACACTCCACACCCTACACCCTACATGCTACACGCTACACCCTACACGCTACACATTACACTCTAAACCCTACACTCTACATCCTACACCCTACACTCTACACCCTACACGCTACACTCTACACTCTACACCCTACACCCTACATGCTACACGCTACACGCTACACTCTACACCCTACACGCTACATGCTACACCCTACAAGCTAAACGCTACAAACTACACGCTACATATTACACTCTACACCCTAGCGTGTAGCGTGTAGGGTGTAGCGTGTAGCGTGTAGCTTGTAGGGTGTAGAGTGTAGCGTGTAGCGTGTAGGCTGTAGCGTGTAGGGTGTAGCATGTATCGTGTAGGGTGTAGAGTGTAGCATGTAGCGTGTAGAGTGTAGGGTGTAGCGTGTAGCGTGTGTAGGGTGTAGGGTGTAGAGTGTAGCGTGTAGCGTGTAGGGTGTAGAGTGTAGGGTGTAGGGTGTAGAGTGTAGCGTGTAGGGTGTAGCGTGTAGGGTTTAGGGTGTAGGGTGTAGAGTGTAGGGTGTTGCGTGTAGGGTGTAGAGTGTAGCGTGTAGGGTGTAGCGTGTAGAGTGTAGCGTGTAGCGTGTAGGGTGGAGAGTGTAGAGTGTAGGGTGTAGCGTGTAGGGTGTAGAGTGTAGCGTGTAGGGTGTAGAGTGTAGCGTGTAGCGTGCAGGGTGTAGAGTGTAGCGTATAGCGTGTAGGGTGTAGGATGTAGAGTGTAGCGTGTAGGGTGTAGAGTGTAGCGTGTAGAGTGTAGCATGTATCGTGTAGGGTGTAGAGTGTAGAGTGTAGCGTGTAGGGTGAAGCATGTAGGGTGTAGTGTGTCGGGTATAGCGTGTAGGGTGTAGGGTGTAGAGTGTAGGGTGTAGCGTGTATGGTGTAGAGTGTAGCGTGTAGCGTGTAGCGTGTAGGGTGTAGGGTGTAGCGTGTAGCGTGCAGAGTGTAGCGTGTAGGGTGTAGAGTGTAGCGTGTTGCGTGTAGGGTGTAGAGTGTAGCGTGTAGCGTGTAGAGTGTAGAGTGTAGCGGGTAGGGTGTAGAGTGTAGCGAGTAGCGTGTAGGGTGTAGGGTGTAGAGTGTAGGGTGTAGCGTGTAGGGTGTAGAGTGTAGCGTGTAGGGTGTAGGGTGTAGAGTGTAGCGTGTAGGGTGTAGCGTGTAGCATGTAGCGTGTAGCGGGTAGCAAGTAGAGTGTAGGGTGTAGGGTGTAGCATGTAGAGTGTAGGGTATAGAGTGTAGCGTGTAGAGAGTAGGGAGCAGAGTGTAGAGTGTAGCGTGTAGAGAGTAGGGAGCAGAGTGTAGAGTGTAGCGTGCAGAGTGTAGGGTGTACAGTGTAGGGTGTAGGGTGTAGCGTGTAGCGTGTAGAGTGTAGGGAGTAGGGTGTAGGGTGTAGCGTGTAGGGTGTAGAGTGTAGCGTGTAGCGTGTAGCGTGTAGGGTGTAGCGTGTAGCGTGTAGGGTGTAGCGTGTATCATGCACCGTGTAGCGTGTAGCATGTAGAGTAGGGTGTAGGGTGTAGAGTGTAGCGTGTAGGGTGTAGGGTGTAGAGTGTAGGGTGCAGCATGTAGGGTGTAGGGTGTAGGGTGTAGCGTGTAGGGTGTAGAGTGTAGCGTGTAGGGTGTACGGTGTAGAGTGTAGGGTATAAGCTGTAGCGTTTAGCGTGTAGAGTGTAGCGTGTAGCGTGTAGCGTGTAGGGTGTAGAGTGTAGGGTGTAGAGTGTAGCGTGTAGCGTGTAGCGTGTAGGGTGTAGGGTGAAGCGTGTAGGGTGTAGCATGTAGCGTGTAGCGTGTAGCATGTAGAGTAGGGTGTAGGGTGTAGGGTGTAGAGTGTAGTGTGTAGAGTGTGGAGTGTAGCGTGTAGAGTGTAAAGTGTAGCGTGTAGGGTGTAGCGTGTAGTGTGTAGCGTGTAGCGCGTAGCGTGTAGAGTGTAGGGTATAGAGTGTAGCGTGTAGAGAGTAGGGAGCAGAGTGTAGAGTGTAGCGTGTAGGGTGTAGGGTGTACAGTGTAGGGTGTAGGGTGTAGCGTGTAGCGTGTAGAGTGTAGGGAGAAGGGTGTAAGGTGTAGCGTGTAGGGTGTGGAGTGTATCGTGTAGCGTGTAGGGTGTAGCGTGTAGCGAGTAGGGTGTAGCGTGTATCATGTACCGTGTAGCATGTAGAGTAGGGTGTAGGGTGTAGAGTGTAGCATGTAGCGTGTAGTGTGTAGCGTGTAGAGTGTAAAGTGTAGCGTGTAGTGTGTAGTGTGTAGCGTGTAGCGCGTAGCGTGTAGAGTGTAGGGTATAGAGTGTAGCGTGTAGAGAGTAGGGAGTAGAGTGTAGAGTGTAGCGTGTAGGGTGTAGAGTGTAGCGAGTAGCGTGTAGTGTGTAGGGTGTAGGGTGTAGAGTGTAGGGTGTAGCGTGTAGGGTGTAGAGTGTAGCGTGTAGGGTGCAGCGTGTAGCGTGCAGGTGTAGAGTGTAGCGTATAGCGTGTAGGGTGTAGGGTGTAGCGTGTAGCATGTAGCGTGTAGCGGGTAGCAAGTAGAGTGTAGGGTGTAGGGTGTAGCATGTAGAGTGTAGGGTATAGAGTGTAGCGTGTAGAGAGTAGGGAGCAGAGTGTAGAGTGTAGCGTGTAGAGAGTAGGGAGCAGAGTGTAGAGTGTAGCGTGCAGAGTGTAGGGTGTACAGTGTAGGGTGTAGGGTGTAGCGTGTAGCGTGTAGAGTGTAGGGAGTAGGGTGTAGCGTGTAGGGTGTAGAGTGTAGCGTGTAGCGTGTAGCGTGTAGGGTGTAGCGTGTAGCGTGTAGGGTGTAGCGTGTATCATGTACCGTGTAGCGTGTAGCATGTAGAGTAAGGTGTAGGGTGTAGAGTGTAGCGTGTAGGGTGTAGGGTGTAGAGTGTAGGGTGTAGCATGTAGGGTGTAGGGTGTAGCGTGTAGGGTGTAGAGTGTAGCGTGTAGGGTGTACGGTGTAGAGTGTAGGGTATAAGCTGTAGCGTTTAGCGTGTAGAGTGTAGCGTGTAGCGTGTAGGGTGTAGAGTGTAGGGTGTAGAGTGTAGCGTGTAGCGTGTAGCGTGTAGGGTGTAGGGTGAAGCGTGTAGGGTGTAGCATGTAGCGTGTAGCGTGTAGCATGTAGAGTAGGGTGTAGGGTGTAGGGTGTAGAGTGTAGTGTGTAGAGTGTGGAGTGTAGCGTGTAGAGTGTAAAGTGTAGCGTGTAGGGTGTAGCGTGTAGTGTGTAGCGTGTAGCGCGTAGCGTGTAGAGTGTAGGGTATAGAGTGTAGCGTGTAGAGAGTAGGGAGCAGAGTGTAGAGTGTAGCGTGTAGGGTGTACAGTGTAGGGTGTAGGGTGTAGCGTGTAGCGTGTAGAGTGTAGGGAGAAAGGTGTAGGGTGTAGCATGTAGGGTGTGGAGTGTAGCGTGTAGCGTGTAGGGTGTAGCGTGTAGCGAGCAGGGTGTAGCGTGTATCATGTACCGTGTAGCGTGTAGCATGTAGAGTAGGGTGTAGGGTGTAGAGTGTAGCGTGTAGCGTGTAGTGTGTAGCGTGTAGAGTGTAAAGTGTAGCGTGTAGTGTGTAGTGTGTAGCGTGTAGCGCGTAGCGTGTAGAGTGTAGGGTATAGAGTGTAGCGTGTAGAGAGCAGGGAGTAGAGTGTAGAGTGTAGCGTGTAGGGTGTAGAGTGTAGCGAGTAGCGTGTAGTGTGTAGGGTGTAGGGTGTAGAGTGTAGGGTGTAGCGTGTAGGGTGTAGAGTGTAGCGTGTAGGGTGTAGCGTGTAGCGTGCAGGTGTAGAGTGTAGCGTATAGCGTGTAGGGTGTAGGGTGTAGAGTGTAGGGTGTAGCGTGTAGAGTGTAGCGTGTAGCGTGTAGGGTGTACAGTGTAGGGTGTAGGGTGTAGCGTGTAGAGTGTAGTGTGTGGCGTGCAGGGCGTAGGGTGTAGCGTGTAGGGTGTAGAGTGTAGGGTGTAGCATGTAGGGTGTAGGGTGTAGGGTGTAGTGTGTAGGGTGTAGAGTGTAGCATGTAGGGTGTACGGTGTAGAGTGTAGGGTATAAGCTGTAGCGTTTAGCGTGTAGAGTGTAGCGTATAGCGTGTAGCGTGTAGGGTGTAGGGTGTAGAGTGTAGCGTGTAGGGTGTAGAGTGTAGAGTGTAGAGAGTAGGGTGTAGGGTGTAGAGTGTAGGGTGTAGGGTGTAGAGTGTAACGTGTAGCGTGTAGGGTGTAGCGTGTAGGGTGTAGAGTGTAGGGTGTAGCGTGTAGGGTGTAGCGTGTAGCGTGTAGCGTGTAGCGTGTAGGGTGTAGGGTGTAGAGTGTAGGGTGTAGCGTGTAGGGTGTAGTGTGTAGCGTGTAGCGTGTAGCGTGTAGGTTGTAGGGTGTAGAGTGTAGGGTGTAGCGTGTAGGGTGTAGCGTGTAGCGTGTAGAGTGTAGCGTCTAGCGTGTAGCGTATAGCGTGTAGCGTGTAGATTGTAGCGTGTAGGGTGTAGGGTGTAGGGTGTACCGTGTAGGGTGTAGCGTGTAGCGTGTAGCGTGTAGAGTGTAGCATGTAGGGTGTAGCAAGTAGCGTGTATTGTGTAGGGTGTAGAGTGTAGCATGTAGCGTGTAGAGAGTAGGGAGTAGAGTGTAGAGTGTAGCGTGTAGGGTGTAGAGTGTAGCGAGTAGCGTGTAGTGTGTAGGGTGTAGGGTGTAGAGTGTAGGGTGTAGCGTGTAGGGTGTAGAGTGTAGCGTGTAGGGTGTAGCGTGTAGCGTGCAGGTGTAGAGTGTAGCGTATAGCGTGTAGGGTGTAGGGTGTAGAGTGTAGGGTGTAGCGTGTAGAGTGTAGCGTGTAGCGTGTAGGGTGTAGGGTGTACAGTGTAGGGTGTAGGGTGTAGCGTGTAGAGTGTAGTGTGTGGCGTGCAGGGCGTAGGGTGTAGGGTGTAGGGTGTAGAGTGTAGGGTGTAGCATGTAGGGTGTAGGGTGTAGGGTGTAGTGTGTAGGGTGTAGAGTGTAGCATGTAGGGTGTACGGTGTAGAGTGTAGGGTATAAGCTGTAGCGTTTAGCGTGTAGAGTGTAGCGTGTAGCGTGTAGCGTGTAGGGTGTAGGGTGTAGAGTGTAGCGTGTAGGGTGTAGAGTGTAGAGTGTAGAGAGTAGGGTGTAGGGTGTAGAGTGTAGGGTGTAGGGTGTAGAGTGTAACGTGTAGCGTGTAGGGTGTAGCGTGTAGGGTGTAGTGTAGGGTGTAGCGTGTAGGGTGTAGCGTGTAGCGTGTAGCGTGTAGGGTGTAGGGTGTAGAGTGTAGGGTGTAGCGTGTAGGGTGTAGCGTGTAGCGTGTAGCGTGTAGCGTGTAGGTTGTAGGGTGTAGAGTGTAGGGTGTAGCGTGTAGGGTGTAGCGTGTAGCGTGTAGAGTGTAGCGTCTAGCGTGTAGCGTATAGCGTGTAGCGTGTAGATTGTAGCGTGTAGGGTGTAGGGTGTAGGGTGTACCGTGTAGGGTGTAGCGTGTAGCGTGTAGCGTGTAGAGTGTAGCATGTAGGGTGTAGCAAGTAGCGTGTATTGTGTAGGGTGTAGAGTGTAGCATGTAGCGTGTAGAGTGTAGGGTGTAGCGTGTAGGGTGTAGAGTGTAGCGTGTAGAGTGTAGAGTGTAGCGTGTAGCGTGTAGGGTGTCACTTTTTCCTCTGATGAAGACGCTTGAGTAGCGTCGATACGCGTGGGGTAAAGGGCTTCCTTTGTTTTTTTCCCGAGGGACAGGACTTGGGTAACTTATCTTTACAACTGCTATGGAATTACACCTATTTACTTCATGCATGGCCTGGCATTTTTCCAAGCCTTAGGACAATGGATCCTGATTCTTTGTATTTCCACAAGGCGTCTGTATGCATACATTTATCCAAATAACTAGGATTTTGTAGTACTGCAGCATATCTATTTCCCTGATTACCTTTCTATAGGGGTCTGCTTTCATTTGCTTACCAACTGTGCGCACGCATGCTGTGTTGAACAAAATAGGATCCATGATGTATTTCTTCCAGATACTAGGCTGGAGTATATGTTTCCTGTCATAGTACTCAGGGGGTCACAGTTGGCAGTAAACAATAGGCTTCTTATATGTAGATTTGACTAAGATTGGTGTACCCGCATACCTAGCAATTTTTTCTCTCTGGTTATTTCTCCTGTCTCACATATGCTGTAAAGTATTAGCTTCCTTCATTCCCTCGGGTAAAATTACTTATGGCCTATTCAGCCATACTAGTGTTTTAAATGTTTTTAAATGTATGTTTTGCCTGGTTCTGTTTGTGGATTACTATTTTTGTACAATAAAATTGACTATTTAACGTGGATCCCATTGGTTTGCATATCCTTTTCTTTTTGTGTTTAGTGTGTAGTGTGTAGCTTAACCCTACACGCTACACGCTACACGCTACACTCTACACCATACACGCTACACCCTACACTCTACACCCTACACCCTACACGCTATACCCGACACCCTACACCCTACATGCTTCACCCTAAACGCTACACTCTACACTCTACACCCTACACGCTACATGCTACACCCTACACGCTACACTCTACACCCTACACTCTACACGCTACACACTACACGCTACACGCTACACCCTACACGCTACACGCTACACCCTACACGCTACACGTTACACTCTACACCCTACACCCTACACGCTACACGCTACACCCTACACGCTACACGTTACACTCTACACCCTACACGCTACACTCTACACCCTGCACCCTACACGCTACACTCTACACCCTACACCCTACACGCTACACGCTACACGCTACATGCTACACTCTACACTCTACACCATACACCCTACACGCTACACACTATACTCTACACCCTACACGCTACACTCTACACGCTACACGCTACACTCTACACGCTACACTCTACACCCTACACGCAACACGCTACACTCTACACCCTACACCCTACACGCTACACACTACACGCTACACGCTACACCCTACACGCTACACGCTACACCCTACACGCTACACGTTACACTCTACACCCTACACCCTACACACTACACCCTACACGCTACACATTACACTCTACACCCTACACGCTACACTCTACACCCTGCTCCCTACACGCTACGCGCTACACCTTACACGCTACACGCTACACCCTACACACTACACGTTACACTCTACACCCTACACTCTACACCCTACACTCTACACGCTACACTCTACACCCTACACTCTGCACTCTGCACTCTACACCCTACACCCTACACGCTACACTCTACACCCTACACCCTACACGCTACACACTACACGCTACACGCTACACCCTACACGCTACACGCTACACCCTACACGCTACACGTTACACTCTACACCCTGCACCCTACACGCTACACGCTACACCCTACACGCTACACGCTACACCCTACACACTACACGTTACACTCTACACCCTACACTCTACACCCTACACTCTACACGCTACACTCTACACCCTACACTCTGCACTCTACACCCTACACCCTACACACTACACGCTACACTCTACACCCTACACGCTACACGCTACACCCTACACCCTACACCCTACACGCTACAATCTACACGCTACACGCTACACCCTATACGCTAGACGCTACACTCTACACGCTACACGATACACGCTACACCCTACACGCTACACCCTACACTCTACACCCTACACCCTACACGCTACACGCTACACCCTACACGCTACACCCTACACTCTACACCCTACACCCTACACGCTACACGCTACACCCTACACGCTACACGTTACACTCTACACCCTACACCCTACACTCTACACCCTACACCCTACTCTCTACACGCTATATTCTACACCCTACACGCTACACTCTACACCCTACACGCTACACTCTACACCCTAGACGCTACACTCTATACCCTACACTCTACACGCTACACCCTACACCCTACACTCTACATGCTACACCCTACACCCTACACTCTACATGCTACACGCTACACGCTACATGCTACATGCTACACCCTACACGCTACACGCTACACACTACATGCTACACCCTACACCCTACACCCTACACGCTACACGCTACACTCTACACCCTACACGCTACACTCTACACTCTACATGCTACACGCTACACTCTACACTCTACACGCTACACGCTACACTCTACACGCTACACGCTACATGCTACACTCTACACTCTACACCCTACACTCTACACGCTACACGCTACACTCTACACTCTACACGCTACACGCTACACTCTACACCCTACACGCAACACGCTACAATCTATACCCTACACGCTACACTCTGCACTCTACACCATACACGCTACACCCTACACTCCACACCCTACACCCTACATGCTACACGCTACACCCTACACGCTACACATTACACTCTAAACCCTACACTCTACATCCTACACCCTACACTCTACACCCTACACGCTACACTCTACACTCTACACCCTACACCCTACATGCTACACGCTACACGCTACACTCTACACCCTACACGCTACATGCTACACCCTACAAGCTAAACGCTACAAACTACACGCTACATATTACACTCTACACCCTAGCGTGTAGCGTGTAGGGTGTAGCGTGTAGCGTGTAGCTTGTAGGGTGTAGAGTGTAGCGTGTAGCGTGTAGGCTGTAGCGTGTAGGGTGTAGCATGTATCGTGTAGGGTGTAGAGTGTAGCATGTAGCGTGTAGAGTGTAGGGTGTAGCGTGTAGCGTGTGTAGGGTGTAGGGTGTAGAGTGTAGCGTGTAGCGTGTAGGGTGTAGAGTGTAGGGTGTAGGGTGTAGAGTGTAGCGTGTAGGGTGTAGCGTGTAGGGTTTAGGGTGTAGGGTGTAGAGTGTAGGGTGTTGCGTGTAGGGTGTAGAGTGTAGCGTGTAGGGTGTAGCGTGTAGAGTGTAGCGTGTAGCGTGTAGGGTGGAGAGTGTAGAGTGTAGGGTGTAGCGTGTAGGGTGTAGAGTGTAGCGTGTAGGGTGTAGAGTGTAGCGTGTAGCGTGCAGGGTGTAGAGTGTAGCGTATAGCGTGTAGGGTGTAGGATGTAGAGTGTAGCGTGTAGGGTGTAGAGTGTAGCGTGTAGAGTGTAGCATGTATCGTGTAGGGTGTAGAGTGTAGAGTGTAGCGTGTAGGGTGAAGCATGTAGGGTGTAGGGTGTCGGGTATAGCGTGTAGGGTGTAGGGTGTAGAGTGTAGGGTGTAGCGTGAATGGTGTAGAGTGTAGCGTGTAGCGTGTAGCGTGTAGGGTGTAGGGTGTAGCGTGTAGCGTGCAGAGTGTAGCGTGTAGGGTGTAGAGTGTAGCGTGTTGCGTGTAGGGTGTAGAGTGTAGCGTGTAGCGTGTAGAGTGTAGAGTGTAGCGGGTAGGGTGTAGAGTGTAGCGAGTAGCGTGTAGGGTGTAGGGTGTAGAGTGTAGGGTGTAGCGTGTAGGGTGTAGAGTGTAGCGTGTAGGGTGTAGGGTGTAGAGTGTAGCGTGTAGGGTGTAGCGTGTAGCATGTAGCGTGTAGCGGGTAGCAAGTAGAGTGTAGGGTGTAGGGTGTAGCATGTAGAGTGTAGGGTATAGAGTGTAGCGTGTAGAGAGTAGGGAGCAGAGTGTAGAGTGTAGCGTGTAGAGAGTAGGGAGCAGAGTGTAGAGTGTAGCGTGCAGAGTGTAGGGTGTACAGTGTAGGGTGTAGGGTGTAGCGTGTAGCGTGTAGAGTGTAGGGAGTAGGGTGTAGGGTGTAGCGTGTAGGGTGTAGAGTGTAGCGTGTAGCGTGTAGCGTGTAGGGTGTAGCGTGTAGCGTGTAGGGTGTAGCGTGTATCATGCACCGTGTAGCGTGTAGCATGTAGAGTAGGGTGTAGGGTGTAGAGTGTAGCGTGTAGGGTGTAGGGTGTAGAGTGTAGGGTGCAGCATGTAGGGTGTAGGGTGTAGGGTGTAGCGTGTAGGGTGTAGAGTGTAGCGTGTAGGGTGTACGGTGTAGAGTGTAGGGTATAAGCTGTAGCGTTTAGCGTGTAGAGTGTAGCGTGTAGCGTGTAGCGTGTAGGGTGTAGAGTGTAGGGTGTAGAGTGTAGCGTGTAGCGTGTAGCGTGTAGGGTGTAGGGTGAAGCGTGTAGGGTGTAGCATGTAGCGTGTAGCGTGTAGCATGTAGAGTAGGGTGTAGGGTGTAGGGTGTAGAGTGTAGTGTGTAGAGTGTGGAGTGTAGCGTGTAGAGTGTAAAGTGTAGCGTGTAGGGTGTAGCGTGTAGTGTGTAGCGTGTAGCGCGTAGCGTGTAGAGTGTAGGGTATAGAGTGTAGCGTGTAGAGAGTAGGGAGCAGAGTGTAGAGTGTAGCGTGTAGGGTGTAGGGTGTACAGTGTAGGGTGTAGGGTGTAGCGTGTAGCGTGTAGAGTGTAGGGAGAAGGGTGTAGGGTGTAGCGTGTAGGGTGTGGAGTGTATCGTGTAGCGTGTAGGGTGTAGCGTGTAGCGAGTAGGGTGTAGCGTGTATCATGTACCGTGTAGCATGTAGAGTAGGGTGTAGGGTGTAGAGTGTAGCGTGTAGCGTGTAGTGTGTAGCGTGTAGAGTGTAAAGTGTAGCGTGTAGTGTGTAGTGTGTAGCGTGTAGCGCGTAGCGTGTAGAGTGTAGGGTATAGAGTGTAGCGTGTAGAGAGTAGGGAGTAGAGTGTAGAGTGTAGCGTGTAGGGTGTAGAGTGTAGCGAGTAGCGTGTAGTGTGTAGGGTGTAGGGTGTAGAGTGTAGGGTGTAGCGTGTAGGGTGTAGAGTGTAGCGTGTAGGGTGCAGCGTGTAGCGTGCAGGTGTAGAGTGTAGCGTATAGCGTGTAGGGTGTAGGGTGTAGCGTGTAGCATGTAGCGTGTAGCGGGTAGCAAGTAGAGTGTAGGGTGTAGGGTGTAGCATGTAGAGTGTAGGGTATAGAGTGTAGCGTGTAGAGAGTAGGGAGCAGAGTGTAGAGTGTAGCGTGCAGAGTGTAGGGTGTACAGTGTAGGGTGTAGGGTGTAGCGTGTAGCGTGTAGAGTGTAGGGAGTAGGGTGTAGGGTGTAGCGTGTAGGGTGTAGAGTGTAGCGTGTAGCGTGTAGCGTGTAGGGTGTAGCGTGTAGCGTGTAGGGTGTAGCGTGTATCATGTACCGTGTAGCGTGTAGCATGTAGAGTAAGGTGTAGGGTGTAGAGTGTAGCGTGTAGGGTGTAGGGTGTAGAGTGTAGGGTGTAGCATGTAGGGTGTAGGGTGTAGCGTGTAGGGTGTAGAGTGTAGCGTGTAGGGTGTACGGTGTAGAGTGTAGGGTATAAGCTGTAGCGTTTAGCGTGTAGAGTGTAGCGTGTAGCGTGTAGGGTGTAGAGTGTAGGGTGTAGAGTGTAGCGTGTAGCGTGTAGCGTGTAGGGTGTAGGGTGAAGCGTGTAGGGTGTAGCATGTAGCGTGTAGCGTGTAGCATGTAGAGTAGGGTGTAGGGTGTAGGGTGTAGAGTGTAGTGTGTAAAGTGTGGAGTGTAGCGTGTAGAGTGTAAAGTGTAGCGTGTAGGGTGTAGCGTGTAGTGTGTAGCGTGTAGCGCGTAGCGTGTAGAGTGTAGGGTATAGAGTGTAGCGTGTAGAGAGTAGGGAGCAGAGTGTAGAGTGTAGCGTGTAGGGTGTACAGTGTAGGGTGTAGGGTGTAGCGTGTAGCGTGTAGAGTGTAGGGAGAAGGGTGTAGGGTGTAGCATGTAGGGTGTGGAGTGTAGCGTGTAGCGTGTAGGGTGTAGCGTGTAGCGAGCAGGGTGTAGCGTGTATCATGTACCGTGTAGCGTGTAGCATGTAGAGTAGGGTGTAGGGTGTAGAGTGTAGCGTGTAGCGTGTAGTGTGTAGCGTGTAGAGTGTAAAGTGTAGCGTGTAGTGTGTAGTGTGTAGCGTGTAGCGCGTAGCGTGTAGAGTGTAGGGTATAGAGTGTAGCGTGTAGAGAGCAGGGAGTAGAGTGTAGAGTGTAGCGTGTAGGGTGTAGAGTGTAGCGAGTAGCGTGTAGTGTGTAGGGTGTAGGGTGTAGAGTGTAGGGTGTAGCGTGTAGCGTGCAGGTGTAGAGTGTAGCGTATAGCGTGTAGGGTGTAGGGTGTAGAGTGTAGGGTGTAGCGTGTAGAGTGTAGCGTGTAGCGTGTAGGGTGTACAGTGTAGGGTGTAGGGTGTAGCGTGTAGAGTGTAGTGTGTGGCGTGCAGGGCGTAGGGTGTAGCGTGTAGGGTGTAGAGTGTAGGGTGTAGCATGTAGGGTGTAGGGTGTAGGGTGTAGTGTGTAGGGTGTAGAGTGTAGCATGTAGGGTGTACGGTGTAGAGTGTAGGGTATAAGCTGTAGCGTTTAGCGTGTAGAGTGTAGCGTATAGCGTGTAGCGTGTAGGGTGTAGGGTGTAGAGTGTAGCGTGTAGGGTGTAGAGTGTAGAGTGTAGAGAGTAGGGTGTAGGGTGTAGAGTGTAGGGTGTAGGGTGTAGAGTGTAACGTGTAGCGTGTAGGGTGTAGCGTGTAGGGTGTAGAGTGTAGGGTGTAGCGTGTAGGGTGTAGCGTGTAGCGTGTAGCGTGTAGCGTGTAGGGTGTAGGGTGTAGAGTGTAGGGTGTAGCGTGTAGGGTGTAGTGTGTAGCGTGTAGCGTGTAGCGTGTAGGTTGTAGGGTGTAGAGTGTAGGGTGTAGCGTGTAGGGTGTAGCGTGTAGCGTGTAGAGTGTAGCGTCTAGCGTGTAGCGTATAGCGTGTAGCGTGTAGATTGTAGCGTGTAGGGTGTAGGGTGTACCGTGTAGGGTGTAGCGTGTAGCGTGTAGCGTGTAGAGTGTAGCGTGTAGGGTGTAGAGTGTAGCGAGTAGCGTGTAGTGTGTAGGGTGTAGGGTGTAGAGTGTAGGGTGTAGCGTGTAGGGTGTAGAGTGTAGCGTGTAGGGTGTAGCGTGTAGCGTGCAGGTGTAGAGTGTAGCGTATAGCGTGTAGGGTGTAGGGTGTAGAGTGTAGGGTGTAGCGTGTAGAGTGTAGCGTGTAGCGTGTAGGGTGTAGGGTGTACAGTGTAGGGTGTAGGGTGTAGCGTGTAGAGTGTAGTGTGTGGCGTGCAGGGCGTAGGGTGTAGGGTGTAGGGTGTAGAGTGTAGGGTGTAGCATGTAGGGTGTAGGGTGTAGGGTGTAGTGTGTAGGGTGTAGAGTGTAGCATGTAGGGTGTACGGTGTAGAGTGTAGGGTATAAGCTGTAGCGTTTAGCGTGTAGAGTGTAGCGTGTAGCGTGTAGCGTGTAGGGTGTAGGGTGTAGAGTGTAGCGTGTAGGGTGTAGAGTGTAGAGTGTAGAGAGTAGGGTGTAGGGTGTAGAGTGTAGGGTGTAGGGTGTAGAGTGTAACGTGTAGCGTGTAGGGTGTAGCGTGTAGGGTGTAGAGTGTAGGGTGTAGCGTGTAGGGTGTAGCGTGTAGCGTGTAGCGTGTAGGGTGTAGGGTGTAGAGTGTAGGGTGTAGCGTGTAGCGTGTAGCGTGTAGCGTGTAGGTTGTAGGGTGTAGAGTGTAGGGTGTAGCGTGTAGGGTGTAGCGTGTAGCGTGTAGAGTGTGGCGTCTAGCGTGTAGCGTATAGCGTGTAGCGTGTAGATTGTAGCGTGTAGGGTGTAGGGTGTAGGGTGTACCGTGTAGGGTGTAGCGTGTAGCGTGTAGCGTGTAGAGTGTAGCATGTAGGGTGTAGCAAGTAGCGTGTATTGTGTAGGGTGTAGAGTGTAGCATGTAGCGTGTAGAGTGTAGGGTGTAGCGTGTAGGGTGTAGAGTGTAGCGTGTAGAGTGTAGAGTGTAGCGTGTAGCGTGTAGGGTGTCACTTTTTCCTCTGATGAAGACGCTTGAGTAGCGTCGATACGCGTGGGGTAAAGGGCTTCCTTTGTTTTTTTCCCGAGGGACAGGACTTGGGTAACTTATCTTTACAACTGCTATGGAATTACACCTATTTACTTCATGCATGGCCTGGCATTTTTCCAAGCCTTAGGACAATGGATCCTGATTCTTTGTATTTCATTTCAATTAGATTTTTATTGAGTTTAAACAAAGAAAACGAATAACAAAACATAACTGTATCTGTATAACTGTAGTAAATATTCTATAGCAGGTACAAGTGTACAATCAGGAAAAGAAACCGTCAAATTGCTTTTTTAATTGTGACCATTTACCCCATCTGGCATGAAAACGATCTTTGGATAGAAGATTAGTATAATAAATTTCCTCATATACAAAATGTCTATCGATCAACAATATCAAATGTTTCACGTTGGGCGGGCGAATGTTATTCCACTCTTTCACAATCAAATAGCTTGCGGACATTAGAACATGAGCTGCTAGAAATCTGTCCATTTTGAATTGATGTAGATTAATAAGCAATAAGGCCATATCAGGGCATGGCAATATAGTTTCCCCAGTCAGAAGTGAAATTATTAAGAAAATCTCAGACCAGAAATTTTTCAGAAGGGGACAGGACCAGAAAACATGTAGCAAATCTGCTGACTGACCACATTTCCTCCAACACATCCCATCATGACCCTTAATAAAATGTTTAAGTCTATTGGGAGTTAAATAATATCTCTGAATTAGTTTATAATGGGTTTCCAGGGTATTCGAGCATCTGGAGGCTTTCGTAGCTAATTTGAATGATTGTGTCCATTGAGATGGTGAAATTGTTTTATTTAATCTTTGTGCCCATTTCTCAAAGGAACCCGAGCTGCTAAAAGTATATTTGTCAGTCAATATATTATAGAAGGACCTCAGACAGCTCTTGTTTTTTAGAGGTGGGGTTTTGAAAAAATTAATGGCAGTTTGATTAAGTAATATTTTTTTGGGAGTGTTTAGTTCTAATCTTTTATACTCCTCTTTAAGCAAATAATAATTCATAAATTCACAACTCTCAATCTTAAATCTATCTTTCAGTATTTGAAAGGGAACAAATTTATTAGCTTCCAGCATATCATGGATATACTTAATCCCTAGTGTCGACCACTTTTCAAAACGAAATCTAAGTGTGGGCCTAACCGGGAGCAAGTATGAAATGGGGAGTGGGTAGACAGGATGAGGAGGTCTGTTGGATTTATGAGCTTGAAAATGTATCCAGCTTTGAACTGCCGCCTTGATGATGGGATTATGAATACTCTCAACTTTCTGATGCTTTATAAAGAATCTATATAGATATAAAAGGGGTTCCTGGTTGGGCATGGAGGTTAATTCCATTTTGGGCCATTCCAAATTTTCAGTATTCCTGAACCATAATTTGGTTTGGTCAAGGATACTGGAGTGGTAATATGCGCTTATATCCGGAAGAGCAATTCCCCCGTTCTCTTTAGAACGAATCAAAATTTGTTTTTTTATCCTCGATTTCCCCTTAGGCCATATAAATCTGTTCATTTGTTTAATCAAATTTTGTAAAATAAGATTGGGAAGTGGTAGGGGGACATTCCTAAAGAAATATAGAATTTTAGGAAGGAGAAGCATTTTATACAAGGTAATTTTTCCAAGCCATGAGGAAGGGGATTTTGAAATGGTTTTAATAGTTTGTTCTATTTCGTTATAAACGTGATCAGCGTTGATCTTGTATAGATTGTGTATATCATTCGTCAATAAGATGCCCAGGTAAGGGGTTTGGGTACGGTTCCATATGAAAGGGTAGGAACTGTGTAGTATCTGTTTCGTTTGAGTTGATAAATAGAGAGATAGTACAATAGTTTTGGAATGGTTCAATTTATAGAGAGAAACTCTACCAAAGTCCTTTATAATTTCCCAAGCGTATTTGATTGAGCTAATTGGGTTTGACAAGGTTAGGATAATATCATCCGCATATAATCCAATTTTATGATCTATGTTGCCTGAGGATATACCTTTAATCTCTTCAGAGTCCCTGATGTACTGAGCTAACGGTTCAAGACTAAGGATAAAAATCAGAGGGGAAAGTGGGCATCCCTGCCTCGTGCCGTTAGAGATCGGGAACTGTTCTGACATTATGTTGTTAACAAATACAGCGGCTGAAGGGGCAGAGTATAATGTTTGTATGCTATTGATTAGGTTTGGACTAAAATTTAATTTCTTGAGTACCGCAAATGCAAAGTCCCAGCTCAAACGATCAAACGCTTTTTCAGCGTCTAAAGTGATGAATAAACTGGGAATCTGCCTACGGTTACATAGAGAAAGAAGATTCAACACCCGTCTAGTGCTATCGTATGTTTGTCTTTGTTTGACAAAACCAACCTGATCAGGGTGAACAACATCTGGAATAATGTGTTGTAGTCTATTTGCTATGATTTTTGCATATGCTTTAATGTCGGTATTTAGTAGTGAAATTGGTCTAAAATTTTCAATTTTTGTTGTATCTTTATTGGGTTTAGGAATGACTACTATTGTGGCTTTGAGCATTTCATTGTCACATTTTCCATTCACTCTGATAAAATTGAGTGTCTGGGTAAGGTGGGGGATAAGCAATTTTTGAAACTGTTTGTAGTACTCACTCGTGAAACCGTCTGGACCCGGTGCTTTGTTAATTTTAAAGGCATTAATAACATTCATAACCTCTTTCTCGCTAAAGGGCATATCAAGTGTTTCTCTTTGCTCTGGCGTAAGGCTCCCCAGTTTTATTTTCTCTAGAAATAAATCAATTTGGTCTTGGGAGGGAGGTGAGACATCTATATTATCTTTCAGGTTATATAGTTTAAAGTAATAATCCCTGAAAGCCTTTGCGATGTCCTTTGGTTTTAGAACATCGCCAGAAGCCAATGATATTCTATCAACCACCTTTCTCATCTTTATAGGTTTGAATTTGTTGGCCATCAGCCTAGTTGGTCTATTATTGTCCGTATAGTATCCAGCCCCAAAAAAAGTGGCTTTTTTATCATACTGAGCAATTAATAGATTCCTAAGATCTAGCCTACAAATATGCAATTCTTTGTGTTTATCAAAACTACTATCATTTTGAGCAGAGGCTTCCAGGATTTTAATTTTTTCTATTAGTTCTTTCTGTCTAAACTCTTATTTTTTTTTGTTTAGCTCCAAGCTGAATTAATGTTCCCCTAATCACACACTTGTGGGCTTGCCATAATATCTCTGGGTTGATTTCTTGTGTAGAGTTTTCAACAAAATAGTGGGAGATGGTTTGTTCTATTAATTTGGAATTTTCCTGTGTATTGGTTATGAATTTACTGTATTTCCAATTGTATGATTTATTTTCTCTATCTGTATTTTTAAGTCTAAGGAGGATAGGTGCATGGTCTGACCAAGTGATTGGGCCCGTGACAAATTTTTCATATAGATCTAAAACTGAAAGACTTGTGAAAATGTGGTCAATCCTAGTGAAGGATTTATTATATGGACAATATCTTGTGAATTCTTTTGAATTAGTATTCAGCACTCTACAGCTGTCTTGTAATCCAGATTGTCTTAGCCAGTAAGATAAATTTTGTTTTTTATAATAGGTCAGCGGGTGGGAGCAATCCAAATGGGGATCAACAATATGATTAAAATCCCCGCCCCATACAACATGACCCTCACTGAAGTCCTCCAGTTTTTTTTTGAATCTATTAAGAAAGCGAATTTGACTTGAATTAGGGGCATGTATGTTAGCAATGGTGAAATTAACATCTCCCAATTTTCCCTTAATAGTGATTTGTCTACCTTCCTCGTCCTTCATTGTGTCTATTATTTTAAAAGGTAAATCCTTGTGAATGGCTATCGCAACCCCCGCTTTTTTCTTTTCACTGTTTGAAAAGAATATTTGCGAGAAATATTTATTTCGGAGTCTATGGTTATCAGATTCTAATAAATGAGTTTCCTGAAGCAGGACTATATCAGCTTTAAGTCTACGCATATCTTTCCAAAGAGTAAATCTCTTGTAGGGGTTGTTCAAACCATTCACGTTATAGGACACAATATTTAAAGACATAGTATTGGTGTTTGTAGATTATGTAGTGATGTCTGTATTTACAATTAGAATTGTCCACAGAGAAGGAGATTAATAAGACCAGCAAACCCTGTAGAAACAAAAGAGGCAACCTACACAGAACCTGTATCCCCAACATGACGATGATGATGAACCCTTCCAGATCAGATGAAAGTGAAAGCAAACGACGGTCTCCGCTTAGTAGAGATGCACACAGACCTGCATACAGATAAAAGATAAAAATAACATAATTGCAACCAGCAAAAAAGTGGGTTATAAAACCAACAGTTGATGCACACCGAAGTGTGTGTGTAAATGAGTAAGTACTCATTCAAAGTTTAGGGGGTGAAATTAAGGGCCAAGTGAGTGGGGCCAGCCTAACACAGTTCAAAAACTTTATCTGTTTTTCTTCGTGATCCACGAGGGCTTGACATGTCTTGGAAGATGATCAGAAACTCCGCTGTCTTTGCGTCCAGAACTTGATCTCTCCATGGGTGGCAGGCCTAGATCATGAATAAATTTGTCAGAGTTATTTAAGTCAGTTAGCGCAAAAATGACATCTTCCTTAATCACGATCAATTTGGTTGGAAAACCCCATTTATACAGTATCTTGTTATTCCTAAGATGGTCCGTGACAGGAATATATTCTCTCCGTTTTTGTAATGTGGCTCTTGAAAAGTCTGCGAAAATTTTAATCTTGTTGTAGGGGGTCGGTAAATTTGGCAGTTGCTTGCTTTTCCTGAGAATTTCCTCTTTAATTTGAAAATAGTGGAAACAGGCTATGACGTCCCTGGGAGCTGTAGTTGGTGCGTATTTGGATTTAGGTAATCTGTGAATGCGCTCCAGTGTTAGATCACCCCTAGAAGCTCTAGGAAGAACTGAGTGAAGCATTTTTTGGGTGTATTCTGTAAGATCACGATCTTTGATTGACTCAGGTATCCCTCTAAATTTTAAGTTACTACGCCTGCTCCTATCTTCTTGTTCAATCTGTTTTGATTTTATTTGGGCCACCTCGTCTTCCAGGTTATAATGTGCGTCTATCAATTTATTATGGGACTCCACCAATTCTCCCATTTTCCGTTCAAGGTGGTCCACACGCTGTCCAAGACCATCTATATCTTTGCGGAGGGATAGATTATGAGATTCTAATTGTGACTGGAAAGATTGAGCCAAGAGAAGAATAATGTTCTTAATAAAGATTTCTGAGGCGTTTTTGGTGGAAGCATCCACCTCAGATAGAGCTTGTAAAAGGGTGTCAGCCAGTCCTGGGTTGCTTAGATCCTTAGGAGCAGATATATTAACTGACTCTTTATTTTGTGGGCCCCTTTGTGCTGCAGTAATGGTGATATTCTCTCTGGTGAAGGGAGTATCATGGGTAATAACCGGCACCGCAATAGGGCTGTTATTATTGTCATATGTGGCATTATATTTATCATAAGCAGCCTCCCCTAATAATGGTGGGGTAAAAGGAGCGTCCGAAATTAATGACATATCAGGGCATGATGTAGCCCCCTTAATCGGTGTTAAAGCCCCCTTAACCGGCGTTGTGCATTGGCTGGAAGCGGCTAATTTAGCCAGCGAGCGCTTAACAGTCTTACCGGCGCTGTGAATCTGAGATCGCTCGCTCTCCCTCTCAAGATGGCGGCTCTCGCGAGAGGAGGAGCGAGAACGGGAGCTCCGTGCAGGGCTTTCTCTCACCGGCTCTCCCCGCTTCTTATTACTCACTGTTGCCGCTGATTTCTTCTGCGAGGATCGCTGGTTGGTCCTCGCTTTAAAGGCAGCATGTTTCTGCCTTTGCGGTGTCACTTTGTAAAGCGGGCGCCCGCGGCTAATTCGGGACTTGCCTGCACTTCCTGGATTCGCGTCTTCAGTGTGCGGCGAGCTGCCGCCGCCATCTTGATTTTTCATACTTGTGCTGCAGCGGTCACTGTGAAAGCTTTTTCTCCGCGATTATTGCGGGCAGCCACGCCGGGATGGTACTGTTATGTGCAGCAGCTATTCCGGTGTCGGAGGCTGCAAGTTTTAGTGGAATCACAGCGGTATGCTTTATAGTATCGCTTGGTTAGGTGGCCCCAGATCGGAGCTCACAGCAAAGACGTCCTCACAGTCCCAGCGCTGGCCACGCCCCCAGGGTAGCCTATATTTCAGCTATGCAGTGTAATTACATTTGTGGAAGTCTCTCCCCGCTAGAGAGGCTTATCAGTATGATACACTTATTGTTATTATTTATACATATATTGAACAGCCGCAGTGTCCCCGGGTTATGGTGGGAATCCGGTGCTCGAACTCGTGATGCCTTGTAGTTCTCTGCCGAGAGAAAGGAGCCGCGCTGTTCACTTGTCACATCAGCGGCCGCGCTGCTGCAGCCGTGCGCGAAGGAGTCCCGGCGCGCGCATTGATCTACATTACCGCACGTCAGCAGCTGCTTCTTCTCAGCAGCGCCGGTGATTTCCCCGCTCTGCGCGACTCCCGGTGAGCGGTGCCGCTGTGGAAGTGGTGGTGGGAGCCTCCTGACTCCCACCAAGGACCAGTGAGAGCCGAGTTTAACTTTTAAAGTACCGGGGGTAGCGGGGAGCAGCGGGGACCGTCGGCGGATGTATCAAGCTTACTGCCGGTGTATGAAGAGCTTGATCCCGGCGGGCTTCAGGTGTTATAACACCCCTTTGGTGGTTCGGTGGGCAACAGCTGGGGTCTTTAGGGTCCGGTCAATGAAGGGAGCCTGTTTCTTCTTTATGGATGTCCGCAGGCAGGCCATCTTGGATTTTCATCTCAGTGCTGCAGCGGTCTCTGCTAGTGCCTTTTTCTCCGCGATTGTTGCGGTCAGCCATATCAGACTTGTATCAATAGGTGCAGCAGATATTCCGATGCTGGGGGCTGTAACTTTTTAGTGGAATCTCGGAGATGTGCTTGATATTATCGCTTAATTAGGCGGCCCCAGTGCAGAGCTCACAGCTAAGACATCCTCTCTGTCTCAGCGCTGGCCACGCCCCCCCAGATTCTTTGTATTTCCACAAGGCGTCTGTATGCATACATTTATCCAAATAACTAGGATTTTGTAGTACTGCAGCATATCTATTTCCCTGATTACCTTTCTATAGGGGTCTGCTTTCATTTGCTTACCAACTGTGCGCACGCATGCTGTGTTGAACAAAATAGGATCCATGATGTATTTCTTCCAGATACTAGGCTGGAGTATATGTTTCCTGTCATAGTACTCAGGGGGTCACAGTTGGCAGTAAACAATAGGCTTCTTATATGTAGATTTGACTAAGATTGGTGTACCCGCATACCTAGCAATTTTTTCTCTCTGGTTATTTCTCCTGTCTCACATATGCTGTAAAGTATTAGCTTCCTTCATTCCCTCGGGTAAAATTACTTATGGCCTATTCAGCCATACTAGTGTTTTAAATGTTTTTAAATGTATGTTTTGCCTGGTTCTGTTTGTGGATTACTATTTTTGTACAATAAAATTGACTATTTAACGTGGATCCCATTGGTTTGCATATCCTTTTCTTTTTGTGTTTAGTGTGTAGTGTGTAGCTTAACCCTACACGCTACACGCTACACGCTACACTCTACACCATACACGCTACACCCTACACTCTACACCCTACACCCTACACGCTATACCCGACACCCTACACCCTACATGCTTCACCCTAAACGCTACACTCTACACTCTACACCCTACACGCTACATGCTACACCCTACACGCTACACTCTACACCCTACACTCTACACGCTACACACTACACGCTACACGCTACACCCTACACGCTACACGCTACACCCTACACGCTACACGTTACACTCTACACCCTACACCCTACACGCTACACGCTACACCCTACACGCTACACGTTACACTCTACACCCTACACGCTACACTCTACACCCTGCACCCTACACGCTACACTCTACACCCTACACCCTACACGCTACACGCTACACGCTACATGCTACACTCTACACTCTACACCATACACCCTACACGCTACACACTATACTCTACACCCTACACGCTACACTCTACACGCTACACGCTACACTCTACACGCTACACTCTACACCCTACACGCAACACGCTACACTCTACACCCTACACCCTACACGCTACACACTACACGCTACACGCTACACCCTACACGCTACACGCTACACCCTACACGCTACACGTTACACTCTACACCCTACACCCTACACACTACACCCTACACGCTACACATTACACTCTACACCCTACACGCTACACTCTACACCCTGCTCCCTACACGCTACGCGCTACACCCTACACGCTACACGCTACACCCTACACACTACACGTTACACTCTACACCCTACACTCTACACCCTACACTCTACACGCTACACTCTACACCCTACACTCTGCACTCTGCACTCTACACCCTACACCCTACACGCTACACTCTACACCCTACACCCTACACGCTACACACTACACGCTACACGCTACACCCTACACGCTACACGCTACACCCTACACGCTACACGTTACACTCTACACCCTGCACCCTACACGCTACACGCTACACCCTACACGCTACACGCTACACCCTACACACTACACGTTACACTCTACACCCTACACTCTACACCCTACACTCTACACGCTACACTCTACACCCTACACTCTGCACTCTACACCCTACACCCTACACACTACACGCTACACTCTACACCCTACACGCTACACGCTACACCCTACACCCTACACCCTACACGCTACAATCTACACGCTACACGCTACACCCTATACGCTAGACGCTACACTCTACACGATACACGCTACACCCTACACGCTACACCCTACACTCTACACCCTACACCCTACACGCTACACGCTACACCCCACACGCTACACCCTACACTCTACACCCTACACCCTACACGCTACACGCTACACCCTACACGCTACACGTTACACTCTACACCCTACACCCTACACTCTACACCCTACACCCTACTCTCTACACGCTATATTCTACACCCTACACGCTACACGCTACACCCTACACTCTACACCCTACACGCTACACCCTACACTCTACACCCTACACGCTATATGCTACACTCTACACCCTGCACGCTACACGCTACACCCTACACGCTACACTCTACACCCTACACGCTACACCCTACACTCTACACCCTACACGCTACACGCTACACTCTACACCATACACGCTACACCCTACACTCCACACCCTACACCCTACATGCTACACGCTACACCCTACACGCTACACATTACACTCTAAACCCTACACTCTACATCCTACACCCTACACTCTACACCCTACACGCTACACTCTACACTCTACACCCTACACCCTACATGCTACACGCTACACGCTACACTCTACACCCTACACGCTACACGCTACACCCTACAAGCTAAACGCTACAAACTACACGCTACATATTACACTCTACACCCTAGCGTGTAGCGTGTAGGGTGTAGCGTGTAGCGTGTAGCTTGTAGGGTGTAGAGTGTAGCGTGTAGCGTGTAGGCTGTAGCGTGTAGGGTGTAGCATGTATCGTGTAGGGTGTAGAGTGTAGCATGTAGCGTGTAGAGTGTAGGGTGTAGCGTGTAGCGTGTGTAGGGTGTAGGGTGTAGAGTGTAGCGTGTAGCGTGTAGGGTGTAGAGTGTAGGGTGTAGGGTGTAGAGTGTAGCGTGTAGGGTGTAGCGTGTAGGGTTTAGGGTGTAGGGTGTAGAGTGTAGGGTGTTGCGTGTAGGGTGTAGAGTGTAGCGTGTAGGGTGTAGCGTGTAGAGTGTAGCGTGTAGCGTGTAGGGTGGAGAGTGTAGAGTGTAGGGTGTAGCGTGTAGGGTGTAGAGTGTAGCGTGTAGGGTGTAGAGTGTAGCGTGTAGCGTGCAGGGTGTAGAGTGTAGCGTATAGCGTGTAGGGTGTAGGATGTAGAGTGTAGCGTGTAGGGTGTAGAGTGTAGCGTGTAGAGTGTAGCATGTATCGTGTAGGGTGTAGAGTGTAGAGTGTAGCGTGTAGGGTGAAGCATGTAGGGTGTAGGGTGTCGGGTATAGCGTGTAGGGTGTAGGGTGTAGAGTGTAGGGTGTAGCGTGTATGGTGTAGAGTGTAGCGTGTAGCGTGTAGCGTGTAGGGTGTAGGGTGTAGCGTGTAGCGTGCAGAGTGTAGCGTGTAGGGTGTAGAGTGTAGCGTGTTGCGTGTAGGGTGTAGAGTGTAGCGTGTAGCGTGTAGAGTGTAGAGTGTAGCGGGTAGGGTGTAGAGTGTAGCGAGTAGCGTGTAGGGTGTAGGGTGTAGAGTGTAGCGTGTAGGGTGTAGCGTGTATCATGCACCGTGTAGCGTGTAGCATGTAGAGTAGGGTGTAGGGTGTAGAGTGTAGCGTGTAGGGTGTAGGGTGTAGAGTGTAGGGTGCAGCATGTAGGGTGTAGGGTGTAGGGTGTAGCGTGTAGGGTGTAGAGTGTAGCGTGTAGGGTGTACGGTGTAGAGTGTAGGGTATAAGCTGTAGCGTTTAGCGTGTAGAGTGTAGCGTGTAGCGTGTAGCGTGTAGGGTGTAGAGTGTAGGGTGTAGAGTGTAGCGTGTAGCGTGTAGCGTGTAGGGTGTAGGGTGAAGCGTGTAGGGTGTAGCATGTAGCGTGTAGCGTGTAGCATGTAGAGTAGGGTGTAGGGTGTAGGGTGTAGAGTGTAGTGTGTAGAGTGTGGAGTGTAGCGTGTAGAGTGTAAAGTGTAGCGTGTAGGGTGTAGCGTGTAGTGTGTAGCGTGTAGCGCGTAGCGTGTAGAGTGTAGGGTATAGAGTGTAGCGTGTAGAGAGTAGGGAGCAGAGTGTAGAGTGTAGCGTGTAGGGTGTAGGGTGTACAGTGTAGGGTGTAGGGTGTAGCGTGTAGCGTGTAGAGTGTAGGGAGAAGGGTGTAGGGTGTAGCGTGTAGGGTGTGGAGTGTATCGTGTAGCGTGTAGGGTGTAGCGTGTAGCGAGTAGGGTGTAGCGTGTATCATGTACCGTGTAGCATGTAGAGTAGGGTGTAGGGTGTAGAGTGTAGCGTGTAGCGTGTAGTGTGTAGCGTGTAGAGTGTAAAGTGTAGCGTGTAGTGTGTAGTGTGTAGCGTGTAGCGCGTAGCGTGTAGAGTGTAGGGTATAGAGTGTAGCGTGCAGAGAGTAGGGAGTAGAGTGTAGAGTGTAGCGTGTAGGGTGTAGAGTGTAGCGTGTACGGTGCAGCGTGTAGCGTGCAGGTGTAGAGTGTAGCGTATAGCGTGTAGGGTGTAGGGTGTAGCGTGTAGCATGTAGCGTGTAGCGGGTAGCAAGTAGAGTGTAGGGTGTAGGGTGTAGCATGTAGAGTGTAGGGTATAGAGTGTAGCGTGTAGAGAGTAGGGAGCAGAGTGTAGAGTGTAGCGTGTAGAGAGTAGGGAGCAGAGTGTAGAGTGTAGCGTGCAGAGTGTAGGGTGTACAGTGTAGGGTGTAGGGTGTAGCGTGTAGCGTGTAGAGTGTAGGGAGTAGGGTGTAGAGTGTAGCGTGTAGGGTGTAGAGTGTAGCGTGTAGCGTGTAGCGTGTAGGGTGTAGCGTGTAGCGTGTAGGGTGTAGCGTGTATCATGTACCGTGTAGCGTGTAGCATGTAGAGTAGGGTCTAGGGTGTAGAGTGTAGCGTGTAGGGAGTAGGTTGTAGGGTGTAGCGTGTAGGGTGTAGAGTGTAGCGTGTAGGGTGTACGGTGTAGAGTGTAGGGTATAAGCTGTAGCGTTTAGCGTGTAGAGTGTAGCGTGTAGCGTGTAGCGTGTAGGGTGTAGAGTGTAGGGTGTAGAGTGTAGCGTGTAGCGTGTAGCGTGTAGGGTGTAGGGTGAAGCGTGTAGGGTGTAGCATGTAGCGTGTAGCGTGTAGCATGTAGAGTAGGGTGTAGAGTGTAGTATGTAGAGTGTGGAGTGTAGCGTGTAGAGTGTAAAGTGTAGCGTGTAGGGTGTAGCGTGTAGTGTGTAGCGTGTAGCGCGTAGCGTGTAGAGTGTAGGGTATAGAGTGTAGCGTGTAGAGAGTAGGGAGCAGAGTGTAGAGTGTAGCGTGTAGGGTGTAGGGTGTACAGTGTAGGGTGTAGGGTGTAGCGTGTAGCGTGTAGAGTGTAGGGAGAAAGGTGTAGGGTGTAGCGTGTAGGGTGTGGAGTGTAGCGTGTAGCGTGTAGGGTGTAGCGTGTAGCGAGTAGGGTGTAGCGTGTATCATGTACCGTGTAGCGTGTAGCATGTAGAGTAGGGTGTAGGGTGTAGAGTGTAGCGTGTAGCGTGTAGTGTGTAGCGTGTAGAGTGTAAAGTGTAGCGTGTAGTGTGTAGTGTGTAGCATGTAGCGCGTAGCGTGTAGAGTGTAGGGTATAGAGTGTAGCGTGTAGAGAGTAGGGAGTAGAGTGTAGAGTGTAGCGTGTAGGGTGTAGAGTGTAGCGAGTAGCGTGTAGTGTGTAGGGTGTAGGGTGTAGAGTGTAGGGTGTAGCGTGTAGGGTGTAGAGTGTAGCGTGTAGGGTGCAGCGTGTAGCGTGCAGGTGTAGAGTGTAGCGTATAGCGTGTAGGGTGTAGGGTGTAGAGTGTAGGGTGTAGCGTGTAGAGTGTAGCGTGTAGCGTGTAGGGTGTAGGGTGTACAGTGTAGGGTGTAGGGTGTAGCGTGTAGAGTGTAGTGTGTGGCGTGCAGGGCGTAGGGTGTAGCGTGTATGGTGTAGGGTGTAGAGTGTAGGGTGTAGCATGTAGGGTGTAGGGTGTAGGGTGTAGCGTGTAGGGTGTAGAGTGTAGCATGTAGGGTGTACGGTGTAGAGTGTAGGGTATAAGCTGTAGCGTTTAGCGTGTAGAGTGTAGCGTGTAGCGTGTAGGGTGTAGGGTGTAGAGTGTAGCGTGTAGGGTGTAGAGTGTAGAGTGTAGAGAGTAGGGTGTAGGGTGTAGAGTGTAGGGTGTAGAGTGTAAAGTGTAGTGTGTAGGGTGTAGCGTGTAGGGTGTAGAGTGTAGGGTGTAGCGTGTAGGGTGTAGCGTGTAGCGTGTAGCGTGTAGGGTGTAGGGTGTAGAGTGTAGGGTGTAGCGTGTAGGGTGTAGCGTGTAGCGTGTAGCGTGTAGCGTGTAGGTTGTAGGGTGTAGAGTGTAGGGTGTAGCGTGTAGGGTGTAGCGTGTAGCGTGTAGCGTGTAGAGTGTAGCGTCTAGCGTGTAGCGTATAGTGTGTAGCGTGTAGCGTGTAGATTGTAGCGTGTAGGGTGTAGGGTGTAGGGTGTACCGTGTAGGGTGTAGCGTGTAGCGTGTAGCGTGTAGAGTGTAGCATGTAGGGTGTAGCAAGTAGCGTGTATTGTGTAGGGTGTAGAGTGTAGCATGTAGCGTGTAGAGTGTAGGGTGTAGCGTGTAGGGTGTAGAGTGTAGCGTGTAGAGTGTAGAGTGTAGCGTGTAGCGTGTAGGGTGTCACTTTTTCCTCTGATGAAGACGCTTGAGTAGCGTCGATACGCGTGGGGTAAAGGGCTTCCTTTGTTTTTTTCCCGAGGGACAGGACTTGGGTAACTTATCTTTACAACTGCTATGGAATTACACCTATTTACTTCATGCATGGCCTGGCATTTTTCCAAGCCTTAGGACACTGGATCCTGATTCTTTGTATTTCCACAAGGCGTCTGTATGCATACATTTATCCAAATAACTAGGATTTTGTAGTACTGCAGCATATCTATTTCCCTGATTATCTTTCTATAGGGGTCTGCTTTCATTTGCTTACCAACTGTGCGCACGCATGCTGTGTTGAACAAAATAGGATCCATGATGTATTTCTTCCAGATACTAGGCTGGAGTATATGTTTCCTGTCATAGTACTCAGGGGGTCACAGTTGGCAGTAAACAATAGGCTTCTTATATGTAGATTTGACTAAGATTGGTGTACCCGCATACCTAGCAATTTTTTCTCTCTGGTGGGGGGCGTGGCCAGCGCTGAGACAGAGAGGATGTCTTAGCTGTGAGCTCTGCACTGGGGCCACCTAATTAAGCGATTTTATAAAGCATATCTCCGAGATTCCACCTAAAAGCTACTGCCTCCGGCACCGGAATATCTCCTGCACAGAACGCTACTAAGCTGCCATGGCTGACCGCAGCGGCCGCAGAGAAAAAGAAGCTGATACAGAGCGCTGCAGCGCTGAAGAGATGACCCAAGATGGCGGCGGCGGCTCCCCGCATCCTACATGTGAAAATCCAGGAAGTGCAGGCAAGTCCCGTATCTATGGCCGGGGACGCCAGCACTTAAGAGCGACGCCACAGCGGCAGAAGCACGCCGCTTTCAAGACGAGAATGAACCCGCGGCTCACACAGAGGAAGTCTGCGGTAACCGTGAGTAAGCGGAGGGGACCGCTGGAAAATAGCCCTGCACGGAGCTGCCGCTCTCGCTCGTCTTCCCGCGAGAGCGGCCATCTTGAAAAGGAGAACGAGCGCTCTCAGCAGCAGCGCTCACAGAAACAAAGCGCCGGAAAGGCTGAAAAGTGTGCGCCGGCTATTTTAACTGCTGGGGATCAATTCACAACGCCGGTTAAAGGGGCCACATCTTGCCAGGATGTTTCATTTATATCTGATGCTCCCTTTACCCCACCAGCCCCTGGAAAAGCTGTTTATGCTGAACATAGCACTGGATCTAATATTAATGCCAGCCCCATTAAGGTGCCGATCGGCACCCATGATACCCCCTACTCTAAAGGGAATATTTTGGTTGCTGCGGCTCAGGAGAGCCTCCAGAATAAAGATTCAATTTTTATTCATTCTCCCAGGGATCTCGGCAACCCAACACTTGCTGATACTCTTATACAGTCACTATCTGATGTGGACGCTTCTAATAAAAATGCATCAGAAATATTCATTAAGAACATTATTCTTCTTTTGGCTCAATCTTTCCAGTCACAACTAGAATTTCATAATCTATCCCTTCGCAAAGATATAGATGGTCTTGGACAGCGTGTGGACCACCTTGAACGGAAAATGGGGGAGCTGGTGGAGTCCCATAATAAATTGATAGACGCACATTATAACCTGGAAGACGAGGTGGCCCAAATAAAATCAAAACAGATTGAACAAGAAGATAGAAGCAGGCGCAGTAACTTAAAATTTAGAGGGATACCTGAGTCAATCAAAGATCGTGATCTTACAGAATACACCCAAAAAATGCTTCACTCAGTTCTTCCTAAAGCTTCTAGGGGTGATCTAACACTGGAGCGCATTCATAGACTACCTAAATCCAAATACGCACCAACTACAGCTCCCAGGGACGTCATAGCCTGTTTCCACTATTTTCAAATTAAAGAGGAAATTCTCAGGAAAAGCAAGCAACTGCCAAATTTACCGACCCCCTACAACAAGATTAAAATGTTTGCGGATTTTTCAAGAGCCACATTACAAAAACGAAGAGAATATATTCCTGTCACGGACCATCTTAGGAATAACAAGATACTGTATAAATGGGGTTTTCCAACCAAATTGATCGTGATTAAGGAAGATGTCATTTTTGCGCTAACTGACTTAAATAACTCTGACAAATTTATTCATGATCTAGGCCTGCCGCCCATGGAGAGATCAAGTTCTGGACACAAAGATAGCGGAGTTTCCGATCATCTTCCAGGACATGTCAAGCCCTCGTGGATCACGAAGAAAAACAGATAAAGCTTTTGAACTGTGTTAGGCTGGCCCCACTCACTTGGCCCTTAATTTCACCCCCTGAACTTTGAATGAATATTTACTCATTCACTCACACACCTCGGTGTGCATTAACTGTTGGGTTGCTAACCCACTTTCTTGCTGTTAACAAATATGTTATTTTTGTTTTATGTCTATATACAGGTTTGTGTGCGCTTCTACTAAACAGAAATCGTCATTTGCCTTCGCTTTCATCTGGTCTGGAAGGTTTCATCATCACCATCATGATGGGGATACGGGCCCTATGCAGGTTGCATCCTTTGTTTTTACAAGATATGCTGGTCTCATTGATCTCCCCCCCTGTGGGCAACTCTAAATGTAACTATAACTGTCATTACATAACTCACAAACTCCACTACTATGTCTTTAAATATTGTCTCCTATAACGTGAATGGCCTAAACAACCCCTACAAAAGATTTACTCTTTGGAAAGATATGCGGTCCCTTAAAGCTGATATAGTACTGCTTCAAGAAACTCATTTATTAGAATCCGATAATCATAGACTCCGTAATAAATATTTTCCGCAAATAATCTTCTCAAACAGTAAGAAGAAAAAAGCGGGGGTCGCAATA
The DNA here is from genome assembly GCF_051348905.1 of Ranitomeya variabilis. Lineage (NCBI taxonomy): Eukaryota > Metazoa > Chordata > Amphibia > Anura > Dendrobatidae > Ranitomeya > Ranitomeya variabilis. Next base: position 606,350 of record NW_027507935.1, on the reverse strand, counting down.
GCCATCCACAAGGATTTACCTTTTAAAATAATAGATACAATGAAGGACGAGGAGGGTAGACAAATTAGTATTAAGGGGAAACTGGGAGATGTTAATTTTACTATTGCTAACATACATGCCCCCAATTCAAGTCAAATTCGCTTTCTTAATAGATTCAAAAAAAAACGAGGACTTCAGTGAGGGCCATGTTGTATGGGGCGGGGATTTTAATCATATTGTTGATCCCCATTTAGATTGCTCCCACCCGCTGACCTATTATAAACAACAAAATTTATCTAACTGGCTAAGACAATCTGGACTACAAGACAGCTGTAGAGTGTTGAATACTAATTCAAAAGAATTCACGAGATACTGCCCGCACAACAGGTCTTTCACTAGGATTGACCATATTTTTACAAGTCTTTCAGTTTTAGATCTATATGAAGAATTTGTTACGGGCCCAATTACTTGGTCGGATCATGCACCCATCCTTCTAAAACTCAAAAACACAGATAGAGAAAATAAGTCATATAATTGGAAATACAATAAATTCATAACTGTCACACAGGATAATTCCAAATTAATAGAAAAAGCCATCTCCCATTACTTTGTTGAAAATTCTACACAAGATATTAATCCGGAAACATTATGGCAGGCTCACAAGTGTGTAATTAGGGGAATCTTGATTCAGCTTGGAGCTAAACAGAAAAAAATTAGAGAATCTAAACAGAAAGAATTGTTAGACAAAATAAAAGCTCTAGAGGCTGCCGCCCAAAATGATACAAGTTTCGATAGACATAAAGAGTTACATACCAGTAGGCTAGAGCTTAGGAACCTATTAATCGCCCAATATGAGAAAAAAGCTACTTTTTTGGGGGCTGGGTACTATACAGATTAAATAATAGGCCAACCAGATTGATGGCCAATAAATTTAAACCTATCAAGATGAAAAAAGTGGTGGATAGAATCTCTTTGGCTACGGGTGATGTCCTAAAACCAAAGGATATTGCAGGAGCCTTCAGGGATTATTACTTTAATTTATACAATTTGAAAGACAGTAAGAGTGTCTCACCTCCCTCCCAAGACCAAATTGATTCTTTTTTGGAGAAAATGAAACTTGGAAGCCTCACGTTAGATCAGAGGGAAATACTAGACATGCCCTTTAGCGAGAAAGAGGTCACAAACGTTATTAATGCTTTTAAACTCAATAAGGCGCCGGGCCCAGACGGTTTTACTGGTGAATACTACAAACAATTTAAACAATTGCTTATTCCCCATCTAACCCAAACACTCAACTTTATTAGAGTGAAAGGAACATGTAGCAGGGAGATGCTCAGAGCCACAATAGTGGTTATCCCCAAAGCTGACAAGGATGCAACCAAAGTCGAAAATTTTAGACCAATATCATTGTTAAATACTGATATCAAAGCATACGCCAAAATTATAGCAAATAGGTTACAACACATTATCCCAGATATCATTCACCCTGACCAAGTAGGTTTTGTGAAACAGAGACAAACTTACGATAGCACTAGACGGGTGCTAAATCTTCTTTCTCTCTGTAATCGCAGGCAGACTCCCAGCGTGTTCATCACTTTGGATGCAGAAAAGGCGTTTGATCGTCTAAGCTGGGAGTTTGCATTTGCGGTGCTAAAAAAATTAAATTTTAGTCCAGGTTTAATTAAAAGCATCCAAACACTATATTCTGCTCCGTCAGCTGCTGTATTGGTCAATAATACGCTATCAGACCAGTTTCCAATTTCTAATGGAACCAGACAGGGGTGCCCACTTTCCCCTCTGATTTTTATCCTTAGTCTGGAACCATTAGCACAATACATCAGGAACTCTGAGGAAGTTAGAGGTATACGCTCAGATAACACTGAACACAAAATCGGACTATACGCAGACGACATTATCCTTACATTGTCGGATCCAGTTAATTCAATCAAACACGTCTGGGAAATCATAAATGATTTTGGTAGAGTCTCCTTTTATAAATTGAATTATTCAAAAACTATAGTGTTGTCTCTCTACCTGTCACTTCAGACGAGGCGACTTCTGCGCGGTTCCTATCCTTTCATCTGGGACCGCATTCAGACCCCATATCTTGGCATTTTGTTGACTGACAATATAAATAAACTATATAGGATCAATGCTGAACATGTCCATAATGAGGTGGAGAAAGTTATTAAAACCATTTCAAAATCCCCTTCCTCGTGGCTCGGGAAAGTCACCTTATATAAAATGTTTATCCTTCCTAAAATCCTATATTTCTTTAGAAATGTCCCCCTACCACTTCCCAAATCTACTCTACAAAAATTAACAAACCAAATGAATAAATATATATGGTCTGGGGGGAAAACCAGAATAAAAAAACAAATTTTGATTCGCTCTAGGGAAAGTGGTGGAATAGCTTTACCTGACATAAATGCATATTACCATTCCATTATACTTGACCAAACTAAGTCATGGTTCAAAAATACTGATGGCCTGGAATGGCCAAAAATGGAATTGGCCTCCATGCCCAATCAGGAACCTCTTCTATATCTATATAATTTTTTCACAAAACAACAAAAGATCAAAGATGTCCATAATCCCATCATCAGGGCATCGGTTGAAAGCTGGCTATACTTTCATTCCCAAAAATCTAATAAACTTCCTTATTCTATTAAACCACTTCCCATCTCATTTTTACTTCCAATTACTCAATCCAATTCCAATCTCACTTAGATTCCGCTATGAGCTTTGGTCGAGACAGGGGATTAAATCCATTTATGACTTGGTAGAAAATAATCTTTTTATTCCCTTTCATATACTAAAAGACAAATTCAAAATTAATAGTAGTGAATTTATGGATTATTATTTTCTTAAAGAGGAATATAAAAAACAGATAGGCATACCCAAGAAAAATTTTTTCAATCAAACTGCTATTAACTTCTTTACAAATCCACCTCCAAAAACTAAGAGCTGTTTGAGTGCCTTTTACAATATCCTAACTGACAAATATACTTTTAGTAGTGCGGGTCCTTTTGAAAAATGGGAACAAAGTTTAAATGTAAAAATTTCGCCACTTCAATGGTCACAGTCCTTTAAATTAGCGACGAAGGCCTCCAGATGCTCAAATACTCTTGAAACTCATTACAAATTGACCCAGAGATATTATTTGACTCCTAATAGACTGAAACATTTTGTTAAAGGCCATGATGGAATGTGTTGGAGGAAATGTGGACAGTCAGCAAATCTATTACATACTTTCTGGTCTTGTCCCCTTCTTGCAAATTTTTGGTCTGAAGTTTTTGTGATAATTTCTTTTTTGATTAAAAAGACTATCTCTCCACGTCCTGATATAGCTCTATTACTCATTAATCTAAACCACCTCAAATCGGACAAATTTTTAACCAGTCATATTTTAATGTCTGCAAGTTATTTGATTGCCAGGGAGTGGAACAGTGTTCGTCCCCCTAATGTGAAACATTTAATATTGTTGATTGACAAACATTTTGTATACGAAAAAATTTACTATACAAACCTTCTCTCTGAGGACTGCTTTCGGACCAGATGGGGTAAATGGCTACAGTTGAAGGAAAAACTTGATGTTTTCTTTTATTAAATGAACATTTATACTTGCTGTGGACATGTATCCATTACAATTATCCAGATTGTTTGTACTGTTGTATATATTCTTTAGATGCAGTTAAAGAGCTATCTGACGATTCTTCTTTTTCAAGGTGTACAATTATACCTGTTGTAGACATTTTCATTATAATCACTTAGACATTGTTTATGTCATTGTTTATTTTTTCTTCTGTTCATTTTTGTTATATACCCAATAAAAACTAATTTTGGTGAATTTTTTCTCTCTGGTTATTTCTCCTGTCTCACATATGCTGTAAAGTATTAGCTTCCTTCATTCCCTCGGGTAAAATTACTTATGGCCTATTCAGCCATACTAGTGTTTTAAATGTTTTTAAATGTATGTTTTGCCTGGTTCTGTTTGTGGATTACTATTTTTGTACAATAAAATTGACTATTTAACGTGGATCCCATTGGTTTGCATATCCTTTTCTTTTTGTGTTTAGTGTGTAGTGTGTAGCTTAACCCTACACGCTACACGCTACACGCTACACGCTACACTCTACACCCTACACGCTACACCCTACACTCTACACCGTACACTCTACACGCTACACTCTACACCCTACACCCTACACGCTACACTCTACACTCTACACGCTACACGCTACACTCTACACCCTACACGCAACACGCTACACTCTACACCCTACACGCTACACTCTGCACGCTACACGCTACACCCTACACCCTACACGCTACACTCTACACGCTACACGCTACACTCTACACCGTACACGCTACACCCTACACTCTACACCCTACACCCTACACTCTATACCCGACACCCTACATGCTTCACCCTACACGCTACACTCTACACTCTACACCCTACACGCTACATGCTACACTCTACACGCTACACTCTACACCCTACACGCTACACTCTACATCCTACACCCTACACGCTATACGCTACACTCTACACCCTGCACGCTACACGCTACACTCTACACCCTACACGCTACACTCTACACCCTACACGCTACACCCTACACTCTCCACCCTACACGCTACACGCTACACTCTACACGCTACACCCTACACTCTACACTCTACACCCTACACGCAACACCCTACACCCTACACCCTACATGCTACACCCTACACTCTACACCCTACACCCTACACGCTACACCCTATGCCCTGCACGCCACACACTACACTCTACACGCTACACCCTACACTGTACACCCTACACCCTACACGCTACACGCTACACTCTACACGCTACACCCTACACTCTACACCCTACACCCTACACGCTATACGCTACACTCTACACCCTGCACGCTACACGCTACACCCTACACGCTACACTCTACACCCTACACGCTACACCCTACACTCTACACCCTACACCCTACACACTACACGCTACTCGCTACACTCTACACCCTACACGCTACACTCTACACTCTACTCCCTACTCTCTACACGCTACACTCTATACCCTACAATCTACGCGCTACACGCTACACACTACACACTACACGCTACACTTTACACTCTACATGCTACACACTACACGCTACACGCTACACTCTACACCCTACACCCTACTCTACATGCTACACGCTACACGGTACATGATACACGCTACACCCTACACGCTACACGCTACACCCTACACGCTACACGCTACACTCCACACCCTACACGCTACACCCTACACCCTACTCCCTACACTCTACACGCTACACGCTACACCCTACACCCTACACTGTACACCCTACACCCTACATGCTACACTCTACACTCTGCTCCCTACTCTCTACACGCTACACTCTATACCCTACACTCTACACGCTACGCGCTACACGCTACACGCTACACGCTACACGCTACACTCTACACCCTACACCCTACTCTACATGCTACACGCTACACGGTACATGATACACGCTACACCCTACACGCTACACGCTACACCCTACACGCTACACGCTACACTCCACACCCTACACGCTACACCCTACACCCTACTCCCTACACTCTACACGCTACACGCTACACCCTACACCCTACACTGTACACCCTACACCCTACATGCTACACTCGACACTCTGCTCCCTACTCTCTACACGCTACACTCTATACCCTACACTCTACACGCTACGCGCTACACGCTACACACTACACGCTACACCCTACACGCTACACTTTACACTCTACACGCTACACTCCACACTCTACACACTACACTCTACACCCTACACCCTACACCCTACTCTACATGCTACACGCTACACGCTACATGCTACACCCTACACTCTACACCCTACACGCTACACGCTACACGCTACACGCTACACTCTACACGCTAAACGCTACAGCTTATACCCTACACTCTACACCGTACACCCTACACGCTACACTCTACACCCTGCACGCTACACCCTACACCCTACACCCTACATGCTACACCCTACACTCTACACCCTACACCCTACATGCTACACTCTACACCCTACACCCTACTCTACATGCTACACGCTACACGGTACATGATACACGCTACACCCTACACGCTACACGCTACACCCTACACGCTACACGCTACACGCTACACTCTACACCCTACACGCTACACCCTACACCCTACTCCCTACACTCTACACGCTACACGCTACACCCTACACCCTACACTGTACACCCTACACCCTGCACGCTACACTCTACACTCTGCTCCCTACTCTCTACACGCTACACTCTACACCCTGCACGCTACACGCTACACCCTACACGCTACACTCTACACCCTACACGCTACACCCTACACTCTACACCCTACACCCTACACACTACACGCTACTCGCTACACTCTACACCCTACACGCTACACTCTACACTCTACTCCCTACTCTCTACACGCTACACTCTATACCCTACACTCTACACGCTACGCGCTACACGCTACACAGTACACACTACACGCTACACTTTACACTCTACACGCTACACACTACACGCTACACGCTACACTCTACACCCTACACCCTACTCTACATGCTACACGCTACACGGTACATGATACACGCTACACCCTACACGCTACACGCTACACCCTACACGCTACACGCTACACTCCACACCCTACACGCTACACCCTACACCCTACTCCCTACACTCTACACGCTACACCCTACACCCTACACTGTACACCCTACACCCTACATGCTACACTCTACACTCTGCTCCCTACTCTCTACACGCTACACTCTATACCCTACACTCTACACGCTACGCGCTACACGCTACACACTACACGCTACACCCTACACGCTACACTTTACACTCTACACGCTACACTCCACACTCTACACACTACACTCTACACCCTACACCCTACTCTACATGCTACACGCTACACGCTACATGCTACACCCTACACCCTACACTCTACACCCTACACGCTACACGCTACACGCTACACTCTACACGCTAAACGCTACAGCTTATACCCTACACTCTACACCGTACACCCTACACGCTACACTCTACACCCTGCACGCTACACCCTACACCCTACATGCTACACCCTACACTCTACACCCTACACCCTACATGCTACACTCTACACCCTACACCCTACTCTACATGCTACACGCTACACGGTACATGATACACGCTACACCCTACACGCTACATGCTACACCCTACACGCTACACGCTACACGCTACACTCTACACCCTACACGCTGCACCCTACACCCTGCACGCTACACTCTACACTCTGCTCCCTACTCTCTACACGCTACACTCTATACCCTACACTCTACACGCTACGCGCTACACGCTACACACTACACGCTACACCCTACACGCTACACTTTACACTCTACACGCTACACTCTACACAATACACTCTACACCCTACACCCTATTCTACATGCTACACGCTACACGCTACATGCTACACCCTACACGCTACACCCTACACCCTACACGCTACACGCTACACGCTACACTCTACACCCTACACTCTACACCCTACACGCTACACGCTACACTCTACACGCTAAACGCTACAGCTTATACCCTACACTCTACACCGTACACCCTACACGCTACACTCTACACCCTACAAGCTACACCCTACACCCTACACCCTACATGCTACACCCTACACTCTACACCCTACACCCTACACGCTACACCCTACGCCCTGCACGCCACACACTACACTCTACACGCTACACCCTACACGCTACACTCTACACGCTACACGCTACACGCTACACTCTACACCCTACACGCTACACTCTACACCCTACACACTACACTCTACACGCTACACGGTACACGCTACACGCTACGCCCTACACCCTACACGCTACATGTTACACTCTACACCCTACACGCTACACTCTACACCCTACACGCTACACCCTACACCCTACACACTACACACTACACGCTACACTCTACACCCTACACGCTGCACTCTATACGCTACACGGTACACGCTACACGCTACACCCTACACCCTACATGCTACACGCTACACCCTACACTGTACACCCTACACCCTACACGCTACACTCTACACGCTACATGCTACACCCTACACTCTACACCCTACACGCTATACGCTACACTCTACACCCTGCACGCTACACGCTACACGCTACACCCTACACGCTACACTCTACACCCTACACGCTACACTCTCCATGCTACACGCTACACGCTACATGCTACACGCTACACCCTACACGCTACACTCTACACCCTACACCCTACACCCTACACGCTACACTCTACACCCTACACGCTACACCCTACACTCTACACCCTACACCCTACACGCTACTTGCTACACTCTACACCCTACCCGCTACACTCTACACGCTACACGCTACACTCTACACTCTACACGCTACACGCTACACTCTACACCCTACACCCTACACGCTACACTCTACACCCTACACGCTACACTCTACATGCTACACGCTACACGCTACATGCTACACGCTACACCCTACACGCTACACTCTACACCCTACACCCTACACCCTACAAGCTACACTCTACACCCTACACGCTACACCCTACACTCTACACCCTACACCCTACACGCTACTCGCTACACTCTACACCCTACCCGCTACACTCTACACGCTACACGCTACACTCTACACTCTACACGCTACACCCTACACTCTACACCCTACACCCTACACGCTATACCCGACACCCTACACCCTACATGCTTCACCCTACACGCTACACTCTACACCCTACACGCTACACCCTACACTCTACACCCTACACCCTACACACTACACGCTACTCGCTACACACTACACACTACACGCTACACTTTACACTCTACACGCTACACACTACACGCTACACGCTACACTCTACACCCTACACCCTACTCTACATGCTACACGCTACACGGTACATGATACACGCTACACCCTACACGCTACACGCTACACCCTACACGCTACACGCTACACTCCACACCCTACACGCTACACCCTACACCCTACTCCCTACACTCTACACGCTACACGCTACACCCTACACCCTACACTGTACACCCTACACCCTACATGCTACACTCTACACTCTGCTCCCTACTCTCTACACGCTACACTCTATACCCTACACTCTACACGCTACGCGCTACACGCTACACACTACACGCTACACCCTACACGCTACACTTTACACTCTACACGCTACACTCCACACTCTACACACTACACTCTACACCCTACACCCTACACCCTACTCTACATGCTACACGCTACACGCTACATGCTACACCCTACACGCTTCACCCTACACCCTACATGCTACACGCTACACGCTACACTCTACACCCTACACTCTACACCCTACACGCTACACGCTACACGCTACACTGTACACGCTAAACGCTACAGCTTATACCCTACACTCTACACCGTACACCCTACACGCTACACTCTACACCCTGCACGCTACACCCTACACCCTACACCCTACATGCTACACCCTACACTCTACACCCTACACCCTACATGCTACACTCTACACCCTACACCCTACTCTACATGCTACACGCTACACGGTACATGATACACGCTACACCCTACACGCTACACGCTACACCCTACACGCTACACGCTACACTCTACACCCTACACGCTACACCCTACACCCTACTCCCTACACTCTACACGCTACACGCTACACCCTACACCCTACACTGTACACCCTACACCCTGCACGCTACACTCTACACTCTGCTCCCTACTCTCTACACGCTACACTCTATACCCTACACTCTACACGCTACGCGCTACACGCTACACACTACACGCTACACCCTACACGCTACACTTTACACTCTACACGCTACACTCTACACTCTACACACTACACTCTACACCCTACACCCTACTCTACATGCTACACGCTACACGCTACATGCTACACCCTACACGCTACACCCTACACCCTACACGCTACACGCTACACGCTACACTCTACACCCTACACTCTACACCCTACACGCTACACGCTACACGCTACACGCTACACTCTACACGATAAACGCTACAGCTTATACCCTACACTCTACACTGTACACCCTACACGTTACACTCTACACCCTACACGCTACACCCTACACCCTACACCCTACATGCTACACCCTACACTCTACACCCTACACCCTACACGCTACACCCTACGCCCTGCACGCCACACACTACACTCTACACGCTACACCCTACACACTACACTCTACACGCTACACACTACACGCTACACTCTACACCCTACACGCTACACTCTACACCCTACACACTACACTCTACACGCTACACGGTACACGCTACACGCTACGCCCTACACCCTACACGCTACATGTTACACTCTACACCCTACACGCTACACTCTACACCCTACACGCTACACCCTACACCCTACACGCTACACACTACACGCTACACTCTACACCCTACACGCTACAATCTACACCATACACGCTACACGCTACACTCTACACCCTACACCCTACACGCTATACCCGACACCCTACACCCTACATGCTTCACCCTACACGCTACACTCTACACCCTACACGCTACACCCTACACTCTACACCCTACACCCTACACACTACACGCTACTCGCTACACTCTACACCCTACACGCTACACTCTACACTCTACTCCCTACTCTCTACACGCTACACTTTACACTCTACACGCTACACACTACACGCTACACGCTACACTCTACACCCTACACCCTACTCTACATGCTACACGCTACACGGTACATGATACACGCTACACCCTACACGCTACACGCTACACCCTACACGCTACACGCTACACTCTACACCCTACACGCTACACCCTACACCCTACTCCCTACACTCTACACGCTACACGCTACACCCTACACCCTACACCGTACACCCTACATGCTACACTCCACACTCTGCTCCCTACTCTCTACACGCTACACTCTATACCCTACACTCTACACGCTACGCGCTACACGCTACACACTACATGCTACACCCTACACGCTACACTTTACACTCTACACGCTACACTCCACACTCTACACACTACACTCTACACCCTACACCCTACACCCTACTCTACATGCTACACGCTAAACGCTACATGCTACACCCTACACGCTTCACCCTACACCCTACACGCTACACGCTACACGCTACACTCTACACCCTACACTCTACACCCTACACGCTACACGCTACACGCTACACGCTACACTCTACACGCTGAACGCTACAGCTTATACCCTACACTCTACACCGTACACCCTACACGTTACACTCTACACCCTACACGCTACACCCTACACCCTACACCCTACATGCTACACCCTACACTCTACACCCTACACCCTACACGCTACACCCTACGCCCTGCACGCCACACACTACACTCTACACGCTACACCCTACACGCTACACTCTACACGCTACACGCTACACGCTACACTCTACACCCTACACGCTACACTCTACACCCTACACACTACACTCTACACGCTACACGGTACACGCTACACGCTACGCCCTACACCCTACACGCTACATGTTACACTCTACACCCTACACGCTACACTCTACACCCTACACGCTACACCCTACACCCTACACGCTACACTCTACACGCTACACTCTACACCCTACACGCTGCACTCTATACGCTACACGGTACACGCTACACCCTACACTGTACACCCTACACTCTACACGCTACACTCTACACGCTACATGCTACACCCTACACTCTACACCCTACACGCTATACGCTACACTCTACACCCTGCACGCTACACGCTACATGCTACACCCTACACGCTACACTCTACACCCTACACGCTACACTCTACATGCTACACGCTACATGCTACACGCTACACCCTACACGCTACACTCTACACCCTACACGCTACACCCTACACTCTACACCCTACACCCTACACGCTACTCGCTACACTCTACACCCTACCCGCTACACTCTACACGCTACACGCTACACTCTACACTCTACACGCTACACGCTACACTCTACACCCTACACGCAACACGCTACACTCTACACCCTACACGCTACACTCTGCACGCTACACGCTACACCCTACACCCTACACGCTACACTCTACACGCTACACGCTACACTCTACACCATACACGCTACACCCTACACTCTACACCCTACACCCTACACTCTATACCCGACACCCTACACCCTACATGCTTCACCCTACACGCTACACTCTACACTCTACACCCTACACGCTACATGCTACACTCTACACGCTACACTCTACACCCTACACGCTACACTCTACATCCTACACCCTACACGCTATACGCTACACTCTACACCCTGCACGCTACACGCTACACTCTACACCCTACACGCTACACCCTACACTCTACACCCTACACCCTACACACTACACGCTACTCGCTACACTCTACACCCTACACGCTACACTCTACACTCTACTCCCTACTCTCTACACGCTACACTCTATACCCTACACTCTACACGCTACGCGCTACACGCTACACACTACACACTACACGCTACACTTTACACTCTACACGCTACACACTACACGCTACACGCTACACTCTACACCCTACACCCTACTCTACATGCTACACGCTACACGGTACATGATACACGCTACACCCTACACGCTACACCCTACACGCTACACGCTACACTCCACACCCTACACGCTACACCCTACACCCTACTCCCTACACTCTACACGCTACACGCTACACCCTACACCCTACACTGTACACCCTAAACCCTACATGCTACACTCTACACTCTGCTCCCTACTCTCTACACGCTACACTCTATACCCTACACTCTACACGCTACGCGCTACACGCTACACACTACACGCTACACCCTACACGCTACACTTTACACTCTACACGCTACACTCCACACTCTACACACTACACTCTACACCCTACACCCTACACCCTACTCTACATGCTACACGCTACACGCTACATGCTACACCCTACACCCTACACTCTACACCCTACACGCTACACGCTACACGCTACACTCTACACGCTAAACGCTACAGCTTATACCCTACACTCTACACCGTACACCCTACACGCTACACTCTACACCCTGCACGCTACACCCTACACCCTACACCCTACATGCTACACCCTACACTCTACACCCTACACCCTACATGCTACACTCTACACCCTACACCCTACTCTACATGCTACACGCTACACGGTACATGATACACGCTACACCCTACACGCTACACGCTACACCCTACACGCTACACGCTACACTCTACACCCTACACGCTGCACCCTACACCCTACTCCCTACACTCTACACGCTACACCCTACACCCTACACTGTACACCCTACACCCTGCACGCTACACTCTACACTCTGCTCCCTACTCTCTACACGCTACACTCTATACCCTACACTCTACACGCTACGCGCTACACGCTACACACTACACGCTACACCCTACACGCTACACTTTACACTCTACACGCTACACTCTACACACTACACTCTACACCCTACACCCTACATGCTTCACCCTACACGCTACACTCTACACTCTACACCCTACACGCTACATGCTACACTCTACACGCTACACTCTACACCCTACACGCTACACTCTACATCCTACACCCTACACGCTATACGCTACACTCTACACCCTGCACGCTACACGCTACACTCTACACCCTACACGCTACACCCTACACTCTACACCCTACACCCTACACACTACACGCTACTCGCTACACTCTACACCCTACACGCTACACTCTACACTCTACTCCCTACTCTCTACACGCTACACTCTATACCCTACACTCTACACGCTACGCGCTACACGCTACACACTACACACTACACGCTACACTTTACACTCTACACGCTACACACTACACGCTACACGCTACACTCTACACCCTACACCCTACTCTACATGCTACACGCTACACGGTACATGATACACGCTACACCCTACACGCTACACGCTACACCCTACACGCTACACGCTACACTCCACACCCTACACGCTACACCCTACACCCTACTCCCTACACTCTACACGCTACACGCTACACCCTACACCCTACACTGTACACCCTACACCCTACATGCTACACTCTACACTCTGCTCCCTACTCTCTACACGCTACACTCTATACCCTACACTCTACACGCTACGCGCTACACGCTACACACTACACGCTACACCCTACACGCTACACTTTACACTCTACACGCTACACTCCACACTCTACACACTACACTCTACACCCTACACCCTACACCCTACTCTACATGCTACACGCTACACGCTACATGCTACACCCTACACTCTACACCCTACACGCTACACGCTACACGCTACACTCTACACGCTAAACGCTACAGCTTATACCCTACACTCTACACCGTACACCCTACACGCTACACTCTACACCCTGCACGCTACACCCTACACCCTACACCCTACATGCTACACCCTACACTCTACACCCTACACCCTACATGCTACACTCTACACCCTACACCCTACTCTACATGCTACACGCTACACGGTACATGATACACGCTACACCCTACACGCTACACGCTACACCCTACACGCTACACGCTACACGCTACACTCTACACCCTACACGCTACACCCTACACCCTACTCCCTACACTCTACACTCTACACGCTACACGCTACACCCTACACCCTACACTGTACACCCTACACCCTGCACGCTACACTCTACACTCTGCTCCCTACTCTCTACACGCTACACTCTACACCCTGCACGCTACACGCTACACCCTACACGCTACACTCTACACCCTACACGCTACACCCTACACTCTACACCCTACACCCTACACACTACACGCTACTCGCTACACTCTACACACTACACGCTACACTCTACACTCTACTCCCTACTCTCTACACGCTACACTCTATACCCTACACTCTACACGCTACGCGCTACACGCTACACACTACACACTACACGCTACACTTTACACTCTACACGCTACACACTACACGCTACACGCTACACTCTACACCCTACACCCTACTCTACATGCTACACGCTACACGGTACATGATACACGCTACACCCTACACGCTACACCCTACACGCTACACGCTACACTCCACACCCTACACGCTACACCCTACACCCTACTCCCTACACTCTACACGCTACACGCTACACCCTACACCCTACACTGTACACCCTAAACCCTACATGCTACACTCTACACTCTGCTCCCTACTCTCTACACGCTACACTCTATACCCTACACTCTACACGCTACGCGCTACACGCTACACACTACACGCTACACCCTACACGCTACACTTTACACTCTACACGCTACACTCCACACTCTACACACTACACTCTACACCCTACACCCTACACCCTACTCTACATGCTACACGCTACACGCTACATGCTACACCCTACACCCTACACTCTACACCCTACACGCTACACGCTACACGCTACACTCTACACGCTAAACGCTACAGCTTATACCCTACACTCTACACCGTACACCCTACACGCTACACTCTACACCCTGCACGCTACACCCTACACCCTACACCCTACATGCTACACCCTACACTCTACACCCTACACCCTACATGCTACACTCTACACCCTACACCCTACTCTACATGCTACACGCTACACGGTACATGATACACGCTACACCCTACACGCTACACGCTACACCCTACACGCTACACGCTACACTCTACACCCTACACGCTGCACCCTACACCCTACTCCCTACACTCTACACGCTACACCCTACACCCTACACTGTACACCCTACACCCTGCACGCTACACTCTACACTCTGCTCCCTACTCTCTACACGCTACACTCTATACCCTACACTCTACACGCTACGCGCTACACGCTACACACTACACGCTACACCCTACACGCTACACTTTACACTCTACACGCTACACTCTACACACTACACTCTACACCCTACACCCTACTCTACATGCTACACGCTACACGCTACATGCTACACCCTACACGCTACACCCTACACCCTACACGCTACACGCTACACGCTACACTCTACACCCTACACTCTACACCCTACACGCTACACGCTACACTCTACACGCTAAACGCTACAGCTTATACCCTACACTCTACATTGTACACCCTACACGCTACACTCTACACCCTACACGCTACACCCTACACCCTACACCCTACATGCTACACCCTACACTCTACACCCTACACCCTACACGCTACACCCTATGCCCTGCACGCCACACACTACACTACACGCTACACCCTACACGCTACACTCTACACGCTACACGCTACACGCTACACTCTACACGCTACACTCTACACCCTACACACTACACTCTACACGCTACACGGTACACGCTACACGCTACGCCCTACACCCTACACGCTACATGTTACACTCTACACCCTACACGCTACACTCTACACCCTACACGCTACACCCTACACCCTACACGCTACACACTACATGCTACACTCTACACCCTACACGCTGCACTCTATACGCTACACGGTACACGCTACACGCTACACCCTACACCCTACATGCTACACGCTACACCCTACACTATACACCCTACACCCTACACGCTACACTCTACACGCTACATGCTACACCCTACACTCTACACCCTACACGCTATACGCTACACTCTACACCCTGCACGCTACACGCTACACGCTACACCCTACACGCTACACTCTACACCCTACATGCTACACTCTACATGCTACACGCTACACGCTACATGCTACACGCTACACCCTACACGCTACACTCTACACCCTACACCCTACACGCTACACTCTACACCCTACACGCTACACCCTACACTCTACACCCTACACCCTACACGCTACTCGCTACACTCTACACCCTACCCTCTACACTCTACACGCTACACGCTACACTCTACACTCTACACGCTACACGCTACACCCTACACGCAACACGCTACACTCTACACCCTACACGCTACACTCTACACCATACAAGCTACACGCTACACTCTACACCCTACACCCTACACGCTATACCCGACACCCTACACCCTACATGCTTCACCCTACACGCTACACTCTACACCCTACACGCTACACCCTACACTCTACACCCTACACACTACACGCTACTCGCTACACTCTACACCCTACACGCTACACTCTACACTCTACTCCCTACTCTCTACACGCTACACTCTATACCCTACACTCTACACGCTACGCGCTACACGCTACACACTACACACTACACGCTACACTTTACACTCTACACGCTACACACTACACGCTACACGCTACACTCTACACCCTACACCCTACTCTACATGCTACACGCTACACGGTACATGATACACGCTACACCCTACACACTACACGCTACACCCTACACGCTACACGCTACACTCCACACCCTACACGCTACACCCTACACCCTACTCCCTACACTCTACACGCTACACGCTACACCCTACACCCTACACTGTACACCCTACACCCTACATGCTACACTCTACACTCTGCTCCCTACTCTCTACACGCTACACTCTATACCCTACACTCTACACGCTACGCGCTACACGCTACACACTACACGCTACACCCTACACGCTACACTTTACACTCTACACGCTACACTCTACACTCTACACACTACACTCTACACCCTACACCCTACACCCTACTCTACATGCTACACGCTACACGCTACATGCTACACCCTACACGCTTCACCCTACACCCTACACGCTACACGCTACACTCTACACCCTACACTCTACACCCTACACGCTACACGCTACACGCTACACTCTACACGCTAAACGCTACAGCTTATACCCTACACTCTACACCGTACACCCTACACGCTACACCCTGCACGCTACACCCTACACCCTACATGCTACACCCTACACTCTACACCCTACACCCTACATGCTACACTCTACACCCTACACCCTACTCTACATGCTACACGCTACACGGTACATGATACACGCTACACCCTACACGCTACACGCTACACCCTACACGCTACACGCTACACTCTACACCCTACACGCTACACCCTACACCCTACTCCCTACACTCTACACGCTACACGCTACACCCTACACCCTACACCCTACACTGTACACCCTACACCCTGCACGCTACACTCTACACTCTGCTCCCTACTCTCTACACGCTACACTCTATACCCTACACTCTACACGCTACGCGCTACACGCTACACACTACACGCTACACCCTACACGCTACACTTTACACTCTACACGCTACACTTTACACTCTACACACTACACTCTACACCCTACACCCTACTCTACATGCTACACGCTACACGCTACATGCTACACCCTACACGCTACACCCTACACCCTACACGCTACACGCTACACGCTACACTCTACACCCTACACTCTACACCCTACACGCTACACGCTACACGCTACACGCTACACTCTACACGCTAAACGCTACAGCTTATACCCTACACTCTACACCGTACACCCTACACGTTACACTCTACAACCTACACGCTACACCCTACACCCTACACCCTACATGCTACACCCTACACTCTACACCCTACACCCTACACGCTACACCCTACGCCCTGCACGCCACACACTACACTCTACACGCTACACCCTACACGCTACACTCTACACGCTACACGCTACACGCTACACTCTACACCCTACACGCTACACTCTACACCCTACACACTACACTCTACACGCTACACGGTACACGCTACACGCTACGCCCTACACCATACACGCTACATGTTACACTCTACACCCTACACGCTACACTCTACACCCTACACGCTACACCCTACACCCTACACGCTACACACTACACGCTACACTCTACACCCTACACGCTGCACTCTATACGCTACACGGTACACGCTACACGCTACACCCTACACTTTACACCCTACACTCTACACGCTACACTCTACACGCTACATGCTACACCCTACACTCTACACCCTACACGCTATACGCTACACTCTACACCCTGCACGCTACACGCTACACGCTACACCCTACACGCTACACTCTACACCCTACACGCTACACTCTACATGCTACACGCTACAC
Organism: Ranitomeya variabilis; assembly: GCF_051348905.1. Taxonomy (NCBI): domain Eukaryota; kingdom Metazoa; phylum Chordata; class Amphibia; order Anura; family Dendrobatidae; genus Ranitomeya; species Ranitomeya variabilis. The sequence continues at coordinate 586,979 of NW_027507935.1, read as the reverse complement.
GCTACATGCTACACGCTACACCCTACACGCTACACTCTACACCCTACACCCTACACCCTACACGCTACACTCTACACCCTACACGCTACACCCTACACTCTACACCCTACACCCTACACGCTACTCGCTACACTCTACACCCTACCCGCTACACTCTACACGCTACACTCTACACTCTACACGCTACACGCTACACTCTACACCCTACACGCAACACGCTACACTTTACACCCTACACGCTACACTCTGCACGCTACACGCTACACCCTACACGCTACACTCTACACGCTACACGCTACACTCTACACCATACACGCTACACCCTACACTCTACACCCTACACCCTACACTCTATACCCGACACCCTACACCCTACATGCTTCACCCTACACGCTACACTCTACACTCTACACCCTACACGCTACATGCTACACTCTACACGCTACACTCTACACCCTACACGCTACACTCTACATCCTACACCCTACACGCTATACGCTACACTCTACACCCTGCACGCTACACGCTACACTCTACACCCTACACGCTACACTCTACACCCTACACGCTACACCCTACACTCTACACTCTACACGCTACACGCTACACGCTACACTCTACACCCTACACGCTACACTCTACACCCTACACACTACACTCTACACGCTACACGGTACACGCTACACGCTACGCCCTACACCCTACACGCTACATGTTACACTCTACACCCTACACGCTACACCCTACACCCTACACCCTACATGCTACACCCTACACTCTACACCCTACACCCTACACGCTACACCCTACGCCCTGCACGCCACACACTACACTCTACACGCTACACCCTACACGCTACACTCTACACGCTACACGCTACACGCTACACTCTACACCCTACACACTACACTCTACACCCTACACACTACACTCTACACGCTACACGGTACACGCTACACGCTACGCCCTACACCCTACACGCTACATGTTACACTCTACACCCTACACGCTACACTCTACACCCTACACGCTACACCCTACACCCTACACGCTACACACTACACGCTACACTCTACACCCTACACGCTACAATCTACACCATACACGCTACACGCTACACTCTACACCCTACACCCTACACGCTATACCCGACACCCTACACCCTACATGCTTCACCCTACACGCTACACTCTACACCCTACACGCTACACCCTACACTCTACACCCTACACCCTACACACTACACGCTACTCGCTACACTCTACACCCTACACGCTACACTCTACACTCTACTCCCTACTCTCTACACGCTACACTCTATACCCTACACTCTACACGCTACGCGCTACACGCTACACACTACACACTACACGCTACACTTTACACTCTACACGCTACACACTACACGCTACACGCTACACTCTACACCCTACACCCTACTCTACATGCTACACGCTACACGGTACATGATACACGCTACACCCTACACGCTACACGCTACACCCTACACGCTACACGCTACACTCTACACCCTACACGCTACACCCTACACCCTACTCCCTACACTCTACACGCTACACGCTACACCCTACACCCTACACTGTACACCGTACACCCTACATGCTACACTCTACACTCTGCTCCCTACTCTCTACACGCTACACTCTATACCCTACACTCTACACGCTACGCGCTACACGCTACACACTACACGCTACACCCTACACGCTACACTTTACACTCTACACGCTACACTCCACACTCTACACACTACACTCTACACCCTACACCCTACTCTACATGCTACACGCTAAACGCTACATGCTACACCCTACACGCTTCACCCTACACCCTACACGCTACACGCTACACGCTACACTCTACACCCTACACTCTACACCCTACACGCTACACGCTACACGCTACACTCTACACGCTAAACGCTACAGCTTATACCCTACACTCTACACCGTACACCCTACACGCTACACTCTACACCCTGCACGCTACACCCTACACCCTACACCCTACATGCTACACCCTACACTCTACACCCTACACCCTACATGCTACACTCTACACCCTACACCCTACTCTACATGCAACACGCTACACGGTACATGATACACGCTACACCCTACACGCTACACGCTACACCCTACACGCTACACGCTACACTCTACACCCTACACGCTACACCCTACACCCTACTCCCTACACTCTACACCCTACACGCTACACACTACACGCTACACTCTACACCCTACACGCTACACTCTACACCATACACGCTACACGCTACACTCTACACCCTACACCCTACACGCTACACACTACATGCTACACTCTACACCCTACACGCTGCACTCTATACGCTACACGGTACACGCTACACGCTACACCCTACACCCTACATGCTACACGCTACACCCTACACTGTACACCCTACACCCTACACGCTACACTCTACACGCTACATGCTACACCCTACACTCTACACCCTACACGCTATACGCTACACTCTACACCCTGCACGCTACACGCTACACGCTACACCCTACACGCTACACTCTACACCCTACATGCTACACTCTACATGCTACACGCTACACGCTACATGCTACACGCTACACCCTACACGCTACACTCTACACCCTACACCCTACACGCTACACTCTACACCCTACACGCTACACCCTACACTCTACACCCTACACCCTACACGCTACTCGCTACACTCTACACCCTACCCTCTACACTCTACACGCTACACGCTACACTCTACACTCTACACGCTACACGCTACACCCTACACGCAACACGCTACACTCTACACCCTACACGCTACACTCTACACCATACAAGCTACACGCTACACTCTACACCCTACACGCTATACCCGACACCCTACACCCTACATGCTTCACCCTACACGCTACACTCTACACCCTACACGCTACACCCTACACTCTACACCCTACACCCTACACACTACACGCTACTCGCTACACTCTACACCCTACACGCTACACTCTACACTCTACTCCCTACTCTCTACACGCTACACTCTATACCCTACACTCTACACGCTACGCGCTACACGCTACACACTACACACTACACGCTACACTTTACACTCTACACGCTACACACTACACGCTACACGCTACACTCTACACCCTACACCCTACTCTACATGCTACACGCTACACGGTACATGATACACGCTACACCCTACACGCTACACGCTACACCCTACACGCTACACGCTACACTCCACACCCTACACGCTACACCCTACACCCTACTCCCTACACTCTACACGCTACACGCTACACCCTACACTGTACACCCTACACCCTACATGCTACACTCTACACTCTGCTCCCTACTCTCTACACGCTACACTCTATACCCTACACTCTACACGCTACGCGCTACACGCTACACACTACACGCTACACCCTACACGCTACACTTTACACTCTACACGCTACACTCTACACTCTACACACTACACTCTACACCCTACACCCTACACCCTACTCTACATGCTACACGCTACACGCTACATGCTACACCCTACACGCTTCACCCTACACCCTACACGCTACACGCTACACTCTACACCCTACACTCTACACCGTACACCCTACACGCTACACTCTACACCCTGCACGCTACACCCTACACCCTACACCCTACATGCTACACCCTACACTCTACACCCTACACCCTACATGCTACACTCTACACCCTACACCCTACTCTACATGCTACACGCTACACGGTACATGATACACGCTACACCCTACACGCTACACGCTACACCCTACACGCTACACGCTACACTCTACACCCTACACGCTACACCCTACACCCTACTCCCTACACTCTACACGCTACACGCTACACCCTACACCCTACACTGTACACCCTACACCCTGCACGCTACACTCTACACTCTGCTCCCTACTCTCTACACGCTACACTCTATACCCTACACTCTACACGCTACGCGCTACACGCTACACACTACACGCTACACCCTACACGCTACACTTTACACTCTACACGCTACACTCTACACTCTACACTCTACACCCTACACCCTACTCTACATGCTACACGCTACACGCTACATGCTACACCCTACACGCTACACCCTACACCCTACACGCTACACGCTACACGCTACACTCTACACCCTACACGCTACACTCTACACCCTACACCCTACACGCTACACGCTACACTCTACACGCTAAACGCTACAGCTTATACCCTACACTCTACACCGTACACCCTACATGCTACACTCTACACCCTACACGCTACACCCTACACCCTACACCCTACATGCTACACCCTACACTCTACACCCTACACCCTACACGCTACACCCTACGCCCTGCACGCCACACACTACACTCTACACGCTACACCCTACACCCTACACTGTACACCCTACACCCTACACGCTACACACTACACTCTACACGCTACACCCTACACTCTACACCCTACACCCTACACGCTATACGCTACACTCTACACCTGCACGCTACACGCTACACCCTACACGCTACACTCTACACCCTACACGCTACACCCTACACTCTACACCCTACACCCTACACACTACACGCTACTCGCTACACTCTACACCCTACACGCTACACTCTACACTCTACTCCCTACTCTCTACACGCTACACTCTATACCCTACACTCTACACGCTACGCGCTACACGCTACACACTACACACTACACGCTACACTTTACACTCTACACGCTACACACTACACGCTACACGCTACACTCTACACCCTACACCCTACTCTACATGCTACACGCTACACGGTACATGATACACGCTACACCCTACTCGCTACACGCTACACCCTACACGCTACACGCTACACTCCACACCCTACAAGCTACACCCTACACCCTTCTCCCTACACTCTACACGCTACACGCTACACGCTACACTCTACACCCTACACTCTACACCCTACACGCTACACGCTACACGCTACACTCTACACGCTAAACGCTACAGCTTATACCCTACACTCTACACCGTACACCCTACACGCTACACTCTACACCCTACACCCTACTCTACATGCTACACGCTATACGGTACATGATACACGCTACACCCTACACGCTACACGCTACACCCTACACGCTACACGCTACACGCTACACTCTACACCCTACACGCTACACCCTACACCCTACTCCCTACACTCTACAGGCTACACGCTACACCCTACACCCTACACTGTACACCCTACACCCTGCACGCTACACTCTACACTCTGCTCCCTACTCTCTACACGCTACACTCTATACCCTACACTCTACACGCTACGCGCTACACGCTACACACTACACGCTACACCCTAAACGCTACACTTTACACTCTACACGCTACACTCTACACTCTACACACTACACTCTACACCCTACACCCTACACCCTACTCTACATGCTACACGCTACACGATACATGCTACACCCTGCACGCTACACCCTACACCCTACACGCTACACTCCACACCCTACACTCTACACCCTACACGCTACACGCTACACGCTACACGCTACACTCTACATGCTAAACGCTACAGCTTATACCATACTCTCTACACCGTACACCCTACATGCTACACTCTACACGCTACACGCTACACCCTACACCCTACACCCTACATGCTACACCCTACACTCTACACCCTACACCCTACACGCTACACGCTACACCCTATGCCCTGCACGCCACACACTACACTCTACACGCTACACCCTACACGCTACACTCTACACGCTACACGCTACACTCTACACCCTACACGCTACACTCTACACCCTACACACTACACTCTACACGCTACACGGTACACGCTACACGCTACGCCCTACACCCTACACGCTACATGTTACACTCTACACCCTACACGCTACACTCTACACCCTACACGCTACACCCTACACCCTACACGCTACACACTACACGCTACACTCTACACCCTACACGCTGCACTCTATACGCTACACGGTAAACGCTACACGCTACACCCTACACCCTACACGCTACACTCTACACGCTACATGCTACACCCTACACTCTACACCCTACACGCTATACGCTACACTCTACACCCTACACGCCACACTCTACATGCTACACGCTACACGCTACACCCTACACGCTACACTCTACACCCTACACGCTACACTCTACACGCTACACGCTACACCCTACACGCTACACTCTACACCCTACACGCTACACCCTACACCCTACACGCTACACTCTACACCCTACACGCTACACCCTACACTCTACACCCTACACCCTACACGCTACTCGCTACACTCTACACCCTACCCGCTACACTCTACACGCTACACGCTACACTCTACACTCTACATGCTACACGCTACACTCTACACCCTACACGCAACACGTTACACTCTACACCCTACACGCTACAGGCTACTCTACACGCTACACGCTACACTCTACACCATACACGCTACACCCTACACTCTACACCCTACACCCTACACGCTATACCCGACACCCTACACCCTACATGCTTCACCCTACACGCTACACTCTACACTCTACACCCTACACCCTACACGCTACATGCTACACCCTACACGCTACACTCTACACCCTACACGCTACACTCTACATCCTACACCCTACACGCTATACGCTACACTGTACACCCTGCACGCTACACGCTACACTCTACACCCTACACGCTACACTCTACACCCTACACGCTACACCCTACACTCTACACCCTCCACCCTACACGCTACACGCTACACTCTACACGCTACACCCTACACGCTACACGCTACACTCTACACCCTACACGCAACACCCTACACTCTACACCCTACACCCTAAACCCTACACGCTACACCCTACACGCTACACTCTACACCCTACACTCTACACCCTACACGCTACACGCTACACTCTACACCCTACACCCTACACACACTACACGCTACACGCTACACTCTACACCCTACACGCTACACTCTACACCCTACACGCTACACCCTACACTCTACACGCTACATGCTACACTCTACACCCTACACCCTACACGATACATGCTACACCCTACACGCTACAGCCTACACGCTACACGCTACACTCTACACCCTACAAGCTACACGCTACACGCTACACCCTACACTCTACACCCTACACCGTACACGCTACACGCTACACTCTACACGCTACACCCTTCACTCTACACCCTACACCCTACATGCTACACTCTACACCCTACACGGTACACCCTACAATCTACACCCTACACGCTACACGCTACACTCTACACTTTACACGCTACATGCTACACTCTACACCCTACACCCTACACGCTACATGCTACACGCTACACTCTACACCCTACACGCTACACGCTAGGGTGTAGAGTGTAATATGTAGCGTGTAGTTTGTAGCGTTTAGCTTGTAGTGTGTAGCGTGTAGCGTGTGGGGTGTAGAGTGTAGCGTGTAGCGTGTAGCATGTAGGGTGTAGGGTGTAGAGTGTAGAGTGTAGCGTGTAGGGTGTAGAGTGTAGGGTGTAGGATGTAGAGTGTAGGGTTTAGAGTGTAATGTGTAGCGTGTAGGGTGTAGCGTGTAGCATGTAGGGTGTAGGGTGTGGAGTGTAGCGTGTAGCGTGTAGGGTGTAGGGTGTACAGTGTAGGGTGTAGGGTGTAGCGTGTAGAGTGTAGTGTGTGGCGTGCAGGGCGTAGGGTGTAGCGTGTAGGGTGTAGGGTGTAGAGTGTAGGGTGTAGCATGTAGGGTGTAGGGTGTAGGGTGTAGCGTGTAGGGTGTAGAGTGTAGCATGTAGGGTGTACGGTGTAGAGTGTAGGGTATAAGCTGTAGCGTTTAGCGTGTAGAGTGTAGCGTGTAGCGTGTAGGGTGTAGGGTGTAGAGTGTAGCGTGTAGGGTGTAGAGTGTAGAGTGTAGAGAGTAGGGTGTAGGGTGTAGAGTGTAGGGTGTAGGGTGTAGAGTGTAGGGTGTAGCGTGTAGGGTGTAGCGTGTAGCGTGTAGCGTGTAGGGTGTAGGGTGTAGAGTGTAGGGTGTAGCGTGTAGGGTGTAGCGTGTAGCGTGTAGCGTGTAGCGAGTAGGTTGTAGGGTGTAGAGTGTAGGGTGTAGCGTGTAGGGTGTAGCGTGTATCGTGTAGCGTGTAGAGTGTAGCGTCTAGCGTGTAGCGTATAGTGTGTAGCGTGTAGCGTGTAGATTGTAGCGTGTAGGGTGTAGGGTGTAGGGTGTACCGTGTAGGGTGTAGCGTGTAGAGAGTAGGGAGTAGAGTGTAGAGTGTAGCGTGTAGGGTGTAGAGTGTAGCGAGTAGCGTGTAGTGTGTAGGGTGTAGGGTGTAGAGTGTAGGGTGTAGCGTGTAGGGTGTAGAGTGTAGTGTGTAGGGTGTAGCGTGTAGCGTGCAGGTGTAGAGTGTAGCGTATAGCGTGTAGGGTGTAGGGTGTAGAGTGTAGGGTGTAGCGTGTAGAGTGTAGCGTGTAGCGTGTAGGGTGTAGGGTGTACAGTGTAGGGTGTAGGGTGTAGCGTGTAGAGTGTAGTGTGTGGCGTGCAGGGCGTAGGGTGTAGCGTGTAGGGTGTAGGGTGTAGAGTGTAGGGTGTAGCATGTAGGGTGTAGGGTGTAGGGTGTAGGGTGTAGAGTGTAGCATGTAGGGTGTACGGTGTAGAGTGTAGGGTATAAGCTGTAGCGTTTAGCGTGTAGAGTGTAGCGTGTAGCGTGTAGGGTGTAGGGTGTAGAGTGTAGCGTGTAGGGTGTAGAGTGTAGAGTGTAGAGAGTAGGGTGTAGGGTGTAGAGTGTAGGGTGTAGGGTGTAGAGTCTAACGTGTAGCGTGTAGGGTGTAGCGTGTAGGGTGTAGAGTGTAGGGTGTAGCGTGTAGGGTGTAGCGTGTAGCATGTAGGGTGTAGGGTGTAGAGAGTAGGGTGTAGCGTGTAGGGTGTAGCGTGTAGCGTGTAGCTTGTAGGGTGTAGCGTGTAGTGTGTAGCGTGTAGAGTGTAGCATGTAGGGTGTAGCAAGTAGCGTGTATTGTGTAGGGTGTAGAGTGTAGCATGTAGCGTGTAGAGTGTAGGGTGTAGCGGGTAGGGTGTAGAGTGTAGCGTGTAGGGTGTAGAGTGTAGCGTGTAGCGTGTAGGGTGTCACTTTTTCCTCTGATGAAGACGCTTGAGTAGCGTCGATACGCGTGGGGTTCAGGGCTTCCTTTGTTTTTTTCCCGAGGGACAGGACTTGGGTAACTTATCTTTACAACTGCTATGGAATTACACCTATTTACTTCATGCATGGCCTGGCATTTTTCCAAGCCTTAGGACAATGGATCCTGATTCTTTGTATTTCCACAAGGCGTCTGTATGCATACATTTATCCAAATAACTAGGATTTTGTAGTACTGCAGCATATCTATTTCCCTGATTACCTTTCTATAGTGGTCTGCTTTCATTTGCTTACCAACTGTGCGCACGCATGCTGTGTTGAACAAAATAGGATCCATGATGTATTTCTTCCAGATACTAGGCTGGAGTATATGTTTCCTGTCATAGTACTCAGGGGGTCACAGTTGGCAGTAAACAATAGGCTTCTTATATGTAGATTTGACTAAGATTGGTGTACCCGCATACCTAGCAATTTTTTCTCTCTGGTTATTTCTCCTGTCTCACATATGCTGTAAAAAGTATTAGCTTCCTTCATTCCCTCGGGTAAAATTACTTATGGCCTATTCAGCCATACTAGTGTTTTAAATGTTTTTAAATGCATGTTTTGCCTGGTTCTGTTTGTGGATTACTGTTTTTGTACAATAACATTGACTATTTAACGTGGATCCCATTGGTTTGCATATCCTTTTCTTTTTGTGTTTAGTGTGTAGTGTGTAGCTTAACCCTACACGCTACACGCTACACGCTACACTCTACACCCTACACGCTACACCCTACACTCTACACCGTACACTCTACACGCTACACGCTACACCCTACACCTTACACGCTACACGCTACACTCTACACCCTACACGCTACACTCTACACTCTACACGCTACAGGCTACACTCTACACCCTACACTCTACACGCTACACGCTACACCCTACACTCTACACGCTACACGCTACACTCTACACGCTACACGCTACATGCTACACTCTACACTCTACACCCTACACCCTACACGCTACACGCTATACTCTACACCCTACACGCTACACTCTACACGCTACACGCTACACTCTACACTCTACACGCAACACGCTACATGCTACACCCTACACGCTACACTCTACACCCTACACTCTACACGCTACACACTACACGCTACACGCTACACCCTACACGCTACACCCTACACGCTACACGCTACACCCTACACGCTACACGTTACACTCTACACCCTACACCCTACACGCTACACGCTACACCCTACACGCTACACGTTACACTCTACACCCTACACGCTACACTCTACACCCTGCACCCTACACGCTACAATCTACACCCTACACCCTACACGCTACACGCTACACTCTACACCCTACACGCTACACCCTACACTCTACACCGTACACTCTACACGCTACACTCTACACCCTACACCCTACACGCTACGCGCTACACTCTACACCCTACACGCTACACTCTAAACTCTACATGCTACACGCTACACTCTACACGCTACACGCTACACCCTACACCCTACACGCTACACGCTACACTCTACAACCTACACGCTACACGCTACACTCTACACGCAACACGCTACACTCTACACCCTACACGCTACACGCTACACTCTACACCCTACACTCTACACGCTACACGCTACACTGTACACCCTACATGCAACACGCTACACTCTACACCCTACACGCTACACTCTACACACTACACGCTACATGCTACACTCTACAATCTACACCATACACCCTACACGCTACACACTATACTCTACACCCTACACGTTACACTCTACACGCTACACGCTACACGCTACACTCTACACGCTACACTCTACACCCTACACGCAACACGCTACACTCTACACCCTACACCCTACACGCTACACACTACACGCTACACGCTACACCCTACACGCTCCACGCTACACCCTACACGCTACACGTTACACTCTACACCCTACACCCTACACACTACACCCTACACGCTACACGTTACACTCTACACCCTACACGCTACACTATACACCCTGCTCCCTACACGCTACACGCTACACCCTACACGCTACACGCTACACCCTACACACTACACGTTACACTCTACACCCTACACTCTACACCCTACACTCTACACGCTACACTCTACACCCTACACTCTGCACTCTACACCCTACACCCTACACGCTACACTCTACACTCTACACCCTACACGCTACACACTACACGCTACACGTTACACCCTACACGCTACACGCTACACCCTACACGCTACACGTTACACTCTACACCCTGCACCCTACACGCTACACCCTACACGCTACACGCTACACCCTACACACTACACGTTACACCCTACACCCTACACCCTACACGCTACAATCTACACGCTACACCCTATACGCTAGACGCTACACTCTACACGTTACACGATACACGCTACACCCTACACGCTACACCCTACACTCTACACCCTACACCCTACACGCTACACCCTACATGCTACACCCTACACTCTACACCCTACACCCTACACGCTACACGCTACACCCTACACGCTACACGTTACACTCTACACCCTACACCCTACACTCTACACCCTACACCCTACTCTCTACACGCTATATTCTACACCCTACACGCTACACTCTACACCCTACACGCTACACTCTACACCCTAGACGCTACACTCTATACCCTACACTCTACACGCTACACCCTACACTCTACATGCTACACCCTACACCCTACACTCTACATGCTACACGCTACACGCTACATGCTACACGCTACACCCTACACGCTACGCGCTACACACTACACCCTACACCCTACACCCTACACGCTACACGCTACACTCTACACCCTACACGCTACACCCTACACCCTACACCCTACACGCTACACGCTACACTCTACACCCTACACGCTACACCCTACACTCTACACCCTACACGCTACACCCTACACTCTACACCCTACACGCTATACGCTACACTCTACACCCTGCACGCTACACGCTACACCCTACACGCTACACTCTACACCCTACACGCTACACCCTACACTCTACACCCTACACGCTACACGCTACACTCTACACCCTACACGCTACACCCTACACTCCACACCCTACACCCTACATGCTACACGCTACACCCTACACGCTACACATTACACTCTAAACCCTACACTCTACATCCTACACCCTACACTCTACACCCTACACGCTACACTCTACACTCTACACCCTACACCCTACATGCTACACGCTACACGCTACACCCTACACTCTACACGCTACACGCTACACTCTACACGCTACACGCTACATGCTACACTCTACACTCTACACCCTACACCCTACACGCTACACGCTATACTCTACACCCTACACGCTACACTCTACACGCTACACCCTACACGCTATACTCTGCACGCTACACGCTACACTCTACACCATACACGCTACACCCTACACTCTACACCCTACACCCTACACTCTACACCCTACACCCTACACGCTACATGCTACACCCTACACGCTAAACTCTACACCCTGCACTCTACACGCTACACACTACACGCTACACGCTACACCCTACACGCTACACGCTACACCCTACACGCTACACGTTACACTCTACACCCTACACCCTACACGCTACACGCTACACCCTACACGCTACACGTTACACCCTACACCCTACACGCTACACTCTACACCCTGCACCCTACACGCTACAATCTACACCCTACACCCTACACGCTACACGCTACACTCTACAACCTACACGCTACACGCTATACTCTACACGCAACACGCTACACTCTACACCCTACACTCTACACGCTACACGCTACACCCTACACGCTACACCCTACACTCTACACCGTACACTCTACACGCTACACGCTACACTCTACACCCTACACCCTACACGCTACGCGCTACACTCTACACCCTACACGCTACACTCTACACTCTACATGCTACACGCTACACTCTACACTCTACACGCTACACGCTACACCCTACACCCTACACGCTACACGCTACACTCTACAACCTACACGCTACACGCTACACTCTACACGCAACACGCTACACTCTACACCCTACACTCTACACGCTACACGCTACACTCTACACCCTACACTCTACACGCTACACGCTACACTGTACACCCTACATGCAACACGCTACACTCTACACCCTACACGCTACACTCTACACGCTACACGCTACATGCTACACTCTACACTCTACACCATACACCCTACACGCTACACACTATACTCTACACCCTACACGCTACACTCTACACGCTACACGCTACACGCTACACTCTACACGCTACACTCTACACCCTACACGCAACACGCTACACTCTACACCCTACACCCTACACGCTACACACTACACGCTACACGCTACACCCTACACGCTACACGCTACACCCTACACGCTACACGTTACACTCTACACCCTACACCCTACACACTACACCCTACACGCTACACGTTACACTCTACACCCTACACCCTACACTCTACACCCTACACCCTACTCTCTACACGCTATATTCTACACCCTACACGCTACACTCTACACCCTACACGCTACACGCTACACTCTACACCCTAGACGCTACACTCTATACCCTACACTCTACACGCTACACCCTACAACCCTACACTCTACATGCTACACCCTACACCCTACACTCTACATGCTACACGCTACACGCTACATGCTACACGCTACACCCTACACGCTACACGCTACACACTACATGCTACACCCTACACCCTACACCCTACACGCTACACGCTACACTCTACACCCTACACGCTACACCCTACACCCTACACCCTACACGCTACACTCTACACCCTACACGCTACACCCTACACTCTACACCCTACACGCTACACCCTACACTCTACACCCTACACGCTATACGCTACACTCTACACCCTGCACGCTACACGCTACACCCTACACGCTACACTCTACACCCTACACGCTACACCCTACACTCTACACCCTACACGCTACACGCTACACTCTACACCCTACACGCTACACCCTACACTCCACACCCTACACCCTACATGCTACACGCTACACCCTACACGCTACACATTACACTCTAAACCCTACACTCTACATCCTACACCCTACACTCTACACCCTACACGCTACACTCTACACCCTACACCCTACATGCTACACGCTACACGCTACACTCTACACCCTACACGCTACACGCTACACCCTACAAGCTAAACGCTACAAACTACACGCTACATATTACACTCTACACCCTAGCGTGTAGCGTGTAGGGTGTAGAGTGTAGCGTGTAGCATGTAGCGTGTAGGGTGTATGGTGTAGAGTGTAGCATGTAGCGTGTAGGGTGTAGAGTGTAGCGTGTAGGGTGTAGAGTGTAGCATGTAGCGTGTAGGGTGTAGGGTGTAGAGTGTAGAGTGTAGCATGTAGCGTGTAGATTGTAGGGTGTATCGTGTAGGGTGTAGAGTGTAGCATGTAGGGTGTAGAGTGAAGGGTGTAGCGTGTAGAGTGTAGCGTGTAGCGTGTACGGTGTAGGGTGTAGAGTGTAGGGTGTAGCGTGTAGCGTGTAGCTTGTAGGGTGTAGAGTGTAGCGTGTAGCGTGTAGGCTGTAGCGTGTAGGGTGTAGCATGTATCGTGTAGGGTGTAGAGTGTAGCATGTAGCGTGTAGAGTGTAGGGTGTAGCGTGTGTAGGGTGTAGGGTGTATCGTGTAGCGTGTAGGGTGTAGAGTGTAGGGTGTAGGGTGTAGAGTGTAGCGTGTAGGGTGTAGCGTGTAGGATTTAGGGTGTAGGGTGTAGAGTGTAGGGTGTTGCGTGTAGGGTGTAGGGTGTAGAGTGTAGCGTGTAGCGTGCAGGGTGTAGAGTGTAGCGTATAGCGTGTAGGGTGTAGGATGTAGAGTGTAGCGTGTAGGGTGTAGAGTGTAGCGTGTAGAGTGTAGCATGTAGCGTGTAGGGTGTAGAGTGTAGAGTGTAGCGTGTAGGGTGAAGCATGTAGGGTGTAGGGTGTCGGGTATAGCGTGTAGGGTGTAGGGTGTAGAGTGTAGGGTGTAGCGTGTATGGTGTAGAGTGTAGCGTGTAGCGTGTAGAGTGTAGCGTGTAGGGTGTAGGGTGTAGCGTGTAGCGTGCAGAGTGTAGCGTGTAAGGTGTAGAGTGTAGCGTGTTGCGTGTAGGGTGTAGAGTGTAGCGTGTAGCGTGTAGAGTGTAGCGTGTAGCGTGTAGCGTGTAGAGTGTAGCGTTTAGGGTGTAGAGTATAGCGTGTAGCGTGTAGGGTGTAGGGTGTAGAGTGTAGGGTGTAGCGTGTAGGGTGTAGAGTGTAGCGTGTAGGGTGTAGGGTGTAGGGTGTAGAGTGTAGCGTGTAGGGTGTAGAGTGTAGGGTGTAGCGTGTAGGGTGTAGAGTGTAGCGTGTAGCGTGTAGCGTGTAGGGTGTAGGGTGTAGCGTGTAGGGTGTAGAGTGTAGCGTGTAGCGTGTAGGGTGTAGGCTGTAGGGTGTAGCGTGTAGTGTGTAGAGTGTAGCGTGTAGCGTGTAGGGTGTAGCGTGTAGCATGTATCGTGTAGCGTGTAGCATGTAGAGTGTAGGGTGTAGGGTGTAGCATGTAGAGTGTAGGGTGTAGGGTGTAGCGTGTAGAGTGTAGGGTATAGAGTGTAGCGTGTAGAGAGTAGGGTGTAGAGTGTAGAGTGTAGCGTGTAGGGTGTAGAGTGTAGCGTGTAGAGTGTATTGTGTAGAATGTAGAGTGTAGCATGTAGCGTGTAGAGTGTAGGGTGTAGAGTGTAGCGTGTAGGGTGTAGAGTGTAGCGTGTAGAGTGTAGCGTGTAGGGTGTAGCGTGTCGGGTGTAGGGTGTAGGGTGTAGCGTGTAGTTTGTAGGGTGTAGGGTGTAGGGAGTTGCGTGTAGGGTGTAGAGTGTAGCGTGTAGCGTGTAGAGTGTAGCGTGTAGGGTGTAGCGTGTAGTGTGTAGGGTGTAGGTTGTAGAGTGTAGGGTGTAGCATGTAGGGTGTAGGGTGTAGGGTGTAGCATGTAGGGTGTAGAGTGTAGCGTGTAGGGTGTACGGTGTAGAGTGTAGGGTATAAGCTGTAGCGTTTAGCGTGTAGGGTGTAGCGTGTAGCGTGTAGGGTGTAGAGTGTAGCGTGTAGGGTGTAGAGTATAGCATGTAGAGAGTAGGGTGTAGGGTGTAGGGTGTAGAGTGTAACGTGTAGCGTGTAGGGTGTAGCGTGTAGCGTGTAGGGTGTAGGGTGTAGAGTGTAGGGTGAAGGGTGTAGCGTGTAGCGTGTAGCGTGTAGGGTGTAGGGTGTAGATTGTAGCGTGTAGGGTGTAGCATGTAGCGTGTAGGGTGTAGGGTGTAGAGTGTAGAGTGTAGCGTGTAGGGTGAAGCATGTAGGGTGTAGGGTGTCGGGTATAGCGTGTAGGGTGTAGGGTGTAGGGTGTAGAGTGTAAAGTGTAGCATGTAGGGTGTAGGGTGTAGCGTGTAGCGTGTAGAGTGTAGCGTGTAGGGTGTACGGTGTAGAGAGTATGGTATAAGCTGTAGCGTGTAGAGTGTAGCGTGTAGCGTGTAGCGTGTAGCGTGTAGGGTGTAGAGTGTAGGGTGTAGAGTGTAGCGTGTAGCGTGTAGCGTGTAGGGTGTAGGGTGTAGCGTGTAGGGTGTAGCATGTAGCGTGTAGCGTGTAGCATGTAGAGTAGGGTGTAGGGTGTAGGGTGTAGAGTGTAGTGTGTAGAGTGTAGAGTGTAGCGTGTAGAGTGTAAATTGTAGCGTGCAGGGTGTAGCGTGTAGTGTGTAGCGTGTAGCGCGTAGCGTGTAGAGTGTAGGGTATAGAGTGTAGCGTGTAGAGAGTAGGGAGCAGAGTGTAGAGTGTAGCGTGCAGGGTGTAGGGTGTACAGTGTAGGGTGTAGGGTGTAGCGTGTAGCGTGTACAGTGTAGGGAGTAGGGTGTAGGGTGTAGCGTGTAGGGTGTAGAGTGTAGCGTGTAGCGTGTAGCGTGTAGGGTGTAGCGTGTAGCGTGTAGGGTGTAGCGTGTATCATGTACCGTGTAGCGTGTAGCATGTAGAGTAGGGTGTAGGGTGTAGAGTGTAGCATGTAGGGTGTAGGGTGTAGAGTGTAGGGTGTAGCATGTAGGGTGTAGGGTGTAGGGTGTAGCGTGCAGGGTGTAGAGTGTAGCGTGTAGGGTGTACGGTGTAGAGTGTAGGGTATAAGCTGTAGCGTTTAGCGTGTAGAGTGTAGCGTGTAGCGTGTAGCGTGTAGCGTGTAGGGTGTAGAGTGTAGGGTGTAGAGTGTAGCGTGTAGCGTGTAGCGTGTAGGGTGTAGGGTGAAGCGTGTAGGGTGTAGCATGTAGCGTGTAGCGTGTAGCATGTAGAGTAGGGTGTAGGGTGTAGGGTGTAGAGTGTAGTGTGTAGAGTGTGGAGTGTAGCGTGTAGAGTGTAAAGTGTAGCGTGTAGGGTGTAGCGTGTAGTGTGTAGCGTGTAGCGCGTAGCGTGTAGAGTGTAGGGTATAGAGTGTAGCGTGTAGGGTGTAGGGTGTACAGTGTAGGGTGTAGGGTGTAGCGTGTAGAGTGTAGGGAGTAGGGTGTAGGGTGTAGCGTGTAGGGTGTGGAGTATAGCGTGTAGCGTGTAGGGTGTAGCGTGTAGCGTGTAGGGTGTAGCGTGTATCATGTACCGTGTAGAGTGTAGCGGGTAGGGTGTAGAGTGTAGCGAGTAGCGTGTAGGGTGTAGGGTGTAGAGTGTAGGGTGTAGCGTGTAGGGTGTAGAGTGTAGCGTGTAGGGTGTAGGGTGTAGAGTGTAGCGTGTAGGGTGTAGCGTGTAGCATGTAGCGTGTAGCGTGTAGCATGTAGAGTGTAGCGTGTAGGGTGTAGAGTGTAGCGTGTAGGGTGTAGCGTGTAGCGTGTAGCGTGCAGGGTGTAGAGTGTAGCGTATAGCGTGTAGGGTGTAGGGTGTAGAGTGTAGGGTGTAGCGTGTAGAGTGTAGCGTGTAGCGTGTAGGGTGTAGGGTGTACAGTGTAGGGTGTAGGGTGTAGCGTGTAGAGTGTAGTGTGTGGCGTGCAGGGCATAGGGTGTAGCGTGTAGGGTGTAGGGTGTAGAGTGTAGGGTGTAGCATGTAGGGTGTAGGGTGTAGGGTGTAGCGTGTAGGGTGTAGTGTAGCATGTAGGGTGTACGGTGTAGAGTGTAGGGTATAAGCTGTAGCGTTTAGCGTGTAGAGTGTAGCGTGTAGCGTGTAGCGTGTAGCGTGTAGGGTGTAGGGTGTACAGTGTAGGGTGTAGGGTGTAGCGTGTAGAGTGTAGTGTGTGGCGTGCAGGGCATAGGGTGTAGCGTGTAGGGTGTAGGGTGTAGAGTGTAGGGTGTAGCATGTAGGGTGTAGGGTGTAGGGTGTAGGGTGTAGCGTGTAGGGTGTAGTGTAGCATGTAGGGTGTACGGTGTAGAGTGTAGGGTATAAGCTGTAGCGTTTAGCGTGTAGAGTGTAGCGTGTAGCGTGTAGCGTGTAGGGTGTAGGGTGTAGAGTGTAGAGTGTAGCGTGTAGGGTGTAGAGTGTAGCGTGTAGAGAGTAGGGTGCAGGGTGTAGAGTGTAGGGTGTAGGGTGTAGAGTGTAACGTGTAGCGTGTAGGGTGTAGCGTGTAGGGTGTAGAGTGTAGGGTGTAGCGTGTAGGGTGTAGCGTGTAGCGTGTAGCATGTAGGGTGTAGGGTGTAGAGTGTAGGGTGTAGCGTGTAGGATGTAGCGTGTAGCGTGTAGCGTGTAGCGTGTAGGGTGTAGGGTGTAGAGTGTAGGGTGTAGCGTGTAGGGTTTAGCGTGTATCGTGTAGCGTGTAGAGTGTAGCGTCTAGCGTGTAGCGTATAGTGTGTAGCGTGTACCGTGTAGATTGTAGCGTGTAGGGTGTAGGGTGTAGGGTGTAGCGTGTAGCGTGTAGGGTGTAGGGTGTAGGGTGTACCGTGTAGGGTGTAGTGTGTAGCGTGTAGAGTGTAGCATGTAGGGTGTAGCAAGTAGCGTGTATTGTGTAGGGTGTAGTGTAGCGTGTAGCGTGTAGGGTGTCACTTTTTCCTCTGATGAAGACGCTTGAGTAGCGTCGATACGCATGGGGTTCAGGGCTTCCTTTGTTTTTTTTCCCGATTGACAGGACTTGGGTAACTTATCTTTACAACTGCTATGGAATTACACCTATTTACTTCATGCATGGCCTGGCATTTTTCCAAGCCTTAGGACAATGGATCCTGATTCTTTGTATTTCCACAAGGCGTCTGTATGCATACATTTATCCAAATAACTAGGATTTTGTAGTACTGCAGCATATCTATTTCCCTGATTACCTTTCTATAGGGGTCTGCTTTCATTTGCTTACCAACTGTGCGCACGCATGCTGTGTTGAACAAAATAGGATCCATGATGTATTTCTTCCAGATACTAGGCTGGAGTATATGTTTCCTGTCATAGTACTCAGGGGGTCACAGTTGGCAGTAAACAATAGGCTTCTTATATGTAGATTTGACTAAGATTGGTGTACCCGCATACCTAGCAATTTTTTCTCTCTGGTTATTTCTCCTGTCTCACATATGCTGTAAAGTATTAGCTTCCTTCATTCCCTCGGGTAAAATTACTTATGGCCTATTCAGCCATACTAGTGTTTTAAATGTTTTTTTATTTTTTTTTTGCCTGGTTCTGTTTGTGGATTACTATTTTTGTACAATAAAATTGACTATTTAACGTGGATCCCATTGGTTTGCATATCCTTTTCTTTTTGTGTTTAGTGTGTAGTGTGTAGCTTAACCCTACACGCTACACGCTACACGCTACACTCTACACCCTACACGCTACACCCTACACTCTACACCGTACACTCTACACGCTACACGCTACACTCTACACCCTACACCCTACACGCTACACGCTACACTCTACACCCTACACGCTACACGCTACACTCTACACTCTACACGCTACACGCTACACTCTACACCCTACACTCTACACGCTACACGCTACACCCTACACTCTACACGCTACACGCTACACTCTACACGCTACACGCTACATGCTACACTCTACACTCTACACCCTACACCCTACACGCTACACGCTATACTCTACACCCTACACGCTACACTCTACACGCTACACGCTACACTCTACACTCTACACGCTACACGCTACACTCTACACCCTACACGCAACACGCTACACTCTACATCCTACACGCTACACTCTGCACGCTACACGCTACACCCTACACGCTATACTCTGCACGCTACACGCTACACTCTACACCCTACACGCTACACTCTACACCCTGCACCCTACACGCTACACGCTACATCCTACATGCTACACGCTACACGCAACACGCTACACTCTACACCCTACACGTTACACTCTACACCCTACACTCTACACCCTACACTCTACACGCTACACTCTACACCCTACACTCTACACTCTACACCCTACACCCTACACGCTACACGCTACACGCTACACTCTACACCCTACACCCTACACGCTACACGCTACACCCTACACCCTACAAGCTACAATCTACACCCTACACCCTACACGCTACACGCTACACCCTACACTCTACACCCTACACCCTACACGCTACACACTATACTCTACACCCTACACGCTACACCCTACACGCAACACGCTACACTCTACACCCTACACGCTACACTCTGCACGCTACACGCTACACCCTACACCATACACGCTACACCCTACACTCTACACCCTACACCCTACACGCTATACCCGACACCCTACACTCTGCATGCTTCACACTACACGCTACACTCTACACTATACACCCTACACCCTACACGCTACATGCTACACCCTACACGCTACACTCTACACCCTACACCCTACACGCTACACACTACACGCTACACGCTACACCCTACACACTACACGTTACACTCTACACCCTACACTCTGCACTCTACACCCTACACCCTACACGCTACACGCTACAATCTACACCCTACACGCTACACGCTACACCCTACACCCTACACCCTACACGCTACAATCTACACGCTACACGCTACACCCTATACGCTAGACGCTACACTCTACACGCTACACGATACACGCTACACCCTACACACTACACCCTACACTCTACACCCTACACCCTACACGCTACACGCTACACGCTACACCCTACACGCTACACCCTACACTCTACACCCTACACCCTACACGCTACACGCTACACCCTACACGCTACACGTTACACTCTACACCCTACACCCTACACTCTACACCCTACACCCTACTCTCTACACGCTATATTCAACACCCTACACGCTACACTCTACACCCTACATGCTACACGCTACACTCTACACCCTAGACGCTACACTCTATACCCTACACTCTACACGCTACACCCTACACCCTACACTCTACATGCTACACCCTACACCCTACACCCTACACTCTACATGCTACACGCTACACGCTACATGCTACACGCTACACCCTACACGCTACACGCTACACACTACACGCTACACCCTACACCCTACACCCTACACGCTACACACTACACTCTACACCCTACACGCTACACCCTACACCCTACACGCTACACGCTACATGCTACACTCTACACTCTACACCCTATACCCTACACGCTACACGCTATACTCTACACCCTACACGCTACACTCTACACGCTACACGCTACATGCTACACTCTACACCCTACACGCTACACTCTACACCCTACACGCTACATGCTACACTCTACACCATACACCCTACACGCTACATGCTACACGCTACACTCTACACCCTACACGCTACACGCTAGGGTGTAGAGTGTAATATGTAGCGTGTAGTTTGTAGCGTTTAGCTTGTAGGGTGTAGCGTTTAGCGTGTAGGGTGTAGAGTGTAGCGTGTAGCGTGTAGCATGTAGGGTGTAGGGTGTAGAGTGTAGAGTGTAGCGTGTAGGGTGTAGAGTGTAGGGTGTAGGATGTAGAGTGTAGGGTTTAGAGTGTAATGTGTAGCGTGTAGGGTGTAGCGTGTAGCATGTAGGGTGTAGGGTGTGGAGTGTAGGGTGTAGCGTGTAGGGTGTAGAGTGTAGCGTGTAGTGTGTAGGGTGTAGAGTGTAGGGTGTAGCGTGTAGGGTGTAGAGTGTAGCGTGTAGGGTGTAGCGTGTAGCGTGCAGGGTGTAGAGTGTAGCGTATAGCGTGTAGGGTGTAGAGTGTAGGGTGTAGCGTGTAGGGTGTAGAGTGTAGGGTTTAGCGTGTAGGGTGTAGAGTGTAGCGTGTAGCGTGTAGGGTGTAGGGTGTAGGGTGTAGCGTGTAGGGTGTAGAGTGTAGCGTGTAGCGTGTAGGGTGTAGGGTGTAGGGTGTAGCATGTAGTGTGTAGCGTGTAGCGTGTAGGGTGTAGCGTGTAGCATGTAGCGTGTAGCGTGTAGCATGTAGAGTGTAGGGTGTAGGGTGTAGCATGTAGAGTGTAGGGTGTAGGGTGTAGCGTGTAGAGTGTAGGGTATAGAGTGTAGCGTCTAGGGTGTAGAGTGTAGCGTGTAGCGTGTAGGGTGTAGAGTGTAGCGTGTAGGGTGTAGAATATAGCGTGTAGAGAGTAGGGTGTAGGGTGTAGAGTGTAGGGTGTAGGGTGTAGAGTGTAATGTGTAGCGTGTAGGGTGTAGCGTGTAGCGTGTAGGGTGTAGGGTGTAGAGTGTAGGGTATAGCGTGTAGGGTGTAGCGTGTAGCGTGTAGGGTGTAGGGTGTAGAGTGTAGGGTGTAGCGTGTAGGGTGTAGCGTGTATCGTGTAGCGTGTAGAGTGTAGCGTCTAGCGTATAGGGTGTAGCGTGTAGCGTGTAGATTGTAGCGTGTAGGGTGTAGGGTGTAGGGTGTAGCGTGTAGCGTGTAGGGTGTAGAGTGTAGCGTGTAGTGTGTAGGGTGTAGGGTGTAGAGTGCAGAGTGTAGGGTGTAGAGTGTAGCGTGTAGAGTGTAGGGTGTAGAGTGTAGGGTGTAGAGTGTAACGTGTAGTGTGTAGGGTGTAGCGTGTAGCGTGTAGGGTGTAGCGTGTAGCGTGTAGGGTGCAGGGTGTAGAGTGTAACGTGTAGCGTGTAGGGTGTAGCGTGTAGCGTGTAGGGTGTAGCGTGTAGCGTGTAGTGTGTAGCGTGTAGGGTGTAGGGTGTAGAGTGTAGCGTGTAGGGTGTAGGGTGTAGAGTGCAGAGTGTAGGGTGTAGAGTGTAGCGTGTAGAGTGTAGGGTGTAGAGTGTAGGGTGTAGAGTGTAGGGTGTAGCGTGTAGCGTGTAGGGAGCAGGGTGTAGACTGTAACGTGTAGCGTGTAGGGTGTAGTGTGTAGGGTGTAGGGTGTAGAGTGTAACGTGTAGCGTGTAGGGTGTAGCGTGTAGGGTGTAGCGTGTAGCGTGTAGTGTGTAGCGTGTAGGGTGTAGGGTGTAGAGTGTAGCGTGTTGCGTGTAGGGTGTAGAGTGTAGCGTGTAGAGTGTAGCGTGTAGCGTGTAGCGTGTAGCGTGTAGAGTGTAGCGTGTAGGGTGTAGAGTATAGTGTGTAGCGTGTAGGGTGTATGGTGTAGAGTGTAGAGTGTAGCATGTAGCGTGTAGCGTGTAGAGTGTAGCGTGTAGGGTGTAGAGTGTAGCGTGTTGCATGTAGGGTGTACAGTGTAGCGTGTAGCGTGTAGAGTGTAGGGTGTAGAGTGTAGCGTGTAGCGTGTAGAGTGTAGGGTGTAGAGTGTAGCGTGTTGCGTGTAGAGTGTAGCGTGTAGCGTGTAGGTTGTAGAGTGTAGCGTGTAGCGTGTAGGGTGTAGGGTGTAGCGTGTAGCGTGTAGAGTGTAGAGTGTAGCGTGTAGCATGTAGAGTGTAGAGTGTAGCGTGTAGCGTGTAGAGTGTACGGTGTAGAGTGTAGGGTGTAGCGTGTAGGGTGTAGAGTGTAGCGTGTAGCGTGTAGCGTGTAGGGTGTAGGGTGTAGATTGTAGCGTGTAGGGTGCAGGGTGTAGAGTGTAGCTTGTAGGGTGTAGAGTGTAGCGTGTAGGGTGTAGGGTGTAGAGTGTAACGTGTAGCGTGTAGGGTGTAGCGTGTAGCGTGTAGGGTGTAGCGTGTAGCGTGTAGTGTGTAGCGTGTAGAGTGTAGGGTGGAGTGTAGCGTGTAGGGTGTAGCATGTAGCGTGTAGGGTGTAGGGTGTAGAGTGTAGCGTTTAGGGTGAAGCATGTAGGGTGTAGGGTGTCGGGTATAGCGTGTAGGGTGTAGGGTGTAGAGTGTAGGGTGTAGCGTGTATGGTGTAGAGTGTAGCGTGTAGCGTGCAGAGTATAGAGTGTAGCGTGTAGCGTGTAGAGTGTAGCGTGTAGGGTGTAGAGTATAGCGTGTAGCGTGTAGGGTGTAGGGTGTAGAGTGTAGCGTGTAGCGTGTAGAGTGTACGGTGTAGAGTGTAGGGTGTAGCGTGTAGGGTGTAGAGTGTAGCGTGTAGCGTGTAGCGTGTAGGGTGTAGGGTGTAGATTGTAGCGTGTAGGGTGCAGGGTGTAGAGTGTAGCTTGTAGGGTGTAGAGTGCAACGTGTAGCGTGTAGGGTGTAGCGTGTAGCGTGTAGGGTGTAGGGTGTAGAGTGTAACGTGTAGCGTGTAGGGTGTAGCGTGTAGCGTGTAGGGTGTAGCGTGTAGCGTGTAGTGTGTAGCGTGTAGAGTGTAGGGTGGAGTGTAGCGTGTAGGGTGTAGCATGTAGCGTGTAGGGTGTAGGGTGTAGAGTGTAGCGTTTAGGGTGAAGCATGTAGGGTGTAGGGTGTAGAGTGTAGGGTGTAGCGTGTATGGTGTAGAGTGTAGCGTGTAGCGTGCAGAGTATAGAGTGTAGCGTGTAGCGTGTAGAGTGTAGCGTGTAGGGTGTAGAGTATAGCGTGTAGCGTGTAGGGTGTAGGGTGTAGAGTGTAGAGTGTAGCATGTAGCGTGTAGCGTGTAGAGTGTAGCGTGTAGCGTGTAGAGTGTAGGGTGTAGCGTGTAGGGTGTAGCATGTATCGTGTAGGGTGTAGAGTGTAGCGTGTAGCGTGTAGGGTGTAGAGTGTAGGGTGTAGGGTGTAAAGTGTAGCGTGTAGGGTGTAGCGTGTAGGGTTTAGGGTGTAGGGTGTAAAGTGTAGGGTGTTGCGTGTAGGGTGTAGAGTGTAGCGTGTAGGGTGTAGCGTGTAGAGTGTAGCGTGTAGCGTGTAGGGTGGAGAGTGTAGAGTGTAGGGTGTAGCGTGTAGGGTGTAGAGTGTAGCGTGTAGGGTGTAGAGTGTAGCGTGTAGCGTGCAGGGTGTAGAGTGTAGCGTATAGCGTGTAGGGTGTAGGATGTAGAGTGTAGCGTGTAGGGTGTAGAGTGTAGCGTGTAGAGTGTAGCATGCAGCGTGTAGGGTGTAGAGTGTAGAGTGTAGCGTGTAGGGTGAAGCATGTAGGGTGTAGGGTGTCGGGTATAGCGTGTAGGGTGTAGGGTGTAGAGTGTAGGGTGTAGCGTGTATGGTGTAGAGTGTAGCGTGTAGCGTGCAGAGTATAGCGTGTAGGGTGTAGCGTGTAGCGTGCAGAGTGTAGTGTGTAGGGTATAGAGTGTAGCGTGTTGCCTGTAGGGTGTAGAGTGTAGCGTGTAGCGTGTAGAGTGTAGAGTGTAGCGTGTAGCGTGTAGAGTGTAGCGTGTAGGGTGTAGAGTATAGCGTGTAGCGTGTAGGGTGTAGGGTGTAGAGTGTAGCGTGTAGAGTGTAGGGTGTAGCGTGTAGCGTGTAGAGTGTAGCATGTAGCGTGTAGCGTGTAGAGTGTAGCGTGTAGCGTGTAGAGTGTAGGGTGTAGCGTGTAGCGTGTAGCGTGTAGAGTGTAGGGTGTAGAGTGTAGCGTGTAGCGTGTAGAGTGTAGAGTGTAGCGTGTAGGGTGTAGAGTGTAGCGTGTAGCGTGTAGGGTGTAGGGTGTAGAGTATAGCGTGTAGCGTGTAGGGTGTAGGGTGTAGAGTGTAGCGTGTAGAGTGTAGGGTGTAGCGTGTAGCGTGTAGAGTGTAGCATGTAGCGTGTAGCGTGTAGAGTGTAGCGTGTAGCGTGTAGAGTGTAGGGTGTAGCGTGTAGCGTGTAGCGTGTAGCGTGTAGAGTGTAGGGTGTAGAGTGTAGCGTGTAGCGTGTAGAGTGTAGGGTGTAGCGTGTAGGGTGTAGAGTGTAGCGTGTAGCGTGTAGCGTGTAGGGTTAAGCTACACACTACACACTAAACACAAAAAGAAAAGGATATGCAAACCAATGGGATCCACGTTAAATAGTCAATTTTATTGTACAAAAATAGTAATCCACAAACAGAACCAGGCAAAACATACATTTAAAAACATTTAAAACACTAGTATGGCTGAATAGGCCATAAGTAATTTTACCCGAGGGAATGAAGGAAGCTAATACTTTACAGCATATGTGAGACAGGAGAAATAACCAGAGAGAAAAAATTGCTAGGTATGCGGGTACACCAATCTTAGTCAAATCTACATATAAGAAGCCTATTGTTTACTGCCAACTGTGACCCCGTGAGTACTATGACAGGAAACATATACTCCAGCCTAGTATCTGGAAGAAATACATCATGGATCCTATTTTGTTCAACACAGCATGCGTGCGCACAGTTGGTAAGCAAATGAAAGCAGACCCCTATAGAAAGGTAATCAGGGAAATAGATATGCTGCAGTACTACAAAATCCTAGTTATTTGGATAAATGTATGCATACAGACGCCTTGTGGAAATACAAAGAATCAGGATCCATTGTCCTAAGGCTTGGAAAAATGACAGGCCATGCATGAAGTAAATAGGTGTAATTCCATAGCAGTTGTAAAGATAAGTTACCCAAGTCCTGTCCCTCGGGAAAAAAACAAAGGAAGCCCTTTACCCCACGCGTATCGACGCTACTCAAGCGTCTTCATCAGAGGAAAAAGTGACACCCTACACGCTACACGCTACACTCTACACTCTACACGCTACACTCTACACCCTACACGCTACACCCTACACTCTACACGCTACATGCTACACTCTACACCCTACACAATACACGCTACTTGCTACACCCTACATGCTACACTCTACACGCTACACGCTACACTCTACACACTACACGCTACACCCTACAGCCTACACCCTACACGCTACACGCTACACTCTACACCCTACACGCTACACCCTACACCCTACACCCTACACGCTACACTCTACACCCTACACGCTACACCCTACACCCTACACCCTACACGCTACACGCTACACTCTACACCCTACACTCTACACTCTACACCCTACACCCTACACGCTACACGCTACACTCTACACCCTACACGCTACACGCTACACCCTACACCCTACACGCTACAATCTACACCCTACACCCTACACGCTACACGCTACACCCTACACTCTACACCCTACACCCTACACGCTACACACTATACTCTACACCCTACACGCTACACCCTACACGCAACACGCTACACTCTACACCCTACACGCTACACTCTGCACGCTACACGCTACACCCTACACGCTACACTCTACACGCTACACTCTACACCATACACGCTACACCCTACACTCTACACCCTACACCCTACACGCTATACCCGACACCCTACACCCTGCATGCTTCACTGTTATGACCCCAATGGCGAGGGTCTCAGAGGAATGTGGAAGTCTGCAGAATACAAAAATCCAGCTCATAGGGCAGTGGTAACTGGGTTGACCATATATCTACTCCTAACGCAAACACTAGAAGTAGCCGGGGATCATTCCTACGTTGATTCTAGATGACACGCGCCAGCCGGAGAATCTAGCTACCCCTAGTAGAGGAAAACAAAGACCTTTCTTGCCTCCAGAGAAGGGGACCCCAAAGCTGGATAGAAGCCCCCCACAAATAATAACGGTGAGGTAAGAGGAAATGACAAACACAGAAATAAACCAGGTTTAGCACAGAGAGGCCCGCTTACTGATAGCAGAATAAAGAAAGGTAACTTATATGGTCAACAAAAACCCTATCAAAATCCACACTGGAAATTCAAGAACCCCCGAACCGTCTAACGGTCCGGGGGGAGAACACCAGCCCCCTAGAGCTTCCAGCAAAGGTCAGGATATAGATTTGGAACAAGCTGGACAAAAATACAAAACCAAAACAAATAGCAAAAAGCAAAAAGCAGACTTAGCTGATATAACTGGAACCAGGATCAGTAGACAAGAGCACAGCAGACTAGCTCTGATAACTACGTTGCCAGGCATTGAACTGAAGGTCCAGGGAGCTTATATAGCAACACCCCTAACTAACGACCCAGGTGCGGATAAAAGGAATGACAGAAAAACCAGAGTCAAAAAACTAGTAACCACTAGAGGGAGCAAAAAGCAAATTCACAACAGTACCCCCCCCTTAGTGAGGGGTCACCGAACCCTCACCACGACCACCAGGGCGATCAGGATGAGCGGCATGAAAGGCACGAACTAAATCGGCCGCATGAACATCAGAGGCGACCACCCAGGAATTATCCTCCTGACCATAGCCCTTCCACTTGACCAGGTACTGAAGCCTCCGCCTGGAGAGGCGAGAATCCAAGATCTTCTCCACCACGTACTCCAACTCGCCCTCAACCAACACCGGAGCAGGAGGCTCAGCAGAAGGAACTACAGGCACAATGTACCGCCGCAACAAGGACCTATGAAATACATTGTGAATAGCAAACGACACAGGAAGATCCAGACGAAAAGATACAGGATTAAGGATTTCCAATATCTTGTAAGGCCCAATAAAACGAGGTTTAAATTTGGGAGAGGAGACCTTCATAGGAACAAAGCGGGAAGAAAGCCATACCAAATCCCCAACGCGTAGTCGGGGACCCACACCGCGGCGGCGGTTGGCAAAGCGCTGAGCCCTCTCCTGTGACAACTTCAAGTTGTCCACCACATGATTCCAGATCCGCTGCAACCTATCCACCACAGAATCCACCCCAGGACAGTCAGAAGGCTCCACATGACCCGAAGAAAAGCGAGGATGGAAACCAGAGTTGCAGAAAAAAGGCGAAACCAAGGTGGCGGAACTAGCCCGATTATTAAGGGCAAACTCAGCCAACGGCAAGAATGTCACCCAATCGTCCTGATCAGCAGAGACAAAACACCTCAAATAAGCCTCCAAAGTCTGATTGGTTCGCTCCGTCTGTCCATTAGTCTGAGGATGGAAAGCAGACGAAAACGACAAATCAATGCCCATCCTACTACAAAAGGATCGCCAGAACCTGGAAATGAACTGGGATCCTCTGTCTGACACAATATTCTCAGGGATGCCGTGCAAACGAACCACGTTCTGGAAAAACACAGGAACCAGATCGGAAGAGGAAGGCAGCTTAGGCAAAGGAACCAAATAGACCATCTTGGAGAAGCGATCACATATCACCCAGATAACGGACATGCCCTGAGATAGCGGAAGATCAGAAATGAAATCCATGGAGATATGTGTCCAAGGTCTCTTCGGGACAGGCAAGGGCAAGAGCAAACCGCTGGCACGAGAACAGCAAGGCTTAGCTCGAGCACAAGTCCCACAGGACTGCACAAATGACCGCACATCCCTTGACAAGGAAGGCCACCAAAAGGACCTGGCCACCAGATCTCTGGTGCTAAAAATTCCCGGGTGACCTGCCAACACCGAGGAATGAACCTCGGAAATGACTCTGCTGGTCCACTTATCCGGGACAAACAGTCTGTCAGGTGGACAAGACTCAGGCCTATCAGCCTGAAATCTCTGCAACACACGTCGCAGATCCGGAGAAATAGCTGACAAGATAACTCCATCTTTAAGAATACCAACAGGATCAGCGACTCCAGGAGCATCAGGCACAAAGCTCCTAGAAAGAGCATCGGCCTTCACATTCTTTGAACCTGGTAAATACGAGACAACAAAATCAAAGCGGGAGAAAAACAATGACCAGCGGGCCTGTCTCGGATTAAGGCGTTTAGCAGACTCGAGATACATCAGATTTTTGTGATCAGTCAAGACCACCACACGATGCTTAGCACCCTCGAGCCAATGACGCCACTCCTCAAATGCCCATTTCATGGCCAACAACTCCCGATTGCCCACATCATAATTTCGCTCGGCAGGCGAAAACTTCCTAGAGAAAAAGGCACAAGGTTTCATAACAGAGCAACCAGGGCCTCTCTGCGACAAAACGGCCCCTGCTCCAATCTCTGAAGCATCCACCTCAACCTGAAAGGGAAGTGAGACATCGGGCTGGCACAAAACAGGCGCCGAAGTAAACCGGCGTTTCAACTCCTGGAAAGCCTCCACGGCAGCAGGAGCCCAGTTAGCTACATCGGAGCCCTTCTTGGTCATATCCGTCAAAGGTTTCACAATGCTAGAAAAATTAGCGATAAAACGACGGTAGAAGTTAGCAAATCCCAAGAACTTCTGAAGACTCTTAACTGACGAGGGCTGAGTCCAATCAAGAATAGCTCGGACCTTGACTGGGTCCATCTCCACAGCAGAAGGGGAAAAAATGAACCCCAAAAAGGGAACCTTCTGTACACCAAAGAGACACTTTGAGCCCTTGACAAACAAAGAATTTTCACGCAAAATTTTAAAGACCAACCTGACCTGCTCCACATGCGAATCCCAGTTATCAGAAAAAACCAAAATATCATCCAGATAAACAATCAAAAATTTATCCAGATACTTCCGGAAAATGTCATGCATAAAGGACTGAAAAACTGAAGGCGCATTGGAGAGCCCAAAAGGCATCACCAAGTACTCAAAATGACCTTCGGGCGTATTGAATGCGGTTTTCCATTCATCACCTTGCTTAATGCGCACAAGGTTGTACGCACCACGAAGGTCTATCTTGGTGAACCACTTGGCACCTCTAATCCGGGCAAACAAGTCAGACAACAGCGGTAAAGGATACTGAAATTTGACAGTGATCTTATTTAAAAGCCGATAATCAATACAAGGTCTCAAAGATCCGTCCTTTTTTGCCACAAAAAAGAATCCCGCACCAAGAGGGGAAGAAGACGGACGAATATGTCCTTTCTCCAGAGACTCCTTGATATATGAACGCATAGCGGTATGTTCAGGTACCGACAGATTAAACAGTCTTCCCTTAGGAAATTTACTGCCTGGGATCAAATCTATAGCACAGTCACAGTCCCTATGAGGAGGCAGTGCACTGGACTCAGACTCACTGAAGACATCCTGATAATCAGACAAATACTCCGGAACTTCCGAAGGCGTAGAAGAAGCAATAGACACAGGCAGGGAATCCCCATGAATACCACGACAGCCCCAACTTGAGACTGACATAGCCTTCCAGTCCAGGACTGGATTATGGGTCTGTAACCATGGCAGCCCTAAAACAACCAAATCATGCATTTTATGTAAAACCAGGAAACGTATCACCTCGCGGTGTTCAGGAGTCATGCACATGGTAACCTGTGTCCAATACTGCGGTTTATTTGCTGCCAATGGTGTAGCATCAATACCCCTAAGAGGAATAGGATTTTCTAATGGTTCAAGAGTAAAACCACAGTGCTTAGCAAATGACAGATCCATAAGACTCAGGGCAGCACCTGAATCTACAAACGCCATGACAGGATAAGACGACAGTGAGCAAATCAAAGTTACAGACAGAATAAATTTAGGTTGCAAATTACCAACGGTGACAGGACTAACAACCTTAGCTATACGTTTAGAGCATGCTGAGATAACATGTGTAGAATCACCACAGTAGTAGCACAAGCCATTCCGGCGTCTATGAATTTTCCGCTCATTTCTAGTCAGGATTCTATCACATTGCATTAAATCAGGTGTCTGTTCAGACAACACCATGAGGGAATTTGCGGTTTTTCTATCACATTGCACCGAATTAGGTGTCTGTTCAGACAACACCATGAGGGAATTTGCGGTTTTGCGCTCCCGCAACCGCCGGTCAATTTGAATAGCCAGTGCCATAGTATCATTCAGACCTGTGGGAATGGGAAAACCCACCATAACATTCTTAATGGCTTCAGAAAGGCCATTTCTAAAATTAGCGGCCAGTGCACACTCGTTCCAATGTGTCAGCACGGACCATTTCCGAAATTTTTGGCAATACACTTCAGCCTCGTCCTGCCCCTGAGACATAGCCAGCAAGGCCTTTTCTGCCTGAATCTCAAGATTGGGTTCCTCATAAAGTAAACCGAGCGCCAGAAAAAACGCATCAATATCAGCCAATGCCGGATCTCCTGGCGCCAGCGAAAAAGCCCAATCCTGAGGGTCGCCCCGTAAGAACTAAATAACAATTTTTACTTGCTGAGCAGAGTCTCCAGATGAACAGGGTCTCAGGGACAAAAACAATTTACAATTATTCATGAAATTCCTAAACTTAAACCTGTCTCCGGAAAACAGTTCAGGAATCGGTATTTTAGGTTCTGACCTAGGATTTCTGATAACATAGTCTTGTATGCCCTGCACACGAGTAGCCAGCTGGTCCACACTTGTAATCAAGGTCTGGACATTCATGTCTGCAGCAAGCATAGCCACTCTGAGGTAAAGGGGAAGAAGAAAAAAAAAAAAAAAAATCAGAATCTTCTTTCTTATAATCCCTCTTCTGCAATGCATTAAACATTTAATACTGGCCTGGCAAACTGTTATGACCCCAATGGCGAGGGTCTCAGAGGAACGTGGAAGTCTGCAGAATACAAAAATCCAGCTCATAGGGCAGTGGTAACTGGGTTGACCATATATCTACTCCTAACGCAAACACTAGAAGTAGCCGGGGATCATTCCTACGTTGATTCTAGATGACACGCGCCAGCCGGAGAATCTAGCTACCCCTAGTAGAGGAAAACAAAGACCTTTCTTGCCTCCAGAGAAGGGGACCCCAAAGCTGGATAGAAGCCCCCCACAAATAATAACGGTGAGGTAAGAGGAAATGACAAACACAGAAATAAACCAGGTTTAGCACAGAGAGGCCCGCTTACTGATAGCAGAATAAAGAAAGGTAACTTATATGGTCAACAAAAACCCTATCAAAATCCACACTGGAAATTCAAGAACCCCCGAACCGTCTAACGGTCCGGGGGGAGAACACCAGCCCCCTAGAGCTTCCAGCAAAGGTCAGGATATAGATTTGGAACAAGCTGGACAAAAATACAAAACCAAAACAAATAGCAAAAAGCAAAAAGCAGACTTAGCTGATATAACTGGAACCAGGATCAGTAGACAAGAGCACAGCAGACTAGCTCTGATAACTACGTTGCCAGGCATTGAACTGAAGGTCCAGGGGGCTTATATAGCAACACCCCTAACTAACGACCCAGGTGCGGATAAAAGGAATGACAGAAAAACCAGAGTCAAAAAACTAGTAACCACTAGAGGGAGCAAAAAGCAAATTCACAACACTTCACACTACACGCTACACTCTACACTATACACCCTACACCCTACACGCTACATGCTACACCCTACATGCTACACTCTACACCCTACACCCTACACGCTACACACTACACGCTACACGCTACACGCTACACCCTACACACTACACGTTACACTCTACACCCTACACTCTGCACTCTACACCCTACACCCTACACGCTACACGCTACAATCTACACCCTACACGCTACACGCTACACCCTACACCCTACACCCTACACGCTACAATCTACACGCTACACCCTATACGCTAGACGCTACACTCTACACTCTACACCCTACACCCTACACGCTACATGCTACAACCTACACGCTACACTCTACACCCTACACTCTACACGCTACACACTACACGCTACACCCTACACGCTACACGCTACACCCTACACGCTACACGTTACACTCTACACCCTACACCCTACACGCTACATGCTACACCCTACACGCTACACGTTACACTCTACACCCTACACGCTACACTCTACACCCTGCACCCTACACGCTACACGCTACACCCTACATGCTACACGCTACACAATACACGCTACACGTTACACTCTACACCCTACACTCTACACCCTACACTCTACACGCTACACTCTACACCCTACACTCTACACTCTACACCCTACACCCTACACGCTACACGCTACACTCTACACCCTACACCCTACACGCTACACGCTACACCCTACACCCTACACGCTACAATCTACACCCTACACCCTACACGCTACACGCTACACCCTACACTCTACACCCTACACCCTACACGCTACACACTATACTCTACACCCTACACGCAACACGCTACACTCTACACCCTACACGCTACACTCTGCACGCTACACGCTACACCCTACACGCTATACCCGACACACTGCATGCTTCACACTACACGCTACACTCTACACTATACACCCTACACCCTACACGCTACATGCTACACCCTACATGCTACACTCTACACCCTACACCATACACGCTACACCCTACACTCTACACCCTACACCCTACACGCTATACCCGACACCCTGCATGCTTCACACTACACGCTACACTCTACACTATACACCCTACACCCTACACGCTACATGCTACACCCTACATGCTACACTCTACACCCTACACCCTACACGCTACACACTACACGCTACACGCTACACCCTACACACTACACGTTACACTCTACACCCTACACTCTGCACTCTACACCCTACACCCTACACGCTACACGCTACAATCTACACCCTACACGCTACACGCTACACCCTACACCCTACACGCTACAATCTACACGCTACACGCTACACCCTATACGCTAGACGCTACACTCTACACGCTACACGATACACGCTACACCCTACACACTACACCCTACACTCTACACCCTACACCCTACACGCTACACGCTACACGCTACACCCTACACGCTACACCCTACACTCTACACCCTACACCCTACACGCTACACGCTACACCCTACACTCTACACGTTACACTCTACACCCTACACCCTACACTCTACACCCTACACCCTACTCTCTACACGCTATATTCTACACCCTACACGCTAAACTCTACACCCTACACGCTACACGCTACACTCTACACCCTAGACGCTACACTCTATACCCTACACTCTACATGCTACACCCTACACCCTACACTCTACATGCTACACCCTACACCCTACACCCTACACTCTACATGCTACACGCTACACGCTACATGCTACACGCTACACCCTACACGCTACACGCTACACACTACACGCTACACCCTACACCCTACACCCTACACGCTACACGCTACACTCTACACCCTATACGCTACACCCTACACCCTACACCCTACACGCTACACGCTAAACTCTACACCCTACACGCTACACCCTACACTCTACACCCTACACGCTACACCCTACACTCTACACCCTACACGCTATACGCTACACTCTACACCCTACACCCTACATGCTACACGCTACACTCTACACCCTACACGCTACACCCTACACTCCACACCCTACACCCTACATGCTACACGCTACACCCTACACGCTACACATTACACTCTAAACCCTACACTCTACATCCTACACCCTACACTCTACACCCTACACGCTACACTCTACACTCTACACCCTACACCCTACATGCTACACGCTACACTCTACACCCCACACGCTACACGCTACACCCTACAAGCTAAGCGCTACAAACTACACGCTACATATTACACTCTACACCCTAGCGTGTAGCGTGTAGGGTGTAGAGTGTAGCGTGTAGCATGTAGCGTGTAGGGTGTAGGGTGTAGAGTGTAGCGTGTAGCGTGTAGGGTGTAGAGTGTAGCGTGTAGGGTGTAGAGTGTAGCATGTAGCGTGTAGGGTGTAGGGTGTAGAGTGTAGAGTGTAGCATGTAGCGTGTAGATTGTAGGGTGTACCGTGTAGGGTGTAGAGTGTAGCATGTAGGGTGTAGGGTGTAGAGTGAAGGTTGTAGCGTGTAGAGTGTAGCGTGTAGCGTGTACGGTGTAGGGTGTAGAGTGTAGGGTGTAGCGTGTAGCGTGTAGCTTGTAGGGTGTAGAGTGTAGCGTGTAGCGTGTAGGCTGGAGCGTGTAGGGTGTAGCATGTATCATGTAGGGTGTAGGGTGTAGAGTGTAGCATGTAGCGTGTAGAGTGTAGGGTGTAGCGTGTAGAGTGTAGCGTGTAGCGTGTAGGGTGGAGGGTGTAGAGTGTAGGGTGTAGCGTGTAGGGTGTAGAGTGTAGAGTGTAGAGTGTAGCGTGTAGGGTGAAGCATGTAGGGTGTAGGGTGTCGGGTATAGCGTGTAGGGTGTAGGGTGTAGAGTGTAGGGTGTAGCGTGTATGGTGTAGAGTGTAGCGTGTAGCGTGTAGAGTGTAGCGTGTAGGGTGTAGGGTGTAGCGTGTAGCGTGCAGAGTGTAGCGTGTAGGGTGTAGAGTGTAGCGTGTTGCGTGTAGGGTGTAGAGTGTAGCGTGTAGCGTGTAGAGTGTAGAGTGTAGCGTGTAGAGTGTAGCGGGTAGGGTGTAGAGTGTAGCGAGTAGCGTGTAGGGTGTAGGGTGTAGAGTGTCGGGTGTAGCGTGTAGGGTGTAGAGTGTAGCGTGTAGGGTGTAGCGTGTAGCGTGTAGAGTGTAGCGTGTAGGGTGTAGATTGTAGCGTGTAGGGTGTAGCTTGTAGCGTGTAGCATGTAGAGTGTAGCGTGTAGGGTGTAGAGTGTAGCGTGTAGGGTGTAGCGTGTAGCGTGTAGCGTGCAGGGTGTAGAGTGTAGCGTATAGCGTGTAGGGTGTAGAGTGTAGGGTGTAGCATGTAGCGTGTAGAGTGTAGCGTGTAGGGTGTAGGGTGCAGCGTGTAGCGTTTACCGTGTAGCGTATAGAGTGCAGCGTGTAGGGTGTAGAGTGTAGCGTGTAGTGTGTAGCGTGTAGGGTGTAGGGTGTAGCGTGTAGGGTGTAGAGTGTAGCGTGTAGGGTGTAGAGTGTAACATGTAGCGTGTAGGGTGTAGGGCGTAGCTTGTAGCGTGTACCGTGTAGCGTGTAGAGTGTAGTGTGTAGGGTGTAGAGTGTAGCGTGTAGGGTGTAGAGTGTAGCGTGTAGCGTGTAGCGTGTAGAGTGTAGCGTGTAGGGTGTAGCGTGTAGAGTGTAGTGTGTGGCGTGCAGGGCATAGGGTGTAGCGTGTAGCGTGTAGGATGTAGGGTGTAAAGTGTAGGGTGTAGCATGTAGGGTGTAGGGTGTAGGGTGTAGCGTGTAGCGTGTAGAGTGTAGCGTGTAGGGTGTACGGTGTAGAGAGTATGGTATAAGCTGTAGCGTTTAGCGTGTAGAGTGTAGCGTGTAGCGTGTAGCGTGTAGCGTGTAGCGTGTAGGGTGTAGAGTGTAGGGTGTGGAGTGTAGCGTGTAGGGTGTAGGGTGTAGCGTGTAGGGTGTAGCATGTAGCGTGTAGCATGTAGCATGTAGAGTAGGGTGTAGGGTGTAGAGTGTAGTGTGTAGAGTGTAGAGTGTAGCGTGTAGAGTGTAAAGTGTAGCGTGTAGGGTGTAGCGTGTAGTGTGTAGCGTGTAGCGCGTAGCGTGTAGAGTGTAGGGTAGAGTGTAGCGTGTAGAGAGTAGGGAGCAGAGTGTAGAGTGTAGCGTGCAGGGTGTAGGGTGTACAGTGTAGGGTGTAGGGTGTAGCGTGTAGCGTGTAGAGTGTAGGGAGTAGGGTGTAGGGTGTAGCGTGTAGGGTGTAGAGTGTAGCGTGTAGTGTGTAGCGTGTAGGGTGTAGCGTGTAGGGTGTAGCGTGTATCATGTACCGTGTAGCGTGTAGCATGTAGAGTAGGGTGTAGGGTGTAGAGTGTAGCGTGTAGGGTGTAGGGTGTAGAGTGTAGGGTGTAGCATGTAGGGTGTAGGGTGTAGGGTGTAGCGTGTAGGGTGTAGAGTGTAGCGTGTAGGGTGTACGGTGTAGAGTGTAGGGTATAAGCTGTAGCGTTTAGCGTGTAGAGTGTAGCGTGTAGCGTGTAGCGTGTAGGGTGTAGAGTGTAGGGTGTAGAGTGTAGCGTGTAGCGTGTAGCGTGTAGGGTGTAGGGTGAAGCGTGTAGGGTGTAGCATGTAGCGTGTAGCGTGTAGCATGTAGAGTAGGGTGTAGGGTGTAGGGTGTAGAGTGTAGTGTGTAGAGTGTGGAGTGTAGCGTGTAGAGTGTAAAGTGTAGCGTGTAGGGTGTAGCGTGTAGTGTGTAGCGTGTAGCGCGTAGCGTGTAGAGTGTAGGGTATAGAGTGTAGCGTGTAGAGAGTAGGGAGCAGAGTGTAGAGTGTAGCGTGTAGGGTGTAGGGTGTACAGTGTAGGGTGTAGGGTGTAGCGTGTAGCGTGTAGCGTGTAGAGTGTAGGGAGTAGGGTGTAGGGTGTAGCGTGTAGGGTGTGGAGTGTAGCGTGTAGGGTGTAGCGTGTAGCGTGTAGGGTGTAGCGTGTATCATGTACCGTGTAGCGTGTAGCATGTAGAGTAGGGTGTAGGGTGTAGAGTGTAGCGTGTAGCGTGTAGTGTGTAGCGTGTAGAGTGTAAAGTGTAGTGTGTAGTGTGTAGTGTGTAGCGTGTAGCGCGTAGCGTGTAGAGTGTAGGGTATAGAGTGTAGCGTGTAGAGAGTAGGGAGTAGAGTGTAGAGTGTAGCGTGTAGGGTGTAGAGTGTAGCGAGTAGCGTGTAGTGTGTAGGGTGTAGGGTGTAGAGTGTAGGGTGTAGCGTGTAGGGTGTAGAGTGTAGCGTGTAGGGTGTAGCGTGTAGCGTGCAGGTGTAGAGTGTAGCGTGTAGGGTGTAGGGTGTAGAGTGTAGGGTGTAGCGTGTAGAGTGTAGCGTGTAGCGTGTAGGGTGTAGGGTGTACAGTGTAGGGTGTAGGGTGTAGCGTGTAGAGTGTAGTGTGTGGCGTGCAGGGCGTAGGGTGTAGCGTGTAGGGTGTAGGGTGTAGAGTGTAGGGTGTAGCATGTAGGGTGTAGGGTGTAGGGTGTAGCGTGTAGGGTGTAGAGTGTAGCATGTAGGGTGTACGGTGTAGAGTGTAGGGTATAAGCTGTAGCGTTTAGCGTGTAGAGTGTAGCGTGTAGCGTGTAGGGTGTAGGGTGTAGAGTGTAGCGTGTAGGGTGTAGAGTGTAGAGTGTAGAGAGTAGGGTGTAGGGTGTAGAGTGTAGGGTGTAGGGTGTAGAGTGTAACGTGTAGCGTGTAGGGTGTAGCGTGTAGGGTTTTGAGTGTAGGGTGTAGCGTGTAGGGTGTAGCGTGTAGCGTGTAGGGTGTAGGGTGTAGAGTGTAGGGTGTAGCGTGTAGGGTGTAGCGTGTAGCGTGTAGCGTGTAGCGAGTAGGTTGTAGGGTGTAGAGTGTAGGGTGTAGCGTGTAGGGTGTAGCGTGTATCGTGTAGCGTGTAGAGTGTAGCGTCTAGCGTGTAGCGTATAGTGTGTAGCGTGTAGCGTGTAGATTGTAGCGTGTAGGGTGTAGGGTGTACCGTGTAGGGTGTAGCGTGTAGAGAGTAGGGAGTAGAGTGTAGAGTGTAGCGTGTAGGGTGTAGAGTGTAGCGAGTAGCGTGTAGTGTGTAGGGTGTAGGGTGTAGAGTGTAGGGTGTAGCGTGTAGGGTGTAGAGTGTAGCGTGTAGGGTGTAGCGTGTAGCGTGCAGGTGTAGAGTGTAGCGTATAGCGTGTAGGGTGTAGGGTGTAGAGTGTAGGGTGTAGCGTGTAGAGTGTAGCGTGTAGCGTGTAGGGTGTAGGGTGTACAGTGTAGGGTGTAGGGTGTAGCGTGTAGAGTGTAGTGTGTGGCGTGCAGGGCGTAGGGTGTAGCGTGTAGGGTGTAGCGTGTAGCGTGTAGCGTGTAGAGTGTAGCGTCTAGCGTGTAGCGTATAGTGTGTAGCGTGTAGCGTGTAGATTGTAGCGTGTAGGGTGTAGGGTGTAGGGTGTACCGTGTAGGGTGTAGCGTGTAGTGTGTAGCGTGTAGAGTGTAGCATGTAGGGTGTAGCAAGTAGCGTGTATTGTGTAGGGTGTAGAGTGTAGCATGTAGCGTGTAGAGTGTAGGGTGTAGCGGGTAGGGTGTAGAGTGTAGCGTGTAGGGTGTAGAGTGTAGCGTGTAGCGTGTAGGGTGTCACTTTTTCCTCTGATGAAGACGCTTGAGTAGCGTCGATACGCGTGGGGTAAAGGGCTTCCTTTGTTTTTTTCCCGAGGGACAGGACTTGGGTAACTTATCTTTACAACTGCTATGGAATTACACCTATTTACTTCATGCATGGCCTGGCATTTTTCCAAGCCTTAGGACAATGGATCCTGATTCTTTGTATTTCCACAAGGCGTCTGTATGCATACATTTATCCAAATAACTAGGATTTTGTAGTACTGCAGCATATCTATTTCCCTGATTACCTTTCTATAGGGGTCTGCTTTCATTTGCTTACCAACTGTGCGCACGCATGCTGTGTTGAACAAAATAGGATCCATGATGTATTTCTTCCAGATACTAGGCTGGAGTATATGTTTCTTGTCATAGTACTCAGGGGGTCACAGTTGGCAGTAAACAATAGGCTTCTTATATGTAGATTTGACTAAGATTGGTGTACCCGCATACCTAGCAATTTTTTCTCTCTGGTTATTTCTCCTGTCTCACATATGCTGTAATGTATTAGCTTCCTTCATTCCCTCGGGTAAAATTACTTATGGCCTATTCAGCCATACTAGTGTTTTAAATGTTTTTAAATGTATGTTTTGCCTGGTTCTGTTTGTGGATTACTATTTTTGTACAATAAAATTGACTATTTAACGTGGATCCCATTGGTTTGCATATCCTTTTCTTTTTGTGTTTAGTGTATAGCGTGTAACTTAACCCTACACGCTACACGCTACACGCTACACTCTACACCCTACACGCTACACCCTACACTCTACACCGTACACTCTACACGCTACACTCTACACCCTACACCCAACACGCTACACGCTACACTCTACACCCTACACTCTACACGCTACACGCTACACTCTACACCCTACACTCTACACGCTACACGCTACACTCTACACGCTACACGCTACATGCTACACGCTATACTCTACACCCTACACGCTACACTCTACACGCTACACGCTACACTCTACACTCTACGCGCTACGCGCTACACTCTACACCCTACACGCAACATGCTACACTCTACACCCTACACGCTACACTCTGCACGCTACACGCTACACCCTACACGCTATACTCTGCACGCTACACGCTACACTCTACACCATACACGCTACACCCTACACTCTACACCCTACACCCTACACGCTATACCCGACACCCTACACCCTACATGCTTCACCCTACACGCTGCACTCTACACTCTACACCCTACACCCTACACGCTACATGCTACACCCTACACGCTACAATCTACACCCTACACCCTACACGCTACACGCTACACGCTACACCCTTCACCCTACACTCTACACCCTACACCCTACACGCTACATGCTACACCCTACACGCTACACGTTACACTCTACACCCTACACCCTACTCTCTACATGCTATACTCTACACCCTACACGATACACTCTACACCCTACACGCTACACGCTACACCCTACACGCTAAACGCTACAGCTTATACCCTACACTCTACACCGTACACCCTACACGCTACACTCTACACCCTACATGCTACACCCTACACCCTACACCCCACATGCTACACCCTACACTCTACAACCTACACCCTACACACTACACGCTACACCCTACACCCTACACGCTACACTCTACACGCTACACGCTACACTCTACACCCTACACGCAACACCCTACACCCTACACCCTACAAACTACACGCTACACCCTACACCCTACACCCGACACGCTACACCCTACACGCTACACTCTACACGCTACACTCTACACCCTACACGCTACACTCTACACCCTACACTCTACACGCTACATGCTACACTCTACATTCTACACAATACACTCTACACGCTACACTCTACACCCTACACGCTACACTCTACACTCTACACAATACTCTCTACACGCTACACTCTATACCCTACACTCTACACGCTACACCCTACACCCTACACTCTACATGCTACACCCTACACCCTACACTCTACATGCTACACGCTACACGATACATGCTACACGCTACACCCTACACGCTACACGCTACACTCTACACACTACACGCTACACCCTACACTCTACACCCTCCACCCTACACGCTACACGCTACACTCTACACGCTACACCCTACACGCTACACGCTACACTCTACACCCTACACGCAATACCCTACACTCTACACCCTACACCCTAAACCCTACACGCTACACCCTACACGCTACACTCTACACCCTACACCCTACACTCTACACCCTACACGCTACACGCTACACTCTACACCCTACACCCTACACACGCTACACGCTACACGCTACACTCTACACCCTACACGCTACACTCTACACCCTACACGCTACACCCTACACTCTACACGCTACATGCTACACTCTACACCCTACACCCTACACGATACATGCTACACCCTACACGCTACAGCCTACACGCTACACGCTACACTCTACACCCTACAAGCTACACGATACACGCTACACCCTACACTCTACACCCTACACCGTACACGCTACACGCTACACTCTACACGCTACACCCTTCACTCTACACCCTACACCCTACATGCTACACTCTACACCCTACACGGTACACCCTACAATCTACACCCTACATGCTACACCCTACACTCTACACCTTACACCCTACACGCTACACCCTATGCCCTGCACGCCACACACTACACTCTACACGCTACACCCTACACCCTACACTGTACACCCTACACCCTACACGCTAC
Organism: Ranitomeya variabilis; assembly: GCF_051348905.1. NCBI lineage: Eukaryota > Metazoa > Chordata > Amphibia > Anura > Dendrobatidae > Ranitomeya > Ranitomeya variabilis. The sequence continues at coordinate 543,954 of NW_027507935.1, read as the reverse complement.
ACGCTACACTCTACACGCTACACCCTACACTCTACACCCTACACCCTACACGCTATACGCTACACTCTACACCCTGCACGCTACACGCTACACCCTACACGCTACACTCTACACCCTACACGCTACACCCTACACCCTACACCCTACATGCTACACCCTACACTCTACACCTTACACCCTACACGCTACACCCTATGCCCTGCACGCCACACACTACACTCTACACGCTACACCCTACACCCTACACTGTACACCCTACACCCTACACGCTACACGCTACACTCTACACGCTACACCCTACACTCTACACCCTACACCCTACACGCTACACGCTACACCCTACACGCTACACTCTACACCCTACACGCTACACCCTACACTCTACACCCTACACCCTACACACTAATCGCTACTCGCTACACTCTACACCCTACACGCTACATTCTACACTCTACTCCCTACTCTCTACACGCTACACTCTATACCCTACACTCTACACGCTACGCGCTACACGCTACACACTACACACTACACGCTACACTTTACACTCTACACGCTACACACTACACGCTACACTCTACACCCTACACCCTACTCTACATGCTACACGCTACACGGTACATGATACACGCTACACCCTACACGCTACACGCTACACCCTACACGCTACACGCTACACTCCACACCCTACACGCTACACCCTACACCCTACTCCCTACACTCTACACGCTACACGCTACACCCTACACCCTACACTGTACACCCTACACCCTACATGCTACACTCTACACTCTGCTCCCTACTCTCTACACGCTACACTCTATACCCTACACTCTACACGCTACGCGCTACACGCTACACACTACACGCTACACCCTACACGCTACACTTTACACTCTACACGCTACACTCCACACTCTACACACTACACTCTACACCCTACACCCTACACCCTACTCTACATGCTACTCGCTACACGCTACATGCTACACCCTACACCCTACACTCTACACCCTACACGCTACACGCTACACGCTACACTCTACACGCTAAACGCTACAGCTTATACCCTACACTCTACACCGTACACCCTACACGCTACACTCTACACCCTGCACGCTACACCCTACACCCTACACCCTACATGCTACACCCTACACTCTACACCCTACACCCTACATGCTACACTCTACACCCTACACCCTACTCTACATGCTACACGCTACACGGTACATGATACACGCTACACCCTACACGCTACACGCTACACGCTACACGCTACACCCTACACGCTACACGCTACACGCTACACTCTACACCCTACACGCTACACCCTACACCCTACTCCCTACACTCTACACGCTACACTCTACACTCTGCTCCCTACTCTCTACACGCTACACTCTATACCCTACACTCTACACGCTACGCGCTACACGCTACACACTACACGCTACACCCTACACGCTACACTTTACACTCTACACGCTACACTCTACACACTACACTCTACACCCTACACCCTACTCTACATGCCACACGCTACACGCTACATGCTACACCCTACACGCTACACCCTACACCCTACACGCTACACGCTACACGCTACACTCTACACCCTACACTCTACACCCTACACGCTACACGCTACACGCTACACGCTACACTCTACACGCTAAACGCTACAGCTTATACCCTACACTCTACACCGTACACCCTACACGCTACACTCTACACCCTACACGCTACACCCTACACCCTACACCCTACATGCTACACCCTACACTCTACACCCTACACCCTACACGCTACACCCTACGCCCTGCACGCCACACACTACACTCTACACGCTACACCCTACACGCTACACTCTACACGCTACACGCTACACGCTACACTCTACACCCTACACGCTACACTCTACACCCTACATACTACACTCTACACGCTACAGGTTACACGCTACACGCTACGCCCTACACCCTACACGCTACATGTTACACTCTACACCCTACACGCTACACTCTACACCCTACACGCTACACCCTACACCCTACACTCTACACACTACACGCTACACTCTACACCCTACACGCTGCACTCTATACGCTACACGGTACACGCTACACGCTACACCCTACACCCTACATGCTACACGCTACACCCTACACTGTACACCCTACACCCTACACGCTACACTCTACACGCTACATGCTACACCCTACACTCTACACCCTACACGCTATACGCTACACTCTACACCCTGCACGCTACACGCTACACGCTACACCCTACACGCTACACTCTACACCCTACACCCTACACCCTACACGCTACACTCTACACCCTACACGCTACACCCTACACTACACCCTACACCCTACACGCTACTCGCTACACTCTACACCCTACCCGCTACACTCTACACGCTACACGCTACACTCTACACTCTACACGCTACACGCTACACTCTACACCCTACACGCAACACGCTACACTCTACACCCTACACGCTACACTCTACACCATACACGCTACACCCTACACTCTACACCCTACACCCTACACGCTATACCCGACACCCTACACCCTACATGCTTCACCCTACACGCTACACTCTACACCCTACACGCTACACCCTACACTCTACACCCTACACCCTACACACTACACGCTACTCGCTACACTCTACACCCTACACGCTACACTCTACACTCTACTCCCTACTCTCTACACGCTACACTCTATACCCTACACTCTACACGCTACGCGCTACACGCTACACACTACACACTACACGCTACACTTTACACTCTACACGCTACACACTACACGCTACACGCTACACTCTACACCCTACACCCTACTCTACATGCTACACGCTACACGGTACATGATACACGCTACACCCTACACGCTACACGCTACACCCTACACGCTACACGCTACACTCCACACCCTACACGCTACACCCTACACCCTACTCCCTACACTCTACACGCTACACGCTACACCCTACACCCTACACTGTACACCCTACACCCTACATGCTACACTCTACACTCTGCTCCCTACTCTCTACACGCTACACTCTATACCCTACACTCTACACGCTACGCGCTACACACTACACGCTACACCCTACACGCTACACTTTACACTCTACACGCTACACTCCACACTCTACACACTACACTCTACACCCTACACCCTACACCCTACTCTACATGCTACACGCTACACCCTACACGCTTCACCCTACACCCTACACGCTACACGCTACACTCTACACCCTACACTCTACACCCTACACGCTACACGCTACACACTACACTCTACACTCTAAACGCTACAGCTTATACCCTACACTCTACACCGTACACCCTACACGCTACACTCTACACCCTGCACGCTACACCCTACACCCTACACCCTACATGCTACAGCCTACACTCTACACCCTACACCCTACATGCTACACTCTACACCCTACACCCTACTCTACATGCTACACGCTACACGGTACATGATACACGCTACACCCTACACACTACACGCTACACCCTACACGCTACACTCTACACCCTACACGCTACACCCTACACCCTACTCCCTACACTCTACACGCTACACGCTACACCCTACACCCTACACTGTACACCCTACACCCTGCACGCTACACTCTACACTCTGCTCCCTACTCTCTACACGCTACACTCTATACCCTACACTCTACACGCTACGCGCTACACGCTACACACTACACGCTACACCCTACACGCTACACTTTACACTCTACACGCTACACTCTACACTCTACACACTACACTCTACACCCTACACCCTACTCTACATGCTACACGCTACACGCTACACGCTACATGCTACACCCTACACGCTACACCCTACACCCTACACGCTACACGCTACACGCTACACTCTACACCCTACACTCTACACCCTACACGCTACACGCTACACGCTACACGCTACACTCTACACGCTAAACGCTACAGCTTATACCCTACACTCTACACCGTACACCCTACACGCTACACTCTACACCCTACACCCTACACCCTACACGCTACAATCTACACGCTAAACGCTACAAACTATACGCTACACGCTAGACGCTACACTCTACACGCTACACGATACACGCTACACCCTACACGCTACATCCTACACTCTACACCCTACACCCTACACGCTACACGCTACACGCTACACCCTACACGCTACACCCTACACTCCACCCTACACCCTACACGCTACACGCTACACGATACACCCTACACGCTACACCCTACACTCTACACCCTACACGCTACACCCTACACGCTACACGTTACACTCTACACCCTACACCCTACACTCTGCACCCTACACCCTACTCTCTACACGCTACACTCTACACCCTACACGCTACACTCTACACTCTACACCCTACACCCTACACGCTACACGCTACACGCTACACTCTACACGCTAAACGCTACAGCTTATACCCTACACTCTACACCGTACACCCTACATGCTACACTCTACACCCTACACGCTACACCCTACACCCTACACCCTACATGCTACACCCTACACTCTACACCCTACACCCTACACGCTACACCCTATGCCCTGCACGCCACACACTAAACTCTACACGCTACACCCTACACCCTACACTGTACACCCTACACCCTACACGCTACACGCTACACTCTACACGCTACACCCTACACTCTACACCCTACACCCTACACGCTATACGCTACACTCTACACCCTGCACGCTACACGCTACACCCTACACGCTACACTCTACACCCTACACGCTACACCCTACACTCTACACCCTACACCCTACACACTACACGCTACTCGCTACACTCTACACCCTACACGCTACACTCTACACTCTACTCCCTACTCTCTACACGCTACACTCTATACCCTACACTCTACACGCTACGCACTACACGCTACACACTACACACTACACGCTACACTTTACACTCTACACGCTACACACTACACGCTACACGCTACACTCTACACCCTACACCCTACTCTACATGCTACACGCTACACGGTACATGATACACGCTACACCCTACACGCTACACGCTACACCCTACATGCTACACGCTACACTCCACACCCTACACGCTACACCCTACACCCTACTCCCTACACTCTACACGCTACACGCTACACCCTACACCCTACACTGTACACCCTACACCCTACATGCTACACTCTACACTCTGCTCCCTACTCTCTACACGCTACACTCTATACCCTACACTCTACACGCTACGCGCTACACGCTACACACTACACGCTACTACATCCTACACGCTACACTTTACACTCTACACGCTACACTCCACACTCTACACACTACACTCTACACCCTACACCCTACACCCTACTCTACATGCTACACGCTACACGCTACATGCTACACCCTACACGCTTCACCCTACACCCTACACGCTACACGCTACACGCTACACTCTACACCCTACACTCTACACCCTACACGCTACACGGTACACGCTACACTCTACACGCTAAACGCTACAGCTTATACCCTACACTCTACACCGTACACCCTACACGCTGCACTCTATACGCTACACGGTAAACGCTACACGCTACACCTTACACCCTACACGCTACACTCTACACGCTACACTCTACACCCTACACGCTACACTCTACATGCTACACGCTACACGCTACACCCTACACGCTACACTCTACACCCTACACGCTACACTCTACACGCTACACGCTACACCCTACACGCTACACTCTACACCCTACACCCTACACGCTACACCCTACACCCTACACGCCACACTCTACACCCTAGACGCTACACCCTACACTCTACACCCTACACCCTACACGCTACTCGCTACACTCTACACCCTACCCGCTACACTCTACACGCTACACGCTACACTCTACACTCTACATGCTACACGCTACACTCTACACCCTACACGCAACACGTTACACTCTACACCCTACACGCTACACTCTGCACGCTACACGCTACACCCTACACCCTACACGCTACACTCTACACGCTACACGCTACACTCTACACCCTACACGCTACACCCTACACTCTACACCCTACACTCTACACCCTACACCCTACTCTACATGCTACACGCTACACGGTACATGATACACGCTACACCCTACACGCTACACGCTACACCCTACACGCTACACGCTACACTCCACACCCTACACGCTACACCCTACACCCTACTCCCTACACTCTACACGCTACACGCTACACCCTACACCCTACACTGTACACCCTACACCCTACATGCTACACTCTACACTCTGCTCCCTACTCTCTACACGCTACACTCTATACCCTACACTCTACACGCTACGCGCTACACGCTACACACTACACGCTACACCCTACACGCTACACTTTACACTCTACACGCTACACTCCACACTCTACACACTACACTCTACACCCTACACCCTACTCTACATGCTACACGCTACACCCTACACGCTTCACCCTACACCCTACACGCTACACGCTACACGCTACACTCTACACCCTACACTCTACACCCTACACGCTACACGCTACACGCTACACTCTACACTCTAAACGCTACAGCTTATACCCTACACTCTACACCGTACACCCTACACGCTACACTCTACACCCTGCACGCTACACCCTACACCCTACACCCTACATGCAACACCCTACACTCTACACCCTACACCCTACATGCTACACTCTACACCCTACACCCTACTCTACATGCTACACGCTACACGGTACATGATACACGCTACACCCTACACGCTACACGCTACACCCTACACGCTACACGCTACACTCTACACCCTACACGCTACACCCTACACCCTACTCCCTACACTCTACACGCTACACGCTACACCCTACACCCTACAATGTACACCCTACACCCTGCACGCTACACTCTACACTCTGCTCCCTACTCTCTACACGCTACACTCTATACCCTACACTCTACACGCTACGCGCTACACGCTACACACTACACGCTACACCCTACACGCTACACTTTACACTCTACACGCTACACTCTACACTCTACACACTACACTCTACACCCTACACCCTACACTACATGCTACACGCTACACGCTACACGCTACATGCTACACCCTACACGCTACACCCTACACCCTACACCCTACATGCTACACCCTACACTCTACACCCTACACCCTACATGCTACACTCTACACCCTACACCCTACTCTACATGCTACACGCTACACGGTACATGATACACGCTACACTCTACACCCTACACGCTACACCCTACACCCTACTCCCTACACTCTACACGCTACACGCTACACCCTACACCCTACACTGTACACCCTACACCATGCACGCTACACTCTACACTCTGCTCCCTACTCTCTACACGCTACACTCTATACCCTACACTCTACACGCTACGCGCTACACGCTACACACTACACGCTACACCCTACTCTACATGCTACACGCTACACGCTACATGCTACACTCTACACGCTACACCCTACACCCTACACGCTACACACTACACGCTACACTCTACACCCTACACTCTACACCCTACACGCTACACGCTACACGCTACACGCTACACGATACACTCTACACGCTAAACGCTACAGCTAATACCCTACACTCTACACCGTACACCCTACACTCTACACGCTACATGCTACACCCTACACGCTACACCCTACACCCTACACGCTACACGCTACACTCTACACCCTACACTCTACACCCTACACGCTACACGCTACACGCTACACGCTACACTCTACACGCTGAACGCTACAGCTTATACCCTACACTCTACACCGTACACCCTACACGCTACACTCTACACCCTACACGCTACACCCTACACCCTACATGCTACACCCTACACTCTACACCCTACACCCTACACGCTACACCCTACGCCCTGCACGCCACACACTACACTCTACACGCTACACCCTACACGCTACACTCTACACGCTACACGCTACACGCTACACTCTACACCCTACACGCTACACTCTACACCCTACACACTACACTCTACACGCTACACGGTACACGCTACACGCTACGCCCTACACCCTACACGCTACATGTTACACTCTACACCCTACACGCTACACTCTACACCCTACACGCTACACCCTACACCCTACACGCTACACACTACACGCTACACTCTACACCCTACACGCTGCACTCTATACGCTACACGGTACACGCTACACGCTACACCCTACACCCTACATGCTACACGCTACACCCTACACTGTACACCCTACACCCTACACGCTACACTCTACACGCTACCTGCTACACCCTACACTCTACACCCTACACGCTATACGCTACACTCTACATCCTGCACGCTACACGCTACACCCTACACGCTACACTCTACACCCTACACGCTACACTCTACATGCTACACGCTACACGCTACATGCTACACGCTACACCCTACACGCTACACTCTACACCCTACACCCTACACCCTACACTCTACACCCTACACCCTACACGCTACTCGCTACACTCTACACCCTACCCGCTACACTCTACACGCTACACGCTACACGCTACACTCTACACTCTACACGCTACACGCTACACTCTACACCCTACACGCAACACGCTACACTCTACACCTTACGCGCTACACTCTGCACGCTACACGCTACACCCTACACCCTACACGCTACACTCTACACGCTACACGCTACACTCTACACCATACACGCTACACCCTACACTCTACACCCTACACCCTACACGCTATACCCGACACCCTACACCCTACATGCTTCACCCTACACGCTACACTCTACACTCTACAACCTACACGCTACATGCTACACTCTACACGCTACACTCTACACCCTACACGCTACACTCTACATCCTACACCCTACACGCTATACGCTACACTCTACACCCTGCACGCTACACGCTACACTCTACACCCTACACCCTACACGCAACACCCTACACTCTACACCCTACACCCTAAATCCTACACGCTACACCCTACATGCTACACTCTACACCCTACACCCTACACTCTACACCCTACACGCTACACGCTACACTCTACACCCTACACCCTACACACGCTACACGCTACACCCTACACTCTACACGCTACATGCTACACTCTACACCCTACACGATACATGCTACACCCTACAAGCTACACGCTACACGCTACACCCTACACTCTACACCCTACACTGTACACGCTACACCTACACCCTACACCCTACATGCTACACCCTACACTCTACACCCTACACCCTACACGCTACACTCTACACCCTACACCCTACTCTACATGCTACACGCTACACGGTACATGATACACGCTACACCCTACACTCTACACCCTACACGCTACACCCTACACCCTACTCCCTACACTCTACATGCTACACGCTACACCCTACACCCTACACTGTACACCCTACACTCTGCACGCTACACTCTACACTCTGCTCCCTACTCTCTACACGCTACACTCTATACCCTACACTCTACACGCTACGCGCTACACGCTACACACTACACGCTACACCCTACACGCTACACTTTACACTCTACACGCTACACTCTACACCCTACACCCTACTCTACATGCTACACGCTACATGCTACACCCTACACGCTACACCCTACACCCTACACGCTACACTCCACATCCTACACTCTACACCCTACACGCTACACGCTACACGCTACACGCTACACGCTACACTCTACACGCTAAACGCTACAGCTTATACCACACTCTCTACACCGTACACCCTACACGCTACACTCTACACGCTACACGCTACACCCTACACCCTACACCCTACATGCTACACCCTACACTCTACACCCTACACCCTACACGCTACACGCTACACCCTATGCCCTGCACGCCACACACTACACTCTACACGCTACACCCTACACGCTACACTCTACACGCTACACGCTACACGCTACACTCTACACCCTACACGCTACATTCTACACCCTACACATTACACTCTACACGCTACACGGTACACGCTACACGCTACGCCCTACACCCTACACGCTACATGTTACACTCTACACCCTACACGCTACACTCTACACCCTACACTCTACACCCTACACCCTACACGCTACACACTACACGCTACACTCTACACCCTACACGCTGCACTCTATACGCTACACGGTAAACGCTACACGCTACACCTTACACCCTACACGCTACACTCTACACGCTACACTCTACACCCTACACGCTACACTCTACATGCTACACGCTACACGCTACACCCTACACGCTACACTCTACACCCTACACGCTACACTCTACACGCTACACGCTACACCCTACACGCTACACTCTACACCCTACACCCTACACGCTACACCCTACACCCTACACGCCACACTCTACACCCTAGACGCTACACCCTACACTCTACACCCTACACCCTACACGCTACTCGCTACACTCTACACCCTACCCGCTACACTCTACACGCTACACGCTACACTCTACACTCTACATGCTACACGCTACACTCTACACCCTACACGCAACACGTTACACTCTACACCCTACACGCTACACTCTGCACGCTACACGCTACACCCTACACCCTACACGCTACACTCTACACGCTACACGCTACACTCTACACCCTACACGCTACACCCTACACTCTACACCCTACACCCTACACACACTACACGCTACTCGCTACACTCTACACCCTACACGCTACACTCTACACTCTACTCCCTACTCTCTACACGCTACACTCTATACCCTACACTCCACACGCTACGCGCTACACGCTACACACTACACGCTACACTCTACACTCTACATGCTACACGCTACACTCTACACCCTACACGCAACACGTTACACTCTACACCCTACACGCTACACTCTGCACGCTACACGCTACACCCTACACCCTACACGCTACACTCTACACGCTACACGCTACACTCTACACCCTACACGCTACACCCTACACTCTACACCCTACACCCTACACACACTACACGCTACTCGCTACACTCTACACCCTACACGCTACACTCTACACTCTACTCCCTACTCTCTACACGCTACACTCTATACCCTACACTCCACACGCTACGCGCTACACGCTACACACTACACACTACACGCTACACTTTACACTCTACACGCTACACACTACACGCTACACGCTACACTCTACACCCTACACCCTACTCTACATGCTACACGCTACACGGTACATGATACACGCTACACCCTACTCGCTACACGCTACACCCTACACGCTACACGCTACACTCCACACCCTACACGCTACACCCTACACCCTTCTCCCTACACTCTACACGCTACACCCTACACCCTACACTGTACACCCTACACCCTACACGCTACACTCTACACTCTGCTCCCTACTCTCTACACGCTACACTCTATACCCTACACTCTACACGCTACGCGCTACACGCTACACACTACACGCTACACCCTACACGCTACACTTTACACTCTACACGCTACACTCTACACCCTACACCCTACTCTACATGCTACACGCTACATGCTACACCCTACACGCTACACCCTACACCCTACACGCTACACTCCACACCCTACACTCTACACCCTACACGCTACACGCTACACGCTACACGCTACACTCTACACGCTAAACGCTACAGCTTATACCCTACACTCTACACCGTACACCCTACACGCTACACTCTACACCCTACACGCTACACCCTACACCCTACATGCTACACCCTACACTCTACACCCTACACCCTACACGCTACACTCTACACCCTACACCCTACTCTACATGCTACACGCTACACGGTACATGATACACGCTACACCCTACACGCTACACCCTACACGCTACATGCTACACGCTACACTCTACACCCTACACGCTACACCCTACACCCTACTCCCTACACTCTACATGCTACACGCTACACCCTACACCCTACACTGTACACCCTACACTCTGCACGCTACACTCTACACTCTGCTCCCTACTCTCTACACGCTACACTCTATACCCTACACTGTACACGCTACGCGCTACACGCTACACACTACACGCTACACCCTACACGCTACACTTTACACTCTACACGCTACACTCTACACCCTACACCCTACTCTACATGCTACACGCTACATGCTACACCCTACACGCTACACCCTACACCCTACACGCTACACTCCACATCCTACACTCTACACCCTACACGCTACACGCTACACGCTACACGCTACACGCTACACTCTACACGCTAAACGCTACAGCTTATACCATACTCTCTACACCGTACACCCTACACGCTACACTCTACACGCTACACGCTACACCCTACACCCTACACCCTACATGCTACACCCTACACTCTACACCCTACACCCTACACGCTACACGCTACACCCTATGCCCTGCACGCCACACACTACACTCTACACACTACACCCTACACGCTACACTCTACACGCTACACGCTACACGCTACACTCTACACGCTACATTCTACACCCTACACATTACACTCTACACGCTACACGGTACACGCTACACGCTACGCCCTACACCCTACACGCTACATGTTACACTCTACACCCTACATGCTACACTCTACACCCTACACTCTACACCCTACACCCTACACGCTACACACTACACGCTACACTCTACACCCTACACGCTGCACTCTATACGCTACACGGTAAACGCTACACGCTACACCCTACACCCTACACGCTACACTCTACACGCTACACTCTACACCCTACACGCTACACTCTACATGCTACACGCTACACGCTACACCCTACACGCTACACTCTACACCCTACACGCTACACTCTACACGCTACACGCTACACCCTACATGCTACACTCTACACCCTACACGCTACACCCTACACCCTACACGCCACACTCTACACCCTAGACGCTACACCCTACACTCTACACCCTACACCCTACACGCTACTCGCTACACTCTACACCCTACCCGCTACACTCTACACGCTACACGCTACACTCTACACTCTACATGCTACACGCTACACTCTACACCCTACACGCAACACGTTACACTCTACACCCTACACGCTACACTCTGCACGCTACACGCTACACCCTACACCCTACACGCTACACCCTACACCCTTCTCCCTACACTCTACACGCTACACCCTACACCCTACACTGTACACCCTACACGCTACACTCTACACTCTGCTCCCTACTCTCTACACGCTACACTCTATACCCTACACTCTACACGCTACGCGCTACACGCTACACACTACACGCTACACCCTACACGCTACACTTTACACTCTACACGCTACACTCTACACCCTACACCCTACTCTACATGCTACACGCTACATGCTACACCCTACACGCTACACCCTACACCCTACACGCTACACTCCACACCCTACACTCTACACCCTACACGCTACACGCTACACGCTACACGCTACACTCTACACGCTAAACGCTACAGCTTATACCCTACACTCTACACCGTACACCCTACACGCTACACTCTACACCCTACACGCTACACCCTACACCCTACACCCTACATGCTACACCCTACACTCTACACCCTACACCCTACACGCTACACTCTACACCCTACACCCTACTCTACATGCTGCACGCTACACGGTACATGATACACGCTACACCCTACACGCTATACCTGACACCCTACACCCTACATGCTTCACCCTACACGCTACACTCTACACTCTACACCCTACACGCTGCATGCTACACTCTACACGCTACACTCTACACCCTACACGCTACACTCTACATCCTACACCCTACACGCTATACGCTACACTCTACACCCTGCACGCTACACGCTACACTCTACACTCTACACGCTACACTCTACACCCTACACGCTACACCCTACACTCTACACTCTCCACCCTACACGCTACACGCTACACTCTACACGCTACACCCTACACGCTACACTCTACACCCTACACGCAACACCCTACACTCTACACCCTACACCCTAAACCCTACACGCTACACCCTACACGCTACACTCTACACCCTACACCATACACTCTACACCCTACACGCTACACGCTACACTCTACACCCTACACCCTACACACGCTACACGCTACACCCTACACTCTACACGCTACATGCTACACTCTACACCCTACACGTTACATGCTACACCCTACACGCTACAGCCTACACGCTACACGCTACACTCTACACCCTACAAGCTACACGCTACACGCTACACCCTACACTCTACACCCTACACCGTACACGCTACACGCTACACTCTACACGCTACACCCTTCACTCTACACCCTACACCCTACATGCTACACTCTACACCCTACACGGTACACCCTACAATCTACACGCTACATGCTACACTCTACACTCTACACCCCACACCCTACACGCTACATGCTACACTCTACACCCTACACGCTACACTCTACACCCTACACGCTACATGCTACACTCTACACCATACACCCTACACGCTACATGCTACACGCTACACTCTACAACCTACACGCTACACGCTAGGGTGTAGAGTGTAATATGTAGCGTGTAGTTTGTAGCGTTTAGCTTGTAGGGTGTAGCGTGTAGCGTGTAGGGTGTAGAGTGTAGCGTGTAGCGTGTAGCATGTAGGGTGTAGGGTGTAGAGTGTAGAGTGTAGCGTGTAGGGTGTAGAGTGTAGGGTGTAGCGTGTAGGGTGTAGAATGTAGCGTGTAGGGTGTAGCGTGTAGCGTGCAGGGTGTAGAGTGTAGCGTATAGCGTGTAGGGTGTAGAGTGTAGGGTGTAGCGTGTAGGGTGTTGAGTGTAGGGTGTAGCGTGTAGGGTGTAGAGTGTAGCGTGTAGCGTGTAGGGTGTAGGGTGTAGGGTGTAGCGTGTAGGGTGTAGAGTGTAGCGTGTAGCGTGTAGGGTGTAGGGTGTAGGGTGTAGCATGTAGTGTGTAGCTTGTAGCGTGTAGGGTGTAGCGTGTAGCATGTAGCGTGTAGCGTGTAGCATGTAGAGTGTAGGGTGTAGGGTGTAGCATGTAGAGTGTAGGGTGTAGGGTGTAGCGTGTAGAGTGTAGGGTATAGAGTGTAGCGTCTAGGGTGTAGAGTGTAGCGTGTAGCGTGTAGGGTGTAGAGTGTAGCGTGTAGGGTGTAGAATATAGCGTGTAGAGAGTAGGGTGTAGGGTGTAGAGTGTAGGGTGTAGGGTGTAGAGTGTAACGTGTAGCGTGTAGGGTGTAGCGTGTAGCGTGTAGGGTGTAGGGTGTAGAGTGTAGGGTGTAGCGTGTAGGGTGTAGCGTGTAGCGTGTAGCGTGTAGCGTGTAGGGTGTAGGGTGTAGAGTGTAGGGTGCAGCGTGTAGGGTGTAGCGTGTATCGTGTAGCGTGTAGAGTGTAGCGTCTAGCGTATAGGGTGTAGCGTGTAGCGTGTAGATTGTAGCGTGTAGGGTGTAGGGTGTAGGGTGTAGCATGTAGCGTGTAGGGTGTAGAGTGTAGCGTGTAGTGTGTAGGGTGTAGGGTGTAGAGTGCAGAGTGTAGGGTGTAGAGTGTAGCGTGTAGAGTGTAGGGTGTAGAGTGTAGGGTGTAGAGTGTAACGTGTAGTGTGTAGGGTGTAGCGTGTAGCGTGTAGAATGTAGCGTGTAGCGTGTAGGGTGCAGGGTGTAGAGTGTAACGTGTAGCGTGTAGGGTGTAGCGTGTAGCGTGTAGGGTGTAGCGTGTAGCGTGTAGTGTGTAGCGTGTAGGGCATAGGGTGTAGAGTGTAGCGTGTAGGGTGTAGGGTGTAGAGTGCAGAGTGTAGGGTGTAGAGTGTAGCGTGTAGAGTGTAGGGTGTAGAGTGTAGGGTGTAGAGTGTAACGTGTAGTGTGTAGGGTGTAGCGTGTAGGGTGTAGCGTGTAGCGTGTAGGGAGCAGGGTGTAGAGTGTAACGTGTAGCGTGTAGGGTGTAGTGTGTAGGGTGTAGGGTGTAGAGTGTAACGTGTAGCGTGTAGGGTGTAGCGTGTAGCGTGTAGGGTGTAGCGTGTAGCGTGTAGTGTGTAGCGTGTAGGGTGTAGGGTGTAGAGTGTAGCGTGTTGCGTGTAGGGTGTAGAGTGTAGCGTGTAGAGTAGCGTGTAGCGTGTAGCGTGTAGAGTGTAGCGTGTAGGGTGTAGAGTATAGTGTGTAGCGTGTAGGGTGTATGGTGTAGAGTGTAGAGTGTAGCATGTAGCGTGTAGCGTGTAGAGTGTAGCGTGTAGGGTGTAGAGTGTAGCGTGTTGCATGTAGGGTGTACAGTGTAGCGTGTAGCGTGTAGAGTGTAGGGTGTAGAGTGTAGCGTGTAGAGTGTAGGGTGTAGAGTGTAGCGTGTTGCGTGTAGAGTGTAGCGTGTAGCGTGTAGGTTGTAGAGTGTAGCGTGTAGCGTGTAGGGTGTAGGGTGTAGCGTGTAGCGTGTAGAGTGTAGAGTGTAGCGTGTAGCATGTAGAGTGTAGAGTGTAGCGTGTAGGGTGTAGAGTGTAGCGCGTAGCGTTTAGGGTGTAGGGTGTAGAGTGTAGCGTGTAGCGTGTAGAGTGTACGGTGTAGAGTGTAGGGTGTAGCGTGTAGGGTGTAGAGTGTAGCGTGTAGCGTGTAGCGTGTAGGGTGTAGGGTGTAGATTGTAGCGTGTAGGGTGCAGGGTGTAGAGTGTAGCGTGTAGGGTGCAGAGTGTAACGTGTAGCGTGTAGGGTGTAGCGTGTAGCGTGTAGGGTGTAGGGTGTAGAGTGTAACGTGTAGCGTGTAGGGTGTAGCGTGTAGCGTGTAGGGTGTAGCGTGTAGCGTGTAGTGTGTAGCGTGTAGAGTGTAGGGTGTAGAGTGTAGCGTGTAGGGTGTAGCATGTAGCGTGTAGGGTGTAGCGTGTAGGGTGTAGCGTGTGGCGTGTAGGGTGCAGGGTGTAGAGTGTAACGTGTAGCGTGTAGGGTGTAGCGTGTAGCGTGTAGGGTGTAGCGTGTAGCGTGTAGTGTGTAGCGTGTAGGGCGTAGGGTGTAGAGTGTAGCGTGTAGGGTGTAGGGTGTAGAGTGCAGAGTGTAGGGTGTAGAGTGTAGAGTGTAGCGTGTAGAGTGTAGGGTGTAGAGTGTAGGGTGTAGAGTGTAACGTGTAGTGTGTAGGGTGTAGCGTGTAGGGTGTAGCGTGTAGCGTGTAGGGAGCAGGGTGTAGAGTGTAACGTGTAGCGTGTAGGGTGTAGTGTGTAGGGTGTAGGGTGTAGAGTGTAACGTGTAGCGTGTAGGGTGTAGCGTGTAGCGTGTAGGGTGTAGCGTGTAGCGTGTAGTGTGTAGCGTGTAGGGTGTAGGGTGTAGAGTGTAGCGTGTTGCGTGTAGGGTGTAGAGTGTAGCGTGTAGAGTAGCGTGTAGCGTGTAGCGTGTAGAGTGTAGCGTGTAGGGTGTAGGGTATAGTGTGTAGCGTGTAGGGTGTATGGTGTAGAGTGTAGAGTGTAGCATGTAGCGTGTAGCGTGTAGAGTGTAGCGTGTAGGGTGTAGAGTGTAGCGTGTTGCATGTAGGGTGTACAGTGTAGCGTGTAGCGTGTAGAGTGTAGGGTGTAGAGTGTAGCGTGTAGAGTGTAGGGTGTAGAGTGTAGCGTGTTGCGTGTAGAGTGTAGCGTGTAGCGTGTAGGTTGTAGAGTGTAGCGTGTAGCGTGTAGGGTGTAGGGTGTAGCGTGTAGCGTGTAGAGTGTAGAGTGTAGCGTGTAGCATGTAGAGTGTAGAGTGTAGCGTGTAGGGTGTAGAGTGTAGCGCGTAGCGTTTAGGGTGTAGGGTGTAGCGTGTAGGGTGTAGGGTGTAGAGTGTAACGTGTAGCGTGTAGGGTGTAGCGTGTAGCGTGTAGGGTGTAGCGTGTAGCGTGTAGTGTGTAGCGTGTAGAGTGTAGGGTGTAGAGTGTAGCGTGTAGGGTGTAGCATGTAGCGTGTAGGGTGTAGGGTGTAGAGTGTAGAGTGTAGCGTTTAGGGTGAAGCATGTAGGGTGTAGGGTGTCGGGTATAGCGTGTAGGGTGTAGGGTGTAGAGTGTAGGGTGTAGCGTGTATGGTGTAGAGTGTAGCGTGTAGCGTGCAGAGTATAGCGTGTAGGGTGTAGCGTGTAGCGTGCAGAGTGTAGCGTGTAGGGTATAGAGTGTAGCGTGTTGCGTGTAGGGTATAGAGTGTAGCGTGTTGCGTGTAGGGTGTAGAGTGTAGCGTGTAGCGTGTAGAGTGTAGAGTATAGCGTGTAGCGTGTAGAGTGTAGCGTGTAGGGTGTAGAGTATAGCGTGTAGCGTGTAGGGTGTAGAGTGTGGAGTGTAGCATGTAGCGTGTAGCGTGTAGAGTGTAGCGTGTAGCGTGTAGAGTGTAGGGTGTAGCGTGTAGCGTGTAGCGTGTAGAGTTTAGGGTGTAGAGTGTAGCGTGTAGCGTGTAGAGTGTAGAGTGTAGCGTGTAGGGTGTAGAGTGTAGCGTGTAGCGTGTAGGGTGTAGGGTGTAGAGTGTAGCGTGTAGCGTGTAGAGTGTACGGTGTAGAGTGTAGGGTGTAGCGTGTAGGGTGTAGAGTGTAGCGTGTAGCGTGTAGCGTGTAGGGTTAAGCTACACACTACACACTAAACACAAAAAGAAAAGGATATGCAAACCAATGGGATCCACGTTAAATAGTCAATTTTATTGTACAAAAATAGTAATCCACAAACAGAACCAGGCAAAACATACATTTAAAAACATTTAAAACACTAGTATGGCTGAATAGGCCATAAGTAATTTTACCCGAGGGAATGAAGGAAGCTAATACTTTACAGCATATGTGAGACAGGAGAAATAACCAGAGAGAAAAAATTGCTAGGTATGCGGGTACACCAATCTTAGTCAAATCTACATATAAGAAGCCTATTGTTTACTGCCAACTGTGACCCCCTGAGTACTATGACAGGAAACATATACTCCAGCCTAGTATCTGGAAGAAATACATCATGGATCCTATTTTGTTCAACACAGCATGCGTGCGCACAGTTGGTAAGCAAATGAAAGCAGACCCCTATAGAAAGGTAATCAGGGAAATAGATATGCTGCAGTACTACAAAATCCTAGTTATTTGGATAAATGTATGCATACAGACGCCTTGTGGAAATACAAAGAATCAGGATCCATTGTCCTAAGGCTTGGAAAAATGCCAGGCCATGCATGAAGTAAATAGGTGTAATTCCATAGCAGTTGTAAAGATAAGTTACCCAAGTCCTGTCCCTCGGGAAAAAAACAAAGGAAGCCCTTTACCCCACGCGTATCGACGCTACTCAAGTGTCTTCATCAGAGGAAAAAGTGACACCCTACACGCTACACGCGACACTCTTCACTCTACACGCTACACTCTACACCCTACACAATACACGCTACTTGCTACACCCTACATGCTACACTCTACACGCTACACTCTACACCCTACAACCTACACTCTACACCCTACACCCTACTCTCTACACTCTACACCCTACACCCTACACGCTACAATCTACACGCTACACACTATACGCTACACGCTAGACGCTACACTCTACACGCTACACGCTACACCCTACACGCTACACCCTACACTCTACACCCTACAACCTACACGCTACACGCTACACGCTACACGCTACACCCTACACGCTACACCCTGCACTCTACACCATACACCCTACACGCTACACGCTACACGCTACACCCTACACGCTACACCCTACACTCTACACCCTACACGCTACACCCTACACGCTACACGTTACACTCTACACCCTACACCCTACACTCTACACCCTACACCCTACTCTCTACACTCTACACTCTACACCCTACACGCTACACTCTACACCCTACACCCTACACGCTACACGCTACACTCTACACGCTAAACGCTACAGCTTATACCCTACACTCTACACCGTACACCCTACATGCTACACTCTACACCCTACACGCTACACCCTACATGCTACACCCTACACTCTACACCCTACACCCTACACGCTACACCCTACGCCCTGCACGCCACACACTACACTCTACACGCTACACCCTACACCCTACACTGTACACCCTACACCCTACACGCTACACGCTACACGCTACACCCTACACTCTACACCCTACACCCTACACGCTATACGCTACACTCTACACCTGCACGCTACACGCTACACCCTACTCGCTACACGCTACACCCTACACGCTGCACGCTACACTCCACACCCTACACGCTACACTGTACACCCTACACCCTACACGCTACACTCTACACTCTGCTCCCTACTCTCTACACGCTACACTCTATACCCTACACTCTACACGCTACGCGCTACACGCTACACACTACATGCTACACCCTACACGCTACACTTTACACTCTACACGCTACACTCCACACTCTACACACTACACTCTACACCCTACACCCTACACCCTACTCTACATGCTACACGCTACACGCTACATGCTACACCCTACACGCTTCACCCTACACCCTACACGCTACACGCTACACGCTACACTCTACACCCTACACTCTACACCCTACACGCTACACGCTACACGCTACACCCTACACCCTACACGCTACACTCTACACCCTACACCCTACTCTACATGCTACACGCTACACGGTACATGATACACGCTACACCCTACACGCTACACGCTACACCCTACACGCTACACGCTACACTCTACACCCTACACGCTACACCCTACACCCTACTCCCTACACTCTACACGCTACACGCTACACCCTACACCCTACACTGTACACCCTACACTCTGCACGCTACACTCTACACTCTGCTCCCTACTCTCTACACGCTACACTCTATACCCTACACTCTACACGCTACGCGCTACACGCTACACACTACACGCTACACCCTACACGCTACACTTTACACTCTACACGCTACACTCTACACTCTACACACTACACTCTACACCCTACACCCTACTCTACATGCTACACGCTACACGCTACATGCTACACCCTACACGCTACACCCTACACCCTACACGCTACACTCCACACCCTACACTCTACACCCAACACGCTACACGCTACACGCTACACGCTACACGCTACACTCTACACGCTAAACGCTACAGCTTATACCATACTCTCTACACCGTACACCCTACACGCTACACTCTACACGCTACACGCTACACCCTACACCCTACATGCTACACCCTACACTCTACACCCTACACCCTACACGCTACACGCTACACTCTACACGCTACACCCTACACTCTACACCCTACACCCTACACGCTATACGCTACACTCTACACCCTGCACGCTACACGCTACACCCTACACGCTACACTCTACACCTCACATGCTACACCCTACACTCTACACCCTACACCCTACACACTACACGCTACTCGCTACACTCTACACCCTACACGCTACACTCTACACTCTACTCCCTACTCTCTACACGCTACACTCTATACCCTACACTCTACACGCTACGCGCTACACGCTACACACTACACACTACACGCTACACTTTACACTCTACATGCTACACACTACACGCTACACGCTACACTCTACACCCTACACCCTACTCTACATGCTACACGCTACACGGTACATGATACACGCTACACCCTACACGCTACACGCTACACCCTACACGCTACACGCTACACTCACCAAAATTAGTTTTTATTGGGTATATAACAAAAATGAACAGAAGAAAAAATAAACAATGACATAAACAATGTCTAAATAACTGTAGTAAAAATGTCTACAACAGGTATAACTGTACATCTCGAAAAAGAAGAATCGTCAAATAGCTTTTTGACTGTATCTAAAGAATATATACAACAGTACAAACAATCTGAATAACTGTAATGGATACATGTCCACAGTAAGTATAAATGATCATTTAGCAAAAGAAAACATCAAGTTTTTCCTTCAACTGTAGCCATTTACCCCATCTGATCTGAAAGCGATCCTCAGAGAGAAGGCTTGTATAGTAAATTTTTTCGTATATAAAATGTTTGTCAATCAACAATATTAAATGCTTCACATTAGGGGGACGAACACTATTCCACTCCTTAGCAATCAAATAACTTGCAGACATGAAAATATGACTGGTTAAAAATTTGTCCGATTTGAGGTGGTTTAGATTAATGAGTAGTAGAGCTATATCAGGACGTGGAGAGATGGTTTTTTTAATCAAAAAAGAAATAATCACAAAAACTTCGGACCAAAAATTTGCAAGAAGGGGACAGGACCAGAAAGTATGTAATAGATTTGCTGACTGTCCACATTTCCTCCAACACATTCCATCATGGCCTTTAACAAAATGTTTCAGTCTATTAGGAGTCAAATAATATCTCTGGGTCAATTTGTAATGAGTTTCAAGAGTATTTGAGCATCTGGAAGCCTTCGTCGCTAATTTAAAGGACTGTGACCATTGAAGTGGCGAAATTTTTATATTTAAACTTTGTTCCCATTTTTCAAAAGGACCCGAGCTACTAAAAGTATGTTTGTCAGTTAAGACATTGTAAAAGGCACTCAAACAGCTCTTAGTTTTTGGGGGTGGGTTTGTAAGGAAGTTAATAGCAGTTTGGTTGAAAAATATTTTCTTAGGTATGCCTATCTGTTTTTTATATTCCTCTTTAAGAAAATAATAATCCATAAATTCACTACTATTAATTTTGAATTTATCTTTTAGTATATGAAAGGGAATAAAAAGATCATTTTCTACCAAATCATAAATGGATTTAATCCCCTGTCTCAACCAAAGCTCATAACGGAATCTAAGTGAGGGCCTAATTGGAAGTAAAAATGAGATGGGAAGTGGTTTAATAGAATAAGGAAGTTTGTTAGATTTTTGGGAATGAAAGTATAGCCAGCTTTCAACCGATGCCCTAATGATGGGATTGCGGACATCTTTGATCTTTTGTTGTTTTATGAAAAAATTATATAGGTATAGAAGAGGTTCCTGGTTGGGCATGGAGGCCAATTCCATTTTTGGCCATTCCAGGCCATCAGTATTTTTGAACCATGACTTAGTTTGGTCAAGTATAATGGAATGGTAATATGCATTTATGTCAGGTAAAGCTATTCCACCACTTTCCTTAGAGCGAATCAGAATTTGTTTTTTTATTCTGGTTTTCCCCCCAGACCATATATATTTATTCATTTGGTTTGTTAATTTTTGTAGAGTAGATTTGGGAAGTGGTAGGGGGACATTTCTAAAGAAATATAGGATTTTAGGAAGGACAAACATTTTATATAAGGTGACTTTCCCGAGCCACGAGGAAGGGGATTTTGAGATGGTTTTAATGACTTTCTCCACCTCACTATGGGCATGTTCAGCATTGATCTCATACAGTTTATTTATATTGTCAGTCAACAAAATACCAAGATATGGGGTCTGAGTGCGGTCCCAGATGAAGGGATAGGAACTACGCAAAAGTCGCTTCATCTGGAGTGACAGGTAGAGAGACAACACTATAGTTTTTGAATAATTTAATTTATAAAAGGACACTTTACCAAAATCATTAATGATTTCCCAGACACGCTTGATTGAATTAACTGGATCCGACAATGTAAGGATAATGTCGTCTGCGTATAGTCCGATTTTATGATCGGTGTTATCTGAGCGTATACCTCTAACTTCCTCAGAATTCCTGATGTATTGTGCTAGTGGTTCCAGACTAAGGATAAAAATCAGAGGGGAAAGTGGGCACCCCTGTCTGGTTCCATTGGAAATTGGAAACTGGTCTGATAGCGTATTATTGACCAATACAGCAGCTGACGGAGCAGAATATAGTGTTTGGATGCTTTTGATTAAACCTGGACCAAAATTAAATTTTTTTAATACCGCAAATGCAAACTCCCAGCTTAGACGGTCAAACGCCTTTTCTGCATCCAAAGTAATGAACACGCTGGGAGTCTGCCTGCGATTACAGAGAGAAAGAAGATTTAACACCCGCCTAGTGCTATCGTAAGTTTGTCTCTGTTTCACAAAACCTACTTGGTCAGGGTGAATGATATCTGGGATAATGTGTTGTAACCTGTTTGCTATAATTTTGGCGTACGCTTTGATATCAGTATTTAGCAATGATATTGGTCTAAAATTTTCAACTTTGGTTGCATCCTTGTCAGCTTTGGGGATAACCACTATTGTGGCCCTGAGCATCTCCCTGCTACATGTTCCATTCACTCTAATAAAGTTGAGTGTTTGGGTCAGATGGGGAATAAGCAATTGCTTAAATTGTTTATAATATTCACTAGTAAAACCGTCTGGGCCCGGCGCCTTATTGAGTTTAAAAGCATTAATAACATTTATGACCTCTTTTTCGCTAAAGGGCATGTCTAGTATTTCCCTCTGATCTAACGTGAGGCTTCCAAGTTTCATTTTTTCCAAAAAAGAATCAATTTGGGCTTGGGAGGGAGGTGAGACACTTTTACTTTTCTTCAAATTGTATAAATTAAAGTAATAATCCCTGAAAGCTCCTGCAATATCCTTTGGTTTTAGGACATCACCCGTAGCCAAAGAGACTCTATCCACCACTTTTTTCATCTTGATAGGTTTATATTTATTGGCCATCAATCTGGTTGGCCTATTATTATCTGTATAATACCCAGCCCCAAAAAAAGTGGCCTTTTTCTCATATTGGGCAATTAAAAGGTTCCTAAGCTCTAACCTGCTGGTATGTAACTCTTTATGTCTGTCGAAACTTGTATCATTTTGGGCGGCAGCCTCTAGAGCTTTTATTTTGTCTAACAATTCTTTCTGTTTAGATTCTCTAATTTTTTTCTGTTTAGCTCCAAGTTGAATCAAGATTCCCCTAATTACACACTTGTGAGCCTGCCATAATGTTTCCGGATTAATATCTTGTGTAGAATTTTCAACAAAGTAATGGGAGATGGCTTTTTCTATTAATTTGGAATTATCCTGTGTGACAGTTATGAATTTATTGTATTTCCAATTATATGATTTATTTTCTCTATCTGTGTTTTTGAGTTTTAGAAGGATAGGGGCGTGATCTGACCAAGTGATTGGGCCCGTAATAAATTCTTCATATAGATCTAAAACTGAAAGACTTGTAAAAATATGGTCAATCCTAGTGAAAGACCTGTTGTACGGGCAGTATCTCGTGAATTCTTTTGAATTAGTATTCAACAACTCTACAGCTGTCTTGTAGTCCAGATTGTCTTAGCCAGTTAGATAAATTTTGTTGTTTATAATAGGTCAGCGGGTGGGAGCAATCTAAATGGGGATCAACAATATGATTAAAATCCCCGCCCCATACAACATGGCCCTCACTGAAGTCCTCCAGTTTTTTTTTGAATTTATTAAGAAAGCGAATTTGACTTGAATTGGGGGCATGTATGTTAGCAATAGTGAAATTAACATCTCCCAGTTTCCCCTTAATACTAATTTGTCTACCCTCCTCGTCCTTCATTGTATCTATTATTTTAAAAGGTAAATCCTTGTGGATGGCTATTGCGACCCCCGCTTTTTTCTTCTTACTGTTTGAGAAGATTATTTGCGGAAAATATTTATTACGGAGTCTATGATTATCGGATTCTAATAAATGAGTTTCTTGAAGCAGTACTATATCAGCTTTAAGGGTCCGCATATCTTTCCAAAGAGTAAATCTTTTGTAGGGGTTGTTTAGGCCATTCACGTTATAGGAGACAATATTTAAAGACATAGTAGTGGAGTTTGTGAGTTATGTAATGACAGTTATTGTTACATTTGGAGTTGCCCACAGGGGGGGAGATCAATGAGACCAGCATATCTTGTAAAAACAAAGGATGCAACCTGCATAGAGCCCGTATCCCCATCATGATGGTGATGATGAAACCTTCCAGACCAGATGAAAGCGAAGGCAAATGACGATTTCTGTTTAGTAGAAGCGCACACAAACCTGTATATAGACATAAAACAAAAATAACATATTTGTTAACAGCAAGAAAGTGGGTTAGCAACCCAACAGTTAATGCACACCGAGGTGTGTGAGTGAATGAGTAAATATTCATTCAAAGTTCAGGGGGTGAAATTAAGGGCCAAGTGAGTGGGGCCAACCTAACACAGTTCAAAAGCTTTATCTGTTTTTCTTCGTGATCCACGAGGGCTTGACATGTCTTGGAAGATGATCGGAAACTCCGCTGTCTTTGTGTCCAGAACTTGATCTCTCCATGGGCGGCAGGCCTAGATCATGAATAAATTTGTCAGAGTTATTTAAGTCAGTTAGCGCAAAAATGACATCTTCCTTAATCACGATCAATTTGGTTGGAAAACCCCATTTATACAGTGTCTTGTTATTCCTAAGATGGTCCGTGACAGGAATATATTCTCTTCGTTTTTGTAATGTAGCTCTTGAAAAATCCGCAAAAATTTTAATCTTGTTGTAGGGGGTCGGTAAATTTGGCAGTTGCTTGCTTTTCCTGAGAATTTCCTCTTTAATTTGAAAATAGTGGAAACAGGCTATGACGTCCCTGGGAGCTGTAGTTGGTGCGTATTTGGATTTAGGTAGTCTATGAATGCGCTCCAGTGTTAGATCACCCCTAGAAGCTTTAGGAAGAACTAAGTGAAGCATTTTTTGGGTGTATTCTGTAAGATCACGATCTCTGATTGACTCAGGTATCCCTCTAAATTTTAAGTTACTGCGCCTGCTTCTATCTTCCTGCTCAATCTGTTTTGATTTTATCTGGGCCACCTCGTCTTCCAGGTTATAATGTGCGTCTATCAATTTATTATGGGACTCCACCAGCTCCCCCATTTTCCGTTCAAGGTGGTCCACACGCTGTCCAAGACCATCTATATCCTTGCGAAGGGATAGATTATGAGATTCTAGTTCTGACTGGAAAGATTGAGCCAAAAGAAGAATAATGTTTTTAATGAATATTTCTGATGCATTTTTATTAGAAGCGTCCACATCAGATAATGACTGTATAAGAGTATCAGCAAGTGTTGGGTTGCCGAGATCCTTGGGAGAATGAATAAGAATTGAGTCTTTATTCTGAAGGCCCTCCTGAGCTGCAGCAACCAATATATTCCCCTTAGAATAGGGAGTACCATGGGTGCCGATCGGCACTTTAATGGGGCTGGCATTTATATTAGATCCGGTACTATGTGTAGCATAAGCAGCCTTTCCAGGGGCTGGTGGGGTAAAGGGAGCATCAGATATAAATGAAACATCCTGGCAAGATGCGGCCCCTTTAACCGGCGTTATAAAAAGATCTCCGGTTGTTAAAATAGCCGGCGCACATTTTTCGGCCTTTCCTGCGTTCTGTTTCTGTGAGCGCTGCTGATTAGAGCGCTCGTTCTCCTTTTCAAGATGGCCGCTCTCGCGGGAAGACGAGCGAGAGCGGGAGCTCCGTGCAGGGCTATTTTCCAGCGGTCCCCTCCGCTTACTCACGGTTACCGCTGACTTCCTCTGTGTGAGCCGCGGGTTCATTCTTGTTTTGAAAGCGGCATGCTTCTGCCGCTGTGGCGTCGTTCTTAAGTGCTGGCGTCCCCGGCCATAGATACGGGACTTGCCTGCACTTCCTGGTCTTGTCCCTTCAGTGTGCGGCGAGCCGCCGGCGCCATCTTGATTTTTCATCCCAGCGCTGCAGCGTTCACTTTCAGCGTCCTTTTCTCCGCGATTGTTGCGGTCAGCCATATCAGACTTATATCAACCGGTGCAGGAGATATTCCGGTGCTGGAGGCTATAGTTTTTAGGTGGAATCTCGGAGATATGCTTGTTAAGATCGCTTAATTAGGTGGCCCCAGTGTGGAGCTCACAGCTGAGACGTCCTCACAGTCCCAGCGCTGGCCACGCCCCCCCCCGCTACACGCTACACTCCACACCCTACACGCTACACCCTACACCCTACTCCCTACACTCTACACGCTACACGCTACACCCTACACCCTACACTGTACACCCTACACCCTACATGCTACACTCTACACTCTGCTCCCTACTCTCTACACGCTACACTCTATACCCTACACTCTACACGCTACGCGCTACACGCTACACACTACACGCTACACCCTACACGCTACACTTTACACTCTACACGCTACACTCCACACTCTACACACTACACTCTACACCCTACACCCTACACCCTACTCTACATGCTACACGCTACACGCTACATGCTACACCCTACACGCTTCACCCTACACCCTACACGCTACACGCTACACGCTACACTCTACACCCTACACTCTACACCCTACACGCTACACGCTACACGCTACACTCTACACTCTACACTCTACATGCTACACGCTACACTCTACAGCCTACACGCAACACGTTACACTCTACACCCTACACGCTACACTCTGCACGCTACACGCTACACCCTACACCCTACACGCTACACTCTACACGCTACACGCTACACTCTACACCATACACGCTACACCCTACACTCTACACCCTACACCCTACACGCTATACCCGACACCCTACACCCTACATGCTTCACCCTACACGCTACACTCTACACTCTACACCCTACACCCTACACGCTACATGCTACACCCTACACGCCACATCCTACACTCTACACCCTACACTCTACACGCTACGCGCTACACGCTACACACTACACACTACACGCTACACTTTACACTCTACACGCTACACACTACACGCTACACGCTACACTCTACACCCTACACCCTACTCTACATGCTACACGCTACACGGTACATGATACACGCTACACCCTACACGCTACACGCTACACCCTACACGCTACACGCTACACTCCACACCCTACACGCTACACCCTACACCCTACTCCCTACACTCTACACGCTACACGCTACACCCTACACCCTACACTGTACACCCTACACCCTACATGCTACACTCTACACTCTGCTCCCTACTCTCTACACGCTACACTCTATACCCTACACTCTACATGCTACGCGCTACACGCTACACACTACACGCTACACCCTACACGCTACACTTTACACTCTACACGCTACACTCCACACTCTACACACTACACTCTACACCCTACACCCTACA
This sequence comes from Ranitomeya variabilis, assembly GCF_051348905.1. Taxonomy (NCBI): domain Eukaryota; kingdom Metazoa; phylum Chordata; class Amphibia; order Anura; family Dendrobatidae; genus Ranitomeya; species Ranitomeya variabilis. Next base: position 514,774 of record NW_027507935.1, on the reverse strand, counting down.
CCCTACTCTACATGCTACACGCTACACGCTACATGCTACACCCTACACGCTTCACCCTACACCCTACACGCTACACGCTACACGTTACACTCTACACCCTACACTCTACACCCTACACGCTACACGCTACACGCTACACTCTACACTCTACATGCTACACGCTACACTCTACAGCCTACACGCAACACGTTACACTCTACACCCTACACGCTACACTCTGCACGCTACACGCTACACCCTACACCCTACACGCTACACTCTACACGCTACACGCTACACTCTACACCATACACGCTACACCCTACACTCTACACCCTACACCCTACACGCTATACCCGACACCCTACACCCTACATGCTTCACCCTACACGCTACACTCTACACTCTACACCCTACACCCTACACGCTACATGCTACACCCTACACGCCACAGCCTACACTCTACACCCTACACCCTACACGCTACACGCTACAAGCTACACGCTACACCCTACACGCTACATTCTACACTCTACACCCTACACCCTACACGCTACACGCTACACGATACACCCTACACGCTACACCCTACACTCTACACCCTACACGCTACACCCTACACGCTACACGTTACACTCTACACCCTACACTCTGCACCCTACACCCTACTCTCTACACGCTACACTCTACACCCTACACGCTACACTCTACACTCTACACCCTACACCCTACACGCTACACGCTACACTCTACACGCTAAACGCTACAGCTTATACCCTACACTCTACACCGTACACCCTACATGCTACACTCTACACCCTACACGCTACACCCTACACCCTACACCCTACATGCTACACCCTACACTCTACACCCTACACCCTACACGCTACACCCTCTGCCCTGCACGCCACACACTAAACTCTACACGCTACACCCTACACTGTACACCCTACACCCTACACGCTACACGCTACACTCTACACGCTACACCCTACACTCTACACCCTACACCCTACACGCTATACGCTACACTCTACACCCTGCACGCTACACGCTACACCCTACACGCTACACTCTACACCCTACACGCTACACCCTACACTCTACACCCTACACCCTACACACTACATGCTACTCGCTACACTCTACACCCAACACGCTACACTCTACACTCTACTCCCTACTCTCTACACGCTACACTCTATACCCTACACTCTACACGCTACGTGCTACACGCTACACACTACACACTACACGCTACACTTTACACTCTACACGCTACACACTACACGCTACACCCTACACCCTACACTGTACACCCTACACCCTGCACGCTACACTCTACACTCTGCTCCCTACTCTCTACACGCTACACTCTATACCCTACACTCTACACGCTACGCGCTACACGCTACACACTACACGCTACACCCTACACGCTACACTTTACACTCTACACGCTACACTCTACACTCTACACACTACACTCTACACCCTACACCCTACACCCTACTCTACATGCTACACGCTACACGCTACATGCTACACCCTACACGCTACACCCTACACCCTACACGCTACACGCTACACGCTACACTCTACACCCTACACTCTACACCCTACACGCTACACGCTACACGCTACACTCTACACGCTAAACGCTACAGCTTATACCCTACACTCTACACCGTACACCCTACACGCTACACTCTACACCCTACACGCTACACCCTACACCCTACACCCTACATGCTACACCCTACACTCTACACCCTACACCCTACACGCTACACCCTACGCCCTGCACGCCACACACTACACTCTACACGCTACACCCTACACGCTACACTCTACACGCTACACGCTACACGCTACACTCTACACCCTACACGCTACACTCTACACCCTACACACTACACTCTACACGCTACACGGTACACACTACACGCTACACTCTACACCCTACACGCTGCACTCTATACGCTACACGGTACACGCTACACGCTACACCCTACACCCTACATGCTACACGCTACACCCTACACTGGACACCCTACACCCTACACGCTACAGTCTACACGCTACATGCTACACCCTACACTCTACACCCTACACGCTATACGCTACACTCTACACCCTGCACGCTACACGCTACACGCTACACCCTACATGCTACACTCTACACCCTACACGCTACACTCTACATGCTACACGCTACACGCTACATGCTACACGCTACACCCTACACGCTACACTCTACACCCTACACCCTACACCCTACACGCTACACTCTACACCCTACACGCTACACCCTACACTCTACACCCTACACCCTACACGCTACTCGCTACACTCTACACCCTACCCGCTACACTCTACACTCTACACGCTACACGCTACACTCTACACCCTACACGCAACACGCTACACTCTACACCCTACACGCTGCACTCTATACGCTACACGGTACACGCTACACGCTACACCCTACACCCTACATGCTACACGCTACACCCTACACTGGACACCCTACACCCTACACGCTACAGTCTACACGCTACATGCTACACCCTACACTCTACACCCTACACGCTATACGCTACTCTCTACACCCTGCACGCTACACGCTACACGCTACACCCTACACGCTACACTCTACACCCTACACGCTACACTCTACATGCTACACGCTACACGCTACATGCTACACGCTACACCCTACACGCTACACTCTACACCCTACACCCTACACCCTACACGCTACACTCTACACCCTACACGCTACACCCTACACTCTACACCCTACACCCTACACGCTACTCGCTACACTCTACACCCTACCCGCTACACTCTACACGCTACACGCTACACTCTACACCCTACACGCTACACTCTGCACGCTACACGCTACACCCTACACCCTACACGCTACACTCTACACGCTACACGCTACACTCTACACCATACACGCTACACCCTACACTCTACACCCTACACCCTACACGCTATACCCGACACCCTACACCCTACATGCTTCACCCTACACGCTACACTCTACACTCTACACCCTACACGCTGCATGCTACACTCTACACGCTACACTCTACACCCTACACGCTACACTCTACATCCTACACCCTACACGCTATACGCTACACTCTACACCCTGCACGCTACACGCTACACTCTACACCCTACACGCTACACTCTACACCCTACACGCTACACCCTACACTCTCCACCCTACACGCTACACGCTACACTCTACACGCTACACCCTACACGCTACACTCTACACCCTACACGCAACACCCTACACTCTACACCCTACACCCTAAACCCTACACGCTACACCCTACACGCTACACTCTACACCCTACACTCTACACCCTACACGCTACACGCTACACTCTACACCCTACAGCCTACACACGCTACACGCTACACCCTACACTCTACACGCTACATGCTACACTCTACACCCTACACGATACATGCTACACCCTACACGCTACAGCCTACACGCTACACGCTACACTCTACACCCTACAAGCTACACGCTACACGCTACACCCTACACTCTACACCCTACACCGTACACGCTACACGCTACACTCTACACGCTACACCCTTCACTCTACACCCTACACCCTACATGCTACACTCTACACCCTACACGGTACACCCTACAATCTACACGCTACATGCTACACTCTACACGCTACACGCTACACCCTACACCCTACACTGTACACCCTACACCCTGCACGCTACACTCTACACTCTGCTCCCTACTCTCTACACGCTACACTCTATACCCTACACTCTACACGCTACGCGCTACACGCTACACACTACACGCTACACCCTACACGCTACACTTTACACTCTACACGCTACACTCTACACTCTACACACTACACTCTACACCCTACACCCTACACCCTACACCCTACTCTACATGCTACACGCTACACGCTACATGCTACACCCTACACGCTACACCCTACACGCTACACGCTACACGCTACTCTACACCCTACACTCTACACCCTACACGCTACACGCTACACGCTACACGCTACACTCTACATGCTAAACGCTACAGCTTATACCCTACACTCTACACCGTACACCCTACACGCTACACTCTACACCCTACACGCTACACCCTACACCCTACACCCTACATGCTACACCCTACAGTCTACACCCTACACCCTACACGCTACACCCTACGCCCTGCACGCCACACACTACTCTCTACACGCTACACCCTGCACGCTACACTCTACACGCTACACGCTACACTCTACACCCTACAAGCTACACTCTACACCCTACACACTACACTCTACACGCTACACGGTACACGCTACACACTACGCCCTACACCCTACACGCTATATGTTACACTCTACACCCTACACGCTACACTCTACACCCTACACGCTACACCCTACACCCTACACGCTACACACTACACGCTACACTCTACACCCTACACGCTGCACTCTATACGCTACACGGTACACGCTACACCCTACACCCTACATGCTACACGCTACACCCTACACTGTACACCCTACACCCTACACGCTACACTCTACACGCTACATGCTACACCCTACACTCTACACCCTACACGCTATACGCTACACTCTACACCCTGCACGCTACACGCTACACGCTACACCCTACACGCTACACTCTACACCCTACACGCTACAGTCTACATGCTACACGCTACACGCTACATGCTACACGCTACACCCTACACGCTACACTCTACACCCTACACCCTACACCCTACACGCTACACTCTACACCCTACACGCTACACCCTACACTCTACACCCTACACCCTACACGCTACTCGCTACACTCTACACCCTACCCCCTACACTCTACACGCTACACGCTACACTCTACACTCTACACGCTACACGCTACACTCTACACCCTACACGCAACACGCTACATTCTACACCCTACACGCTACACTCTGCACGCTACACGCTACACCCTACACCCTACACGCTACACTCTACACGCTACACGCTACACTCTACACCATACACGCTACACCCTACACTCTACACCCTACACCCTACACGCTATACCTGACACCCTACACCCTACATGCTTCACCCTACACGCTACACTCTACACTCTACACCCTACATGCTGCATGCTACACTCTACACGCTACACTCTACACCCTACACGCTACACTCTACATCCTACACCCTACACGCTATACACTACACTCTACACCCTGCACGCTACACGCTACACTCTACACCCTACACGCTACACTCTACACCCTACACGCTACACCCTACACTCTACACTCTCCACCCTACACGCTACACGCTACACTCTACACGCTACACCCTACACGCTACACTCTACACCCTACACGCAACACCCTACACTCTACACCCTACACCCTAAACCCTACACGCTACACCCTACACGCTACACTCTACACCCTACACCATACACTCTACACCCTACACGCTACACGCTACACTCTACACCCTACACCCTACACACGCTACACGCTACACCCTACACTCTACACGCTACATGCTACACTCTACACCCTACACGATACATGCTACACCCTACACGCTACAGCCTACACGCTACACGCTACACTCTACACCCTACAAGCTACACGCTACACCCTACACTCTACACCCTACACCGTACACGCTACACGCTACACTCTACACGCTACACCCTTCACTCTACACCCTACACCCTACATGCTACACTCTACACCCTACATGGTACACTCTACACCCTACACGCTACATGCTACACTCTACACCATACACCCTACACGCTACATGCTACACGCTACACTCTACAACCTACACGCTACACGCTAGGGTGTAGAGTGTAATATGTAGCGTGTAGTTTGTAGCGTTTAGCTTGTAGGGTGTAGCGTGTAGCGTGTAGGGTGTAGAGTGTAGCGTGTAGCGTGTAGCATGTAGGGTGTAGGGTGTAGAGTGTAGAGTGTAGCGTGTAGGGTGTAGAGTGTAGGGTGTAGGATGTAGAGTGTAGGGTTTAGAGTGTAATGTGTAGCGTGTAGGGTGTAGCGTGTAGCATGTAGGGTGTAGGGTGTGGAGTGTAGGGTGTAGCGTGTAGGGTGTAGAGTGTAGCGTGTAGCGTGTAGGGTGTAGAGTGTAGGGTGTAGCGTGTAGGGTGTAGAGTGTAGCGTGTAGGGTGTAGCGTGTAGCGTGCAGGGTGTAGAGTGTAGCGTATAGCGTGTAGGGTGTAGAGTGTAGGGTGTAGCGTGTAGGGTGTTGAGTGTAGGGTGTAGCGTGTAGGGTGTAGAGTGTAGCGTGTAGCGTGTAGGGTGTAGGGTGTAGGGTGTAGCGTGTAGGGTGTAGAGTGTAGCGTGTAGCGTGTAGGGTGTAGGGTGTAGCATGTAGTGTGTAGCGTGTAGCGTGTAGGGTGTAGCGTGTAGCATGTAGCGTGTAGCGTGTAGCATGTAGAGTGTAGGGTGTAGGGTGTAGCATGTAGAGTGTAGGGTGTAGGGTGTAGCGTGTAGAGTGTAGGGTATAGAGTGTAGCGTCTAGGGTGTAGAGTGTAGCGTGTAGCGTGTAGGGTGTAGAGTGTAGCGTGTAGGGTGTAGAATATAGCGTGTAGAGAGTAGGGTGTAGGGTGTAGAGTGTAGGGTGTAGGGTGTAGAGTGTAACGTGTAGCGTGTAGGGTGTAGCGTGTAGCGTGTAGGGTGTAGGGTGTAGAGTGTAGGGTGTAGCGTGTAGGGTGTAGCGTGTAGCGTGTAGCGTGTAGGGTGTAGGGTGTAGAGTGTAGGGTGCAGCGTGTAGGGTGTAGCGTGTATCGTGTAGCGTGTAGAGTGTAGCGTCTAGCGTATAGGGTGTAGCGTGTAGCGTGTAGATTGTAGCGTGTAGGGTGTAGGGTGTAGGGTGTAGCATGTAGCGTGTAGGGTGTAGAGTGTAGCGTGTAGTGTGTAGGGTGTAGGGTGTAGAGTGCAGAGTGTAGGGTGTAGAGTGTAGCGTGTAGAGTGTAGGGTGTAGAGTGTAGGGTGTAGAGTGTAACGTGTAGTGTGTAGGGTGTAGCGTGTAGCGTGTAGGGTGTAGCGTGTAGCGTGTAGGGTGCAGGGTGTAGAGTGTAACGTGTAGCGTGTAGGGTGTAGCGTGTAGCGTGTAGGGTGTAGCGTGTAGCGTGTAGTGTGTAGCGTGTAGGGCGTAGGGTGTAGAGTGTAGCGTGTAGGGTGTAGGGTGTAGAGTGCAGAGTGTAGGGTGTAGAGTGTAGCGTGTAGAGTGTAGGGTGTAGAGTGTAGGGTGTAGAGTGTAACGTGTAGTGTGTAGGGTGTAGCGTGTAGGGTGTAGCGTGTAGCGTGTAGGGAGCAGGGTGTAGAGTGTAACGTGTAGCGTGTAGGGTGTAGTGTGTAGGGTGTAGGGTGTAGAGTGTAACGTGTAGCGTGTAGGGTGTAGCGTGTAGCGTGTAGGGTGTAGCGTGTAGCGTGTAGTGTGTAGCGTGTAGGGTGTAGGGTGTAGAGTGTAGCGTGTTGCGTGTAGGGTGTAGAGTGTAGCGTGTAGAGTGTAGCGTGTAGCGTGTAGCGTGTAGAGTGTAGCGTGTAGGGTGTAGAGTATAGTGTGTAGCGTGTAGGGTGTATGGTGTAGAGTGTAGAGTGTAGCATGTAGCGTGTAGCGTGTAGAGTGTAGCGTGTAGGGTGTAGAGTGTAGCGTGTTGCATGTAGGGTGTACAGTGTAGCGTGTAGCATGTAGAGTGTAGGGTGTAGAGTGTAGCGTGTAGCGTGTAGAGTGTAGGGTGTAGAGTGTAGCGTGTTGCGTGTAGAGTGTAGCGTGTAGCGTGTAGGTTGTAGAGTGTAGCGTGTAGCGTGTAGGGTGTAGGGTGTAGCGTGTAGCGTGTAGAGTGTAGAGTGTAGCGTGTAGCATGTAGAGTGTAGAGTGTAGCGTGTAGGGTGTAGAGTGTAGCGCGTAGTGTTTAGGGTGTAGGGTGTAGAGTGTAGTGTGTAGCGTGTAGAGTGTACGGTGTAGAGTGTAGGGTGTAGCGTGTAGGGTGTAGAGTGTAGAGTGTAGCGTGTAGCGTGTAGGGTGTAGGGTGTAGATTGTAGCGTGTAGGGTGCAGGGTGTAGAGTGTAGCGTGTAGGGTGTAGAGTGTAACGTGTAGCGTGTAGGGTGTAGCGTGTAGCGTGTTGCATGTAGGGTGTACAGTGTAGCGTGTAGCGTGTAGAGTGTAGGGTGTAGAGTGTAGCGTGTAGCGTGTAGAGTGTAGGGTGTAGAGTGTAGCGTGTTGCGTGTAGAGTGTAGCGTGTAGCGTGTAGGTTGTAGAGTGTAGCGTGTAGCGTGTAGGGTGTAGGGTGTAGCGTGTAGCGTGTAGAGTGTAGAGTGTAGCGTGTAGCATGTAGAGTGTAGAGTGTAGCGTGTAGGGTGTAGAGTGTAGCGCGTAGCGTTTAGGGTGTAGGGTGTAGAGTGTAGCGTGTAGCGTGTAGAGTGTACGGTGTAGAGTGTAGGGTGTAGCGTGTAGGGTGTAGAGTGTAGCGTGTAGCGTGTAGCGTGTAGGGTGTAGGGTGTAGATTGTAGCGTGTAGGGTGCAGGGTGTAGAGTGTAGCGTGTAGGGTGTAGAGTGTAACGTGTAGCGTGTAGGGTGTAGCGTGTAGCGTGTAGGGTGTAGGGTGTAGAGTGTAACGTGTAGCGTGTAGGGTGTAGCGTGTAGCGTGTAGGGTGTAGCGTGTAGCGTGTAGTGTGTAGCGTGTAGAGTGTAGGGTGTAGAGTGTACCGTGTAGGGTGTAGCATGTAGCGTGTAGGGTGTAGGGTGTAGAGTGTAGAGTGTAGCGTTTAGGGTGAAGCATGTAGGGTGTAGGGTGTCGGGTATAGCGTGTAGGGTGTAGGGTGTAGAGTGTAGGGTGTAGCGTGTATGGTGTAGAGTGTAGCGTGTAGCGTGCAGAGTATAGCGTGTAGGGTGTAGCGTGTAGCGTGCAGAGTGTAGCGTGTAGGGTATAGAGTGTAGCGTGTTGCGTGTAGGGTGTAGAGTGTAGCGTGTAGCGTGTAGAGTGTAGAGTGTAGCGTGTAGCGTGTAGAGTGTAGCGTGTAGGGTGTAGAGTATAGCGTGTAGCGTGTAGGGTGTAGAGTGTAGAGTGTAGCATGTAGCGTGTAGCGTGTAGAGTGTAGCGTGTAGCGTGTAGAGTGTAGGGTGTAGCGTGTAGCGTGTAGCGTGTAGAGTGTAGGGTGTAGCGTGTAGGGTGTAGAGTGTAGCGTGTAGCGTGTAGGGTGTAGGGTGTAGAGTGTAGCGTGTAGCGTGTAGAGTGTACGGTGTAGAGTGTAGGGTGTAGCGTGTAGGGTGTAGAGTGTAGCGTGTAGCGTGTAGCGTGTAGGGTTAAGCTACACACTACACACTAAACACAAAAAGAAAAGGATATGCAAACCAATGGGATCCACGTTAAATAGTCAATTTTATTGTACAAAAATAGTAATCCACAAACAGAACCAGGCAAAACATACATTTAAAAACATTTAAAACACTAGTATGGCTGAATAGGCCATAAGTAATTTTACCCGAGGGAATGAAGGAAGCTAATACTGTACAGCATATGTGAGACAGGAGAAATAACCAGAGAGAAAAAATTGCTAGGTATGCGGGTACACCAATCTTAGTCAAATCTACATATAAGAAGCCTATTGTTTACTGCCAACTGTGACCCCCTGAGTACTATGACAGGAAACATATACTCCAGCCTAGTATCTGGAAGAAATACATCATGGATCCTATTTTGTTCAACACAGCATGCGTGCGCACAGTTGGTAAGCAAATGAAAGCAGACCCCTATAGAAAGGTAATCAGGGAAATAGATATGCTGCAGTACTACAAAATCCTAGTTATTTGGATAAATGTATGCATACAGACGCCTTGTGGAAATACAAAGAATCAGGATCCATTGTCCTAAGGCTTGGAAAAATGCCAGGCCATGCATGAAGTAAATAGGTGTAATTCCATAGCAGTTGTAAAGATAAGTTACCCAAGTCCTGTCCCTCGGGAAAAAAACAAAGGAAGCCCTTTACCCCACGCGTATCGACGCTACTCAAGCGTCTTCATCAGAGGAAAAAGTGACACCCTACACGCTACACGCGACACTCTTCACTCTACCCGCTACACTCTACACCCTACACGCTACACCCTACCCTCTACACGCTACATGCTACACTCTACACCCTACACAATACACGCTACTTGCTACACCCTACATGCTACACTCTACACGCTACACGCTACACGCTACACCCTACACGGTACACCCTACACCCTACACCCTACACGCTACAATCTACACGCTACACACTATACGCTACACGCTAGACGCTACACTCTACACGCTACACGCTACACCCTACACGCTACACCCTACACTCTACACCCTACAACCTACACTCTACACGCTACACGCTACACGCTACACCCTACACGCTACACCCTACACTCTACACCATACACCCTACACGCTACACGCTACACGCTACACCCTACACGCTACACCCTACACTCTACACCCTACACGCTACACCCTACACGCTACACGTTACACTCTACACCCTACACTCTACACCCTACACCCTACTCTCTACACTCTACACTCTACACCCTACACGCTACACTCTACACCCTACACCCTACACGCTACACTCTACACGCTAAACGCTACAGCTTATACCCTACACTCTACACCGTACACCCTACATGCTACACTCTACACCCTACACGCTACACCCTACATGCTACACCCTACACTCTACACCCTACACCCTACACGCTACACCCTACGCCCTGCACGCCACACACTACACTCTACACGCTACACCCTACACCCTACACTGTACACCCTACACCCTACACGCTACACGCTACACTCTACACGCTACACCCTACACTCTACACCCTACACCCTACACGCTATACGCTACACTCTACACCTGCACGCTACACGCTACACCCTACTCGCTACACGCTACACCCTACACGCTACACGCTACACTCCACACCCTACACGCTACACTGTACACCCTACACCCTACACGCTACACTCTACACGCTACATGCTACACCCTACACTCTACACCCTACACGCTATACGCTACACTCTACACCCTGCACGCTACACGCTACACGCTACACCCTACACGCTACACTCTACACCCTACACGCTACACCCTACACCCTACACGCTACACTCTACACCCTACACGCTACACCCTACACTCTACACCCTACACCCTACACGCTACTCGCTACACTCTACACCCTACCCGCTACACTCTACACGCTACACGCTACACTCTACACTCTACACGCTACACGCTATACCCGACACCCTACACCCTACATGCTTCACCCTACACGCTACACTCTACACTCTACACCATACACCCTACACGCTACATGCTACACCCTACACGCTACACTCTACACCCTACACGCTACACTCTACATCCTACACCCTACACGCTATACGCTATACTCTACACCCTGCACACTACACGCTACACTCTACACCCTACACGCTACACTCTACACCCTACACGCTACACCCTACACTCTACACACTACACCCTACACGCTACACGCTACACTCTACACCCTACACGCAACACCCTACACTCTACACCCTACACCCTAAACCCTACACGCTACACACTACACGCTACACTCTACACCCTACACCCTACACTCTACACCCTACACGCTACACGCTACACTCTACACCCTACACCCTACACACGCTACACGCTACACGCTACACTCTACACCCTACATGCTACACTCTACACCCTACACGCTACACCCTACACTCTACACGCTACATGCTACACTCTACACCCTACACCCTACACGATACATGCTATACCCTACACGCTACAGCCTACACGCTACACGCTACACTCTACACCCTACAAGCTACACGCTACACGCTACACCCTACACTCTACACCCTACACCGTACACGCTACACGCTACACTCTACACGCTACACCCTTCACTCTACACCCTACACCCTACATGCTACACTCTACACCCTACACGGTACACCCTACAATCTACACGCTACATGCTTCACTCTACACTCTACACCCTACACCCTACACCCTACACGCTACAAGCTACACTCTACACCCTACACCCTACACGCTACATGCTACACGCTACACTCTACACCCTACACGCTACACGCTAGGGTGTAGAGTGTAATATGTAGCGTGTAGTTTGTAGCGTTTAGCTTGTAGGGTGTAGCGTGTAGCGTGTGGGGTGTAGAGTGTAGCGTGTAGCGTGTAGCATGTAGGGTGTAGGGTGTAGAGTGTAGAGTGTAGCGTGTAGGGTGTAGAGTGTAGGGTGTAGGATGTAGAGTGTAGGGTTTAGAGTGTAATGTGTAGCGTGTAGTGTGTAGCGTGTAGCATGTAGGGTGTGGAGTGTAGCGTGTAGCGTGTAGGGTGTAGGGTGTAGAGTGTAGGGTGTAGCGCGTAGGGTGTAGAGTGTAGCGTGTAGGGTGTAGCGTGTAGCGTGCAGGGTGTAGAGTGTAGCGTATAGCGTGTAGGGTGTAGAGTGTAGGGTGTAGCGTGTAGGGTGTAGAGTGTATGGTATAGCGTGTAGGGTGTAGAGTGTAGCGTGTAGCGTGTAGGGTGTAGGGTGTAGGGTGTAGCGTGTAGGGTGTAGAGTGTAGCGTGTAGTGTGTAGGGTGTAGGGTGTAGGGTGTAGCGTGTAGTGTGTAGCGTGTAGCGTGTAGGGTGTAGCGTGTAGCATGTAGCGTGTAGCGTGTAGCATGTAGAGTGTAGGGTGTAGGGTGTAGGGTGTATCATGTAGAGTGTAGGGTGTAGGGTGTAGCGTGTAGGGTATAGAGTGTAGCGTCTAGGGTGTAGAGTGTAGCGTGTAGCGTGTAGGGTGTAGAGTGTAGCGTGTAGGGTGTAGAATATAGCGTGTAGAGAGTAGGGTGTAGGGTGTAGAGTGTAGGGTGTAGGGTGGAGAGTGTAACGTGTAGCGTGTAGGGTGTAGCGTGTAGGGTGTAGGGTGTAGAGTGTAGGGTGTAGCGTGTAGGGTGTAGCGTGTAGCATGTAGCGTGTAGGGTGTAGGGTGTAGAGTGTAGGGTGTAGTGTGTAGGGTGTAGCGTGTATCCTGTAGCGTGTAGAGTGTAGCGTCTAGCGTATAGGGTGTAGCGTGTAGCGTGTAGATTGTAGCGTGTAGGGTGTAGGGTGTAGCGTGTAGCGTGTAGGGGGTAGATTGTAGCGTGTAGCGTGTAGGGTGTAGGGTGTAGAGTGCAGAGTGTAGGGTGTAGAGTGTATCGTGTAGAGTGTAGGGTGCAGAGTGTAGGGTGTAGAGTGTAACGTGTAGTGTGTAGGGTGTAGCGTGTAGGGTGCAGGGTGTAGAGTGTAACGTGTAGCGTGTAGGGTGTAGCGTGTAGTGTGTAGGGTGTAGCGTGTAGCGTGTAGTGTGTAGCGTGTAGGGTGTAGGGTGTAGAGTGTAGCGTGTAGGGTGTAGCATGTAGCGTGTAGGGTGTAGGGTGTATAGTGTAGAGTGTAGCGTGTAGTGTGAAGCATGCAGGGTGTAGGGTGTCGGGTATAGCGTGTAGGGTGTAGGGTGTAGAGTGTAGGGTGTAGCGTGTATGGTGTAGAGTGTAGCGTGTAGAGTGTAGCGTGTAGGGTGTAGGGTGTAGCGTGTAGCGTGCAGAGTGTAACGTGTAGGGTGTAGAGTGTAGCGTGTTGCATGTAGGGTGTAGCGTGTAGGGTGTAGAGTATAGTGTGTAGCGTGTAGGGTGTAGGGTGCAGAGTGTAGGGTGTAGCGTGTAGCGTGTAGGGTGTAGATTGTAGCGTGTAGGGTGTAGGGTGTAGCGTGTAGCGTGTAGGGTGCAGGGTGTAGAGTGTAGCGTGTAGCGTGTATGGTGTAGGGTGTAGAGTGTAGAGTGTAGGGTGTAGAGTGTAGCGTGTAGAGTGTAGGGTGTAGAGTGTAGGGTGTAGAGTGTAACGTGTAGCGTGTATTGTGTAGCGTATAGCATGTAGGGTGTAGCGTGTAGCGTGTAGGGTGTAGAGTGTAACGTGTAGCGTGTAGGGTGTAGCGTGTAGCGTGTAGGGTGTAGAGTGTAACGTGTAGCGTGTAGGGTGTAGCGTGTAGCGTGTAGGGTGTAGCGTGTAGTGTGTAGCGTGTAGAGTGTAGGGTGCAGAATGTAGCGTGTAGGTTGTAGCATGTAGCGTGTAGGGTGTAGAGTGTAGCGTGTAGGGTGAAGCATGTAGGGTGTAGGGTGTCGGGTATAGCGTGTAGGGTGTAGGCTGTAGAGTGTAGGGTGTAGCGTGTATGGTGTAGGGTGTAGCGTGTAGAATGCAGAGTGTAGCGTGTAGGGTGTAGAGTGTAGCGTGTTGCGTGTAGGGTGTAGAGTGTAGCGTGTAGCGTGTAGCGTGTAGAGTGTAGCGTGTAGCGTGTAGCGTGTAGAGTGTAGCGTGTAGGGTGTAGAGTATAGCGTGTAGCGTGTAGGGTGTAGGGTGTAGAGTGTAGAGTGTAGCGTGTAGCGTGCAGAGTGTAGCGTGCAGGGTGTAGGGTGTAGCGTGTAGAATGCAGAGTGTAGCGTGTAGGGTGTAGAGTGTAGCGTGTTGCGTGTAGGGTGTAGAGTGTAGCGTGTAGAGTGTAGCGTGTAGCGTGTAGAGTGTAGGGTGTAGCGTGTAGGGTGTAGAGTGTAGGGTGTAGCGTGTAGGGTGTAGAGTGTAGCGTGTAGCTTGTAGCGTGTAGGGTGTAGGGTGTAGGGTGTAGCGTGTAGGGTGTAGAGTGTAGCGTGTAGCGTGTAGGGTGTAGGCTGTAGGATGTAGCGTGTAGTGTGTAGAGTGTAGCGTGTAGCGTGTAGGGTGTAGCGTGTAGCATGTATCGTGTAGCGTGTAGCATGTAGAGTGTAGGGTGTAGGGTGTAGCATGTAGAGTGTAGGGTGTAGGGTGTAGCGTGTAGAGTGTAGGGTATAGAGTGTAGCGTGTAGCGTGTAGAGAGTAGGGTGTAGAGTGTAGAGTGTAGCGTGTAGGGTGTAGAGTGTAGCGTGTAGAGTGTATTGTGTAGAATGTAGAGTGTAGCATGTAGCGTGCAGAGTGTAGGGTGTAGAGTGTAGCGTGTAGGGTGTAGAGTGTAGCGTGTAGAGTGTAGCGTGTAGGGTGTAGCGTGTCGGGTGTAGGGTGTAGGGTGTAGCGTGTAGTTTGTAGGGTGTAGGGTGTTGCGTGTAGGGTGTAGAGTGTAGCGTGTAGCATGTAGAGTGTAGCGTGTAGGGTGTAGGGTGTAGCGTGTAGGGTGTAGGTTGTAGAGTGTAGGGTGTAGCATGTAGGGTGTAGGGTGTAGGGTGTAGCATGTAGGGTGTAGAGTGTAGCGTGTAGGGTGTACGGTGTAGAGTGTAGGGTATAAGCTGTAGCGTTTAGCGTGTAGGGTGTAGCGTGTAGCGTGTAGGGTGTAGCGTGTAGCGTGTAGGGTGTAGGGTGTAGAGTGTAGGGTGAAGGGTGTAGCGTGTAGCGTGTAGCGTGTAGGGTGTAGGGTGTAGATTGTAGCGTGTAGGGTGTAGCATGTAGTGTGTAGGGTGTAGGGTGTAGAGTGTAGAGTGTAGCGTGTAGGGTGAAGCATGTAGGGTGTAGGGTGTCGGGTATAGCGTGTAGGGTGTAGGGTGTAGAGTGTAGGATGTAGCGTGTATGGTGTAGAGTGTAGCGTGTAGCGTGCAGAGTATAGCGTGTAGGGTGTAGCGTGTAGCATGCAGAGTGTAGCGTGTAGGGTGTAGAGTGTAGCGTGTTGCGTGTAGGGTGTAGAGTGTAGCGTGTAGCGTGTAGAGTGTAGAGTGTAGCGTGTAGCGTGTAGAGTGTAGCGTGTAGGGTGTAGAGTATAGCGTGTAGCGTGTAGGGTGTAGGGGTGTAGAGTGTAGAGTGTAGCATGTAGCGTGTAGCGTGTAGAGTGTAGCGTGTAGCGTGTAGAGTGTAGGGTGTAGCGTGTAGCGTGTAGAGTGTAGGGTGTAGAGTGTAGCGTGTAGCGTGTAGGGTGTAGGGTGTAGAGTGTAGCGTGTAGCGTGTAGAGTGTACGGTGTAGAGTGTAGAGTGTAGCGTGTAGGGTGTAGAGTGTAGCGTGTAGCGTGTAGGGTTAAGTTACACGCTACACACTAAACACAAAAAGAAAAAGATATGCAAACCAATGGGATCCACGTTAAATAGTCAATTTTATTGTACAAAAATAGTAATCCACAAACAGAACCAGGCAAAACATACATTTAAAAACATTTAAAACACTAGTATGGCTGAATAGGCCATAAGTAATTCTACCCGAGGGAATGAAGGAAGCTAATACTTTACAGCATATGTGAGACAGGAGAAATAACCAGAGAGAAAAGATTGCTAGGTATGCGGGTACACCAATCTTAGTCAAATCTACATATAAGAAGCCTATTGTTTACTGCCAACTGTGACCCCCTGAGTACTATGACAGGAAACATATACTCCAGCCTAGTATCTGGAAGAAATACATCATGGATCCTATTTTGTTCAACACAGCATGCGTGCGCACAGTTGGTAAGCAAATGAAAGCAGACCCCTATAGAAAGGTAATCAGGGAAATAGATATGCTGCAGTACTACAAAATCCTAGTTATTTGGATAAATGTATGCATACAGACGCCTTGTGGAAATACAAAGAATCAGGATCCATTGTCCTAAGGCTTGGAAAAATGCCAGGCCATGCATGAAGTAAATAGGTGTAATTCCATAGCAGTTGTAAAGATAAGTTACCCAAGTCCTGTCCCTCGGGAAAAAAACAAAGGAAGCCCTGAACCCCACGCGTATCGACGCTACTCAAGCGTCTTCATCAGAGGAATAAGTGACACCCTACACGCTACACGCTACTCTACACCCTACACGCTACACTCTACACCCTACACGCTACACCCTACACTCTACACGCTACATGCTACACTCTACACCCTACACAATACACGCTACTTGCTACACCCTACATGCTACACTCTACAAGCTACACGCTACACGCTACACCCTACACGGTACACCCTACACCCTACACCCTACACCCTACACGCTACACGCTACACCCTACACCCTACACGCTACAATCTACACGCTACACGCTACACACTATACGCTACACGCTAGACGCTACACTCTACACGCTACACGATACACGCTACACCCTACACGCTACACCCTACACTCTACACCCTACACCCTACACGCTACACGCTACACGCTACACGCTACACGCTACACCCTACACGCTACACCCTACACTCTACACCCTACACCCTACACGCTACACGCTACACGCTACACCCTACACGCTACACTCTACACTCTACACCCTACACGCTACACCCTACACGCTACACGTTACACTCTACACCCTACACCCTACACTCTACACCCTACACCCTACTCTCTACACGCTACACTCTACACCCTACACGCTACACTCTACACTCTACACCCTACACCCTACACGCTACACGCTACACGCTACACTCTACACGCTAAACACTACAGCTTATACCCTACACTCTACACCGTACACCCTACATGCTACACTCTACACCCTACACGCTACACCCTACACCCTACACTGTACACCCTACACCCTACACCCTACACGCTACACGCTACACTCTACACGCTACACCCTACACTCTACACCCTACACCCTACACGCTATACGCTACACTCTACACCCTGCACGCTACACGCTACACCCTACACGCTACACTCTACACCCTACACGCTACACCCTACACTCTACACCCTACACCCTACACGCTACTCGCTACACTCTACACCCTACACGCTACACGCTACACGCTACACGCTACACCCTACACTCTACACCCTGCACCCTACACGCTACACGCTACACGCTACACGCTACACCCTACACGCTACACCCTACACTCTACACCCTACACCCTACACGCTACACGCTACACGCTACACCCTACACGCTACACCCTACACTCTACACCCTACACCCTACACGCTACACCCTACACGCTACACCCTACACTCTACACCCTACACGCTACACCCTACACGCTTCACGTTACACTCTACACCCTACACCCTACACTCTACACCCTACACCCTACTCTCTACACGCTACACTCTACACCCTACACGCTACACTCTACACTCTACACCCTACACCCTACACGCTACACGCTACACGCTACACTCTACACGCTAAACGCTACAGCTTATACCCTACACTCTACACCGTACACCCTACATGCTACACTCTACACCCTACACGCTACACCCTACACCCTACACCCTACATGCTACACCCTACACTCTACACCCTACACCCTACACGCTACACCCTATGCCCTGCACGACACACACTACACTCTACACGCTACACCCTACACCCTACACTGTACACCCTACACCCTACACGCTACACGCTACACTCTACACGCTACACCCTACACTCTACACCCTACACCCTACACGCTATACGCTACACTCTACACCCTGCACGCTACACGCTACACCCTACACGCTACACTCTACACCCTACACGCTACACCCTACACTCTACACCCTACACCCTACACACTACACGCTACTCGCTACACTCTACACCCTACACGCTACACTCTACACTCTACTCCCTACTCTCTACACGCTACACTCTATACCCTACACTCTACACGCTACGCGCTACACGCTACACACTACACACTACACGCTACACTTTACACTCTACACGCTACACACTACACGCTACACGCTACACTCTACACCCTACACCCTACTCTACATGGTACACGCTACACGGTACATGATACACGCTACACCCTACACGCTACACGCTACACGCTACACCCTACACCCTACACTGTACACCCTACACCCTACATGCTACACTCTACACTCTGCTCCCTACTCTCTACACGCAACACTCTATACCCTACACTCTACACGCTACGCGCTACACGCTACACACTACACGCTACACCCTACACGCTACACTTTACACCCTACACGCTACACTCCACACTCTACACACTACACTCTACACCCTACACCCTACACCCTACTCTACATGCTACACGCTACACGCTACATGCTACACCCTACACGCTTCACCCTACACCCTACACGCTACACGCTACACGCTACACTCTACACCCTACACTCTACACCCTACACGCTACACGCTACACTCTACACGCTAAACGCTACAGCTTATACCCTACACTCTACACCGTACACCCTACACACTACACTCTACACCCTACACGCTACACCCTACACCCTACATGCTACACCCTACACTCTACACCCTACACCCTACATGCTACACTCTACACCCTACACCCTACTCTACATGCTACACGCTACACGGTACATGATACACGCTACACCCTACACGCTACACGCTACACCCTACACGCTACACGCTACACGCTACACTCTACACCCTACACGATACACCCTACACCCTACTCCCTACACTCTACACGTTACACGCTACACCCTACACCCTACACTGTACACCCTACACCCTGCATGCTACACTCTACACTCTGCTCCCTACTCTCTACACGCTACACTCTATACCCTACACTCTACACGCTACGCGCTACACGCTACACACTACACGCTACACCCTACACGCTACACTTTACACTCTACACGCTACACTCTACACTCTACACACTACACTCTACACCCTACACCCTACACCCTACTCTACATGCTACACGCTACATGTCACATGCTACACCCTACACGCTACACCCTACACCCTACACGCTACACGCTACACGCTACACTCTACACCCCACACTCTACACCCTACACGCTACTCGCTACAACCTACACCCTACACCCTACATGCTACACCCTACACTCTACACCCTACGCCCTGCACGCCACACACTACACTCTACACTCTACACGCTACACGCTACACTCTACACGCTACACGCTACACGCTACACTACACCCTACACGCTACACTCTACACCCTACACACTACACTCTACACGCTACACGGTACACGCTACACGCTACGCCCTACACCCTACACGCTACATGTTACACTCTACACCCTACACGCTACACTCTACACCCTACACGCTACACCCTACACCCTACACGCTACACACTACACGCTACACTCTACACCCTACACGCTACACTCTACACGCTACATGCTACACCCTACACTCTACACCCTACACGCTATACTCTACACTCTACACCCTGCACGCTACACGCTACACGCTACACCCTACACGCTACACTCTACACCCTACACGCTACACTCTACATGCTACACGCTACATGCTACACGCTACACCCTACACGCTACACTCTACACCCTACACCCTACACCCTACACGCTACACTCTACACCCTACACGCTACACCCTACACTCTACACCCTACACCCTACACGCTACTCACTACACTCTACACCCTACCCGCTACACTCTACACGCTACACGCTACACTCTACACTCTACACGCTACACGCTACACTCTACACCCTACACGCAACACGCTACACTCTACACCCTACACGCTACACTCTGCACGCTACACGCTACACCCTACACGCTACACTCTACACGCTACACTCTACACCATACACGCTACACCCTACACTCTACACCCTACACCCTACACGCTATACCCGACACCCTACACCCTACATGCTTCACCCTACACGCTACACTCTACACCCTACACGCTACATGCTACACTCTACACGCTACACTCTACACCCTACACGCTACACTCTACATCCTACACCCTACACGCTATACGCTACACTCTACACCCTGCACGCTACACGCTACACTCTACACCCTACACGCTACACTCTACACCCTACACGCTACACCCTACACTCTACACTCTCCACCCTACACGCTACACGCTACACTCTACACGCTACACCCTACACGCTACACTCTACACCCTACACGCAACACCCTACACTCTACACCCTACACCCTAAACCCTACACGCTACACCCTACACGCTACACTCTACACCCTACACCCTACACCCTACACGCTACACGCTACACTCTACACCCTACACCCTACACACGCTACACGCTACACCCTACACTCTACACGCTACATGCTACACTCTACACCCTACACGATACATGCTACACCCTACACGCTACAGCCTACACGCTACACGCTACACTCTACACCCTACAAGCTACACGCTACACGCTACACCCTACACTCTACACCCTACACCGTACACGCTACACGCTACACTCTACACGCTACACCCTTCACTCTACACCCTACATGCTACACTCTACACCCTACACTCTACACCCTACACGCTACATGCTACACTCTACACCCTACACGCTACACTCTACACCCTACACGCTACATGCTACACTCTACACCATACACCCTACACGCTACATGCTACAAGCTACACTCTACACCCTACACGCTACACGCTAGGGTGTAGAGTGTAATATGTAGCGTGTAGTTTGTAGCGTTTAGCTTGTAGGGTGTAGCGTGTAGCGTGTCGGGTGTAGAGTGTAGCGTGTAGCGTGTAGCATGTAGGGTGTAGGGTGTAGAGTGTAGAGTGTAGCGTGTAGGGTGTAGAGTGTAGGGTGTAGGATGTAGAGTGTAGGGTTTAGAGTGTAATGTGTAGCGTGTAGGGTGTAGCGTGTAGCATGTAGGGTGTAGGGTGTGGAGTGTAGGGTGTAGCGTGTAGGGTGTAGAGTGTAGCGTGTAGGGTGTAGGGTGTAGAGTGTAGGGTGTAGCGTGTAGGGTGTAGAGTGTAGCGTGTAGGGTGTAGCGTGTAGCGTGCAGGGTGTAGAGTGTAGCGTATAGCGTGTAGGGTGTAGAGTGTAGGGTGTAGCGTGTAGGGTGTAGGGTGTAGCGTGTAGGGTTTAGAGTGTAGCGTGTAGCGTGTAGGGTGTAGGGTGTAGGGTGTAGCGTGTAGGGTGTAGAGTGTAGCGTGTAGCGTGTAGGGTGTAGGGTGTAGGGTGTAGCGTGTAGTGTGTAGCGTGTAGCGTGTAGGGTGTAGCGTGTAGCATGTAGCGTGTAGCGTGTAGCATGTTGAGTGTAGGGTGTAGGGTGTAGGGTGTAGCATGTAGAGTGTAGGGTATAGAGTGTAGCGTCTAGGGTGTAGAGTGTAGCGTGTAGGGTGTAGAATATAGCGTGTAGAGAGTAGGGTGTAGGGTGTAGAGTGTAGGGTGTAGGGTGTAGGGTGTAGCGTGTAGCGTGTAGCGTGTAGGGTGTAGGGTGTAGAGTGTAGGGTGTAGCGTGTAGGGTGTAGCGTGTATCGTGTAGCGTGTAGAGTGTAGCGTCTAGCGTATAGGGTGTAGCGTGTAGCGTGTAGATTGTAGCGTGTAGGGTGTAGGGTGTAGGGTGTAGCGTGTAGCGTGTAGCGTGTAGGGTGTAGGGTGTAGAGTGTAGGGTGTAGCGTGTAGGGTGTAGCGTGTAGCGTGTAGCATGTAGGGTGTAGGGTGTAGAGTGTAGGGTGTAGCGTGTAGGGTGTAGCGTGTATCGTGTAGCGTGTAGAGTGTAGCGTCTAGCGTATAGGGTGTAGCGTGTAGCGTGTAGATTGTAGCGTGTAGGGTGTAGGGTGTAGGGTGTAGCGTGTAGCGTGTAGGGTGTAGAGTGTAGCGTGTAGTGTGTAGGGTGTAGGGTGTAGAGTGCAGAGTGTAGGGTGTAGAGTGTAGCGTGTAGAGTGTAGGGTGTAGAGTGTAGGGTGTAGAGTGTAACGTGTAGTGTGTAGGGTGTAGCGTGTAGCGTGTAGGGTGTAGCGTGTAGCGTGTAGGGTGCAGGGTGTAGAGTGTAACGTGTAGCGTGTAGGGTGTAGCGTGTAGCGTGTAGGGTGGAGCATGTAGCGTGTAGTGTGTAGCGTGTAGGGAGTAGGGTGTATAGTGTAGAGTGTAGCATGTAGTGTGAAGCATGCAGGGTGTAGGGTGTCGGGTATAGCGTGTAGGGTGTAGGGTGTAGAGTGTAGAGTGTAGCGTGTATGGTGTAGAGTGTAGCGTGTAGATTGTAGCGTGTAGGGTGTAGGGTGTAGCGTGTAGCGTGCAGAGTGTAGCGTGTAGGGTGTAGAGTGTAGCGTGTTGCGTGTAGGGTGTAGAGTGTAGCGTGTAGAGTGTAGCGTGTAGCGTGTAGCGTGTAGAGTGTAGCGTGTAGGGTGTAGAGTATAGTGTGTAGCGTGTAGGGTGTATGGTGTAGAGTGTAGAGTGTAGCATGTAGCGTGTAGCGTGTAGAGTGTAGCGTGTAGGGTGTAGAGTGTAGCGTGTTGCATGTAGGGTGTACAGTGTAGCGTGTAGCGTGTAGAGTGTAGGGTGTAGAGTGTACCGTGTAGCGTGTAGAGTGTAGGGTGTAGAGTGTAGCGTGTAGCATGTAGAGTGTAGCGTGTAGCGTGTAGCGTGTAGGTTGTAGAGTGTAGCGTGTAGCGTGTAGGGTGTAGGGTGTAGCGTGTAGCGTGTAGAGTGTAGAGTGTAGCGTGTAGCATGTAGAGTGTAGAGTGTAGCGTGTAGCGTGTAGAGTGTACGGTGTAGAGTGTAGGGTGTAGCGTGTAGGGTGTAGAGTGTAGCGTGTAGCGTGTAGAGTGTAGCGTGTAGCGTGTAGGGTGTAGAGTGTAGCGTGTAGCGTGTAGGGTGTAGGGTGTAGAGTGTAGCGTGTAGAGTGTACGGTGTAGAGTGTAGGGTGTAGCGTGTAGGGTGTAGAGTGTAGCGTGTAGCGTGTAGCGTGTAGGGTTAAGCTACACGCTACACACTAAACACAAAAAGAAAAGGATATGCAAACCAATGGGATCCACGTTAAATAGTCAATTTTATTGTACAAAAATAGTAATCCACAAACAGAACCAGGCAAAACATACATTTAAAAACATTTAAAACACTAGTATGGCTGAATAGGCCATAAGTAATTTTACCCGAGGGAATGAAGGAAGCTAATACTTTACAGCATATGTGAGACAGGAGAAATAACCAGAGAGAAAAAATTGCTAGGTATGCGGGTACACCAATCTTAGTCAAATCTACATATAAGAAGCCTATTGTTTACTGCCAACTGTGACCCCCTGAGTACTATGACAGGAAACATATACTCCAGCCTAGTATCTGGAAGAAATACATCATGGATCCTATTTTGTTCAACACAGCATGCGTGCGCACAGTTGGTAAGCAAATGAAAGCAGACCCCTATAGAAAGGTAATCAGGGAAATAGATATGCTGCAGTACTACAAAATCCTAGTTATTTGGATAAATGTATGCATACAGACGCCTTGTGGAAATACAAAGAATCAGGATCCATTGTCCTAAGGCTTGGAAAAATGCCAGGCCATGCATGAAGTAAATAGGTGTAATTCCATAGCAGTTGTAAAGATAAGTTACCCAAGTCCTGTCCCTCGGGAAAAAAACAAAGGAAGCCCTGAACCCCACGCGTATCGACGCTACTCAAGCGTCTTCATCAGAGGAAAAAGTGACACCCTACACGCTACATGCTACACTCTACACCCTACACGCTACACTCTACACCCTACACGCTACAACCTACACTCTACACGCTACATGCTACACTCTACACCCTACACAATACACGCTACATGCTACACCCTACATGCTACACTCTACACGCTACACGCTACACGCTACACCCTACACGGTACACCCTACACCCTACACCCTACACGCTACAATCTACACGCTACACGCTACACACTATACGCTACACGCTAGACGCTACACTCTACACGCTACACGATACACGCTACACCCTACACGCTACACCCTACACTCTACACCCTACAACCTACACGCTACACGCTACACGCTACATCCTACACGCTACACCCTACACTCTACACCCTACACCCTACACGCTACACGCTACACGCTACACCCTACACGCTACACCCTACACTCTACACCCTACACGCTACACCCTACACGCTACACGTTACACTCTACACCCTACACCCTACACTCTACACCCTACACCCTACTCTCTACACGCTACACTCTACACCCTACACGCTACACTCTACACCCTACACCCTACACGCTACACGCTACACTCTACACGCTAAACGCTACAGCTTATACCCTACACTCTACACAGTACACCCTACATGCTACACTCTACACCCTACACGCTACACCCTACACCCTACACCCTACATGCTACACCCTACACTCTACACCCTACACCCTACACGCTACACCCTACGCCCTGCACGCCACACACTACACTCTACATGCTACACCCTACACCCTACACTGTACACCCTACACGCTACACGCTACACTCTACACGCTACATCCTACACTCTACACCCTACACCCTACACGCTATACGCTACACTCTACACCTGCACGCTACACGCTACACCCTACACGCTACACTCTACACCCTACACGCTACACCGTAAACTCTACACCCTACACCGTACACGCTACACGCTACACACTACACACTACACGCTACACTTTACACTCTACACGCTACACACTACACGCTACACGCTACACTCTACACCCTACACCCTACTCTACATGCTACACGCTACACGATACACGCTACACCCTACACGCTACACGCTACACCCTACACGCTACACGCTACACTCCACACCCTACACGCTACACCCTACACCCTACACTCTACACGCTACACGCTACACCCTACACCCTACACTGTACACCCTACACCCTACACGCTACACTCTACACTCTGCTCCCTACTCTCTACACGCTACACTCTATACCCTACACTCTACACGCTACGCGCTACACGCTACACACTACACGCTACACCCTACACGCTACACGCTACACGCTACACTCTACACCCTACACTCTACACCCTACACGCTACACGCTACACTCTACACGCTAAACGCTACAACTTATACCCTACACTCTACACCGTACACCCTACACGCTACACTCTACACCCTACACGCTACACGCTACACGCTACACGCTACACGCTACACCCTACACGCTACACCCTACACTCTACACCCTACACCCTACACACTACACGCTACTCGCTACACTCTACACCCTACACGCTACACTCTACACCCTACAAGCTACACGCTACACGCTACACTCTACACGCTACACCCTTCACTCTACACCCTACATGCTACACTCTACACCCTACACGGTACACCCTACAATCTACACGCTACATGCTACACTCTACACTCTACACCCTACACCCTACACGCTACATGCTACACTCTACACCCTACACGCTACACTCTACACCCTACACGCTACATGCTACACTCTACACCCTACACGCTACATGCTACACGCTACACTCTACACCCTACACGCTACACGCTAGGGTGTAGAGTGTAATATGTAGCGTGTAGTTTGTAGCGTTTAGCTTGTAGGGTGTAGCGTGTGGGGTGTAGAGTGTAGCGTGTAGCGTGTAGCATGTAGGGTTTAGGGTGTAGAGTGTAGAGTGTAGCGTGTAGGGTGTAGAGTGTAGGGTGTAGGATGTAGAGTGTAGGGTTTAGAGTGTAATGTGTAGCGTGTAGGGTGTAGCGTGTAGCATGTAAGGTGTAGGGTGTGGAGTGTAGGGTGTAGCGTGTAGGGTGTAGAGTGTAGCGTGTAGGGTGTAGCGTGTAGCGTGCAGGGTGTAGAGTGTAGCGTATAGCGTGTAGGGTGTAGAGTGTAGGGTGTAGCGTGTAGGGTGTAGAGTGTAGGGTGTAGCGTGTAGGGTGTAGAGTGTAGCATGTAGCGTGTAGGGTGTAGGGTGTAGGGTGTAGCGTGTAGGGTGTAGAGTGTAGCGTGTAGCGTGTAGGGTGTAGGGTGTAGCGTGTAGTGTGTAGCGTGTAGCGTGTAGGGTGTAGGGTGTAGCGTGTAGCGTGTAGCGTGTAGAGTGTAGGGTGTAGCGTGTAGGGTGTAGAGTGTAGCGTGTAGCGTTGTAGGGTGTAGGGTGTAGAGTGTAGCGTGTAGCGTGTAGAGTGTACGGTGTAGAGTGTAGGGTGTAGCGTGTAGGGTGTAGAGTGTAGCGTGTAGCGTGTAGCGTGTAGGGTTAAGCTACACACTACACACTAAACACAAAAAGAAAAGGATATGCAAACCAATGGGATCCACGCTAAATAGTCAATTTTATTGTACAAAAATAGTAATCCACAAACAGAACCAGGCAAAACATACATTTAAAAACATTTAAAACACTAGTATGGCTGAATAGGCCATAAGTAATTTTACCCGAGGGAATGAAGGAAGCTAATACTTTACAGCATATGTGAGACAGGAGAAATAACCAGAGATAAAAAATTGCTAGGTATGCAGGTACACCAATCTTAGTCAAATCTACATATAAGAAGCCTATTGTTTACTGCCAACTGTGACCCCCTGAGTACTATGACAGGAAACATATACTCCAGCCTAGTATCTGGAAGAAATACATCATGGATCCTATTTTGTTCAACACAGCATGCGTGCGCACAGTTGGTAAGCAAATGAAAGCAGACCCCTATAGAAAGGTAATCAGGGAAATAGATATGCTGCAGTACTACAAAATCCTAGTTATTTGGATAAATGTATGCATACAGACGCCTTGTGGAAATACAAAGAATCAGGATCCATTGTCCTAAGGCTTGGAAAAATGCCAGGCCATGCATGAAGTAAATAGGTGTAATTCCATAGCAGTTGTAAAGATAAGTTACCCAAGTCCTGTCCCTCGGGAAAAAAACAAAGGAAGCCCTTTACCCCACGCGTATCGACGCTACTCAAGCGTCTTCATCAGAGGAAAAAGTGACACCCTACACGCTACACGCGACACTCTTCACTCTACCCGCTACACTCTACACCCTACACGCCACACCCTACCCTCTACACGCTACATGCTACACTCTACACCCTACACAATACACGCTACTTGCTACACCCTACATGCTACACTCTACACGCTACACGCTACACGCTACACCCTACACGGTACACCCTACACCCTACACGCTACAATCTACACGCTACACACTATACGCTACACGCTAGACGCTACACTCTACACGCTACACGCTACACCCTACACGCTACACCCTACACTCTACACCCTACAACCTACACGCTACACGCTACACGCTACACGCTACACCCTACACGCTACACCCTACACTCTACACCATACACCCTACACGCTACACGCTACACGCTACACCCTACACGCTACACCCTACACTCTACACCCTACACGCTACACCCTACACGCTACACGTTACACTCTACACCCTACACCCTACACTCTACACCCTACACCCTACTCTCTACACTCTACACTCTACACCCTACACGCTACACTCTACACCCTACACCCTACACGCTACACTCTACACGCTAAACGCTACAGCTTATACCCTACACTCTACACCGTACACCCTACATGCTACACTCTACACCCTACACGCTACACCCTACATGCTACACCCTACACTCTACACCCTACACCCTACACGCTACACCCTACGCCCTGCACGCCACACACTACACTCTACACGCTACACCCTACACCCTACACTGTACACCCTACACCCTACACGCTACACGCTACACTCTACACGCTACACCCTACACGCTACACGCTACACCCTACTCGCTACACGCTACACCCTACACGCTACACGCTACACTCCACACCCTACACGCTACACTGTACACCCTACACCCTACACGCTACACTCTACACTCTGCTCCCTACTCTCTACACGCTACACTCTACACGCTACATGCTACACCCTACACTCTACACCCTACACGCTATACGCTACACTCTACACCCTGCACGCTACACGCTACACGCTACACCCTACACGCTACACTCTACACCCTACACGCTACACCCTACACGCTACACTCTACACCCTACACGCTACACCCTACACTCTACACCCTACACCCTACACGCTACTCGCTACACTCTACACCCTACCCGCTACACTCTACACGCTACACGCTACACTCTACACTCTACACGCTACACGCTATACCCGACACCCTACACCCTACATGCTTCACCCTACACGCTACACTCTACACTCTACACCATACACCCTACACGCTACATGCTACACCCTACACGCTACACTCTACACCCTACACGCTACACTCTACATCCTACACCCTACACGCTATACGCTATACTCTACACCCTGCACACTACACGCTACACTCTACACCCTACACGCTACACTCTACACCCTACACGCTACACCCTACACTCTACACACTACACCCTACACGCTACACGCTACACTCTACACCCTACACGCAACACCCTACACTCTACACCCTACACCCTAAACCCTACACGCTACACACTACACGCTACACTCTACACCCTACACCCTACACTCTACACCCTACACGCTACACGCTACACTCTACACCCTACACCCTACACACGCTACACGCTACACGCTACACTCTACACCCTACATGCTACACTCTACACCCTACACGCTACACCCTACACTCTACACGCTACATGCTACACTCTACACCCTACACCCTACACGATACATGCTATACCCTACACGCTACAGCCTACACGCTACACGCTACACTCTACACCCTACAAGCTACACGCTACACGCTACACCCTACACTCTACACCCTACACCGTACACGCTACACGCTACACTCTACACGCTACACCCTTCACTCTACACCCTACACCCTACATGCTACACTCTACACCCTACACGGTACACCCTACAATCTACACGCTACATGCTACACTCTACACTCTACACCCTACACCCTACACGCTACATGCTACACTCTACACCCTACACGCTACACTCTACACCCTACACGCTACATGCTACACTCTACACCCTACACCCTACACGCTACATGCTACACGCTACACTCTACACCCTACACGCTACACGCTAGGGTGTAGAGTGTAATATGTAGCGTGTAGTTTGTAGCGTTTAGCTTGTAGGGTGTAGCGTGTAGCGTGTGGGGTGTAGAGTGTAGCGTGTAGCATGTAGGGTGTAGGGTGTAGAGTGTAGAGTGTAGCGTGTAGGGTGTAGAGTGTAGGGTGTAGGATGTAGAGTGTAGGGTTTAGAGTGTAATGTGTAGCGTGTAGTGTGTAGCGTGTAGCATGTAGGGTGTGGAGTGTAGCGTGTAGCGTGTAGGGTGTAGGGTGTAGAGTGTAGGGTGTAGCGCGTAGGGTGTAGAGTGTAGCGTGTAGGGTGTAGCGTGTAGCGTGCAGGGTGTAGAGTGTAGCGTATAGCGTGTAGGGTGTAGAGTGTAGGGTGTAGCGTGTAGGGTGTAGAGTGTATGGTATAGCGTGTAGGGTGTAGAGTGTAGCGTGTAGCGTGTAGGGTGTAGGGTGTAGGGTGTAGCGTGTAGGGTGTAGAGTGTAGCGTGTAGTGTGTAGGGTGTAGGGTGTAGGGTGTAGCGTGTAGTGTGTAGCGTGTAGCGTGTAGGGTGTAGCGTGTAGCATGTAGCGTGTAGCGTGTAGCATGTAGAGTGTAGGGTGTAGGGTGTAGGGTGTAGCATGTAGAGTGTAGGGTGTAGGGTGTAGCGTGTAGAGTGTAGGGTATAGAGTGTAGCGTCTAGGGTGTAGAGTGTAGCGTGTAGCGTGTAGGGTGTAGAGTGTAGCGTGTAGGGTGTAGAATATAGCGTGTAGAGAGTAGGGTGTAGGGTGTAGAGTGTAGGGTGTAGGGTGGAGAGTGTAACGTGTAGCGTGTAGGGTGTAGCGTGTAGGGTGTAGGGTGTAGAGTGTAGGGTGTAGCGTGTAGGGTGTAGCGTGTAGCATGTAGCGTGTAGGGTGTAGGGTGTAGAGTGTAGGGTGTAGTGTGTAGGGTGTAGCGTGTATCCTGTAGCGTGTAGAGTGTAGCGTCTAGCGTATAGGGTGTAGCGTGTAGCGTGTAGATTGTAGCGTGTAGGGTGTAGGGTGTAGCGTGTAGCGTGTAGGGTGTAGATTGTAGCGTGTAGCGTGTAGGGTGTAGGGTGTAGAGTGCAGAGTGTAGGGTGTAGAGTGTATCGTGTAGAGTGTAGGGTGTAGAGTGTAGGGTGTAGAGTGTAACGTGTAGTGTGTAGGGTGTAGCGTGTAGCGTGTAGGGTGCAGGGTGTAGAGTGTAACGTGTAGCGTGTAGGGTGTAGCGTGTAGTGTGTAGGGTGTAGCGTGTAGCGTGTAGTGTGTAGCGTGTAGGGTGTAGGGTGTAGAGTGTAGCGTGTAGGGTGTAGCATGTAGCGTGTAGGGTGTAGGGTGTATAGTGTAGAGTGTAGCGTGAAGCATGCAGGGTGTAGGGTGTCGGGTATAGCGTGTAGGGTGTAGGGTGTAGAGTGTAGGGTGTAGCGTGTATGGTGTAGAGTGTAGCGTGTAGAGTGTAGCGTGTAGGGTGTAGGGTGTAGCGTGTAGCGTGCAGAGTGTAACGTGTAGGGTGTAGAGTGTAGCGTGTTGCATGTAGGGTGTAGCGTGTAGGGTGTAGAGTATAGTGTGTAGCGTGTAGGGTGTAGGGTGCAGAGTGTAGGGTGTAGCGTGTAGCGTTTAGGGTGTAGATTGTAGCGTGTAGGGTGTAGGGTGTAGCGTGTAGCGTGTAGGGTGCAGGGTGTAGAGTGTAGCTTGTAGCGTGTATGGTGTAGGGTGTAGAGTGTAGAGTGTAGGGTGTAGAGTGTAGCGTGTAGAGTGTAGGGTGTAGAGTGTAGGGTGTAGAGTGTAACGTGTAGCGTGTATTGTGTAGCGTATAGCATGTAGGGTGTAGCGTGTAGCGTGTAGGGTGTAGAGTGTAACGTGTAGCGTGCAGGGTGTAGCGTGTAGCGTGTAGGGTGTAGAGTGTAACGTGTAGCGTGTAGGGTGTAGCGTGTAGCGTGTAGGGTGTAGCGTGTAGTGTGTAGCGTGTAGAGTGTAGGGTGCAGAATGTAGCGTGTAGGTTGTAGCATGTAGCGTGTAGGGTGTAGAGTGTAGCGTGTAGGGTGAAGCATGTAGGGTGTAGGGTGTCGGGTATAGCGTGTAGGGTGTAGGCTGTAGAGTGTAGGGGGTAGCGTGTATGGTGTAGGGTGTAGCGTGTAGAATGCAGAGTGTAGCGTGTAGGGTGTAGAGTGTAGCGTGTTGCGTGTAGGGTGTAGAGTGTAGCGTGTAGCGTGTAGCGTGTAGAGTGTAGCGTGTAGCGTGTAGCGTGTAGAGTGTAGCGTGTAGGGTGTAGAGTATAGCGTGTAGCGTGTAGGGTGTAGGGTGTAGAGTGTAGAGTGTAGCGTGTAGCGTGCAGAGTGTAGCGTGCAGGGTGTAGGGTGTAGCGTGTAGAATGCAGAGTGTAGCGTGTAGGGTGTAGAGTGTAGCGTGTTGCGTGTAGGGTGTAGAGTGTAGCGTGTAGAGTGTAGCGTGTAGCGTGTAGAGTGTAGGGTGTAGCGTGTAGGGTGTAGGGTGTAGGGTGTAGCGTGTAGGGTGTAGAGTGTAGCGTGTAGCGTGTAGGGTGTAGGCTGTAGGATGTAGCGTGTAGTGTGTAGAGTGTAGCGTGTAGCGTGTAGGGTGTAGCGTGTAGCATGTATCGTGTAGCGTGTAGCATGTAGAGTGTAGGGTGTAGGGTGTAGGGTGTAGCATGTAGAGTGTAGGGTGTAGGGTGTAGCGTGTAGAGTGTAGGGTATAGAGTGTAGCGTGTAGCGTGTAGAGAGTAGGGTGTAGAGTGTAGAGTGTAGCGTGTAGGGTGTAGAGTGTAGCGTGTAGAGTGTATTGTGTAGAATGTAGAGTGTAGCATGTAGCGTGCAGAGTGTAGGGTGTAGAGTGTAGCGTGTAGGATGTAGAGTGTAGCGTGTAGAGTGTAGCGTGTAGGGTGTAGCGTGTCGGGTGTAGGGTGTAGGGTGTAGCGTGTAGTTTGTAGGGTGTAGGGTGTTGCGTGTAGGGTGTAGAGTGTAGCGTGTAGCGTGTAGCGTGTAGGGTGTAGGGTGTAGCGTGTAGGGTGTAGGTTGTAGAGTGTAGGGTGTAGCATGTAGGGTGTAGGGTGTAGGGTGTAGCATGTAGGGTGTAGAGTGTAGCGTGTAGGGTGTACGGTGTAGAGTGTAGGGTATAAGCTGTAGCGTTTAGCGTGTAGGGTGTAGCGTGTAGCGTGTAGGGTGTAGAGTGTAGCGTGTAGGGTGTAGAGTATAGCATGTAGAGAGTAGGGTGTAGGGTGTAGAGTGTAACGTGTAGCGTGTAGGGTGTAGCGTGTAGCGTGTAGGGTGTAGGGTGTAGAGTGTAGGGTGAAGGGTGTAGCGTGTAGCGTGTAGCGTGTAGGGTGTAGGGTGTAGATTGCAGCGTGTAGGGTGTAGCATGTAGTGTGTAGGGTGTAGGGTGTAGAGTGTAGAGTGTAGCGTGTAGGGTGAAGCATGTAGGGTGTAGGGTGTCGGGTATAGCGTGTAGGGTGTAGGGTGTAGAGTGTAGGATGTAGCGTGTATGGTGTAGAGTGTAGCGTGTAGCGTGCAGAGTATAGCGTGTAGGGTGTAGCGTGTAGCGTGCAGAGTGTAGCGTGTAGCGTGTAGAGTGTAGAGTGTAGCGTGTAGCGTGTAGAGTGTAGCGTGTAGGGTGTAGAGTATAGCGTGTAGCGTGTAGGGTGTAGGGGTGTAGAGTGTAGAGTGTAGCATGTAGCGTGTAGCGTGTAGAGTGTAGCGTGTAGCGTGTAGAGTGTAGGGTGTAGCGTGTAGCGTGTAGAGTGTAGGGTGTAGAGTGTAGCGTGTAGCGTGTAGGGTGTAGTGTGTAGAGTGTAGCGTGTAGCGTGTAGAGTGTACGGTGTAGAGTGTAGAGTGTAGCGTGTAGGGTGTAGAGTGTAGCGTGTAGCGTGTAGGGTTAAGTTACACGCTACACACTAAACACAAAAAGAAAAGGATATGCAAACCAATGGGATCCACGTTAAATAGTCAATTTTATTGTACAAAAATAGTAATCCACAAACAGAACCAGGCAAAACATACATTTAAAAACATTTAAAACACTAGTATGGCTGAATAGGCCATAAGTAATTCTACCCGAGGGAATGAAGGAAGCTAATACTTTACAGCATATGTGAGACAGGAGAAATAACCAGAGAGAAAAGATTGCTAGGTATGCGGGTACACCAATCTTAGTCAAATCTACATATAAGAAGCCTATTGTTTACTGCCAACTGTGACCCCCTGAGTACTATGACAGGAAACATACTCCAGCCTAGTATCTGGAAGAAATACATCATGGATCCTATTTTGTTCAACACAGCATGCGTGCGCACAGTTGGTAAGCAAATGAAAGCAGACCCCTATAGAAAGGTAATCAGGGAAATAGATATGCTGCAGTACTACAAAATCCTAGTTATTTGGATAAATGTATGCATACAGACGCCTTGTGGAAATACAAAGAATCAGGATCCATTGTCCTAAGGCTTGGAAAAATGCCAGGCCATGCATGAAGTAAATAGGTGTAATTCCATAGCAGTTGTAAAGATAAGTTACCCAAGTCCTGTCCCTCGGGAAAAAAACAAAGGAAGCCCTGAACCCCACGCGTATCGACGCTACTCAAGCGTCTTCATCAGAGGAATAAGTGACACCCTACACGCTACACGCTACTCTACACCCTACACGCTACACTCTACACCCTACACGCTACACCCTACACTCTACACGCTACATGCTACACTCTACACCCTACACAATACACGCTACTTGCTAAACCCTACATGCTACACTCTACAAGCTACACGCTACACGCTACACCCTACACGGTACACCCTACACCCTACACCCTACACCCTACACGCTACACGCTACACCCTACACCCTACACGCTACAATCTACACGCTACACGCTACACACTATACGCTACACGCTAGACGCTACACTCTACACGCTACACGATACACGCTACACCCTACACGCTACACCCTACACTCTACACCCTACACCCTACACGCTACACGCTACACGCTACACCCTACACGCTACACCCTACACTCTACACCCTACACCCTACACGCTACACGCTACACGCTACACCCTACACGCTACACTCTACACTCTACACCCTACACGCTACACCCTACACGCTACACGTTACACTCTACACCCTACACCCTACACTCTACACCCTACACCCTACTCTCTACACGCTACACTCTACACCCTACACGCTACACTCTACACTCTACACCCTACACCCTACACGCTACACGCTACACGCTACACGCTACACTCTACACGCTAAACACTACAGCTTATACCCTACACTCTACACCGTACACCCTACATGCTACACTCTACACCCTACACGCTACACCCTACACCCTACACTGTACACCCTACACCCTACACGCTACACGCTACACTCTACACGCTACACCCTACACTCTACACCCTACACCCTACACGCTATACGCTACACTCTACACCCTGCACGCTACACGCTACACCCTACACGCTACACTCTACACCCTACACGCTACACCCTACACTCTACACCCTACACCCTACACGCTACTCGCTACACTCTACACCCTACACGCTACACGCTACACGCTACACCCTACACTCTACACCCTGCACCCTACACGCTACACGCTACACGCTCACGCTACACCCTACACGCTACACCCTACACTCTACACCCTACACCCTACACGCTACACGCTACACGCTACACCCTACACGCTACACCCTACACTCTACACCCTGCACCCTACACGCTACACGCTACACCCTACACGCTACACCCTACACTCTACACCCTACACGCTACACCCTACACGCTTCACGTTACACTCTACACCCTACACCCTACACTCTACACCCTACACCCTACTCTCTACACGCTACACTCTACACCCTACACGCTACACTCTACACTCTACACCCTACACCCTACACGCTACACGCTACACGCTACACTCTACACGCTAAACGCTACAGCTTATACCCTACACTCTACACCGTACACCCTACATGCTACACTCTACACCCTACACGCTACACCCTACACCCTACACCCTACATGCTACACCCTACACTCTACACCCTACACCCTACACGCTACACCCTATGCCCTGCACGACACACACTACACTCTACACGCTACACCCT
This sequence comes from Ranitomeya variabilis, assembly GCF_051348905.1. NCBI lineage: Eukaryota > Metazoa > Chordata > Amphibia > Anura > Dendrobatidae > Ranitomeya > Ranitomeya variabilis. The sequence goes on along the minus strand of NW_027507935.1, from coordinate 478,722 downwards.
ACACCCTACACTGTACACCCTACACCCTACACGCTACACGCTACACTCTACACGCTACACCCTACACTCTACACCCTACACCCTACACGCTATACGCTACACTCTACACCCTGCACGCTACACGCTACACCCTACACGCTACACTCTACACCCTACACGCTACACCCTACACTCTACACCCTACACCCTACTCTCTACACGCTACACTCTACACCCTACACGCTACACTCTACACTCTACACCCTACACCCTACACGCTACACGCTACACGCTACACTCTACACGCTAAACGCTACAGCTTATACCCTACACTCTACACCGTACACCCTACATGCTACACTCTACACCCTACACGCTACACCCTACACCCTACACCCTACATGCTACACCCTACACTCTACACCCTACACCCTACACGCTACACCCTATGCCCTGCACGACACACACTACACTCTACACGCTACACCCTACACCCTACACTGTACACCCTACACCCTACACGCTTCACGTTACACTCTACACCCTACACCCTACACTCTACACCCTACACCCTACTCTCTACACGCTACACTCTACACCCTACACGCTACACTCTACACTCTACACCCTACACCCTACACGCTACACGCTACACGCTACACTCTACACGCTAAACGCTACAGCTTATACCCTACACTCTACACCGTACACCCTACATGCTACACTCTACACCCTACACGCTACACCCTACACCCTACACCCTACATGCTACACCCTACACTCTACACCCTACACCCTACACGCTACACCCTATGCCCTGCACGACACACACTACACTCTACACGCTACACCCTACACCCTACACTGTACACCCTACACCCTACACGCTACACGCTACACTCTACACGCTACACCCTACACTCTACACCCTACACCCTACACGCTATACGCTACACTCTACACCCTGCACGCTACACGCTACACCCTACACGCTACACTCTACACCCTACACGCTACACCCTACACTCTACACCCTACACCCTACACACTACACGCTACTCGCTACACTCTACACCCTACACGCTACACTCTACACTCTACTCCCTACTCTCTACACGCTACACTCTATACCCTACACTCTACACGCTACGCGCTACACGCTACACACTACACACTACACGCTACACTTTACACTCTACACGCTACACACTACACGCTACACGCTACACTCTACACCCTACACCCTACTCTACATGCTACACGCTACACGGTACATGATACACGCTACACCCTACACGCTACACGCTACACGCTACACCCTACACCCTACACTGTACACCCTACACCCTACATGCTACACTCTACACTCTGCTCCCTACTCTCTACACGCTACACTCTATACCCTACACTCTACACGCTACGCGCTACACGCTACACACTACACGCTACACCCTACACGCTACACTTTACACCCTACACGCTACACTCCACACTCTACACACTACACTCTACACCCTACACCCTACACCCTACTCTACATGCTACACGCTACACGCTACATGCTACACCCTACACGCTTCACCCTACACCCTACACGCTACACGCTACACGCTACACTCTACACCCTACACTCTACACCCTACACCCTACTCTACATGCTACACGCTACACGGTACATGATACACGCTACACCCTACACGCTACACGCTACACCCTACACGCTACACGCTACACGCTACACTCTACACCCTACACGATACACCCTACACCCTACTCCCTACACTCTACACGCTACACGCTACACCCTACACCCTACACTGTACACCCTACACCCTGCACGCTACACTCTACACTCTGCTCCCTACTCTCTACACGCTACACTCTATACCCTACACTCTACACGCTAAACGCTACAGCTTATACCCTACACTCTACACCGTACACCCTACACGCTACACTCTACACCCTACACGCTACAACCTACACCCTACACCCTACATGCTACACCCTACACTCTACACCCTACGCCCTTCACGCCACACACTACACTCTACACTCTACACGCTACACGCTACACTCTACACGCTACACGCTACACGCTACACTCTACACCCTACACGCTACACTCTACACCCTACACACTACACTCTACACGCTACACGGTACACGCTACACGCTACGCCCTACACCCTACACGCTACATGTTACACTCTACACCCTACACGCTACACTCTACACCCTACACGCTACACCCTACACCCTACACGCTACACACTACACGCTACACTCTACACCCTACACGCTGCACTCTATACGCTACACGGTATACGCTACACGCTACACCGTACACCCTACATGCTACACGCTACACCCTACACTGTACACCCTACACCCTACACGCTACACTCTACACGCTACATGCTACACCCTACACTCTACACCCTACACGCTATACTCTACACTCTACACCCTGCACGCTACACGCTACACGCTACACCCTACACGCTACACTCTACACCCTACACGCTACACTCTACATGCTACACGCTACACGCTACATGCTACACGCTACACCCTACACGCTACACTCTACACCCTACACCCTACACCCTACACGCTACACTCTACACCCTACACGCTACACCCTACACTCTACACCCTACACCCTACACGCTACTCGCTACACTCTACACCCTACCCGCTACACTCTACACGCTACACGCTACACTCTACACTCTACACGCTACACGCTACACTCTACACCCTACACGCAACACGCTACACTCTACACCCTACACGCTACACTCTGCACGCTACACGCTACACCCTACACGCTACACTCTACACGCTACACTCTACACCATACACGCTACACCCTACACTCTACACCCTACACCCTACACGCTATACCCGACACCCTACACCCTACATGCTTCACCCTACACGCTACACTCTACACCCTACACGCTACATGCTACACTCTACACGCTACACTCTACACCCTACACGCTACACTCTACATCCTACACCCTACACGCTATACGCTACACTCTACACCCTGCACGCTACACGCTACACTCTACACCCTACACGCTACACTCTACACCCTACACGCTACACCCTACACTCTACACTCTCCACCCTACACGCTACACGCTACACTCTACACGCTACACCCTACACGCTACACTCTACACCCTACACGCAACACCCTACACTCTACACCCTACACCCTAAACCCTACACGCTACACCCTACACGCTACACTCTACACCCTACACCCTACACCCTACACGCTACACGCTACACGCTACACTCTACACCCTACACCCTACACACGCTACACGCTACACCCTACACTCTACACGCTACATGCTACACTCTACACCCTACACGATACATGCTACACCCTACACGCTACAGCCTACACGCTACACGCTACACTCTACACCCTACAAGCTACACGCTACACGCTACACCCTACACTCTACACCCTACACCGTACACGCTACACGCTACACTCTACACGCTACACCCTTCACTCTACACCCTACATGCTACACTCTACACCCTACACTCTACACCATACACCCTACACGCTACATGCTACACTCTACACCCTACACGCTACACGCTACACCCTACACGCTACACGCTACACGCTACACTCTACACCCTACACTCTACACCCTACACGCTACACGCTACACGCTACACTCTACACGCTAAACGCTACAGCTTATACCCTACACTCTACACCGTACACCCTACACACTACACTCTACACCCTACACGCTACACCCTACACCCTACATGCTACACCCTACACTCTACACCCTACACCCTACATGCTACACTCTACACCCTACACCCTACTCTACATGCTACACGCTACACGGTACATGATACACGCTACACCCTACACGCTACACGCTACACCCTACACGCTACACGCTACACGCTACACTCTACACCCTACACGATACACCCTACACCCTACTCCCTACACTCTACACGCTACACGCTACACCCTACACCCTACACTGTACACCCTACACCCTGCACGCTACACTCTACACTCTGCTCCCTACTCTCTACACGCTACACTCTATACCCTACACTCTACACGCTAAACGCTACAGCTTATACCCTACACTCTACACCGTACACCCTACACGCTACACTCTACACCCTACACGCTACAACCTACACCCTACACCCTACATGCTACACCCTACACTCTACACCCTACGCCCTTCACGCCACACACTACACTCTACACTCTACACGCTACACGCTACACTCTACACGCTACACGCTACACGCTACACTCTACACCCTACACGCTACACTCTACACCCTACACACTACACTCTACACGCTACACGGTACACGCTACACGCTACGCCCTACACCCTACACGCTACATGTTACACTCTACACCCTACACGCTACACTCTACACCCTACACGCTACACCCTACACCCTACACGCTACACACTACACGCTACACTCTACACCCTACACGCTGCACTCTATACGCTACACGGTATACGCTACACGCTACACCGTACACCCTACATGCTACACGCTACACCCTACACTGTACACCCTACACCCTACACGCTACACTCTACACGCTACATGCTACACCCTACACTCTACACCCTACACGCTATACTCTACACTCTACACCCTGCACGCTACACGCTACACGCTACACCCTACACGCTACACTCTACACCCTACACGCTACACTCTACATGCTACACGCTACACGCTACATGCTACACGCTACACCCTACACGCTACACTCTACACCCTACACCCTACACCCTACACGCTACACTCTACACCCTACACGCTACACCCTACACTCTACACCCTACACCCTACACGCTACTCGCTACACTCTACACCCTACCCGCTACAGTCTACACGCTACACGCTACACTCTACACTCTACACGCTACACGCTACACTCTACACCCTACACGCAACACGCTACACTCTACACCCTACACGCTACACTCTGCACGCTACACGCTACACCCTACACGCTACACTCTACACGCTACACTCTACACCATACACGCTACACCCTACACTCTACACCCTACACCCTACACGCTATACCCGACACCCTACACCCTACATGCTTCACCCTACACGCTACACTCTACACCCTACACGCTACATGCTACACTCTACACGCTACACTCTACACCCTACACGCTACACTCTACATCCTACACCCTACACGCTATACGCTACACTCTACACCCTGCACGCTACACGCTACACTCTACACCCTACACGCTACACTCTACACCCTACACGCTACACCCTACACTCTACACTCTCCACCCTACACGCTACACGCTACACTCTACACGCTACACCCTACACGCTACACTCTACACCCTACACGCAACACCCTACACTCTACACCCTACACCCTAAACCCTACACGCTACACCCTACACGCTACACTCTACACCCTACACCCTACACCCTACACGCTACACGCTACACGCTACACTCTACACCCTACACCCTACACACGCTACACGCTACACCCTACACTCTACACGCTACATGCTACACTCTACACCCTACACGATACATGCTACACCCTACACGCTACAGCCTACACGCTACACGCTACACTCTACACCCTACAAGCTACACGCTACACGCTACACCCTACACTCTACACCCTACACCGTACACGCTACACGCTACACTCTACACGCTACACCCTTCACTCTACACCCTACATGCTACACTCTACACCCTACACTCTACACCCTACACCCTACACGCTACATGCTACACTCTACACCCTACACGCTACACTCTACACCCTACACGCTACATGCTACACTCTACACCATACACCCTACACGCTACATGCTACAAGCTACACTCTACACCCTACACGCTACACGCTAGGGTGTAGAGTGTAATATGTAGCGTGTAGTTTGTAGCGTTTAGCTTGTAGGGTGTAGCGTGTAGCGTGTCGGGTGTAGAGTGTAGCGTGTAGCGTGTAGCATGTAGGGTGTAGGGTGTAGAGTGTAGAGTGTAGCGTGTAGGGTGTAGAGTGTAGGGTGTAGGATGTAGAGTGTAGGGTTTAGAGTGTAATGTGTAGCATGTAGGGTGTAGCGTGTAGCATGTAGGGTGTAGGGTGTGGAGTGTAGGGTGTAGCGTGTAGGGTGTAGAGTGTAGCGTGTAGGGTGTAGGGTGTAGAGTGTAGGGTGTAGCGTGTAGGGTGTAGAGTGTAGCGTGTAGGGTGTAGCGTGTAGCGTGCAGGGTGTAGAGTGTAGCGTATAGCGTGTAGGGTGTAGAGTGTAGGGTGTAGCGTGTAGGGTGTAGAGTGTAGGGTGTAGCGTGTAGGGTTTAGAGTGTAGCGTGTAGCGTGTAGGGTGTAGGGTGTAGGGTGTAGCGTGTAGGGTGTAGAGTGTAGCGTGTAGCGTGTAGGGTGTAGGGTGTAGGGTGTAGCGTGTAGTGTGTAGCGTGTAGCGTGTAGGGTGTAGCGTGTAGCATGTAGCGTGTAGCGTGTAGCATGTTGAGTGTAGGGTGTAGGGTGTAGGGTGTAGCATGTAGAGTGTAGGGTATAGAGTGTAGCGTCTAGGGTGTAGAGTGTAGCGTGTAGGGTGTAGAGTGTAGCGTGTAGGGTGTAGAATATAGCGTGTAGAGAGTAGGGTGTAGGGTGTAGAGTGTAGGGTGTAGGGTGTAGGGTGTAGCGTGTAGCGTGTAGCGTGTAGGGTGTAGGGTGTAGAGTGTAGGGTGTAGCGTGTAGGGTGTAGCGTGTATCGTGTAGCGTGTAGAGTGTAGCGTCTAGCGTATAGGGTGTAGCGTGTAGCGTGTAGATTGTAGCGTGTAGGGTGTAGGGTGTAGGGTGTAGCGTGTAGCGTGTAGCGTGTAGGGTGTAGGGTGTAGAGTGTAGGGTGTAGCGTGTATCGTGTAGCGTGTAGAGTGTAGCGTCTAGCGTATAGGGTGTAGCGTGTAGCGTGTAGATTGTAGCGTGTAGGGTGTAGGGTGTAGGGTGTAGCGTGTAGCGTGTAGGGTGTAGAGTGTAGCGTGTAGTGTGTAGGGTGTAGGGTGTAGAGTGCAGAGTGTAGGGTGTAGAGTGTAGCGTGTAGAGTGTAGGGTGTAGAGTGTAGGGTGTAGAGTGTAACGTGTAGTGTGTAGGGTGTAGCGTGTAGCGTGTAGGGTGTAGCGTGTAGCGTGTAGGGTGCAGGGTGTAGAGTGTAACGTGTAGCGTGTAGGGTGTAGCGTGTAGCGTGTAGGGTGTAGCATGTAGCGTGTAGTGTGTAGCGTGTAGGGTGTAGAGTATAGTGTGTAGCGTGTAGGGTGTATGGTGTAGAGTGTAGAGTGTAGCATGTAGCGTGTAGCGTGTAGAGTGTAGCGTGTAGGGTGTAGAGTGTAGCGTGTTGCATGTAGGGTGTACAGTGTAGCGTGTAGCGTGTAGAGTGTAGGGTGTAGAGTGTAGCGTGTAGCGTGTAGAGTGTAGGGTGTAGAGTGTAGCGTGTAGCATGTAGAGTGTAGCGTGTAGCGTGTAGCGTGTAGGTTGTAGAGTGTAGCGTGTAGCGTGTAGGGTGTAGGGTGTAGCGTGTAGCGTGTAGAGTGTAGAGTGTAGCGTGTAGCATGTAGAGTGTAGAGTGTAGCGTGTAGCGTGTAGAGTGTACGGTGTAGAGTGTAGGGTGTAGCGTGTAGGGTGTAGAGTGTAGCGTGTAGCGTGTAGAGTGTAGCGTGTAGCGTGTAGGGTGTAGAGTGTAGCGTGTAGCGTGTAGGGTGTAGGGTGTAGAGTGTAGCGTGTAGAGTGTACGGTGTAGAGTGTAGGGTGTAGCGTGTAGGGTGTAGAGTGTAGCGTGTAGCGTGTAGCGTGTAGGGTTAAGCTACACGCTACACACTAAACACAAAAAGAAAAGGATATGCAAACCAATGGGATCCACGTTAAATAGTCAATTTTATTGTACAAAAATAGTAATCCACAAACAGAACCAGGCAAAACATACATTTAAAAACATTTAAAACACTAGTATGGCTGAATAGGCCATAAGTAATTTTACCCGAGGGAATGAAGGAAGCTAATACTTTACAGCATATGTGAGACAGGAGAAATAACCAGAGAGAAAAAATTGCTAGGTATGCGGGTACACCAATCTTAGTCAAATCTACATATAAGAAGCCTATTGTTTACTGTCAACTGTGACCCCCTGAGTACTATGACAGGAAACATATACTCCAGCCTAGTATCTGGAAGAAATACATCATGGATCCTATTTTGTTCAACACAGCATGCGTGCGCACAGTTGGTAAGCAAATGAAAGCAGACCCCTATAGAAAGGTAATCAGGGAAATAGATATGCTGCAGTACTACAAAATCCTAGTTATTTGGATAAATGTATGCATACAGACGCCTTGTGGAAATACAAAGAATCAGGATCCATTGTCCTAAGGCTTGGAAAAATGCCAGGCCATGCATGAAGTAAATAGGTGTAATTCCATAGCAGTTGTAAAGATGTTACCCAAGTCCTGTCCCTCGGGAAAAAAACAAAGGAAGCCCTTCCCCACGCGTATCGACGCTACTCAAGCGTCTTCATCAGAGGAAAAAGTGACACCCTACACGCTACATGCTACACTCTACACCCTACACGCTACACTCTACACCCTACACGCTACAACCTACACTCTACACGCTACATGCTACACTCTACACCCTACACAATACACGCTACATGCTACACCCTACATGCTACACTCTACACGCTACACGCTACACGCTACACCCTACACGGTACACCCTACACCCTACACCCTACACGCTACAATCTACACGCTACACGCTACACACTATACGCTACACGCTAGACGCTACACTCTACACGCTACATGATACACGCTACACCCTACACGCTACACCCTACACTCTACACCCTACAACCTACACGCTACACGCTACACGCTACACCCTACACGCTACACCCTACACTCTACACCCTACACCCTACACGCTACACGCTACACCCTACACGCTACACCCTACACTCTACACCCTACACGCTACACCCTACACGCTACACGTTACACTCTACACCCTACACCCTACACTCTACACCCTACACCCTACTCTCTACACGCTACACTCTACACCCTACACGCTACACTCTACACCCTACACCCTACACGCTACACGCTACACTCTACACGCTAAACGCTACAGCTTATACCCTACACTCTACACCGTACACCCTACATGCTACACTCTACACCCTACACGCTACACCCTACACCCTACACCCTACATGCTACACCCTACACTCTACACCCTACACCCTACACGCTACACCCTACGCCCTGCACGCCACACACTACACTCTACACGCTACACCCTACACCCTACACTGTACACCCTACACGCTACACGCTACACTCTACACGCTACATCCTACACTCTACACCCTACACCCTACACGCTATACGCTACACTCTACACCTGCACGCTACACGCTACACCCTACACGCTACACTCTACACCCTACACGCTACACCGTACACTCTACACCCTACACCGTACACGCTACGCGCTACACGCTACACACTACACACTACACGCTACACTTTACACTCTACACGCTACACACTACACGCTACACGCTACACTCTACACCCTACACCCTACTCTACATGCTACACGCTACACGGTACATGATACACGCTACACCCTACACGCTACACGCTACACCCTACACGCTACACGCTACACTCCACACCCTACACCCTACACTGTACACCCTACACCCTACACGCTACACTCTACACTCTGCTCCCTACTCTCTACACGCTACACTCTATACCCTACACTCTACACGCTACGCGCTACACGCTACACACTACACGCTACACCCTACACGCTACACGCTACACGCTACACTCTACACCCTACACTCTACACCCTACACGCTACACGCTACACTCTACACGCTAAACGCTACAACTTATACCCTACACTCTACACCGTACACCCTACACGCTACACTCTACACCCTACACGCTACACGCTACACGCTACACGCTACACGCTACACGCTACACCCTACACGCTACACCCTACACTCTACACCCTACACCCTACACACTACACGCTACTCGCTACACTCTACACCCTACACGCTACACTCTACACCCTACAAGCTACACGCTACACGCTACACTCTACACGCTACACCCTTCACTCTACACCCTACATGCTACACTCTACACCCTACACGGTACACCCTACAATCTACACGCTACATGCTACACTCTATACTCTACACCCTAGACCCTACACGCTACATGCTACACTCTACACCCTACACGCTACACTCTACACCCTACACGCTACATGCTACACTCTACACCCTACACGCTACACGCTAGGGTGTAGAGTGTAATATGTAGCGTGTAGTTTGTAGCGTTTAGCTTGTAGGGTGTAGCGTGTGGGGTGTAGAGTGTAGCGTGTAGCGTGTAGCATGTAGGGTTTAGGGTGTAGAGTGTAGAGTGTAGCGTGTAGGGTGTAGAGTGTAGGGTGTAGCATGTAGAGTGTAGGGTTTAGAGTGTAATGTGTAGCGTGTAGGGTGTAGCGTGTAGCATGTAAGGTGTAGGGTGTGGAGTGTAGGGTGTAGCGTGTAAGGTGTAGAGTGTAGCGTGTAGCGTGTAAGGTGTAGGGTGTAGAGTGTAGGGTGTAGCGTGTAGGGTGTAGAGTGTAGCGTGTAGGGTGTAGCGTGTAGCGTGCAGGGTGTAGAGTGTAGCGTATAGCGTGTAGGGTGTAGAGTGTAGGGTGTAGCGTGTAGGGTGTAGAGTGTAGGGTGTAGCGTGTAGGGTGTAGAGTGTAGCGTGTAGCGTGTAGGGTGTAGGGTGTAGGGTGTAGCGTGTAGGGTGTAGAGTGTAGCGTGTAGCGTGTAGGGTGTAGGGTGTAGCGTGTAGTGTGTAGCGTGTAGCGTGTAGGGTGTAGCGTGTAGCATGTAGCGTGTAGCATGTAGCGTGTAGCGTGTAGCATGTAGAGTGTAGGGTGTAGGGTGTAGGGTGTAGCATGTAGAGTGTAGGGTGTAGGGTGTAGCGTGTAGAGTGTAGGGTATAGAGTGTAGCGTCTAGGGTGTAGAGTGTAGCGTGTAGCGTGTAGGGTGTAGAGTGTAGCGTGTAGGGTGTAGAATATAGCGTGTAGAGAGTAGGGTGTAGGGTGTAGAGTGTAGGGTGTAGGGTGTAGAGTGTAACGTGTAGCGTGTAGGGTGTAGCGTGTAGCGTGTAGGGTGTAGGGTGTAGAGTGTAGGGTGTAGCGTGTAGGGTGTAGCGTGTAGCGTGTAGCGTGTAGGGTGTAGGGTGTAGAGTGTAGGGTGTAGTGTGTAGGGTGTAGCGTGTATCGTGTAGCGTGTAGAGTGTAGCGTCTAGCGTATAGGGTGTAGCGTGTAGCGTGTAGATTGTAGCGTGTAGGGTGTAGGGTGTAGCGTGTAGCGTGTAGGGTGTAGATTGTAGCGTGTAGCGTGTAGGGTGTAGGGTGTAGAGTGCAGAGTGTAGGGTGTAGAGTGTAACGTGTAGTGTGTAGTGTGTAGCGTGTAGCGTGTAGTGTGTAGCGTGTAGAATGTAGGGTGTAGAGTGTAGCGTGTAGGGTGTAGCATGTAGCGTGTAGGGTGTAGGGTGTAAAGTGTAGAGTGTAGCGTGTAGTGTGAAGCATGCAGGGTGTAGGGTGTCGGGTATAGCGTGTAGGGTGTAGGGTGTAGAGTGTAGGGTGTAGCGTGTATGGTGTAGAGTGTAGCGTGTAGAGTGTAGCGTGTAGGGTGTAGGGTGTAGCGTGTAGCGTGCAGAGTGTAGCGTGTAGGGTGTAGAGTGTAGCGTGTTGCGTGTAGGGTGTAGCGTGTAGGGTGTAGAGTATAGTGTGTAGCGTGTAGGGTGTAGGGTGTAGAGTGTAGGGTGTAGCGTGTAGCGTGTAGGGTGTAGGGTGTAGATTGTAGCGTGTAGGGTGTAGGGTGTAGCGTGTAGCGTGTAGGGTGTAGGGTGTAGAGTGTAGCGTGTAGCGTGTAGGGTGTAGGGTGTAGAGTGTAGAGTGTAGGGTGTAGAGTGTAGCGTGTAGAGTGTAGGGTGTAGAGTGTAGGGTGTAGAGTGTAACGTGTAGCGTGTATTGTGTAGCATGTAGCATGTAGGGTGTAGCGTGTAGCGTGTAGGGTGCAGGGTGTAGAGTGTAGCGTGTAGGGTGTAGAGTGTAACGTGTAGTGTGTAGGGTGTAGCGTGTAGCGTGTAGGTAGTAGGGTGTAGAGTGTAACGTGTAGGTTGTAGCATGTAGCGTGTAGGGTGTAGGGTGTAGAGTGTAGCGTGTTGCGTGTAGGGTGTAGAGTGTAGCGTGTAGAGTGTAGCGTGTAGCTTGTAGAGTGTAGCGTGTAGGGTGTAGAGTATAGCGTGTAGCGTGTAGGGTGTAGGGTGTAGAGTGTAGAGTGTAGCGTGTAGCGTGTAGAGTGTAGCGTGTAGCGTGTAGAGTGTAGGGTGTAGCGTGTAGGGTGTAGAGCGTAGGGTGTAGCGTGTAGGGTGTAGAGTGTAGAGTGTAGCGTGTAGCGTGTAGGGTGTAGGGTGTAGCGTGTAGGGTGTAGAGTGTAGCGTGTAGCGTGTAGGGTGTAGGCTGTAGGGTGTAGCGTGTAGCGTGTAGGGTGTAGCGTGTAGCATGTATCGTGTAGCGTGTAGCATGTAGAGTGTAGGGTGTAGGGTGTAGGGTGTAGCATGTAGAGTGTAGGGTGTAGGGTGTAGCGTGTAGAGTGTAGGGTATAGAGTGTAGCGTGTAGCGTGTAGAGAGTAGGGTGTAGAGTGTAGAGTGTAGCGTGTAGGGTGTAGAGTGTAGCGTGTAGAGTGTATTGTGTAGAATGTAGAGTGTAGCATGTAGCGTGTAGAGTGTAGGGTGTAGAGTGTAGCATGTAGGGTATAGAGTGTAGCGAGTAGAGTGTAGCGTGTAGGGTGTAGCGTGTCGGGTGTAGGGTGTAGGGTGTAGCGTGTAGTTTGTAGGGTGTAGGGTGTAGGGTGTTGCGTGTAGGGTGTAGAGTGTAGCGTGTAGCGTGTAGAGTGTAGCGTGTAGGGTGTAGGGTGTAGCGTGTAGTGTGTAGGGTGTAGAGTGTAGGGTGTAGCATGTAGGGTGTAGGGTGTAGCATGTAGGGTGTAGAGTGTAGCGTGTAGGGTGTACGGTGTAGAGTGTAGGGTATAAGCTGTAGCGTTTAGCGTGTAGGGTGTAGCGTGTAGCGTGTAGGGTGTAGAGTGTAGCGTGTAGGGTGAAGGGTGTAGCGTGTAGCGTGTAGCGTGTAGGGTGTAGGGTGTAGATTGTAGCGTGTAGGGTGCAGGGTGTAGAGTGTAGCGTGTAGGGTGTAGAGTGTAACGTGTAGCGTGTAGGGTGTAGCGTGTAGCGTGTAGGGTGTAGGGTGTAGAGTGTAGGGTGAAGGGTGTAGCGTGTAGCGTGTAGCGTGTAGGGTGTAGGGTGTAGATTGTAGCGTGTAGGGTGCAGGGTGTAGAGTGTAGCGTGTTTGGTGTAGAGTGTAACGTGTAGCGTGTAGGGTGTAGCGTGTAGCGTGTAGGGTGTAGAGTGTAACGTGTAGCGTGTAGGGTGCAGCGTGTAGCGTGTAGGGTGTAGCGTGTAGCGTGTAGTGTGTAGCGTGTAGAGTGTAGGGTGTAGAGTGTAGCGTGTAGGGTGTAGCATGTAGCGTGTAGGGTGTAGGGTGTAGAGTGTAGAGTGTAGCGTGTGGGGTGAAGCATGTAGGGTGTAGGGTGTCGGGTATAGCGTGTAGGGTGTAGGGTGTAGAGTGTAGATTGTAGCGTGTAGGGTGCAGGGTGTAGAGTGTAGCGTGTAGGGTGTAGAGTGTAACGTGTAGCGTGTAGGGTGTAGCGTGTAGCGTGTAGGGTGTAGGGTGTAGAGTGTAACGTGTAGCGTGTAGGGTGTAGCGTGTAGCGTGTAGGGTGTAGCGTGTAGTGTGTAGCGTGTAGAGTGTAGGGTGTAGAGTGTAGCGTGTAGGGTGTAGCATGTAGCGTGTAGGGTGTAGGGTGTAGAGTGTAGAGTGTAGCGTGTGGGGTGAAGCATGTAGGGTGTAGGGTGTCGGGTATAGCGTGTAGGGTGTAGGGTGTAGAGTGTAGGGTGTAGCGTGTATGGTGTAGAGTGTAGCGTGTAGCGTGCAGAGTATAGCGTGTAGGGTGTAGCGTGTAGCGTGCAGAGTGTATCGTGTAGGGTGTAGAGTGTAGCGTGTTGCGTGTAGGGTGTAGCGTGTAGGGTGTAGCGTGTAGCGTATAGGGTGTAGCGAGTAGCGTGTAGATTGTAGCGTGTAGGGTGTAGGGTGTAGCGTGTAGCGTGTAGGGTGTAGATTGTAGCGTGTAGCGTGTAGGGTGTAGGGTGTAGAGTGCAGAGTGTAGGGTGTAGAGTGTAACGTGTAGTGTGTAGGGTGTAGCGTGTAGCGTGTAGTGTGTAGCGTGTAGGGTGTAGGGTGTAGAGTGTAGCGTGTAGGGTGTAGCATGTAGCGTGTAGGGTGTAGGGTGTATAGTGTAGAGTGTAGGGTGTAGCATGTATGGTGTAGAGTGTAGCGTGTAGAGTGTAGCGTGTAGTGTGAAGCATGCAGGGTGTAGGGTGTCGGGTATAGCGTGTAGGGTGTAGGGTGTAGAGTGTAGGGTGTAGCATGTATGGTGTAGAGTGTAGCGTGTAGAGTGTAGCGTGTAGGGTGTAGGGTGTAGCGTGTAGCGTGCAGAGTGTAGCGTGTAGGGTGTAGAGTGTAGCGTGTAGCGTGTAGGGTGTAGAGCATAGTGTGTAGCGTGTAGGGTGTAGGGTGTAGAGTGTAGGGTGTAGCGTGTAGCGTGTAGGGTGTAGGGTGTAGATTGTAGCGTGTAGGGTGTAGGGTGTAGCGTGTAGCGTGTAGGGTGTAGGGTGTAGAGTGTAGCGTGTAGCGTGTAGGGTGTAGGGTGTAGAGTGTAGAGTGTAGGGTGTAGAGTGTAGCGTGTACAGTGTAGGGTGTAGAGTGTAGGGTGTAGAGTGTAACGTGTAGCGTGTATTGTGTAGCGTGTAGCATGTAGGGTGTAGAGTGTAGCGTGTAGGGTGTAGAGTGTAACGTGTAGCGTGTAGGGTGTAGCGTGTAGCGTGTAGGGTGTAGGGTGTAGAGTGTAACGTGTAGCGTGTAGGGTGTAGCGTGTAGCGTGTAGGGTGTAGCGTGTAGTGTGTAGCGTGTAGAGTGTAGGGTGTAGAGTGTAGCGTGTAGGTTGTAGCATGTAGCGTGTAGGGTGAAGCATGTAGGGTGTAGGGTGTCGGGTATAGCGTGTAGGGTGTAGGGTGTAGAGTGTAGGGTGTAGCGTGTATGGTGTAGAGTGTAGCGTGTAGCGTGCAGAGTGTAGCGTGCAGGGTGTAGGGTGTAGCGTGTAGAATGCAGAGTGTAGCGTGTAGAGTGTAGCATGAAGGGTGTAGGGTGTAGAGTGTAGAGTGTAGCGTGTAGCGTGTAGAGTGTAGCGTGTAGCGTGTAGATTGTAGGGTGTAGCGTGTAGGGTGTAGAGTGTAGGGTGTAGCGTGTAGGGTGTAGAGTGTAGAGTGTAGCGTGTAGGGTGTAGCGTGTAGCATGTTTCGTGTAGCGTGTAGCATGTAGAGTGTAGGGTGTAGGGTGTAGGGTGTAGAATGTAGAGTGTAGGGTGTAGGGTGTAGCGTGTAGAGTGTAGGGTATAGAGTGTAGCGTGTAGCGTGTAGAGAGTAGGGTGTAGAGTGTAGAGTGTAGCGTGTAGGGTGTAGAGTGTAGCGTGTAGAGTGTATTGTGTAGAATGTAGAGTGTAGCATGTAGCGTGTAGAGTGTAGGGTGTAGAGTGTAGCGTGTAGGGTGTAGAGTGTAGCGTGTAGAGTAGCGTGTAGGGCGTAGCGTGTCGGGTGTAGGGTGTAGGGTGTAGCGTGTAGTTTGTAGGGTGTAGGGTGTAGGGTGTTGCGTGTAGGGTGTAGAGTGTAGCGTGTAGCGTGTAGAGTGTAGCGTGCAGGGTGTAGGGTGTAGCGTGTAGTGTGTAGGGTGTAGGGTGTAGAGTGTAGGGTGTAGCATGTAGGGTGTAGGGTGTAGGGTGTAGCATGTAGGGTGTAGAGTGTAGCGTGTAGGGTGTACGGTGTAGAGTGTAGGGTATAAGCTGTAGCGTTTAGCGTGTAGGGTGTAGCGTGTAGCGTGTAGGGTGTAGAGTGTAGCGTGTAGGGTGTAGAGTATAGCATGTAGAGAGTAGGGTGTAGGGTGTAGGGTGTAGAGTGTAACGTGTAGCGTGTAGGGTGTAGCGTGTAGCGTGTAGGGTGTAGGGTGTAGAGTGTAGGGTGAAGGGTGTAGCGTGTAGCGTGTAGGGTGTAGGGTGTAGATTGTAGCGTGTAGGGTGCAGGGTGTAGAGTGTAGCGTGTAGGGTGTAGAGTGTAACGTGTAGCGTGTAGGGTGTAGCGTGTAGCGTGTAGGGTGTAGGGTGTAGAGTGTAACGTGTAGCGTGTAGGGTGTAGCGTGTAGCGTGTAGGGTGTAGCGTGTAGCGTGTAGTGTGTAGCGTGTAGAGTGTAGGGTGTATAGTGTAGCGTGTAGGGTGTAGCATGTAGCGTGTAGGGTGTAGAGTGTAGAGTGTAGCGTGTAGGGTGAAGCATGTAGGGTGTAGGGTGTCGGGTATAGCGTGTAGGGTGTAGGGTGTAGAGTGTAGGGTGTAGCGTGTATGGTGTAGAGTGTAGCGTGTAGCGTGCAGAGTATAGCGTGTAGGGTGTAGCGTGTAGCGTGCAGAGTGTAGCGTGTAGGGTGTAGAGTGTAGCGTGTTGCGTGTAGGGTGTAGAGTGTAGCGTGTAGCGTGTAGAGTGTAGAGTGTAGCGTGTAGCGTGTAGAGTGTAGCGTGTAGGGTGTAGAGTGTAGAGTGTAGCGTGTAGCGTGTAGGGTGTAGGGTGTAGCGTGTAGGGTGTAGAGTGTAGCGTGTAGCGTGTAGGGTGTAGGCTGTAGGGTGTAGCGTGTAGCGTGTAGGGTGTAGCGTGTAGCATGTATCGTGTAGCGTGTAGCATGTAGAGTGTAGGGTGTAGGGTGTAGGGTGTAGCATGTAGAGTGTAGGGTGTAGGGTGTAGCGTGTAGAGTGTAGGGTATAGAGTGTAGCGTGTAGCGTGTAGAGAGTAGGGTGTAGAGTGTAGAGTGTAGCGTGTAGGGTGTAGAGTGTAGCGTGTAGAGTGTATTGTGTAGAATGTAGAGTGTAGCATGTAGCGTGTAGAGTGTAGGGTGTAGAGTGTAGCGTGTAGGGTGTAGAGTGTAGCGAGTAGAGTGTAGCTTGTAGGGTGTAGCGTGTCGGGTGTAGGGTGTAGGGTGTAGCGTGTAGTTTATAGGGTGTAGGGTGTAAGGTGTTGCGTGTAGGGTGTAGAGTGTAGCGTGTAGCGTGTAGAGTGTAGCGTGTAGGTTGTAGGGTGTAGCGTGTAGTGTGTAGGGTGTAGGGTGTAGAGTGTAGGGTGTAGCATGTAGGGTTTAGGGTGTAGGGTGTAGCATGTAGGGTGTAGAGTGTAGCGTGTAGGGTGTACGGTGTAGAGTGTAGGGTATAAGCTGTAGCGTTTAGCGTGTAGGGTGTAGCGTGTAGGGTGTAGAGTGTAGCGTGTAGGGTGAAGGATGTAGCGTGTAGCGTGTAGCGTGTAGGGTGTAGGGTGTAGATTGTAGCGTGTAGGGTGCAGGATGTAGAGTGTAGCGTGTAGGGTGTAGAGTGTAACGTGTAGCGTGTAGGGTGTAGCGTGTAGCGTGTAGGGTGTAGGGTGTAGAGTGTAACGTGTAGCGTGTAGGGTGTAGCGTGTAGCGTGTAGGGTGTAGCGTGTAGCGTGTAGTGTGTAGCGTGTAGAGTGTAGGGTGTATAGTGTAGCGTGTAGGGTGTAGCATGTAGCGTGTAGGGTGTAGGGTGTAGAGTGTAGAGTGTAGCGTGTAGGGTGAAGCATGTAGGGTGTAGGGTGTCGGGTATAGCGTGTAGGGTGTAGGGTGTAGAGTGTAGGGTGTAGCGTGTATGGTGTAGAGTGTAGCGTGTAGCGTGCAGAGTATAGCGTGTAGGGTGTAGTGTGTAGCGTGCAGAGTGTAGCGTGTAGGGTGTAGAGTGTAGCGTGTTGCGTGTAGGGTGTAGAGTGTAGCGTGTAGCGTGTAGAGTGTAGAGTGTAGCGTGTAGCGTGTAGAGTGTAGCGTGTAGGGTGTAGAGTGTAGAGTGTAGCGTGTAGCGTGTAGGGTGTAGGGTGTAGCGTGTAGGGTGTAGAGTGTAGCGTGTAGCGTGTAGGGTGTAGGCTGTAGGGTGTAGCGTGTAGCGTGTAGGGTGTAGCGTGTAGCATGTATCGTGTAGCGTGTAGCATGTAGAGTGTAGGGTGTAGGGTGTAGGGTGTAGCATGTAGAGTGTAGGGTGTAGGGTGTAGCGTGTAGAGTGTAGGGTATAGAGTGTAGCGTGTAGCGTGTAGAGAGTAGGGTGTAGAGTGTAGAGTGTAGCGTGTAGGGTGTAGAGTGTAGCGTGTAGAGTGTATTGTGTAGAATGTACAGTGTAGCATGTAGCGTGTAGAGTGTAGGGTGTAGAGTGTAGCGTGTAGGGTGTAGAGTGTAGCGAGTAGAGTGTAGCTTGTAGGGTGTAGCGTGTCGGGTGTAGGGTGTAGGGTGTAGCGTGTAGTTTATAGGGTGTAGGGTGTAAGGTGTTGCGTGTAGGGTGTAGAGTGTAGCGTGTAGCGTGTAGAGTGTAGCGTGTAGGTTGTAGGGTGTAGCGTGTAGTGTGTAGGGTGTAGGGTGTAGAGTGTAGGGTGTAGCATGTAGGGTTTAGGGTGTAGGGTGTAGCATGTAGGGTGTAGAGTGTAGCGTGTAGGGTGTACGGTGTAGAGTGTAGGGTATAAGCTGTAGCGTTTAGCGTGTAGGGTGTAGAGTGTAGCGTGTAGGGTGAAGGATGTAGCGTGTAGCGTGTAGCGTGTAGGGTGTAGGGTGTAGATTGTAGCGTGTAGGGTGCAGGATGTAGAGTGTAGCGTGTAGGGTGTAGAGTGTAACGTGTAGCGTGTAGGGTGTAGCGTGTAGCGTGTAGGGTGTAGGGTGTAGAGTGTAGGGTGAAGGGTGTAGCGTGTAGCGTGTAGCGTGTAGGGTGTAGGGTGTAGATTGTAGCGTGTAGGGTGCAGGGTGTAGAGTGTAGCGTGTTTGGTGTAGAGTGTAACGTGTAGCGTGTAGGGTGTAGCGTGTAGAGTGTAGGGTGTAGAGTGTAGCGTGTAGGGTGTAGCATGTAGCGTGTAGGGTGTAGGGTGTAGAGTGTAGAGTGTAGCGTGTGGGGTGAAGCATGTAGGGTGTAGGGTGTCGGGAATAGCGTGTAGGGTGTAGGGTGTAGAGTGTAGATTGTAGCGTGTAGGGTGCAGGGTGTAGAGTGTAGCGTGTAGGGTGTAGAGTGTAACGTGTAGCGTGTAGGGTGTAGCGTGTAGCGTGTAGGGTGTAGAGTGTAACGTGTAGCGTGTAGGGTGTAGCGTGTAGCGTGTAGGGTGTAGCGTGTAGTGTGTAGCGTGTAGAGTGTAGGGTGTAGAGTGTAGCGTGTAGGGTGTAGCATGTAGCGTGTAGGGTGTAGAGTGTAGAGTGTAGCGTGTGGGGTGAAGCATGTAGGGTGTAGGGTGTCGGGTATAGCGTGTAGGGTGTAGGGTGTAGAGTGTAGGGTGTAGCGTGTATGGTGTAGAGTGTAGCGTGTAGCGTGCAGAGTATAGCGTGTAGGGTGTAGCGTGTAGGGTGTAGCGTGTAGCGTGTAGCGTGTAGGGTGTAGGGTGTAGAGTGTAGGGTGTAGTGTGTAGGGTGTAGCGTGTATCGTGTAGCGTGTAGAGTGTAGCGTCTAGCGTATAGGGTGTAGCGAGTAGCGTGTAGATTGTAGCGTGTAGGGTGTAGGGTGTAGCGTGTAGCGTGTAGGGTGTAGATTGTAGCGTGTAGCGTGTAGGGTGTAGGGTGTAGAGTGCAGAGTGTAGGGTGTAGAGTGTAACGTGTAGTGTGTAGGGTGTAGCGTGTAGCGTGTAGTGTGTAGCGTGTAGGGTGTAGGGTGTAGAGTGTAGCGTGTAGGGTGTAGCATGTAGCGTGTAGGGTGTAGGGTGTATAGTGTAGAGTGTAGGGTGTAGCATGTATGGTGTAGAGTGTAGCGTGTAGAGTGTAGCGTGTAGTGTGAAGCATGCAGGGTGTAGGGTGTCGGGTATAGCGTGTAGGGTGTAGGGTGTAGAGTGTAGGGTGTAGCATGTATGGTGTAGAGTGTAGCGTGTAGGGTGTAGGGTGTAGCGTGTAGCGTGCAGAGTGTAGCGTGTAGGGTGTAGAGTGTAGCGTGTAGCGTGTAGGGTGTAGAGTATAGTGTGTAGCGTGTAGGGTGTAGGGTGTAGAGTGTAGGGTGTAGCGTGTAGCGTGTAGGGTGTAGGGTGTAGAGTGTAACGTGTAGCTTGTAGGGTGTAGCGTGTAGGGTGTAGCGTGTAGTGTGTAGCGTGTAGAGTGTAGGGTGTAGAGTGTAGCGTGTAGGGTGTAGCATGTAGCGTGTAGGGTGTAGAGTGTAGAGTGTAGCGTGTGGGGTGAAGCATGTAGGGTGTAGGGTGTCGGGTATAGCGTGTAGGGTGTAGGGTGTAGAGTGTAGGGTGTAGCGTGTATGGTGTAGAGTGTAGCGTGTAGCGTGCAGAGTATAGCGTGTAGGGTGTAGCGTGTAGCGTGCAGAGTGTAGCGTGTAGGGTGTAGAGTGTAGCGTGTTGCGTGTAGGGTGTAGCGTGTAGGGTGTAGCGTGTAGCGTGTAGCATGTAGGGTGTAGGGTGTAGAGTGTAGGGTGTAGTGTGTAGGGTGTAGCGTGTATCGTGTAGCGTGTAGAGTGTAGCGTCTAGCGTATAGGGTGTAGCGAGTAGCGTGTAGATTGTAGCGTGTAGGGTGTAGGGTGTAGCGTGTAGCGTGTAGGGTGTAGATTGTAGCGTGTAGCGTGTAGGGTGTAGGGTGTAGAGTGCAGAGTGTAGGGTGTAGAGTGTAACGTGTAGTGTGTAGGGTGTAGCGTGTAGCGTGTAGTGTGTAGCGTGTAGGGTGTAGGGTGTAGAGTGTAGCGTGTAGGGTGTAGCATGTAGCGTGTAGGGTGTAGGGTGTATAGTGTAGAGTGTAGGGTGTAGCATGTATGGTGTAGAGTGTAGCGTGTAGAGTGTAGCGTGTAGTGTGAAGCATGCAGGGTGTAGGGTGTCGGGTATAGCGTGTAGGGTGTAGGGTGTAGAGTGTAGGGTGTAGCATGTATGGTGTAGAGAGTAGCGTGTAGGGTGTAGGGTGTAGCGTGTAGCGTGCAGAGTGTAGCGTGTAGGGTGTAGAGTGTAGCGTGTAGCGTGTAGGGTGTAGAGTATAGTGTGTAGCGTGTAGGGTGTAGGGTGTAGAGTGTAGGGTGTAGCGTGTAGCGTGTAGGGTGTAGGGTGTAGATTGTAGCGTGTAGGGTGTAGGGTGTAGCGTGTAGCGTGTAGGGTGTAGGGTGTAGAGTGTAGCGTGTAGCGTGTAGGGTGTAGGGTGTAGAGTGTAGAGTGTAGGGTGTAGAGTGTAGCGTGTACAGTGTAGGGTGTAGAGTGTAGGGTGTAGAGTGTAACGTGTAGCGTGTATTGTGTAGCGTGTAGCATGTAGGGTGTAGCGTGTAGCGTGTAGGGTGCAGGGTGTAGAGTGTAGCGTGTAGGGTGTAGAGTGTAACGTGTAGCGTGTAGGGTGTAGCGTGTAGCGTGTAGGGTGTAGGGTGTAGAGTGTAACGTGTAGCGTGTAGGGTGTAGCGTGTAGCGTGTAGGGTGTAGCGTGTAGTGTGTAGCGTGTAGAGTGTAGGGTGTAGAGTGTAGCGTGTAGGTTGTAGCATGTAGCGTGTAGCGTGTAGGGTGTAGAGTGTAGCGTGTAGCGTGTAGGGTGTAGAGTATAGTGTGTAGCGTGTAGGGTGTAGGGTGTAGAGTGTAGGGTGTAGCGTGTAGCGTGTAGGGTGTAGGGTGTAGAGTGTAACGTGTAGCGTGTAGGGTGTAGCGTGTAGGGTGTAGCGTGTAGTGTGTAGCGTGTAGAGTGTAGGGTGTAGAGTGTAGCGTGTAGGGTGTAGCATGTAGCGTGTAGGGTGTAGAGTGTAGAGTGTAGCGTGTGGGGTGAAGCATGTAGGGTGTAGGGTGTCGGGTATAGCGTGTAGGGTGTAGGGTGTAGAGTGTAGGGTGTAGCGTGTATGGTGTAGAGTGTAGCGTGTAGCGTGCAGAGTATAGCGTGTAGGGTGTAGCGTGTAGCGTGCAGAGTGTAGCGTGTAGGGTGTAGAGTGTAGCGTGTTGCGTGTAGGGTGTAGCGTGTAGGGTGTAGCGTGTAGCGTGTAGCATGTAGGGTGTAGGGTGTAGAGTGTAGGGTGTAGTGTGTAGGGTGTAGCGTGTATCGTGTAGCGTGTAGAGTGTAGCGTCTAGCGTATAGGGTGTAACGAGTAGCGTGTAGATTGTAGCGTGTAGGGTGTAGGGTGTAGCGTGTAGCGTGTAGGGTGTAGATTGTAGCGTGTAGCGTGTAGGGTGTAGGGTGTAGAGTGCAGAGTGTAGGGTGTAGAGTGTAACGTGTAGTGTGTAGGGTGTAGCGTGTAGCGTGTAGTGTGTAGCGTGTAGGGTGTAGGGTGTAGAGTGTAGCGTGTAGGGTGTAGCATGTAGCGTGTAGGGTGTAGGGTGTATAGTGTAGAGTGTAGGGTGTAGCATGTATGGTGTAGAGTGTAGCGTGTAGAGTGTAGCGTGTAGTGTGAAGCATGCAGGGTGTAGGGTGTCGGGTATAGCGTGTAGGGTGTAGGGTGTAGAGTGTAGGGTGTAGCATGTATGGTGTAGAGTGTAGCGTGTAGGGTGTAGGGTGTAGCGTGTAGCGTGCAGAGTGTAGCGTGTAGGGTGTAGAGTGTAGCGTGTAGCGTGTAGGGTGTAGAGTATAGTGTGTAGCGTGTAGGGTGTAGGGTGTAGAGTGTAGGGTGTAGCGTGTAGCGTGTAGGGTGTAGGGTGTAGATTGTAGCGTGTAGGGTGTAGGGTGTAGCGTGTAGCGTGTAGGGTGTAGGGTGTAGAGTGTAGCGTGTAGCGTGTAGGGTGTAGGGTGTAGAGTGTAGAGTGTAGGGTGTAGAGTGTAGCGTGTACAGTGTAGGGTGTAGAGTGTAGGGTGTAGAGTGTAACGTGTAGCGTGTATTGTGTAGCGTGTAGCATGTAGGGTGTAGCGTGTAGCGTGTAGGGTGCAGGGTGTAGAGTGTAGCGTGTAGGGTGTAGAGTGTAACGTGTAGCGTGTAGGGTGTAGCGTGTAGCGTGTAGGGTGTAGGGTGTAGAGTGTAACGTGTAGCGTGTAGGGTGTAGCGTGTAGAGTGTAGGGTGTAGAGTGTAGCGTGTAGGTTGTAGCATGTAGCGTGTAGGGTGTAGGGTGTAGAGTGTAGAGTGTAGCGTGTAGGGTGAAGCATGTAGGGTGTAGGGTGTCGGGTATAGCGTATAGGGTGTAGGGTGTAGAGTGTAGGGTGTAGCGTGTATGGTGTAGAGTGTAGCGTGTAGCGTGCAGAGTGTAGCGTGCAGGGTGTAGGGTGTAGCGTGTAGAATGCAGAGTGTAGCGTGTAGGGTGTAGAGTGTAGCGTGTAGCATGAAGGGTGTAGGGTGTAGAGTGTAGAGTGTAGCGTGTAGCGTGTAGAGTGTAGCGTGTAGCGTGTAGATTGTAGGGTGTAGCGTGTAGGGTGTAGAGTGTAGGGTGTAGCGTGTAGGGTGTAGAGTGTAGAGTGTAGCGTGTAGGGTGTAGCGTGTAGCATGTATCGTGTAGCGTGTAGCATGTAGAGTGTAGGGTGTAGGGTGTAGGGTGTAGCATGTAGAGTGTAGGGTGTAGGGTGTAGCGTGTAGAGTGTAGGGTATAGAGTGTAGCGTGAAGCGTGTAGAGAGTAGGGTGTAGAGTGTAGAGTGTAGCGTGTAGGGTGTAGAGTGTAGCGTGTAGAGTGTATTGTGTAGAATGTAGAGTGTAGCATGTAGCGTGTAGAGTGTAGGGTGTAGAGTGTAGCGTGTAGAGTAGCGTGCAGGGTGTAGCGTGTCGGGTGTAGGGTGTAGCGTGTAGTTTGTAGGGTGTAGGGTGTAGGGTGTTGCGTGTAGGGTGTAGAGTGTAGCGTGTAGCGTGTAGAGTGTAGCGTGTAGGGTGTAGGGTGTAGCGTGTAGTGTGTAGGGTGTAGGGTGTAGAGTGTAGGGTGTAGCATGTAGGGTGTAGGGTGTAGGGTGTAGCATGTAGGGTGTAGAGTGTAGCGTGTAGGGTGTACGGTGTAGAGTGTAGGGTATAAGCTGTAGCGTTTAGCGTGTAGGGTGTAGCGTGTAGCGTGTAGGGTGTAGAGTGTAGCGTGTAGGGTGTAGAGTATAGCATGTAGAGAGTAGGGTGTAGGGTGTAGAGTGTAACGTGTAGCGTGTAGGGTGTAGCGTGTAGAGTGTAGGGTGTAGGGTGTAGAGTGTAGGGTGAAGGGTGTAGCGTGTAGCGTGTAGCGTGTAGGGTGTAGGGTGTAGATTGTAGCGTGTAGGGTGCAGGGTGTAGAGTGTAGCGTGTAGGGTGTAGAGTGTAACGTGTAGCGTGTAGGGTGTAGCGTGTAGCGTGTAGGGTGTAGGGTGTAGGGTGTAGATTGTAGCGTGTAGGGTGCAGGGTGTAGAGTGTAGCGTGTTTGGTGTAGAGTGTAACGTGTAGCGTGTAGGGTGTAGCGTGTAGAGTGTAGGGTGTAGAGTGTAGCGTGTAGGGTGTAGCATGTAGCGTGTAGGGTGTAGGGTGTAGAGTGTAGAGTGTAGCGTGTGGGGTGAAGCATGTAGGGTGTAGGGTGTCGGGTATAGCGTGTAGGGTGTAGGGTGTAGAGTGTAGATTGTAGCGTGTAGGGTGCAGGGTGTAGAGTGTAGCGTGTAGGGTGTAGAGTGTAACGTGTAGCGTGTAGGGTGTAGCGTGTAGCGTGTAGGGTGTAGGGTGTAGAGTGTAACGTGTAGCGTGTAGGGTGTAGCGTGTAGCGTGTAGGGTGTAGCGTGTAGTGTGTAGCGTGTAGAGTGTAGGGTGTAGAGTGTAGCGTGTAGGGTGTAGCATGTAGCGTGTAGGGTGTAGAGTGTAGAGTGTAGCGTGTGGGGTGAAGCATGTAGGGTGTAGGGTGTCGGGTATAGCGTGTAGGGTGTAGGGTGTAGAGTGTAGGGTGTAGCGTGTATGGTGTAGAGTGTAGCGTGTAGCGTGCAGAGTATAGCGTGTAGGGTGTAGCGTGTAGCGTGCAGAGTGTAGCGTGTAGGGTGTAGAGTGTAGCGTGTTGCGTGTAGGGTGTAGCGTGTAGGGTGTAGCGTGTAGCGTGTAGCGTGTAGGGTGTAGGGTGTAGAGTGTAGGGTGTAGTGTGTAGGGTGTAGCGTGTATCGTGTAGCGTGTAGAGTGTAGCGTCTAGCGTATAGGGTGTAGCGAGTAGCGTGTAGATTGTAGCGTGTAGGGTGTAGGGTGTAGCGTGTAGCGTGTAGGGTGTAGATTGTAGCGTGTAGCGTGTAGGGTGTAGGGTGTAGAGTGCAGAGTGTAGGGTGTAGAGTGTAACGTGTAGTGTGTAGGGTGTAGCGTGTAGCGTGTAGTGTGTAGCGTGTAGGGTGTAGGGTGTAGAGTGTAGCGTGTAGGGTGTAGCATGTAGCGTGTAGGGTGTAGGGTGTATAGTGTAGAGTGTAGGGTGTAGCATGTATGGTGTAGAGTGTAGCGTGTAGAGTGTAGCGTGTAGTGTGAAGCATGCAGGGTGTAGGGTGTCGGGTATAGCGTGTAGGGTGTAGGGTGTAGAGTGTAGGGTGTAGCATGTATGGTGTAGAGTGTAGCGTGTAGGGTGTAGGGTGTAGCGTGTAGCGTGCAGAGTGTAGCGTGTAGGGTGTAGAGTGTAGCGTGTAGCGTGTAGGGTGTAGAGTATAGTGTGTAGCGTGTAGGGTGTAGGGTGTAGAGTGTAGGGTGTAGCGTGTAGCGTGTAGGGTGTAGGGTGTAGATTGTAGCGTGTAGGGTGTAGGGTGTAGCGTGTAGCGTGTAGGGTGTAGGGTGTAGAATGTAGCGTGTAGCGTGTAGGGTGTAGGGTGTAGAGTGTAGAGTGTAGGGTGTAGAGTGTAGCGTGTAGAGTGTAGGGTGTAGAGTGTAGGGTGTAGAGTGTAACGTGTAGCGTGTATTGTGTAGCGTGTAGCATGTAGGGTGTAGCGTGTAGCGTGTAGGGTGCAGGGTGTAGAGTGTAGCGTGTAGGGTGTAGAGTGTAACGTGTAGCGTGTAGGGTGTAGCGTGTAGCGTGTAGGGTGTAGGGTGTAGAGTGTAACGTGTAGCGTGTAGGGTGTAGCGTGTAGCGTGTAGGGTGTAGCGTGTAGTGTGTAGCGTGTAGAGTGTAGGGTGTAGAGTGTAGCGTGTAGGTTGTAGCATGTAGCGTGTAGGGTGTAGGGTGTAGAGTGTAGAGTGTAGCGTGTAGGGTGAAGCATGTAGGGTGTAGGGTGTCGGGTATAGCGTGTAGGGTGTAGGGTGTAGAGTGTAGGGTGTAGCGTGTATGGTGTAGAGTGTAGCGTGTAGCGTGCAGAGTGTAGCGTGCAGGGTGTAGGGTGTAGCGTGTAGAATGCAGAGTGTAGCGTGTAGGGTGTAGAGTGTAGCGTGTAGCATGAAGGGTGTAGGGTGTAGAGTGTAGAGTGTAGCGTGTAGCGTGTAGAGTGTAGCGTGTAGCGTGTAGATTGTAGGGTGTAGCGTGTAGGGTGTAGAGTGTAGGGTGTAGCGTGTAGGGTGTAGAGTGTAGAGTGTAGCGTGTAGGGTGTAGCGTGTAGCATGTATCGTGTAGCGTGTAGCATGTAGAGTGTAGGGTGTAGGGTCTAGGGTGTAGCATGTAGAGTGTAGGGTGTAGGGTGTAGCGTGTAGAGTGTAGGGTATAGAGTGTAGCGTGAAGCGTGTAGAGAGTAGGGTGTAGAGTGTAGAGTGTAGCGTGTAGGGTGTAGAGTGTAGCGTGTAGAGTGTATTGTGTAGAATGTAGAGTGTAGCATGTAGCGTGTAGAGTGTAGGGTGTAGAGTGTAGCGTGCAGAGTAGCGTGCAGGGTGTAGCGTGTCGGGTGTAGGGTGTAGCGTGTAGTTTGTAGGGTGTAGGGTGTAGGGTGTAGCGTGTAGTGTGTAGGGTGTAGGGTGTAGAGTGTAGGGTGTAGCATGTAGGGTGTAGGGTGTAGGGTGTAGCATGTAGGGTGTAGAGTGTAGCGTGTAGGGTGTACGGTGTAGAGTGTAGGGTATAAGCTGTAGCGTTTAGCGTGTAGGGTGTAGCGTGTAGCGTGTAGGGTGTAGAGTGTAGCGTGTAGGGTGTAGAGTATAGCATGTAGAGAGTAGGGTGTAGGGTGTAGAGTGTAACGTGTAGCGTGTAGGGTGTAGCGTGTAGCGTGTAGGGTGTAGGGTGTAGAGTGTAGGGTGAAGGGTGTAGCGTGTAGCGTGTAGCGTGTAGGGTGTAGGGTGTAGATTGTAGCGTGTAGGGTGCAGGGTGTAGAGTGTAGCGTGTAGGGTGTAGAGTGTAACGTGTAGCGTGTAGGGTGTAGCGTGTAGCGTGTAGGGTGTAGGGTGTAGAGTGTAACGTGTAGCGTGTAGGGTGTAGCGTGTAGCGTGTAGGGTGTAGCGTGTAGCGTGTAGTGTGTAGCGTGTAGAGTGTAGGGTGTATAGTGTAGCGTGTAGGGTGTAGCATGTAGCGTGTAGGGTGTAGGGTGTAGAGTGTAGAGTGTAGCGTGTAGGGTGAAGCATGTAGGGTGTAGGGTGTCGGGTATAGCGTGTAGGGTGTAGGGTGTAGAGTGTAGGGTGTAGCGTGTATGGTGTAGAGTGTAGCGTGTAGCGTGCAGAGTATAGCGTGTAGGGTGTAGCGTGTAGCGTGCAGAGTGTAGCGTGTAGGGTGTAGAGTGTAGCGTGTTGCGTGTAGGGTGTAGAGTGTAGCGTGTAGCGTGTAGAGTGTAGAGTGTAGCGTGTAGCGTGTAGAGTGTAGCGTGTAGGGTGTAGAGTATAGCGTGTAGCGTGTAGGGTGTAGGGTGTAGAGTGTAGCGTGTAGCATGTAGCGTGTAGCGTGTAGAGTGTAGCGTGTAGCGTGTAGAGTGTAGGGTGTAGTGTGTAGCGTGTAGCGTGTAGAGTGTAGGGTGTAGAGTGTAGCGTGTAGCGTGTAGGGTGTAGGGTGTAGAGTGTAGCGTGTAGAGTGTACGGTGTAGAGTGTAGGGTGTAGCGTGTAGGGTGTAGAGTGTAGCGTGTAGCGTGTAGCGTGTAGGGTTAAGTTACACGCTACACACTAAACACAAAAAGAAAAGGATATGCAAACCAATGGGATCCACGTTAAATAGTCAATTTTATTGTTCAAAAATAGTAATCTACAAACAGAACCAGGCAAAACATACATTTAAAAACATTTAAAACACTAGTATGGCTGAATAGGCCATAAGTAATTTTACCCGAGGGAATGAAGGAAGCTAATACTTTACAGCATATGTGAGACAGGAGAAATAACCAGAGAGAAAAAATTGCTAGGTATGCGGGTACACCAATCTTAGTCAAATCTACATATAAGAAGCCTATTGTTTACTGCCAACTGTGACCCCCTGAGTACTATGACAGGAAACATATACTCCAGCCTAGTATCTGGAAGAAATACATCATGGATCCTATTTTGTTCAACACAGCATGCGTGCGCACAGTTGGTAAGCAAATGAAAGCAGACCCCTATAGAAAGGTAATCAGGGAAATAGATATGCTGCAGTACTACAAAATCCTAGTTATTTGGATAAATGTATGCATACAGACGCCTTGTGGAAATACAAAGAATCAGGATCCATTGTCCTAAGGCTTGGAAAAATGCCAGGCCATGCATGAAGTAAATAGGTGTAATTCCATAGCAGTTGTAAAGATAAGTTACCCAAGTCCT
Source organism: Ranitomeya variabilis (assembly GCF_051348905.1). Taxonomy (NCBI): domain Eukaryota; kingdom Metazoa; phylum Chordata; class Amphibia; order Anura; family Dendrobatidae; genus Ranitomeya; species Ranitomeya variabilis. Next base: position 449,918 of record NW_027507935.1, on the reverse strand, counting down.
GTCCCTCGGGAAAAAAACAAAGGAAGCCCTGAACCCCACGCGTATCGACGCTACTCAAGCGTCTTCATCAGAGGAAAAAGTGACACCCTACACGCTACACGCTACACTCTACACCCTACACAATACACACTACTTGCTACACCCTACATGCTACACTCTACAAGCTACACGCTACACCCTACACGGTACACCCTACACCCTACACCCTACACGCTACACGCTACACCCTACACCCTACACGCTACAATCTACACGCTACACGCTACACACTATACGCTACACGCTAGACGCTACACTCTACACGCTACACCCTACACGCTACACCCTACACTCTACACCCTACACCCTACACGCTACACGCTACACGCTACACCCTACACCCTACACGCTACACCCTATGCCCTGCACGCCACACACTACACTCTACACGCTACACCCTACACAATACACTGTACACCCTACACCCTACATGCTACACGCTACACTCTACACGCTACACGCTACACTCTACACCCTACACGCAACACCCTACACCCTACACCCTACAAACTACACGCTACACCCTACACTCTACACCCTACACCCTACACGCTATACGCTACACTCTACACCCTGCACGCTACACGCTACACCCTACACCCTACACTCTACACCCTACACCCTACACGCTATACGCTACACTCTACACCCTGCACGCTACACGCTACACCCTACACGCTACACTCTACACCCTACACGCTACACCCTACACTCTACACCCTACACCCTACACACTACACTCTACTCCCTACACGCTACACTTTACACTCTACACGCTACACACTACACGCTACACGCTACACTCTACACCCTACACCCTACTCTACATGCTACAAGCTACACGGTACATGATACACGCTACACCCTACACGCTACACCCTACACGCTACACTCCACACCCTACACGCTACACCCTACTCCCTACACTCTACACGCTACACCCTACACCCTACACTGTACACCCTACACCCTACATGCTACACTCTACACTCTGCTCCCTACTCTCTACACGCTACACTCTATACCCTACACTCTACACGCTACGCGCTACACGCTACACACTACACGCTACACCCTACACGCTACACTTTACACTCTACACGCTACACTCCACACTCTACACACTACACTCTACACCCTACACCCTACACCCTACTCTACATGCTACACGCTACACGCTACATGCTACACCCTACACGCTTCACCCTACACCCTACACGCTACACGCTACACGCTACACTCTACACCCTACACTCTACACCCTACACGCTACACGCTACACGCTCCACTCTACACACTAAACGCTACAGCTTATACCCTACACTCTACACCGTACACCCTACACGCTACACTCTACACCCTGCACGCTACACCCTACACCCTATATGCTACACCCTACACACTACACCCTACACCCTACATGCTACACTCTACACCCTACACCCTACTCTACATGCTACACGCTACACGGTACATGATACACGCTACACCCTACACGCTACACGCTACACCCTACACGCTACACGCTACACGCTACACTCTACATCCTACACACTACACCCTACACCCTACACTCTACACGCTACACCCTACACCCTACACTGTACACCCTACACCCTGCACGCTACACTCTACACTCTGCTCCCTACTCTCTGCACGCTACACTCTATACCCTACACTCTACATGCTACGCGCTACACGCTACACACTACACGCTACACCCTACACGCTACACTTTACACTCTACACCCTACACCCTACACCCTACTCTACATGCTACACGCTACACGCTACATGCTACACCCTACACGCTACACCCTACACCCTACACGCTACACGCTACACGCTACACTCTACACCCTACACTCTACACCCTACACGCTACACGCTACACGCTACACGCTACACTCTACACGCTAAACGCTACAGCTTATACCCTACACTCTACACCGTACACCCTACACGCTACACTCTAAACCCTACACGCTACACCCTACACCCTACATGCTACACCCTACACTCTACACCCTACACCCTACACGCTACACCCTACGCCCTGCACGCCACACACTACACTCTACACGCTACACCCTACACGCTACACTCTACACCTTACACGCTACACTCTACACCCTACACACTACACTCTACACGCTACACGGTACACGCTACACGCTACGCCCTACACCCTACACGCTACATGTTACACTCTACACCCTACACGCTACACTCTACACCCTACACGCTACACCCTACACGCTACACCCTACACGCTACACACTACACGCTACACTCTACACCCTACACGCTGCACTCTATACGCTACACGGTACACGCTACACGCTACACCCTACACCCTACATGCTACACGCTACACCCTACACTGTACACCCTACACCCTACACGCTACACTCTACACGCTACATGCTACACCCTACACTCTACACCCTACACGCTATACGCTACACTCTACACCCTGCACGCTACACGCTACACGCTACACCCTACACGCTACACTCTACACCCTACACGCTACACTCTACATGCTACACGCTACACGCTACATGCTACACGCTACACCCTACACGCTACACTCTACACCCTACACCCTACACGCTACACTCTACACCCTACACGCTACACCCTACACTCTACACCCTACACCCTACACGCTACTCGCTACACTCTACACCCTACCCGCTACACTCTACACGCTACACGCTACACTCTACACTCTACACGCTACACGCTACACTCTACACCCTACACGCTACACTCTGCACGCTACACGCTACACCCTACACCCTACACGCTACACTCTACACGCTACACGCTACACTCTACACCATACACGCTACACCCTACACTCTACATTCTACACCCTACACGCTATACCCGACACCCTACACCCTACATGCTTCACCCTACACGCTACACTCTACACTCTTCACCCTACACGCTACATGCTACACTCTACACGCTACACTCTACACCCTACACGCTACACTCTACACCCTACACGCTACACTCTACACCCTACACGCTACACCCTACACTCTACACTCTCCACCCTACACGCTACACGCTACACTCTACACGCTACACCCTACACGCTACACTCTACACCCTACACCCTACACCCTAAACCCTACACGCTACACCCTACACGCTACACTCTACACCCTACAAGCAACACCCTACACTCTACACCCTACACCCTAAACCCTACACGCTACACCCTACACGCTACACTCTACACCCTACACCCTACACTCTACACCCTACACGCTACACGCTACACTCTACACCCTACACCCTACACACGCTACACGCTACACCCTACACTCTACACGCTACATGCTACACTCTACACCCTACACGATACATGCTACACCCTACACGCTACAGCCTACACGCTACACGCTACACTCTACACCCTACAAGCTACACGCTACACGCTACACCCTACACTCTACACCCTACACCGTACACGCTACACGCTACACTCTACACGCTACACCCTTCACTCTACACCCTACACCCTACATGCTACACTCTACACCCTACACGGTACACCCTACAATCTACACGCTACATGCTACACTCTACACTCTACACCCTACACCCTACACACTACATGCTACACTCTACACCCTACACGCTACACTCTACACCCTACACGCTACATGCTACACTCTACACCATACACCCTACACGCTACATGCTACACGCTACACTCTACACCCTACACGCTACACGCTAGGGTGTAGAGTGTAATATGTAGCGTGTAGTTTGTAGCGTTTAGCTTGTAGGGTGTAGCGTGTAGCGTGTAGGGTGTAGAGTGTAGCGTGTAGCGTGTAGCATGTAGGGTGTAGGGTGTAGAGTGTAGAGTGTAGCGTGTAGGGTGTAGAGTGTCGGGTGTAGGATGTAGAGTGTAGGGTTTAGAGTGTAATGTGTAGCGTGTAGGGTGTAGCGCGTAGCATGTAGGGTGTAGGGTGTGGAGTGTAGGGTGTAGCGTGTAGGGTGTAGAGTGTAGCGTGTAGGGTGTAGGGTGTAGAGTGTAGGGTGTAGCGTGTAGGGTGTAGAGTGTAGCGTGTAGGGTGTAGCGTGTAGCGTGCAGGGTGTAGAGTGTAGCGTATAGCGTGTAGGGTGTAGAGTGTAGGGTGTAGCGTGTAGGGTGTAGAGTGTAGGGTGTAGCGTGTAGGGTATAGAGTGTAGCGTGTAGCGTGTAGGGTGTAGGGTGTAGCATGTAGGGTGTAGCGTGTAGCGTGTAGGGTGTAGGGTGTAGCATGTAGTGTGTAGCGTGTAGCGTGTAGGGTGTAGCGTGTAGCGTGTAGCATGTAGCGTGTAGAGTGTAGCATGTAGAGTGTAGGGTGTAGGGTGTAGGGTGTAGCATGTAGAGTGTAGGGTGTAGGGTGTAGCGTGTAGAGTGTAGGGTATAGAGTGTAGCGTCTAGGGTGTAGAGTGTAGCGTGTAGCGTGTAGGGTGTAGAGTGTAGCGTGTAGGGTGTAGAATATAGCGTGTAGAGAGTAGGGTGTAGGGTGTAGAGTGTAGGGTGTAGGGTGTAGCGTGTAGCGTGTAGGGTGTAGGGTGTAGAGTGTAGGGTGTAGCGTGTAGGGTGTAGCGTGTAGCGTGTAGGGTGTAGGGTGTAGAGTGTAGGGTGTAGCGTGTAGGGTGTAGCGTGTATCGTGTAGCGTGTAGAGTGTAGCGTCTAGCATATAGGGTGTAGCGTGTAGATTGTAGCGTGTAGGGTGTAGGGTGTAGGGTGTAGCGTGTAGCGTGTAGGGTGTAGAGTGTAGCGTGTAGTGTGTAGGGTGTAGGGTGTAGAGTGTAGCGTGTAGAGTGTAGCGTGTAGAGTGTAGGGTGTAGGGTGTAGAGTGTAACGTGTAGTGTGTAGGGTGTAGCGTGTAGCGTGTAGAGTGTAGGGTGTAGAGTGTAGGGTGTAGAGTGTAACGTGTAGTGTGTAGGGTGTAGCGTGTAACGTGTAGGGTGTAGTGTGTAGCGTGTAGGGTGCAGGGTGTAGAGTGTAACGTGTAGCGTGTAGGGTGTAGCGTGTAGCGTGTAGTGTGTAGCGTGTAGGGTGTAGGGTGTAGAGTGTAGCGTGTAGCGTGTAGGGTGTAGGGTGTAGAGTGCAGAGTGTAGGGTGTAGAGTGTAGCGTGTAGAGTGTAGGGTGTAGAGTGTAGGGTGTAGAGTGTAACGTGTAGCGTGTAGGGTGTAGCGTGTAGCGTGTAGGGAGCAGGGTGTAGAGTGTAGGGGGTAGGGTGTAGAGTGTAACGTGTAGCGTGTAGGGTGTAGCGTGTAGCGTGTAGGGTGTAGCGTGTAGCGTGTAGGGTGTAGCGTGTAGCGTGTAGTGTGTAGTGTGTAGGGTGTAGGGTGTAGAGTGTAGCGTGTAGGGTGTAGCATGTAGCGTGTAGGGTGTAGGGTGTATAGTGTAGAGTGTAGCGTGTAGTGTGAAGCATGCAGGGTGTAGGGTGTCTGGTATAGCGTTTAGGGTGTAGGGTGTAGAGTGTAGGAAGTAGCGTGTATGGTGTAGAGTGTAGCGTGTAGAGTGTAGCGTGTAGGGTGTAGGGTGTAGCGTGTAGCGTGCAGAGTGTAGCGTGTAGGGTGTAGAGTGTAGCGTGTTGCGTGTAGGGTGTAGAGTGTAGCGTGTAGAGTGTAGAGTGTAGCGTGTAGCGTGTAGCGTGTAGGGTGTATGGTGTAGAGTGTAGAGTGTAGCATGTAGCGTGTAGCGTGTAGAGTGTAGCGTGTAGGGTGTAGAGTGTAGCGTGTTGCATGTAGGGTGTACAGTGTAGCGTGTAGAGTGTAGGGTGTAGAGTGTAGCGTGGAGCGTGTAGAGTGTAGGGTGTAGAGTGTAGCGTGTAGCGTGTAGAGTGTAGCGTGTAGCGTGTAGGTTGTAGAGTGTAGCGTGTAGCGTGTAGGGTGTAGCGTGTAGCGTGTAGAGTGTAGAGTGTAGCGTGTAGCATGTAGAGTGTAGAGTGTAGCGTGTAGGGTGTAGAGTGTAGCGCGTAGCGTGTAGGGTGTAGGGTGTAGAGTGTATCGTGTAGCGTGTAGAGTGTACGGTGTAGAGTGTAGGGTGTAGCGTGTAGGGTGTAGAGTGTAGCGTGTAGCGTGTAGCGTGTAGGGTTAAGCTACACACTACACACTAAACACAAAAAGAAAAGGATATGCAAGCCAATGGGATCCACCTTAAATAGTCAATTTTATTGCACAAAAATAGTAATCCACAAACAGAACCAGGCAAAACATACATTTAAAAACATTTAAAACACTAGTATGGCTGAATAGGCCATAAGTAATTTTACCCGAGGGAATGAAGGAAGCTAATACTTTACAGCATATGTGAGACAGGAGAAATAACCAGAGAGAAAAAATTGCTAGGTATGCGGGTACACCAATCTTAGTCAAATCTACATATAAGAAGCCTATTGTTTACTGCCAACTGTGACCCCCTGAGTACTATGACAGGAAACATATACTCCAGCCTAGTATCTGGAAGAAATACATCATGGATCCTATTTTGTTCAACACAGCATGCGTGCGCACAGTTGGTAAGCAAATGAAAGCAGACCCCTATAGAAAGGTAATCAGGGAAATAGATATGCTGCAGTACTACAAAATCCTAGTTATTTGGATAAATGTATGCATACAGACGCCTTGTGGAAATACAAAGAATCTGGGGGGGCGTGGCCAGCGCTGAGACAGAGAGGATGTCTTAGCTGTGAGCTCTGCACTGGGGCCGCCTAATTAAGCGATAATATCAAGCACATCTCCGAGATTCCACTAAAAAGTTACAGCCCCCAGCATCGGAATATCTGCTGCACCTATTGATACAAGTCTGATATGGCTGACCGCAACAATCGCGGAGAAAAAGGCACTAGCAGAGACCGCTGCAGCACTGAGATGAAAATCCAAGATGGCCTGCCTGCGGACATCCATAAAGAAGAAACAGGCTCCCTTCATTGACCGGACCCTAAAGACCCCAGCTGTTGCCCACCGAACCACCAAAGGGGTGTTATAACACCTGAAGCCCGCCGGGATCAAGCTCTTCATACACCGGCAGTAAGCTTGATACATCCGCCGACGGTCCCCGCTGCTCCCCGCTACCCCCGGTACTTTAAAAGTTAAACTCGGCTCTCACTGGTCCTTGGTGGGAGTCAGGAGGCTCCCACCACCACTTCCACAGCGGCACCGCTCACCGGGAGTCGCGCAGAGCGGGGAAATCACCGGCGCTGCTGAGAAGAAGCAGCTGCTGACGTGCGGTAATGTAGATCAATGCGCGCGCCGGGACTCCTTCGCGCACGGCTGCAGCAGCGCGGCCGCTGATGTGACAAGTGAACAGCGCGGCTCCTTTCTCTCGGCAGAGAACTACAAGGCATCACGAGTTCGAGCACCGGATTCCCACCATAACCCGGGGACACTGCGGCTGTTCAATATATGTATAAATAATAACAATAAGTGTATCATACTGATAAGCCTCTCTAGCGGGGAGAGACTTCCACAAATGTAATTACACTGCATAGCTGAAATATAGGCTACCCTGGGGGCGTGGCCAGCGCTGGGACTGTGAGGACGTCTTTGCTGTGAGCTCCGATCTGGGGCCACCTAACCAAGCGATACTATAAAGCATACCGCTGTGATTCCACTAAAACTTGCAGCCTCCGACACCGGAATAGCTGCTGCACATAACAGTACCATCCCGGCGTGGCTGCCCGCAATAATCGCGGAGAAAAAGCTTTCACAGTGACCGCTGCAGCACAAGTATGAAAAATCAAGATGGCGGCGGCAGCTCGCCGCACACTGAAGACGCGAATCCAGGAAGTGCAGGCAAGTCCCGAATTAGCCGCGGGCGCCCGCTTTACAAAGTGACACCGCAAAGGCAGAAACATGCTGCCTTTAAAGCGAGGACCAACCAGCGATCCTCGCAGAAGAAATCAGCGGCAACAGTGAGTAATAAGAAGCGGGGAGAGCCGGTGAGAGAAAGCCCTGCACGGAGCTCCCGTTCTCGCTCCTCCTCTCGCGAGAGCCGCCATCTTGAGAGGGAGAGCGAGCGATCTCAGATTCACAGCGCCGGTAAGACTGTTAAGCGCTCGCTGGCTAAATTAGCCGCTTCCAGCCAATGCACAACGCCGGTTAAGGGGGCTTTAACACCGATTAAGGGGGCTACATCATGCCCTGATATGTCATTAATTTCGGACGCTCCTTTTACCCCACCATTATTAGGGGAGGCTGCTTATGATAAATATAATGCCACATATGACAATAATAACAGCCCTATTGCGGTGCCGGTTATTACCCATGATACTCCCTTCACCAGAGAGAATATCACCATTACTACAGCACAAAGGGGCCCACAAAATAAAGAGTCAGTTAATATATCTGCTCCTAAGGATCTAAGCAACCCAGGACTGGCTGACACCCTTTTACAAGCTCTATCTGAGGTGGATGCTTCCACCAAAAACGCCTCAGAAATCTTTATTAAGAACATTATTCTTCTCTTGGCTCAATCTTTCCAGTCACAATTAGAATCTCATAATCTATCCCTCCGCAAAGATATAGATGGTCTTGGACAGCGTGTGGACCACCTTGAACGGAAAATGGGAGAATTGGTGGAGTCCCATAATAAATTGATAGACGCACATTATAACCTGGAAGACGAGGTGGCCCAAATAAAATCAAAACAGATTGAACAAGAAGATAGGAGCAGGCGTAGTAACTTAAAATTTAGAGGGATACCTGAGTCAATCAAAGATCGTGATCTTACAGAATACACCCAAAAAATGCTTCACTCAGTTCTTCCTAGAGCTTCTAGGGGTGATCTAACACTGGAGCGCATTCACAGATTACCTAAATCCAAATACGCACCAACTACAGCTCCCAGGGACGTCATAGCCTGTTTCCACTATTTTCAAATTAAAGAGGAAATTCTCAGGAAAAGCAAGCAACTGCCAAATTTACCGACCCCCTACAACAAGATTAAAATTTTCGCAGACTTTTCAAGAGCCACATTACAAAAACGGAGAGAATATATTCCTGTCACGGACCATCTTAGGAATAACAAGATACTGTATAAATGGGGTTTTCCAACCAAATTGATCGTGATTAAGGAAGATGTCATTTTTGCGCTAACTGACTTAAATAACTCTGACAAATTTATTCATGATCTAGGCCTGCCACCCATGGAGAGATCAAGTTCTGGACGCAAAGACAGCGGAGTTTCTGATCATCTTCCAAGACATGTCAAGCCCTCGTGGATCACGAAGAAAAACAGATAAAGTTTTTGAACTGTGTTAGGCTGGCCCCACTCACTTGGCCCTTAATTTCACCCCCTAAACTTTGAATGAGTACTTACTCATTTACACACACACTTCGGTGTGCATCAACTGTTGGTTTTATAACCCACTTTTTTGCTGGTTGCAATTATGTTATTTTTATCTTTTATCTGTATGCAGGTCTGTGTGCATCTCTACTAAGCGGAGACCGTCGTTTGCTTTCACTTTCATCTGATCTGGAAGGGTTCATCATCATCGTCATGTTGGGGATACAGGTTCTGTGTAGGTTGCCTCTTTTGTTTCTACAGGGTTTGCTGGTCTTATTAATCTCCTTCTCTGTGGACAATTCTAATTGTAAATACAGACATCACTACATAATCTACAAACACCAATACTATGTCTTTAAATATTGTGTCCTATAACGTGAATGGTTTGAACAACCCCTACAAGAGATTTACTCTTTGGAAAGATATGCGTAGACTTAAAGCTGATATAGTCCTGCTTCAGGAAACTCATTTATTAGAATCTGATAACCATAAACTCCGAAATAAATATTTCTCGCAAATATTCTTTTCAAACAGTGAAAAGAAAAAAGCGGGGGTTGCGATAGCCATTCACAAGGATTTACCTTTTAAAATAATAGACACAATGAAGGACGAGGAAGGTAGACAAATCACTATTAAGGGAAAATTGGGAGATGTTAATTTCACCATTGCTAACATACATGCCCCTAATTCAAGTCAAATTCGCTTTCTTAATAGATTCAAAAAAAAACTGGAGGACTTCAGTGAGGGTCATGTTGTATGGGGCGGGGATTTTAATCATATTGTTGATCCCCATTTGGATTGCTCCCACCCGCTGACCTATTATAAAAAACAAAATTTATCTTACTGGCTAAGACAATCTGGATTACAAGACAGCTGTAGAGTGCTGAATACTAATTCAAAAGAATTCACAAGATATTGTCCATATAATAAATCCTTCACTAGGATTGACCACATTTTCACAAGTCTTTCAGTTTTAGATCTATATGAAAAATTTGTCACGGGCCCAATCACTTGGTCAGACCATGCACCTATCCTCCTTAGACTTAAAAATACAGATAGAGAAAATAAATCATACAATTGGAAATACAGTAAATTCATAACCAATACACAGGAAAATTCCAAATTAATAGAACAAACCATCTCCCACTATTTTGTTGAAAACTCTACACAAGAAATCAACCCAGAGATATTATGGCAAGCCCACAAGTGTGTGATTAGGGGAACATTAATTCAGCTTGGAGCTAAACAAAAAAAAATAAGAGAGTTTAGACAGAAAGAACTAATAGAAAAAATTAAAATCCTGGAAGCCTCTGCTCAAAATGATAGTAGTTTTGATAAACACAAAGAATTGCATATTTGTAGGCTAGATCTTAGGAATCTATTAATTGCTCAGTATGATAAAAAAGCCACTTTTTTTGGGGCTGGATACTATACGGACAATAATAGACCAACTAGGCTGATGGCCAACAAATTCAAACCTATAAAGATGAGAAAGGTGGTTGATAGAATATCATTGGCTTCTGGCGATGTTCTAAAACCAAAGGACATCGCAAAGGCTTTCAGGGATTATTACTTTAAACTATATAACCTGAAAGATAATATAGATGTCTCACCTCCCTCCCAAGACCAAATTGATTTATTTCTAGAGAAAATAAAACTGGGGAGCCTTACGCCAGAGCAAAGAGAAACACTTGATATGCCCTTTAGCGAGAAAGAGGTTATGAATGTTATTAATGCCTTTAAAATTAACAAAGCACCGGGTCCAGACGGTTTCACGAGTGAGTACTACAAACAGTTTCAAAAATTGCTTATCCCCCACCTTACCCAGACACTCAATTTTATCAGAGTGAATGGAAAATGTGACAATGAAATGCTCAAAGCCACAATAGTAGTCATTCCTAAACCCAATAAAGATACAACAAAAATTGAAAATTTTAGACCAATTTCACTACTAAATACCGACATTAAAGCATATGCAAAAATCATAGCAAATAGACTACAACACATTATTCCAGATGTTGTTCACCCTGATCAGGTTGGTTTTGTCAAACAAAGACAAACATACGATAGCACTAGACGGGTGTTGAATCTTCTTTCTCTATGTAACCGTAGGCAGATTCCCAGTTTATTCATCACTTTAGACGCTGAAAAAGCGTTTGATCGTTTGAGCTGGGACTTTGCATTTGCGGTACTCAAGAAATTAAATTTTAGTCCAAACCTAATCAATAGCATACAAACATTATACTCTGCCCCTTCAGCCGCTGTATTTGTTAACAACATAATGTCAGAACAGTTCCCGATCTCTAACGGCACGAGGCAGGGATGCCCACTTTCCCCTCTGATTTTTATCCTTAGTCTTGAACCGTTAGCTCAGTACATCAGGGACTCTGAAGAGATTAAAGGTATATCCTCAGGCAACATAGATCATAAAATTGGATTATATGCGGATGATATTATCCTAACCTTGTCAAACCCAATTAGCTCAATCAAATACGCTTGGGAAATTATAAAGGACTTTGGTGCTGTTTCTCTCTATAAATTGAACCATTCCAAAACTATTGTACTATCTCTCTATTTATCAACTCAAACGAAACAGATACTACACAGTTCCTACCCTTTCATATGGAACCGTACCCAAACCCCTTACCTGGGCATCTTATTGACGAATGATATACACAATCTATACAAGATCAACGCTGATCACGTTTATAACGAAATAGAACAAACTATTAAAACCATTTCAAAATCCCCTTCCTCATGGCTTGGAAAAATTACCTTGTATAAAATGCTTCTCCTTCCTAAAATTCTATATTTCTTTAGGAATGTCCCCCTACCACTTCCCAATCTTATTTTACAAAATTTGATTAAACAAATGAACAGATTTATATGGCCTAAGGGGAAATCGAGGATAAAAAAACAAATTTTGATTCGTTCTAAAGAGAACGGGGGAATTGCTCTTCCGGATATAAGCGCATATTACCACTCCAGTATCCTTGACCAAACCAAATTATGGTTCAGGAATACTGAAAATTTGGAATGGCCCAAAATGGAATTAACCTCCATGCCCAACCAGGAACCCCTTTTATATCTATATAGATTCTTTATAAAGCATCAGAAAGTTGAGAGTATTCATAATCCCATCATCAAGGCGGCAGTTCAAAGCTGGATACATTTTCAAGCTCATAAATCCAACAGACCTCCTCATCCTGTCTACCCACTCCCCATTTCATACTTGCTCCCGGTTAGGCCCACACTTAGATTTCGTTTTGAAAAGTGGTCGACACTAGGGATTAAGTATATCCATGATATGCTGGAAGCTAATAAATTTGTTCCCTTTCAAATACTGAAAGATAGATTTAAGATTGAGAGTTGTGAATTTATGAATTATTATTTGCTTAAAGAGGAGTATAAAAGATTAGAACTAAACACTCCCAAAAAAATATTACTTAATCAAACTGCCATTAATTTTTTCAAAACCCCACCTCTAAAAAACAAGAGCTGTCTGAGGTCCTTCTATAATATATTGACTGACAAATATACTTTTAGCAGCTCGGGTTCCTTTGAGAAATGGGCACAAAGATTAAATAAAACAATTTCACCATCTCAATGGACACAATCATTCAAATTAGCTACGAAAGCCTCCAGATGCTCGAATACCCTGGAAACCCATTATAAACTAATTCAGAGATATTATTTAACTCCCAATAGACTTAAACATTTTATTAAGGGTCATGATGGGATGTGTTGGAGGAAATGTGGTCAGTCAGCAGATTTGCTACATGTTTTCTGGTCCTGTCCCCTTCTGAAAAATTTCTGGTCTGAGATTTTCTTAATAATTTCACTTCTGACTGGGGAAACTATATTGCCATGCCCTGATATGGCCTTATTGCTTATTAATCTTTATCAATTCAAAATGGACAGATTTCTAGCAGCTCATGTTCTAATGTCCGCAAGCTATTTGATTGTGAAAGAGTGGAATAACATTTGCCCGCCCAACGTGAAACATTTGATATTGTTGATCGATAGACATTTTGTATATGAGGAAATTTATTATACTAATCTTCTATCCAAAGATCGTTTTCATGCCAGATGGGGTAAATGGTCACAATTAAAAAAGCAATTTGACGGTTTCTTTTCCTGATTGTACACTTGTACCTGCTATAGAATATTTACTACAGTTATACAGATACAGTTATGTTTTGTTATTCGTTTTCTTTGTTTAAACTCAATAAAAATCTAATTGAAATGAAATACAAAGAATCAGGATCCATTGTCCTAAGGCTTGGAAAAATGCCAGGCCATGCATGAAGTAAATAGGTGTAATTCCATAGCAGTTGTAAAGATAAGTTACCCAAGTCCTGTCAATCGGGAAAAAAACAAAGGAAGCCCTGAACCCCATGCGTATCGACACTACTCAAGCGTCTTCATCAGAGGAAAAAGTGACACCCTACACGCTACACGCTACACTACACCCTACACAATACACGCTACTTGCTACACCCTACATGCTACACTCTACACGCTACACACTACACCCTACACGGTACACCCTACACCCTACACCCTACACCCTACACGCTACACGCTACACCCTACACCCTACACCCTACACGCTACAATCTACACGCTACACGCTACACACTATACGCTACACGCTAGACGCTACACTCTACACGCTACACGCTAAACCCTACACGCTACACCCTACACTCTACACCCTACACCCTACACGCTACACGCTACACGCTACACGCTACATCCTACACGCTACACCCTACACTCTACACCCTACACCCTACATGCTACACGCTACACGCTACACCCTACACGCTACACCCTACACTCTACACCTTACACGCTACACCCTACACGCTACACGTTACACTCTACACCCTACACTCTACACCCTGCACCCTACTCTCTACACGCTACACTCTACACCCTACACGCTACACTCTACACTCTACACCCTACACCCTACATGCTACACGCTACACGCTACACTCTACACGCTAAACGCTACAGCTTATACCCTACACTCTACACCGTACACCCTACATGCTACACTCTACACCCTACACGCTACACCCTACACCCTACACCCTACATGCTACACCCTACACTCTACACCCTACACCCTACACGCTACACCCTATGCCCTGCACGCCACACACTACACTCTACACGCTACACCCTACACCCTACACTGTACACCCTACACCCTACACGCTACACTCTACACGCTACACCCTACACTCTACACCCTACACCCTACACGCTATACGCTACACTCTACACCCTGCACGCTACACGCTACACGCTACACCCTACACGCTACACTCTACACCCTACACGCTACACTCTACATGCTACACGCTACACGCTACATGCTACACGCTACACCCTACACGCTACACTCTACACCCTACACCCTACACCCTACACGCTACACTCTACACCCTACACGCTACACCCTACACTCTACACCCTACACCCTACACGCTACTCGCTACACTCTACACCCTACCCGCTACACTCTACACGGTACATGATACACGCTACACCCTACACGCTACACGCTACACCCTACACGCTACACGCTACACTCCACACCCTACACGCTACACCCTACACCCTACTCCCTACACTCTACACGCTACACCCTACACCCTACACCCTACATGCTACACCCTACACCCTACACCCTACATGCTACACTCTACACCCTGCACGCTACACCCTACACCCTACACCCTACATGCTACACCCTACACTCTACACCCTACACCCTACATGCTACACTCTACACCCTACACCCTACTCTACATGCTACACGCTACACGATACATGATACACGCTACACCCTACACGCTACACGCTACACCCTACATGCTACACGCTACACGCTACACTCTACACCCTACACGCTACACCCTACACCCTACTCCCTACACTGTACACGCTACACGCTACACCCTACACCCTACACTGTACACCCTACACCCTGCACGCTACACTCTACACTCTGCTGCCTACTCTCTACACGCTACACTCTATACCCTACACTCTACACGCTATGCGCTACACGCTACACACTACACGCTACACCCTACACGCTACACTTTACACTCTACACGCTACACTCTACACTCTACACACTACACTCTACACCCTACACCCTACACCCTACTCTACATGCTACACGCTACACGCTACATGCTACACCCTACACGCTACACTCTACACCCTACACGCTACACGCTACACGCTACACTCTACACTCTACACCCTACACTCTACACCCTACACGCTACACGCTACACGCTACACGCTACACGCTACACTCTACACGCTACAGCTTATACCATACTCTCTACACCGTACACCCTACACGCTACACTCTACACGCTACACGCTACACCCTACACCCTACATGCTACACTTTACACTCTACACCCTACACCCTACACCCTACACGCTATACCCGACACCCTACACCCTACATGCTTCACCCTACACGCTACACTCTACACTCTACACCCTACACCCTACACGCTACATGCTACACCCTACACGCTACAATCTACACCCTACACCCTACACGCTACACGCTACACGCTACACGCTACACCCTTCACCCTACACTCTACACCCTACACCCTACACCCTACACGCTACACGCTACACCCTACACGCTACACGTTACACTCTACACCCTACACCCTACACCCTACTCTCTACATGCTATACTCTACACCCTACACGCTACACTCTACACCCTACACGCTACACGCTACACCCTACACGCTAAACGCTACAGCTTATACCCTACACTCTACACCGTACACCCTACACGCTACACTCTACACCCTACATGCTACACCCTACACCCTACACCCTACATGCTACACCCTACACTCTACAACCTACACCCTACACACTACACGCTACACCCTACACGCTACACTCTACACTCTACACCCTACTCTCTACACGCTACACTCTATACCCTACACTCTACACGCTACACCCTACACCCTACACTCTACATGCTACACCATACACCCTACACCCTACACTCTACATGCTACACGCTACACGATACATGCTACACGCTACACCCTACACGCTACACGCTACACTCTACACACTACACGCTACACCCTACAGCCTACACCCTACACGCTACACGCTACACTCTACACCCTACACGCTACACCCTACACCCTACACGCTACACGCTACACGCTACACTCTACACCCTACACGCTACACCCTACACTCTACACCCTACACGCTACACTCTACACCCTACACCCTACACCCTACACGCTACACTCTACACCCTACACGCTACACCCTACACTCTACACCCTACACTCTACACGCTACACGCTACACTCTGCACGCTACACGCTACACCCTACACCCTACACGCTACACTCTACACGCTACACGCTACACTCTACACCATACACGCTACACCCTACACTCTACACCCTACACCCTACACGCTATACCCGACACCCTACACCCTACATGCTTCACCCTACACGCTACACTCTACACTCTACACCCTACACGCTACATGCTACACTCTACACGCTACACTCTACACCCTACACGCTACACTCTACATCCTACACCCTACACGCTATACGCTACACTCTACACCCTGCACGCTACACGCTACACTCTACACCCTACACCCTACACGCAACACCCTACACTCTACACCCTACACCCTAAATCCTACACGCTACACCGTACACGCTACACTCTACACCCTACACCCTACACTCTACACCCTACACGCTACACGCTACACCCTACACCCTACACCCTACACACGCTACACGCTACACCCTACACTCTACACGCTACATGCTACACTCTACACCCTACACGATACATGCTACACCCTACACGCTACAGCCTACACGCTACACGCTACACTCTACACCCTACAAGCTACACGCTACACGCTACACCCTACACTCTACACCCTACACCGTACACGCTACACGCTACACTCTACACGCTACACCCTTCACTCTACACCCTACACCCTACATGCTACACTCTACACCCTACACGATACACCCTACAATCTACACGCTACATGCTACACTCTACACTCTACACCCTACACCCTACACGCTACATGCTACACTCTACACCCTACACGCTACACTCTACACCCTACACGCTACATGCTACACTCTACACCATACACCCTACACGCTACATGCTACACGCTACACTCTACACACTACACGCTACACGCTAGGGTGTAGAGTGTAATATGTAGCGTGTAGTTTGTAGCGTTTAGCTTGTAGGGTGTAGCGTGTAGCGTGTAGGGTGTAGAGTGTAGCGTGTAGCGTGTAGCATGTAGGGTGTAGGGTGTAGAGTGTAGAGTGTAGCGTGTAGGGTGTAGAGTGTAGGGTGTAGGATGTAGAGTGTAGGGTTTAGAGTGTAATGTGTAGCGTGTAGGGTGTAGCGTGTAGCATGTAGGGTGTAGGGTGTGGAGTGCAGGGTGTAGCGTGTAGGGTGTAGAGTGTAGCGTGTAGCGTGTAGGGTGTAGAGTGTAGGGTGTAGCGTGTAGGGTGTAGAGTGTAGCGTGTAGGGTGTAGCGTGTAGCGTGCAGGGTGTAGAGTGTAGCGTATAGCGTGTAGGGTGTAGAGTGTAGGGTGTAGCGTGTAGGGTGTAGAGTGTAGGGTGTAGCGTGTAGGGTGTAGAGTGTAGCGTGTAGGGTGTAGGGTGTAGGGTGTAGCGTGTAGGGTGTAGAGTGTAGCGTGTAGCGTGTAGGGTGTAGGGTGTAGGGTGTAGCATGTAGTGTGTAGCGTGTAGCGTGTAGGGTGTAGCGTGTAGCATGTAGCGTGTAGCGTGTAGCATGTAGAGTGTAGGGTGTAGGGTGTAGCATGTAGAGTGTAGGGTTGTAGGGTGTAGCGTGTAGAGTGTAGGGTATAGAGTGTAGCGTCTAGGGTGTAGAGTGTAGCGTGTAGCGTGTAGGGTGTAGCGTGTAGCATGTAGGGTGTAGGGTGTAGAGTGTAGGGTGTAGCGTGTAGGGTGTAGCGTGTATCGTGTAGCGTGTAGAGTGTAGCGTCTAGCGTATAGGGTGTAGCGTGTAGCATGTAGATTGTAGCGTGTAGGGTGTAGAGTGTAGGGTGTAGCGTGTAGCGTGTAGGGTGTAGAGTGTAGCGTGTAGTGTGTAGGGTGTAGCGTGTAGTGTGTAGCGTGTAGGGTGTAGGGTGTAGAGTGTAGCGTGTAGGGTGTAGGGTGTAGAGTGCAGAGTGTAGGGTGTAGAGTGTAGCGTGTAGAGTGTAGGGTGTAGAGTGTAGGGTGTAGAGTGTAACGTGTAGTGTGTACGGTGTAGCGTGTAGCGTGTAGGGTGTAGCGTGTAGCGTGTAGGGAGCAGGGTGTAGAGTGTAGAGTGTAGGGTGTAGAGTGTAACGTGTAGCGTGTAGGGTGTAGTGTGTAGGGTGTAGGGTGTAGAGTGTAACGTGTAGCGTGTAGGGTGTAGCGTGTAGCGTGTAGGGTGTAGCGTGTAGCGTGTAGTGTGTAGCGTGTAGGGTGTAGGGTGTAGAGTGTAGCGTGTTGCGTGTAGGGTGTAGAGTGTAGCGTGTAGAGTGTAGCGTGTAGCGTGTAGCGTGTAGAGTGTAGCGTGTAGGGTGTAGAGTATAGTGTGTAGCGTGTAGGGTGTATGGTGTAGAGTGTAGAGTGTAGCATGTAGCGTGTAGCGTGTAGAGTGTAGCGTGTAGGGTGTAGAGTGTAGCGTGTTGCATGTAGGGTGTACAGTGTAGCGTGTAGCGTGTAGAGTGTAGGGTGTAGAGTGTAGCGTGTAGCGTGTAGAGTGTAGGGTGTAGAGTGTAGCGTGTTGCGTGTAGAGTGTAGCGTGTAGCGTGTAGGTTGTAGAGTGTAGCGTGTAGCGTGTAGGGTGTAGGGTGTAGCGTGTAGCGTGTAGAGTGTAGAGTGTAGCGTGTAGCATGTAGAGTGTAGAGTGTAGCGTGTAGGGTGTAGAGTGTAGCGCGTAGCATGTAGGGTGTAGGGTGTAGAGTGTAGCGTGTAGCGTGTAGAGTGTACGGTGTAGAGTGTAGGGTGTAGCGTGTAGGGTGTAGCGTGTAGCGTGTAGCGTGTAGCGTGTAGCGTGTAGGGTGTAGGGTGTAGATTGTAGCGTGTAGGGTGCAGGGTGTAGAGTGTAGCGTGTAGGGTGTAGGGTGTAACGTGTAGCGTGTAGGGTGTAGCGTGTAGCGTGTAGGGTGTAGGGTGTAGAGTGTAACGTGTAGCGTGTAGGGTGTAGCGTGTAGCGTGTAGGGTGTAGCGTGTAGCGTGTAGTGTGTAGCGTGTAGAGTGCAGGGTGTAGAGTTTAGCGTGTAGGGTGTAGCATGTAGCGTGTAGGGAGTAGGGTGTAGAGTGTAGAGTGTAGCGTGTAGGGTGAAGCATGTAGGGTGTAGGGTGTCGGGTATAGCGTGTAGGGTGTAGGGTGTAGAGTGTAGGGTGTAGCGTGTATGGTGTAGAGTGTAGCGTGTAGCGTGCAGAGTATAGCGTGTAGGGTGTAGCGTGTAGAGTGTAGGGTGTAGCGTGTAGCGTGTGTAGGGTGTAGGGTGTAGAGTGTAGCGTGTAGCGTGTAGGGTGTAGAGTGTAGGGTGTAGAGTGTAGCGTGTAGGGTGTAGCGTGTAGGGTTTAGGGTGTAGGGTGTAGAGTGTAGGGTGTTGCGTGTAGGGTGTAGAGTGTAGCGTGTAGGGTGTAGCGTGTAGAGTGTAGCGTGTAGCGTGTAGGGTGTAGAGTGTAGAGTGTAGGGTGTAGCGTGTAGGGTGTAGAGTGTAGCGTGTAGGGTGTAGAGTGTAGCGTGTAGCGTGCAGGGTGTAGAGTGTAGCGTATAGCGTGTAGGGTGTAGGATGTAGAGTGTAGCGTGTAGGGTGTAGAGTGTAGCGTGTAGAGTGTAGCATGTAGCGTGTAGGGTGTAGAGTGTAGAGTGTAGCGTGTAGGGTGAAGCATGTAGGGTGTAGGGTGTCGGGTATAGAGTGTAGGGTGTAGGGTGTAGAGTGTAGGGTGTAGCATGTATGGTGTAGAGTGTAGCGTGTAGGAAGTAGAGTGTAGCATGTAGGGTGTAGGGTGTAGCGTGTAGCGTGCAGAGTGTAGCGTGTAGGGTGTAAAGTGTAGCGTGTTGCGTGTAGGATGTAGAGTGTAGCGTGTAGCGTGTAGAGTGTAGAGTGTAGCGTGTAGAGTGTAGCGGGTAGGGTGTAGAGTGTAGCGAGTAGCGTGTAGGGTGTAGGGTGTAGAGTGTAGGGTGTAGCGTGTAGGGTGTAGAGTGTAGCGTGTAGGGTGTAGGGTGTAGGGTGTAGGGTGTAGAGTGTAGCGTGTAGGGTGTAGCGTGTAGCATGTAGCGTGTAGCGTGTAGCATGTAGAGTGTAGCGTGTAGGGTGTAGAGTGTAGCGTGTAGGGTGTAGCGTGTAGCGTGTAGCGTGCAGGGTGTAGAGTGTAGCGTATAGCGTGTAGGGTGTAGAGTGTAGGGTGTAGCATGTAGCGTGTAGAGTGTAGCGTGTAGAGTGTAGGGTGTAAAGTGTAGGGTGTAGCGTGTAGCGTGTACCGTGTAGCGTATAGAGTGCAGCGTGTAGGGTGTAGAGTGTAGCGTGTAGTGTGTAGCGTGTAGGGTGTAGGGTGTAGCGTGTAGGGTGTAGAGTGTAGCGTGTAGGGTGTAGAGTGTAACATGTAGCGTGTAGGGTGTAGGGCGTAGCGTGTAGCGTGTACCGTGTAGCGTGTAGAGTGTAGTGTGTAGGGTGTAGAGTGTAGCGTGTAGGGTGTAGAGTGTAGCGTGTAGCGTGTAGCGTGTAGAGTGTAGCGTGTAGGGTGTAGCGTGTAGAGTGTAGTGTGTGGCGTGCAGGGCGTAGGGTGTAGCGTGTAGGGTGTAGGGTGTAGAGTGTAGGGTGTAGCATGTAGGGTGTAGGGTGTAGCGTGTAGGGTGTAGAGTGTAACGTGTAGGGTGTACGGTGTAGAGTGTAGGGTATAAGCTGTAGCGTTTAGCGTGTAGAGTGTAGCGTGTAGCGTGTAGCGTGTAGCGTGTAGGGTGTAGAGTGTAGGGTGTAGAGTGTAGCGTGTAGCGTGTAGCGTGTAGGGTGTAGGGTGTAGCGTGTAGGGTGTAGCATGTAGCGTGTAGCGTGTAGCATGTAGAGTAGGGTGTAGGGTGTAGAGTGTAGGGTATAGAGTGTTGCGTGTAGAGAGTAGGGAGCAGAGTGTAGAGTGTAGCATGTAGGGTGTAGGGTGTACAGTGTAGGGTGTAGGGTGTAGCGTGTAGCGTGTAGCGTGTAGGGTGTAGCGTGTATCATGTACCGTGTAGCGTGTACCATGTAGAGTAGGGTGTAGGGTGTAGAGTGTAGCGTGTAGCGTGTAGTGTGTAGCGTGTAGAGTGTAAAGTGTAGCGTGTAGTGTGTAGTGTGTAGCGTGTAGCGCGTAGCGTGTAGAGTGTAGGGTATAGAGTGTAGCGTGTAGAGAGTAGGGAGCAGAGTGTAGAGTGTAGCGTGCAGGGTGTAGGGTGTACAGTGTAGGGTGTAGGGTGTAGCGTGTAGCGTGTAGAGTGTAGGGAGTAGGGTGTAGGGTGTAGCGTGTAGGGTGTAGAGTGTAGCGTGTAGCGTGTAGGGTGTAGCGTGTAGCGTGTAGGGTGTAGCGTGTATCATGTACCGTGTAGCGTGTAGCATGTAGAGTAGGGTGTAGGGTGTAGAGTGTAGCATGTAGGGTGTAGCAAGTAGCGTGTATTGTGTAGGGTGTAGAGTGTAGCATGTAGCGTGTAGAGTGTAGGGTGTAGCGTGTAGGGTGTAGAGTGTAGCGTGTAGGGTGTAGAGTGTAGCGTGTAGGGTGTCACTTTTTCCTCTGATGAAGACGCTTGAGTAGCGTCGATACGCGTGGGGTAAAGGGCTTCCTTTGTTTTTTTCCCGAGGGACAGGACTTGGGTAACTTATCTTTACAACTGCTATGGAATTACACCTATTTACTTCATGCATGGCCTGGCATTTTTCCAAGCCTTAGGACAATGGATCCTGATTCTTTGTATTTCCACAAGGCGTCTGTATGCATACATTTATCCAAATAACTAGGATTTTGTAGTACTGCAGCATATCTATTTCCCTGATTACCTTTCTATAGGGGTCTGCTTTCATTTGCTTACCAACTGTGCGCACGCATGCTGTGTTGAACAAAATAGGATCCATGATGTATTTCTTCCAGATACTAGGCTGGAGTATATGTTTCCTGTCATAGTACTCAGGGGGTCACAGTTGGCAGTAAACAATAGGCTTCTTATATGTAGATTTGACTAAGATTGGTGTACCCGCATACCTAGCAATTTTTTCTCTCTGGTTATTTCTCCTGTCTCACATATGCTGTAATGTATTAGCTTCCTTCATTCCCTCGGGTAAAATTACTTATGTCCTATTCAGCCATACTAGTGTTTTAAATGTTTTTAAATGTATGTTTTGCCTGGTTCTGTTTGTGGATTACTTTTTTTGTGCAATAAAATTGACTATTTAAGGTGGATCCCATTGGTTTGCATATCCTTTTCTTTTTGTGTTTAGTGTGTAGCGTGTAGCTTAACCCTACACGCTACACGCTACACGCTACACTCTACACCCTACACGCTACACCCTACACTCTACACCGTACACTCTACACGCTACACTCTACACCCTACACCCTACACGCTACGCGCTACACTCTACACCCTACACGCTACACTCTACACTCTACATGCTACACGCTACACTCTACACTCTACACGCTACACGCTACACCCTACACCCTACACGCTACACGCTACACTCTACAACCTACACGCTACACGCTACACTCTACACGCTACACGCTACACTCTACACCCTACACTCTACACGCTACACGCTACACTCTACACCCTACACTCTACACGCTACACGCTACACTGTACACCCTACATGCAAAACGCTACACTCTACACCCTACACGCTACACTCTACACGCTACACGCTACATGCTACACTCTACACTCTACACCATACACCCTACACGCTACACACTATACTCTACACCCTACACGCTACACTCTACACGCTACACGCTACACGCTACACTCTACACTCTACACGCTACACTCTACACCCTACACGCAACACGCTACACTCTACACCCTACACGCTACACTCTGCACGCTACACGCTACACCCTACACCCTACACGATACACTCTACACGCTACACTCTACACCATACACGCTACTTCCTACACTCTACACCCTACACCCTACACGCTATACCCGACACCCTACACCCTGCATGCTTCACACTACACGCTACACTCTACACTATACACCCTACACCCTACACGCTACATGCTACACCCTACACGCTACACTCTACACCCTACACCCTACACGCTACACACTACACGCTACACGCTACACCCTACACGCTACACGCTACACCCTACACGCTACACGTTACACTCTACACCCTACACCCTACACACTACACCCTACACGCTACACGTTACACTCTACACCCTACACGCTACACTCTACACCCTACAACCTACACGCTACACACTACACGCTACACGCTACACCCTACACGCTACACGCTACACCCTACACGCTACACGTTACACTCTACACCCTGCACCCTACACGCTACACGCTACACCCTACACGCTACACGCTACACCCTACACACTACACGTTACACTCTACACCCTACACTCTTCACCCTACACTCTACACGCTACACTCTACACCCTACACTCTGCACTCTACACCCTACACACTACACGCTACACTCTACACCCTACACGCTACACGCTACACCCTACACCCTACACACTACACGCTACAATCTACACGCTACACGCTACACCCTATACGCTAGACGCTACACTCTACACGCTACACGATACACGCTACACCCTACACGCTACACCCTACACTCTACACCCTACACCCTACACGCTACACGCTACACACTACACGCTACACCCTACACTCTACACCCTACAACCTACACGCTACACGCTACACCCTACACGCTACACGTTACACTCTACACCCTACACCCTACACTCTACACCCTACACCCTACTCTCTACACGCTATATTCTACACCCTACACGCTACACTCTACACCCTACACGCTGCACGCTACACTCTACACCCTAGACGCTACACTCTATACCCTACACTCTACACGCTACACCCTACACCCTACACTCTACATGCTACACCCTACACCCTACACCCTACACTCTACATGCTACACGCTACACTCTACACCCTACAACCTACACGCTACACACTACACGCTGCACGCTACACCCTACACGCTACACGCTACACCCTACACGCTACACGTTACACTCTACACCCTGCACCCTACACGCTACACGCTACACCCTACACGCTACACGCTACACCCTACACACTACACGTTACACTCTACACCCTACACTCTACACCCTACACTCTACACGCTACACTCTACACCCTACACTCTGCACTCTACACCCTACACCCTACACACTACACGCTACACTCTACACCCTACACGCTACACGCTACACCCTACACCCTACACACTACACGCTACAATCTACACGCTACACGCTACACGCTACACCCTATACGCTAGACGCTACACTCTACACGCTACACGATACACGCTACACCCTACACGCTACACCCTACACTCTACACCCTACACCCTACACGCTACACGCTACACCCTACACGCTACACCCTACACTCTACACCCTACACCCTACACGCTACACGCTACACCCTACACGCTACACGTTACACTCTACACCCTACACCCTACACTCTACACCCTACACCCTACTCTCTACACGCTATATTCTACACCCTACACGCTACACTCTACACCCTACACGCTGCACGCTACACACTACACCCTAGACGCTACACTCTATACCCTACACTCTACACGCTACACCCTACACCCTACACTCTACATGCTACACCCTACACCCTACACCCTACACTCTACATGCTACACGCTACACGCTACATGCTACACGCTACACCCTACACGCTACACGCTACACACTACATGCTACACCCTACACCCTACACCCTACACGCTACACGCTACACTCTACACCCTACACGCTACACCCTACACCCTACACCCTACACGCTACACGCTACACTCTACACCCTACACGCTACACCCTACACTCTACACCCTACACGCTACACCCTACACTCTACACCCTACACGCTATATGCTACACTCTACACCCTGCACGCTACACGCTACACCCTACACGCTACACTCTACACCCTACACGCTACACCCTACACTCTACACCCTACACCCTACACGCTACACGCTACACTCTACACCCTACACGCTACACCCTACACTCCACACCCTACACCCTACATGCTACACGCTACACCCTACACGCTACACATTACACTCTAAACCCTACACTCTACATCCTACACCCTACACTCTACACCCTACACGCTACACTCTACACTCTACACCCTACACCCTACATGCTACACGCTACACGCTACACTCTACACCCTACACGCTACCCACTACACCCTACAAGCTAAACGCTACAAACTACACGCTACATATTACACTCCACACCCTAGCGTGTAGCGTGTAGGGTGTAGGGTGTATGGTGTAGAGTGTAGCATGTAGCGTGTAGGGTGTAGTGTAGAGTGTAGGGTGTAGAGTGTAGCATGTAGCGTGTAGGGTGTAGGGTGTAGAGTGTAGAGTGTAGCATGTAGCGTGTAGATTGTAGGGTGTACCGTGTAGGGTGTAGAGTGTAGCATGTAGAGTGTAGGGTGTAGAGTGAAGGGTGTAGCGTGTAGAGTGTAGCGTGTAGCGTGTACGGTGTAGGGTGTAGAGTGTAGGGTGTAGCGTGTAGCGTGTAGCTTGTAGGGTGTAGAGTGTAGCGTGTAGCGTGTAGGCTGTAGCGTGTAGGGTGTAGCATGTATCGTGTAGGGTGTAGAGTGTAGCATGTAGCGTGTAGAGTGTAGGGTGTAGCGTGTAGCGTGTGTAGGGTGTAGGGTGTAGAGTGTAGCGTGTAGCGTGTAGGGTGTAGAGTGTAGGGTGTAGAGTGTAGCGTGTAGGGTGTAGCGTGTAGGGTTTAGGGTGTAGGGTGTAGAGTGTAGGGTGTTGCGTGTAGGGTGTAGAGTGTAGCGTGTAGGGTGTAGCGTGTAGAGTGTAGCGTGTAGCGTGTAGGGTGGAGAGTGTAGAGTGTAGGGTGTAGCGTGTAGGGTGTAGAGTGTAGCGTGTAGGGTGTAGAGTGTAGCGTGTAGCGTGCAGGGTGTAGAGTGTAGCGTATAGCGTGTAGGGTGTAGGATGTAGAGTGTAGCGTGTAGGGTGTAGAGTGTAGCGTGTAGAGTGTAGCATGTAGCGTGTAGGGTGTAGAGTGTAGAGTGTAGCGTGTAGGGTGAAGCATGTAGGGTGTAGGGTGTCGGGTATAGAGTGTAGGGTGTAGGGTGTAGAGTGTAAGGTGTAGCATGTATGGTGTAGAGTGTAGCGTGTAGCAAGTAGAGTGTAGCATGTAGGGTGTAGGGTGTAGCGTGTAGCGTGCAGAGTGTAGCGTGTAGGGTGTAAAGTGTAGCGTGTTGCGTGTAGGGTGTAGAGTGTAGCGTGTAGCGTGTAGAGTGTAGAGTGTAGCGTGTAGAGTGTAGCGGGTAGGGTGTAGAGTGTAGCGAGTAGCGTGTAGGGTGTAGGGTGTAGAGTGTAGGGTGTAGCGTGTAGGGTGTAGAGTGTAGCGTGTAGGGTGTAGGGTGTAGGGTGTAGGGTGTAGAGTGTAGCGTGTAGGGTGTAGCGTGTAGCATGTAGCGTGTAGCGTGTAGCATGTAGAGTGTAGCGTGTAGGGTGTAGAGTGTAGCGTGTAGGGTGTAGCGTGTAGCGTGTAGCGTGCAGGGTGTAGAGTGTAGCGTA
The DNA here is from genome assembly GCF_051348905.1 of Ranitomeya variabilis. Taxonomy (NCBI): domain Eukaryota; kingdom Metazoa; phylum Chordata; class Amphibia; order Anura; family Dendrobatidae; genus Ranitomeya; species Ranitomeya variabilis. The sequence continues at coordinate 422,611 of NW_027507935.1, read as the reverse complement.
TAGCGTGTAGGGTGTAGAGTGTAGGGTGTAGCATGTAGCGTGTAGAGTGTAGCGTGTAGAGTGTAGGGTGTAAAGTGTAGGGTGTAGCGTGTAGCGTGTACCGTGTAGCGAATAGAGTGCAGCGTGTAGGGTGTAGAGTGTAGCGTGTAGTGTGTAGCGTGTAGGGTGTAGGGTGTAGCGTGTAGGGTGTAGAGTGTAGCGTGTAGGGTGTAGAGTGTAACATGTAGCGTGTAGGGTGTAGGGCGTAGCGTGTAGCGTGTACCGTGTAGCGTGTAGAGTGTAGTGTGTAGGGTGTAGAGTGTAGCGTGTAGGGTGTAGAGTGTAGCGTGTAGCGTGTAGCGTGTAGAGTGTAGCGTGTAGGGTGTAGCGTGTAGAGTGTAGTGTGTGGCGTGCAGGGCGTAGGGTGTAGCGTGTAGGGTGTAGGGTGTAGAGTGTAGGGTGTAGCATGTAGGGTGTAGGGTGTAGCGTGTAGGGTGTAGAGTGTAACGTGTAGGGTGTACGGTGTAGAGTGTAGGGTATAAGCTGTAGCGTTTAGCGTGTAGAGTGTAGCGTGTAGCGTGTAGCGTGTAGCGTGTAGGGTGTAGAGTGTAGGGTGTAGAGTGTAGCGTGTAGCGTGTAGCGTGTAGGGTGTAGGGTGTAGCGTGTAGGGTGTAGCATGTAGCGTGTAGCGTGTAGCATGTAGAGTAGGGTGTAGGGTGTAGAGTGTAGTGTGTAGAGTGTAGAGTGTAGCGTGTAGAGTGCAAAGTGTAGCGTGTAGGGTGTAGCGTGTAGTGTGTAGCGTGTAGCGCGTAGCGTGTAGAGTGTAGGGTATAGAGTGTAGCGTGTAGAGAGTAGGGAGCAGAGTGTAGAGTGTAGCGTGCAGGGTGTAGGGTGTACAGTGTAGGGTGTAGGGTGTAGCGTGTAGCGTGTAGAGTGTAGGGAGTAGGGTGTAGGGTGTAGCGTGTAGGGTGTAGAGTGTAGCGTGTAGCGTGTAGGGTGTAGCGTGTAGCGTGTAGGGTGTAGCGTGTATCATGTACCGTGTAGCGTGTAGCATGTAGAGTAGGGTGTAGGGTGTAGAGTGTAGCATGTAGGGTGTAGGGTGTAGAGTGTAGAGTGTAGCATGTAGCGTGTAGATTGTAGGGTGTACCGTGTAGGGTGTAGAGTGTAGCATGTAGGGTGTAGGGTGTAGAGTGAAGGGTGTAGCGTGTAGAGTGTAGCGTGTAGCGTGTACGGTGTAGGGTGTAGAGTGTAGGGTGTAGCGTGTAGCGTGTAGCTTGTAGGGTGTAGAGTGTAGCGTGTAGCGTGTAGGCTGTAGCGTGTAGTGTATAGCATGTATCGTGTAGGGTGTAGGGTGTAGAGTGTAGCATGTAGCGTGTAGAGTGTAGGGTGAAGCGTGTAGGGTGTAGAGTGTAGCATGTAGGGTGTAGAGTGTAGCGTGTAGCGTGTGTAGGGTGTAGGGTGTAGAGTGTAGCGTGTAGCGTGTAGGGTGTAGAGTGTAGGGTGTAGGGTGTAGAGTGTAGCGTGTAGTGTGTAGCGTGTAGGGTTTAGGGTGTAGGGTGTAGAGTGTAGGGTGTTGCGTGTAGGGTGTAGAGTGTAGCGTGTAGCGTGTAGGGTGTAGTGTGTAGAGTGTAGGGTGTAGCGTGTAGGGTGTAGAGTGTAGCGTGTAGGGTGTAGAGTGTAGGGTGTAGCATGTAGCGTGTAGAGTGTAGCGTGTAGGGTGTAGTGTGTAGCGTGTACCGTGTAGCGTATAGAGTGCAGCATGTAGGGTGTAGAGTGTAGCGTGTAGTGTGTAGCGTGTAGGGTGTAGGGTGTAGCGTGTAGGGTGTAGAGTGTAGCGTGTAGGGTGTAGAGTGTAACATGTAGCGTGTAGGGTGTAGGGCGTAGCGTGTAGCGTGTACCGTGTAGCGTGTAGAGTGTAGTGTGTAGGGTGTAGAGTGTAGCTTGTAGGGTGTAGAGTGTAGCGTGTAGCGTGTAGAGTGTAGCGTCTAGGGTGTAGGGTGTAGAGTGTAGGGTGTAGCATGTAGGGTGTAGGGTGTAGCGTGTAGAGTGTAGCGTGTAGGGTGTACGGTGTAGAGAGTATGGTATAAGCTGTAGCGTTTAGCGTGTAGAGTGTAGCGTGTAGCGTGTAGCGTGTAGCGTGTAGGGTGTAGAGTGTAGGGTGTGGAGTGTAGCGTGTAGGGTGTAGGGTGTAGCGTGTAGGGTGTAGCATGTAGCGTGTAGCGTGTAGCATGTAGAGTAGGGTGTAGGGTGTAGAGTGTAGTGTGTAGAGTGTAGAGTGTAGCGTGTAGAGTGTAAAGTGTAGCGTGTAGGGTGTAGCGTGTAGTGTGTAGCGTGTAGCGCGTAGCGTGTAGAGTGTAGGGTATAGAGTGTAGCGTGTAGAGAGTAGGGAGCAGAGTGTAGAGTGTAGCGTGCAGAGTGTAGGGTGTACAGTGTAGGGTGTAGGGTGTAGCATGTAGCGTGTAGAGTGTAGGGAGTAGGGTGTAGGGTGTAGCGTGTATCATGTACCGTGTAGCGTGTAGCATGTAGAGTAGGGTGTAGGGTGTAGAGTGTAGCGTGTAGGGTGTAGGGTGTAGCGTGTAGCGTGTAGCGTGTAGGGTGTAGAGTGTAGGGTGTAGAGTGTAGCGTGTAGCGTGTAGCGTGTAGGGTGTAGGGTGAAGCGTGTAGGGTGTAGCATGTAGCGTGTAGCGTGTAGCATGTAGAGTAGGGTGTAGGGTGTAGGGTGTAGAGTGTAGTGTGTAGAGTGTGGAGTGTAGCGTGTAGAGTGTAAAGTGTAGCGTGTAGGGTGTAGCATGTAGTGTGTAGCGTGTAGCGCGTAGCGTGTAGAGTGTAGGGTATAGAGTGTAGCGTGTAGAGAGTAGGGAGCAGAGTGTAGAGTGTAGCGTGTAGGGTGTAGGGTGTACAGTGTAGCGTGTAGGGTGTGGAGTGTAGCGTGTAGCGAGTAGGGTGTAGCGTGTAGCGTGCAGGTGTAGAGTGTAGCGTATAGCGTGTAGGGTGTAGGGTGTAGAGTGTAGGGTGTAGCGTGTAGAGTGTAGCGTGTAGCGTGTAGGGTGTAGGGTGTACAGTGTAGGGTGTAGGGTGTAGCGTGTAGAGTGTAGTGTGTGGCGTGCAGGGCGTAGGGTGTAGCGTGTAGGGTGTAGGGTGTAGAGTGTAGGGTGTAGCATGTAGGGTGTAGCGTGTAGGGTGTAGAGTGTAGCATGTAGGGTGTACGGTGTAGAGTGTAGGGTATAAGCTGTAGCGTTTAGCGTGTAGAGTGTAGCGTGTAGCGTGTAGGGTGTAGGGTGTAGAGTGTAGCGTGTAGGGTGTAGAGTGTAGAGTGTAGAGAGTAGGGTGTAGGGTGTAGAGTGTAGGGTGTAGGGTGTAGAGTGTAACGTGTAGCGTGTAGGGTGTAGCGTGTAGGGTGTAGAGTGTAGGGTGTAGCGTGTAGAGTGTAGGGTGTAGCGTGTAGGGTGTAGCGTGTAGCGTGTAGCGTGTAGCGTGTAGGTTGTAGGGTGTAGAGTGTAGGGTGTAGCATGTAGGGTGTAGCGTGTAGCGTGTAGAGTGTAGCGTCTAGCGTGTAGCGTATAGTGTGTAGCGTGTAGATTGTAGCGTGTAGGGTGTAGGGTGTAGGGTGTACCGTGTAGGGTGTAGCGTGTAGCGTGTAGCGTGTAGAGTGTAGCATGTAGGGTGTAGCAAGTAGCGTGTATTGTGTAGGGTGTAGTGTAGCATGTAGCGTGTAGAGGGTAGGGTGTAGCGTGTAGGGTTGTAGAGTGTAGCGTGTAGAGTGAAGAGTGTCGCGTGTAGCGTGTAGGGTGTCACTTTTTCCTCTGATGAAGACGCTTGAGTAGCGTCGATACGCGTGGGGTAAAGGGCTTCCTTTGTTTTTTTCCCGAGGGACAGGACTTGGGTAACTTATCTTTACAACTGCTATGGAATTACACCTATTTACTTCATGCATGGCCTGGCATTTTTCCAAGCCTTAGGACAATGGATCCTGATTCTTTGTATTTCCACAAGGCGTCTGTATGCATACATTTATCCAAATAACTAGGATTTTGTAGTACTGCAGCATATCTATTTCCCTGATTACCTTTCTATAGGGGTCTGCTTTCATTTGCTTACCAACTGTGCGCACGCATGCTGTGTTGAACAAAATAGGATCCATGATGTATTTCTTCCAGATACTAGGCTGGAGTATATGTTTCCTGTCATAGTACTCAGGGGGTCACAGTTGGCAGTAAACAATAGGCTTCTTATATGTAGATTTGACTAGGATTGGTGTACCCGCATACCTAGCAATTTTTTCTCTCTGGTTATTTCTCCTGTCTCACATATGCTGTAAAGTATTAGCTTCCTTCATTCCCTCGGGTAAAATTACTTATGGCCTATTCAGCCATACTAGTGTTTTAAATGTTTTTAAATGTATGTTTTGCCTGGTTCTGTTTGTGGATTACTATTTTTGTACAATAAAATTGACTAACGTGGATCCCATTGGTTTGCATAACCTTTTCTTTTTGTGTTTAGTGTGTAGTGTGTAGCTTAACCCTACACGCTACACGCTACACGCTACACTCTACACCCTACACGCTACACCCTACACTCTACACCGTACACTCTACACGCTACACGCTACACTCTAAACCCTACACCCTACACGCTACACGCTACACTCTACACCCTACACGCTACACTCTACACTCTACACGCTACACGCTACACTCTACACCCTACACTCTACACGCTACACGCTACACGCTACACCCTACACTCTACACGCTACACGCTACACTCTACACGCTACACGCTACATGCTACACTCTACACTCTACACCCTACACCCTACACGCTACACGCTATACTCTACACCCTACACGCTACACTCTACACGCTACACGCTACACTCTACACTCTACACGCTACACGCTACACTCTACACCCTACAGGCAACACGCTACACTCTATACCCTACACGCTACACTCTGCACGCTACACGCTACACCCTACACGCTATACTCTGCACGCTACACGCTACACTCTACACCATACACGCTACACCCTACACTCTACACCCTACACCCTACACGCTATACCCGACACACTACACCCTACATGCTTCACCCTACACGCTACACTCTACACTCTACACCCTACACGCTGCATGCTACACTCTACACGCTACACTCTACACCCTACACGCTACACTCTACATCCTACACCCTACACGCTATACGCTACACTCTACACCCTGCACGCTACACGCTACACTCTACACCCTACACGCTACACTCTACACCCTACACGCTACACCCTACACTCTACACTCTCCACCCTACACGCTACACGCTACACTCTACACGCTACACCCTACACGCTACACTCTACACCCTACACGCAACACCCTACACTTTACACCCTACACCCTAAACCCTACACGCTACACCCTACACGCTACACTTTACACCCTACACCCTACACTCTACACCCTACACCCTACACACGCTACACGCTACACCCTACACTCTACACGCTACATGCTACACTCTACACCCTACACGATACATGCTACACCCTACACGCTACACCCTACACTCTACACGCTACACGCTACACTCTACACGCTACACGCTACATGCTACACTCTACACTCTACACCCTACACCCTACACGCTACACGCTATACTCTACACCCTACACGCTACACTCTACACGCTACACGCTACACTCTACACTCTACACGCTACACGCTACACTCTACACCCTACACGCAACACGCTACACTCTATACCCTACACGCTACACTCTGCACGCTACACGCTACACCCTACACGCTATACTCTGCACGCTACACGCTACACTCTACACCATACACGCTACACCCTACACTCTACACCCTACACCCTACACGCTATACCCGACACCCTACACGCTACATGCTTCACCCTAAACGCTACACTCTACACTCAACACCCTACACCCTACACGCTACATGCTACACCCTACACGCTACACTCCACCCTACACTCTACACGCTACACACTACACGCTACACGCTACACCCTACACGCTACACGCTACACGTTACACTCTACACCCTACACCCTACACGCTACACGCTACACCCTACACGCTACACGTTACACTCTACACCCTGCACCCTACACGCTACAATCTACACCCTACACCCTACACGCTACACGCTACACGCTACACGCTACACTCTACACCCTACACGCTACACCCTACACTCTACACCGTACACTCTACACGCTACACTCTACACCCTACACCCTACACGCTACGCGCTACACTCTACACCCTACACGCTACACTCTACACTCTACATGCTACACGCTACACTCTACACTCTACACGCTACACGCTACACCCTACACCCTACACGCTACACGCTACACTCTACAACCTACACGCTACATGCTACACTCTACACGCAACACGCTACACTCTACACCCTACACTCTACACGCTACACGCTACACTCTACACCCTACACTCTACACGCTACACGCTACACTGTACACCCTACATGCAACACGCTACACTCTACACCCTACACGCTACACTCTACACGCTACACGCTACATGCTACACTCTACACTCTACACCATACACCCTACACGCTACACACTATACTCTACACCCTACACGCTACACTCTACACGCTACACGCTACACGCTACACTCTACACGCTACACTCTACACCCTACACGCAACACGCTACACTCTACACCCTACACCCTACACGCTACACACTACACGCTACACGCTACACCCTACACGCTACACGCTACACCCTACACGCTACACGTTACACTCTACACCCTACACCCTACACACTACACCCTACACGCTACACGTTACACTCTACACCCTGCTCCCTACACGCTACACGCTACACCCTACACGCTACACGCTACACCCTACACACTACACGTTACACTCTACACCCTACACTCTACACCCTACACTCTACACGCTACACTCTACACCCTACACTCTGCACTCTACACCCTACACCCTACACGCTACACTCTACACCCTACACCCTACACGCTACACACTACACGCTACACGCTACACCCTACACGCTACACGTTACACTCTACACCCTGCACCCTACACGCTACACGCTACACCCTACACGCTACACGCTACACCCTACACACTACACGTTACACTCTACACCCTACACTCTACACCCTACACTCTACACGCTACACTCTACACCCTACACTCTGCACTCTACACCCTACACCCTACACACTACACGCTACACTCTACACCCTACACGCTACACGCTACACCCTACACCCTACACCCTACACGCTACAATCTACACGCTACACGCTACACCCTATACGCTAGACGCTACACTCTACACGCTACACGATACACGCTACACCCTACACGCTACACCCTACACTCTACACCCTACACCCTACACGCTACACGCTACACCCTACACGCTATACCCTACACTCTACACCCTACACCCTACACGCTACACGCTACACCCTACACGCTACACATTACACTCTACACCCTACACCCTACACTCTACACCCTACACCCTACTCTCTACACGCTATATTCTACACCCTACACGCTACACTCTACACCCTACACGCTACACGCTACACTCTACACCCTAGACGCTACACTCTATACCCTACACTCTACACGCTACACCCTACACCCTACACTCTACATGCTACACCCTACACCCTACACTCTACATGCTACACGCTACACGCTACATGCTACACGCTACACCCTACACGCTACACGCTACACACTACATGCTACACCCTACACCCTACACGCTACACGCTACACTCTACACCCTACACGCTACACCCTACACCCTACACCCTACACGCTACACGCTACACTCTACACCCTACACGCTAAACCCTACACTCTACACCCTACACGCTACACCCTACACTCTACACCCTACACGCTATACGCTACACTCTACACCCTGCACGCTACACGCTACACCCTACACGCTACACTCTACACCCTACATGCTACACCCTACACTCTACACCCTACACGCTACACGCTACACTCTACACCCTACACGCTACACCCTACACTCCACACCCTACACCCTACATGCTACACGCTACACCCTACACGCTACACATTACACTCTAAACCCTACACTCTACATCCTACACCCTACACTCTACACCCTACACGCTACACTCTACACTCTACACCCTACACCCTACATGCTACACGCTACACGCTACACTCTACACCCTACACGCTAAACGCTACACCCTACAAGCTAAACGCTACAAACTACACGCTACATATTACACTCTACACCCTAGCGTGTAGCGTGTAGGGTGTAGAGTGTAGCGTGTAGCATGTAGCGTGTAGGGTGTATGGTGTAGAGTGTAGCATGTAGCGTGTAGGGTGTAGAGTGTAGCGTGTAGGGTGTAGAGTGTAGCATGTAGCGTGTAGGGTGTAGGGTGTAGAGTGTAGAGTGTAGCATGTAGCGTGTAGATTGTAGGGTGTACCGTGTAGGGTGTAGAGTGTAGCATGTAGGGTGTAGGGTGTAGGGTGTAGGGTGTAGCGTGTAGGGTGTAGAGTGTAGTGTGTAGCGTGTAGGGTGTAGGGTGTAGGGTGTAGCGTGTAGTGTGTAGCGTGTAGCGTGTAGGGTGTAGCGTGTAGCATGTAGCGTGTAGCGTGTAGCATGTAGAGTGTAGGGTGTAGGGTGTAGCATGTAGAGTGTAGGGTGTAGCGTGTAGAGTGTAGGGTATAGAGTGTAGCGTCTAGGGTGTAGAGTGTAGCGTGTAGCGTGTAGGGTGTAGAGTGTAGCGTGTAGGGTGTAGAATATAGCGTGTAGAGAGTAGGGTGTAGGGTGTAGAGTGTAGGGTGTAGGGTGTAGAGTGTAACGTGTAGCGTGTAGGGTGTAGCGTGTAGCGTGTAGGGTGTAGGGTGTAGAGTGTAGGGTGTAGCGTGTAGGGTGTAGCGTGTAGCGTGTAGCGTGTAGGGTGTAGGGTGTAGAGTGTAGGGTGTAGTGTGTAGGGTGTAGCGTGTATCGTGTAGCGTGTAGAGTGTAGCGTCTAGCGTATAGGGTGTAGCGTGTAGATTGTAGCGTGTAGGGTGTAGGGTGTAGGGTGTAGCGTGTAGGGTGTAGATTGTAGCGTGTAGCGTGTAGGGTGTAGGGTGTAGAGTGCAGAGTGTAGGGTGTAGAGTGTAACGTGTAGTGTGTAGGGTGTAGCGTGTAGCGTGTAGTGTGTAGCGTGTAGGGTGTAGGGTGTAGAGTGTAGCGTGTAGGGTGTAGCATGTAGCGTGTAGGGTGTAGGGTGTATAGTGTAGAGTGTAGCGTGTAGTGTGAAGCATGAAGAGTGTAGGGTGTCGGGTATAGCGTGTAGGGTGTAGGGTGTAGAGTGTAGGGTGTAGCGTGTATGGTGTAGAGTGTAGCGTGTAGAGTGTAGCGTGTAGGGTGTAGGGTGTAGCGTGTAGCGTGCAGAGTGTAGCGTGTAGGGTGTAGAGTGTAGCGTGTTGCGTGTAGGGTGTAGCGTGTAGGGTGTAGAGTATAGTGTGTAGCGTGTAGGGTGTAGGGTGTAGAGTGTAGGGTGTAGCGTGTAGCGTGTAGGGTGTAGGGTGTAGATTGTAGCTTGTAGGGTGTAGGGTGTAGCGTGTAGCGTGTAGGGTGTAGGGTGTAGAGTGTAGCGTGTAGCGTGTAGGGTGTAGGGTGTAGAGTGTAGAGTGTAGGGTGTAGAGTGTAGCGTGTAGAGTGTAGGGTGTAGAGTGTAGGGTGTAGAGTGTAACATGTAGGGTGTAGAGTGTAGCGTGTTGCGTGTAGCGTGTAGCATGTAGGATGTAGCGTGTAGCGTGTAGGGTGCAGGGTGTAGAGTGTAGCGTGTAGGGTGTAGAGTGTAGCGTGTAGCGTGCAGAGTATAGCGTGTAGGGTGTAGCGTGTAGCGTGCAGAGTGTAGCGTGTAGGGTGTAGAGTGTAGCGTGTTGCGTGTAGGGTGTAGAGTGTAGCGTGTAGCGTGTAGAGTGTAGAGTGTAGCGTGTAGCGTGTAGAGTGTAGCGTGTAGGGTGTAGAGTATAGCGTGTAGCGTGTAGGGTGTAGGGTGTAGAGTGTAGAGTGTAGCATGTAGCGTGTAGCGTGTAGAGTGTAGCGTGTAGCGTGTAGAGTGTAGGGTGTAGCGTGTAGCGTGTAGCGTGTAGAGTGTAGGGTGTAGAGTGTAGCGTGTAGCGTGTAGAGTGTAGAGTGTAGCGTGTAGCGTGTAGGGTGTAGAGTGTAGCGTGTAGCGTGTAGGGTGTAGGGTGTAGAGTGTAGCGTGTAGAGTGTACGGTGTAGAGTGTAGGGTGTAGCGTGTAGGGTGTAGAGTGTAGCGTGTAGCGTGTAGCGTGTAGGGTTAAGCTACACACTACACACTAAACACAAAAAGAAAAGGATATGCAAACCAATGGGATCCACGTTAAATAGTCAATTTTATTGTACAAAAATAGTAATCCACAAACAGAACCAGGCAAAAAAAAAATAAAAAAACATTTAAAACACTAGTATGGCTGAATAGGCCATAAGTAATTTTACCCGAGGGAATGAAGGAAGCTAATACTTTACAGCATATGTGAGACAGGAGAAATAACCAGAGAGAAAAAATTGCTAGGTATGCGGGTACACCAATCTTAGTCAAATCTACATATAAGAAGCCTATTGTTTACTGCCAACTGTGACCCCCTGAGTACTATGACAGGAAACATATACTCCAGCCTAGTATCTGGAAGAAATACATCATGGATCCTATTTTGTTCAACACAGCATGCGTGCGCACAGTTGGTAAGCAAATGAAAGCAGACCCCTATAGAAAGGTAATCAGGGAAATAGATATGCTGCAGTACTACAAAATCCTAGTTATTTGGATAAATGTATGCATACAGACGCCTTGTGGAAATACAAAGAATCAGGATCCATTGTCCTAAGGCTTGGAAAAATGCCAGGCCATGCATGAAGTAAATAGGTGTAATTCCATAGCAGTTGTAAAGATAAGTTACCCAAGTCCTGTCAATCGGGAAAAAAACAAAGGAAGCCCTGAACCCCATGCGTATCGACACTACTCAAGCGTCTTCATCAGAGGAAAAAGTGACACCCTACACGCTACACGCTACACTACACCCTACACAATACACGCTACTTGCTACACCCTACATGCTACACTCTACACGCTACACACTACACCCTACACGGTACACCCTACGCCCTACACCCTACACCCTACACGCTACACGCTACACCCTACACCCTACACGCTACAATCTACACGCTACACGCTACACACTATACGCTACACGCTAGACGCTACACTCTACACGCTACACGCTAAACCCTACACGCTACACGCTACAATCTACACCCTACACGCTACACGCTACACCCTACACCCTACACGCTACAATCTACACGCTACTCGCTACACCCTATACGCTAGACGCTACACTCTACACGCTACACGATACACGCTACACCCTACACTCTACACCCTACACCCTACACGCTATACCCGACACCCTACACCCTACATGCTTCACCCTAAACGCTACACTCTACACTCAACACCCTACACCCTACACGCTACATGCTACACCCTACACGCTACACTCCACCCTACACTCTACACGCTACACACTACACGCTACACGCTACACCCTACACGCTACACGCTACACCCTACACGCTACACGTTACACTCTACACCCTACACCCTACACGCTACACGCTACACCCTACACGCTACACGTTACACTCTACACCCTACAAGCTACACTCTACACCCTGCACCCTACACGCTACAATCTACACCCTACACCCTACACGCTACACGCTACACTCTACACCCTACACGCTACACCCTACACTCTACACCGTACACTCTACACGCTACACTCTACACCCTACACCCTACACGCTACGCGCTACACTCTACACCCTACACGCTACACTCTACACTCTACATGCTACACGCTACACTCTACACTCTACACGCTACACGCTACACCCTACACCCTACACGCTACACGCTACACTCTACAACCTACACGCTACACGCTACACTCTACACGCAACACGCTACACTCTACACCCTACACTCTACACGCTACACGCTACACTCTACACCCTACACTCTACACGCTACACGCTACACTGTACACCCTACATGCAACACGCTACACTCTACACCCTACACGCTACACTCTACACGCTACACGCTACATGCTACACTCTACACTCTACACCATACACCCTACACGCTACACACTATACTCTACACCCTACACGCTACACTCTACACACTACACGCTACACGCTACACTCTACACGCTACACTCTACACCCTACACGCAACACGCTACACTCTACACCCTACACCCTACACGCTACACACTACACGCTACACGCTACACCCTACACGCTACACGCTACACCCTACACGCTACACGTTACACTCTACACCCTACACCCTACACACTACACCCTACACGCTACACGTTACACTCTACACCCTGCTCCCTACACGCTACACGCTACACCCTACACGCTACACGCTACACCCTACACACTACACGTTACACTCTACACCCTACACTCTACACCCTACACTCTACACGCTACACTCTACACCCTACACTCTGCACTCTACACCCTACACCCTACACGCTACACTCTACACCCTACACCCTACACGCTACACACTACACGCTACACGCTACACCCTACACGCTACACGTTACACTCTACACCCTGCACCCTACACGCTACACGCTACACCCTACACGCTACACGCTACACCCTACACACTACACGTTACACTCTACACCCTACACTCTACACCCTACACTCTACACGCTACACTCTACACCCTACACTCTGCACTCTACACCCTACACCCTACACACTACACGCTACACTCTACACCCTACACGCTACACGCTACACCCTACACCCTACACCCTACACGCTACAATCTACACGCTACACGCTACACCCTATACGCTAGACGCTACACTCTACACGCTACACGATACACGCTACACCCTACACGCTACACCCTACACTCTACACCCTACACCCTACACGCTACACCCTACACGCTATACCCTACACTCTACACCCTACACCCTACACGCTACACGCTACACCCTACACGCTACACATTACACTCTACACCCTACACCCTACACTCTACACCCTACACCCTACTCTCTACACACTATATTCTACACCCTACACGCTACACTCTACACCCTACACGCTACACGCTACACTCTACACCCTAGACGCTACACTCTATACCCTACACTCTACACGCTACACCCTACACCCTACACTCTACATGCTACACCCTACACCCTACACTCTACATGCTACACGCTACACGCTACATGCTACACGCTACACCCTACACGCTTCACGCTACACACTACATGCTACACCCTACACCCTACACGCTACACGCTACACTCTACACCCTACACGCTACACCCTACACCCTACACGCTACACGCTACACTCTACACCCTACACGCTAAACCCTACACTCTACACCCTACACGCTACACCCTACACTCTACACCCTACACGCTATACGCTACACTCTACACCCTGCACGCTACACGCTACACCCTACACGCTACACTCTACACCCTACACGCTACACCCTACACTCTACACCCTACACGCTACACGCTACACTCTACACCCTACACGCTACACCCTACACTCCACACCCTACACGCTACATGCTACACGCTACACCCTACACGCTACACATTACACTCTAAACCCTACACTCTACATCCTACACCCTACACTCTACACCCTACACGCTACACTCTACACTGTACACCCTACACCCTACATGCTACACGCTACACGCTACACTCTACACCCTACACGCTAAACGCTACACCCTACAAGCTAAACGCTACAAACTACACGCTACATATTACACTCTACACCCTAGCGTGTAGCGTGTAGGGTGTAGAGTGTAGCGTGTAGCATGTAGCGTGTAGGGTGTATGGTGTAGAGTGTAGCATGTAGCGTGTAGGGTGTAGAGTGTAGCGTGTAGGGTGTAGAGTGTAGCATGTAGCGTGTAGGGTGTAGGGTGTAGAGTGTAGAGTGTAGCATGTAGCGTGTAGATTGTAGGGTGTACCGTGTAGGGTGTAGAGTGTAGCATGTAGGGTGTAGGGTGTAGGGTGTAGGGTGTAGCGTGTAGGGTGTAGAGTGTAGTGTGTAGCGTGTAGGGTGTAGGGTGTAGGGTGTAGCGTGTAGTGTGTAGCGTGTAGCGTGTAGGGTGTAGCGTGTAGCATGTAGCGTGTAGCGTGTAGCATGTAGAGTGTAGGGTGTAGGGTGTAGGGTGTAGCATGTAGAGTGTAGGGTGTAGGGTGTAGCGTGTAGAGTGTAGGGTATAGAGTGTAGCGTCTAGGGTGTAGAGTGTAGCGTGTAGCGTGTAGGGTGTAGAGTGTAGCGTGTAGGGTGTAGAATATAGCGTGTAGAGAGTAGGGTGTAGGGTGTAGAGTGTAGGGTGTAGGGTGTAGAGTGTAACGTGTAGCGTGTAGGGTGTAGCGTGTAGCGTGTAGGGTGTAGGGTGTAGAGTGTAGGGTGTAGCGTGTAGGGTGTAGCGTGTAGCGTGTAGCGTGTAGGGTGTAGGGTGTAGAGTGTAGGGTGTAGTGTGTAGGGTGTAGCGTGTATCGTGTAGCGTGTAGAGTGTAGCGTCTAGCGTATAGGGTGTAGCGTGTAGCGTGTAGATTGTAGCGTGTAGGGTGTAGGGTGTAGGGTGTAGCGTGTAGCGTGTAGGGTGTAGATTGTAGCGTGTAGCGTGTAGGGTGTAGGGTGTAGAGTGCAGAGTGTAGGGTGTAGAGTGTAACGTGTAGTGTGTAGGGTGTAGCGTGTAGCGTGTAGTGTGTAGCGTGTAGGGTGTAGGGTGTAGAGTGTAGCGTGTAGGGTGTAGCATGTAGCGTGTAGGGTGTAGGGTGTATAGTGTAGAGTGTAGCGTGTAGTGTGAAGCATGCAGAGTGTAGGGTGTCGGGTATAGCGTGTAGGGTGTAGGGTGTAGAGTGTAGGGTGTAGCGTGTATGGTGTAGAGTGTAGCGTGTAGAGTGTAGCGTGTAGGGTGTAGGGTGTAGCGTGTAGCGTGCAGAGTGTAGCGTGTAGGGTGTAGAGTGTAGCGTGTTGCGTGTAGGGTGTAGCGTGTAGGGTGTAGAGTATAGTTTGTAGCGTGTAGGGTGTAGGGTGTAGAGTGTAGGGTGTAGCGTGTAGCGTGTAGGGTGTAGGGTGTAGATTGTAGCTTGTAGGGTGTAGGGTGTAGCGTGTAGCTTGTAGGGTGTAGGGTGTAGAGTGTAGCGTGTAGCGTGTAGGGTGTAGGGTGTAGAGTGTAGAGTGTAGGGTGTAGAGTGTAGCGTGTAGAGTGTAGGGTGTAGAGTGTAGGGTGTAGAGTGTAACGTGTAGGGTGTAGAGTGTAGCGTGTTGCGTGTAGCGTGTAGCATGTAGGATGTAGCGTGTAGCGTGTAGGGTGCAGGGTGTAGAGTGTAGCGTGTAGGGTGTAGAGTGTAGCGTGTAGCGTGCAGAGTATAGCGTGTAGGGTGTAGCGTGTAGCGTGCAGAGTGTAGCGTGTAGGGTGTAGAGTGTAGCGTGTTGCGTGTAGGGTGTAGAGTGTAGCGTGTAGCGTGTAGAGTGTAGAGTGTAGCGTGTAGCGTGTAGAGTGTAGCGTGTAGGGTGTAGAGTATAGCGTGTAGCGTGTAGGGTGTAGGGTGTAGAGTGTAGAGTGTAGCATGTAGCGTGTAGCGTGTAGAGTGTAGCGTGTAGCGTGTAGAGTGTAGGGTGTAGCGTGTAGCGTGTAGCGTGTAGAGTGTAGGGTGTAGAGTGTAGCGTGTAGCGTGTAGAGTGTAGAGTGTAGCGTGTAGCGTGTAGGGTGTAGAGTGTAGCGTGTAGCGTGTAGGGTGTAGGGTGTAGAGTGTAGCGTGTAGCGTGTAGAGTGTACGGTGTAGAGTGTAGGGTGTAGCGTGTAGGGTGTAGAGTGTAGCGTGTAGCGTGTAGCGTGTAGGGTTAAGCTACACACTACACACTAAACACAAAAAGAAAAGGATATGCAAACCAATGGGATCCACGTTAAATAGTCAATTTTATTGTACAAAAATAGTAATCCACAAACAGAACCAGGCAAAAAAAAAATAAAAAAACATTTAAAACACTAGTATGGCTGAATAGGCCATAAGTAATTTTACCCGAGGGAATGAAGGAAGCTAATACTTTACAGCATATGTGAGACAGGAGAAATAACCAGAGAGAAAAAATTGCTAGGTATGCGGGTACACCAATCTTAGTCAAATCTACATATAAGAAGCCTATTGTTTACTGCCAACTGTGACCCCCTGAGTACTATGACAGGAAACATATACTCCAGCCTAGTATCTGGAAGAAATACATCATGGATCCTATTTTGTTCAACACAGCATGCGTGCGCACAGTTGGTAAGCAAATGAAAGCAGACCCCTATAGAAAGGTAATCAGGGAAATAGATATGCTGCAGTACTACAAAATCCTAGTTATTTGGATAAATGTATGCATACAGACGCCTTGTGGAAATACAAAGAATCAGGATCCATTGTCCTAAGGCTTGGAAAAATGCCAGGCCATGCATGAAGTAAATAGGTGTAATTCCATAGCAGTTGTAAAGATAAGTTACCCAAGTCCTGTCAATCGGGAAAAAAACAAAGGAAGCCCTGAACCCCATGCGTATCGACACTACTCAAGCGTCTTCATCAGAGGAAAAAGTGACACCCTACACGCTACACGCTACACTACACCCTACACAATACACGCTACTTGCTACACCCTACATGCTACACTCTACACGCTACACACTACACCCTACACGGTACACCCTACACCCTACACCCTACACGCTACACGCTACACCCTACACCCTACACCCTACACGCTACAATCTACACGCTACACGCTACACACTATACGCTACACGCTAGACGCTACACTCTACACGCTACACGCTAAACCCTACACGCTACACCCTACACTCTACACCCTACACCCTACACGCTACACGCTACACGCTACACGCTACATCCTACACGCTACACCCTACACTCTACACCCTACACCCTACATGCTACACGCTACACGCTACACCCTACACGCTACACCCTACACTCTACACCTTACACGCTACACCCTACACGCTACACGTTACACTCTACACCCTACACCCTACACTCTACACCCTGCACCCTACTCTACACGCTACACTCTACACCCTACACGCTACACTCTACACTCTACACCCTACACCCTACACGCTACACGCTACACGCTACACTCTACACGCTAAACGCTACAGCTTATACCCTACACTCTACACCGTACACCCTACATGCTACACTCTACACCCTACACGCTACACCCTACACCCTACACCCTACATGCTACACCCTACACTCTACACCCTACACCCTACACGCTACACCCTATGCCCTGCACGCCACACACTACACTCTACACGCTACACCCTACACCCTACACTGTACACCCTACACCCTACACGCTACACGCTACACTCTACACGCTACACCCTACACTCTACACCCTACACCCTACACGCTATACGCTACACTCTACACCCTGCACGCTACACGCTACACGCTACACCCTACACGCTACACTCTACACCCTACACGCTACACTCTACATGCTACACGCTACACGCTACATGCTACACGCTACACCCTACACGCTACACTCTACACCCTACACCCTACACCCTACACGCTACACTCTACACCCTACACGCTACACCCTACACTCTACACCCTACACCCTACACGCTACTCGCTACACTCTACACCCTACCCGCTACACTCTACACGGTACATGATACACGCTACACCCTACACGCTACACGCTACACCCTACACGCTACACGCTACACTCCACACCCTACACGCTACACCCTACACCCTACTCCCTACACTCTACACGCTACACCCTACACCCTACACCCTACATGCTACACCCTACACTCTACACCCTACACCCTACATGCTACACTCTACACCCTACACGCTACACTCTACACCCTACACCCTACACCCTACACGCTACACTCTACACCCTACACGCTACACCCTACACTCTACACCCTACACCCTACACGCTACTCGCTACACTCTACACCCTACCCGCTACACTCTACACGGTACATGATACACGCTACACCCTACACGCTACACGCTACACCCTACACGCTACACGCTACACTCCACACCCTACACGCTACACCCTACACCCTACACCCTACACGCTACACCCTATGCCCTGCACGCCACACACTACACTCTACACGCTACACCCTACACCCTACACTGTACACCCTACACCCTACACGCTACACGCTACACTCTACACGCTACACCCTACACTCTACACCCTACACCCTACACGCTATACGCTACACTCTACACCCTGCACGCTACACGCTACACGCTACACCCTACACGCTACACTCTACACCCTACACGCTACACTCTACATGCTACACGCTACACGCTACATGCTACACGCTACACCCTACACGCTACACTCTACACCCTACACCCTACACCCTACACGCTACACTCTACACCCTACACGCTACACCCTACACTCTACACCCTACACCCTACACGCTACTCGCTACACTCTACACCCTACCCGCTACACTCTACACGGTACATGATACACGCTACACCCTACACGCTACACGCTACACCCTACACGCTACACGCTACACTCCACACCCTACACGCTACACCCTACACCCTACTCCCTACACTCTACACGCTACACCCTACACCCTACACCCTACATGCTACACCCTACACTCTACACCCTACACCCTACATGCTACACTCTACACCCTGCACGCTACACCCTACACCCTACACCCTACATGCTACACCCTACACTCTACACCCTACACCCTACATGCTACACTCTACACCCTACACCCTACTCTACATGCTACACGCTACACGGTACATGATACACGCTACACCCTACACGCTACACGCTACACCCTACACGCTACACGCTACACGCTACACTCTACACCCTACACGCTACACCCTACACCCTACTCCCTACACTGTACACGCTACACGCTACACCCTACACCCTACACTGTACACCCTACACCCTGCACGCTACACTCTACACTCTGCTGCCTACTCTCTACACGCTACACTCTATACCCTACACTCTACACGCTACGCGCTACACGCTACACACTACACGCTACACCCTACACGCTACACTTTACACTCTACACGCTACACTCTACACTCTACACACTACACTCTACACCCTACACCCTACACCCTACTCTACATGCTACATGCTACACGCTACATGCTACACCCTACACGCTACACTCTACACCCTACACGCTACACGCTACACGCTACACTCTACACCCTACACTCTACACCCTACACGCTACACGCTACACGCTACACGCTACACGCTACACTCTACACGCTACAGCTTATACCATACTCTCTACACCGTACACCCTACACGCTACACTCTACACGCTACACGCTACACCCTACACCCTACATGCTACACTTTACACTCTACACCCTACACCCTACACCCTACACGCTATACCCGACACCCTACACCCTACATGCTTCACCCTACACGCTACACTCTACACTCTACACCCTACACCCTACACGCTACATGCTACACCCTACACGCTACAATCTACACCCTACACCCTACACGCTACACGCTACACGCTACACCCTTCACCCTACACTCTACACCCTACACCCTACACCCTACACGCTACACGCTACACCCTACACGCTACACGTTACACTCTACACCCTACACCCTACACCCTACTCTCTACATGCTATACTCTACACCCTACACGCTACACTCTACACCCTACACGCTACACGCTACACCCTACACGCTAAACGCTACAGCTTATACCCTACACTCTACACCGTACACCCTACACGCTACACTCTACACCCTACATGCTACACCCTACACCCTACACCCTACATGCTACACCCTACACTCTACAACCTACACCCTACACACTACACGCTACACCCTACACCCTACACGCTACACTCTACACGCTACACGCTACACTCTACACCCTACACGCAACACCCTACACCCTACACCCTACAAACTACACGCTACACCCTACACCCTACACCCGACACGCTACACCCTACACGCTACACTCTACACGCTACACTCTACACCCTACACGCTACACTCTACACCCTACACTCTACACGCTACATGCTACACTCTACATTCTACACAATACACTCTACACGCTACACTCTACACCCTACACGCTACACTCTACACTCTACACCCTACTCTCTACACGCTACACTCTATACCCTACACTCTACACGCTACACCCTACACCCTACACTCTACATGCTACACCATACACCCTACACCCTACACCCTACACGCTACACTCTACACCCTACACGCTACACCCTACACTCTACACCCTACACCCTACACGCTACTCGCTACACTCTACACCCTACCCGCTACACTCTACACGGTACATGATACACGCTACACCCTACACGCTACACGCTACACCCTACACGCTACACGCTACACTCCACACCCTACACGCTACACCCTACACCCTACTACCTACACTCTACACGCTACACCCTACACCCTACACCCTACATGCTACACCCTACACTCTACACCCTACACCCTACATGCTACACTCTACACCCTGCACGCTACACCCTACACCCTACACCCTACATGCTACACCCTACACTCTACACCCTACACCCTACATGCTACACTCTACACCCTACACCCTACTCTACATGCTACACGCTACACGGTACATGATACACGCTACACCCTACACGCTACACGCTACACCCTACACGCTACACGCTACACGCTACACTCTACACCCTACACGCTACACCCTACACCCTACTCCCTACACTGTACACGCTACACGCTACACCCTACACCCTACACTGTACACCCTACACCCTGCACGCTACACTCTACACTCTGCTGCCTACTCTCTACACGCTACACTCTATACCCTACACTCTACACGCTACGCGCTACACGCTACACACTACACGCTACACCCTACACGCTACACTTTACACTCTACACGCTACACTCTACACTCTACACACTACACTCTACACCCTACACCCTACACCCTACTCTACATGCTACATGCTACACGCTACATGCTACACCCTACACGCTACACTCTACACCCTACACGCTACACGCTACACGCTACACTCTACACCCTACACTCTACACCCTACACGCTACACGCTACACGCTACACGCTACACGCTACACTCTACACGCTACAGCTTATACCATACTCTCTACACCGTACACCCTACACGCTACACTCTACACGCTACACGCTACACCCTACACCCTACATGCTACACTTTACACTCTACACCCTACACCCTACACCCTACACGCTATACCCGACACCCTACACCCTACATGCTTCACCCTACACGCTACACTCTACACTCTACACCCTACACCCTACACGCTACATGCTACACCCTACACGCTACAATCTACACCCTACACCCTACACGCTACACGCTACACGCTACACCCTTCACCCTACACTCTACACCCTACACCCTACACCCTACACGCTACACGCTACACCCTACACGCTACACGTTACACTCTACACCCTACACCCTACACCCTACTCTCTACATGCTATACTCTACACCCTACACGCTACACTCTACACCCTACACGCTACACGCTACACCCTACACGCTAAACGCTACAGCTTATACCCTACACTCTACACCGTACACCCTACACGCTACACTCTACACCCTACATGCTACACCCTACACCCTACACCCTACATGCTACACCCTACACTCTACAACCTACACCCTACACACTACACGCTACACCCTACACCCTACACGCTACACTCTACACGCTACACGCTACACTCTACACCCTACACGCAACACCCTACACCCTACACCCTACAAACTACACGCTACACCCTACACCCTACACCCGACACGCTACACCCTACACGCTACACTCTACACGCTACACTCTACACCCTACACGCTACACTCTACACCCTACACTCTACACGCTACATGCTACACTCTACATTCTACACAATACACTCTACACGCTACACTCTACACCCTACACGCTACACTCTACACTCTACACCCTACTCTCTACACGCTACACTCTATACCCTACACTCTACACGCTACACCCTACACCCTACACTCTACATGCTACACCATACACCCTACACCCTACACCCTACACGCTACACTCTACACCCTACACGCTACACCCTACACTCTACACCCTACACCCTACACGCTACTCGCTACACTCTACACCCTACCCGCTACACTCTACACGGTACATGATACACGCTACACCCTACACGCTACACGCTACACCCTACACGCTACACGCTACACTCCACACCCTACACGCTACACCCTACACCCTACTACCTACACTCTACACGCTACACCCTACACCCTACACCCTACATGCTACACCCTACACTCTACACCCTACACCCTACATGCTACACTCTACACCCTGCACGCTACACCCTACACCCTACACCCTACATGCTACACCCTACACTCTACACCCTACACCCTACATGCTACACTCTACACCCTACACCCTACTCTACATGCTACACGCTACACGGTACATGATACACGCTACACCCTACACGCTACACGCTACACCCTACACGCTACACGCTACACGCTACACTCTACACCCTACACGCTACACCCTACACCCTACTCCCTACACTGTACACGCTACACGCTACACCCTACACCCTACACTGTACACCCTACACCCTGCACGCTACACTCTACACTCTGCTGCCTACTCTCTACACGCTACACTCTATACCCTACACTCTACACGCTACGCGCTACACGCTACACACTACACGCTACACCCTACACGCTACACTTTACACTCTACACGCTACACTCTACACTCTACACACTACACTCTACACCCTACACCCTACACCCTACTCTACATGCTACATGCTACACGCTACATGCTACACCCTACACGCTACACTCTACACCCTACACGCTACACGCTACACGCTACACTCTACACCCTACACTCTACACCCTACACGCTACACGCTACACGCTACACGCTACACTCTACACGCTACAGCTTATACCATACTCTCTACACCGTACACCCTACACGCTACACTCTACACGCTACACGCTACACCCTACACCCTACATGCTACACTTTACACTCTACACCCTACACCCTACACCCTACACGCTATACCCGACACCCTACACCCTACATGCTTCACCCTACACGCTACACTCTACACTCTACACCCTACACCCTACACGCTACATGCTACACCCTACACGCTACAATCTACACCCTACACCCTACACGCTACACGCTACACGCTACACCCTTCACCCTACACTCTACACCCTACACCCTACACCCTACACGCTACACGCTACACCCTACACGCTACACGTTACACTCTACACCCTACACCCTACACCCTACTCTCTACATGCTATACTCTACACCCTACACGCTACACTCTACACCCTACACGCTACACGCTACACCCTACACGCTAAACGCTACAGCTTATACCCTACACTCTACACCGTACACCCTACACGCTACACTCTACACCCTACATGCTACACCCTACACCCTACACCCTACATGCTACACCCTACACTCTACAACCTACACCCTACACACTACACGCTACACCCTACACCCTACACGCTACACTCTACACGCTACACGCTACACTCTACAACCTACACGCAACACCCTACACCCTACACCCTACAAACTACACGCTACACCCTACACCCTACACCCGACACGCTACACCCTACACGCTACACTCTACACGCTACACTCTACACCCTACACGCTACACTCTAAACCCTACACTCTACACGCTACATGCTACACTCTACATTCTACACAATACACTCTACACGCTACACTCTACACCCTACACGCTACACTCTACACTCTACACCCTACTCTCTACACGCTACACTCTATACCCTACACTCTACACGCTACACCCTACACCCTACACTCTACATGCTACACCATACACCCTACACCCTACACTCTACATGCTACACGCTACACGATACATGCTACACGCTACACCCTACACGCTACACGCTACACTCTACACACTACACGCTACACCCTACAGCCTACACCCTACACGCTACACGCTACACTCTACACCCTACACGCTACACCCTACACCCTACACGCTACACGCTACACGCTACACTCTACACCCTACACGCTACACCCTACACTCTACACCCTACACGCTACACTCTACACCCTACACCCTACACCCTACACGCTACACTCTACACCCTACACGCTACACCCTACACTCTACACCCTACACTCTACACGCTACACGCTATACTCTACACCCTACACGCTACACTCTACACTCTACACGCTACACGCTACACTCTACACGCTACACGCTACACTCTACACCCTACACGCAACACGCTACACTCTACACCTTACACGCTACACTCTGCACGCTACACGCTACACCCTACACCCTACACGCTACACTCTACACGCTACACGCTACACTCTACACCATACACGCTACACCCTACACTCTACACCCTACACCCTACACGCTATACCCGACACCCTACACCCTACATGCTTCACCCTACATGCTACACTCTACACTCTACACCCTACACGCTACATGCTACACTCTACACGCTACACTCTACACCCTACACGCTACACTCTACATCCTACACCCTACACGCTATACGCTACACTCTACACCCTGCACGCTACACGCTACACTCTACACCCTACACCCTACACGCAACACCCTACACTCTACACCCTACACCCTAAATCCTACACGCTACACCCTACATGCTACACTCTACACCCTACACCCTACACTCTACACCCTACACGCTACACGCTACACCCTACACCCTACACCCTACACACGCTACACGCTACACCCTACACTCTACACGCTACATGCTACACTCTACACCCTACACGATACATGCTACACCCTACACGCTACAGCCTACACGCTACACGCTACACTCTACACCCTACAAGCTACACGCTACACGCTACACCCTACACTCTACACCCTACACCGTACACGCTACACGCTACACTCTACACGCTACACCCTTCACTCTACACCCTACACCCTACATGCTACACTCTACACCCTACACGATACACCCTACAATCTACACGCTACATGCTACACTCTACACTCTACACCCTACACCCTACACGCTACATGCTACACTCTACACCCTACACGCTACACTCTACACCCTACACGCTACATGCTACACTCTACACCATACACCCTACACGCTACATGCTACACGCTACACTCTACACCCTACACGCTACACGCTAGGGTGTAGAGTGTAATATGTAGCGTGTAGTTTGTAGCGTTTAGCTTGTAGGGTGTAGCGTGTAGCGTGTAGGGTGTAGAGTGTAGCGTGTAGCGTGTAGCATGTAGGGTGTA
This sequence comes from Ranitomeya variabilis, assembly GCF_051348905.1. NCBI lineage: Eukaryota > Metazoa > Chordata > Amphibia > Anura > Dendrobatidae > Ranitomeya > Ranitomeya variabilis. Next base: position 396,895 of record NW_027507935.1, on the reverse strand, counting down.
GGGTGTAGAGTGTAGAGTGTAGCGTGTAGGGTGTAGAGTGTAGGGTGTAGGATGTAGAGTGTAGGGTTTAGAGTGTAATGTGTAGCGTGTAGGGTGTAGCGTGTAGCATGTAGGGTGTAGGGTGTGGAGTGTAGGGTGTAGCGTGTAGGGTGTAGAGTGTAGCGTGTAGCGTGTAGGGTGTAGAGTGTAGGGTGTAGCGTGTAGGGTGTAGAGTGTAGCGTGTAGGGTGTAGCGTGTAGCGTGCAGGGTGTAGAGTGTAGCGTATAGCGTGTAGGGTGTAGAGTGTAGGGTGTAGCGTGTAGGGTGTAGAGTGTAGGGTGTAGCGTGTAGGGTGTAGAGTGTAGCGTGTAGGGTGTAGGGTGTAGGGTGTAGCGTGTAGGGTGTAGAGTGTAGCGTGTAGCGTGTAGGGTGTAGGGTGTAGGGTGTAGCATGTAGTGTGTAGCGTGTAGCGTGTAGGGTGTAGCGTGTAGCATGTAGCGTGTAGCGTGTAGCATGTAGAGTGTAGGGTGTAGGGTGTAGCATGTAGAGTGTAGGGTTGTAGGGTGTAGCGTGTAGAGTGTAGGGTATAGAGTGTAGCGTCTAGGGTGTAGAGTGTAGCGTGTAGCGTGTAGGGTGTAGAGTGTAGCATGTAGGGTGTAGAATATAGCGTGTAGAGAGTAGGGTGTAGGGTGTAGAGTGTAGGGTGTAGGGTGTAGAGTGTAACGTGTAGCGTGTAGGGTGTAGCGTGTAGCATGTAGGGTGTAGGGTGTAGAGTGTAGGGTGTAGCGTGTAGGGTGTAGCGTGTATCGTGTAGCGTGTAGAGTGTAGCGTCTAGCGTATAGGGTGTAGCGTTTAGCGTGTAGGGTGTAGGGTGTAGAGTGCAGAGTGTAGGGTGTAGAGTGTAGCGTGTAGAGTGTAGGGTGTAGAGTGTAGGGTGTAGAGTGTAACGTGTAGTGTGTACGGTGTAGCGTGTAGCGTGTAGGGTGTAGCGTGTAGCGTGTAGGGAGCAGGGTGTAGAGTGTAGAGTGTAGGGTGTAGAGTGTAACGTGTAGCGTGTAGGGTGTAGTGTGTAGGGTGTAGGGTGTAGAGTGTAACGTGTAGCGTGTAGGGTGTAGCGTGTAGCGTGTAGGGTGTAGCGTGTAGCGTGTAGTGTGTAGCGTGTAGGGTGTAGGGTGTAGAGTGTAGCGTGTTGCGTGTAGGGTGTAGAGTGTAGCGTGTAGAGTGTAGCGTGTAGCGTGTAGCGTGTAGAGTGTAGCGTGTAGGGTGTAGAGTATAGTGTGTAGCGTGTAGGGTGTATGGTGTAGAGTGTAGAGTGTAGCATGTAGCGTGTAGCGTGTAGAGTGTAGCGTGTAGGGTGTAGAGTGTAGCGTGTAGCGTGTAGAGTGTAGGGTGTAGAGTGTAGCGTGTTGCGTGTAGAGTGTAGCGTGTAGCGTGTAGCGTGTAGGTTGTAGAGTGTAGCGTGTAGCGTGTAGGGTGTAGGGTGTAGCGTGTAGCGTGTAGAGTGTAGAGTGTAGCGTGTAGCATGTAGAGTGTAGAGTGTAGCGTGTAGGGTGTAGAGTGTAGCGCGTAGCGTGTAGGGTGTAGGGTGTAGAGTGTAGCGTGTAGCGTGTAGAGTGTACGGTGTAGAGTGTAGGGTGTAGCGTGTAGGGTGTAGCGTGTAGCGTGTAGCGTGTAGCGTGTAGCGTGTAGCGTGTAGGGTGTAGGGTGTAGATTGTAGCGTGTAGGGTGCAGGGTGTAGAGTGTAGCGTGTAGGGTGTAGGGTGTAACGTGTAGCGTGTAGGGTGTAGCGTGTAGCGTGTAGGGTGTAGGGTGTAGAGTGTAACGTGTAGCGTGTAGGGTGTAGCGTGTAGCGTGTAGGGTGTAGCGTGTAGCGTGTAGTGTGTAGCGTGTAGAGTGCAGGGTGTAGAGTTTAGCGTGTAGGGTGTAGCATGTAGCGTGTAGGGAGTAGGGTGTAGAGTGTAGAGTGTAGCGTGTAGGGTGAAGCATGTAGGGTGTAGGGTGTCGGGTATAGCGTGTAGGGTGTAGGGTGTAGAGTGTAGGGTGTAGCGTGTATGGTGTAGAGTGTAGCGTGTAGCGTGCAGAGTATAGCGTGTAGGGTGTAGCGTGTAGAGTGTAGCGTGTAGGGTGTAGAGCATAGCGTGTAGCGTGTAGGGTGTAGGGTGTAGAGTGTAGAGTGTAGCATGTAGCGTGTAGCGTGTAGAGTGTAGCGTGTAGCGTGTAGAGTGTAGGGTGTAGCGTGTAGCGTGTAGCATGTAGGGTGTAGGGTGTAGAGTGTAGAGTGTAGCGTGTAGGGTGTAGAGTGTAGGGTGTAGGATGTAGAGTGTAGGGTTTAGAGTGTAATGTGTAGCGTGTAGGGTGTAGCGTGTAGCATGTAGGGTGTAGGGTGTGGAGTGTAGGGTGTAGCGTGTAGGGTGTAGAGTGTAGCGTGTAGCGTGTAGGGTGTAGGGTGTAGCGTGTAGGGTGTAGAGTGTAGCGTGTAGGGTGTAGCGTGTAGCGTGCAGGGTGTAGAGTGTAGCGTATAGCGTGTAGGGTGTAGAGTGTAGGGTGTAGCGTGTAGGGTGTAGAGTGTAGGGTGTAGCGTGTAGGGTGTAGAGTGTAGCGTGTAGCGTGTAGGGTGTAGAGTGTAGCGTGTAGCGTGTAGAGTGTAGAGTGTAGCGTGTAGCGTGTAGAGTGTAGCGTGTAGCGTGTAGAGTGTAGGGTGTAGCGTGTAGCGTGTAGCATGTAGGGTGTAGGGTGTAGAGTGTAGAGTGTAGCGTGTAGGGTGTAGAGTGTAGGGTGTAGGATGTAGAGTGTAGGGTTTAGAGTGTAATGTGTAGCGTGTAGGGTGTAGCGTGTAGCATGTAGGGTGTAGGGTGTGGAGTGTAGGGTGTAGCGTGTAGGGTGTAGAGTGTAGCGTGTAGCGTGTAGGGTGTAGGGTGTAGCGTGTAGGGTGTAGAGTGTAGCGTGTAGGGTGTAGCGTGTAGCGTGCAGGGTGTAGAGTGTAGCGTATAGCGTGTAGGGTGTAGAGTGTAGGGTGTAGCGTGTAGGGTGTAGAGTGTAGGGTGTAGCGTGTAGGGTGTAGAGTGTAGCGTGTAGCGTGTAGGGTGTAGAGTGTAGCGTGTAGCGTGTAGAGTGTAGAGTGTAGCGTGTAGCGTGTAGAGTGTAGCGTGTAGGGTGTAGAGTATAGCGTGTAGCGTGTAGGGTGTAGGGTGTAGAGTGTAGAGTGTAGCATGTAGCGTGTAGCGTGTAGAGTGTAGCGTGTAGCGTGTAGAGTGTAGGGTGTAGCGTGTAGCGTGTAGCATGTAGGGTGTAGGGTGTAGAGTGTAGAGTGTAGCGTGTAGGGTGTAGAGTGTAGGGTGTAGGATGTAGAGTGTAGGGTTTAGAGTGTAATGTGTAGCGTGTAGGGTGTAGCGTGTAGCATGTAGGGTGTAGGGTGTGGAGTGTAGGGTGTAGCGTGTAGGGTGTAGAGTGTAGCGTGTAGCGTGTAGGGTGTAGAGTGTAGGGTGTAGCGTGTAGGGTGTAGAGTGTAGCGTGTAGGGTGTAGCGTGTAGCGTGCAGGGTGTAGAGTGTAGCGTATAGCGTGTAGGGTGTAGAGTGTAGGGTGTAGCGTGTAGGGTGTAGAGTGTAGGGTGTAGCGTGTAGGGTGTAGAGTGTAGCGTGTAGCGTGTAGGGTGTAGGGTGTAGGGTGTAGCGTGTAGGGTGTAGAGTGTAGCGTGTAGCGTGTAGGGTGTAGGGTGTAGGGTGGTGTGTAGCGCGTAGCGTGTAGGGTGTAGCGTGTAGCATGTAGCGTGTAGCGTGTAGCATGTAGAGTGTAGGGTGTAGGGTGTAGCATGTAGAGTGTAGGGTGTAGCGTGTAGAGTGTAGGGTATAGAGTGTAGCGTCTAGGGTGTAGAGTGTAGCGTGTAGCGTGTAGGGTGTAGAGTGTAGCGTGTAGGGTGTAGAATATAGCGTGTAGAGAGTAGGGTGTAGGGTGTAGAGTGTAGGGTGTAGGGTGTAGAGTGTAACGTGTAGCGTGTAGGGTGTAGCGTGTAGCGTGTAGGGTGTAGGGTGTAGAGTGTAGGGTGTAGCGTGTAGGGTGTAGCGTGTATCGTGTAGCGTGTAGAGTGTAGCGTCTAGCGTATAGGGTGTAGCGTGTAGATTGTAGCGTGTAGGGTGTAGGGTGTAGGGTGTAGCGTGTAGCGTGTAGGGTGTAGAGTGTAGCGTGTAGTGTGTAGGGTGTAGGGTGTAGAGTGCAGAGTGTAGGGTGTAGAGTGTAGCGTGTAGAGTGTAGGGTGTAGAGTGTAGGGTGTAGAGTGTAACGTGTAGTGTGTAGGGTGTAGCGTGTAGCGTGTAGGGTGTAGCGTGTAGGGTGCAGGGTGTAGAGTGTAACGTGTAGCGTGTAGGGTGTAGCGTGTAGCGTGTAGGGTGTAGCGTGTAGCGTGTAGTGTGTAGCGTGTAGGGTGTAGAGTGTAGAGTGTAGCGTGTAGGGTGTAGGGTGTAGAGTGCAGAGTGTAGGGTGTAGAGTGTAGCGTGTAGAGTGTAGGGTGTAGAGTGTAGGGTGTAGAGTGTAACGTGTAGTGTGTAGGGTGTAGCGTGTAGCGTGTAGGGTGTAGCGTGTAGCGTGTAGGGAGCAGGGTGTAGAGTGTAGCGTGTAGGGTGTAGAGTGTAACGTGTAGCGTGTAGGGTGTAGTGTGTAGGGTGTAGAGTGTAACGTGTAGCGTGTAGGGTGTAGCGTGGAGCGTGTAGGGTGTAGCGTGTAGCGTGTAGTGTGTAGCGTGTAGGGTGTAGGGTGTAGAGTGTAGCGTGTTGCGTGTAGGGTGTAGAGTGTAGCGTGTAGAGTGAAGCGTGTAGCGTGTAGCGTGTAGAGTGTAGCGTGTAGGGTGTAGAGTATAGTGTGTAGCGTGTAGGGTGTATGGTGTAGATTGTAGAGTGTAGCATGTAGCGTGTAGCGTGTAGAGTGTAGCGTGTAGGGTGTAGAGTGTAGCGTGTTGCATGTAGGGTGTACAGTGTAGCGTGTAGCGTGTAGAGTGTAGGGTGTAGAGTGTAGCGTGTAGCGTGTAGCGTGTAGGGTGTAGAGTGTAGCGTGTTGCGTGTAGAGTGTAGCGTGTAGCGTGTAGGTTGTAGAGTGTAGCGTGTAGCGTGTAGGGTGTAGGGTGTAGCGTGTAGCGTGTAGAGTGTAGCGTGTAGCATGTAGAGTGTAGAGTGTAGCGTGTAGGGTGTAGAGTGTAGCGCGTAGCGTGTAGGGTGTAGAGTGTAGCGTGTAGCGTGTAGAGTGTACGGTGTAGAGTGTAGGGTGTAGCGTGTAGGGTGTAGAGTGTAGCGTGTAGCGTGTAGGGTGTAGGGTGTAGATTGTAGCGTGTAGGGTGCAGGGTGTAGAGTGTAGCGTGTAGGGTGTAGAGTGTAGCGTGTAGGGTGTAGCGTGTAGCGTGTAGGGTGTAGGGTGTAGAGTGTAACGTGTAGCGTGTAGGGTGTAGCGTGTAGCGTGTAGGGTGTAGCGTGTAGTGTGTAGCGTGTAGAGTGTAGGGTGTAGAGTGTAGCGTGTAGGGTGTAGCATGTAGCGTGTTGCGTGTAGGGTGTAGAGTGTAGCGTGTAGCGTGTAGAGTGTAGAGTGTAGCGTGTAGCGTGTAGAGTGTAGCGTGTAGGGTTTAGAGTATAGCGTGTAGCGTGTAGGGTGTAGGGTGTAGAGTGTAGAGTGTAGCATGTAGCGTGTAGCGTGTAGAGTGTAGCGTGTAGCGTGTAGAGTGTAGGGTGTAGCGTGTAGCGTGTAGAGTGTAGGGTGTAGAGTGTAGCGTGTAGCGTGTAGTGTAGAGTGTAGCGTGTAGGGTGTAGAGTGTAGCGTGTAGCGTGTAAGGTGTAGGGTGTAGCGTGTAGCGTGTAGAGTGTACGGTGTAGAGTGTAGGGTGTAGCGTGTAGGGTGTAGAGTGTAGCGTGTAGCGTGTAGCGTGTAGGGTTAAGCTACACACTACACACTAAACACAAAAAGAAAAGGATATGCAAACCAATGGGATCCACGTTAAATAGTCAATGTTATTGTACAAAAACAGTAATCCACAAACAGAACCAGGCAAAACATGCATTTAAAAACATTTAAAACACTAGTATGGCTGAATAGGCCATAAGTAATTTTACCCGAGGGAATGAAGGAAGCTAATACTTTACAGCATATGTGAGACAGGAGAAATAACCAGAGAGAAAAAATTGCTAGGTATGCGGGTACACCAATCTTAGTCAAATCTACATATAAGAAGCCTATTGTTTACTGCCAACTGTGACCCCCTGAGTACTATGACAGGAAACATATACTCCAGCCTAGTATCTGGAAGAAATACATCATGGATCCTATTTTGTTCAACACAGCATGCGTGCGCACAGTTGGTAAGCAAATGAAAGCAGACCCCTATAGAAAGGTAATCAGGGAAATAGACATGCTGCAGTACTACAAAATCCTAGTTATTTGGATAAATGTATGCAAACAGACGCCTTGTGGAAATACAAAGAATCAGGATCCATTGTCCTAAGGCTTGGAAAAATGCCAGGCCATGCATGAAGTAAATAGGTGTAATTCCATAGCAGTTGTAAAGATAAGTTACCCAAGTCCTGTCCCTCGGGAAAAAAACAAAGGAAGCCCTGAACCCCACGCGTATCGACGCTACTCAAGCGTCTTCATCAGAGTAAAAAGTGACACCCTACACGCTACACGCTACACCGTACACGGAACACGCTACTTGCTACACCCTACATGCTACACTCTACACGCTACACGCTACACGCTACACCCTACACCCTACACCCTACACGCTACACCCTACACCCTACACCCTACACGCTACAATCCACGCTACACGCTACACACTATACGCTACACGCTAGACGCTACACTCTACACACTACACGATACACGCTACACCCTACACGCTACATCCTACACTCTACACCCTACACCCTACACGCTACACGCTACACGCTACACGCTACACCCTACACGCTACACCCTACACTCTACACCCTACACCCTACACGCTACACGCTACACGATACACCCTACACGCTACACCCTACACTCTACACCCTACACGCTACACCCTACATGCTACACGTTACACTCTACACCCTACACCCTACACTCTGCACCCTACACCCTACTCTCTACACGCTGCACTCTACACCCTACACCCTACACCCTACACGCTACACGCTACACTCTACACCCTACACAATACACGCTACTTGCTACACCCTACATGCTACACTCTACACGCTACACGCTACACGCTACACCCTACACGGAACACGCTACTTGCTACACCCTACATGCTACACTCTACACGCTACACGCTACACGCTACACCCTACACCCTACACCCTACACGCTACACCCTACACCCTACACCCTACACGCTACAATCCACGCTACACGCTACACACTATACGCTACACGCTAGACGCTACACTCTACACACTACACGATACACGCTACACCCTACACGCTACATCCTACACTCTACACCCTACACCCTACACGCTACACACTACACGCTACATGCTACACCCTACACGCTACACCCTACACTCTACACCCTACACCCTACACGCTACACGGTACACGATACACCCTACACGCTACACCCTACACTCTACACCCTACACGCTACACCCTACATGCTACACGTTACACTCTACACCCTACACCCTACACTCTGCACCCTACACCCTACTCTCTACACGCTGCACTCTACACCCTACACGCTACACTCTACACTCTACACCCTACACCCTACACGCTACACGCTACACGCTACACTCTACATGCTAAACGCTACAGCTTATACCCTACACTCTACACCGTACACCCTACATGCTACACTCTACACCCTACACGCTACACCCTACACCCTACACCCTACATGCTACACCCTACACTCTACACCCTACACCCTACACGCTACACCCTATGCCCTGCACGCCACACACTAAACTCTACACGCTACACCCTACACCCTACACTGTACACCCTACACCCTACACGCTACACGCTACACTCTACACGCTACACCCTACACTCTACACCCTACACCCTACATGCTATACGCTACACTCTACACTCTACACCCTACACGCTACACCCTACACCCTACTCCCTACACTCTACACGCTACACGCTACACCCTACACCCTACACTGTACACCCTACACCATGCACGCTACACTCTACACTCTGCTCCCTACTCTCTACACGCTACACTCTATACCCTACACTCTACACGCTATGCGCTACACGCTACACACTACACGCTACACCCTACTCTACATGCTACACGCTACACGCTACATGCTACACCCTACACGCTACACCCTACACCCTACACGCTACACACTACACGCTACACTCTACACCCTACACTCTACACCCTACACGCTACACGCTACACGCTACACTCTACACGCTAAACGCTACAGCTTATACCCTACACTCTACACCGTACACCCTACACGCTACACTCTACACGCTACATGCTACACCCTACACGCTACACCCTACACCCTACACGCTACACGCTACACGCTACACTCTACACCCTACACTCTACACCCTACACGCTACACGCTACACGCTACACTCTACACGCTAAACGCTACAGCTTATACCCTACACTCTACACCGTACACCCTACACGCTACACTCTACACCCTACACGCTACACCCTACACCCTACACCCTACATGCTACACCCTACACTCTACACCCTACACCCTACACGCTACACCCTACGCCCTGCACACCACACACTACACTCTACACGCTACACCCTACACGCTACACTCTACACGCTACACGCTACACTCTACACCCTACAAGCTACACTCTACACCCTACACACTACACTCTACACGCTACACGGTACACGCTACACGCTACGCCCTACACCCTACACGCTACATGTTACACTCTACACCCTACACGCTACACTCTACACCCTACACGCTGCACTCTATACGCTACACGGTACACGCTACACGCTACACCCTACACCCTACATGCTACACGCTACACCCTACACTGTACACCCTACACCCTACACGCTACGCCCTACACCCTACACGCTACATGTTACACTCTACACCCTACACGCTACACTCTACACCCTACACGCTGCACTCTATACGCTACACGGTACACGCTACACGCTACACCCTACACCCTACATGCTACACGCTACACCCTACACTGTACACCCTACACCCTACACGCTACACTCTACACGCTACCTGCTACACCCTACACTCTACACCCTACACGCTATGCGCTACACGCTACACACTACACGCTACACCCTACTCTACATGCTACACGCTACACGCTACATGCTACACCCTACACGCTACACCCTACACCCTACACGCTACACACTACACGCTACACTCTACACCCTACACTCTACACCCTACACGCTACACGCTACACGCTACACTCTACACGCTAAACGCTACAGCTTATACCCTACACTCTACACCGTACACCCTACACGCTACACTCTACACGCTACATGCTACACCCTACACGCTACACCCTACACCCTACACGCTACACGCTACACGCTACACTCTACACCCTACACTCTACACCCTACACGCTACACGCTACACGCTACACTCTACACGCTAAACGCTACAGCTTATACCCTACACTCTACACCGTACACCCTACACGCTACACTCTACACCCTACACGCTACACCCTACACCCTACACCCTACATGCTACACCCTACACTCTACACCCTACACCCTACACGCTACACCCTACGCCCTGCACGCCACACACTACACTCTACACGCTACACCCTACACGCTACACTCTACACGCTACACGCTACACGCTACACTCTACACCCTACAAGCTACACTCTACACCCTACACACTACACTCTACACGCTACACGGTACACGCTACACGCTACGCCCTACACCCTACACGCTACATGTTACACTCTACACCCTACACGCTACACTCTACACCCTACACGCTGCACTCTATACGCTACACGGTACACGCTACACGCTACACCCTACACCCTACATGCTACACGCTACACCCTACACTGTACACCCTACACCCTACACGCTACACTCTACACGCTACCTGCTACACCCTACACTCTACACCCTACACGCTATACGCTACACTCTACACCCTGCACGCTACACGCTACACGCTACACCCTACACGCTACACTCTACACCCTACACGCTATACTCTACATGCTACACGCTACACGCTTCATGCTACACGCTACACCCTACATGCTACACTCTACACCCTACACGCTACACGCTACACTCTACATGCTACACGCTACACGCTACATGCTACACGCTACACCCTACACTCTACACCCTACACCCTACACGCTACTCGCTACACTCTACACCCTACCCGCTACACTCTACACGCTACACGCTACACTCTACACTCTACACGCTACACGCTACACTCTACACCCTACACGCAACACGCTACACTCTACACCTTACACGCTACACTCTGCACGCTACACGCTACACCCTACACCCTACACGCTACACTCTACACTCTACACGCTACACTCTACATCCTACACCCTACACGCTATACGCTACACTCTACACCCTGCACGCTACACGCTAAACTCTACACCCTACACCCTACACGCAACACCCTACACTCTACACCCTACACCCTAAATCCTACACGCTACACCCTACACGCTACACTCTACACCCTACACCCTACACTCTACACCCTACACGCTACACTCTACACCCTACACCCTACACACGCTACACGCTACACCCTACACTCTACACGCTACATGCTACACTCTACACCCTACACGATACATGCTACACCCTACACGCTACAGCCTACAGGCTACACGCTACACTCTACACCCTACAAGCTACACGCTACACGCTACACCCTACACTCTACACCCTACACCGTACACGCTACACGCTACACTCTACACGCTACACCCTTCACTCTACACCCTACACCCTACATGCTACACTCTACACCCTACACGATACACCCTACAATCTACACGCTACATGCTACACTCTACACTCTACACCCTACACCCTACACGCTACATGCTACACTCTACACCCTACACGCTACACTCTACACCCTACACGCTACATGCTACACTCTACACCATACACCCTACACGCTACATGCTACACGCTACACTCTACACCCTACACGCTACACGCTAGGGTGTAGAGTGTAATATGTAGCGTGTAGTTTGTAGCGTTTAGCTTGTAGGGTGTAGCGTGTAGCGTGTAGGGTGTAGAGTGTAGCGTGTAGCGTGTAGCATGTAGGGTGTAGGGTGTAGAGTGTAGAGTGTAGCGTGTAGGGTGTAGAGTGTAGGGTGTAGGGTTTAGAGTGTAATGTGTAGCGTGTAGGGTGTAGCGTGTAGCATGTAGGGTGTAGGGTGTGGAGTGTAGGGTGTAGCGTGTAGGGTGTAGAGTGTAGCGTGTAGCGTGTAGGGTGTAGAGTGTAGCGTGTAGCGTGTAGCATGTAGGGTGTAGGGTGTAGAGTGTAGAGTGTAGCGTGTAGCGTGTAGCATGTAGGGTGTAGGGTTTAGAGTGTAATGTGTAGCGTGTAGGGTGTAGCGTGTAGCATGTAGGGTGTAGGGTGTGGAGTGTAGGGTGTAGCGTGTAGGGTGTAGAGTGTAGCGTGTAGCGTGTAGGGTGTAGAGTGTAGGGTGTAGCGTGTAGGGTGTAGAGTGTAGCGTGTAGGGTGTAGCGTGTAGCGTGCAGGGTGTAGAGTGTAGCGTATAGCGTGTAGGGTGTAGAGTGTAGGGTGTAGCGTGTAGGGTGTAGAGTGTAGGGTGTAGCGTGTAGGGTGTAGAGTGTAGCGTGTAGCGTGTAGGGTGTAGGGTGTAGGGTGTAGCGTGTAGGGTGTAGAGTGTAGCGTGTAGGGTGTAGGGTGTAGGGTGTAGCATGTAGTGTGTAGCGTGTAGGGTGTAGCGTGTAGCATGTAGCGTGTAGCGTGTAGCATGTAGAGTGTAGGGTGTAGGGTGTAGCATGTAGAGTGTAGGGTTGTAGGGTGTAGCATGTAGAGTGTAGGGTATAGAGTGTAGCGTCTAGGGTGTAGAGTGTAGCGTGTAGCGTGTAGGGTGTAGAGTGTAGCGTGTAGGGTGTAGAATATAGCGTGTAGAGAGTAGGGTGTAGGGTGTAGCGTGTAGGGTGTAGGGTGTAGAGTGTAACGTGTAGCGTGTAGGGTGTAGCGTGTAGCGTGTAGGGTGTAGGGTGTAGAGTGTAGGGTGTAGCGTGTAGGGTGTAGCGTGTAGCGTGTAGGGTGTAGGGTGTAGAGTGTAGGGTGTAGCGTGTAGGGTGTAGCGTGTATCGTGTAGCGTGTAGAGTGTAGCGTCTAGCGTATAGGGTGTAGCGTGTAGCATGTAGATTGTAGCGTGTAGGGTGCAGGGTGTAGGGTGTAGCGTGTAGCGTGTAGGGTGTAGAGTGTAGCGTGTAGTGTGTAGGGTGTAGCGTGTAGTGTGTAGCGTGTAGGGTGTAGGGTGTAGAGTGTAGCGTGTAGGGTGTAGGGTGTAGAGTGCAGAGTGTAGGGTGTAGAGTGTAGCGTGTAGAGTGTAGGGTGTAGAGTGTAGGGTGTAGAGTGTAACGTGTAGTGTGTACGGTGTAGCGTGTAGCGTGTAGGGTGTAGCGTGTAGCGTGTAGGGAGCAGGGTGTAGAGTGTAGCGTGTAGGGTGTAGAGTGTAACGTGTAGCGTGTAGGGTGTAGTGTGTAGGGTGTAGGGTGTAGAGTGTAACGTGTAGCGTGTAGGGTGTAGCGTGTAGCGTGTAGGGTGTAGCGTGTAGCATGTAGTGTGTAGCGTGTAGGGTGTAGGGTGTAGAATGTAGCGTGTTGCGTGTAGGGTGTAGAGTGTAGCGTGTAGAGTGTAGCGTGTAGCGTGTAGCGTGTAGAGTGTAGCGTGTAGGGTGTAGAGTATAGTGTGTAGCGTGTAGGGTGTATGGTGTAGAGTGTAGAGTGTAGCATGTAGCGTGTAGCGTGTAGAGTGTAGCGTGTAGGGTGTAGAGTGTAGCGTGTTGCATGTAGGGTGTACAGTGTAGCGTGTAGAGTGTAGGGTGTAGAGTGTAGCGTGTAGAGTGTAGGGTGTAGAGTGTAGCGTGTTGCGTGTAGAGTGTAGCGTGTAGCGTGTAGGTTGTAGAGTGTAGCGTGTAGCGTGTAGGGTGTAGGGTGTAGCGTGTAGTGTGTAGAGTGTAGAGTGTAGCGTGTAGCATGTAGAGTGTAGAGTGTAGCGTGTAGGGTGTAGAGTGTAGCGCGTAGCGTGTAGGGTGTAGGGTGTAGAGTGTAGCGTGTAGCGTGTAGAGTGTACGGTGTAGAGTGTAGGGTGTAGCGTGTAGGGTGTAGGGTGTAGCGTGTAGCGTGTAGTGTGTAGCGTGTGGGGTGTAGGGTGTAGAGTGTAGCGTGTTGCGTGTAGGGTGTAGAGTGTAGCGTGTAGAGTGTAGCGTGTAGCGTGTAGCGTGTAGAGTGTAGCGTGTAGGGTGTAGAGTATAGTGTGTAGCGTGTAGGGTGTATGGTGTAGAGTGTAGAGTGTAGCATGTAGCGTGTAGCGTGTAGAGTGTAGCGTGTAGGGTGTAGAGTGTAGCGTGTTGCATGTAGGGTGTACAGTGTAGCGTGTAGCGTGTAGAGTGTAGGGTGTAGAGTGTAGCGTGTAGCGTGTAGGGTGTAGAGTGTAGCGTGTTGCGTGTAGAGTGTAGCGTGTAGGTTGTAGAGTGTAGCGTGTAGCGTGTAGGGTGTAGGGTGTAGCGTGTAGCGTGTAGAGTGTAGAGTGTAGCGTGTAGCATGTAGAGTGTAGAGTGTAGCGTGTAGGGTGTAGAGTGTAGCGCGTAGCGTGTAGGGTGTAGGGTGTAGAGTGTAGCGTGTAGAGTGTACGGTGTAGAGTGTAGGGTGTAGCGTGTAGGGTGTAGAGTGTAGCGTGTAGCGTGTAGCGTGTAGGGTGTAGGGTGTAGATTGTAGCGTGTAGGGTGCAGGGTGTAGAGTGTAGCGTGTAGGGTGTAGAGTGTAACGTGTAGCGTGTAGGGTGTAGCGTGTAGCGTGTAGGGTGTAGGGTGTAGAGTGTAACGTGTAGCGTGTAGGGTGTAGCGTGTAGCGTGTAGGGTGTAGCGTGTAGCGTGTAGTGTGTAGCGTGTAGAGTGTAGGGTGTAGAGTGTAGCGTGTAGGGTGTAGCATGTAGCGTGTAGGGTGTAGGGTGTAGAGTGTAGAGTGTAGCGTGTAGGGTGAAGCATGTAGGGTATAGGGTGTCGGGTATAGCATGTAGGGTGTAGGGTGTAGAGTGTAGGGTATAGCGTGTATGGTGTAGAGTGTAGCGTGTAGCGTGCAGAGTATAGCGTGTAGGGTGTAGCGTGTAGCGTGCAGAGTGTAGCGTGTAGGGTATAGAGTGTAGCGTGTTGCGTGTAGGGTGTAGAGTGTAGCGTGTAGCGTGTAGAGTGTAGAGTGTAGCGTGTAGCGTGTAGAGTGTAGCGTGTAGGGTGTAGAGTATAGCGTGTAGCGTGTAGGGTGTAGGGTGTAGAGTGTAGAGTGTAGCAAGTAGCGTGTAGCGTGTAGAGTGTAGCGTGTAGCGTGTAGAGTGTAGGGTGTAGCGTGTAGCGTGTAGAGTGTAGGGTGTAGAGTGTAGCGTGTAGCGTGTAGAGTGTAGAGTGTAGCGTGTAGGGTGTAGAGTGTAGCGTGTAGCGTGTAAGGTGTAGGGTGTAGCGTGTAGCGTGTAGAGTGTACGGTGTAGAGTGTAGGGTGTAGCGTGTAGGGTGTAGAGTGTAGCGTGTAGCGTGTAGCGTGTAGGGTTAAGCTACACACTACACACTGTCATGATCTCAATGGCAAGAGATCATAGCATCAGCATATATAGGAACTAGCTCTTGGAAGATGGGAACTGAGCTGACCATGAACTAAACCTAACACACAACTAGCAGTGGCCGGGTAGCATGCCTACGTTGATTCTAGATGCCCAGCACCAGCCGGAGGACTAAATAATGCTAGCAGAGGAAAATATTAGTCCTAGCTCACCTCTAGAGAAATACCCCAAAAGGAGACAGAGGCCCCCCACATGTATTGGCGGTGAATTAAGATGAAATAACAAACGTAGTATGAAAATAGGTTTAGCAAATTTGAGGTCCACTTACTACATAGCAGAAGACAGAAAGGACACTTTCATGGTCAGCTAAAAACCCTAATCAAAACACCATCCAGAAATTACTTTAAAACTCTGGCATTAACTCATAACACCAGAGTGGCAATTCCTGTTCACAAGAGCTTTCCAGACACAGTAACGAAACTACAGCTGTGAACTGGAACCAAAATGCAAAAACAAACATGGACAAGAGTCCAACTTATCTAGTAGTTGTCTAGGAGCAGGAACAAGCACAGAGAGGCTTCTGATAACATTGTTGACCGGCAAGCAACTAACAGAGCAGCAAGGTTATATAGCGACTCCCACATCTTGATGGGAACAGGTGAACAGAGAAGATGAAGACACCAGTTCAATTCCACCAGTAGCCACCGGGGGAGCCCAGAATCCAAATTCACAACAGTACCCCCCCCCTCAAGGAGGGGGCACCGAACCCTCACCAGAACCACCAGGGCGATCAGGATGGGCCCTATGAAAGGCACGAACCAGATCAGAGGCATGAACATCAGATGCATTCACCCAAGAATTATCCTCCTGGCCGTATCCCTTCCACTTGACCAGATACTGGAGTCTCCGTCTGGAAACACGAGAGTCTAAGATTTTCTCCACAACGTACTCCAACTCACCCTCAACCAACACCGGAGCAGGAGGCTCAACGGAAGGCACAACCGGTACCTCATACCTGCGCAATAATGACCGATGAAAAACGTTATGAATAGAAAAGGATGCAGGGAGGTCCAAACGGAAGGAAACAGGGTTAAGAATCTCCAATATCTTATACGGGCCAATGAACCGAGGCTTAAACTTAGGAGAAGAGACCCTCATAGGGACAAAACGAGAAGACAACCACACCAAATCTCCAACACAAAGCCGAGGACCAACACGACGGTGGCGGTTGGCAAAAAGCTGAGTCTTCTCCTGGGACAACCTCAAATTGTCCACCACCTGCCCCCAGATCTGATGCAATCTCTCCACCACAGCATCCACTCCAGGACAATCCGAAGATTCCACCTGACCAGAGGAAAACCGAGGATGAAACCCCGAATTACAGAAAAACGGGGACACCAAAGTGGCAGAGCTGGCCCGATTATTGAGAGCGAACTCCGCCAATGGCAAAAAAGCAACCCAATCATCCTGGTCAGCAGACACAAAACACCTCAGATATGTCTCCAGGGTCTGATTAATCCGCTCGGTCTGGCCATTCGTCTGAGGATGGAAAGCGGACGAAAAAGATAAATCTATGCCCATCCTAGCACAGAATGCCCGCCAAAATCTAGACACGAATTGGGTCCCTCTGTCAGAAACGATATTCTCAGGAATACCATGCAAACGAACAACATTTTGAAAAAACAGAGGAACCAACTCGGAAGAAGAAGGCAACTTGGGCAGAGGAACCAAATGGACCATCTTAGAGAAACGGTCACACACCACCCAGATGACAGACATCTTCTGAGAAACAGGCAGATCTGAAATAAAATCCATCGAGATGTGCGTCCAAGGCCTCTTAGGAATAGGCAAGGGCAACAACAATCCACTAGCCCGAGAACAACAAGGCTTGGCCCGAACACAAACGTCACAAGACTGCACAAAGCCTCGCACATCTCGTGACAGGGAAGGCCACCAGAAGGACCTTGCCACCAAATCCCTGGTACCAAAAATGCCAGGATGACCTGCCAACGCAGAAGAATGAACCTCAGAGATGACTCTACTGGTCCAATCATCAGGAACAAACAGTTTATCAGGTGGGCAACGATCAGGTCTATCCGCCTGAAACTCCTGCAAGGCCCGCCGCAGGTCTGGAGAAACGGCTGACAATACCACTCCATCCTTAAGGATACCTGTGGGCTCAGAGTTACCAGGTGAGTCAGGCTCAAAACTCCTAGAAAGGGCATCCGCCTTAACATTCTTAGAACCCGGTAGGTATGACACCACAAAATTAAACCGAGAGAAAAATAATGACCAGCGCGCCTGTCTAGGATTCAGGCGCCTGGCGGTCTCAAGATAAATCAAATTTTTGTGGTCAGTCAATACCACCACCTGATGTCTGGCCCCCTCAAGCCAATGGCGCCACTCCTCAAAAGCCCACTTCATGGCCAAAAGCTCCCGATTCCCAACATCATAATTCCGCTCAGCGGGCGAAAATTTACGGGAAAAGAAGGCGCAAGGCCTCATAACGGAGCAGTCAGAACTTTTCTGCGACAACACTGCCCCAGCTCCGATCTCAGAAGCGTCGACCTCAACCTGAAAAGGTAGAGCAACATCAGGCTGACGCAACACAGGGGCAGAGGAAAAACGGCGCTTAAGCTCCCGAAAGGCCTCCACAGCATCAGGGGACCAATCAGCAACATCAGCACCCTTCTTAGTCAAATCGGTCAATGGCTTAGCAATATCCGAAAAACCAGCAATAAATCGACGATAAAAGTTAGCAAAGCCCAAAAATTTCTGAAGACTCTTAAGAGAAGAGGGCTGCGTCCAATCACAAATAGCTTGAACCTTGACAGGATCCATTTCAATGGAAGAGGGGGAAAAAATATATCCCAAAAAGGAAATCCTCTGTACCCCAAAAACACACTTAGAACCCTTCACACACAAAGAATTAGACCGCAAAACCTGAAAAACCCTCCTGACTTGCTGGACATGAGAGTCCCAGTAATCCGAAAAAATCAGAATATCATCCAGATACACAATCATAAATTTATCCAAATAATCGCGAAAAATATCATGCATAAAGGACTGGAAAACTGACGGAGCATTAGAAAGACCAAAAGGCATCACTAAATACTCAAAGTGGCCCTCGGGCGTATTAAATGCGGTTTTCCACTCATCCCCCTGCCTGATTCGCACCAAATTATACGCCCCACGAAGGTCAATCTTAGAGAACCACTTGGCCCCCTTTATGCGAGCAAACAAATCAGTCAGCAACGGCAATGGGTATTGATATTTAACAGTGATTTTATTCAAAAGCCGATAATCAATACATGGTCTCAAAGAGCTGTCTTTTTTTGACACAAAGAAAAAACCGGCTCCTAAGGGAGATGACGATGGACGAATATGTCCCTTTTCCAAGGACTCCTTTATATATTCTCGCATAGCAGCATGTTCAGGCACAGACAGATTAAATAAACGACCCTTTGGGTATTTACTACCCGGGATTAAATCTATGGCACAATCGCACTCTCGGTGCGGAGGTAACGAACCAAGCTTGGATTCTTCAAAGACGTCACGATAGTCAGACAGGAACTCAGGAATTTCAGAGGGAATAGATGATGAAATGGAAACCACAGGTACATCCCCATGAGCCCCCTTACATCCCCAGCTCAACACAGACATAGCTCTCCAGTCGAGGACTGGGTTGTGAGATTGCAGCCAAGGCAATCCTAGCACCAAATCATCATGTAGATTATACAGCACCAGAAAGCGAATAATCTCCTGGTGACCCGGATTAATACGCATAGTTACTTGTGTCCAGTATTGTGGTTTATTATTAGCCAATGGGGTGGAGTCAATCCCCTTCAGAGGAATAAGAGTCTCCAAAGGCTCTAAATCATACCCACAGCGTTTGGCAAAGGACCAATCCATAAGACTCAAAGCGGCGCCAGAGTCGACATAGGCGTCCGTGGTAATAGATGACAAAGAGCAAATCAGGGTCACAGATAGAATAAACTTAGACGGTAAGGTGCAAATGGAAACAGATTTACCAAGTTTTTTAGTGCGCTTAGAGCATGCTGATATAACATGAGTAGAATCACCACAATAGAAACACAACCCATTTTTCCGTCTAAAATTCTGCCGCTCGCTTCGGGACAGAATTCTATCACACTGCATACTCTCTGGCGATTTCTCAGTGGACACCGCCAGATGGTGCACTGGTTTGCGCTCCCGCAAACGCCTATCGATCTGAATAGCCATTGTCATGGACTCATTCAGACCCGCAGGCACAGGGAACCCCACCATAACATCCTTAATGGCATCAGAGAGACCCTCTCTGAAAGTCGCCGCCAGGGCGCACTCATTCCACTGAGTAAGCACAGACCATTTACGGAATCTTTGGCAGTAAATTTCCGCTTCATCTTGCCCCTGAGATAGGGACATCAAAGTTTTTTCTGCCTGAAGCTCCAAATGAGGTTCGTCATAAAGCAACCCCAAGGCCAGAAAAAACGCATCCACATTGAGCAACGCAGGATCCCCTGGTGTCAATGAAAAAGCCCAGTCTTGAGGGTCGCCCCGGAGCAAGGAAATCACAATCCTGACCTGCTGTGCAGGGTCTCCGGCAGAGCGAGATTTCAGGGACAAAAATAATTTGCAATTATTTCGAAAATTCTGAAACCCAGATCTATTCCCCGAGAAAAATTCCGGCAAAGGAATTCTCGGCTCAGATACAGGTGCATGACAAACAAAATCTTGCAAATTTTGTACCTTCGTGGCGAGATTATTCAAACCTGCAGTTACACTCTGAAGATCCATTACAAACAGGTGGACACAGAGCCATTCAAAGGAGAGAAAAAAAAAAAAAATTTCAGCAGACTACTTATTTCTCTCCTTTCTCAGCCAAGGATTTTAACCCTTTAGTGGGCCGGTCAAACTGTCATGATCTCAATGGCAAGAGATCATAGCATCAGCATATATAGGAACTAGCTCTTGGAAGATGGGAACTGAGCTGACCATGAACTAAACCTAACACACAACTAGCAGTGGCCGGGTAGCATGCCTACGTTGATTCTAGATGCCCAGCACCAGCCGGAGGACTAAATAATGCTAGCAGAGGAAAATATTAGTCCTAGCTCACCTCTAGAGAAATACCCCAAAAGGAGACAGAGGCCCCCCACATGTATTGGCGGTGAATTAAGATGAAATAACAAACGTAGTATGAAAATAGGTTTAGCAAATTTGAGGTCCACTTACTACATAGCAGAAGACAGAAAGGACACTTTCATGGTCAGCTAAAAACCCTAATCAAAACACCATCCAGAAATTACTTTAAAACTCTGGCATTAACTCATAACACCAGAGTGGCAATTCCTGTTCACAAGAGCTTTCCAGACACAGTAACGAAACTACAGCTGTGAACTGGAACCAAAATGCAAAAACAAACATGGACAAGAGTCCAACTTATCTAGTAGTTGTCTAGGAGCAGGAACAAGCACAGAGAGGCTTCTGATAACATTGTTGACCGGCAAGCAACTAACAGAGCAGCAAGGTTATATAGCGACTCCCACATCTTGATGGGAACAGGTGAACAGAGAAGATGAAGACACCAGTTCAATTCCACCAGTAGCCACCGGGGGAGCCCAGAATCCAAATTCACAACAACACACTAAACACAAAAAGAAAAGGATATGCAAACCAATGGGATCCACGTTAAATAGTCAATGTTATTGTACAAAAACAGTAATCCACAAACAGAACCAGGCAAAACATGCATTTAAAAACATTTAAAACACTAGTATGGCTGAATAGGCCATAAGTAATTTTACCCGAGGGAATGAAGGAAGCTAATACTTTACAGCATATGTGAGACAGGAGAAATAACCAGAGAGAAAAAATTGCTAGGTATGCGGGTACACCAATCTTAGTCAAATCTACATATAAGAAGCCTATTGTTTACTGCCAACTGTGACCCCCTGAGTACTATGACAGGAAACATATACTCCAGCCTATTATCTTGAAGAAATACATCATGGATCCTATTTTGTTCAACACAGCATGCGTGCGCACAGTTGGTAAGCAAATGAAAGCAGACCCCTATAGAAAGGTAATCAGGGAAATAGATATGCTGCAGTACTACAAAATCCTAGTTATTTGGATAAATGTATGCATACAGACGCCTTGTGGAAATACAAAGAATCAGGATCCATTGTCCTAAGGCTTGGAAAAATGCCAGGCCATGCATGAAGTAAATAGGTGTAATTCCATAGCAGTTGTAAAGATAAGTTACCCAAGTCCTGTCCCTCGGGAAAAAAACAAAGGAAGCCCTTTACCCCACGCGTATCGACGCTACTCAAGCGTCTTCATCAGAGGAAAAAGTGACACCCTACACGCTACACGCTACACTCTACACCCTACACGCTACACTCTACACCCTACCCGCTACACCCTACACTCTACACGCTACATGCTACACTCTACACCCTACACAATACACGCTACTTGCTACACCCTACATGCTACACTCTACACGCTACACACTACACGCTACACCCTACACGGTACACCCTACACCCTACACCCTACACGCTACAATCTACACGCTACACGCTACACACTATACGCTACACGCTAGACGCTACACTCTACACGCTACACGATACACGCTACACCCTACTTGCTACACCCTACACTCTACACCCTACAACCTACTCGCTACACGCTACACGCTACACGCTACACCCTACACGCTACACCCTACACTCTACACCCTACACCCTACACGCTACACGCTACACCCTACACGCTACACCCTACACTCTACACCCTACATGCTACACCCTACACGCTACACGTTACACTCTACACCCTACACCCTACACTCTACACCCTACACCCTACTCTCTACACTCTACACTCTACACCCTACACGCTACACTCTACACCCTACACCCTACACGCTAAACGCTACAGCTTATACCCTACACTCTACACCGTACACCCTACATGCTACACTCTACACCCTACACGCTACACCCTACACCCTACACCCTACATGCTACACCCTACACTCTACACCCTACACCCTACACGCTACACCCTACGCCCTGCACGCCACACACTACACTCTACACGCTACACCCTACACCCTACACTGTACACCCTACACCCTACACGCTACACGCTACACTCTACACGCTACACCCTACACTCTACACCCTACACCCTACACGCTATACGCTACACTCTACACCTGCACGCTACACGCTACACCCTACACGCTACACTCTACACCCTACACGCTACACCCTACACTCTACACCCTACACCCTACACACTACACGCTACTCGCTACACTCTACACCCTACACGCTACACTCTACACTCTACTCCCTACTCTCTACACGCTACACCCTACACGGTACACTCTACACCCTACACCCTACACGCTACAATCTACATGCTACACGCTACACACTATACGCTACACGCTAGACGCTACACTCTACACGCTACACGATACACGCTACACCCTACACGCTACACCCTACACTCTACACCCTACAACCTACTCGCTACACGCTACTCGCTACACTCTACACCCTACACGCTACACTCTACACTCTACTCCCTACTCTCTACACGCTACACTCTATACCCTACACTCTACACGCTACGCGCTACACGCTACACACTACACACTACACACTACACCTTACACTCTACACGCTACACACTACACGCTACACGCTACACTCTACACCCTACACCCTACTCTACATGCTACACGCTACACGGTACATGATACACGCTACACCCTACACGCTACACGCTACACCCTACACGCTACACTCCACACCCTACACGCTACACCCTACACCCTACTCCCTACACTCTACACGCTACACGCTACACCCTACACCCTACACTGTACACCCTACACGCTACACTACACTCTGCTCCCTACTCTCTACACGCTACACTCTATACCCTACACTCTACACGCTACGCGCTACACGCTACACACTACACGCTACACCCTACACGCTACACTTTACACTCTACACGCTACAATCCACACTCTACACACTACACTCTACACCCTACACCCTACACCCTACTCTACATGCTACACGCTACACGCTACATGCTACACCCTACACGCTTCACCCTACACCCTACACGCTACACGCTACACGCTACACTCTACACCCTACACTCTACACCCTACACGCTACACGCTACACGCTACACTCTACACGCTAAACGCTACAGCTTATACCCTACACTCTACACCGTACACCCTACACGCTACACTCTACACCCTACACGCTACACCCTACACCCTACACCCTACATGCTACACCCTACACTCTACACCCTACACCCTACACGCTACACTCTACACCCTACACCCTACTCTACATGCTACACGCTACACGGTACATGATACACGCTACACCCTACACGCTACACCCTACACGCTACACACTACACGCTACACTCTAAACCCTACACGCTACACCCTACACCCTACTCCCTACACTCTACACGCTACACGCTACACCCTACACCCTACACTGTACACCCTACACCCTGCACGCTACACTCTACACTCTGCTCCCTACTCTCTACACGCTACACTCTACACCCTACACTCTACACGCTACGCGCTACACGCTACACACTACACGCTACACCCTACACGCTACACTTTACACTCTACACGCTACACTCTACACGCTACACTCTACACTCTACACACTACACTCTACACCCTACACCCTACTCTACATGCTACACGCTACACGCTACATGCTACACCCTACACGCTACACCCTACACCCTACACGCTACACTCCACACCCTACACTCTACACCCTACACGCTACACGCTACACGCTACACGCTACACTCTACACGCTAAACGCTACAGCTTATACCATACTCTCTACACCGTACACCCTACACGCTACACTCTACACGCTACACGCTACACCCTACACCCTACACCCTACATGCTACACCCTACACTCTACACCCTACACCCTACACGCTACACTCTACACCCTATGCCCTGCATGCCACACACTACACTCTACACGCTACACCCTACACGCTACACTCTACACGCTACACGCTACACGCTACACTCTACACCCTACACGCTACACTCTACACCCTACACACTACACTCTACACGCTACACGGTACACACTACAAGCTACGCCCTACACCCTACATGCTACATGTTACACTCTACACCCTACACGCTACACTCTACACCCTACACGCTACACCCTACACCCTACACGCTACACACTACACGCTACACTCTACACCCTACACGCTGCACTCTATACGCTACACGGTAAACGCTACACGCTGCACCCTACACCCTACACGCTACACTCTACACGCTACATGCTACACCCTACACTCTACACCCTACACGCTATACGCTACACTCTACACCCTGCACGCTACACGCTACACGCTACACCCTACACGCTACACTCTACACCCTACACGCTACACTCTACATGCTACACGCTACACGCTACACCCTACACGCTACACTCTACACCCTACACGCTACACTCTACACGCTACACGCTACACCCTACACGCTACACTCTACACCCTACATGCTACACCCTACACCCTACACGCTACACTCTACACCCTACACGCTACACCCGACACTCTACACCCTACACCCTACACGCTACTCGCTACACTCTACACCCTACCCGCTACACTCTACACGCTACACCCTACACCCTACACGCTACACTCTACACGCTACACGCTACACTCTACACCATACACGCTACACCCTACACTCTACACCCTACACCCTACACGCTATACCCGACACCCTACACCCTACATGCTTCACCCTACACGCTACACTCTACACTCTACACTCTACACCCTGCACGCTACACCCTACACTCTACACCCTCCACCCTACACGCTACACGCTACACTCTACACGCTACACCCTACACGCTACACGCTACACTCTACACCCTACACGCAACACCCTACACTCTACACCCTACACCCTAAACCCTACACGCTACACCCTACACGCTACACTCTACACCCTACACCCTACACTCTACACCCTACACGCTATACGCTACACTCTACACCCTACACCCTACACACGCTACACGCTACACTCTACACCCTACATGCTACACTCTACACCCTACACGCTACACCCTACACTCTACACGCTACATGCTACACTCTACACCCTACACCCTACATGATACATGCTACACCCTACACGCTACAGCCTACACGCTACACGCTACACTCTACACCCTACAAGCTACACGCTACACGCTACACCCTACACTCTACACCCTACACCGTACATGCTACACGCTACACTCTACACGCTACAACCTTCACTCTACACCCTACACCCTACATGCTACACTCTACACCCTACACGGTACACCCTACAATCTACACGCTACATGCTACACTCTACACCCTACACGCTACACTCTACACCCTACACACTACACGCTACACTCTACACTCTACACCCTACACGCTACATGCTACACGCTACACTCTACACCCTACACGCTACACGCTAGGGTGTAGAGTGTAATATGTAGCGTGTAGTTTGTAGCGTTTAGCTTGTAGGGTGTAGCGTGTAGCGTGTGGGGTGTAGAGTGTAGCGTGTAGCGTGTAGCATGTAGGGTGTAGGGTGTAGAGTGTAGGGTGTAGGATGTAGAGTGTAGGGTTTAGAGTGTAATGTGTAGCGTGTAGGGTGTAGAGTGTAGGGTGTAGGATGTAGAGTGTAGGGTTTAGAGTGTAATGTGTAGCGTGTAGGGTGTAGCGTGTAGCATGTAGGGTGTAGGGTGTGGAGTGTAGGGTGTAGCGTGTAGGGTGTAGAGTGTAGCGTGTAGCGTGTAGGGTGTAGGGTGTAGAGTGTAGGGTGTAGCGTGTAGGGTGTAGAGTGTAGCGTGTAGGGAGTAGCGTGTAGCGTGCAGGGTGTAGAGTGTAGCGTATAGCGTGTAGGGTGTAGAGTGTAGGGTGTAGCGTGTAGGGTGTAGAGTGTAGGGTGTAGCGTGTAGGGTGTAGAGTTTAGCGTGTAGCGTGTAGGGTGTAGGGTGTAGCGTATAGGGTGTAGAGTGTAGCGTGTAGCGTGTAGGGTGTAGGGTGTAGGGTGTAGCGTGTAGCGTGTAGAGTGTAGGGTGTAGGGTGTAGGGTGTAGCATGTAGAGTGTAGGGTGTAGGGTGTAGCGTGTAGAGTGTAGGGTATAGAGTGTAGCGTCTAGGGTGTAGAGTGTAGCGTGTAGCGTGTAGGGTGTAGAGTTTAGCGTGTAGGGTGTAGAATATAGCGTGTAGAGAGTAGGGTGTAGGGTGTAGAGTGTAGGGTGTAGGGTGTAGAGTGTAACGTGTAGCGTGTAGGGTGTAGCGTGTAGCGTGTAGGGTGTAGGGTGTAGAGTGTAGGGTGTAGCGTGTAGGGTGTAGCGTGTAGCGTGTAGCGTGTAGGGTGTAGGGTGTAGAGTGTAGGGTGTAGTGTGTAGGGTGTAGCGTGTATCGTGTAGCGTGTAGAGTGTAGCGTCTAGCGTATAGGGTGTAGCGTGTAGCGTGTAGATTGTAGCGTGTAGGGTGTAGGGTGTAGCGTGTAGCGTGTAGGGTGCAGATTGTAGCGTGTAGCGTGTAGGGTGTAGGGTGTAGAGTGCAGAGTGTAGGGTGTAGAGTGTAACGTGTAGTGTGTAGGGTGTAGCGTGTAGCGTGTAGCGTGTAGTGTGTAGCGTGTAGGGTGTAGGGTGTAGAGTGTAGCATGTAGGGTGTAGCATGTAGCGTGTAGGGTGTAGGGTGTATAGTGTAGAGTGTAGCGTGTAGTGTGAAGCATGCAGGGTGTCGGGTATAGCGTGTAGGGTGTAGGGTGTAGAGTGTAGGGTGTAGCGTGTATGGTGTATAGTGTAGCGTGTAGAGTGTAGCGTGTAGGGTGTAGGGTGTAGCGTGTAGCGTGCAGAGTGTAGCGTGTAGGGTGTAGAGTGTAGCGTGTTGCGTGTAGGGTGTAGCGTGTAGGGTGTAGAGTATAGTGTGTAGCGTGTAGGGTGTAGGGTGTAGAGTGTAGGGTGTAGCGTGTAGCGTGTAGGGTGTAGGGTGTAGATTGTAGCGTGTAGGGTGTAGGGTGTAGCGTGTAGCGTGTAGGGTGTAGGGTGTAGAGTGTAGCGTGTAGCGTGTAGGGTGTAGGGTGTAGAGTGTAGAGTGTAGGGTGTAGAGTGTAGCGTGTAGAGTGTAGGGTGTAGAGTGTAGGGTGTAGAGTGTAACGTGTAGCGTGTATTGTGTAGCGTGTAGCATGTAGGGTGTAGCGTGTAGCGTGTAGGGTGCAGGGTGTAGAGTGTAGGGTGTAGGGTGTAGAGTGTAACGTGTAGCGTGTAGGGTGTAGCATGTAGCGTGTAGGGTGTAGGGTGTAGAGTGTAACGTGTAGCGTGTAGGGTGTAGCGTGTAGCGTGTAGGGTGTAGCGTGTAGTGTGTAGCGTGTAGAGTGTAGGGTGTAGAGTGTAGCGTGTAGGTTGTAGCATGTAGCGTGTAGGGTGTAGGGTGTAGAGTGTAGAGTGTAGCGTCTAGCGTATAGAGTGTAGCGTGTAGATTGTAGCGTGTAGGGTGTAGGGTGTAGGGTGTAGCGTGTAGCGTGTAGGGTGTAGATTGTAGCGTGTAGCGTGTAGGGTGTAGGGTGTAGAGTGCAGAGTGTAGGGTGTAGAGTGTAACGTGTAGTGTGTAGGGTGTAGCGTGTAGCGTGTAGCGTGTAGTGTGTAGCGTGTAGGGTGTAGGGTGTAGAGTGTAGCATGTAGGGTGTAGCATGTAGCGTGTAGGGTGTAGGGTGTATAGTGTAGAGTGTAGCGTGTAGTGTGAAGCATGCAGGGTGTAGGGTGTCGGGTATAGCGTGTAGGGTGTAGGGTGTAGAGTGTAGGGTGTAGCGTGTATGGTGTAGAGTGTAGCGTGTAGAGTGTAGCGTGTAGGGTGTAGCGTGTAGCGTGCAGAGTGTAGCGTGTAGGGTG
This sequence comes from Ranitomeya variabilis, assembly GCF_051348905.1. Taxonomy (NCBI): domain Eukaryota; kingdom Metazoa; phylum Chordata; class Amphibia; order Anura; family Dendrobatidae; genus Ranitomeya; species Ranitomeya variabilis. Next base: position 369,078 of record NW_027507935.1, on the reverse strand, counting down.
TAGAGTGTAGCGTGTTGCGTGTAGGGTGTAGCGTGTAGGGTGTAGAGTATAGTGTGTAGCGTGTAGGGTGTAGGGTGTAGGAGTGTAGGGTGTACCGTGTAGCGTGTAGGGTGTAGGGTGTAGATTGTAGCGTGTAGGGTGTAGGGTGTAGATTGTAGCGTGTAGGGTGTAGGGTGTAGAGTGTAGCGTGTAGCGTGTAGGGTGTAGGGTGTAGAGTGTAGAGTGTAGGGTGTAGAGTGTAGCGTGTAGAGTGTAGGGTGTAGAGTGTAGGGTGTAGAGTGTAACGTGTAGCGTGTATTGTGTAGCGTGTAGCATGTAGGGTGTAGCGTGTAGCGTGTAGGGTGCAGGGTGTAGAGTGTAGCGTGTAGGGTGTAGAGTGTAAAGTGTAGCGTGTAGGGTGTAGCGTGTAGCGTGTAGGGTGTAGGGTGTGGAGTGTAACGTGTAGCGTGTAGGGTGTAGCGTGTAGCGTGTAGGGTGTAGCGTGTAGTGTGTAGCGTGTAGAGTGTAGGGTGTAGAGTGTAGCGTGTAGGTTGTAGCATGTAGCGTGTAGGGTGTAGGGTGTAGAGTGTAGAGTGTAGCGTGTAGGGTGCAGCATGTAGGGTGTAGGGTGTAGGGTGTAGAGTGTAGAGTGTAGCGTGTAGGGTGCAGCATGTAGGGTGTAGGGTGTCGGGTATAGCGTGTAGGGTGTAGGGTGTAGAGTGAAGGGTGTAGGGTGTAGAGTGTAGAGTGTAGCGTGTAGGGTGCAGCATGTAGGTGTAGGGTGTCGGGTATAGCGTGTAGGGTGTAGCGTGCAGGGTGTAGGGTGTAGCGTGTAGGGTGTAGAGTGTAGCGTGTAGGGTGTAGAGTGTAGCGTGTTGCGTGTAGGGTGTAGAGTGTAGCGTGTAGCGTGTAGCGTGTAGAGTGTAGCGTGTAGAGTGTAGCGTGTAGCGTGTAGCGTGTAGAATGTAGGGTGTAGCGTGTAGGGTGTAGAGTGTAGGGTGTAGCGTGTAGGGTGTAGAGTGTAGCGTGTAGCGTGTAGCGTGTAGGGTGTAGGGTGTAGGGTGTAGCGTGTAGGGTGTAGAGTGTAGCGTGTAGGGTGTAGGCTGTAGGGTGTAGCATGTAGTGTGTAGAGTGTAGCGTGTAGCGTGTAGGGTGTAGCGTGTAGCATGTATCGTGTAGCGTGTAGCATGTAGAGTGTAGGGTGTAGGGTGTAGGGTGTAGCATGTAGAGTGTAGGGTGTAGGGTGTAGCGTGTAGAGTGTAGGGTATAGAGTGTAGCGTGTAGGGTGTAGCATGTAGCGTGTAGGGTGTAGGGTGTAGAGTGTAGAGTGTAGCGTGTAGGGTGAAGCATGTAGGGTGTAGGGTGTCGGGTATAGCGTGTAGGGTGTAGGGTGTAGAGTGTAGGGTGTAGCGTGTATGGTGTAGTGTAGCGTGTAGCGTGCAGAGCATAGCGTGTAGGGTGTAGCGTGTAGCGTGCAGAGTGTAGCGTGTAGGGTGTAGAGTGTAGCGTGTTGCGTGTAGGGTGTAGAGTGTAGCGTGTAGCGTGTATAGTGTAGAGTGTAGCGTGTAGCGTGTAGAGTGTAGCGTGTAGGGTGTAGAGCATAGCGTGTAGCGTGTAGGGTGTAGGGTGTAGCGTGTAGCGTGTAGTGTGTAGCGTGTAGGGTGTAGGATGTAGAGTGTAGCGTGTAGGGTGTAGGGTGTAGAGTGCAGAGTGTAGGGTGTAGAGTGTAGCGTGTAGAGTGTAGGGTGTAGAGTGTAGGGTGTAGAGTGTAACGTGTAGTGTGTAGGGTGTAGCGTGTAGCGTGTAGGGTGTAGCGTGTAGCGTGTAGGGAGCAGGGTGTAGAGTGTAGCGTGTAGGGTGTAGAGTGTAACGTGTAGCGTGTAGGGTGTAGTGTGTAGGGTGTAGGGTGTTGTCATGATCTCTGCAGGCAGAGATCATAGCAAGCCTATAGAGGGACAAGCTCTCGGAAGATGGAACTATACTGACCATGAACTAAGCCTGCCGCGCAACTAGAAATAGCCAGGTAGCATTTCCTATTTATCGCTAGATGCCCAGCTCTGGCCTAAGACCTAAATAGCTAGCAGAGGGAAATATAAGACCTGGCTCACCTCTAGAGAAATATTTCCAAAGAAGACAGTAGCCCCCCACATATAATGACGGTGAGTTCAGATGAAACAACAAACGCAGCAGGAAAATAGTCTTAGCAAATTTGAGGTCCGCTTACTAGATAGCAGAAGACAGATAGTATACTTTCATGGTCAGCAGAAAAACACTAACAAAACACCATCCAGAGATTACCTTAAACTCTGGCATTAACTCATAACGCCAGAGTAGCAATCCCTGATCAACGAGAGCTTTCCAGACACAGTAACAAAACTTCAGCTGTGAACTGGAACAAATAGGCAAAACAAAACAAGGACAAAAGTCCAACTTATCTAGTAGTAGTCTAGAAGCAGGAACAAGCACTGAGAGGCATCAGATAACATTGTTGACCGGCAAGAAACCACCAGAGAAATGAGCTTAAATAGCGACACCCACTACTGATGGAACCAGGTGAAACAGGAAAGAGGATGACAAGTCCAATTCCACAAGCGGCCACCGGGGGAGCCCAGAATCCAAATTCACAACAGTACCCCCCCCTCAAGGAGGGGGCACCGAACCCTCACCAGATCCACCAGGGCGACCAGGATGAGCCCTATGGAAGGCACGAACAAGATCAGAAGCATGAACATCAGATGCATTGACCCAAGAATTATCCTCCTGGCCGTAACCCTTCCAGTTAACCAGATACTGGAGTTTCCGTCTGGAAACACGAGAGTCCAAAATTTTCTCCACAACGTACTCCAACTCACCCTCAACCAACACCGGAGCAGGAGGCTCAACTGAAGGTACAACAGGTACCTCATACCTGCGCAATAACGACCGATGAAAAACGTTATGAATGGAAAAGGACGCAGGGAGGTCCAAACGGAAAGAAACAGGATTAAGAATCTCCAATATTCTATAAGGGCCGATGAACCGAGGTTTAAACTTAGGAGAAGAGACCCTCATAGGGACAAAACGAGAAGACAACCACACTAAATCTCCAACACAAAGCCGAGAACCAACACGACGATGACGGTTGGCAAAACGCTGAGTCTTCTCCTGGGACAACTTCAAATTGTCCATAACCTGCCCCCAGATGTGATGCAATCTCTCCACCACCGCATCCACTCCAGGACAATCCGAGGATTCCACCTGACCGGAGGAAAATCGAGGGTGAAACCCCGAATTACAGAAAAACGGGGACACCAAGGTGGAAGAACTGGCCCGATTATTGAGGGCGAACTCTGCCAATGGCAAAAAAGCAACCCAATCATCCTGGTCAGCAGAGACAAAACACCTCAGATATGTCTCAAGGGTCTGATTAGTCCGCTCGGTCTGGCCATTAGTCTGAGGGTGAAAAGCAGATGAAAAAGACAAATCTATGCCCATCCTAGCACAGAATGCCCGCCAAAATCTAGACACAAATTGGGTACCTCTGTCAGAAACAATATTCTCAGGAATACCGTGCAATCGGACAACATTCTGAAAAAACAGAGGAACCAACTCAGAAGAAGAAGGCAACTTGGGCAGAGGAACCAAATGGACCATTTTAGAGAAACGGTCACAGACCACCCAGATGACAGACATCTTCTGGGAAACAGGCAGATCTGAAATAAAATCCATCGAGATGTGTGTCCAAGGCCTCTTAGGAATAGGCAAGGGCAACAGCAGTCCGCTAGCCCGAGAACTACAAGACTTGGCCCGAGCACAAACGTCACATGACTGCACAAAGACTCGCACATCTCGTGACAGGGAAGGCCACCAGAAGGATCTTGCCACCAAATCCCTGGTACCAAAAATTCCGGGATGACCTGCCAATGCAGAAGAATGTACCTCAGAGATGACTCTGCTGGTCCAATCATCCGGAACAAACAGTCTATCAGGCGGACAACGATCCGGTCTATCCGCCTGAAACTCTTGCAAGGACCGCCGCAGATCAGGAGAAACGGCCGACAAAATTACTCCCTCCCTAAGGATACCTGTGGGTTCAGAATTACCAGGAGAGTCCGGGTCAAAACTCCTAGAAAGGGCATCTGCCTTAACATTCTTAGAACCCGGTAGGTATGACACCACAAAATTAAAGCGAGAAAAAAAAATAAAGACCAGCGCGCCTGTCTAGGATTCAGGCGTCTGGCAGTCTCAAGATAAATCAAATTTTTGTGGTCAGTCAATACCACCACCTGATGCCTAGCCCCCTCGAGCCAATGGCGCCACTCCTCAAACGCCCACTTCATGGCCAAAAGCTCCCGATTCCCAACATCATAATTCCGCTCTGCGGGCGAAAATTTGCGAGAAAAGAAGGCACAAGGCCTAATGACGGAGCAGTCGGAACCTTTCTGCGACAACACTGCCCCAGCTCCGATCTCCGAAGCGTCAACCTCAACCTGAAAAGGCAGATTCACATCAGGCTGACGCAACACAGGGGCAGAGGCAAAACGGCGCTTAAGCTCCTGAAAGGCCTCTACAGCATGAGGGGACCAATTAGCAACATCAGCGCCTTGTCTGGTCAAATCAGTCAGTGGTTTAACGACATCCGAAAAACCAGCAATAAATCGGCGGTAAAAGTTGGCAAAGCCCAAAAATCTCTGAAGACCCTTAAGAGAGGAGGGCTGAGTCCAGTCACAAATAGCTTGCACCTTGACGGGATCCATCTCAATGGAAGAGGGAGAAAAAATATACCCCAAAAAGGAAATTTTCTGGACCCCAAAAACGCACTTAGACCCCTTCACACATAAAGAATTAGACCGCAGAACCTGAAAAACTCTCCTGACCTGCTGAACATGAGAGTCCCAGTCATCAGAAAAAATCAGAATATCATCCAGATATATTATCATAAATTTATCCAGAAAATCGCGGAAGATATCATGCATAAAAGACTGGAAAACTGAAGGGGCATTAGAAAGACCAAAAGGCATGACCAAATACTCAAAGTGGCCCTCGGGCGTATTAAATGCGGTCTTCCACTCATCCCCCTGCCTGATCCGCACCAAATTATACGCCCCACGAAGATCAATTTTAGAGAACCACTTAGCACCCTCTATACGAGCAAACAAATCAGTAAGCAATGGCAATGGGTATTGATACTTAACAGTGATCTTATTCAGAAGCCGATAATCAATACATGGTCTCAAAGAGCCGTCTTTTTTTGAGACAAAGAAAAACCCAGCTCCCAAGGGAGAAGAAGATGGACGAATATGTCCCTTTTCCAAAGACTCCTTTATATATTCCCGCATAGCAGCATGTTCCGGCACAGACAAATTAAACAAACGACCCTTTGGATATTTACAACCCGGTATCAAATCTATGGCACAATCGCACTCACGGTGCGGAGGTAACGACCCAAGCTTGGGTTCGTCAAAGACGTCTTGATAATCAGAGAGGAACTCAGGGACTTCAGAGGGAATGGACGACGAAATAGAAACCAAAGGTACGTCCCCATGAATACCCTTACATCCCCAGCTCAACACAGACATTGCTCTCCAGTCCAAGACTGGGTTGTGAGACTGCAACCATGGCAATCCCAGTACCAAATCGTCATGTAAATTATACAGCACCAGGAAACGAATAATCTCCTGGTGATCCGGATTGATACGCATGGTTACTTGTGTCCAGTATTGTGGTTTATTATTAGCCAATGGGGTGGAGTCAATCCCCTTCAGAGGAATAAGAGTCTCCAAAGGCTCTAAATCAAAACCACAACGATTGGCAAAGGACCAATCCATAAGACTCAGAGCGGCGCCAGAGTCAACATAGGCGTCCGTGGCAATGGATGACAAAGAGCAAATCAGGGTTACAGACAAAATAAACTTAGACTGAATGGTGCCAATGGAAACAGACTTATCAAGCTTCTTTGTACGCCTAGAGCATGCCGATATAACATGAGTAGAATCCCCACAATAGAAACACAATCCATTCTTCCGTCTAAAATTCTGTCGCTCGCTCCTGGACAGAATTCTATCACACTGCATACTTTCTGGCGTCTTTTCCATAGACACCGCCAGATGGTGCACCGGTTTGCGCTCCCGCAGACGCCTATCAATCTGAATAGCCATTGTCATGGACTCATTCAGACCTGCAGGCAAAGGGAACCCCACCATAACATCCTTAATGGCATCAGAGAGACCTTCTCTGAAAGTTGCCGCCAAGGCGCACTCATTCCACTGAGTAAGCACAGACCATTTACGGAATTTTTGGCAGAAAACTTCAGCTTCGTCTTGCCCCTGAGATAGTGCCATCAAAGTTTTTTCTGCCTGAAGTTCCAAATGAGGTTCCTCATAAAGCAAGCCCAAGGCCAGAAAAAACGCATCCACATCGCGTAACGCAGGATCCCCTGCTGGCAATGAGAAGGCCCAATCTTGAGGGTCACCCCTGAGCAAGGAAATCACAATCCTAACCTGCTGAGCAGGGTCTCCAGCTGAACGAGACTTCAGGGACAAATAAAGCTTACAATTATTTCGGAAATTCTGGAAGCTAGCTCTATTCCCTGTGAAGAACTCCGGCAAAGGAATTCTCGGCTCAGATACCGGAGCATGTACCACAAAATCTTGTAAATTTTGTACTTTCGTGATGAGATTATTCAAACCCGCAGTTACACTCTGGAGATCCATTATTGTCAGGTGCACACAGAGCATACAGAGATTAGGAGGAGAGAGAGAAAAAAGACTGCAGCAAGGCAGACTGGAGGGAAAAAAAAAAAAAAAAAAAAAAAATTCCAGCAGACTTCTTATAACTCTCCTTTCTAAACCTGGGTCTTTAACACTTTAGTGGCCGGTCAAACTGTCATGATCTCTGCAGGCAGAGATCATAGCAAGCCTATAGAGGGACAAGCTCTCGGAAGATGGAACTATACTGACCATGAACTAAGCCTGCCGCGCAACTAGAAATAGCCAGGTAGCATTTCCTATTTATCGCTAGATGCCCAGCTCTGGCCTAAGACCTAAATAGCTAGCAGAGGGAAATATAAGACCTGGCTCACCTCTAGAGAAATATTTCCAAAGAAGACAGTAGCCCCCCACATATAATGACGGTGAGTTCAGATGAAACAACAAACGCAGCAGGAAAATAGTCTTAGCAAATTTGAGGTCCGCTTACTAGATAGCAGAAGACAGATAGTATACTTTCATGGTCAGCAGAAAAACACTAACAAAACACCATCCAGAGATTACCTTAAACTCTGGCATTAACTCATAACGCCAGAGTAGCAATCCCTGATCAACGAGAGCTTTCCAGACACAGTAACAAAACTTCAGCTGTGAACTGGAACAAATAGGCAAAACAAAACAAGGACAAAAGTCCAACTTATCTAGTAGTAGTCTAGAAGCAGGAACAAGCACTGAGAGGCATCAGATAACATTGTTGACCGGCAAGAAACCACCAGAGAAATGAGCTTAAATAGCGACACCCACTACTGATGGAACCAGGTGAAACAGGAAAGAGGATGACAAGTCCAATTCCACAAGCGGCCACCGGGGGAGCCCAGAATCCAAATTCACAACAGGGTGTAGAGTGTAACGTGTAGCGTGTAGGGTGTAGCGTGTAGCGTGTAGGGTGTAGCGTGTAGCGTGTAGTGTGTAGTGTGTAGGGTGTAGGGTGTAGAGTGTAGCGTGTTGCGTGTAGGGTGTAGAGTGTAGCGTGTAGAGTGTAGCGTGTAGCGTGTAGCGTGTAGGGTGTAGAGTGTAGCGTGTTGCGTGTAGGGTGTAGAGTGTAGCGTGTAGAGTGTAGCGTGTAGCGTGTAGAGTGCAGCGTGTAGGGTGTAGAGTATAGTGTGTAGCGTGTAGGGTGTATGGTGTAGAGTGTAGAGTGTAGCATGTAGCGTGTAGCGTGTAGAGTGTAGCGTGTAGGGTGTAGAGTGTAGCGTGTTGCATGTAGGGTGTACAGTGTAGCGTGTAGCGTGTAGAGTGTAGGGTGTAGAGTGTAGCATGTAGCGTGTAGAGTGTAGGGTGTAGAGTGTAGCGTGTTGCGTGTAGAGTGTAGCGTGTAGCGTGTAGGTTGTAGAGTGTAGCGTGTAGCGTGTAGGGTGTAGGGTGTAGCGTGTAGCGTGTAGAGTGTAGAGTGTAGCGTGTAGCATGTAGAGTGTAGAGTGTAGCGTGTAGGGTGTAGAGTGTAGCGCGTAGCGTGTAGGGTGTGGGGTGTAGAGTGTAGCGTGTAGCGTGTAGAGTGTACGGTGTAGAGTGTAGGGTGTAGCGTGTAGGGTGTAGAGTGTGGCGTGTAGCGTGTAGCGTGTAGGGTGTAGGGTGTAGATTGTAGCGTGTAGGGTGCAGGGTGTAGAGTGTAGTGTGTAGGGTGTAGAGTGTAACGTGTAGCGTGTAGGGTGTAGCGTGTAGCGTGTAGGGTGTAGGGTGTAGAGTGTAACGTGTAGCGTGTAGGGTGTAGCGTGTAGCGTGTAGGGTGTAGCGTGTAGCGTGTAGTGTGTAGCGTGTAGAGTGTAGGGTGTAGAGTGTAGCGTGTAGGGTGTAGCATGTAGCGTGTAGGGTGTAGGGTGTAGAGTGTAGAGTGTAGCGTTTAGGGTGAAGCATGTAGGGTGTAGGGTGTCGGGTATAGCGTGTAGGGTGTAGGGTGTAGAGTGTAGGGTGTAGCATGTATGGTGTAGAGTGTAGCGTGTAGCGTGCAGAGTATAGCGTGTAGGGTGTAGCGTGTAGCGTGCAGAGTGTAGCGTGTAGGGTATAGATTGTAGCGTGTTGCGTGTAGGGTGTAGAGTGTAGCGTGTAGCGTGTAGAGTGTAGAGTGTAGCGTGTAGCGTGTAGAGTGTAGCGTGTAGGGTGTAGAGTATAGCGTGTAGCGTGTAGGGTGTAGAGTGTAGAGTGTAGCATGCAGCGTGTAGCGTGTAGAGTGTAGCGTGTAGCGTGTAGAGTGTAGGGTGTAGCGTGTAGAGTGTAGGGTGTAGAGTGTAGCGTGTAGCGTGTAGAGTGTAGAGTGTAGCGTGTAGGGTGTAGAGTGTAGCGTGTAGCGTGTAGGGTGTAGGGTGTAGAGTGTAGCGTGTGGCGTGTAGAGTGTAGCGTGTAGCGTGTAGGTTGTAGAGTGTAGCGTGTAGCGTGTAGGGTGTAGGGTGTAGCGTGTAGCGTGTAGTGTAGAGTGTAGCATGTAGCATGTAGAGTGTAGAGTGTAGCGTGTAGGGTGTAGAGTGTAACGTGTAGCGTGTAGGGTGTAGCGTGTAGCGTGTAGGGTGTAGGGTGTAGAGTGTAACGTGTAGCGTGTAGGGTGTAGCGTGTAGCGTGTAGTGTGTAGCGTGTAGAGTGTAGGGTGTAGAGTGTAGCGTGTAGGGTGTAGCATGTAGCGTGTAGGGTGTAGGGTGTAGAGTGTAGAGTGTAGCGTTTAGGGTGAAGCATGTAGGGTGTAGGGTGTCGGGTATAGCGTGTAGGGTGTAGGGTGTGGAGTGTAGGGTGTAGCGTGTATGGTGTAGAGTGTAGCGTGTAGCGTGCAGAGTATAGCGTGTAGGGTGTAGCGTGTAGCGTGCAGAGTGTAGCGTGTAGGGTATAGATTGTAGCGTGTTGCGTGTAGGGTGTAGAGTGTAGCGTGTAGCGTGTAGAGTGTAGAGTGTAGCGTGTAGCGTGTAGAGTGTAGAGTGTAGCGTGTAGGGTGTAGAGTATAGCGTGTAGCGTGTAGGGTGTAGGGTGTAGAGTGTAGAGTGTAGCATGTAGCGTGTAGCGTGTAGAGTGTAGCGTGTAGCGTGTAGAGTGTAGGGTGTAGCGTGTAGAGTGTAGGGTGTAGAGTGTAGCGTGTAGCGTGTAGAGTGTAGAGTGTAGCGTGTAGGGTGTAGAGTGTAGCGTGTAGCGTGTAGGGTGTAGGGTGTAGAGTGTAGCGTGTGGCGTGTAGAGTGTAGCGTGTAGCGTGTAGGTTGTAGAGTGTAGCGTGTAGTGTGTAGGGTGTAGGGTGTAGCGTGTAGCGTGTAGAGTGTAGAGTGTAGCGTGTAGGGTGTAGCGTGTAGGGTGTAGGGTGTGAAGTGTAACGTGTAGCGTGTAGGGTGTAGCGTGTAGCGTGTAGGGTGTAGCGTGTAGCGTGTAGTGTGTAGCGTGTAGAGTGTAGGGTGTAGAGTGTAGCGTGTAGGGTGTAGCATGTAGCGTGTAGGGTGTAGGGTGTAGAGTGTAGAGTGTAGCGTGTAGGGTGAAGCATGTAGGGTGTAGGGTGTCGGGTATAGCGTGTAGGGTGTAGGGTGTAGAGTGTAGGGTGTAGCGTGTATGGTGTAGTGTAGCGTGTAGCGTGCAGAGCATAGCGTGTAGGGTGTAGCGTGTAGCGTGCAGAGTGTAGCGTGTAGGGTGTAGAGTGTAGCGTGTTGCGTGTAGGGTGTAGAGTGTAGCGTGTAGCGTGTATAGTGTAGAGTGTAGCGTGTAGCGTGTAGAGTGTAGCGTGTAGGGTGTAGAGCATAGCGTGTAGCGTGTAGGGTGTAGGGTGTAGCGTGTAGCGTGTAGTGTGTAGCGTGTAGGGTGTAGGATGTAGAGTGTAGCGTGTAGGGTGTAGGGTGTAGAGTGCAGAGTGTAGGGTGTAGAGTGTAGCGTGTAGAGTGTAGGGTGTAGAGTGTAGGGTGTAGAGTGTAACGTGTAGTGTGTAGGGTGTAGCGTGTAGCGTGTAGGGTGTAGCGTGTAGCGTGTAGGGAGCAGGGTGTAGAGTGTAGCGTGTAGGGTGTAGAGTGTAACGTGTAGCGTGTAGGGTGTAGTGTGTAGGGTGTAGGGTGTAGAGTGTAACGTGTAGCGTGTAGGGTGTAGCGTGTAGCGTGTAGGGTGTAGCGTGTAGCGTGTAGTGTGTAGTGTGTAGGGTGTAGGGTGTAGAGTGTAGCGTGTTGCGTGTAGGGTGTAGAGTGTAGCGTGTAGAGTGTAGCGTGTAGCGTGTAGCGTGTAGGGTGTAGAGTGTAGCGTGTTGCGTGTAGGGTGTAGAGTGTAGCGTGTAGAGTGTAGCGTGTAGCGTGTAGCGTGTAGAGTGCAGCGTGTAGGGTGTAGAGTATAGTGTGTAGCGTGTAGGGTGTATGGTGTAGAGTGTAGAGTGTAGCATGTAGCGTGTAGCGTGTAGAGTGTAGCGTGTAGGGTGTAGAGTGTAGCGTGTTGCATGTAGGGTGTACAGTGTAGCGTGTAGCGTGTAGAGTGTAGGGTGTAGAGTGTAGCATGTAGCGTGTAGAGTGTAGGGTGTAGAGTGTAGCGTGTTGCGTGTAGAGTGTAGCGTGTAGCGTGTAGGTTGTAGAGTGTAGCGTGTAGCGTGTAGGGTGTAGGGTGTAGCGTGTAGCGTGTAGAGTGTAGAGTGTAGCGTGTAGCATGTAGAGTGTAGAGTGTAGCGTGTAGGGTGTAGAGTGTAGCGCGTAGCGTGTAGGGTGTGGGGTGTAGAGTGTAGCGTGTAGCGTGTAGAGTGTACGGTGTAGAGTGTAGGGTGTAGCGTGTAGGGTGTAGAGTGTGGCGTGTAGCGTGTAGCGTGTAGGGTGTAGGGTGTAGATTGTAGCGTGTAGGGTGCAGGGTGTAGAGTGTAGCGTGTAGGGTGTAGAGTGTAACGTGTAGCGTGTAGGGTGTAGCGTGTAGCGTGTAGGGTGTAGGGTGTAGAGTGTAACGTGTAGCGTGTAGGGTGTAGCGTGTAGCGTGTAGGGTGTAGCGTGTAGCGTGTAGTGTGTAGCGTGTAGAGTGTAGGGTGTAGAGTGTAGCGTGTAGGGTGTAGCATGTAGCGTGTAGGGTGTAGGGTGTAGAGTGTAGAGTGTAGCGTGTAGGGTGAAGCATGTAGGGTGTAGGGTGTCGGGTATAGCGTGTAGGGTGTAGGGTGTAGAGTGTAGGGTGTAGCGTGTATGGTGTAGTGTAGCGTGTAGCGTGCAGAGCATAGCGTGTAGGGTGTAGCGTGTAGCGTGCAGAGTGTAGCGTGTAGGGTGTAGAGTGTAGCGTGTTGCGTGTAGGGTGTAGAGTGTAGCGTGTAGCGTGTATAGTGTAGAGTGTAGCGTGTAGCGTGTAGAGTGTAGCGTGTAGGGTGTAGAGCATAGCGTGTAGCGTGTAGGGTGTAGGGTGTAGCGTGTAGCGTGTAGTGTGTAGCGTGTAGGGTGTAGGATGTAGAGTGTAGCGTGTAGGGTGTAGGGTGTAGAGTGCAGAGTGTAGGGTGTAGAGTGTAGCGTGTAGAGTGTAGGGTGTAGAGTGTAGGGTGTAGAGTGTAACGTGTAGTGTGTAGGGTGTAGCGTGTAGCGTGTAGGGTGTAGCGTGTAGCGTGTAGGGAGCAGGGTGTAGAGTGTAGCGTGTAGGGTGTAGAGTGTAACGTGTAGCGTGTAGGGTGTAGTGTGTAGGGTGTAGGGTGTAGAGTGTAACGTGTAGCGTGTAGGGTGTAGCGTGTAGCGTGTAGGGTGTAGCGTGTAGCGTGTAGTGTGTAGTGTGTAGGGTGTAGGGTGTAGAGTGTAGCGTGTTGCGTGTAGGGTGTAGAGTGTAGCGTGTAGAGTGTAGCGTGTAGCGTGTAGCGTGTAGGGTGTAGAGTGTAGCGTGTTGCGTGTAGGGTGTAGAGTGTAGCGTGTAGAGTGTAGCGTGTAGGGCGTAGCATGTAGCGTGTAGGGTGTAGGGTGTAGAGTGTAGAGTGTAGCGTTTAGGGTGAAGCATGTAGGGTGTAGGGTGTCGGGTATAGCGTGTAGGGTGTAGGGTGTAGAGTGTAGGGTGTAGCATGTATGGTGTAGAGTGTAGCGTGTAGCGTGCAGAGTATAGCGTGTAGGGTGTAGCGTGTAGCGTGCAGAGTGTAGCGTGTAGGGTATAGATTGTAGCGTGTTGCGTGTAGGGTGTAGAGTGTAGCGTGTAGCGTGTAGAGTGTAGAGTGTAGCGTGTAGCGTGTAGAGTGTAGCGTGTAGGGTGTAGAGTATAGCGTGTAGCGTGTAGGGTGTAGAGTGTAGAGTGTAGCATGCAGCGTGTAGCGTGTAGAGTGTAGCGTGTAGCGTGTAGAGTGTAGGGTGTAGCGTGTAGAGTGTAGGGTGTAGAGTGTAGCGTGTAGCGTGTAGAGTGTAGAGTGTAGCGTGTAGGGTGTAGAGTGTAGCGTGTAGCGTGTAGGGTGTAGGGTGTAGAGTGTAGCGTGTGGCGTGTAGAGTGTAGCGTGTAGCGTGTAGGTTGTAGAGTGTAGCGTGTAGCGTGTAGGGTGTAGGGTGTAGCGTGTAGCGTGTAGTGTAGAGTGTAGCATGTAGCATGTAGAGTGTAGAGTGTAGCGTGTAGGGTGTAGAGTGTAACGTGTAGCGTGTAGGGTGTAGCGTGTAGCGTGTAGGGTGTAGGGTGTAGAGTGTAACGTGTAGCGTGTAGGGTGTAGCGTGTAGCGTGTAGTGTGTAGCGTGTAGAGTGTAGGGTGTAGAGTGTAGCGTGTAGGGTGTAGCATGTAGCGTGTAGGGTGTAGGGTGTAGAGTGTAGAGTGTAGCGTTTAGGGTGAAGCATGTAGGGTGTAGGGTGTCGGGTATAGCGTGTAGGGTGTAGGGTGTGGAGTGTAGGGTGTAGCGTGTATGGTGTAGAGTGTAGCGTGTAGCGTGCAGAGTATAGCGTGTAGGGTGTAGCGTGTAGCGTGCAGAGTGTAGCGTGTAGGGTATAGATTGTAGCGTGTTGCGTGTAGGGTGTAGAGTGTAGCGTGTAGCGTGTAGAGTGTAGAGTGTAGCGTGTAGCGTGTAGAGTGTAGAGTGTAGCGTGTAGGGTGTAGAGTATAGCGTGTAGCGTGTAGGGTGTAGGGTGTAGAGTGTAGAGTGTAGCATGTAGCGTGTAGCGTGTAGAGTGTAGCGTGTAGCGTGTAGAGTGTAGGGTGTAGCGTGTAGAGTGTAGGGTGTAGAGTGTAGCGTGTAGCGTGTAGAGTGTAGAGTGTAGCGTGTAGGGTGTAGAGTTTAGCGTGTAGCGTGTAGGGTGTAGGGTGTAGAGTGTAGCGTGTGGCGTGTAGAGTGTAGCGTGTAGCGTGTAGGTTGTAGAGTGTAGCGTGTAGTGTGTAGGGTGTAGGGTGTAGCGTGTAGCGTGTAGAGTGTAGAGTGTAGCGTGTAGCATGTAGAGTGTAGAGTGTAGCGTGTAGGGTGTAGAGTGTAACGTGTAGCGTGTAGGGTGTAGCGTGTAGCGTGTAGGGTGTAGAGTGTAACGTGTAGCGTGTAGGGTGTAGCGTGTAGCGTGTAGTGTGTAGCGTGTAGAGTGTAGGGTGTAGAGTGTAGCGTGTAGGGTGTAGCATGTAGCGTGTAGGGTGTAGGGTGTAGAGTGTAGAGTGTAGCGTTTAGGGTGAAGCATGTAGGGTGTAGGGTGTCGGGTATAGCGTGTAGGGTGTAGGGTGTAGAGTGTAGGGTGTAGCGTGTATGGTGTAGAGTGTAGCGTGTAGCGTGCAGAGTATAGCGTGTAGGGTGTAGCGTGTAGCGTGCAGAGTGTAGCGTGTAGGGTATAGATTGTAGCGTGTTGCGTGTAGGGTGTAGAGTGTAGCGTGTAGCGTGTAGAGTGTAGAGTGTAGCGTGTAGCGTGTAGAGTGTAGGGTGTAGAGTATAGCGTGTAGCGTGTAGGGTGTAGAGTGTAGAGTGTAGCATGCAGCGTGTAGCGTGTAGAGTGTAGCGTGTAGCGTGTAGAGTGTAGGGTGTAGCGTGTAGAGTGTAGGGTGTAGAGTGTAGCGTGTAGCGTGTAGAGTGTAGAGTGTAGCGTGTAGGGTGTAGAGTGTAGCGTGTAGCGTGTAGGGTGTAGGGTGTAGAGTGTAGCGTGTGGCGTGTAGAGTGTAGCGTGTAGCGTGTAGGTTGTAGAGTGTAGCGTGTAGCGTGTAGGGTGTAGGGTGTAGCGTGTAGCGTGTAGTGTAGAGTGTAGCATGTAGCATGTAGAGTGTAGAGTGTAGCGTGTAGGGTGTAGAGTGTAACGTGTAGCGTGTAGGGTGTAGCGTGTAGCGTGTAGGGTGTAGGGTGTAGAGTGTAACGTGTAGCGTGTAGGGTGTAGCGTGTAGCGTGTAGTGTGTAGCGTGTAGAGTGTAGGGTGTAGAGTGTAGCGTGTAGGGTGTAGCATGTAGCGTGTAGGGTGTAGGGTGTAGAGTGTAGAGTGTAGCGTTTAGGGTGAAGCATGTAGGGTGTAGGGTGTCGGGTATAGCGTGTAGGGTGTAGGGTGTGGAGTGTAGGGTGTAGCGTGTATGGTGTAGAGTGTAGCGTGTAGCGTGCAGAGTATAGCGTGTAGGGTGTAGCGTGTAGCGTGCAGAGTGTAGCGTGTAGGGTATAGATTGTAGCGTGTTGCGTGTAGGGTGTAGAGTGTAGAGTGTAGCGTGTAGAGTGTAGAGTGTAGCGTGTAGCGTGTAGAGTGTAGAGTGTAGCGTGTAGGGTGTAGAGTATAGCGTGTAGCGTGTAGGGTGTAGGGTGTAGAGTGTAGAGTGTAGCATGTAGCGTGTAGCGTGTAGAGTGTAGCGTGTAGCGTGTAGAGTGTAGGGTGTAGCGTGTAGAGTGTAGGGTGTAGAGTGTAGCGTGTAGCGTGTAGAGTGTAGAGTGTAGCGTGTAGGGTGTAGAGTTTAGCGTGTAGCGTGTAGGGTGTAGGGTGTAGAGTGTAGCGTGTGGCGTGTAGAGTGTAGCGTGTAGCGTGTAGGTTGTAGAGTGTAGCGTGTAGTGTGTAGGGTGTAGGGTGTAGCGTGTAGCGTGTAGAGTGTAGAGTGTAGCGTGTAGCATGTAGAGTGTAGAGTGTAGCGTGTAGGGTGTAGAGTGTAACGTGTAGCGTGTAGGGTGTAGCGTGTAGCGTGTAGGGTGTAGAGTGTAACGTGTAGCGTGTAGGGTGTAGCGTGTAGCGTGTAGTGTGTAGCGTGTAGAGTGTAGGGTGTAGAGTGTAGCGTGTAGGGTGTAGCATGTAGCGTGTAGGGTGTAGGGTGTAGAGTGTAGAGTGTAGCGTTTAGGGTGAAGCATGTAGGGTGTAGGGTGTCGGGTATAGCGTGTAGGGTGTAGGGTGTAGAGTGTAGGGTGTAGCGTGTATGGTGTAGAGTGTAGCGTGTAGCGTGCAGAGTATAGCGTGTAGGGTGTAGCGTGTAGCGTGCAGAGTGTAGCGTGTAGGGTATAGATTGTAGCGTGTTGCGTGTAGGGTGTAGAGTGTAGCGTGTAGCGTGTAGAGTGTAGAGTGTAGCGTGTAGCGTGTAGAGTGTAGGGTGTAGAGTGTAGAGTGTAGCATGTAGCGTGTAGCGTGTAGAGTGTAGCGTGTAGCGTGTAGAGTGTAGGGTGTAGCGTGTAGAGTGTAGGGTGTAGAGTGTAGCGTGTAGCGTGTAGGGTGTAGGGTGTAGAGTGTAGCGTGTAGAGTGTACGGTGTAGAGTGTAGGGTGTAGCGTGTAGGGTGTAGAGTGTGGCGTGTAGCGTGTAGCGTGTAGGGTGTAGGGTGTAGATTGTAGCGTGTAGGGTGCAGGGTGTAGAGTGTAGCGTGTAGGGTGTAGAGTGTAACGTGTAGCGTGTAGGGTGTAGCGTGTAGCGTGTAGGGTGTAGGGTGTAGAGTGTA
This sequence comes from Ranitomeya variabilis, assembly GCF_051348905.1. Lineage (NCBI taxonomy): Eukaryota > Metazoa > Chordata > Amphibia > Anura > Dendrobatidae > Ranitomeya > Ranitomeya variabilis. The sequence continues at coordinate 352,645 of NW_027507935.1, read as the reverse complement.
ACGTGTAGCGTGTAGGGTGTAGCGTGTAGGGTGTAGCGTGTAGCGTGTAGTGTGTAGCGTGTAGAGTGTAGGGTGTAGAGTGTAGCGTGTAGGGTGTAGCATGTAGCGTGTAGGGTGTAGGGTGTAGAGTGTAGAGTGTAGCATTTAGGGTGAAGCATGTAGGGTGTAGGGTGTCGGGTATAGCGTGTAGGGTGTAGGGTGTAGAGTGTAGGGTGTAGCGTGTATGGTGTAGAGTGTAGCGTGTAGCGTGCAGAGTATAGCGTGTAGGGTGTAGCGTGTAGCGTGCAGAGTGTAGCGTGTAGGGTATAGATTGTAGCGTGTTGCGTGTAGGGTGTAGAGTGTAGCGTGTAGCGTGTAGAGTGTAGAGTGTAGCGTGTAGCGTGTAGAGTGTAGAGTGTAGCGTGTAGGGTGTAGAGTATAGCATGTAGCGTGTAGGGTGTAGGGTGTAGAGTGTAGAGTGTAGCATGTAGCGTGTAGCGTGTAGAGTGTAGCGTGTAGCGTGTAGAGTGTAGGGTGTAGCGTGTAGAGTGTAGGGTGTAGAGTGTAGCGTGTAGCGTGTAGAGTGTAGAGTGTAGCGAGTAGGGTGTATAGTGTAGCGTGTAGCGTGTAGGGTGTAGGGTGTAGAGTGTAGCGTGTGGCGTGTAGAGTGTAGCGTGTAGCGTGTAGGTTGTAGAGTGTAGCGTGTAGTGTGTAGGGTGTAGGGTGTAGCGTGTAGCGTGTAGAGTGTAGAGTGTAGCGTGTAGCATGTAGAGTGTAGAGTGTAGCGTGTAGGGTGTAGAGTGTAACGTGTAGCGTGTAGGGTGTAGCGTGTAGCGTGTAGGGTGTAGAGTGTAACGTGTAGCGTATAGGGTGTAGCGTGTAGCGTGTAGTGTGTAGCGTGTAGAGTGTAGGGTGTAGAGTGTAGCGTGTAGGGTGTAGCATGTAGCGTGTAGGGTGTAGGGTGTAGAGTGTAGAGTGTAGCGTTTAGGGTGAAGCATGTAGGGTGTAGGGTGTCGGGTATAGCGTGTAGGGTGTAGGGTGTAGAGTGTAGGGTGTAGCGTGTATGGTGTAGAGTGTAGCGTGTAGCGTGCAGAGTATAGCGTGTAGGGTGTAGCGTGTAGCGTGCAGAGTGTAGCGTGTAGGGTATAGATTGTAGCGTGTTGCGTGTAGGGTGTAGAGTGTAGCGTGTAGCGTGTAGAGTGTAGAGTGTAGCGTGTAGCGTGTAGAGTGTAGGGTGTAGAGTGTAGAGTGTAGCATGTAGCGTGTAGCGTGTAGAGTGTAGCGTGTAGCGTGTAGAGTGTAGGGTGTAGCGTGTAGAGTGTAGGGTGTAGAGTGTAGCGTGTAGCGTGTAGGGTGTAGGGTGTAGAGTGTAGCGTGTAGCGTGTAGAGTGTACGGTGTAGAGTGTAGGGTGTAGCGTGTAGGGTGTAGAGTGTAGCGTGTAGCGTGTAGCGTGTAGGGTTAAGCTACACACTACACACTAAACACAAAAAGAAAAGGATATGCAAACCAATGGGATCCACGTTAAATAGTCAATTTTATTGTACAAAAATAGTAATCCACAAACAGAACCAGGCAAAACATACATTTAAAAACATTTAAAACACTAGTATGGCTGAATAGGCCATAAGTAATTTTACCCGAGGGAATGAAGGAAGCTAATACTTTACAGCATATGTGAGACAGGAGAAATAACCAGAGAGAAAAAATTGCTAGGTATGCGGGTACACCAATCTTAGTCAAATCTACATATAAGAAGCCTATTGTTTACTGCCAACTGTGACCCCCTGAGTACTATGACAGGAAACATATACTCCAGCCTAGTATCTGGAAGAAATACATCATGGATCCTATTTTGTTCAACACAGCATGCGTGCGCACAGTTGGTAAGCAAATGAAAGCAGACCCCTATAGAAAGGTAATCAGGGAAATAGATATGCTGCAGTACTACAAAATCCTAGTTATTTGGATAAATGTATGCATACAGACGCCTTGTGGAAATACAAAGAATCGGGGGGGCGTGGCCAGCGCTGAGACAGAGAGGATGTCTTAGCTGTGAGCTCTGCACTGGGGCCGCCTAATTAAGAGATAATATCAAGCACATCTCCGAGATTCCACTAAAAAGTTACAGCCCCCAGCATCGGAATATCTGCTGCACCTATTGATACAAGTCTGATATGGCTGACCGCAACAATCGCGGAGAAAAAGGCACTAGCAGAGACCGCTGCAGCACTGAGATGAAAATCCAAGATGGCGGCGCCGGCTCGCCGCACACTGAAGGGACAAGTCCAGGAAGTGCAGACAAGTCCCGTAAACTCAGCCGCGGGCGCCTGTTTTACAGGGTGACACCTCAAAGGCAGAAACATGCTGCCTTCAAAGCGAGAACAAACCCGCGGTCCTCGCAGAAGAGGTCGGCGGCGGCCGCGAGCGATAAGAAGCGGGGAGAGCCGCTGGAGGAAAGCCCTGCGCGGGGCTCCCGCTCTCGCTCGTCTTCTCGCGAGAGCCGCCATCTTGAAAAGGAGAACGAGCGCTCTCAGTTGTATAGCGCCGGAAAGACTGTTAAACACCCGCAAGTTAATTTAACCGCTACCACACAGTGCATAACGCCGGTTAAGGGGTCTACATCATGCCCTGACATATCATTAATATCTGATGCTCCCTTTACCCCATCAGTCCCAGGGGAGGATGCTTGTGATAAATATAGCGCCGGATCTGATAATAGTACCAGCCCCATTATGGTGCCAGCCAGCACCCATGACACTTCCTATCCCAGAGAGAATATCCTGGTTGCTGCAGCACAGGAGAACCCTCAAAATAAGGAGTCAGTTTATATACATTCTCCTAAGGATCTCAGCAGCCCAAAACTTGCTGATACTCTTTTACAAACATTATCTGATGTGAATGCCTCTAATAAGAGTGCATCAGAAATTTTCATTAAGAACATTATTCTTCTTTTGGCTCAATCTTTCCAATCACAATTAGAATCTCACAATCTCTCCCTCCGCAAAGATATAGATAACCTTGGACAACGTGTGGACCACCTGGAACGGAAAATGGGGGAACTGGTGGAATCCCATAATAAATTGATTGACGCCCATTATAATCTGGAAGATGAGGTGGCCCAAATAAAATCAAAACAAGTTGAACAAGAGGATAGGAGCAGACGTAGTAACTTAAAATTCAGAGGAATACCAGAGTCAGTCAAAGACCGTGATCTGACTGAATATACCCAAAAAATGCTCCACACAATTCTCCCTAAAGCTTCAAGGGGTGATCTAACGCTGGAACGCATTCACAGGCTACCCAAATCCAAATACGCACCAACTTCAGCTCCTAGAGACGTCATAGCCTGTTTCCACTATTTCCAAATTAAAGAAGAAATTCTCAGGAAAAGCAGACAATTACCAAAATTTACCGACCCCCTACAGCAAGATAAAGATTTTTGCAGACTTTTCAAGGGCCACACTACAAAAACGGAGAGAGTACATTCCTGTCACTGACCATCTTAGGAATAACAAGATACTGTATAAATGGGGTTTTCCAACTAAATTGATCGTGATTAAGGAGGATGTCACTTTTGCGCTAACTGACTTAAATAACTCTGACAAATTTATTCATGATCTAGGCCTGCCTCCCATAGAGAGATCAAGTTCTGGACACAAAGACAGCGGAGTTTCTGATCATCTTCCAAGGCATGTCAAGCCCTCGTGGATCACGAAGAAAAACAGATGAAGCTCTTGAACTATGTTGTTAGGCTGGCCCCCCTCACTTGGCCCTTAATTTCACCCCCTGAACTTTAAATGAGTACCTACTCATTTACACACACACTTCGGTGTGCATTAACTGTTGGTTTTCTAACCCACTTTCTTGCTGGTTGCAATTATGTTATTTTTGTTTTTTGTCTATGTGCAGGTCTGTGTGCGCTTCTACTAAGCGGAAATCGTCGTTTGCCTTTGCTCTCATCTGATCTGGAGGGGCTCATCATCACCATCACTGTCATGGTGTGGATACAGGTTCTGTGCAGGTTGCCTCTTTTGTTTCTACAGGATCTGCTGGTCTCACTGATCTCCCTCTCTGTGGGCAATTCTAAATGTAAACATAGCCGTAACTACATAACTCACAAACACCACTACTATGTCTTTAAATATTGTGTCCTATAACGTGAATGGTTTGAACTACCCCTACAAGAGATTTGCTCTTTGGAAAGATATGCGTAGACTTAAAGCTGATATAGTCCTGCTACAAGAAACTCTATTAGAATCTGATAATCATAGACTCCATAATAAACATTTTTCGCAAATATTCTTTTCAAACAGTAAAAAGAAAAAAGCGGGGGTTGCGATAGCCATTCACAAGGATTTACCTTTTAAAATAATAGACACAATGAAGGACGAGGAAGGTAGACAAATCACTATTAAGGGAAAATTGGGAGATGTTAATTTCACCATTGCTAACATACATGCCCCCAATTCAAGTCAAATTCGCTTTCTTAATAGATTCAAAAAAAAATTGGAGGACTTCAGTGAGGGTCATGTTGTATGGGGCGGGGATTTTAATCATATTGTTGATCCCCATTTGGATTGCTCCCACCCGCTGACCTATTATAAAAAACAAAATTTATCTTACTGGCTAAGACAATCTGGATTACAGGACAGTTGTAGAGTGCTGAATACAAATTCAAAAGAATTCACAAGATACTGCCCATACAACAAATCTTTCACTAGGATTGACCATATTTTTACAAGTCTTTCAGTTTTAGATCTATATGAAGAATTTGTCACGGGCCCAATCACTTGGTCAGACCATGCACCTGTCCTCCTCAGACTCAAAAACACAGATAGAGAAAATAAATCATACAATTGGAAATACAGTAAATTTATAGCTAACACACAGGATAATTCCAAATTAATAGAAAAAGCCATCTCCCATTATTTTGTTGAAAATTCTACACAAGACATTAACCCAGAAACATTGTGGCAAGCTCACAAATGCGTAATTAGGGGAATTTTGATCCAGCTTGGAGCTAAACAAAAAAAAATTAGAGAGTTCAGACAAAGGGAAGTGATAGACAAAATAAAAATCCTAGAGGCCGCCGCCCAAAATGATATGTTTTGATAGGCATAAAGAGTTATACACTTGTAGGCTGGAGCTTAGGAACCTATTAATTGCCCAATATGAGAAAAAGGCCACTTTCTTTGGCGCTGGATATTATACAGATAATAATAGACCAACCAGGTTGATGGCCAATAAATTTAAACCTATAAAGATGAGAAAGGTGGTTGATAGAATCTCTTTGGCTTCTGGCGATGTCCTAAAACCAAAGGATATTGCGGGGGCCTTTAGAGACTATTACTTTAATTTATATAATTTGAAGGATGGTGAAAATGTCTCACCTCCCTCCCAAGACCAAATTGACACTTTTTTAAAGAAAATAAAACTTGGAAGCCTCACGTCAGATCAAAGGGAAATACTAGATATGCCTTTTAGCGAGAGAGAGGTTACGAACGTTATTAATGCTTTTAAACTCAATAAGGCGCCGGGTCCAGATGGTTTCACCAATGAATATTATAGACAGTTTAAACTATTGCTTATTCCCCATCTAACCCAGACACTCAACTTTATTAGAGTGAATGGATCATGTAACAAGGAAATGCTCAGAGCCACAATAGTAGTTATCCCCAAAACTGATAAGGATGCAACAAAAGTTGAAAATTTTAGACCAATATCACTGCTAAACACTGATATCAAAGCATATGCCAAAATTATAGCAAACAGGTTGCAACACATTATCCCAGATATCATTCACCCTGATCAGGTAGGGTTTGTGAGACAGAGACAAACATACGATAGCACTAGACGTGTGTTAAATCTTCTTTCTCTCTGTAACCGCAGGCAGACTCCCAGTTTGTTCATCACCTTAGATGCAGAAAAAGCGTTCGATCGTTTAAGCTGGGAGTTTGCATTTGCGGTACTTAAGAAATTAAATTTCAGTCCAAACCTAATCAAAAGCATCCAAACACTATACTCTGCTCCATCAGCTGCTGTATTTGTCAATAATACAATGTCAGACCAGTTCCCAATTTCTAACGGAACTAGACAGGGATGCCCACTCTCCCCTTTGATTTTTATCCTTAGTCTGGAACCGTTGGCACAATACATCAGGGACTCTGAGGAGGTTAGGGGTATTCCTTCGGATAACACCGTTCACAAAATCGGATTATACGCAGATGATATTATCCTGACCTTGTCGGACCCAGTTAGTTCAATCAAACATGTTTGGGATATCATAAATGATTTTGGTAAAGTGTTCTTTTATAAACTGAATTATTCAAAAACTATCGTGCTATTTTTTTACTTATCACTCCAGGTGAGGCAACTATTGCACAGTTCCTATCCCTTCATATGGAACCGCACTCAAGCCCCATATCTTGGCATTTTGTTGACCAATAATATACATAAACTACACAAGGTCAATGCTGACCATGTCTATAGTGAGTTGGAGAAAAGTATTAAAGCCATTTCAAAATCCCCCTCCTCGTGGCTTGGAAAAGTCGTTTTATATAAAATGCTTTTCCTTCCTAAAATCCTATATTTCTTTAGAAATGTCCCCCTACCACTTCCCAAATCTATTCTACAAAACTTAACCAATCAAATGAATAAATATATATGGTCTGGGGGGAAAACTAGAATAAAAAAACAAATTTTGATCCGTTCCAGAGAAAGTGGTGGAATTGCCCTTCCCGATATAGGTGCATATTATCACTCCATTATACTTGACCAAACCAAGTCATGGTTTAAAAACACCGAAAATTTGGAATGGCCCAAAATGGAACTGGCCTCTATGCCTAATCAAGAACCTCTTCTATATTTATACAATTTTCTCATAAAACAACAAAAGATCAAGGATATCCACAATCCCATCGTCAGGGCATCAGTTCAGAGCTGGTCATACTTTCACTCCCTAAAATTTAATAGACCCCCTCACTCTGCTAAACCACTTCCCATCTCATATTTACTTCAAATTAGGCCCTCACTTAGATCCCGTTTTGAAATCTGGTCGAAACAAGGAATTAAATCCATCTACGATATGGTGGAAAATAATCAACTTATTCCCTTTCATATACTAAAAGACAAATTCAAAATTGACAGTAGTGAATTCATGCACTATTATTTTCTTAAAGAGGAATATAAAAGACTGAAAATAGGCATACCCAAGAAAATATTTTTTAACCAAACTGCCATTAATTTCCTTACAAATCCACCTCCGAAAAGTAAAAGCTGTTTGAGAGCCTTCTACAATATCTTAACTGACAAACACACTTTTAGTGTCTCGGGTCCCTTTGAAAAATGGGAACAAAGTTTAAATATAAAAATTTCGCCACTTCAGTGGTCACAATCCTTTAAATTGGCGGCGAAAGCCTCTAGATGCTCAAATACCCTCGAAACTCATTACAAGTTGACCCAGAGATACTATTTGACTCCTAATAGACTGAAGCATTTTGTTAGGGATCATGATGGGATGTGCTGGAGAAAATGTGGTCAGTCAGCAAACTTGCTACATACTTTCTGGTCCTGTCCCCTTCTTAAAAAATTTTGGTCTGAGGTTTTTCTAATAATTTCACTTCTGATTAAAAAAACTATACCACCATGCCCTGATATGGCTTTGCTGCTTGTTAATTTAAACCAGCTCAAAATGGACAGATTTCTAACCGCTCATATTCTAATGTCTGCGAGCTACCTTATTACGAAGGCATGGAACAATGATCTCCCTCCCAATGTGAGACATTTAATATTGTTGATTGATAGACATTTTATATATGAAAAAATTTATTATACTAATCTCCTCTCCAAAGATCGCTTTCATGCTAGATGGGATAAATGGTTACAGCTCAAAGAGCACATTGATGGTTTATTTTTCTAATTTGTACATTCTACCTGCTATAGAATTTATTTTTTTACAGTTATCCAGATATGGTTATGTTATTGTTCGTATTCTTTGTTAAATACTCAATAAAAATCTAATTGAAAAGAAATGCAAAGAATCAGGATCCATTGTCCTAAGGCTTGGAAAAATGCCAGGCCATGCATGAAGTAAATAGGTGTAATTCCATAGCAGTTGTAAAGATAAGTTACCCAAGTCCTGTCCCTCGGGAAAAAAACAAAGGAAGCCCTGAACCCCACGCGTATCGACGCTACTCAAGCGTCTTCATCAGAGGAAAAAGTGACACCCTACACGCTACACGCTACACTCTACACCCTACACGCTACACTCTACACCCTACACGCTACACCCTACACTCTACACGCTACATGCTACACTCTACACCCTACACAATACACGCTACTTGCTACACCCTACATGCTACACTCTACACGCTACACGCTACACCCTACACGGTACACCCTACACCCTACACCCTACACGCTACACGCTACACCCTACACCCTACACCCTACACGCTACAATCTACACGCTACACGCTACACCCTACACCCTACACCCTACATGCTACAATCTACACGCTACACGCTACACACTATACGCTACACGCTAGACGCTACACTCTACACCCTACACGCTACACCCTACACTCTACACCCTACACCCTACACGCTACACGCTACACGCTACACCCTACACGCTACACCCTACACTCTACACCCTACACCCTACACGCTACACGCTACACCCTACACACTACACCCTACACTCTACACCCTACACGCTACACCCTACACGCTACACGTTACACTCTACACCCTACACCCTACACTCTACACCCTACACCCTACTCTCTACACGCTACACTCTACACCCTACACGCTACACTCTACACTCTACACCCTACACCCTACACGCTACATGCTACACGCTACACTCTACACGCTAAACGCTACAGCTTATACCCTACACTCTACACCGTACACCCTACATGCTACACTCTACACCCTACACGCTACACCCTACACCCTACACCCTACATGCTACACCCTACACTCTACACCCTACACCCTACACGCTACACCCTATGCCCTGCACGCCACACACTACACTCTACACGCTACACCCTACACTGTACACCCTACACCCTACACGCTACACTCTACACGCTACACCCTACACTCTACACCCTACACCCTACACGCTATACGCTACACTCTACACCCTGCACGCTACACGCTACACCCTACACGCTACACTCTACACCCTACACGCTACACCCTACACTCTACACCCTACACCCTACACACTACACGCTACTCGCTACACTCTACACCCTACACGCTACACTCTACACTCTACTCCCTACTCTCTACACGCTACACTCTATACCCTACACTCTACACGCTACGCGCTACACGCTACACACTACACACTACACGCTACACTTTTACACTCTACACGCTACACACTACACGCTACACGCTACACTCTACACCCTACACCCTACTCTACATGCTACACGCAACACGGTACATGATACACGCTACACCCTACACGCTACACGCTACACCCTACACGCTACACTTCACACCCTACACGCTACACCCTACACCCTACTCCCTACACTCTACACGCTACACGCTACACCCTACACCCTACACTGTACACCCTACACCCTACATGCTACACTCTACACTCTGCTCCCTACTCTCTACACGCTACACACTACACGCTACACCCTACACACTACACTTTACACTCTACACGCTACACTCCACACTCTACACACTACACTCTACACCCTACACCCTACACCCTACTCTACATGCTACACGCTACATGCTACACCCTACACGCTTCACCCTACACCCTACACGCTACACGCTACACGCTACACTCTACACCCTACACTCTACACCCTACACGCTACACGCTACACTCTACACGCTAAACGCTACAGCTTATACCCTACACTGTACACCGTACACCCTACACGCTACACTCTACACCCTACACGCTACACCCTACACCCTACACCCTACATGCTACACCCTACACTCTACACCCTACACCCTACATGCTACACTCTACACCCTACACCCTACTCTACATGCTACACGCTACACGGTACATGATACACGCTACACCCTACACGCTACACGCTACACGCTACACCCTACACGCTACATGCTAAACTCCAAACCCTACACGCTACACCCTACTCCCTACACTCTACACGCTACACGCTACACCCTACACCCTACACTGTACACCCTACACCCTACATGCTACACTCTACACTCTGCTCCCTACTCTCTACACGCTACACTCTATACCCTACACTCTACACGCTACGCGCTACACGCTACACACTACACCCTACACCCTACACCCTACATGCTACACCCTACATTCTACACCCTACACCCTACACTCTACATGCTACACGCTACACGCTACATGCTACACCCTACACGCTACACCCTACACCCTACACGCTACACGCTACACGCTACACTCTACACCCTACACTCTACACCCTACACGCTACACGCTACACGCTACACTCTACACGCTACACGCTACACTCTACACCCTACACGCAACATGCTACACTCTACACCCTACACGCTACACTCTGCACGCTACACGCTACACCCTACACCCTACACGCTACACTCTACACGCTACACGCTACAGTCTACACCATACACGCTACACCCTACACTCTACACCCTACACCCTACATGCTATACCCGACACCCTACACCCTACATGCTTCACCCTACACGCTACACTCTACACTCTACACCCTACACCCTACACGCTACATGCTACACTCTAAACGCTACACTCTACACCCTACACGCTACACTCTACATCCTACACCCTACACGCTATACGCTACACTCTACACCCTGCACGCTACACGCTACACTCTACACCCTACACGCTACACTCTACACCCTACACGCTACACCCTACACTCTACACTCTCCACCCTACACGCTACACGCTACACTCTACACGCTACACCCTACACGCTACACTCCACACCCTACACGCAACACCCTACACTCTACACCCTAAACCCTAAACCCTACACGCTACACCCTACACGCTACACTCTACACCCTACACCCTACACTCTACACCCTACACGCTACACGCTACACTCTACACCCTACACCCTACACACGCTACACGCTACACTCTACACCCTACACGCTACACTCTACACCCTACACGCTACACCCTACACTCTACACGCAACATGCTACACTCTACACCCTACACCCTACACGATACATGCTACACCCTACACGCTACAGCCTACACGCTACACGCTACACTCTACACCCTACAAGCTACACGCTACACGCTACACCCTACACTCTACACCATACACCCTACATGCTTCACCCTACACGCTACACTCTACACTCTACACCCTACACCCTACACGCTACATGCTACAACCTACACGCTACACTCTACACCCTACACTCTACACGCTACACACTACACGCTACACCCTACACGCTACACGTTACACTCTACACCCTACACCCTACACGCTACACGCTACACCCTACACGCTACATGTTACACTCTACACCCTACACGCTACACTCTACACCCTGCACCCTACACGCTACACGCTACACCCTACATGCTATACGCTACACAATACACGCTACACGTTACACTCTACACCCTACACTCTACACCCTACACTCTACACGCTACACTCTACACCCTACACTCTACACTCTACACCCTACACGCTACACGCTACACGCTACACTCTACACCCTGCACCCTACACGCTACACGCTACACCCTACACCCTACACGCTACAATCTACACCCTACACCCTACACGCTACACGCTACACCCTACACTCTACACCCTACACCCTACACGCTACACACTATACTCTACACCCTACACGCTACACCCTACACGCAACACGCTACACTCTACACCCTACACGCTACACTCTGCACGCTACACGCTACACCCTACACCCTACACGCTACACTCTACACGCTACACTCTACACCATACACGCTACACCCTACACTCTACACCCTACACCCTACACGCTATACCCGACACCCTACACCCTGCATGCTTCACACTACACACTACACACTACACGCTACACTCTACACTATACACCCTACACCCTACACGCTACATGCTACACCCTACACGCTACACTCTACACCCTACACACTACACGCTACACACTACACGCTACATGCTACACCCTACACACTACACGCTACACCCTACACGCTACACGTTACACTCTACACCCTGCACCCTACACGCTACACGCTACACCCTACACGCTACACGCTACACCCTACACACTACACGTTACACTCTACAACCTACACTCTACACCCTACACTCTACACGCTACACTCTACACCCTACACTCTGCACTCTACACCCTACACCCTACACGCTACACGTTACAATCTACACCCTACACGCTACACGCTACACCCTACACCCTACACCCTACACGCTACAATCTACACGCTACACGCTACACCCTATACGCTAGACGCTACACTCTACACGCTACAGGATACACGCTACACCCTACACACTACACCCTACACTCTACACCCTACACCCTACACGCTACACGCTACACGCTACACGCTACACCCTACACTCTACACCCTACACCCTACACGCTACACGCTACACCCTACACGCTACACGTTACACTCTACACCCTACACTCTACACCCTACACCCTACTCTCTACACGCTATATTCTACACCCTACACGCTACACTCTACACCCTACACGCTACACGCTACACTCTACACCCTAGACGCTACACTCTATACCCTACACTCTACACGCTACACCCTACACCCTACACTCTACATGCTACACCCTACACCCTACACCCTACTCTCTACATGCTACACGCTACACGCTACATGCTACACGCTACACCCTACACGCTACACGCTACACACTACACGCTACACCCTACACCCTACACCCTACACGCTACACGCTACACTCTACACCCTACACGCTACACCCTACACCCTACACCCTACACGCTACACGCTACATTCTACACCCTACACGCTACACCCTACACTCTACACCCTACACGCTACACCCTACACTCTACACCCTACATGCTATACGCTACACTCTACACCCTGCACGCTACACGCTACACCCTACACGCTACACTCTACACCCTACACGCTACACCCTACACTCTACACCCTACACCCTACACGCTACACGCTACACTCCACACCCTACATGCTACACGCTACACCCTACACGCTACACATTACACTCTAAACCCTACACTCTACATCCTACACCCTACACTCTACACCCTACACGCTACACTCTACACTCTACACCCTACACCCTACATGCTACACGCTACACGCTACACTCTACACCCCACACGCTACACGCTACACCCTACAAGCTAAACGCTACAAACTACACGCTACATATTACACTCTACACCCTAGCGTGTAGCGTGTAGGGTGTAGAGTGTAGCGTGTAGCATGTAGCGTGTAGGGTGTGGGGTGTAGAGTGTAGCATGTAGCGTGTAGGGTGTAGAGTGTAGCGTGTAGGGTGTAGAGTGTAGCATGTAGCGTGTAGGGTGTAGGGTGTAGAGTGTAGAGTGTAGCATGTAGCGTGTAGATTGTAGGGTGTACCGTGTAGGGTGTAGAGTGTAGCATGTAGGGTGTAGGGTGTAGAGTGAAGGGTGTAGCGTGTAGAGTGTAGCGTGTAGCGTGTACGGTGTAGGGTGTAGAGTGTAGGGTGTAGCGTGTAGCGTGTAGCTTGTAGGGTGTAGCGTGTAGCGTGTAGGCTGTAGCGTGTAGGGTATAGCATGTATCGTGTAGGGTGTAGGGTGTAGAGTGTAGCATGTAGCGTGTAGAGTGTAGGGTGTAGCGTGTAGGGTGTAGAGTGTAGCATGTAGGGTGTAGAGTGTAGCGTGTAGCGTGTAGCGTGTGTAGGGTGTAGGGTGTAGAGTGTAGCGTGTAGCGTGTAGGGTGTAGAGTGTAGGGTGTAGGGTGTAGAGTGTAGCGTGTAGGGTGTAGCGTGTAGGGTTTAGGGTGTAGGGTAGGGTGTAGAGTGTAGGGTGTAGCGTGTAGGGTGTAGCGTGTATCGTGTAGCGTGTAGAGTGTAGCGTCTAGCGTATAGGGTGTAGCGTGTAGCGTGTAGATTGTAGCGTGTAGGGTGTAGGGTGTAGGGTGTAGCGTGTAGCGTGTAGGGTGTAGAGTGTAGCGTGTAGTGTGTAGGGTGTAGGGTGTAGAGTGCAGAGTGTAGGGTGTAGAGTGTAGCGTGTAGAGTGTAGGGTGTAGAGTGTAGGGTGTAGAGTGTAACGTGTAGTGTGTAGGGTGTAGCGTGTAGCGTGTAGGGTGTAGCGTGTAGCGTGTAGGGTGCAGGGTGTAGAGTGTAACGTGTAGCGTGTAGGGTGTAGCGTGTAGCGTGTAGGGTGTAGCGTGTAGCGTGTAGTGTGTAGCGTGTAGGGTGTAGGATGTAGAGTGTAGCGTGTAGGGTGTAGGGTGTAGAGTGCAGAGTGTAGGGTGTAGAGTGTAGCGTGTAGAGTGTAGGGTGTAGAGTGTAGGGTGTAGAGTGTAACGTGTAGTGTGTAGGGTGTAGCGTGTAGCGTGTAGGGTGTAGCGTGTAGGGAGCAGGGTGTAGAGTGTAGCGTGTAGGGTGTAGAGTGTAACGTGTAGCGTGTAGGGTGTAGTGTGTAGGGTGTAGGGTGTAGAGTGTAACGTGTAGCGTGTAGGGTGTAGCGTGTAGCGTGTAGGGTGTAGCGTGTAGCGTGTAGTGTGTAGCGTGTAGGGTGTAGGGTGTAGAGTGTAGCGTGTTGCGTGTAGGGTGTAGAGTGTAGCGTGTAGAGTGTAGCGTGTAGCGTGTAGCGTGTAGCGTGTAGAGTGTAGCGTGTAGGGTGTAGAGTATAGTGTGTAGCGTGTAGGGTGTATGGTGTAGAGTGTAGAGTGTAGCATGTAGCGTGTAGCGTGTAGAGTGTAGCGTGTAGGGTGTAGAGTGTAGCGTGTTGCATGTAGGGTGTACAGTGTAGCGTGTAGCGTGTAGAGTGTAGGGTGTAGAGTGTAGCGTGTAGCGTGTAGAGTGTAGGGTGTAGAGTGTAGCGTGTTGCGTGTAGAGTGTAGCGTGTAGCGTGTAGGTTGTAGAGTGTAGCGTGTAGCGTGTAGGGTGTAGGGTGTAGCGTGTAGCGTGTAGAGTGTAGAGTGTAGCGTGTAGCATGTAGAGTGTAGAGTGTAGCGTGTAGGGTGTAGAGTGTAGTGCGTAGCGTGTAGGGTGTGGGGTGTAGAGTGTAGCGTGTAGCGTGTAGAGTGTACGGTGTAGAGTGTAGGGTGTAGCGTGTAGGGTGTAGAGTGTGGCGTGTAGCGTGTAGCGTGTAGGGTGTAGGGTGTAGATTGTAGCGTGTAGAGTGTAGCGTGTAGCGTGTAGCGTGTAGCGTGTAGAGTGTAGCGTGTAGGGTGTAGAGTATAGTGTGTAGCGTGTAGGGTGTATGGTGTAGAGTGTAGAGTGTAGCATGTAGCGTGTAGCGTGTAGAGTGTAGCGTGTAGGGTGTAGAGTGTAGCGTGTTGCATGTAGGGTGTACAGTGTAGCGTGTAGCGTGTAGAGTGTAGGGTGTAGAGTGTAGCGTGTAGCGTGTAGAGTGTAGGGTGTAGAGTGTAGCGTGTTGCGTGTAGAGTGTAGCGTGTAGCGTGTAGGTTGTAGAGTGTAGCGTGTAGCGTGTAGGGTGTAGGGTGTAGCGTGTAGCGTGTAGAGTGTAGAGTGTAGCGTGTAGCATGTAGAGTGTAGAGTGTAGCGTGTAGGGTGTAGAGTGTAGTGCGTAGCGTGTAGGGTGTGGGGTGTAGAGTGTAGCGTGTAGCGTGTAGAGTGTACGGTGTAGAGTGTAGGGTGTAGCGTGTAGGGTGTAGAGTGTGGCGTGTAGCGTGTAGCGTGTAGGGTGTAGGGTGTAGATTGTAGCGTGTAGGGTGCAGGGTGTAGAGTGTAGCGTGTAGGGTGTAGAGCGTAACGTGTAGCGTGTAGGGTGTAGCGTGTAGCGTGTAGGGTGTAGGGTGTAGAGTGTAACGTGTAGCGTGTAGGGTGTAGCGTGTAGCGTGTAGGGTGTAGCGTGTAGCGTGTAGTGTGTAGCGTGTAGAGTGTAGGGTGTAGAGTGTAGTGTGTAGGGTGTAGCATGTAGCGTGTAGGGTGTAGGGTGTAGAGTGTAGAGTGTAGCGTTTAGGGTGAAGCATGTAGGGTGTAGGGTGTCGGGTATAGCGTGTAGGGTGTAGGGTGTAGAGTGTAGGGTGTAGCGTGTATGGTGTAGAGTGTAGCGTGTAGCGTGCAGAGTATAGCGTGTAGGGTGTAGCGTGTAGCGTGCAGAGTGTAGAGTGTAGCGTGTAGCGTGTAGAGTGTAGAGTGTAGCGTGTAGCGTGTAGAGTGTAGGGTGTAGAGTGTAGAGTGTAGCATGTAGCGTGTAGCGTGTAGAGTGTAGCGTGTAGCGTGTAGAGTGTAGGGTGTAGAGTGCAGAGTGTAGGGTGTAGAGTGTAGCGTGTAGAGTGTAGGGTGTAGAGTGTAGGGTGTAGAGTGTAACGTGTAGTGTGTAGGGTGTAGAGTGTAGCGTGTAGCGTGCAGAGTATAGCGTGTAGGGTGTAGCGTGTAGCGTGCAGAGTGTAGAGTGTAGCGTGTAGCGTGTAGAGTGTAGAGTGTAGCGTGTAGCGTGTAGAGTGTAGGGTGTAGAGTGTAGAGTGTAGCATGTAGCGTGTAGCGTGTAGAGTGTAGCGTGTAGCGTGTAGAGTGTAGGGTGTAGAGTGCAGAGTGTAGGGTGTAGAGTGTAGCGTGTAGAGTGTAGGGTGTAGAGTGTAGGGTGTAGAGTGTAACGTGTAGTGTGTAGGGTGTAGCGTGTAGCGTGTAGGGTGTAGCGTGTAGGGAGCAGGGTGTAGAGTGTAGCGTGTAGGGTGTAGAGTGTAACGTGTAGCGTGTAGGGTGTAGTGTGTAGGGTGTAGGGTGTAGAGTGTAACGTGTAGCGTGTAGGGTGTAGCGTGTAGCGTGTAGGGTGTAGCGTGTAGCGTGTAGTGTGTAGCGTGTAGGGTGTAGGGTGTAGAGTGTAGCGTGTTGCGTGTAGGGTGTAGAGTGTAGCGTGTAGAGTGTAGCGTGTAGCGTGTAGCGTGTAGAGTGTAGCGTGTAGGGTGTAGAGTATAGTGTGTAGCGTGTAGGGTGTATGGTGTAGAGTGTATAGTGTAGCATGTAGCGTGTAGCATGTAGAGTGTAGCGTGTAGGGTGTAGAGTGTAGCGTGTTGCATGTAGGGTGTACAGTGTAGCGTGTAGCGTGTAGAGTGTAGGGTGTAGAGTGTAGCGTGTAGCGTGTAGAGTGTAGGGTGTAGAGTGTAGCGTGTTGCGTGTAGAGTGTAGCGTGTAGCGTGTAGGTTGTAGAGTGTAGCGTGTAGCGTGTAGGGTGTAGGGTGTAGCGTGTAGCGTGTAGAGTGTAGAGTGTAGAGTGTAGCGTGTAGCATGTAGAGTGTAGAGTGTAGCGTGTAGGGTGTAGAGTGTAGTGCGTAGCGTGTAGGGTGTGGGGTGTAGAGTGTAGCGTGTAGCGTGTAGAGTGTACGGTGTAGAGTGTAGGGTGTAGCGTGTAGGGTGTAGAGTGTGGCGTGTAGCGTGTAGGGTGTAGGGTGTAGATTGTAGCGTGTAGGGTGCAGGGTGTAGAGTGTAGCGTGTAGGGTGTAGAGTGTAACGTGTAGCGTGTAGGGTGTAGCGTGTAGCGTGTAGGGTGTAGGGTGTAGAGTGTAACGTGTAGCGTGTAGGGTGTAGCGTGTAGGGTGTAGCGTGTAGCGTGTAGTGTGTAGCGTGTAGAGTGTAGGGTGTAGAGTGTAGTGTGTAGGGTGTAGCATGTAGCGTGTAGGGTGTAGGGTGTAGAGTGTAGAGTGTAGCGTTTAGGGTGAAGCATGTAGGGTGTAGGGTGTCGGGTATAGCGTGTAGGGTGTAGGGTGTAGAGTGTAGGGTGTAGCGTGTATGGTGTAGAGTGTAGCGTGTAGCGTGCAGAGTATAGCGTGTAGGGTGTAGCGTGTAGCGTGCAGAGTGTAGCGTGTAGGGTATAGATTGTAGCGTGTTGCGTGTAGGGTGTAGAGTGTAGCGTGTAGCGTGTAGAGTGTAGAGTGTAGCGTGTAGCGTGTAGAGTGTAGGGTGTAGAGTGTAGAGTGTAGCATGTAGCGTGTAGCGTGTAGAGTGTAGCGTGTAGCGTGTAGAGTGTAGGGTGTAGCGTGTAGAGTGTAGGGTGTAGAGTGTAGCGTGTAGCGTGTAGAGTGTAGAGTGTAGCGTGTAGGGTGTAGAGTGTAGCGTGTAGCGTGTAGGGTGTAGGGTGTAGAGTGTAGCGTGTAGCGTGTAGAGTGTACGGTGTAGAGTGTAGGGTGTAGCGTGTAGGGTGTAGAGTGTAGCGTGTAGCGTGTAGCGTGGAGGGTTAAGCTACACACTACACACTAAACACAAAAAGAAAAGGATATGCAAACCAATGGGATCATCGTGAAATAGTCAATTTTATTGTACAAAAATAGTAATCCACAAACAGAACCAGGCAAAACATACATTTAAAAACATTTAAAACACTAGTATGGCTGAATAGGCCATAAGTAATTTTTCCCGAGGGAATGAAGGAAGCTAATACTTTACAGCATATGTGAGACAGGAGAAATAACCAGAGAGAAAAAATTGCTAGGTATGCGGGTACACCAATCTTAGTCAAATCTACATATAAGAAGCCTATTGTTTACTGCCAACTGTGACCCCCTGAGTACTATGACAGGAAACATATACTCCAGCCTAGTATCTGGAAGAAATACATCATGGATCCTATTTTGTTCAACACAGCATGCGTGCGCACAGTTGGTAAGCAAATGAAAGCAGACCCCTATAGAAAGGTAATCAGGGAAATAGATATGCTGCAGTACTACAAAATCCTAGTTATTTGGATAAATGTATGCATACAGACGCCTTGTGGAAATACAAAGAATCAGGATCCATTGTCTTAAGGCTTGGAAAAATGCCAGGCCATGCATGAAGTAAATAGGTGTAATTCCATAGCAGTTGTAAAGATAAGTTACCCAAGTCCTGTCCCTCGGGAAAAAAACAAAGGAAGCCCTGAACCCCACGCGTATCGACGCTACTCAAGCGTCTTCATCAGAGGAAAAAGTGACACCCTACACGTTACACGCTACACTCTACACCCTACACAATACACGCTACTTGCTACACCCTACATGCTACACTACTCTACTCTACACCACCCTACTCTACACGCTACACGCTACACGCTACACCCTACACGGAACACGCTACTTGCTACACCCTACATGCTACACTCTACACGCTACACGCTACACGCTACACCCTACACCCTACACGCTACACGCTACACCCTACACCCTACATCCTACACGCTACAATCTACACGCTACACACTATACGCTACACGCTAGACGCTACACTCTACACGCTACACGATACACGCTACACCCTACACGCTACATCCTACACTCTACACCCTACACCCTACACGCTACACGCTACACGCTACACCCTACACGCTACACCCTACACTCTACACCCTACACCCTACACGCTACACGCTACACGATACACCCTACACGCTACACCCTACACTATACACCCTACACGCTACACCCTACACGCTACACGTTACACTCTACACCCTACACCCTACACTCTGCACCCTACACCCTACTCTCTACACGCTACACTCTACACCCTACACGCTACACTCTACACTCTACACCCTACACGCTACACGCTACACGCTACACTCTACACGCTAAACGCTACAGCTTATACCCTACACTCTACACCGTACACCCTCCATGCTACACTCTACACCCTACACGCTACACCCTACACCCTACACCCTACATGCTACACCCTACACTCTACACCCTACACCCTACACGCTACACCCTATGCCCTGCACGCCACACACTAAACTCTACACGCTACACCCTACACCCTACACTGTACACCCTACACCCTACACGCTACACGCTACACTCTACACGCTACACCCTACACTCTACACCCTGCACCCTACACGCTATACGCTACACTCTACACCCTGCACGCTACACGCTACACCCTACACGCTACACTCTACACCCTACACGCTACACCCTACACTCTACACCCTACACCCTACACACTACACGCTACTCGCTACACTCTACACCCTACACGCTACACTCTACACTCTACTCCCTACTCTCTACACGCTACACTCTATACCCTACACTCTACACGCTACGCGCTACACGCTACACACTACACACTACACGCTACACTTTACACTCTACACGCTACACACTACACGCTACACGCTACACTCTACACCCTACACCCTACTCTACATGCTACACGCTACACGGTACATGATACACGCTACACCCTACACGCTACACGCTACACCCTACACGCTACACGCTACACTCCACACCCTACACGCTACACCCTACACCCTACTCCCTACACTCTACACGCTACACGTTACACCCTACACCCTACACTGTACACCCTACACCCTACATGCTACACTCTACACTCTGCTCCCTACCCTCTACACGCTACACTCTATACCCTACACTCTACACGCTACGCGCTACACGCTACACACTACACGCTACACCCTACACGCTACACTTTACACTCTACACGCTACACTCCACACTCTACACACTACACTCTACACCCTACACCCTACACCCTACTCTACATGCTACACGCTACACGCTACATGCTACACCCTACACGCTTCACCCTACACCCTACACGCTACACGCTACACTCTACACCCTACACTCTACACCCTACACGCTACACGCTACACGCTACACTCTACACGCTAAACGCTACAGCTTATACCCTACACTCTACACCGTACACCCTACACGCTACTCTACACCCTGCACGCTACACCCTACACCCTACATGCTACACCCTACACTCTACACCCTACACCCTACATGCTACACTCTACACCCTACACCCTACTCTACATGCTACACGCTACACGGTACATGATACACGCTACACCCTACACGCTACACGCTACACCCTACACGCTACACGCTACACGCTACACTCTACACCCTACACGCTACACCCTACACCCTACTCCCTACACTCTACACGCTACACGCTACACCCTACACCCTACACTGTACACCCTACACCCTGCACGCTACACTCTACACTCTGCTCCCTACTCTCTACACGCTACACTCTATACCCTACACTCTACACGCTACGCGCTACACGCTACGCACTACACGCTACACCCTACACGCTACACTTTACACTCTACACGCTACACTCTACACTCTACACACTACACTCTACACCCTACACCCTACACCCTACTCTACATGCTACACGCTACACGCTACATGCTACACCCTACACGCTACACCCTACACCCTACATGCTACACCCTACACTCTACACCCTACACCCTACACGCTACACCCTACGCCCTGCACGCCACACACTACACTCTACACGCTACACCCTACACGCTACACTCTACACGCTACACGCTACACTCTACACCCTACACGCTACACTCTACACCCTACACACTACACTCTACACGCTACACGGTACACGCTACACGCTACGCCCTACACCCTACACGCTACATGTTACACTCTACACCCTACACGCTACACTCTACACCCTACACGCTACACCCTACACCCTACACGCTACACACTACACGCTACACTCTACACCCTACACGCTGCACTCTATACGCTACACGGTACACGCTACACGCTACAACCTACACCCTACATGCTACACGCTACACCCTACACTGTACACCCTACACCCTACACGCTACACTCTACACCCTGCACGCTACACGCTACACGCTACACCCTACACGCTACACTCTACACCCTACACGCTACACTCTACATGCTACACGCTACACGCTACATGCTACATGCTACACGCTACACCCTACACCCTACACCCTACACCCTACACGCTACACTCTACACCCTACACGCTACACCCTACACTCTACACCCTACACCCTACACGCTACTCGCTACACTCTACACCCTACCCGCTACACTCTACACGCTACACTCTACACTACACGCTACACGCTACACTCTACACCCTACACGCAACACGCTACAATCTACACCCTACACGCTACACTCTGCACGCTACACGCTACACCCTACACCCTACACGCTACACTCTACACGCTACACGATACACTCTACACCATACACGCTACACCCTACACTCTACACCCTACACCCTACACGCTATACCCGACACCCTACACCCTACATGCTTCACCCTACACGCTACACTCTACACTCTACACCCTACACGCTACATGCTACACTCTACACGCTACACTCTACACCCTACACGCTACACTCTACATCCTACACCCTACACGCTATACGCTACACTCTACACCCTGCACGCTACACGCTACACTCTACACCCTACACGCTACACTCTACACCCTACAAGCTACACCCTACACTCTACACTCTCCACCCTACACGCTACACGCTACACTCTACACGCTACACCCTACACGCTACACTCTACACCCTACACGCAACACGCTACACTCTACACCCTACACCCTAAATCCTACACGCTACACCCTACACGCTACACTCTACACCCTACACCCTACACTCTACACCCTACACGCTACACGCTACACTCTACACCCTACACCCTACACACGCTACACGCTACACCCTACACTCTACACGCTACATGCTACACTCTACACCCTACACGATACATGCTACACCCTACACGCTACAGCCTACACGCTACACGCTACACTCTACACCCTACAAGCTACACGCTACACGCTACACCCTACACTCTACACCCTACACCGTACACGCTACACGCTACACTCTACACGCTACACCCTTCACTCTACACCCTACACCCTACATGCTACACTCTACACCCTACACGGTACACCCTACAATCTACACGCTACATGCTACACTCTACACTCTACACCCTACACCCTACACGCTACATGCTACACTCTACACCCTACACGCTACACTCTACACCCTACACGCTACATGCTACACTCTACACCATACACCCTACACGCTACATGCTACACGCTACACTCTACACCCTACACGCTACACGCTAGGGTGTAGAGTGTAATATGTAGCGTGTAGTTTGTAGCGTTTAGCTTGTAGGGTGTAGCGTGTAGCATGTAGGGTGTAGAGTGTAGCGTGTAGCGTGTAGCATGTAGGGTGTAGGGTGTAGAGTGTAGAGTGTAGCGTGTAGGGTGTAGAGTGTAGGGTGTAGGATGTAGAGTGTAGGGTTTAGAGTGTAATGTGTAGCGTGTAGGGTGTAGCATGTAGCATGTAGGGTGTAGGGTGTGGAGTGTAGGGTGTAGCGTGTAGGGTGTAGAGTGTAGCGTGTAGCGTGTAGGGTGTAGGGTGTAGAGTGTAGGGTGTAGCGTGTAGGGTGTAGAGTGTAGCGTGTAGGGTGTAGCGTGTAGCGTGCAGGGTGTAGAGTGTAGCGTATAGCGTGTAGGGTGTAGAGTGTAGGGTGTAGCGTGTAGGGTGTAGAGTGTAGGGTGTAGCGTGTAGGGTGTAGAGTGTAGCGTGTAGAGTGTAGGGTGTAGGGTGTAGGGTGTAGCGTGTAGGGTGTAGAGTGTAGTGTGTAGCGTGTAGGGTGTAGGGTGTAGGGTGTAGCGTGTAGTGTGTAGCGTGTAGCGTGTAGGGTGTAGCGTGTAGCATGTAGCGTGTAGCGTGTAGCATGTAGAGTGTAGGGTGTAGGGTGTAGGGTGTAGCATGTAGAGTGTAGGGTGTAGGGTGTAGCGTGTAGAGTGTAGGGTATAGAGTGTAGCGTCTAGGGTGTAGAGTGTAGCGTGTAGCGTGTAGGGTGTAGAGTGTAGCGTGTAGGGTGTAGAATATAGCGTGTAGAGAGTAGGGTGTAGGGTGTAGAGTGTAGGGTGTAGAGTGTAGGGTGTAGGGTGTAGAGTGTAACGTGTAGCGTGTAGGGTGTAGCGTGTAGCGTGTAGGGTGTAGGGTGTAGAGTGTAGGGTGTAGCGTGTAGGGTGTAGCGTGTAGCGTGTAGCGTGTAGCGTGTAGGGTGTGGGGTGTAGAATGTAGGGTGTAGTGTGTAGGGTGTAGCGTGTATCGTGTAGCGTGTAGAGTGTTGCGTCTAGCGTATAGGGTGTAGCGTGTAGCGTGTAGATTGTAGCGTGTAGGGTGTAGGGTGTAGGGTGTAGCGTGTAGCGTGTAGGGTGTAGATTGTAGCGTGTAGCGTGTAGGGTGTAGGGTGTAGAGTGCAGAGTGTAGGGTGTAGAGTGTAACGTGTAGTGTGTAGGGTGTAGCGTGTAGCGTGTAGTGTGTAGCGTGTAGGGTGTAGGGTGTAGAGTGTAGCGTGTAGGGTGTAGCATGTAGCGTGTAGGGTGTAGGGTGTAGATTGTAGCGTGTAGGGTGAAGCATGCAGGGTGTAGGGTGTCGGGTATAGCGTGTAGGGTGTAGGGTGTAGAGTGTAGGGTGTAGCGTGTATGGTGTAGAGTGTAGCGTGTAGAGTGTAGCGTGTAGAGTGTAGCGTGTAGGGTGTAGCGTGTAGCGTGCAGAGTGTAGCGTGTAGGGTGTAGAGTGTAGCGTGTTGCGTGTAGGGTGTAGCGTGTAGGGTGTAGAGTATAGTGTGTAGCGTGTAGGGTGTAGGGTGTAGAGTGTAGGGTGTAGCGTGTAGGGTGTAGGGTGTAGATTGTAGCGTGTAGGGTGTAGGGTGTAGCGTGTAGCGTGTAGGGTGTAGGGTGTAGAGTGTAGCGTGTAGCGTGTAGGGTGTAGGGTGTAGAGTGTATAGTGTAGGGTGTAGAGTGTAGCGTGTAGAGTGTAGGGTGTAGAGTGTAGGTTGTAGAGTGTAACGTGTAGCGTGTATTGTGTAGCGTGTAGCATGTAGGATGTAGCGTGTAGCGTGTAGGGTGCAGGGTGTAGAGTGTAGCGTGTAGGGTGTAGAGTGTAGCGTGTAGCGTGCAGAGTATAGCGTGTAGGGTGTAGCGTGTAGTGTGCAGAGTGTAGCGTGTAGGGTGTAGAGTGTAGCGTGTTGCGTGTAGGGTGTAGAGTGTAGCGTGTAGGGTGTAGAGTGTAGCGTGTAGGGTGTAGCGTGTAGCGTGTAGCGTGTAGGGTGTAGGGTGTAGCGTGTAGCGTTTACCGTGTAGCGTATAGAGTGCACCGTGTAGCGTATAGAGTGCAGCGTGTAGGGTGTAGGGTGTAGCGTGTAGGGTGTAGAGTGTAGCGTGTAGGGTGTAGAGTGTAACATGTAGCGTGTAGGGTGTAGGGCGTAGCGTGTAGCGTGTACCGTGTAGCGTGTACAGTGTAGTGTGTAGGGTGTAGAGTGTAGCGTGTAGGGTGTAGAGTGTAGCGTGTAGCGTGTAGCGTGTAGAGTGTAGCGTGTAGGGTGTAGCGTGTAGAGTGTAGTGTGTGGCGTGCAGGGCATAGGGTGTAGCGTGTAGCGTGTAGGGTGTAGGGTGTAGAGTGTAGGGTGTAGCATGTAGGGTGTAGGGTGTAGCGTGTAGAGTGTAGCGTGTAGGGTGTACGGTGTAGAGAGTATGGTATAAGCTGTAGCGTTTAGCGTGTAGAGTGTAGCGTGTAGCGTGTAGCGTGTAGGGTGTAGAGTGCAGAGTGTGGAGTGTAGCGTGTAGGGTGTAGGGTGTAGCTTGTAGGGTGTAGCATGTAGCGTGTAGCGTGTAGCATGTAGAGTAGGGTGTAGGTTGTAGAGTGTAGTGTGTAGAGTGTAGAGTGTAGCGTGTAGAGTGTAAAGTGTAGCGTGTAGGGTGTAGCGTGTAGTGTGTAGCGTGTAGCGCGTAGCGTGTAGAGTGTAGGGTATAGAGTGTAGCGTGTAGAGAGTAGGGAGCAGAGTGTAGAGTGTAGCGTGCAGAGTGTAGGGTGTACAGTGTAGGGTGTAGGGTGTAGCGTGTAGCGTGTAGAGTGTAGGGAGTAGGGTGTAGGGTGTAGCGTGTAGGGTGTAGAGTGTAGCGTGTAGCGTGTAGCGTGTAGGGTGTAGCGTGTAGCGTGTAGGGTGTAGCGTGTATCATGTACCGTGTAGCGTGTAGCATGTAGAGTAAGGTGTAGGGTGTAGAGTGTAGCGTGTAGGGTGTAGGGTGTAGAGTGTAGGGTGTAGCATGTAGGGTGTAGGGTGTAGGGTGTAGCGTGTAGGGTGTAGAGTGTAGCGTGTAGGGTGTACGGTGTAGAGTGTAGGGTATAAGCTGTAGCGTTTAGCGTGTAGAGTGTAGCGTGTAGCGTGTAGCGTGTAGGGTGTAGAGTGTAGGGTGTAGAGTGTAGCGTGTAGCGTGTAGCGTGTAGGGTGTAGGGTGAAGCGTGTAGGGTGTAGCATGTAGCGTGTAGCGTGTAGCATGTAGAGTAGGGTGTAGGGTGTAGGGTGTAGAGTGTAGTGTGTAGAGTGTGGAGTGTAGCGTGTAGAGTGTAAAGTGTAGCGTGTAGGGTGTAGCGTGTAGTGTGTAGTGTGTAGCGCGTAGCGTGTAGAGTGTAGGGTATAGAGTGTAGCGTGTAGAGAGTAGGGAGCAGAGTGTAGAGTGTAGCGTGTAGGGTGTACAGTGTAGGGTGTAGGGTGTAGCGTGTAGCGTGTAGAGTGTAGGGAGAAGGGTGTAGGGTGTAGCATGTAGGGTGTGGAGTGTAGCGTGTAGCGTGTAGGGTGTAGCGTGCAGCGAGTAGGGTGTAGCGTGTAGTGTGTAGCGTGTAGCGCGTAGCGTGTAGAGTGTAGGGTATAGAGTGTAGCGTGTAGAGAGTAGGGAGCAGAGTGTAGAGTGTAGCGTGCAGAGTGTAGGGTGTACAGTGTAGGGTGTAGGGTGTAGCGTGTAGCGTGTAGAGTGTAGGGAGTAGGGTGTAGGGTGTAGCGTGTAGGGTGTAGAGTGTAGCGTGTAGCGTGTAGCGTGTAGGGTGTAGCGTGTAGCGTGTAGGGTGTAGCGTGTATCATGTACCGTGTAGCGTGTAGCATGTAGAGTAAGGTGTAGGGTGTAGAGTGTAGCGTGTAGGGTGTAGGGTGTAGAGTGTAGGGTGTAGCATGTAGGGTGTAGGGTGTAGGGTGTAGCGTGTAGGGTGTAGAGTGTAGCGTGTAGGGTGTACGGTGTAGAGTGTAGGGTATAAGCTGTAGCGTTTAGCGTGTAGAGTGTAGCGTGTAGCGTGTAGGGTGTAGAGTGTAGGGTGTAGAGTGTAGCGTGTAGCGTGTAGCGTGTAGGGTGTAGGGTGAAGCGTGTAGGGTGTAGCATGTAGCGTGTAGCGTGTAGCATGTAGAGTAGGGTGTAGGGTGTAGGGTGTAGAGTGTAGTGTGTAGAGTGTGGAGTGTAGCGTGTAGAGTGTAAAGTGTAGCGTGTAGGGTGTAGCGTGTAGTGTGTAGTGTGTAGCGCGTAGCGTGTAGAGTGTAGGGTATAGAGTGTAGCGTGTAGAGAGTAGGGAGTAGAGTGTAGAGTGTAGCGTGTAGGGTGTAGAGTGTAGCGAGTAGCGTGTAGTGTGTAGGGTGTAGGGTGTAGAGTGTAGAGTGTAGCGTGTAGGGTGTAGCGTGTAGCGTGCAGGTGTAGAGTGTAGCGTATAGCGTGTAGGGTGTAGGGTGTAGAGTGTAGGGTGTAGCGTGTAGAGTGTAGCGTGTAGCGTGTAGGGTGTAGGGTGTACAGTGTAGGGTGTAGCGTGTAGAGTGTAGTGTGTGGCGTGCAGGGCGTAGGGTGTAGCGTGTAGGGTGTAGGGTGTAGAGTGTAGGGTGTAGCATGTAGGGTGTAGGGTGTAGGGTGTAGCGTGTAGGGTGTAGAGTGTAGCATGTAGGGTGTACGGTGTAGAGTGTAGGGTATAAGCTGTAGCGTTTAGCGTGTAGAGTGTAACGTGTAGCGTGTAGGGTGTAGCGTGTAGGGTGTAGAGTGTAGGGTGTAGCGTGTAGGGTGTAGCGTGTAGCGTGTAGTGTGTAGGGTGTAGGGTGTAGAGTGTAGGGTGTAGCGTGTAGGGTGTAGCGTGTAGCGTGTAGCGTGTAGCGTGTAGGTTGTAGGGTGTAGAGTGTAGGGTGTAGCGTGTAGGGTGTAGCGTGTAGCGTGTAGCGTGTAGAGTGTAGCGTCTAGCGTGTAGCGTATAGATTGTAGCGTGTAGGGTGTAGGGTGTAGGGTGTACCGTGTAGGGTGTAGCGTGTAGCGTGTAGCGTGTAGAGTGTAGCATGTAGGGTGTAGCAAGTAGCGTGTATTGTGTAGGGTGTAGAGTGTAGCATGTAGCGTGTAGAGTGTAGGGTGTAGCGTGTAGGGTGTAGAGTGTAGCGTGTAGAGTGTAGAGTGTAGCGTGTAGCGTGTAGGGTTTTTCCTCTGATGAAGACGCTTGAGTAGCGTCGATACGCGTGGGGTAAAGGGCTTCCTTTGTTTTTTTCCCGAGGGACAGGACTTGGGTAACTTATCTTTACAACTGCTATGGAATTACACCTATTTACTTCATGCATGGCCTGGCATTTTTCCAAGCCTTAGGACAATGGATCCTGATTCTTTGTATTTCCACAAGGCGTCTGTATGCATACATTTATCCAAATAACTAGGATTTTGTAGTACTGCAGCATATCTATTTCCCTGATTACCTTTCTATAGGGGTCTGCTTTCATTTGCTTACCAACTGTGCGCACGCATGCTGTGTTGAACAAAATAGGATCCATGATGTATTTCTTCCAGATACTAGGCTGGAGTATATGTTTCCTGTCATAGTACTCAGGGGGTCACAGTTGGCAGTAAACAATAGGCTTCTTATATGTAGATTTGACTAAGATTGGTGTACCCGCATACCTAGCAATTTTTTCTCTCTGGTTATTTCTCCTGTCTCACATATGCTGTAAAGTATTAGCTTCCTTCATTCCCTCGGGTAAAATTACTTATGGCCTATTCAGCCATACTAGTGTTTTAAATGTTTTTAAATGTATGTTTTGCCTGGTTCTGTTTGTGGATTACTATTTTTGTACAATAAAATTGACTAACGTGGATCCCATTGGTTTGCATAACCTTTTATTTTTGTGTTTAGTGTGTAGTGTGTAGCTTAACCCTACACGCTACACGCTACACGCTACACTCTACACCCTACACGCTACACCCTACACTCTACACCGTACACTCTACACGCTACACGCTACACTCTAAACCCTACACCCTACACGCTACACGCTACACTCTACACCCTACACGCTACACTCTACACTCTACACGCTACACGCTACACTCTACACCCTACACTCTACACGCTACACGCTACACGCTACACCCTACACTCTACACGCTACACGCTACACTCTACACGCTACACGCTACATGCTACACTCTACACTCTACACCCTACACCCTACACGCTACACGCTATACTCTACACCCTACACGCTACACTCTACACGCTACACGCTACACTCTACACTCTACACGCTACACGCTACACTCTACACCCTACAGGCAACACGCTACACTCTATACCCTACACGCTACACTCTGCACGCTACACGCTACACCCTACACGCTATACTCTGCACGCTACACGCTACACTCTACACCATACACGCTACACCCTACACTCTACACCCTACACCCTACACGCTATACCCGACACACTACACCCTACATGCTTCACCCTACACGCTACACTCTACACTCTACACCCTACACGCTGCATGCTACACTCTACACGCTACACTCTACACCCTACACGCTACACTCTACATCCTACACCCTACACGCTATACGCTACACTCTACACCCTGCACGCTACACGCTACACTCTACACCCTACACGCTACACTCTACACCCTACACGCTACACCCTACACTCTACACTCTCCACCCTACACGCTACACGCTACACTCTACACGCTACACCCTACACGCTACACTCTACACCCTACACGCAACACCCTACACTTTACACCCTACACCCTAAACCCTACACGCTACACCCTACACGCTACACTTTACACCCTACACCCTACACTCTACACCCTACACGCTACACGCTACACTCTACACCCTACACCCTACACACGCTACACGCTACACCCTACACTCTACACGCTACATGCTACACTCTACACCCTACACGATACATGCTACACCCTACACGCTACACCCTACACTCTACACGCTACACGCTACACTCTACACGCTACACGCTACATGCTACACTCTACACTCTACACCCTACACCCTACACGCTACACGCTATACTCTACACCCTACACGCTACACTCTACACGCTACACGCTACACTCTACACTCTACACGCTACACGCTACACTCTACACCCTACACGCAACACGCTACACTCTATACCCTACACGCTACACTCTGCACGCTACACGCTACACCCTACACGCTATACTCTGCACGCTACACGCTACACTCTACACCATACACGCTACACCCTACACTCTACACCCTACACCCTACACGCTATACCCGACACCCTACACGCTACATGCTTCACCCTAAACGCTACACTCTACACTCAACACCCTACACCCTACACGCTACATGCTACACCCTACACGCTACACTCCACCCTACACTCTACACGCTACACACTACACGCTACACGCTACACCCTACACGCTACACGCTACACCCTACACGCTACACGTTACACTCTACACCCTACACGCTACACGCTACACCCTACACGCTACACGTTACACTCTACACCCTGCACCCTACACGCTACAATCTACACCCTACACCCTACACGCTACACGCTACACGCTACACGCTACACTCTACACCCTACACGCTACACCCTACACTCTACACCGTACACTCTACACGCTACACTCTACACCCTACACCCTACGCGCTACGCGCTACACTCTACACCCTACACGCTACACTCTACACTCTACATGCTACACGCTACACTCTACACTCTACACGCTACACGCTACACCCTACACCCTACACGCTACACGCTACACTCTACAACCTACACGCTACATGCTACACTCTACACGCAACACGCTACACTCTACACCCTACACTCTACACGCTACACGCTACACTCTACACCCTACACTCTACACGCTACACGCTACACTGTACACCCTACATGCAACACGCTACACTCTATACCCTACACGCTACACTCTACACGCTACACGCTACATGCTACACTCTACACTCTACACCATACACCCTACACGCTACACACTATACTCTACACCCTACACGCTACACTCTACACGCTACACGCTACACGCTACACTCTACACGCTACACTCTACACCCTACACGCAACACGCTACACTCTACACCCTACACCCTACACGCTACACACTACACGCTACACGCTACACCCTACACGCTACACGCTACACCCTACACGCTACACGTTACACTCTACACCCTACACCCTACACACTACACCCTACACGCTACACGTTACACTCTACACCCTGCTCCCTACACGCTACACGCTACACCCTACACGCTACACGCTACACCCTACACACTACACGTTACACTCTACACCCTACACTCTACACCCTACACTCTACACACTACACTCTACACCCTACACTCTGCACTCTACACCCTACACCCTACACGCTACACTCTACACCCTACACCCTACACGCTACACACTACACGCTACACGCTACACCCTACACGCTACACGTTACACTCTACACCCTGCACCCTACACGCTACACGCTACACCCTACACGCTACACGCTACACCCTACACACTACACGTTACACTCTACACCCTACACTCTACACCCTACACTCTACACGCTACACTCTACACCCTACACTCTGCACTCTACACCCTACACACTACACGCTACACTCTACACCCTACACGCTACACGCTACACCCTACACCCTACACCCTACACGCTACAATCTACACTCTACACGCTACACCCTATACGCTAGACGCTACACTCTACACGCTACACGATACACGCTACACCCTACACGCTACACCCTACACTCTACACCCTACACCCTACACGCTACACGCTACACCCTACACGCTATACCCTACACTCTACACCCTACACCCTACACGCTACACGCTACACCCTACACGCTACACATTACACTCTACACCCTACACCCTACACTCTACACCCTACACCCTACTCTCTACACGCTATATTCTACACCCTACACGCTACACTCTACACCCTACACGCTACACGCTACACTCTACACCCTAGACGCTACACTCTATACCCTACACTCTACACGCTACACCCTACACCCTACACTCTACATGCTACACCCTACACCCTACACTCTACATGCTACACGCTACACGCTACATGCTACACGCTACACCCTACACGCTACACGCTACACACTACATGCTACACCCTACACCCTACACGCTACACGCTACACTCTACACCCTACACGCTACACCCTACACCCTACACCCTACACGCTACACGCTACACTCTACACCCTACACGCTAAACCCTACACTCTACACCCTACACGCTACACCCTACACTCTACACCCTACACGCTATACGCTACACTCTACACCCTGCACGCTACACGCTACACCCTACACGCTACACTCTACACCCTACACGCTACACCCTACACTCTACACCCTACACGCTACACGCTACACTCTACACCCTACACGCTACACCCTACACTCCACACCCTACACCCTACATGCTACACGCTACACCCTACACGCTACACATTACACTCTAAACCCTACACTCTACATCCTACACCCTACACTCTACACCCTACACGCTACACTCTACACTCTACACCCTACACCCTACATGCTACACGCTACACGCTACACTCTACACCCTACACGCTAAACGCTACACCCTACAAGCTAAACGCTACAAACTACACGCTACATATTACACTCTACACCCTAGCGTGTAGCGTGTAGGGTGTAGAGTGTAGCGTGTAGCATGTAGCGTGTAGGGTGTATGGTGTAGAGTGTAGCATGTAGCGTGTAGGGTGTAGAGTGTAGCGTGTAGGGTGTAGAGTGTAGCATGTAGCGTGTAGGGTGTAGGGTGTAGAGTGTAGAGTGTAGCATGTAGCGTGTAGATTGTAGGGTGTACCGTGTAGGGTGTAGAGTGTAGCATGTAGGGTGTAGGGTGTAGGGTGTAGGGTGTAGCGTGTAGGGTGTAGAGTGTAGTGTGTAGCGTGTAGGGTGTAGGGTGTAGGGTGTAGCGTGTAGTGTGTAGCGTGTAGCGTGTAGGGTGTAGCGTGTAGCATGTAGCGTGTAGCGTGTAGCATGTAGAGTGTAGGGTGTAGGGTGTAGCATGTAGAGTGTAGGGTGTAGGGTGTAGCGTGTAGAGTGTAGGGTATAGAGTGTAGCGTCTAGGGTGTAGAGTGTAGCGTGTAGCGTGTAGGGTGTAGAGTGTAGCGTGTAGGGTGTAGAATATAGCGTGTAGAGAGTAGGGTGTAGGGTGTAGAGTGTAGGGTGTAGGGTGTAGAGTGTAACGTGTAGCGTGTAGGGTGTAGCGTGTAGCGTGTAGGGTGTAGGGTGTAGAGTGTAGGGTGTAGCGTGTAGGGTGTAGCGTGTAGCGTGTAGGGTGTAGGGTGTAGAGTGTAGGGTGTGGTGTAGGGTGTAGCGTGTATCGTGTAGCGTGTAGAGTGTAGCGTCTAGCGTATAGGGTGTAGCATGTAGCGTGTAGATTGTAGCGTGTAGGGTGTAGGGTGTAGGGTGTAGCGTGTAGCGTGTAGGGTGTAGATTGTAGCGTGTAGCGTGTAGGGTGTAGGGTGTAGAGTGCAGAGTGTAGGGTGTAGAGTGTAACGTGTAGTGTGTAGGGTGTAGCGTGTAGCGTGTAGTGTGTAGCGTGTAGGGTGTAGGGTGTAGAGTGTAGCGTGTAGGGTGTAGCATGTAGCGTGTAGGGTGTAGGGTGTATAGTGTAGAGTGTAGCGTGTAGTGTGAAGCATGCAGAGTGTAGGGTGTCGGGTATAGCGTGTAGGGTGTAGGGTGTAGAGTGTAGGGTGTAGCGTGTATGGTGTAGAGTGTAGCGTGTAGAGTGTAGCGTGTAGGGTGTAGGGTGTAGCGTGTAGCGTGCAGAGTGTAGCGTGTAGGGTGTAGAGTGTAGCGTGTTGCGTGTAGGGTGTAGCGTGTAGGGTGTAGAGTATAGTGTGTAGCGTGTAGGGTGTAGGGTGTAGAGTGTAGGGTGTAGCGTGTAGCGTGTAGGGTGTAGGGTGTAGATTGTAGCTTGTAGGGTGTAGGGTGTAGCGTGTAGCGTGTAGGGTGTAGGGTGTAGAGTGTAGCGTGTAGCGTGTAGGGTGTAGGGTGTAGAGTGTAGAGTGTAGGGTGTAGAGTGTAGCGTGTAGAGTGTAGGGTGTAGAGTGTAGGGTGTAGAGTGTAACGTGTAGGGTGTAGAGTGTAGCGTGTTGCGTGTAGCGTGTAGCATGTAGGATGTAGCGTGTAGCGTGTAGGGTGCAGGGTGTAGAGTGTAGCGTGTAGGGTGTAGAGTGTAGCGTGTAGCGTGCAGAGTATAGCGTGTAGGGTGTAGCGTGTAGCGTGCAGAGTGTAGCGTGTAGGGTGTAGAGTGTAGCGTGTTGCGTGTAGGGTGTAGAGTGTAGCGTGTAGCGTGTAGAGTGTAGAGTGTAGCGTGTAGCGTGTAGAGTGTAGCGTGTAGGGTGTAGAGTATAGCGTGTAGCGTGTAGGGTGTAGGGTGTAGAGTGTAGAGTGTAGCATGTAGCGTGTAGCGTGTAGAGTGTAGCGTGTAGCGTGTAGAGTGTAGGGTGTAGCGTGTAGCGTGTAGCGTGTAGAGTGTAGGGTGTAGAGTGTAGCGTGTAGCGTGTAGAGTGTAGAGTGTAGCGTGTAGCGTGTAGGGTGTAGAGTGTAGCGTGTAGCGTGTAGGGTGTAGGGTGTAGAGTGTAGCGTGTAGCGTGTAGAGTGTACGGTGTAGAGTGTAGGGTGTAGCGTGTAGGGTGTAGAGTGTAGCGTGTAGCGTGTAGCGTGTAAGGTTAAGCTACACACTACACACTAAACACAAAAAGAAAAGGATATGCAAACCAATGGGATCCACGTTAAATAGTCAATTTTATTGTACAAAAATAGTAATCCACAAACAGAACCAGGCAAAAAAAAAAAAAAAACATTTAAAACACTAGTATGGCTGAATAGGCCATAAGTAATTTTACCCGAGGGAATGAAGGAAGCTAATACTTTACAGCATATGTGAGACAGGAGAAATAACCAGAGAGAAAAAATTGCTAGGTATGCGGGTACACCAATCTTAGTCAAATCTACATATAAGAAGCCTATTGTTTACTGCCAACTGTGACCCCCTGAGTACTATGACAGGAAACATATACTCCAGCCTAGTATCTGGAAGAAATACATCATGGATCCTATTTTGTTCAACACAGCATGCGTGCGCACAGTTGGTAAGCAAATGAAAGCAGACCCCTATAGAAAGGTAATCAGGGAAATAGATATGCTGCAGTACTACAAAATCCTAGTTATTTGGATAAATGTATGCATACAGACGCCTTGTGGAAATACAAAGAATCAGGATCCATTGTCCTAAGGCTTGGAAAAATGCCAGGCCATGCATGAAGTAAATAGGTGTAATTCCATAGCAGTTGTAAAGATAAGTTACCCAAGTCCTGTCAATCGGGAAAAAAACAAAGGAAGCCCTGAACCCCATGCGTATCGACACTACTCAAGCGTCTTCATCAGAGGAAAAAGTGACACCCTACACGCTACACGCTACACTACACCCTACACAATACACGCTACTTGCTACACCCTACATGCTACACTCTACACGCTACACACTACACCCTACACGGTACACCCTACACCCTACACCCTACACCCTACACGCTACACGCTACACCCTACACCCTACACGCTACAATCTACACGCTACACGCTACACACTATACGCTACACGCTAGACGCTACACTCTACACGCTACACGCTAAACCCTACACGCTACACGCTACAATCTACACCCTACACGCTACACGCTACACCCTACACCCTACACGCTACAATCTACACGCTACTCGCTACACCCTATACGCTAGACGCTACACTCTACACGCTACACGATACACGCTACACCCTACACTCTACACCCTACACCCTACACGCTATACCCGACACCCTACACCCTACATGCTTCACCCTAAACGCTACACTCTACACTCAACACCCTACACCCTACACACTACATGCTACACCCTACACGCTACACTCCACCCTACACTCTACACGCTACACACTACACGCTACACGCTACACCCTACACGCTACACGCTACACCCTACACGCTACACGTTACACTCTACACCCTACACCCTACACGCTACACGCTACACCCTACACGCTACACGTTACACTCTACACCCTACAAGCTACACTCTACACCCTGCACCCTACACGCTACAATCTACACCCTACACCCTACACGCTACACGCTACACGCTACACGCTACACTCTACACCCTACACGCTACACCCTACACTCTACACCGTACACTCTACACGCTACACTCTACACCCTACACCCTACACGCTACGCGCTACACTCTACACCCTACACGCTACACTCTACACTCTACATGCTACACGCTACACTCTACACTCTACACGCTACACGCTACACCCTACACCCTACACGCTACACGCTACACTCTACAACCTACACGCTACACGCTACACTCTACACGCAACACGCTACACTCTACACCCTACACTCTACACGCTACACGCTACACTCTACACCCTACACTCTACACGCTACACGCTACACTGTACACCCTACATGCAACACGCTACACTCTACACCCTACACGCTACACTCTACACGCTACACGCTACATGCTACACTCTACACTCTACACCATACACCCTACACGCTACACACTATACTCTACACCCTACACGCTACACTCTACACGCTACACGCTACACGCTACACTCTACACGCTACACTCTACACCCTACACGCAACACGCTACACTCTACACCCTACACCCTACACGCTACACACTACACGCTACACGCTACACCCTACACGCTACACCCTACACGCTACACGTTACACTCTACACCCTACACCCTACACACTACACCCTACACGCTACACGTTACACTCTACACCCTGCTCCCTACACGCTACACGCTACACCCTACACGCTACACGCTACACCCTACACACTACACGTTACACTCTACACCCTACACTCTACACCCTACACTCTACACGCTACACTCTACACCCTACACTCTGCACTCTACACCCTACACCCTACACGCTACACTCTACACCCTACACCCTACACGCTACACACTACACGCTACACGCTACACCCTACACGCTACACGTTACACTCTACACCCTGCACCCTACACGCTACACGCTACACCCTACACGCTACACGCTACACCCTACACACTACACGTTACACTCTACACCCTACACTCTACACCCTACACTCTACACGCTACACTCTACACCCTACACTCTGCACTCTACACCCTACACCCTACACACTACACGCTACACTCTACACCCTACACGCTACACGCTACACCCTACACCCTACACCCTACACGCTACAATCTACACTCTACACGCTACACCCTATACGCTAGACGCTACACTCTACACGCTACACGATACACGCTACACCCTACACGCTACACCCTACACTCTACACCCTACACCCTACACGCTACACGCTACACCCTACACGCTATACCCTACACTCTACACCCTACACCCTACACGCTACACGCTACACCCTACACGCTACACATTACACTCTACACCCTACACCCTACTCTCTACACGCTATATTCTACACCCTACACGCTACACTCTACACCCTACACGCTACACGCTACACTCTACACCCTAGACGCTACACTCTATACCCTACACTCTACACGCTACACCTTACACCCTACACTCTACATGCTACACCCTACACCCTACACTCTACATGCTACACGCTACACGCTACATGCTACACGCTACACCCTACACGCTTCACGCTACACACTACATGCTACACCCTACACCCTACACGCTACACGCTACACTCTACACCCTACACGCTACACCCTACACCCTACACGCTACACGCTACACTCTACACCCTACACGCTAAACCCTACACTCTACACCCTACACGCTACACCCTACACTCTACACCCTACACGCTATACGCTACACTCTACACCCTGCACGCTACACGCTACACCCTACACGCTACACTCTACACCCTACACGCTACACCCTACACTCTACACCCTACACGCTACACTCTACACCCTACACGCTACACCCTACACTCCACACCCTACACCCTACATGCTACACGCTACACCCTACACGCTACACATTACACTCTAAACCCTACACTCTACATCCTACACCCTACACTCTACACCCTACACGCTACACTCTACACTGTACACCCTACACCCTACATGCTACACGCTACACGCTACACTCTACACCCTACACGCTAAACGCTACACCCTACAAGCTAAACGCTACAAACTACACGCTACATATTACACTCTACACCCTAGCGTGTAGCGTGTAGGGTGTAGAGTGTAGCGTGTAGCATGTAGCGTGTAGGGTGTATGGTGTAGAGTGTAGCATGTAGCGTGTAGGGTGTAGAGTGTAGCGTGTAGGGTGTAGAGTGTAGCATGTAGCGTGTAGGGTGTAGGGTGTAGAGTGTAGAGTGTAGCATGTAGCGTGTAGATTGTAGGGTGTACCGTGTAGGGTGTAGAGTGTAGCATGTAGGGTGTAGGGTGTAGGGTGTAGGGTGTAGCGTGTAGGGTGTAGAGTGTAGTGTGTAGCGTGTAGGGTGTAGGGTGTAGGGTGTAGCGTGTAGTGTGTAGCGTGTAGCGTGTAGGGTGTAGCGTGTAGCATGTAGCGTGTAGCGTGTAGCATGTAGAGTGTAGGGTGTAGGGTGTAGGGTGTAGCATGTAGAGTGTAGGGTGTAGGGTGTAGCGTGTAGAGTGTAGGGTATAGAGTGTAGCGTCTAGGGTGTAGAGTGTAGCGTGTAGCGTGTAGGGTGTAGAGTGTAGCGTGTAGGGTGTAGAATATAGCGTGTAGAGAGTAGGGTGTAGGGTGTAGAGTGTAGGGTGTAGGGTGTAGAGTGTAACGTGTAGCGTGTAGGGTGTAGCGTGTAGCGTGTAGGGTGTAGGGTGTAGAGTGTAGGGTGTAGCGTGTAGGGTGTAGCGTGTAGCGTGTAGCGTGTAGGGTGTAGGGTGTAGAGTGTAGGGTGTAGTGTGTAGGGTGTAGCGTGTATCGTGTAGCGTGTAGAGTGTAGCGTCTAGCGTATAGGGTGTAGCGTGTAGCGTGTAGATTGTAGCGTGTAGGGTGTAGGGTGTAGGGTGTAGCGTGTAGCGTGTAGGGTGTAGATTGTAGCGTGTAGCGTGTAGGGTGTAGGGTGTAGAGTGCAGAGTGTAGGGTGTAGAGTGTAACGTGTAGTGTGTAGGGTGTAGCGTGTAGCGTGTAGTGTGTAGCGTGTAGGGTGTAGGGTGTAGAGTGTAGCGTGTAGGGTGTAGCATGTAGCGTGTAGGGTGTAGGGTGTATAGTGTAGAGTGTAGCGTGTAGTGTGAAGCATGCAGAGTGTAGGGTGTCGGGTATAGCGTGCAGGGTGTAGGGTGTAGAGTGTAGGGTGTAGCGTGTATGGTGTAGAGTGTAGCGTGTAGAGTGTAGCGTGTAGGGTGTAGGGTGTAGCGTGTAGCGTGCAGAGTGTAGCGTGTAGGGTGTAGAGTGTAGCGTGTTGCGTGTAGGGTGTAGCGTGTAGGGTGTAGAGTATAGTTTGTAGCGTGTAGGGTGTAGGGTGTAGAGTGTAGGGTGTAGCGTGTAGCGTGTAGGGTGTAGGGTGTAGATTGTAGCTTGTAGGGTGTAGGGTGTAGCGTGTAGCTTGTAGGGTGTAGGGTGTAGAGTGTAGCGTGTAGCGTGTAGGGTGTAGGGTGTAGAGTGTAGAGTGTAGGGTGTAGAGTGTAGCGTGTAGAGTGTAGGGTGTAGAGTGTAGGGTGTAGAGTGTAACGTGTAGGGTGTAGAGTGTAGCGTGTTGCGTGTAGCGTGTAGCGTGTAGAGTGTAGGGTGTAGCGTATAGCGTGTAGCGTGTAGAGTGTAGGGTGTAGAGTGTAGCGTGTAGCGTGTAGAGTGTAGAGTGTAGCGTGTAGCGTGTAGGGTGTAGAGTGTAGCGTGTAGCGTGTAGGGTGTAGGGTGTAGAGTGTAGCGTGTAGCGTGTAGAGTGTACGGTGTAGAGTGTAGGGTGTAGCGTGTAGGGTGTAGAGTGTAGCGTGTAGCGTGTAGCGTGTAGGGTTAAGCTACACACTACACACTAAACACAAAAAGAAAAGGATATGCAAACCAATGGGATCCACGTTAAATAGTCAATTTTATTGTACAAAAATAGTAATCCACAAACAGAACCAGGCAAAAAAAAAATAAAAAAACATTTAAAACACTAGTATGGCTGAATAGGCCATAAGTAATTTTACCCGAGGGAATGAAGGAAGCTAATACTTTACAGCATATGTGAGACAGGAGAAATAACCAGAGAAAAAATTGCTAGGTATGCGGGTACACCAATCTTAGTCAAATCTACATATAAGAAGCCTATTGTTTACTGCCAACTGTGACCCCCTGAGTACTATGACAGGAAACATATACTCCAGCCTAGTATCTGGAAGAAATACATCATGGATCCTATTTTGTTCAACACAGCATGCGTGCGCACAGTTGGTAAGCAAATGAAAGCAGACCCCTATAGAAAGGTAATCAGGGAAATAGATATGCTGCAGTACTACAAAATCCTAGTTATTTGGATAAATGTATGCATACAGACGCCTTGTGGAAATACAAAGAATCAGGATCCATTGTCCTAAGGCTTGGAAAAATGCCAGGCCATGCATGAAGTAAATAGGTGTAATTCCATAGCAGTTGTAAAGATAAGTTACCCAAGTCCTGTCAATCGGGAAAAAAACAAAGGAAGCCCTGAACCCCATGCGTATCGACACTACTCAAGCGTCTTCATCAGAGGAAAAAGTGACACCCTACACGCTACACGCTACACTACACCCTACACAATACACGCTACTTGCTACACCCTACATGCTACACTCTACACGCTACACACTACACCCTACACGGTACACCCTACACCCTACACCCTACACCCTACACGCTACACGCTACACCCTACACCCTACACCCTACACGCTACAATCTACACGCTACACGCTACACACTATACGCTACACGCTAGACGCTACACTCTACACGCTACACGCTAAACCCTACACGCTACACCCTACACTCTACACCCTACACCCTACACGCTACACGCTACACGCTACACGCTACATCCTACACGCTACACCCTACACTCTACACCCTACACCCTACATGCTACACGCTACACGCTACACCCTACACGCTACACCCTACACTCTACACCTTACACGCTACACCCTACACGCTACACGTTACACTCTACACCCTACACCCTACACTCTACACCCTGCACCCTACTCTCTACACGCTACACTCTACACCCTACACGCTACACGCTACACGCTACACTCTACACGCTAAACGCTACAGCTTATACCCTACACTCTACACCGTACACCCTACATGCTACACTCTACACCCTACACGCTACACCCTACACCCTACACCCTACATGCTACACCCTACACTCTACACCCTACACCCTACACGCTACACCCTATGCCCTGCACGCCACACACTACACTCTACACGCTACACCCTACACCCTACACTGTACACCCTACACCCTACACGCTACACGCTACACTCTACACGCTACACCCTACACTCTACACCCTACACCCTACACGCTATACGCTACACTCTACACCCTGCACGCTACACGCTACACGCTACACCCTACACGCTACACTCTACACCCTACACGCTACACTCTACATGCTACACGCTACACGCTACATGCTACACGCTACACCCTACACGCTACACTCTACACCCTACACCCTACACCCTACACGCTACACTCTACACCCTACACGCTACACCCTACACTCTACACCCTACACCCTACACGCTACTCGCTACACTCTACACCCTACCCGCTACACTCTACACGGTACATGATACACGCTACACCCTACACGCTACACGCTACACCCTACACGCTACACGCTACACTCCACACCCTACACGCTACACCCTACACCCTACTCCCTACACTCTACACGCTACACCCTACACCCTACACCCTACATGCTACACCCTACACTCTACACCCTACACCCTACATGCTACACTCTACACCCTGCACGCTACACCCTACACCCTACACCCTACATGCTACACCCTACACTCTACACCCTACACCCTACATGCTACACTCTACACCCTACACCCTACTCTACATGCTACACGCTACACGGTACATGATACACGCTACACCCTACACGCTACACGCTACACCCTACACGCTACACGCTACACGCTACACTCTACACCCTACACGCTACACCCTACACCCTACTCCCTACACTGTACACGCTACACGCTACACCCTACACCCTACACTGTACACCCTACACCCTGCACGCTACACTCTACACTCTGCTGCCTACTCTCTACACACTACACTCTATACCCTACACTCTACACGCTACGCGCTACACGCTACACACTACACGCTACACCCTACACGCTACACTTTACACTCTACACGCTACACTCTACACTCTACACACTACACTCTACACCCTACACCCTACACCCTACTCTACATGCTACATGCTACACGCTACATGCTACACCCTACACGCTACACTCTACACCCTACACGCTACACGCTACACGCTACACTCTACACCCTACACTCTACACCCTACACGCTACACGCTACACGCTACACGCTACACTCTACACGCTACAGCTTATACCATACTCTCTACACCGTACACCCTACACGCTACACTCTACACGCTACACGCTACACCCTACACCCTACATGCTACACTTTACACTCTACACCCTACACCCTACACCCTACACGCTATACCCGACACCCTACACCCTACATGCTTCACCCTACACGCTACACTCTACACTCTACACCCTACACCCTACACGCTACATGCTACACCCTACACGCTACAATTTACACCCTACACCCTACACGCTACACGCTACACGCTACACCCTTCACCCTAC
This sequence comes from Ranitomeya variabilis, assembly GCF_051348905.1. Lineage (NCBI taxonomy): Eukaryota > Metazoa > Chordata > Amphibia > Anura > Dendrobatidae > Ranitomeya > Ranitomeya variabilis. The sequence continues at coordinate 309,413 of NW_027507935.1, read as the reverse complement.
ACTCTACACCCTACACCCTACACCCTACACGCTACACGCTACACCCTACACGCTACACGTTACACTCTACACCCTACACCCTACACCCTACTCTCTACATGCTATACTCTACACCCTACACGCTACACTCTACACCCTACACGCTACACGCTACACCCTACACGCTAAACGCTACAGCTTATACCCTACACTCTACACCGTACACCCTACACGCTACACTCTACACCCTACATGCTACACCCTACACCCTACACCCTACATGCTACACCCTACACTCTACAACCTACACCCTACACACTACACGCTACACCCTACACCCTACACGCTACACTCTACACGCTACACGCTACACTCTACACCCTACACGCAACACCCTACACCCTACACCCTACAAACTACACGCTACACCCTACACCCTACACCCGACACGCTACACCCTACACGCTACACTCTACACGCTACACTCTACACCCTACACGCTACACTCTACACCCTACACTCTACACGCTACATGCTACACTCTACATTCTACACAATACACTCTACACGCTACACTCTACACCCTACACGCTACACTCTACACTCTACACCCTACTCTCTACACGCTACACTCTATACCCTACACTCTACACGCTACACCCTACACCCTACACTCTACATGCTACACCATACACCCTACACCCTACACTCTACATGCTACACGCTACACGATACATGCTACACGCTACACCCTACACGCTACACGCTACACTCTACACACTACACGCTACACCCTACAGCCTACACCCTACACGCTACACGCTACACTCTACACCCTACACGCTACACCCTACACCCTACACGCTACACGCTACACGCTACACTCTACACCCTACACGCTACACCCTACACTCTACACCCTACACGCTACACTCTACACCCTACACCCTACACCCTACACGCTACACTCTACACCCTACACGCTACACCCTACACTCTACACCCTACACTCTACACGCTACACGCTATACTCTACACCCTACACGCTACACTCTACACTCTACACGCTACACGCTACACTCTACACGCTACACGCTACACTCTACACCCTACACGCAACACGCTACACTCTACACCTTACACGCTACACTCTGCACGCTACACGCTACACCCTACACCCTACACGCTACACTCTACACGCTACACGCTACACTCTACACCATACACGCTACACCCTACACTCTACACCCTACACGCTATACCCGACACCCTACACCCTACATGCTTCACCCTACACGCTACACTCTACACTCTACACCCTACACGCTACATGCTACACTCTACACGCTACACTCTACACCCTACACGCTACACTCTACATCCTACACCCTACACGCTATACGCTACACTCTACACCCTGCACGCTACACGCTACACTCTACACCCTACACCCTACACGCAACACCCTACACTCTACACCCTACACCCTAAATCCTACACGCTACACCCTACACGCTACACTCTACACCCTACACCCTACACTCTACACCCTACACGCTACACGCTACACCCTACACCCTACACCCTACACACGCTACACGCTACACCCTACACTCTACACGCTACATGCTACACTCTACACCCTACACGATACATGCTACACCCTACACGCTACAGCCTACACGCTACACGCTACACTCTACACCCTACAAGCTACACGCTACACGCTACACCCTACACTCTACACCCTACACCGTACACGCTACACGCTACACTCTACACGCTACACCCTTCACTCTACACCCTACACCCTACATGCTACACTCTACACCCTACACGATACACCCTACAATCTACACGCTACATGCTACACTCTACACTCTACACCCTACACCCTACACGCTACATGCTACACTCTACACCCTACACGCTACACTCTACACCCTACACGCTACATGCTACACTCTACACCATACACCCTACACGCTACATGCTACACGCTACACTCTACACCCTACACGCTACACGCTAGGGTGTAGAGTGTAATATGTAGCGTGTAGTTTGTAGCGTTTAGCTTGTAGGGTGTAGCGTGTAGCGTGTAGGGTGTAGAGTGTAGCGTGTAGCGTGTAGCATGTAGGGTGTAGGGTGTAGAGTGTAGAGTGTAGCGTGTAGGGTGTAGAGTGTAGGGTGTAGGATGTAGAGTGTAGGGTTTAGAGTGTAATGTGTAGCGTGTAGGGTGTAGCGTGTAGCATGTAGGGTGTAGGGTGTGGAGTGTAGGGTGTAGCGTGTAGGGTGTAGAGTGTAGCGTGTAGCGTGTAGGGTGTAGAGTGTAGGGTGTAGCGTGTAGGGTGTAGAGTGTAGCGTGTAGGGTGTAGCGTGTAGCGTGCAGGGTGTAGAGTGTAGCGTATAGCATGTAGGGTGTAGAGTGTAGGGTGTAGCGTGTAGGGTGTAGAGTGTAGGGTGTAGCGTGTAGGGTGTAGAGTGTAGCGTGTAGGGTGTAGGGTGTAGGGTGTAGCGTGTAGGGTGTAGAGTGTAGCGTGTAGCGTGTAGGGTGTAGGGTGTAGGGTGTAGCATGTAGTGTGTAGCGTGTAGCGTGTAGGGTGTAGCGTGTAGCATGTAGCGTGTAGCGTGTAGCATGTAGAGTGTAGGGTGTAGGGTGTAGCATGTAGAGTGTAGGGTTGTAGGGTGTAGCGTGTAGAGTGTAGGGTATAGAGTGTAGCGTCTAGGGTGTAGAGTGTAGCGTGTAGCGTGTAGGGTGTAGAGTGTAGCATGTAGGGTGTAGAATATAGCGTGTAGAGAGTAGGGTGTAGGGTGTAGAGTGTAGGGTGTAGGGTGTAGAGTGTAACGTGTAGCGTGTAGGGTGTAGCGTGTAGCATGTAGGGTGTAGGGTGTAGAGTGTAGGGTGTAGCGTGTAGGGTGTAGCGTGTATCGTGTAGCGTGTAGAGTGTAGCGTCTAGCGTATAGGGTGTAGCGTGTAGCGTTTAGGGTGTAGGGTGTAGAGTGCAGAGTGTAGGGTGTAGAGTGTAGCGTGTAGAGTGTAGGGTGTAGAGTGTAGGGTGTAGAGTGTAACGTGTAGTGTGTACGGTGTAGCGTGTAGCGTGTAGGGTGTAGCGTGTAGCGTGTAGGGAGCAGGGTGTAGAGTGTAGAGTGTAGGGTGTAGAGTGTAACGTGTAGCGTGTAGGGTGTAGTGTGTAGGGTGTAGGGTGTAGAGTGTAACGTGTAGCGTGTAGGGTGTAGCGTGTAGCGTGTAGGGTGTAGCGTGTAGCGTGTAGTGTGTAGCGTGTAGGGTGTAGGGTGTAGAGTGTAGCGTGTTGCGTGTAGGGTGTAGAGTGTAGCGTGTAGAGTGTAGCGTGTAGCGTGTAGCGTGTAGAGTGTAGCGTGTAGGGTGTAGAGTATAGTGTGTAGCTTGTAGGGTGTATGGTGTAGAGTGTAGAGTGTAGCATGTAGCGTGTAGCGTGTAGAGTGTAGCGTGTAGGGTGTAGAGTGTAGCGTGTTGCATGTAGGGTGTACAGTGTAGCGTGTAGCGTGTAGAGTGTAGGGTGTAGAGTGTAGCGTGTAGCGTGTAGAGTGTAGGGTGTAGCGTGTAGGTTGTAGAGTGTAGCGTGTAGCGTGTAGGGTGTAGGGTGTAGCGTGTAGCGTGTAGAGTGTAGAGTGTAGCGTGTAGCATGTAGAGTGTAGAGTGTAGCGTGTAGGGTGTAGAGTGTAGCGCGTAGCGTGTAGGGTGTAGGGTGTAGAGTGTAGCGTGTAGCGTGTAGAGTGTACGGTGTAGAGTGTAGGGTGTAGCGTGTAGGGTGTAGCGTGTAGCGTGTAGCGTGTAGCGTGTAGCGTGTAGGGTGTAGGGTGTAGATTGTAGCGTGTAGGGTGCAGGGTGTAGAGTGTAGCGTGTAGGGTGTAGGGTGTAACGTGTAGCGTGTAGGGTGTAGCGTGTAGCGTGTAGGGTGTAGGGTGTAGAGTGTAACGTGTAGCGTGTAGGGTGTAGCGTGTAGCGTGTAGCGTGTAGGGTGTAGCGTGTAGCGTGTAGTGTGTAGCGTGTAGAGTGCAGGGTGTAGAGTTTAGCGTGTAGGGTGTAGCATGTAGCGTGTAGGGAGTAGGGTGTAGAGTGTAGAGTGTAGCGTGTAGGGTGAAGCATGTAGGGTGTAGGGTGTCGGGTATAGCGTGTAGGGTGTAGGGTGTAGAGTGTAGGGTGTAGCGTGTATGGTGTAGAGTGTAGCGTGTAGCGTGCAGAGTATAGCGTGTAGGGTGTAGCGTGTAGAGTGTAGAGTGTAGCATGTAGCGTGTAGCGTGTAGAGTGTAGCGTGTAGCGTGTAGAGTGTAGGGTGTAGCGTGTAGCGTGTAGCATGTAGGGTGTAGGGTGTAGAGTGTAGAGTGTAGCTTGTAGGGTGTAGAGTGTAGGGTGTAGGATGTAGAGTGTAGGGTTTAGAGTGTAATGTGTAGCGTGTAGGGTGTAGCGTGTAGCATGTAGGGTGTAGGGTGTGGAGTGTAGGGTGTAGCGTGTAGGGTGTAGAGTGTAGCGTGTAGCGTGTAGGGTGTAGGGTGTAGCGTGTAGGGTGTAGAGTGTAGCGTGTAGGGTGTAGCGTGTAGCGTGCAGGGTGTAGAGTGTAGCGTATAGCGTGTAGGGTGTAGAGTGTAGGGTGTAGCGTGTAGGGTGTAGAGTGTAGGGTGTAGCGTGTAGGGTGTAGAGTGTAGCGTGTAGCGTGTAGGGTGTAGAGTGTAGCGTGTAGCGTGTAGAGTGTAGAGTGTAGCGTGTAGCGTGTAGAGTGTAGCGTGTAGCGTGTAGAGTGTAGGGTGTAGCGTGTAGCGTGTAGCATGTAGGGTGTAGGGTGTAGAGTGTAGAGTGTAGCGTGTAGGGTGTAGAGCATAGCGTGTAGCGTGTAGGGTGTAGGGTGTAGAGTGTAGAGTGTAGCATGTAGCGTGTAGCGTGTAGAGTGTAGCGTGTAGCGTGTAGAGTGTAGGGTGTAGCGTGTAGCGTGTAGCATGTAGGGTGTAGGGTGTAGAGTGTAGAGTGTAGCTTGTAGGGTGTAGAGTGTAGGGTGTAGGATGTAGAGTGTAGGGTTTAGAGTGTAATGTGTAGCGTGTAGGGTGTAGCGTGTAGCATGTAGGGTGTAGGGTGTGGAGTGTAGGGTGTAGCGTGTAGGGTGTAGAGTGTAGCGTGTAGCGTGTAGGGTGTAGGGTGTAGCGTGTAGGGTGTAGAGTGTAGCGTGTAGGGTGTAGCGTGTAGCGTGCAGGGTGTAGAGTGTAGCGTATAGCGTGTAGGGTGTAGAGTGTAGGGTGTAGCGTGTAGGGTGTAGAGTGTAGGGTGTAGCGTGTAGGGTGTAGAGTGTAGCGTGTAGCGTGTAGGGTGTAGAGTGTAGCGTGTAGCGTGTAGAGTGTAGAGTGTAGCGTGTAGCGTGTAGAGTGTAGCGTGTAGCGTGTAGAGTGTAGGGTGTAGCGTGTAGCGTGTAGCATGTAGGGTGTAGGGTGTAGAGTGTAGAGTGTAGCGTGTAGGGTGTAGAGTGTAGGGTGTAGGATGTAGAGTGTAGGGTTTAGAGTGTAATGTGTAGCGTGTAGGGTGTAGCGTGTAGCATGTAGGGTGTAGGGTGTGGAGTGTAGGGTGTAGCGTGTAGGGTGTAGAGTGTAGCGTGTAGCGTGTAGGGTGTAGGGTGTAGCGTGTAGGGTGTAGAGTGTAGCGTGTAGGGTGTAGCGTGTAGCGTGCAGGGTGTAGAGTGTAGCGTATAGCGTGTAGGGTGTAGAGTGTAGGGTGTAGCGTGTAGGGTGTAGAGTGTAGGGTGTAGCGTGTAGGGTGTAGAGTGTAGCGTGTAGCGTGTAGGGTGTAGAGTGTAGCGTGTAGCGTGTAGAGTGTAGAGTGTAGCGTGTAGCGTGTAGAGTGTAGCGTGTAGGGTGTAGAGTATAGCGGGTAGCGTGTAGGGTGTAGGGTGTAGAGTGTAGAGTGTAGCATGTAGCGTGTAGCGTGTAGAGTGTAGCGTGTAGCGTGTAGAGTGTAGGGTGTAGCGTGTAGCGTGTAGCATGTAGGGTGTAGGGTGTAGAGTGTAGAGTGTAGCGTGTAGGGTGTAGAGTGTAGGGTGTAGGATGTAGAGTGTAGGGTTTAGAGTGTAATGTGTAGCGTGTAGGGTGTAGCGTGTAGCATGTAGGGTGTAGGGTGTGGAGTGTAGGGTGTAGCGTGTAGGGTGTAGAGTGTAGCGTGTAGCGTGTAGGGTGTAGAGTGTAGGGTGTAGCGTGTAGGGTGTAGAGTGTAGCGTGTAGGGTGTAGCGTGTAGCGTGCAGGGTGTAGAGTGTAGCGTATAGCGTGTAGGGTGTAGAGTGTAGGGTGTAGCGTGTAGGGTGTAGAGTGTAGGGTGTAGCGTGTAGGGTGTAGAGTGTAGCGTGTAGCGTGTAGGGTGTAGGGTGTAGGGTGTAGCGTGTAGGGTGTAGAGTGTAGCGTGTAGCGTGTAGGGTGTAGGGTGTAGGGTGGTGTGTAGCGCGTAGCGTGTAGGGTGTAGCGTGTAGCATGTAGCGTGTAGCGTGTAGCATGTAGAGTGTAGGGTGTAGGGTGTAGCATGTAGAGTGTAGGGTGTAGCGTGTAGAGTGTAGGGTATAGAGTGTAGCGTCTAGGGTGTAGAGTGTAGCGTGTAGCGTGTAGGGTGTAGAGTGTAGCGTGTAGGGTGTAGAATATAGCGTGTAGAGAGTAGGGTGTAGGGTGTAGAGTGTAGGGTGTAGGGTGTAGAGTGTAACGTGTAGCGTGTAGGGTGTAGCGTGTAGCGTGTAGGGTGTAGGGTGTAGAGTGTAGGGTGTAGCGTGTAGGGTGTAGCGTGTAGCGTGTAGGGTGTAGGGTGTCGAGTGTAGGGTGTAGCGTGTAGGGTGTAGCGTGTATCGTGTAGCGTGTAGAGTGTAGCGTCTAGCGTATAGGGTGTAGCGTGTAGATTGTAGCGTGTAGGGTGTAGGGTGTAGGGTGTAGCGTGTAGCGTGTAGGGTGTAGAGTGTAGCGTGTAGTGTGTAGGGTGTAGGGTGTAGAGTGCAGAGTGTAGGGTGTAGAGTGTAGCGTGTAGAGTGTAGGGTGTAGAGTGTAGGGTGTAGAGTGTAACGTGTAGTGTGTAGGGTGTAGCGTGTAGCGTGTAGGGTGTAGCGTGTAGGGTGCAGGGTGTAGAGTGTAACGTGTAGCGTGTAGGGTGTAGCGTGTAGCGTGTAGGGTGTAGCGTGTAGCGTGTAGTGTGTAGCGTGTAGGGTGTAGAGTGTAGAGTGTAGCGTGTAGGGTGTAGGGTGAAGAGTGCAGAGTGTAGGGTGTAGAGTGTAGCGTGTAGAGTGTAGGGTGTAGAGTGTAGGGTGTAGAGTGTAACGTGTAGTGTGTAGGGTGTAGCGTGTAGCGTGTAGGGTGTAGCGTGTAGCGTGTAGGGAGCAGGGTGTAGAGTGTAGCGTGTAGGGTGTAGAGTGTAACGTGTAGCGTGTAGGGTGTAGTGTGTAGGGTGTAGGGTGTAGAGTGTAACGTGTAGCGTGTAGGGTGTAGCGTGGAGCGTGTAGGGTGTAGCGTGTAGCGTGTAGTGTGTAGCGTGTAGGGTGTAGGGTGTAGAGTGTAGCGTGTTGCGTGTAGGGTGTAGAGTGTAGCGTGTAGAGTGAAGCGTGTAGCGTGTAGCGTGTAGAGTGTAGCGTGTAGGGTGTAGAGTATAGTGTGTAGCGTGTAGGGTGTATGGTGTAGATTGTAGAGTGTAGCATGTAGCGTGTAGCGTGTAGAGTGTAGCGTGTAGGGTGTAGAGTGTAGCGTGTTGCATGTAGGGTGTACAGTGTAGCGTGTAGCGTGTAGAGTGTAGGGTGTAGAGTGTAGCGTGTAGCGTGTAGCGTGTAGGGTGTAGAGTGTAGCGTGTTGCGTGTAGAGTGTAGCGTGTAGCGTGTAGGTTGTAGAGTGTAGCGTGTAGCGTGTAGGGTGTAGGGTGTAGCGTGTAGCGTGTAGAGTGTAGCGTGTAGCATGTAGAGTGTAGAGTGTAGCGTGTAGGGTGTAGAGTGTAGCGCGTAGCGTGTAGGGTGTAGAGTGTAGCGTGTAGCGTGTAGAGTGTACGGTGTAGAGTGTAGGGTGTAGCGTGTAGGGTGTAGAGTGTAGCGTGTAGCGTGTAGGGTGTAGGGTGTAGATTGTAGCGTGTAGGGTGCAGGGTGTAGAGTGTAGCGTGTAGGGTGTAGAGTGTAGCGTGTAGGGTGTAGCGTGTAGCGTGTAGGGTGTAGGGTGTAGAGTGTAGGGTGTAGCGTGTAGGGTGTAGCGTGTAGCGTGTAGGGTGTAGGGTGTAGAGTGTAGGGTGTAGCGTGTAGGGTGTAGCGTGTATCGTGTAGCGTGTAGAGTGTAGCGTCTAGCGTATAGGGTGTAGCGTGTAGATTGTAGCGTGTAGGGTGTAGGGTGTAGGGTGTAGCGTGTAGCGTGTAGGGTGTAGAGTGTAGCGTGTAGTGTGTAGGGTGTAGGGTGTAGAGTGCAGAGTGTAGGGTGTAGAGTGTAGCGTGTAGAGTGTAGGGTGTAGAGTGTAGGGTGTAGAGTGTAACGTGTAGTGTGTAGGGTGTAGCGTGTAGCGTGTAGGGTGTAGCGTGTAGGGTGCAGGGTGTAGAGTGTAACGTGTAGCGTGTAGGGTGTAGCGTGTAGCGTGTAGGGTGTAGCGTGTAGCGTGTAGTGTGTAGCGTGTAGGGTGTAGAGTGTAGAGTGTAGCGTGTAGGGTGTAGGGTGTAGAGTGCAGAGTGTAGGGTGTAGAGTGTAGCGTGTAGAGTGTAGGGTGTAGAGTGTAGGGTGTAGAGTGTAACGTGTAGTGTGTAGGGTGTAGCGTGTAGCGTGTAGGGTGTAGCGTGTAGCGTGTAGGGAGCAGGGTGTAGAGTGTAGCGTGTAGGGTGTAGAGTGTAACGTGTAGCGTGTAGGGTGTAGTGTGTAGGGTGTAGGGTGTAGAGTGTAACGTGTAGCGTGTAGGGTGTAGCGTGGAGCGTGTAGGGTGTAGCGTGTAGCGTGTAGTGTGTAGCGTGTAGGGTGTAGGGTGTAGAGTGTAGCGTGTTGCGTGTAGGGTGTAGAGTGTAGCGTGTAGAGTGAAGCGTGTAGCGTGTAGCGTGTAGAGTGTAGCGTGTAGGGTGTAGAGTATAGTGTGTAGCGTGTAGGGTGTATGGTGTAGATTGTAGAGTGTAGCATGTAGCGTGTAGCGTGTAGAGTGTAGCGTGTAGGGTGTAGAGTGTAGCGTGTTGCATGTAGGGTGTACAGTGTAGCGTGTAGCGTGTAGAGTGTAGGGTGTAGAGTGTAGCGTGTAGCGTGTAGGGTGTAGAGTGTAGCGTGTTGCGTGTAGAGTGTAGCGTGTAGCATGTAGGTTGTAGAGTGTAGCGTGTAGCGTGTAGGGTGTAGGGTGTAGCGTGTAGCGTGTAGAGTGTAGCGTGTAGCATGTAGAGTGTAGAGTGTAGCGTGTAGGGTGTAGAGTGTAGCGCGTAGCGTGTAGGGTGTAGAGTGTAGCGTGTAGCGTGTAGAGTGTACGGTGTAGAGTGTAGGGTGTAGCGTGTAGGGTGTAGAGTGTAGCGTGTAGCGTGTAGGGTGTAGGGTGTAGATTGTAGCGTGTAGGGTGCAGGGTGTAGAGTGTAGCGTGTAGGGTGTAGAGTGTAGCGTGTAGGGTGTAGCGTGTAGCGTGTAGGGTGTAGGGTGTAGAGTGTAACGTGTAGCGTGTAGGGTGTAGCGTGTAGCGTGTAGGGTGTAGCGTGTAGTGTGTAGCGTGTAGAGTGTAGGGTGTAGAGTGTAGCGTGTAGGGTGTAGCATGTAGCGTGTTGCGTGTAGGGTGTAGAGTGTAGCGTGTAGCGTGTAGAGTGTAGAGTGTAGCGTGTAGCGTGTAGAGTGTAGCGTGTAGGGTTTAGAGTATAGCGTGTAGCGTGTAGGGTGTAGGGTGTAGAGTGTAGAGTGTAGCATGTAGCGTGTAGCGTGTAGAGTGTAGCGTGTAGCGTGTAGAGTGTAGGGTGTAGCGTGTAGCGTGTAGAGTGTAGGGTGTAGAGTGTAGCGTGTAGCGTGTAGAGTGTAGAGTGTAGCGTGTAGGGTGTAGAGTGTAGCGTGTAGCGTGTAAGGTGTAGGGTGTAGCGTGTAGCGTGTAGAGTGTACGGTGTAGAGTGTAGGGTGTAGCGTGTAGGGTGTAGAGTGTAGCGTGTAGCGTGTAGCGTGTAGGGTTAAGCTACACACTACACACTAAACACAAAAAGAAAAGGATATGCAAACCAATGGGATCCACGTTAAATAGTCAATGTTATTGTACAAAAACAGTAATCCACAAACAGAACCAGGCAAAACATGCATTTAAAAACATTTAAAACACTAGTATGGCTGAATAGGCCATAAGTAATTTTACCCGAGGGAATGAAGGAAGCTAATACTTTACAGCATATGTGAGACAGGAGAAATAACCAGAGAGAAAAAATTGCTAGGTATGCGGGTACACCAATCTTAGTCAAATCTACATATAAGAAGCCTATTGTTTACTGCCAACTGTGACCCCCTGAGTACTATGACAGGAAACATATACTCCAGCCTAGTATCTGGAAGAAATACATCATGGATCCTATTTTGTTCAACACAGCATGCGTGCGCACAGTTGGTAAGCAAATGAAAGCAGACCCCTATAGAAAGGTAATCAGGGAAATAGACATGCTGCAGTACTACAAAATCCTAGTTATTTGGATAAATGTATGCATACAGACGCCTTGTGGAAATACAAAGAATCAGGATCCATTGTCCTAAGGCTTGGAAAAATGCCAGGCCATGCATGAAGTAAATAGGTGTAATTCCATAGCAGTTGTAAAGATAAGTTACCCAAGTCCTGTCCCTCGGGAAAAAAACAAAGGAAGCCCTGAACCCCACGCGTATCGACGCTACTCAAGCGTCTTCATCAGAGTAAAAAGTGACACCCTACACGCTACACGCTACACCCTACACGGAACACGCTACTTGCTACACCCTACATGCTACACTCTACACGCTACACGCTACACGCTACACCCTACACCCTACACCCTACACGCTACACCCTACACCCTACACCCTACACGCTACAATCCACGCTACACGCTACACACTATACGCTACACGCTAGACGCTACACTCTACACACTACACGATGCACGCTACACCCTACACGCTACATCCTACACTCTACACCCTACACCCTACACGCTACACGCTACACGCTACACGCTACACCCTACACGCTACACCCTACACTCTACACCCTACACCCTACACGCTACACGCTACACGATACACCCTACACGCTACACCCTACACTCTACACCCTACACGCTACACCCTACATGCTACACGTTACACTCTACACCCTACACCCTACACTCTGCACCCTACACCCTACTCTCTACACGCTGCACTCTACACCCTACACCCTACACCCTACACGCTACACGCTACACTCTACACCCTACACAATACACGCTACTTGCTACACCCTACATGCTACACTCTACACGCTACACGCTACACGCTACACCCTACACGGAACACGCTACTTGCTACACCCTACATGCTACACTCTACACGCTACACGCTACACGCTACACCCTACACCCTACACCCTACACGCTACACCCTACACCCTACACGCTACAATCCACGCTACACGCTACACACTATACGCTACACGCTAGACGCTACACTCTACACACTACACGATACACGCTACACCCTACACGCTACATCCTACACTCTACACCCTACACCCTACACGCTACACACTACACGCTACACGCTACACCCTACACGCTACACCCTACACTCTACACCCTACACCCTACACGCTACACGGTACACGATACACCCTACACGCTACACCCTACACTCTACACCCTACACGCTACACCCTACATGCTACACGTTACACTCTACACCCTACACCCTACACTCTGCACCCTACACCCTACTCTCTACACGCTGCACTCTACACCCTACACGCTACACTCTACACTCTACACCCTACACCCTACACGCTACACGCTACACGCTACACTCTACATGCTAAACGCTACAGCTTATACCCTACACTCTACACCGTACACCCTACATGCTACACTCTACACCCTACACGCTACACCCTACACCCTACACCCTACATGCTACACCCTACACTCTACACCCTACACCCTACACGCTACACCCTATGCCCTGCACGCCACACACTAAACTCTACACGCTACACCCTACACCCTACACTGTACACCCTACACCCTACACGCTACACGCTACACTCTACACGCTACACCCTACACTCTACACCCTACACCCTACATGCTATACGCTACACTCTACACTCTACACCCTACACGCTACACCCTACACCCTACTCCCTACACTCTACACGCTACACGCTACACCCTACACCCTACACTGTACACCCTACACCATGCACGCTACACTCTACACTCTGCTCCCTACTCTCTACACGCTACACTCTATACCCTACACTCTACACGCTATGCGCTACACGCTACACACTACACGCTACACCCTACTCTACATGCTACACGCTACACGCTACATGCTACACCCTACACGCTACACCCTACACCCTACACGCTACACACTACACGCTACACTCTACACCCTACACTCTACACCCTACACGCTACACGCTACACGCTACACTCTACACGCTAAACGCTACAGCTTATACCCTACACTCTACACCGTACACCCTACACGCTACACTCTACACGCTACATGCTACACCCTACACGCTACACCCTACACCCTACACGCTACACGCTACACGCTACACTCTACACCCTACACTCTACACCCTACACGCTACACGCTACACGCTACACTCTACACGCTAAACGCTACAGCTTATACCCTACACTCTACACCGTACACCCTACACGCTACACTCTACACCCTACACGCTACACCCTACACCCTACACCCTACATGCTACACCCTACACCCTACACCCTACATGCTACACCCTACACTCTACACCCTACACCCTACACGCTACACCCTACGCCCTGCACACCACACACTACACTCTACACGCTACACCCTACACGCTACACTCTACACGCTACACGCTACACTCTACACCCTACAAGCTACACTCTACACCCTACACACTACACTCTACACGCTACACGGTACACGCTACACGCTACGCCCTACACCCTACACGCTACATGTTACACTCTACACCCTACACGCTACACTCTACACCCTACACGCTGCACTCTATACGCTACACGGTACACGCTACACGCTACACCCTACACCCTACATGCTACACGCTACACCCTACACTGTACACCCTACACCCTACACGCTACGCCCTACACCCTACACGCTACATGTTACACTCTACACCCTACACGCTACACTCTACACCCTACACGCTGCACTCTATACGCTACACGGTACACGCTACACGCTACACCCTACACCCTACATGCTACACGCTACACCCTACACTGTACACCCTACACCCTACACGCTACACTCTACACGCTACCTGCTACACCCTACACTCTACACCCTACACGCTATGCGCTACACGCTACACACTACACGCTACACCCTACTCTACATGCTACACGCTACACGCTACATGCTACACCCTACACGCTACACCCTACACCCTACACGCTACACACTACACGCTACACTCTACACCCTACACTCTACACCCTACACGCTACACGCTACACGCTACACTCTACACGCTAAACGCTACAGCTTATACCCTACACTGTACACCGTACACCCTACACGCTACACTCTACACGCTACATGCTACACCCTACACGCTACACCCTACACCCTACACGCTACACGCTACACGCTACACTCTACACCCTACACTCTACACCCTACACGCAACACGCTACACGCTACACTCTACACGCTAAACGCTACAGCTTATACCCTACACTCTACACCGTACACCCTACACGCTACACTCTACACCCTACACGCTACACCCTACACCCTACACCCTACATGCTACACCCTACACTCTACACCCTACACCCTACACGCTACACCCTACGCCCTGCACGCCACACACTACACTCTACACGCTACACCCTACACGCTACACTCTACACGCTACACGCTACACGCTACACTCTACACCCTACAAGCTACACTCTACACCCTACACACTACACTCTACACGCTACACGGTACACGCTACACGCTACGCCCTACACCCTACACGCTACATGTTACACTCTACACCCTACACGCTACACTCTACACCCTACACGCTGCACTCTATACGCTACACGGTACACGCTACACGCTACACCCTACACCCTACATGCTACACGCTACACCCTACACTGTACACCCTACACGCTACACTCTACACGCTACCTGCTACACCCTACACTCTACACCCTACACGCTATACGCTACACTCTACACCCTGCACGCTACACGCTACACGCTACACCCTACACGCTACACTCTACACCCTACACGCTACACTCTACATGCTACACGCTACACGCTTCATGCTACACGCTACACCCTACATGCTACACTCTACACCCTACACGCTACACGCTACACTCTACATGCTACACGCTACACGCTACATGCTACACGCTACACCCTACACTCTACACCCTACACCCTACACGCTACTCGCTACACTCTACACCCTACCCGCTACACTCTACACGCTACACGCTACACTCTACACTCTACACGCTACACGCTACACTCTACACCCTACACGCAACACGCTACACTCTACACCTTACACGCTACACTCTGCACGCTACACGCTACACCCTACACCCTACACGCTACACTCTACACTCTACACGCTACACTCTACATCCTACACCCTACACGCTATACGCTACACTCTACACCCTGCACGCTACACGCTAAACTCTACACCCTACACCCTACACGCAACACCCTACACTCTACACCCTACACCCTAAATCCTACACGCTACACCCTACACGCTACACTCTACACCCTACACCCTACACTCTACACCCTACACGCTACACTCTACACCCTACACCCTACACACGCTACACGCTACACCCTACACTCTACACGCTACATGCTACACTCTACACCCTACACGATACATGCTACACCCTACACGCTACAGCCTACAGGCTACACGCTACACTCTACACCCTACAAGCTACACGCTACACGCTACACCCTACACTCTACACCCTACACCGTACACGCTACACGCTACACTCTACACGCTACACCCTTCACTCTACACCCTACACCCTACATGCTACACTCTACACCCTACACGATACACCCTACAATCTACACGCTACATGCTACACTCTACACTCTACACCCTACACCCTACACGCTACATGCTACACTCTACACCCTACACGCTACACTCTACACCCTACACGCTACATGCTACACTCTACACCATACACCCTACACGCTACATGCTACACGCTACACTCTACACCCTACACGCTACACGCTAGGGTGTAGAGTGTAATATGTAGCGTGTAGTTTGTAGCGTTTAGCTTGTAGGGTGTAGCGTGTAGCGTGTAGGGTGTAGAGTGTAGCGTGTAGCGTGTAGCATGTAGGGTGTAGGGTGTAGAGTGTAGAGTGTAGCGTGTAGGGTGTAGAGTGTAGGGTGTAGGGTTTAGAGTGTAATGTGTAGCGTGTAGGGTGTAGCGTGTAGCATGTAGGGTGTAGGGTGTGGAGTGTAGGGTGTAGCGTGTAGGGTGTAGAGTGTAGCGTGTAGCGTGTAGGGTGTAGAGTGTAGCGTGTAGCGTGTAGCATGTAGGGTGTAGGGTGTAGAGTGTAGAGTGTAGCGTGTAGCGTGTAGCATGTAGGGTGTAGGGTTTAGAGTGTAATGTGTAGCGTGTAGGGTGTAGCGTGTAGCATGTAGGGTGTAGGGTGTGGAGTGTAGGGTGTAGCGTGTAGGGTGTAGAGTGTAGCGTGTAGCGTGTAGGGTGTAGAGTGTAGGGTGTAGCGTGTAGGGTGTAGAGTGTAGCGTGTAGGGTGTAGCGTGTAGCGTGCAGGGTGTAGAGTGTAGCGTATAGCGTGTAGGGTGTAGAGTGTAGGGTGTAGCGTGTAGGGTGTAGAGTGTAGGGTGTAGCGTGTAGGGTGTAGAGTGTAGCGTGTAGCGTGTAGGGTGTAGGGTGTAGGGTGTAGCGTGTAGGGTGTAGAGTGTAGCGTGTAGGGTGTAGGGTGTAGGGTGTAGCATGTAGTGTGTAGCGTGTAGGGTGTAGCGTGTAGCATGTAGCGTGTAGCGTGTAGCATGTAGAGTGTAGGGTGTAGGGTGTAGCATGTAGAGTGTAGGGTTGTAGGGTGTAGCGTGTAGAGTGTAGGGTATAGAGTGTAGCGTCTAGGGTGTAGAGTGTAGCGTGTAGCGTGTAGGGTGTAGAGTGTAGCGTGTAGGGTGTAGAATATAGCGTGTAGAGAGTAGGGTGTAGGGTGTAGCGTGTAGGGTGTAGGGTGTAGAGTGTAACGTGTAGCGTGTAGGGTGTAGCGTGTAGCATGTAGGGTGTAGGGTGTAGAGTGTAGAGTGTAGCGTGTAGGGTGTAGAGTGTAGGGTGTAGGGTTTAGAGTGTAATGTGTAGCGTGTAGGGTGTAGCGTGTAGCATGTAGGGTGTAGGGTGTGGAGTGTAGGGTGTAGCGTGTAGGGTGTAGAGTGTAGCGTGTAGCGTGTAGGGTGTAGAGTGTAGCGTGTAGCGTGTAGCATGTAGGGTGTAGGGTGTAGAGTGTAGAGTGTAGCGTGTAGCGTGTAGCATGTAGGGTGTAGGGTTTAGAGTGTAATGTGTAGCGTGTAGGGTGTAGCGTGTAGCATGTAGGGTGTAGGGTGTGGAGTGTAGGGTGTAGCGTGTAGGGTGTAGAGTGTAGCGTGTAGCGTGTAGGGTGTAGAGTGTAGGGTGTAGCGTGTAGGGTGTAGAGTGTAGCGTGTAGGGTGTAGCGTGTAGCGTGCAGGGTGTAGAGTGTAGCGTATAGCGTGTAGGGTGTAGAGTGTAGGGTGTAGCGTGTAGGGTGTAGAGTGTAGGGTGTAGCGTGTAGGGTGTAGAGTGTAGCGTGTAGCGTGTAGGGTGTAGGGTGTAGGGTGTAGCGTGTAGGGTGTAGAGTGTAGCGTGTAGGGTGTAGGGTGTAGTGTGTAGCATGTAGTGTGTAGCGTGTAGGGTGTAGCGTGTAGCATGTAGCGTGTAGCGTGTAGCATGTAGAGTGTAGGGTGTAGGGTGTAGCATGTAGAGTGTAGGGTTGTAGGGTGTAGCGTGTAGAGTGTAGGGTATAGAGTGTAGCGTCTAGGGTGTAGAGTGTAGCGTGTAGCGTGTAGGGTGTAGAGTGTAGCGTGTAGGGTGTAGAATATAGCGTGTAGAGAGTAGGGTGTAGGGTGTAGCGTGTAGGGTGTAGGGTGTAGAGTGTAACGTGTAGCGTGTAGGGTGTAGCGTGTAGCGTGTAGGGTGTAGAGTGTAGGGTGTAGCGTGTAGGGTGTAGCGTGTAGCGTGTAGGGTGTAGGGTGTAGAGTGTAGGGTGTAGCGTGTAGGGTGTAGCGTGTATCGTGTAGCGTGTAGAGTGTAGCGTCTAGCGTATAGGGTGTAGCGTGTAGCATGTAGATTGTAGCGTGTAGGGTGCAGGGTGTAGGGTGTAGCGTGTAGCGTGTAGGGTGTAGAGTGTAGCGTGTAGTGTGTAGGGTGTAGCGTGTAGTGTGTAGCGTGTAGGGTGTAGGGTGTAGAGTGTAGCGTGTAGGGTGTAGGGTGTAGAGTGCAGAGTGTAGGGTGTAGAGTGTAGCGTGTAGAGTGTAGGGTGTAGAGTGTAGGGTGTAGAGTGTAACGTGTAGTGTGTACGGTGTAGCGTGTAGCGTGTAGGGTGTAGCGTGTAGCGTGTAGGGAGCAGGGTGTAGAGTGTAGCGTGTAGGGTGTAGAGTGTAACGTGTAGCGTGTAGGGTGTAGTGTGTAGGGTGTAGGGTGTAGAGTGTAACGTGTAGCGTGTAGGGTGTAGCGTGTAGCGTGTAGGGTGTAGCGTGTAGCGTGTAGTGTGTAGCGTGTAGCGTGTAGTGTGTAGCGTGTAGAGTGTAGGGTGTAGAGTGTAGCGTGTAGGGTGTAGCATGTAGCGTGTAGGGTGTAGGGTGTAGAGTGTAGAGTGTAGCGTGTAGGGTGAAGCATGTAGGGTATAGGGTGTCGGGTATAGCATGTAGGGTGTAGGGTGTAGAGTGTAGGGTATAGCGTGTATGGTGTAGAGTGTAGCGTGTAGCGTGCAGAGTATAGCGTGTAGGGTGTAGCGTGTAGCGTGCAGAGTGTAGCGTGTAGGGTATAGAGTGTAGCGTGTTGCGTGTAGGGTGTAGAGTGTAGCGTGTAGCGTGTAGAGTGTAGAGTGTAGCGTGTAGCGTGTAGAGTGTAGCGTGTAGGGTGTAGAGTATAGCGTGTAGCGTGTAGGGTGTAGGGTGTAGAGTGTAGAGTGTAGCAAGTAGCGTGTAGCGTGTAGAGTGTAGCGTGTAGCGTGTAGAGTGTAGGGTGTAGCGTGTAGCGTGTAGAGTGTAGGGTGTAGAGTGTAGCGTGTAGCGTGTAGCGTGTAGAGTGTAGAGTGTAGCGTGTAGGGTGTAGAGTGTAGCGTGTAGCGTGTAAGGTGTAGGGTGTAGCGTGTAGCGTGTAGAGTGTACGGTGTAGAGTGTAGGGTGTAGCGTGTAGGGTGTAGAGTGTAGCGTGTAGCGTGTAGCGTGTAGGGTTAAGCTACACACTACACACTGTCATGATCTCAATGGCAAGAGATCATAGCATCAGCATATATAGGAACTAGCTCTTGGAAGATGGGAACTGAGCTGACCATGAACTAAACCTAACACACAACTAGCAGTGGCCGGGTAGCATGCCTACGTTGATTCTAGATGCCCAGCACCAGCCGGAGGACTAAATAATGCTAGCAGAGGAAAATATTAGTCCTAGCTCACCTCTAGAGAAATACCCCAAAAGGAGACAGAGGCCCCCCACATGTATTGGCGGTGAATTAAGATGAAATAACAAACGTAGTATGAAAATAGGTTTAGCAAATTTGAGGTCCACTTACTACATAGCAGAAGACAGAAAGGACACTTTCATGGTCAGCTAAAAACCCTAATCAAAACACCATCCAGAAATTACTTTAAAACTCTGGCATTAACTCATAACACCAGAGTGGCAATTCCTGTTCACAAGAGCTTTCCAGACACAGTAACGAAACTACAGCTGTGAACTGGAACCAAAATGCAAAAACAAACATGGACAAGAGTCCAACTTATCTAGTAGTTGTCTAGGAGCAGGAACAAGCACAGAGAGGCTTCTGATAACATTGTTGACCGGCAAGCAACTAACAGAGCAGCAAGGTTATATAGCGACTCCCACATCTTGATGGGAACAGGTGAACAGAGAAGATGAAGACACCAGTTCAATTCCACCAGTAGCCACCGGGGGAGCCCAGAATCCAAATTCACAACAGTACCCCCCCCCTCAAGGAGGGGGCACCGAACCCTCACCAGAACCACCAGGGCGATCAGGATGGGCCCTATGAAAGGCACGAACCAGATCAGAGGCATGAACATCAGATGCATTCACCCAAGAATTATCCTCCTGGCCGTATCCCTTCCACTTGACCAGATACTGGAGTCTCCGTCTGGAAACACGAGAGTCTAAGATTTTCTCCACAACGTACTCCAACTCACCCTCAACCAACACCGGAGCAGGAGGCTCAACGGAAGGCACAACCGGTACCTCATACCTGCGCAATAATGACCGATGAAAAACGTTATGAATAGAAAAGGATGCAGGGAGGTCCAAACGGAAGGAAACAGGGTTAAGAATCTCCAATATCTTATACGGGCCAATGAACCGAGGCTTAAACTTAGGAGAAGAGACCCTCATAGGGACAAAACGAGAAGACAACCACACCAAATCTCCAACACAAAGCCGAGGACCAACACGACGGTGGCGGTTGGCAAAAAGCTGAGTCTTCTCCTGGGACAACCTCAAATTGTCCACCACCTGCCCCCAGATCTGATGCAATCTCTCCACCACAGCATCCACTCCAGGACAATCCGAAGATTCCACCTGACCAGAGGAAAATCGAGGATGAAACCCCGAATTACAGAAAAACGGGGACACCAAAGTGGCAGAGCTGGCCCGATTATTGAGAGCGAACTCCGCCAATGGCAAAAAAGCAACCCAATCATCCTGGTCAGCAGACACAAAACACCTCAGATATGTCTCCAGGGTCTGATTAATCCGCTCGGTCTGGCCATTCGTCTGAGGATGGAAAGCGGACGAAAAAGATAAATCTATGCCCATCCTAGCACAGAATGCCCGCCAAAATCTAGACACGAATTGGGTCCCTCTGTCAGAAACGATATTCTCAGGAATACCATGCAAACGAACAACATTTTGAAAAAACAGAGGAACCAACTCGGAAGAAGCAGGCAACTTGGGCAGAGGAACCAAATGGACCATCTTAGAGAAACGGTCACACACCACCCAGATGACAGACATCTTCTGAGAAACAGGCAGATCTGAAATAAAATCCATCGAGATGTGCGTCCAAGGCCTCTTAGGAATAGGCAAGGGCAACAACAATCCACTAGCCCGAGAACAACAAGGCTTGGCCCGAACACAAACGTCACAAGACTGCACAAAGCCTCGCACATCTCGTGACAGGGAAGGCCACCAGAAGGACCTTGCCACCAAATCCCTGGTACCAAAAATGCCAGGATGACCTGCCAACGCAGAAGAATGAACCTCAGAGATGACTCTACTGGTCCAATCATCAGGAACAAACAGTTTATCAGGTGGGCAACGATCAGGTCTATCCGCCTGAAACTCCTGCAAGGCCCGCCGCAGGTCTGGAGAAACGGCTGACAATACCACTCCATCCTTAAGGATACCTGTGGGCTCAGAGTTACCAGGTGAGTCAGGCTCAAAACTCCTAGAAAGGGCATCCGCCTTAACATTCTTAGAACCCGGTAGGTATGACACCACAAAATTAAACCGAGAGAAAAATAATGACCAGCGCGCCTGTCTAGGATTCAGGCGCCTGGCGGTCTCAAGATAAATCAAATTTTTGTGGTCAGTCAATACCACCACCTGATGTCTGGCCCCCTCAAGCCAATGGCGCCACTCCTCAAAAGCCCACTTCATGGCCAAAAGCTCCCGATTCCCAACATCATAATTCCGCTCAGCGGGCGAAAATTTACGGGAAAAGAAGGCGCAAGGCCTCATAACGGAGCAGTCAGAACTTTTCTGCGACAACACTGCCCCAGCTCCGATCTCAGAAGCGTCGACCTCAACCTGAAAAGGTAGAGCAACATCAGGCTGACGCAACACAGGGGCAGAGGAAAAACGGCGCTTAAGCTCCCGAAAGGCCTCCACAGCATCAGGGGACCAATCAGCAACATCAGCACCCTTCTTAGTCAAATCGGTCAATGGCTTAGCAATATCCGAAAAACCAGCAATAAATCGACGATAAAAGTTAGCAAAGCCCAAAAATTTCTGAAGACTCTTAAGAGAAGAGGGCTGCGTCCAATCACAAATAGCTTGAACCTTGACAGGATCCATTTCAATGGAAGAGGGGGAAAAAATATATCCCAAAAAGGAAATCCTCTGTACCCCAAAAACACACTTAGAACCCTTCACACACAAAGAATTAGACCGCAAAACCTGAAAAACCCTCCTGACTTGCTGGACATGAGAGTCCCAGTCATCCGAAAAAATCAGAATATCATCCAGATACACAATCATAAATTTATCCAAATAATCGCGAAAAATATCATGCATAAAGGACTGGAAAACTGACGGAGCATTAGAAAGACCAAAAGGCATCACTAAATACTCAAAGTGGCCCTCGGGCGTATTAAATGCGGTTTTCCACTCATCCCCCTGCCTGATTCGCACCAAATTATACGCCCCACGAAGGTCAATCTTAGAGAACCACTTGGCCCCCTTTATGCGAGCAAACAAATCAGTCAGCAACGGCAATGGGTATTGATATTTAACAGTGATTTTATTCAAAAGCCGATAATCAATACATGGTCTCAAAGAGCCGTCTTTTTTTGACACAAAGAAAAAACCGGCTCCTAAGGGAGATGACGATGGACGAATATGTCCCTTTTCCAAGGACTCCTTTATATATTCTCGCATAGCAGCATGTTCAGGCACAGACAGATTAAATAAACGACCCTTTGGGTATTTACTACCCGGGATTAAATCTATGGCACAATCGCACTCTCGGTGCGGAGGTAACGAACCAAGCTTGGATTCTTCAAAGACGTCACGATAGTCAGACAGGAACTCAGGAATTTCAGAGGGAATAGATGATGAAATGGAAACCACAGGTACATCCCCATGAGCCCCCTTACATCCCCAGCTCAACACAGACATAGCTCTCCAGTCGAGGACTGGGTTGTGAGATTGCAGCCAAGGCAATCCTAGCACCAAATCATCATGTAGATTATACAGCACCAGAAAGCGAATAATCTCCTGGTGACCCGGATTAATACGCATAGTTACTTGTGTCCAGTATTGTGGTTTATTATTAGCCAATGGGGTGGAGTCAATCCCCTTCAGAGGAATAAGAGTCTCCAAAGGCTCTAAATCATACCCACAGCGTTTGGCAAAGGACCAATCCATAAGACTCAAAGCGGCGCCAGAGTCGACATAGGCGTCCGTGGTAATAGATGACAAAGAGCAAATCAGGGTCACAGATAGAATAAACTTAGACGGTAAGGTGCAAATGGAAACAGATTTACCAAGTTTTTTAGTGCGCTTAGAGCATGCTGATATAACATGAGTAGAATCACCACAATAGAAACACAACCCATTTTTCCGTCTAAAATTCTGCCGCTCGCTTCGGGACAGAATTCTATCACACTGCATACTCTCTGGCGATTTCTCAGTGGACACCGCCAGATGGTGCACTGGTTTGCGCTCCCGCAAACGCCTATCGATCTGAATAGCCATTGTCATGGACTCATTCAGACCCGCAGGCACAGGGAACCCCACCATAACATCCTTAATGGCATCAGAGAGACCCTCTCTGAAAGTCGCCGCCAGGGCGCACTCATTCCACTGAGTAAGCACAGACCATTTACGGAATCTTTGGCAGTAAATTTCCGCTTCATCTTGCCCCTGAGATAGGGACATCAAAGTTTTTTCTGCCTGAAGCTCCAAATGAGGTTCGTCATAAAGCAACCCCAAGGCCAGAAAAAACGCATCCACATTGAGCAACGCAGGATCCCCTGGTGTCAATGAAAAAGCCCAGTCTTGAGGGTCGCCCCGGAGCAAGGAAATCACAATCCTGACCTGCTGTGCAGGGTCTCCGGCAGAGCGAGATTTCAGGGACAAAAATAATTTGCAATTATTTCGAAAATTCTGAAACCCAGATCTATTCCCCGAGAAAAATTTCCGGCAAAGGAATTCTCGGCTCAGATACAGGTGCATGACAAACAAAATCTTGCAAATTTTGTACCTTCGTGGCGAGATTATTCAAACCTGCAGTTACACTCTGAAGATCCATTACAAACAGGTGGACACAGAGCCATTCAAAGGAGAGAAAAAAAAAAAAAATTTCAGCAGACTACTTATTTCTCTCCTTTCTCAGCCAAGGATTTTAACCCTTTAGTGGGCCGGTCAAACTGTCATGATCTCAATGGCAAGAGATCATAGCATCAGCATATATAGGAACTAGCTCTTGGAAGATGGGAACTGAGCTGACCATGAACTAAACCTAACACACAACTAGCAGTGGCCGGGTAGCATGCCTACGTTGATTCTAGATGCCCAGCACCAGCCGGAGGACTAAATAATGCTAGCAGAGGAAAATATTAGTCCTAGCTCACCTCTAGAGAAATACCCCAAAAGGAGACAGAGGCCCCCCACATGTATTGGCGGTGAATTAAGATGAAATAACAAACGTAGTATGAAAATAGGTTTAGCAAATTTGAGGTCCACTTACTACATAGCAGAAGACAGAAAGGACACTTTCATGGTCAGCTAAAAACCCTAATCAAAACACCATCCAGAAATTACTTTAAAACTCTGGCATTAACTCATAACACCAGAGTGGCAATTCCTGTTCACAAGAGCTTTCCAGACACAGTAACGAAACTACAGCTGTGAACTGGAACCAAAATGCAAAAACAAACATGGACAAGAGTCCAACTTATCTAGTAGTTGTCTAGGAGCAGGAACAAGCACAGAGAGGCTTCTGATAACATTGTTGACCGGCAAGCAACTAACAGAGCAGCAAGGTTATATAGCGACTCCCACATCTTGATGGGAACAGGTGAACAGAGAAGATGAAGACACCAGTTCAATTCCACCAGTAGCCACCGGGGGAGCCCAGAATCCAAATTCACAACAACACACTAAACACAAAAAGAAAAGGATATGCAAACCAATGGGATCCACGTTAAATAGTCAATGTTATTGTACAAAAACAGTAATCCACAAACAGAACCAGGCAAAACATGCATTTAAAAACATTTAAAACACTAGTATGGCTGAATAGGCCATAAGTAATTTTACCCGAGGGAATGAAGGAAGCTAATACTTTACAGCATATGTGAGACAGGAGAAATAACCAGAGAGAAAAAATTGCTAGGTATGCGGGTACACCAATCTTAGTCAAATCTACATATAAGAAGCCTATTGTTTACTGCCAACTGTGACCCCCTGAGTACTATGACAGGAAACATATACTCCAGCCTATTATCTTGAAGAAATACATCATGGATCCTATTTTGTTCAACACAGCATGCGTGCGCACAGTTGGTAAGCAAATGAAAGCAGACCCCTATAGAAAGGTAATCAGGGAAATAGATATGCTGCAGTACTACAAAATCCTAGTTATTTGGATAAATGTATGCATACAGACGCCTTGTGGAAATACAAAGAATCAGGATCCATTGTCCTAAGGCTTGGAAAAATGCCAGGCCATGCATGAAGTAAATAGGTGTAATTCCATAGCAGTTGTAAAGATAAGTTACCCAAGTCCTGTCCCTCGGGAAAAAAACAAAGGAAGCCCTTTACCCCACGCGTATCGACGCTACTCAAGCGTCTTCATCAGAGGAAAAAGTGACACCCTACACGCTACACGCTACACTCTACACCCTACACGCTACACTCTACACCCTACCCGCTACACCCTACACTCTACACGCTACATGCTACACTCTACACCCTACACAATACACGCTACTTGCTACACCCTACATGCTACACTCTACACGCTACACACTACACGCTACACCCTACACGGTACACCCTACACCCTACACCCTACACGCTACAATCTACACGCTACACGCTACACACTATACGCTACACGCTAGACGCTACACTCTACACGCTACACGATACACGCTACACCCTACTTGCTACACCCTACACTCTACACCCTACAACCTACTCGCTACACGCTACACGCTACACGCTACACCCTACACGCTACACCCTACACTCTACACCCTACACCCTACACGCTACACGCTACACCCTACACGCTACACCCTACACTCTACACCCTACACGCTACACCCTACACGCTACACGTTACACTCTACACCCTACACCCTACACTCTACACCCTACACCCTACTCTCTACACTCTACACTCTACACCCTACACGCTACACTCTACACCCTACACCCTACACGCTAAACGCTACAGCTTATACCCTACACTCTACACCGTACACCCTACATGCTACACTCTACACCCTACACGCTACACCCTACACCCTACACCCTACATGCTACACCCTACACTCTACACCCTACACCCTAGACGCTACACCCTACGCCCTGCACGCCACACACTACACTCTACACGCTACACCCTACACCCTACACTGTACACCCTACACCCTACACGCTACACGCTACACTCTACACGCTACACCCTACACTCTACACCCTACACCCTACACGCTATACGCTACACTCTACACCTGCACGCTACACGCTACACCCTACACGCTACACTCTACACCCTACACGCTACACCCTACACTCTACACCCTACACCCTACACACTACACGCTACTCGCTACACTCTACACCCTACACGCTACACTCTACACTCTACTCCCTACTCTCTACACGCTACACCCTACACGGTACACTCTACACCCTACACCCTACACGCTACAATCTACATGCTACACGCTACACACTATACGCTACACGCTAGACGCTACACTCTACACGCTACACGATACACGCTACACCCTACACGCTACACCCTACACTCTACACCCTACAACCTACTCGCTACACGCTACTCGCTACACTCTACACCCTACACGCTACACTCTACACTCTACTCCCTACTCTCTACACGCTACACTCTATACCCTACACTCTACACGCTACGCGCTACACGCTACACACTACACACTACACACTACACCTTACACTCTACACGCTACACACTACACGCTACACGCTACACTCTACACCCTACACCCTACTCTACATGCTACACGCTACACGGTACATGATACACGCTACACCCTACACGCTACACGCTACACCCTACACGCTACACGCTACACTCCACACCCTACACGCTACACCCTACTCCCTACACTCTACACGCTACACGCTACACCCTACACCCTACACTGTACACCCTACACGCTACACTACACTCTGCTCCCTACTCTCTACACGCTACACTCTATACCCTACACTCTACACGCTACGCGCTACACGCTACACACTACACGCTACACCCTACACGCTACACTTTACACTCTACACGCTACAATCCACACTCTACACACTACACTCTACACCCTACACCCTACACCCTACTCTACATGCTACACGCTACACGCTACATGCTACACCCTACACGCTTCACCCTACACCCTACACGCTACACGCTACACGCTACACTCTACACCCTACACTCTACACCCTACACGCTACACGCTACACGCTACACTCTACACGCTAAACGCTACAGCTTATACCCTACACTCTACACCGTACACCCTACACGCTACACTCTACACCCTACACGCTACACCCTACACCCTACACCCTACATGCTACACCCTACACTCTACACCCTACACCCTACACGCTACACTCTACACCCTACACCCTACTCTACATGCTACACGCTACACGGTACATGATACACGCTACACCCTACACGCTACACCCTACACGCTACACACTACACGCTACACTCTAAACCCTACACGCTACACCCTACACCCTACTCCCTACACTCTACACGCTACACGCTACACCCTACACCCTACACTGTACACCCTACACCCTGCACGCTACACTCTACACTCTGCTCCCTACTCTCTACACGCTACACTCTACACCCTACACTCTACACGCTACGCGCTACACGCTACACACTACACGCTACACCCTACACGCTACACTTTACACTCTACACGCTACACTCTACACGCTACACTCTACACTCTACACACTACACTCTACACCCTACACCCTACTCTACATGCTACACGCTACACGCTACATGCTACACCCTACACGCTACACCCTACACCCTACACGCTACACTCCACACCCTACACTCTACACCCTACACGCTACACGCTACACGCTACACGCTACACTCTACACGCTAAACGCTACAGCTTATACCATACTCTCTACACCGTACACCCTACACGCTACACTCTACACGCTACACGCTACACCCTACACCCTACACCCTACATGCTACACCCTACACTCTACACCCTACACCCTACACGCTACACTCTACACCCTATGCCCTGCACGCCACACACTACACTCTACACGCTACACCCTACACGCTACACTCTACACGCTACACGCTACACGCTACACTCTACACCCTACACGCTACACTCTACACCCTACACACTACACTCTACACGCTACACGGTACACACTACAAGCTACGCCCTACACCCTACATGCTACATGTTACACTCTACACCCTACACGCTACACTCTACACCCTACACGCTACACCCTACACCCTACACGCTACACACTACACGCTACACTCTACACCCTACACGCTGCACTCTATACGCTACACGGTAAACGCTACACGCTGCACCCTACACCCTACACGCTACACTCTACACGCTACATGCTACACCCTACACTCTACACCCTACACGCTATACGCTACACTCTACACCCTGCACGCTACACGCTACACGCTACACCCTAC
The DNA here is from genome assembly GCF_051348905.1 of Ranitomeya variabilis. Taxonomy (NCBI): domain Eukaryota; kingdom Metazoa; phylum Chordata; class Amphibia; order Anura; family Dendrobatidae; genus Ranitomeya; species Ranitomeya variabilis. The sequence goes on along the minus strand of NW_027507935.1, from coordinate 281,275 downwards.
ACGCTACACTCTACACCCTACACGCTACACTCTACATGCTACACGCTACACGCTACACCCTACACGCTACACTCTACACCCTACACGCTACACTCTACACGCTACACGCTACACCCTACACGCTACACTCTACACCCTACATGCTACACCCTACACCCTACACGCTACACTCTACACCCTACACGCTACACCCGACACTCTACACCCTACACCCTACACGCTACTCGCTACACTCTACACCCTACCCGCTACACTCTACACGCTACACGCTACACCCTACACCCTACACGCTACACTCTACACGCTACACGCTACACTCTACACCATACACGCTACACCCTACACTCTACACCCTACACCCTACACGCTATACCCGACACCCTACACCCTACATGCTTCACCCTACACGCTACACTCTACACTCTACACTCTACACCCTGCACGCTACACCCTACACTCTACACCCTCCACCCTACACGCTACACGCTACACTCTACACGCTACACCCTACACGCTACACGCTACACTCTACACCCTACATGCAACACCCTACACTCTACACCCTACACCCTAAACCCTACACGCTACACCCTACACGCTACACTCTACACCCTACACCCTACACTCTACACCCTACACGCTATACGCTACACTCTACACCCTACACCCTACACACGCTACACGCTACACTCTACACCCTACATGCTACACTCTACACCCTACACGCTACACCCTACACTCTACACGCTACATGCTACACTCTACACCCTACACCCTACATGATACATGCTACACCCTACACGCTACAGCCTACACGCTACACGCTACACTCTACACCCTACAAGCTACACGCTACACGCTACACCCTACACTCTACACCCTACACCGTACATGCTACACGCTACACTCTACACGCTACAACCTTCACTCTACACCCTACACCCTACATGCTACACTCTACACCCTACACGGTACACCCTACAATCTACACGCTACATGCTACACTCTACACCCTACACGCTACACTCTACACCCTACACACTACATGCTACACTCTACACTCTACACCCTACACGCTACATGCTACACGCTACACTCTACACCCTACACGCTACACGCTAGGGTGTAGAGTGTAATATGTAGCGTGTAGTTTGTAGCGTTTAGCTTGTAGGGTGTAGCGTGTAGCGTGTGGGGTGTAGAGTGTAGCGTGTAGCGTGTAGCATGTAGGGTGTAGGGTGTAGAGTGTAGGGTGTAGGATGTAGAGTGTAGGGTTTAGAGTGTAATGTGTAGCGTGTAGGGTGTAGAGTGTAGGGTGTAGGATGTAGAGTGTAGGGTTTAGAGTGTAATGTGTAGCGTGTAGGGTGTAGCGTGTAGCATGTAGGGTGTAGGGTGTGGAGTGTAGGGTGTAGCGTGTAGGGTGTAGAGTGTAGCGTGTAGCGTGTAGGGTGTAGGGTGTAGAGTGTAGGGTGTAGCGTGTAGGGTGTAGAGTGTAGCGTGTAGGGAGTAGCGTGTAGCGTGCAGGGTGTAGAGTGTAGCGTATAGCGTGTAGGGTGTAGAGTGTAGGGTGTAGCGTGTAGGGTGTAGAGTGTAGGGTGTAGCGTGTAGGGTGTAGAGTTTAGCGTGTAGCGTGTAGGGTGTAGGGTGTAGCGTATAGGGTGTAGAGTGTAGCGTGTAGCGTGTAGGGTGTAGGGTGTAGGGTGTAGCGTGTAGCGTGTAGAGTGTAGGGTGTAGGGTGTAGGGTGTAGCATGTAGAGTGTAGGGTGTAGGGTGTAGCGTGTAGAGTGTAGGGTATAGAGTGTAGCGTCTAGGGTGTAGAGTGTAGCGTGTAGCGTGTAGGGTGTAGAGTTTAGCGTGTAGGGTGTAGAATATAGCGTGTAGAGAGTAGGGTGTAGGGTGTAGAGTGTAGGGTGTAGGGTGTAGAGTGTAACGTGTAGCGTGTAGGGTGTAGCGTGTAGCGTGTAGGGTGTAGGGTGTAGAGTGTAGGGTGTAGCGTGTAGGGTGTAGCGTGTAGCGTGTAGCGTGTAGGGTGTAGGGTGTAGAGTGTAGGGTGTAGCGTGTAGGGTGTAGCGTGTAGCGTGTAGCGTGTAGGGTGTAGGGTGTAGAGTGTAGGGTGTAGTGTGTAGGGTGTAGCGTGTATCGTGTAGCGTGTAGAGTGTAGCGTCTAGCGTATAGGGTGTAGCGTGTAGCGTGTAGATTGTAGCGTGTAGGGTGTAGGGTGTAGCGTGTAGCGTGTAGGGTGCAGATTGTAGCGTGTAGCGTGTAGGGTGTAGGGTGTAGAGTGCAGAGTGTAGGGTGTAGCGTGTAGCGTGTAGGGTGTAGGGTGTAGAGTGTAGGGTGTAGCGTGTAGGGTGTAGCGTGTAGCGTGTAGCGTGTAGGGTGTAGGGTGTAGAGTGTAGGGTGTAGTGTGTAGGGTGTAGCGTGTATCGTGCAGCGTGTAGAGTGTAGCGTCTAGCGTATAGGGTGTAGCGTGTAGCGTGTAGATTGTAGCGTGTAGGGTGTAGGGTGTAGCGTGTAGCGTGTAGGGTGCAGATTGTAGCGTGTAGCGTGTAGGGTGTAGGGTGTAGAGTGCAGAGTGTAGGGTGTAGAGTGTAACGTGTAGTGTGTAGGGTGTAGCGTGTAGCGTGTAGCGTGTAGTGTGTAGCGTGTAGGGTGTAGGGTGTAGAGTGTAGCATGTAGGGTGTAGCATGTAGCGTGTAGGGTGTAGGGTGTATAGTGTAGAGTGTAGCGTGTAGTGTGAAGCATGCAGGGTGTCGGGTATAGCGTGTAGGGTGTAGGGTGTAGAGTGTAGGGTGTAGCGTGTATGGTGTATAGTGTAGCGTGTAGAGTGTAGCGTGTAGGGTGTAGGGTGTAGCGTGTAGCGTGCAGAGTGTAGCGTGTAGGGTGTAGAGTGTAGCGTGTTGCGTGTAGGGTGTAGCGTGTAGGGTGTAGAGTATAGTGTGTAGCGTGTAGGGTGTAGGGTGTAGAGTGTAGGGTGTAGCGTGTAGCGTGTAGGGTGTAGGGTGTAGATTGTAGCGTGTAGGGTGTAGGGTGTAGCGTGTAGCGTGTAGGGTGTAGGGTGTAGAGTGTAGCGTGTAGCGTGTAGGGTGTAGGGTGTAGAGTGTAGAGTGTAGGGTGTAGAGTGTAGCGTGTAGAGTGTAGGGTGTAGAGTGTAGGGTGTAGAGTGTAACGTGTAGCGTGTATTGTGTAGCGTGTAGCATGTAGGGTGTAGCGTGTAGCGTGTAGGGTGCAGGGTGTAGAGTGTAGGGTGTAGGGTGTAGAGTGTAACGTGTAGCGTGTAGGGTGTAGCATGTAGCGTGTAGGGTGTAGGGTGTAGAGTGTAACGTGTAGCGTGTAGGGTGTAGCGTGTAGCGTGTAGGGTGTAGCGTGTAGTGTGTAGCGTGTAGAGTGTAGGGTGTAGAGTGTAGCGTGTAGGTTGTAGCATGTAGCGTGTAGGGTGTAGGGTGTAGAGTGTAGAGTGTAGCGTCTAGCGTATAGGGTGTAGCGTGTAGATTGTAGCGTGTAGGGTGTAGGGTGTAGGGTGTAGCGTGTAGCGTGTAGGGTGTAGATTGTAGCGTGTAGCGTGTAGGGTGTAGGGTGTAGAGTGCAGAGTGTAGGGTGTAGAGTGTAACGTGTAGTGTGTAGGGTGTAGCGTGTAGCGTGTAGCGTGTAGTGTGTAGCGTGTAGGGTGTAGGGTGTAGAGTGTAGCATGTAGGGTGTAGCATGTAGCGTGTAGGGTGTAGGGTGTATAGTGTAGAGTGTAGCGTGTAGTGTGAAGCATGCAGGGTGTAGGGTGTCGGGTATAGCGTGTAGGGTGTAGGGTGTAGAGTGTAGGGTGTAGCGTGTATGGTGTAGAGTGTAGCGTGTAGAGTGTAGCGTGTAGGGTGTAGCGTGTAGCGTGCAGAGTGTAGCGTGTAGGGTGTAGAGTGTAGCGTGTTGCGTGTAGGGTGTAGCGTGTAGGGTGTAGAGTATAGTGTGTAGCGTGTAGGGTGTAGGGTGTAGGAGTGTAGGGTGTACCGTGTAGCGTGTAGGGTGTAGGGTGTAGATTGTAGCGTGTAGGGTGTAGGGTGTAGATTGTAGCGTGTAGGGTGTAGGGTGTAGAGTGTAGCGTGTAGCGTGTAGGGTGTAGGGTGTAGAGTGTAGAGTGTAGGGTGTAGAGTGTAGCGTGTAGAGTGTAGGGTGTAGAGTGTAGGGTGTAGAGTGTAACGTGTAGCGTGTATTGTGTAGCGTGTAGCATGTAGGGTGTAGCGTGTAGCGTGTAGGGTGCAGGGTGTAGAGTGTAGCGTGTAGGGTGTAGAGTGTAACGTGTAGCGTGTAGGGTGTAGCGTGTAGCGTGTAGAGTGTAGGGTGTGGAGTGTAACGTGTAGCGTGTAGGGTGTAGCGTGTAGCGTGTAGGGTGTAGCGTGTAGTGTGTAGCGTGTAGAGTGTAGGGTGTAGAGTGTAGCGTGTAGGTTGTAGCATGTAGCGTGTAGGGTGTAGGGTGTAGAGTGTAGAGTGTAGCGTGTAGGGTGCAGCATGTAGGGTGTAGGGTGTAGGGTGTAGAGTGTAGAGTGTAGCGTGTAGGGTGCAGCATGTAGGGTGTAGGGTGTCGGGTATAGCGTGTAGGGTGTAGGGTGTAGAGTGAAGGGTGTAGGGTGTAGAGTGTAGAGTGTAGCGTGTAGGGTGCAGCATGTAGGGTGTAGGGTGTCGGGTATAGCGTGTAGGGTGTAGCGTGCAGGGTGTAGGGTGTAGCGTGTAGGGTGTAGAGTGTAGCGTGTAGGGTGTAGAGTGTAGCGTGTTGCGTGTAGGGTGTAGAGTGTAGCGTGTAGCGTGTAGCGTGTAGAGTGTAGCGTGTAGAGTGTAGCGTGTAGCGTGTAGCGTGTAGAGTGTAGGGTGTAGCGTGTAGGGTGTAGAGTGTAGGGTGTAGCGTGTAGGGTGTAGAGTGTAGCGTGTAGCGTGTAGCGTGTAGGGTGTAGGGTGTAGGGTGTAGCGTGTAGGGTGTAGAGTGTAGCGTGTAGGGTGTAGGCTGTAGGGTGTAGCGTGTAGTGTGTAGAGTGTAGCGTGTAGCGTGTAGGGTGTAGCGTGTAGCATGTATCGTGTAGCGTGTAGCATGTAGAGTGTAGGGTGTAGGGTGTAGGGTGTAGCATGTAGAGTGTAGGGTGTAGGGTGTAGCGTGTAGAGTGTAGGGTATAGAGTGTAGCGTGTAGCGTGTAGAGAGTAGGGTGTAGAGTGTAGAGTGTAGCGTGTAGGGTGTAGAGTGTAGCGTGTAGAGTGTATTGTGTAGAATGTAGAGTGTAGCATGTAGCGTGTAGAGTGTAGGGTGTAGAGTGTAGCGTGTAGGGTGTAGAGTGTAGCGTGTAGAGTGTAGCGAGTAGGGTGTAGCGTGTCGGTTGTAGGGTGTAGGGTGTAGCGTGTAGTTTGTAGGGAGTAGGGTGTAGGTTCTTGCGTGTAGGGTGTAGAGTGTAGCGTGTAGCGTGTAGAGTGTAGCGTGTAGGGTGTAGGGTGTAGCGTGTAGTGTGTAGGGTGTGGGGTGTAGAGTGTAGGGTGTAGCATGTAGGGTGTAGGGTGTAGGGTGTAGCATGTAGGGTGTAGAGTGTAGCGTGTAGGGTGTACGGTGTAGAGTGTAGGGTATAAGCTGTAGCGTTTAGCGTGTAGGGTGTAGCGTGTAGCGTGTAGGGTGTAGAGTGTAGCGTGTAGGGTGTAGAGTATAGCATGTAGAGAGTAGGGTGTAGGGTGTAGGGTGTAGAGTGTAACGTGTAGCATGTAGGGTGTAGCGTGTAGCGTGTAGGGTGTAGGGTGTAGAGTGTACGGTGAAGGGTGTAGCGTGTAGCGTGTAGCGTGTAGGGTGTAGGGTGTAGATTGTAGCGTGTAGGGTGCAGGGTGTAGAGTGTAGCGTGTAGGGTGTAGAGTGTAACGTGTAGCGTGTAGGGTGTAGCGTGTAGGGTGTAGGGTGTGAAGTGTAACGTGTAGCGTGTAGGGTGTAGCGTGTAGCGTGTAGGGTGTAGCGTGTAGCGTGTAGTGTGTAGCGTGTAGAGTGTAGGGTGTAGAGTGTAGCGTGTAGGGTGTAGCATGTAGCGTGTAGGGTGTAGGGTGTAGAGTGTAGAGTGTAGCGTGTAGGGTGAAGCATGTAGGGTGTAGGGTGTCGGGTATAGCGTGTAGGGTGTAGGGTGTAGAGTGTAGGGTGTAGCGTGTATGGTGTAGTGTAGCGTGTAGCGTGCAGAGCATAGCGTGTAGGGTGTAGCGTGTAGCGTGCAGAGTGTAGCGTGTAGGGTGTAGAGTGTAGCGTGTTGCGTGTAGGGTGTAGAGTGTAGCGTGTAGCGTGTATAGTGTAGAGTGTAGCGTGTAGCGTGTAGAGTGTAGCGTGTAGGGTGTAGAGCATAGCGTGTAGCGTGTAGGGTGTAGGGTGTAGCGTGTAGCGTGTAGTGTGTAGCGTGTAGGGTGTAGGATGTAGAGTGTAGCGTGTAGGGTGTAGGGTGTAGAGTGCAGAGTGTAGGGTGTAGAGTGTAGCGTGTAGAGTGTAGGGTGTAGAGTGTAGGGTGTAGAGTGTAACGTGTAGTGTGTAGGGTGTAGCGTGTAGCGTGTAGGGTGTAGCGTGTAGCGTGTAGGGAGCAGGGTGTAGAGTGTAGCGTGTAGGGTGTAGAGTGTAACGTGTAGCGTGTAGGGTGTAGTGTGTAGGGTGTAGGGTGTAGAGTGTAACGTGTAGCGTGTAGGGTGTAGCGTGTAGCGTGTAGGGTGTAGCGTGTAGCGTGTAGTGTGTAGTGTGTAGGGTGTAGGGTGTAGAGTGTAGCGTGTTGCGTGTAGGGTGTAGAGTGTAGCGTGTAGAGTGTAGCGTGTAGCGTGTAGCGTGTAGGGTGTAGAGTGTAGCGTGTTGCGTGTAGGGTGTAGAGTGTAGCGTGTAGAGTGTAGCGTGTAGCGTGTAGCGTGTAGAGTGCAGCGTGTAGGGTGTAGAGTATAGTGTGTAGCGTGTAGGGTGTATGGTGTAGAGTGTAGAGTGTAGCATGTAGCGTGTAGCGTGTAGAGTGTAGCGTGTAGGGTGTAGAGTGTAGCGTGTTGCATGTAGGGTGTACAGTGTAGCGTGTAGCGTGTAGAGTGTAGGGTGTAGAGTGTAGCGTGTAGCGTGTAGAGTGTAGGGTGTAGAGTGTAGCGTGTTGCGTGTAGAGTGTAGCGTGTAGCGTGTAGGTTGTAGAATGTAGCGTGTAGCGTGTAGGGTGTAGGGTGTAGCGTGTAGCGTGTAGAGTGTAGAGTGTAGCGTGTAGCATGTAGAGTGTAGAGTGTAGCGTGTAGGGTGTAGAGTGTAGCGCGTAGCGTGTAGGGTGTGGGGTGTAGAGTGTAGCGTGTAGCGTGTAGAGTGTACGGTGTAGAGTGTAGGGTGTAGCGTGTAGGGTGTAGAGTGTGGCGTGTAGCGTGTAGCGTGTAGGGTGTAGGGTGTAGATTGTAGCGTGTAGGGTGCAGGGTGTAGAGTGTAGCGTGTAGGGTGTAGAGTGTAACGTGTAGCGTGTAGGGTGTAGCGTGTAGCGTGTAGGGTGTAGGGTGTAGAGTGTAACGTGTAGCGTGTAGGGTGTAGCGTGTAGCGTGTAGGGTGTAGCGTGTAGCGTGTAACGTGTAGCGTGTAGGGTGTAGCGTGTAGCGTGTAGGGTGTAGCGTGTAGCGTGTAGTGTGTAGCGTGTAGAGTGTAGGGTGTAGAGTGTAGCGTGTAGGGTGTAGCATGTAGCGTGTAGGGTGTAGGGTGTAGAGTGTAGAGTGTAGCGTTTAGGGTGAAGCATGTAGGGTGTAGGGTGTCGGGTATAGCGTGTAGGGTGTAGGGTGTAGAGTGTAGGGTGTAGCATGTATGGTGTAGAGTGTAGCGTGTAGCGTGCAGAGTATAGCGTGTAGGGTGTAGCGTGTAGCGTGCAGAGTGTAGCGTGTAGGGTATAGATTGTAGCGTGTTGCGTGTAGGGTGTAGAGTGTAGCGTGTAGCGTGTAGAGTGTAGAGTGTAGCGTGTAGCGTGTAGAGTGTAGCGTGTAGGGTGTAGAGTATAGCGTGTAGCGTGTAGGGTGTAGAGTGTAGAGTGTAGCATGCAGCGTGTAGCGTGTAGAGTGTAGCGTGTAGCGTGTAGAGTGTAGGGTGTAGCGTGTAGAGTGTAGGGTGTAGAGTGTAGCGTGTAGCGTGTAGAGTGTAGAGTGTAGCGTGTAGGGTGTAGAGTGTAGCGTGTAGCGTGTAGGGTGTAGGGTGTAGAGTGTAGCGTGTGGCGTGTAGAGTGTAGCGTGTAGCGTGTAGGTTGTAGAGTGTAGCGTGTAGCGTGTAGGGTGTAGGGTGTAGCGTGTAGCGTGTAGTGTAGAGTGTAGCGTGTAGCATGTAGAGTGTAGAGTGTAGCGTGTAGGGTGTAGAGTGTAACGTGTAGCGTGTAGGGTGTAGCGTGTAGCGTGTAGCGTGTAGGGTGTAGGGTGTAGAGTGTAACGTGTAGCGTGTAGGGTGTAGCGTGTAGCGTGTAGTGTGTAGCGTGTAGAGTGTAGGGTGTAGAGTGTAGCGTGTAGGGTGTAGCATGTAGCGTGTAGGGTGTAGGGTGTAGAGTGTAGAGTGTAGCGTTTAGGGTGAAGCATGTAGGGTGTAGGGTGTCGGGTATAGCGTGTAGGGTGTAGGGTGTGGAGTGTAGGGTGTAGCGTGTATGGTGTAGAGTGTAGCGTGTAGCGTGCAGAGTATAGCGTGTAGGGTGTAGCGTGTAGCGTGCAGAGTGTAGCGTGTAGGGTATAGATTGTAGCGTGTTGCGTGTAGGGTGTAGAGTGTAGCGTGTAGCGTGTAGAGTGTAGAGTGTAGCGTGTAGCGTGTAGAGTGTAGGGTGTAGAGTGTAGAGTGTAGCATGTAGCGTGTAGCGTGTAGAGTGTAGCGTGTAGCGTGTAGAGTGTAGAGTGTAGCGTGTAGCATGTAGAGTGTAGAGTGTAGCGTGTAGGGTGTAGAGTGTAGCGCGTAGCGTGTAGGGTGTGGGGTGTAGAGTGTAGCGTGTAGCGTGTAGAGTGTACGGTGTAGAGTGTAGGGTGTAGCGTGTAGGGTGTAGAGTGTGGCGTGTAGCGTGTAGCGTGTAGGGTGTAGGGTGTAGATTGTAGCGTGTAGGGTGCAGGGTGTAGAGTGTAGCGTGTAGGGTGTAGAGTGTAACATGTAGCATGTAGGGTGTAGCGTGTAGCGTGTAGGGTGTAGGGTGTAGAGTGTAACGTGTAGCGTGTAGGGTGTAGCGTGTAGCGTGTAGGGTGTAGCGTGTAGCGTGTAGTTTGTAGCGTGTAGAGTGTAGGGTGTAGAGTGTAGCGTGTAGGGTGTAGCATGTAGCGTGTAGGGTGTAGGGTGTAGAGTGTAGAGTGTAGCGTTTAGGGTGAAGCATGTAGGGTGTAGGGTGTCGGGTATAGCGTGTAGGGTGTAGGGTGTGGAGTGTAGGGTGTAGCGTGTATGGTGTAGAGTGTAGCGTGTAGCGTGCAGAGTATAGCGTGTAGGGTGTAGCGTGTAGCGTGCAGAGTGTAGCGTGTAGGGTATAGATTGTAGCGTGTTGCGTGTAGGGTGTAGAGTGTAGCGTGTAGCGTGTAGAGTGTAGAGTGTAGCGTGTAGCGTGTAGAGTGTAGGGTGTAGAGTGTAGAGTGTAGCATGTAGCGTGTAGCGTGTAGAGTGTAGCGTGTAGCGTGTAGAGTGTAGAGTGTAGCGTGTAGCATGTAGAGTGTAGAGTGTAGCGTGTAGGGTGTAGAGTGTAGCGCGTAGCGTGTAGGGTGTGGGGTGTAGAGTGTAGCGTGTAGCGTGTAGAGTGTACGGTGTAGAGTGTAGGGTGTAGCGTGTAGGGTGTAGAGTGTGGCGTGTAGCGTGTAGCGTGTAGGGTGTAGGGTGTAGATTGTAGCGTGTAGGGTGCAGGGTGTAGAGTGTAGCGTGTAGGGTGTAGAGTGTAACATGTAGCATGTAGGGTGTAGCGTGTAGCGTGTAGGGTGTAGGGTGTAGAGTGTAACGTGTAGCGTGTAGGGTGTAGCGTGTAGCGTGTAGGGTGTAGCGTGTAGCGTGTAGTTTGTAGCGTGTAGAGTGTAGGGTGTAGAGTGTAGCGTGTAGGGTGTAGCATGTAGCGTGTAGGGTGTAGGGTGTAGAGTGTAGAGTGTAGCGTTTAGGGTGAAGCATGTAGGGTGTAGGGTGTCGGGTATAGCGTGTAGGGTGTAGGGTGTAGAGTGTAGGGTGTAGCGTGTATGGTGTAGAGTGTAGCGTGTAGCGTGCAGAGTATAGCGTGTAGGGTGTAGCGTGTAGCGTGCAGAGTGTAGCGTGTAGGGTATAGATTGTAGCGTGTTGCGTGTAGGGTGTAGAGTGTAGCGTGTAGCGTGTAGAGTGTAGAGTGTAGCGTGTAGCGTGTAGAGTGTAGCGTGTAGGGTGTAGAGTATAGCGTGTAGCGTGTAGGGTGTAGGGTGTAGAGTGTAGAGTGTAGCATGTAGCGTGTAGCGTGTAGAGTGTAGCGTGCAGCGTGTAGAGTGTAGGGTGTAGCGTGTAGAGTGTAGGGTGTAGAGTGTAGCGTGTAGCGTGTAGAGTGTAGAGTGTAGCGTGTAGGGTGTAGAGTGTAGCGTGTAGCGTGTAGGGTGTAGGGTGTAGAGTGTAGCGTGTGGCGTGTAGAGTGTAGCGTGTAGCGTGTAGGTTGTAGAGTGTAGCGTGTAGCGTGTAGGGTGTAGGGTGTAGCGTGTAGCGTGTAGAGTGTAGAGTGTAGCGTGTAGCATGTAGAGTGTAGCGTGTAGGGTGTAGAGTGTAACGTGTAGCGTGTAGGGTGTAGCGTGTAGCGTGTAGGGTGTAGGGTGTAGAGTGTAACGTGTAGCGTGTAGGGTGTAGCGTGTAGCGTGTAGTGTGTAGCGTGTAGAGTGTAGGGTGTAGAGTGTAGCGTGTAGGGTGTAGCATGTAGCGTGTAGGGTGTAGGGTGTAGAGTGTAGAGTGTAGCGTTTAGGGTGAAGCATGTAGGGTGTAGGGTGTCGGGTATAGCGTGTAGGGTGTAGGGTGTAGAGTCTAGGGTGTAGCGTGTATGGTGTAGAGTGTAGCGTGTAGCGTGCAGAGTATAGCGTGTAGGGTGTAGCGTGTAGCGTGCAGAGTGTAGCGTGTAGGGTATAGATTGTAGCGTGTTGCGTGTAGGGTGTAGAGTGTAGCGTGTAGAGTGTAGAGTGTAGCGTGTAGGGTGTAGAGTATAGCGTGTAGCGTGTAGGGTGTAGGGTGTAGAGTGTAGAGTGTAGCATGTAGCGTGTAGCGTGTAGAGTGTAGCGTGTAGCGTGTAGAGTGTAGGGTGTAGCGTGTAGAGTGTAGGGTGTAGAGTGTAGCGTGTAGCGTGTAGAGTGTAGAGTGTAGCGTGTAGGGTGTAGAGTGTAGCGTGTAGCGTGTAGGGTGTAGGGTGTAGAGTGTAGCGTGTGGCGTGTAGAGTGTAGCGTGTAGCGTGTAGGTTGTAGAGTGTAGCGTGTAGTGTGTAGGGTGTAGGGTGTAGCGTGTAGCGTGTAGAGTGTAGAGTGTAGCGTGTAGCATGTAGAGTGTAGAGTGTAGCGTGTAGGGTGTAGAGTGTAACGTGTAGCGTGTAGGGTGTAGCGTGTAGCGTGTAGGGTGTAGAGTGTAACGTGTAGCGTGTAGGGTGTAGCGTGTAGCGTGTAGTGTGTAGCGTGTAGAGTGTAGGGTGTAGAGTGTAGCGTGTAGGGTGTAGCATGTAGCGTGTAGGGTGTAGGGTGTAGAGTGTAGAGTGTAGCGTTTAGGGTGAAGCATGTAGGGTGTAGGGTGTCGGGTATAGCGTGTAGGGTGTAGGGTGTAGAGTGTAGGGTGTAGCGTGTATGGTGTAGAGTGTAGCGTGTAGCGTGCAGAGTATAGCGTGTAGGGTGTAGCGTGTAGCGTGCAGAGTGTAGCGTGTAGGGTATAGATTGTAGCGTGTTGCGTGTAGGGTGTAGAGTGTAGCGTGTAGCGTGTAGAGTGTAGAGTGTAGCGTGTAGCGTGTAGAGTGTAGGGTGTAGAGTGTAGAGTGTAGCATGTAGCGTGTAGCGTGTAGAGTGTAGCGTGTAGCGTGTAGAGTGTAGGGTGTAGCGTGTAGAGTGTAGGGTGTAGAGTGTAGCGTGTAGCGTGTAGGGTGTAGGGTGTAGAGTGTAGCGTGTAGAGTGTACGGTGTAGAGTGTAGGGTGTAGCGTGTAGGGTGTAGAGTGTGGCGTGTAGCGTGTAGCGTGTAGGGTGTAGGGTGTAGATTGTAGCGTGTAGGGTGCAGGGTGTAGAGTGTAGCGTGTAGGGTGTAGAGTGTAACGTGTAGCGTGTAGGGTGTAGCGTGTAGCGTGTAGGGTGTAGGGTGTAGAGTGTAACGTGTAGCGTGTAGGGTGTAGCGTGTAGGGTGTAGGGTGTAGCGTGTAGCGTGTAGTGTGTAGCGTGTAGAGTGTAGGGTGTAGAGTGTAGCGTGTAGGGTGTAGCATGTAGCGTGTAGGGTGTAGGGTGTAGAGTGTAGAGTGTAGCATTTAGGGTGAAGCATGTAGGGTGTAGGGTGTCGGGTATAGCGTGTAGGGTGTAGGGTGTAGAGTGTAGGGTGTAGCGTGTATGGTGTAGAGTGTAGCGTGTAGCGTGCAGAGTATAGCGTGTAGGGTGTAGCGTGTAGCGTGCAGAGTGTAGCGTGTAGGGTATAGATTGTAGCGTGTTGCGTGTAGGGTGTAGAGTGTAGCGTGTAGCGTGTAGAGTGTAGAGTGTAGCGTGTAGCGTGTAGAGTGTAGAGTGTAGCGTGTAGGGTGTAGAGTATAGCGTGTAGCGTGTAGGGTGTAGGGTGTAGAGTGTAGAGTGTAGCATGTAGCATGTAGCGTGTAGAGTGTAGCGTGTAGCGTGTAGAGTGTAGGGTGTAGCGTGTAGAGTGTAGGGTGTAGAGTGTAGCGTGTAGCGTGTAGAGTGTAGAGTGTAGCGAGTAGGGTGTATAGTGTAGCGTGTAGCGTGTAGGGTGTAGGGTGTAGAGTGTAGCGTGTGGCGTGTAGAGTGTAGCGTGTAGCGTGTAGGTTGTAGAGTGTAGCGTGTAGTGTGTAGGGTGTAGGGTGTAGCGTGTAGCGTGTAGAGTGTAGAGTGTAGCGTGTAGCATGTAGAGTGTAGAGTGTAGCGTGTAGGGTGTAGAGTGTAACGTGTAGCGTGTAGGGTGTAGCGTGTAGCGTGTAGGGTGTAGAGTGTAACGTGTAGCGTATAGGGTGTAGCGTGTAGCGTGTAGTGTGTAGCGTGTAGAGTGTAGGGTGTAGAGTGTAGCGTGTAGGGTGTAGCATGTAGCGTGTAGGGTGTAGGGTGTAGAGTGTAGAGTGTAGCGTTTAGGGTGAAGCATGTAGGGTGTAGGGTGTCGGGTATAGCGTGTAGGGTGTAGGGTGTAGAGTGTAGGGTGTAGCGTGTATGGTGTAGAGTGTAGCGTGTAGCGTGCAGAGTATAGCGTGTAGGGTGTAGCGTGTAGCGTGCAGAGTGTAGCGTGTAGGGTATAGATTGTAGCGTGTTGCGTGTAGGGTGTAGAGTGTAGCGTGTAGCGTGTAGAGTGTAGAGTGTAGCGTGTAGCGTGTAGAGTGTAGGGTGTAGAGTGTAGAGTGTAGCATGTAGCGTGTAGCGTGTAGAGTGTAGCGTGTAGCGTGTAGAGTGTAGGGTGTAGCGTGTAGAGTGTAGGGTGTAGAGTGTAGCGTGTAGCGTGTAGGGTGTAGGGTGTAGAGTGTAGCGTGTAGCGTGTAGAGTGTACGGTGTAGAGTGTAGGGTGTAGCGTGTAGGGTGTAGAGTGTAGCGTGTAGCGTGTAGCGTGTAGGGTTAAGCTACACACTACACACTAAACACAAAAAGAAAAGGATATGCAAACCAATGGGATCCACGTTAAATAGTCAATTTTATTGTACAAAAATAGTAATCCACAAACAGAACCAGGCAAAACATACATTTAAAAACATTTAAAACACTAGTATGGCTGAATAGGCCATAAGTAATTTTACCCGAGGGAATGAAGGAAGCTAATACTTTACAGCATATGTGAGACAGGAGAAATAACCAGAGAGAAAAAATTGCTAGGTATGCGGGTACACCAATCTTAGTCAAATCTACATATAAGAAGCCTATTGTTTACTGCCAACTGTGACCCCCTGAGTACTATGACAGGAAACATATACTCCAGCCTAGTATCTGGAAGAAATACATCATGGATCCTATTTTGTTCAACACAGCATGCGTGCGCACAGTTGGTAAGCAAATGAAAGCAGACCCCTATAGAAAGGTAATCAGGGAAATAGATATGCTGCAGTACTACAAAATCCTAGTTATTTGGATAAATGTATGCATACAGACGCCTTGTGGAAATACAAAGAATCGGGGGGGCGTGGCCAGCGCTGAGACAGAGAGGATGTCTTAGCTGTGAGCTCTGCACTGGGGCCGCCTAATTAAGAGATAATATCAAGCACATCTCCGAGATTCCACTAAAAAGTTACAGCCCCCAGCATCGGAATATCTGCTGCACCTATTGATACAAGTCTGATATGGCTGACCGCAACAATCGCGGAGAAAAAGGCACTAGCAGAGACCGCTGCAGCACTGAGATGAAAATCCAAGATGGCGGCGCCGGCTCGCCGCACACTGAAGGGACAAGTCCAGGAAGTGCAGACAAGTCCCGTAAACTCAGCCGCGGGCGCCTGTTTTACAGGGTGACACCTCAAAGGCAGAAACATGCTGCCTTCAAAGCGAGAACAAACCCGCGGTCCTCGCAGAAGAGGTCGGCGGCGGCCGCGAGCGATAAGAAGCGGGGAGAGCCGCTGGAGGAAAGCCCTGCGCGGGGCTCCCGCTCTCGCTCGTCTTCTCGCGAGAGCCGCCATCTTGAAAAGGAGAACGAGCGCTCTCAGTTATATAGCGCCGGAAAGACTGTTAAACACCTGCAAGTTAATTTAACCGCTACCACACAGTGCATAACGCCGGTTAAGGGGTCTACATCATGCCCTGACATATCATTAATATCTGATGCTCCCTTTACCCCATCAGTCCCAGGGGAGGATGCTTGTGATAAATATAGCGCCGGATCTGATAATAGTACCAGCCCCATTATGGTGCCAGCCAGCACCCATGACACTTCCTATCCCAGAGAGAATATCCTGGTTGCTGCAGCACAGGAGAACCCTCAAAATAAGGAGTCAGTTTATATACATTCTCCTAAGGATCTCAGCAGCCCAAAACTTGCTGATACTCTTTTACAAACATTATCTGATGTGAATGCCTCTAATAAGAGTGCATCAGAAATTTTCATTAAGAACATTATTCTTCTTTTGGCTCAATCTTTCCAATCACAATTAGAATCTCACAATCTCTCCCTCCGCAAAGATATAGATAACCTTGGACAACGTGTGGACCACCTGGAACGGAAAATGGGGGAACTGGTGGAATCCCATAATAAATTGATTGACGCCCATTATAATCTGGAAGATGAGGTGGCCCAAATAAAATCAAAACAAGTTGAACAAGAGGATAGGAGCAGATGTAGTAACTTAAAATTCAGAGGAATACCAGAGTCAGTCAAAGACCGTGATCTGACTGAATATACCCAAAAAATGCTCCACACAATTCTCCCTAAAGCTTCAAGGGGTGATCTAACGCTGGAACGCATTCACAGGCTACCCAAATCCAAATACGCACCAACTTCAGCTCCTAGAGACGTCATAGCCTGTTTCCACTATTTCCAAATTAAAGAAGAAATTCTCAGGAAAAGCAGACAATTACCAAAATTTACCGACCCCCTACAGCAAGATAAAGATTTTTGCAGACTTTTCAAGGGCCACACTACAAAAACGGAGAGAGTACATTCCTGTCACTGACCATCTTAGGAATAACAAGATACTGTATAAATGGGGTTTTCCAACTAAATTGATCGTGATTAAGGAGGATGTCACTTTTGCGCTAACTGACTTAAATAACTCTGACAAATTTATTCATGATCTAGGCCTGCCTCCCATAGAGAGATCAAGTTCTGGACACAAAGACAGCGGAGTTTCTGATCATCTTCCAAGGCATGTCAAGCCCTCGTGGATCACGAAGAAAAACAGATGAAGCTCTTGAACTATGTTGTTAGGCTGGCCCCCCTCACTTGGCCCTTAATTTCACCCCCTGAACTTTAAATGAGTACCTACTCATTTACACACACACTTCGGTGTGCATTAACTGTTGGTTTTCTAACCCACTTTCTTGCTGGTTGCAATTATGTTATTTTTGTTTTTTGTCTATGTGCAGGTCTGTGTGCGCTTCTACTAAGCGGAAATCGTCGTTTGCCTTTGCTCTCATCTGATCTGGAGGGGCTCATCATCACCATCACTGTCATGGTGTGGATACAGGTTCTGTGCAGGTTGCCTCTTTTGTTTCTACAGGATCTGCTGGTCTCACTGATCTCCCTCTCTGTGGGCAATTCTAAATGTAAACATAGCCGTAACTACATAACTCACAAACACCACTACTATGTCTTTAAATATTGTGTCCTATAACGTGAATGGTTTGAACTACCCCTACAAGAGATTTGCTCTTTGGAAAGATATGCGTAGACTTAAAGCTGATATAGTCCTGCTACAAGAAACTCTATTAGAATCTGATAATCATAGACTCCATAATAAACATTTTTCGCAAATATTCTTTTCAAACAGTAAAAAGAAAAAAGCGGGGGTTGCGATAGCCATTCACAAGGATTTACCTTTTAAAATAATAGACACAATGAAGGACGAGGAAGGTAGACAAATCACTATTAAGGGAAAATTGGGAGATGTTAATTTCACCATTGCTAACATACATGCCCCCAATTCAAGTCAAATTCGCTTTCTTAATAGATTCAAAAAAAAATTGGAGGACTTCAGTGAGGGTCATGTTGTATGGGGCGGGGATTTTAATCATATTGTTGATCCCCATTTGGATTGCTCCCACCCGCTGACCTATTATAAAAAACAAAATTTATCTTACTGGCTAAGACAATCTGGATTACAGGACAGTTGTAGAGTGCTGAATACAAATTCAAAAGAATTCACAAGATACTGCCCATACAACAAATCTTTCACTAGGATTGACCATATTTTTACAAGTCTTTCAGTTTTAGATCTATATGAAGAATTTGTCACGGGCCCAATCACTTGGTCAGACCATGCACCTGTCCTCAGACTCAAAAACACAGATAGAGAAAATAAATCATACAATTGGAAATACAGTAAATTTATAGCTAACACACAGGATAATTCCAAATTAATAGAAAAAGCCATCTCCCATTATTTTGTTGAAAATTCTACACAAGACATTAACCCAGAAACATTGTGGCAAGCTCACAAATGCGTAATTAGGGGAATTTTGATCCAGCTTGGAGCTAAACAAAAAAAAATTAGAGAGTTCAGACAAAGGGAAGTGATAGACAAAATAAAAATCCTAGAGGCCGCCGCCCAAAATGATATGTTTTGATAGGCATAAAGAGTTATACACTTGTAGGCTGGAGCTTAGGAACCTATTAATTGCCCAATATGAGAAAAAGGCCACTTTCTTTGGCGCTGGATATTATACAGATAATAATAGACCAACCAGGTTGATGGCCAATAAATTTAAACCTATAAAGATGAGAAAGGTGGTTGATAGAATCTCTTTGGCTTCTGGCGATGTCCTAAAACCAAAGGATATTGCGGGGGCCTTTAGAGACTATTACTTTAATTTATATAATTTGAAGGATGGTGAAAATGTCTCACCTCCCTCCCAAGACCAAATTGACACTTTTTTAAAGAAAATAAAACTTGGAAGCCTCACGTCAGATCAAAGGGAAATACTAGATATGCCTTTTAGCGAGAGAGAGGTTACGAACGTTATTAATGCTTTTAAACTCAATAAGGCGCCGGGTCCAGATGGTTTCACCAATGAATATTATAGACAGTTTAAACTATTGCTTATTCCCCATCTAACCCAGACACTCAACTTTATTAGAGTGAATGGATCATGTAACAAGGAAATGCTCAGAGCCACAATAGTAGTTATCCCCAAAACTGATAAGGATGCAACAAAAGTTGAAAATTTTAGACCAATATCACTGCTAAACACTGATATCAAAGCATATGCCAAAATTATAGCAAACAGGTTGCAACACATTATCCCAGATATCATTCACCCTGATCAGGTAGGGTTTGTGAGACAGAGACAAACATACGATAGCACTAGACGTGTGTTAAATCTTCTTTCTCTCTGTAACCGCAGGCAGACTCCCAGTTTGTTCATCACCTTAGATGCAGAAAAAGCGTTCGATCGTTTAAGCTGGGAGTTTGCATTTGCGGTACTTAAGAAATTAAATTTCAGTCCAAACCTAATCAAAAGCATCCAAACACTATACTCTGCTCCATCAGCTGCTGTATTTGTCAATAATACAATGTCAGACCAGTTCCCAATTTCTAACGGAACTAGACAGGGATGCCCACTCTCCCCTTTGATTTTTATCCTTAGTCTGGAACCGTTGGCACAATACATCAGGGACTCTGAGGAGGTTAGGGGTATTCCTTCGGATAACACCGTTCACAAAATCGGATTATACGCAGATGATATTATCCTGACCTTGTCGGACCCAGTTAGTTCAATCAAACATGTTTGGGATATCATAAATGATTTTGGTAAAGTGTTCTTTTATAAACTGAATTATTCAAAAACTATCGTGCTATTTTTTTACTTATCACTCCAGGTGAGGCAACTATTGCACAGTTCCTATCCCTTCATATGGAACCGCACTCAAGCCCCATATCTTGGCATTTTGTTGACCAATAATATACATAAACTACACAAGGTCAATGCTGACCATGTCTATAGTGAGTTGGAGAAAAGTATTAA
This sequence comes from Ranitomeya variabilis, assembly GCF_051348905.1. Classification (NCBI taxonomy): domain Eukaryota; kingdom Metazoa; phylum Chordata; class Amphibia; order Anura; family Dendrobatidae; genus Ranitomeya; species Ranitomeya variabilis. Next base: position 262,533 of record NW_027507935.1, on the reverse strand, counting down.
AGCCATTTCAAAATCCCCCTCCTCGTGGCTTGGAAAAGTCGTTTTATATAAATTGCTTTTCCTTCCTAAAATCCTATATTTCTTTAGAAATGTCCCCCTACCACTTCCCAAATCTATTCTACAAAACTTAACCAATCAAATGAATAAATATATATGGTCTGGGGGGAAAACTAGAATAAAAAAACAAATTTTGATCCGTTCCAGAGAAAGTGGTGGAATTGCCCTTCCCGATATAGGTGCATATTATCACTCCATTATACTTGACCAAACCAAGTCATGGTTTAAAAACACCGAAAATTTGGAATGGCCCAAAATGGAACTGGCCTCTATGCCTAATCAAGAACCTCTTCTATATTTATACAATTTTCTCATAAAACAACAAAAGATCAAGGATATCCACAATCCCATCGTCAGGGCATCAGTTCAGAGCTGGTCATACTTTCACTCCCTAAAATTTAATAGACCCCCTCACTCTGCTAAACCACTTCCCATCTCATATTTACTTCAAATTAGGCCCTCACTTAGATCCCGTTTTGAAATCTGGTCGAAACAAGGAATTAAATCCATCTACGATATGGTGGAAAATAATCAACTTATTCCCTTTCATATACTAAAAGACAAATTCAAAATTGACAGTAGTGAATTCATGCACTATTATTTTCTTAAAGAGGAATATAAAAGACTGAAAATAGGCATACCCAAGAAAATATTTTTTAACCAAACTGCCATTAATTTCCTTACAAATCCACCTCCGAAAAGTAAAAGCTGTTTGAGAGCCTTCTACAATATCTTAACTGACAAACACACTTTTAGTGTCTCGGGTCCCTTTGAAAAATGGGAACAAAGTTTAAATATAAAAATTTCGCCACTTCAGTGGTCACAATCCTTTAAATTGGCGGCGAAAGCCTCTAGATGCTCAAATACCCTCGAAACTCATTACAAGTTGACCCAGAGATACTATTTGACTCCTAATAGACTGAAGCATTTTGTTAGGGATCATGATGGGATGTGCTGGAGAAAATGTGGTCAGTCAGCAAACTTGCTACATACTTTCTGGTCCTGTCCCCTTCTTAAAAAATTTTGGTCTGAGGTTTTTCTAATAATTTCACTTCTGATTAAAAAAACTATACCACCATGCCCTGATATGGCTTTGCTGCTTGTTAATTTAAACCAGCTCAAAATGGACAGATTTCTAACCGCTCATATTCTAATGTCTGCGAGCTACCTTATTACGAAGGCATGGAACAATGATCTCCCTCCCAATGTGAGACATTTAATATTGTTGATTGATAGACATTTTATATATGAAAAAATTTATTATACTAATCTCCTCTCCAAAGATCGCTTTCATGCTAGATGGGATAAATGGTTACAGCTCAAAGAGCACATTGATGGTTTATTTTTCTAATTTGTACATTCTACCTGCTATAAAATTTATTTTTTTACAGTTATCCAGATATGGTTATGTTATTGTTCGTATTCTTTGTTAAATACTCAATAAAAATCTAATTGAAAAGAAATGCAAAGAATCAGGATCCATTGTCCTAAGGCTTGGAAAAATGCCAGGCCATGCATGAAGTAAATAGGTGTAATTCCATAGCAGTTGTAAAGATAAGTTACCCAAGTCCTGTCCCTCGGGAAAAAAACAAAGGAAGCCCTGAACCCCACGCGTATCGACGCTACTCAAGCGTCTTCATCAGAGGAAAAAGTGACACCCTACACGCTACACGCTACACTCTACACCCTACACGCTACACTCTACACCCTACACGCTACACCCTACACTCTACACGCTACATGCTACACTCTACACCCTACACAATACACGCTACTTGCTACACCCTACATGCTACACTCTACACGCTACACGCTACACGCTACACCCTACACGGTACACCCTACACCCTACACCCTACACGCTACACGCTACACCCTACACCCTACACGCTACAATCTACACGCTACACGCTACACCCTACACCCTACACCCTACACGCTACAATCTACACGCTACACGCTACACACTATACGCTACACGCTAGACGCTACACTCTACACCCTACACGCTACACCCTACACTCTACACCCTACACCCTACACGCTACACGCTACACGCTACACCCTACACGCTACACCCTACACTCTACACCCTACACCCTACACGCTACACGCTACACCCTACACGCTACACCCTACACTCTACACCCTACACGCTACACCCTACACGCTACACGTTACACTCTACACCCTACACCCTACACTCTACACCCTACACCCTACTCTCTACACGCTACACTCTACACCCTACACGCTACACTCTACACTCTACACCCTACACCCTACACGCTACATGCTACACGCTACACTCTACACGCTAAACGCTACAGCTTATACCCTACACTCTACACCGTACACCCTACATGCTACACTCTACACCCTACACGCTACACCCTACACCCTACACCCTACATGCTACACCCTACACTCTACACCCTACACCCTACACGCTACACCCTATGCCCTGCACGCCACACACTACACTCTACACGCTACACCCTACACTGTACACCCTACACCCTACACGCTACACTCTACACGCTACACCCTACACTCTACACCCTACACCCTACACGCTATACGCTACACTCTACACCCTGCACGCTACACGCTACACCCTACACGCTACACTCTACACCCTACACGCTACACCCTACACTCTACACCCTACACCCTACACACTACACGCTACTCGCTACACTCTACACCCTACACGCTACACTCTACACTCTACTCCCTACTCTCTACACGCTACACTCTATACCCTACACTCTACACGCTACGCGCTACACGCTACACACTACACACTACACGCTACACTTTTACACTCTACACGCTACACACTACACGCTACACGCTACACTCTACACCCTACACCCTACTCTACATGCTACACGCTACACGGTACATGATACACGCTACACCCTACACGCTACACGCTACACCCTACACGCTACACTCCACACCCTACACGCTACACCCTACACCCTACTCCCTACACTCTACACGCTACACGCTACACCCTACACCCTACACTGTACACCCTACACCCTACATGCTACACTCTACACTCTGCTCCCTACTCTCTACACGCTACACACTACACGCTACACCCTACACACTACACTTTACACTCTACACGCTACACTCCACACTCTACACACTACACTCTACACCCTACACCCTACACCCTACTCTACATGCTACACGCTACATGCTACACCCTACACGCTTCACCCTACACCCTACACGCTACACGCTACACGCTACACTCTACACCCTACACTCTACACCCTACACGCTACACGCTACACTCTACACGCTAAACGCTACAGCTTATACCCTACACTGTACACCGTACACCCTACACGCTACACTCTACACCCTACACGCTACACCCTACACCCTACACCCTACATGCTACACCCTACACTCTACACCCTACACCCTACATGCTACACTCTACACCCTACACCCTACTCTACATGCTACACGCTACACGGTACATGATACACGCTACACCCTACACGCTACACGCTACACGCTACACCCTACACGCTACATGCTAAACTCCAAACCCTACACGCTACACCCTACTCCCTACACTCTACACGCTACACGCTACACCCTACACCCTACACTGTACACCCTACATGCTACACTCTACACTCTGCTCCCTACTCTCTACACGCTACACTCTATACCCTACACTCTACACGCTACGCGCTACACGCTACACACTACACCCTACACCCTACACCCTACATGCTACACCCTACATTCTACACCCTACACCCTACACTCTACATGCTACACGCTACACGCTACATGCTACACCCTACACGCTACACCCTACACCCTACACGCTACACGCTACACGCTACACTCTACACCCTACACTCTACACCCTACACGCTACACGCTACACGCTACACTCTACACGCTACACGCTACACTCTACACCCTACACGCAACATGCTACACTCTACACCCTACACGCTACACTCTGCACGCTACACGCTACACCCTACACCCTACACGCTACACTCTACACGCTACACGCTACAGTCTACACCATACACGCTACACCCTACACTCTACACCCTACACCCTACATGCTATACCCGACACCCTACACCCTACATGCTTCACCCTACACGCTACACTCTACACTCTACACCCTACACCCTACACGCTACATGCTACACTCTAAACGCTACACTCTACACCCTACACGCTACACTCTACATCCTACACCCTACACGCTATACGCTACACTCTACACCCTGCACGCTACACGCTACACTCTACACCCTACACGCTACACTCTACACCCTACACGCTACACCCTACACTCTACTCTCCACCCTACACGCTACACGCTACACTCTACACGCTACACCCTACACGCTACACTCCACACCCTACACGCAACACCCTACACTCTACACCCTAAACCCTAAACCCTACACGCTACACCCTACACGCTACACTCTACACCCTACACCCTACACTCTACACCCTACACGCTACACGCTACACTCTACACCCTACACCCTACACACGCTACACGCTACACTCTACACCCTACACGCTACACTCTACACCCTACACGCTACACCCTACACTCTACACGCAACATGCTACACTCTACACCCTACACCCTACACGATACATGCTACACCCTACACGCTACAGCCTACACGCTACACGCTACACTCTACACCCTACAAGCTACACGCTACACGCTACACCCTACACTCTACACCATACACCCTACATGCTTCACCGTACACGCTACACTCTACACTCTACACCCTACACCCTACACGCTACATGCTACAACCTACACGCTACACTCTACACCCTACACTCTACACGCTACACACTACACGCTACACCCTACACGCTACACGTTACACTCTACACCCTACACCCTACACGCTACACGCTACACCCTACACGCTACACGTTACACTCTACACCCTACACGCTACACTCTACACCCTGCACCCTACACGCTACACGCTACACCCTACATGCTATACGCTACACAATACACGCTACACGTTACACTCTACACCCTACACTCTACACCCTACACTCTACACGCTACACTCTACACCCTACACTCTACACTCTACACCCTACACGCTACACGCTACAAGCTACACTCTACACCCTGCACCCTACACGCTACACGCTACACCCTACACCCTACACGCTACAATCTACACCCTACACCCTACACGCTACACGCTACACCCTACACTCTACACCCTACACCCTACACGCTACACACTATACTCTACACCCTACACGCTACACCCTACACGCAACACGCTACACTCTACACCCTACACGCTACACTCTGCACGCTACACGCTACACCCTACACCCTACACGCTACACTCTACACGCTACACTCTACACCATACACGCTACACCCTACACTCTACACCCTACACCCTACACGCTATACCCGACACCCTACACCCTGCATGCTTCACACTACACACTACACACTACACGCTACACTCTACACTATACACCCTACACCCTACACGCTACATGCTACACCCTACACGCTACACTCTACACCCTACACACTACACGCTACACACTACACGCTACACGCTACACCCTACACACTACACGCTACACCCTACACGCTACACGTTACACTCTACACCCTGCACCCTACACGCTACACGCTACACCCTACACGCTACACGCTACACCCTACACACTACACGTTACACTCTACACCCTACACTCTACACCCTACACTCTACACGCTACACTCTACACCCTACACTCTGCACTCTACACCCTACACCCTACACGCTACACGTTACAATCTACACCCTACACGCTACACGCTACACCCTACACCCTACACCCTACACGCTACAATCTACACGCTACACGCTACACCCTATACGCTAGACGCTACACTCTACACGCTACAGGATACACGCTACACCCTACACACTACACCCTACACTCTACACCCTACACCCTACACGCTACACGCTACACCCTACACGCTACACTCTACACCCTACACCCTACACGCTACACGCTACACCCTACACGCTACACGTTACACTCTACACCCTACACTCTACACCCTACACCCTACTCTCTACACGCTATATTCTACACCCTACACGCTACACTCTACACCCTACACGCTACACGCTACACTCTACACCCTAGACGCTACACTCTATACCCTACACTCTACACGCTACACCCTACACCCTACACTCTACATGCTACACCCTACACCCTACACCCTACTCTCTACATGCTACACGCTACACGCTACATGCTACACGCTACACCCTACACGCTACACGCTACACACTACACGCTACACCCTACACCCTACACCCTACACGCTACACGCTACACTCTACACCCTACACGCTACACCCTACACCCTACACCCTACACGCTACACGCTACATTCTACACCCTACACGCTACACCCTACACTCTACACCCTACACGCTACACCCTACACTCTACACCCTACATGCTATACGCTACACTCTACACCCTGCACGCTACACGCTACACCCTACACGCTACACTCTACACCCTACACGCTACACCCTACACTCTACACCCTACACCCTACACGCTACACGCTACACTCCACACCCTACATGCTACACGCTACACCCTACACGCTACACATTACACTCTAAACCCTACACTCTACATCCTACACCCTACACTCTACACCCTACACGCTACACTCTACACTCTACACCCTACACCCTACATGCTACACGCTACACGCTACACTCTACACCCCACACGCTACACGCTACACCCTACAAGCTAAACGCTACAAACTACACGCTACATATTACACTCTACACCCTAGCGTGTAGCGTGTAGGGTGTAGAGTGTAGCGTGTAGCATGTAGCGTGTAGGGTGTGGGGTGTAGAGTGTAGCATGTAGCGTGTAGGGTGTAGAGTGTAGCGTGTAGGGTGTAGAGTGTAGCATGTAGCGTGTAGGGTGTAGGGTGTAGAGTGTAGAGTGTAGCATGTAGCGTGTAGATTGTAGGGTGTACCGTGTAGGGTGTAGAGTGTAGCATGTAGGGTGTAGGGTGTAGAGTGAAGGGTGTAGCGTGTAGAGTGTAGCGTGTAGCGTGTACGGTGTAGGGTGTAGAGTGTAGGGTGTAGCGTGTAGCGTGTAGCTTGTAGGGTGTAGCGTGTAGCGTGTAGGCTGTAGCGTGTAGGGTATAGCATGTATCGTGTAGGGTGTAGGGTGTAGAGTGTAGCATGTAGCGTGTAGAGTGTAGGGTGTAGCGTGTAGGGTGTAGAGTGTAGCATGTAGGGTGTAGAGTGTAGCGTGTAGCGTGTAGCGTGTGTAGGGTGTAGGGTGTAGAGTGTAGCGTGTAGCGTGTAGGGTGTAGAGTGTAGGGTGTAGGGTGTAGAGTGTAGCGTGTAGGGTGTAGCGTGTAGGGTTTAGGGTGTAGGGTAGGGTGTAGAGTGTAGGGTGTAGCGTGTAGGGTGTAGCGTGTATCGTGTAGCGTGTAGAGTGTAGCGTCTAGCGTATAGGGTGTAGCGTGTAGCGTGTAGATTGTAGCGTGTAGGGTGTAGGGTGTAGGGTGTAGCGTGTAGCGTGTAGGGTGTAGAGTGTAGCGTGTAGTGTGTAGGGTGTAGGGTGTAGAGTGCAGAGTGTAGGGTGTAGAGTGTAGCGTGTAGAGTGTAGGGTGTAGAGTGTAGGGTGTAGAGTGTAACGTGTAGTGTGTAGGGTGTAGCGTGTAGCGTGTAGGGTGTAGCGTGTAGCGTGTAGGGTGCAGGGTGTAGAGTGTAACGTGTAGCGTGTAGGGTGTAGCGTGTAGCGTGTAGGGTGTAGCGTGTAGCGTGTAGTGTGTAGCGTGTAGGGTGTAGGATGTAGAGTGTAGCGTGTAGGGTGTAGGGTGTAGAGTGCAGAGTGTAGGGTGTAGAGTGTAGCGTGTAGAGTGTAGGGTGTAGAGTGTAGGGTGTAGAGTGTAACGTGTAGTGTGTAGGGTGTAGCGTGTAGCGTGTAGGGTGTAGCGTGTAGGGAGCAGGGTGTAGAGTGTAGCGTGTAGGGTGTAGAGTGTAACGTGTAGCGTGTAGGGTGTAGTGTGTAGGGTGTAGGGTGTAGAGTGTAACGTGTAGCGTGTAGGGTGTAGCGTGTAGCGTGTAGGGTGTAGCGTGTAGCGTGTAGTGTGTAGCGTGTAGGGTGTAGGGTGTAGAGTGTAGCGTGTTGCGTGTAGGGTGTAGAGTGTAGCGTGTAGAGTGTAGCGTGTAGCGTGTAGCGTGTAGAGTGTAGCGTGTAGGGTGTAGAGTATAGTGTGTAGCGTGTAGGGTGTATGGTGTAGAGTGTAGAGTGTAGCATGTAGCGTGTAGCGTGTAGAGTGTAGCGTGTAGGGTGTAGAGTGTAGCGTGTTGCATGTAGGGTGTACAGTGTAGCGTGTAGCGTGTAGAGTGTAGGGTGTAGAGTGTAGCGTGTAGCGTGTAGAGTGTAGGGTGTAGAGTGTAGCGTGTTGCGTGTAGAGTGTAGCGTGTAGCGTGTAGGTTGTAGAGTGTAGCGTGTAGCGTGTAGGGTGTAGGGTGTAGCGTGTAGCGTGTAGAGTGTAGAGTGTAGCGTGTAGCATGTAGAGTGTAGAGTGTAGCGTGTAGGGTGTAGAGTGTAGTGCGTAGCGTGTAGGGTGTGGGGTGTAGAGTGTAGCGTGTAGCGTGTAGAGTGTACGGTGTAGAGTGTAGGGTGTAGCGTGTAGGGTGTAGAGTGTGGCGTGTAGCGTGTAGCGTGTAGGGTGTAGGGTGTAGATTGTAGCGTGTAGGGTGCAGGGTGTAGAGTGTAGCGTGTAGGGTGTAGAGTGTAACGTGTAGCGTGTAGGGTGTAGCGTGTAGCGTGTAGGGTGTAGGGTGTAGAGTGTAACGTGTAGCGTGTAGGGTGTAGCGTGTAGCGTGTAGGGTGTAGCGTGTAGCGTGTAGTGTGTAGCGTGTAGAGTGTAGGGTGTAGAGTGTAGTGTGTAGGGTGTAGCATGTAGCGTGTAGGGTGTAGGGTGTAGAGTGTAGAGTGTAGCGTTTAGGGTGAAGCATGTAGGGTGTAGGGTGTCGGGTATAGCGTGTAGGGTGTAGGGTGTAGAGTGTAGGGTGTAGCGTGTATGGTGTAGAGTGTAGCGTGTAGCGTGCAGAGTATAGCGTGTAGGGTGTAGCGTGTAGCGTGCAGAGTGTAGCGTGTAGGGTATAGATTGTAGCGTGTTGCATGTAGGGTGTAGAGTGTAGCGTGTAGCGTGTAGAGTGTAGAGTGTAGCGTGTAGCGTGTAGAGTGTAGGGTGTAGAGTGTAGAGTGTAGCATGTAGCGTGTAGCGTGTAGAGTGTAGCGTGTAGCGTGTAGAGTGTAGGGTGTAGAGTGCAGAGTGTAGGGTGTAGAGTGTAGCGTGTAGAGTGTAGGGTGTAGAGTGTAGGGTGTAGAGTGTAACGTGTAGTGTGTAGGGTGTAGCGTGTAGCGTGTAGGGTGTAGCGTGTAGGGAGCAGGGTGTAGAGTGTAGCGTGTAGGGTGTAGAGTGTAACGTGTAGCGTGTAGGGTGTAGTGTGTAGGGTGTAGGGTGTAGAGTGTAACGTGTAGCGTGTAGGGTGTAGCGTGTAGCGTGTAGGGTGTAGCGTGTAGCGTGTAGTGTGTAGCGTGTAGGGTGTAGGGTGTAGAGTGTAGCGTGTTGCGTGTAGGGTGTAGAGTGTAGCGTGTAGAGTGTAGCGTGTAGCGTGTAGCGTGTAGAGTGTAGCGTGTAGGGTGTAGAGTAGTGTGTAGCGTGTAGGGTGTATGGTGTAGAGTGTAGAGTGTAGCATGTAGCGTGTAGCGTGTAGAGTGTAGCGTGTAGGGTGTAGAGTGTAGCGTGTTGCATGTAGGGTGTACAGTGTAGCGTGTAGCGTGTAGAGTGTAGGGTGTAGAGTGTAGCGTGTAGCGTGTAGAGTGTAGGGTGTAGAGTGTAGCGTGTTGCGTGTAGAGTGTAGCGTGTAGCGTGTAGGTTGTAGAGTGTAGCGTGTAGCGTGTAGGGTGTAGGGTGTAGCGTGTAGCGTGTAGAGTGTAGAGTGTAGCGTGTAGCATGTAGAGTGTAGAGTGTAGCGTGTAGGGTGTAGAGTGTAGTGCGTAGCGTGTAGGGTGTGGGGTGTAGAGTGTAGCGTGTAGCGTGTAGAGTGTACGGTGTAGAGTGTAGGGTGTAGCGTGTAGGGTGTAGAGTGTGGCGTGTAGCGTGTAGCTTGTAGGGTGTAGGGTGTAGATTGTAGCGTGTAGGGTGCAGGGTGTAGAGTGTAGCGTGTAGGGTGTAGAGTGTAACGTGTAGCGTGTAGGGTGTAGCGTGTAGCGTGTAGGGTGTAGGGTGTAGAGTGTAACGTGTAGCGTGTAGGGTGTAGCGTGTAGCGTGTAGGGTGTAGCGTGTAGCGTGTAGTGTGTAGCGTGTAGAGTGTAGGGTGTAGAGTGTAGTGTGTAGGGTGTAGCATGTAGCGTGTAGGGTGTAGGGTGTAGAGTGTAGAGTGTAGCGTTTAGGGTGAAGCATGTAGGGTGTAGGGTGTCGGGTATAGCGTGTAGGGTGTAGGGTGTAGAGTGTAGGGTGTAGCGTGTATGGTGTAGAGTGTAGCGTGTAGCGTGCAGAGTATAGCGTGTAGGGTGTAGCGTGTAGCGTGCAGAGTGTAGCGTGTAGGGTATAGATTGTAGCGTGTTGCGTGTAGGGTGTAGAGTGTAGCGTGTAGCGTGTAGAGTGTAGAGTGTAGCGTGTAGCGTGTAGAGTGTAGGGTGTAGAGTGTAGAGTGTAGCATGTAGCGTGTAGCGTGTAGAGTGTAGCGTGTAGCGTGTAGAGTGTAGGGTGTAGCGTGTAGAGTGTAGGGTGTAGAGTGTAGCGTGTAGCGTGTAGAGTGTAGAGTGTAGCGTGTAGGGTGTAGAGTGTAGCGTGTAGCGTGTAGGGTGTAGGGTGTAGAGTGTAGCGTGTAGCGTGTAGAGTGTACGGTGTAGAGTGTAGGGTGTAGCGTGTAGGGTGTAGAGTGTAGCGTGTAGCGTGTAGCGTGGAGGGTTAAGCTACACACTACACACTAAACACAAAAAGAAAAGGATATGCAAACCAATGGGATCATCGTGAAATAGTCAATTTTATTGTACAAAAATAGTAATCCACAAACAGAACCAGGCAAAACATACATTTAAAAACATTTAAAACACTAGTATGGCTGAATAGGCCATAAGTAATTTTTCCCGAGGGAATGAAGGAAGCTAATACTTTACAGCATATGTGAGACAGGAGAAATAACCAGAGAGAAAAAATTGCTAGGTATGCGGGTACACCAATCTTAGTCAAATCTACATATAAGAAGCCTATTGTTTACTGCCAACTGTGACCCCCTGAGTACTATGACAGGAAACATATACTCCAGCCTAGTATCTGGAAGAAATACATCATGGATCCTATTTTGTTCAACACAGCATGCGTGCGCACAGTTGGTAAGCAAATGAAAGCAGACCCCTATAGAAAGGTAATCAGGGAAATAGATATGCTGCAGTACTACAAAATCCTAGTTATTTGGATAAATGTATGCATACAGACGCCTTGTGGAAATACAAAGAATCAGGATCCATTGTCTTAAGGCTTGGAAAAATGCCAGGGGGGCGTGGTTTGCCAAGGGACAGGAGTGGACGTGCTTTTGCACTGCTCCTGTTAATCCCTTAATTGCTACTAATTCAGCATACGTAATTCTGGACTGTTATATTCCCCAACAGACATAAACATGCCAGGATCAAGAGGGAAGAGGAAAATAGCTGGCACACCTAAGAATTCTCCCTCATTTGGGCAGAGGAGTACCCGGGAGAAAAACAATGGCAGCAGCAGCAGGCTTCCCCCTGGTGGGGAAGAAAGAAGTCCCGGGAGCCAAAGAAGTGGAGCTAATGGCCGAAAACCAGAGGTCCTGCGGCACAGTGCACAGAAAATCACCCAGACAGCAGCTCCGAGGTCCCCTGCCCCTGCACCAACTCTGACAAAGACTGCAGGTACATCGGGGGGAGGCAGAGGGACCGCCGAGTTCCACAACGCAGTGACGCGGCGGAGGGATACCTTGATCAGCGCTGAGGTGCCGGCTACAAGGATCCCGACGCCTGTCAAATCTGCAACGCCGGGCAAGTCAGCGACGCTGGAAGGTGAGGACAGGAGAGGGAGCCGAGGATCCATGTCAGCGGCGCCAGCCACCGCGCCGCTGTGGGAGCCAGGAGCGGAGTTACCGACGGAGCGACAGTCCAGGAGCGGAGTGATCCCCCTGACACAGAGCGGCACACTGAGGAGCGATGCGCAGGAGTTTGTTCCCGGAAGTAAGTGGAGCAGGAGACGCCAGAAGCCGGGAGCCGCAGCTGGGGGCAGAGAGACTGTAGAGCAGCGGCGGGACTCGCCCGCTGCATTAGATTATGCATTGGGGTCTGCAGGAGAGTGCTTGGGGAGGCGGTCACCCCCCCAAAACAAGGGGGGGAGGTTAATCCCAAATAAAAAGAACGATATTAACAACGGCAACAGTCATAATGGTCCAGAAGGGAGCAGCTTCATGGGGGATGGGGCAGAACCGGACTCCCAGCAGGGGCTCAGTCACAGATTTGGCTCCCTTTCACCCCCACTGATGTGTAATAATAAAGAGGCAATTAAAAGGGAGTCTGGCAATAAAACGAACACCACCAATGACTGTCTACCATCATTAAACAAATTTATCTTATATGAAAATGAACCCACTTCATATAGGAAAATAGCAAAATACGCTGCTTTGTTGCCCCAATCACTGATTAAATCTATTGCCACAAGGCTTGAAGAGAGACTCATAGAAGAGCCTAATATTGATAACCCTTATCTGACCCCTGACCCTTCTATGACATCATTGGAAGATAGGGGTACACAGTTAGACATTCACACAGATTCCTCAGCTTCCTCTGACCACGATTATAAAGGTTTTATGGATGATTGTGACGAGGGGCTAACAGATCTAGAGGGGCACTCAGAGGAGTCCAGTGATATTGAGGATTTAAGTGGCTCAGATGACATATCAAAAACCTCAGACATGAGTGACATGGATCAGGAGCAGTCATGTAGTAAGGTCCCTATCTACTCCCCGATTGATAAAATTATGGCCTCTGATGAGTATCCCTCAGTGAAATTCTTGGTCAACCTGTGTAAGGCTCTTCTGTCATCTATGGAGTTAAGGGGAACCAGGTCATCTGAAAAAATTTTCAAAAAACTATTCAAAGAAGTTTTGTCGCAAATTAGCGGTGCCCCATTCTCCAATGCCAACATGACCCCTGATGACTCCCCCAACATCCTGGATGAACCCTACTCTCCAAGCAGACTCCAAGGGTTGGCGTCTTGTAGTGATGTGGAGGGCGAGCCTGCACGTCAAGATCCCCTGGTCAATCTAAAGAACGATATAGACTCCTTCAGGGCCAAGCTAACTGATTTTGAAAATTACAAAAGAAAAAACAACTTGAAAATCCGCGGTATCCCGGAATCAGTGGGGAAACTTCAGTTAGAAAAATATATTTCATCTATGATATCTTACATGCTCCCCGAAACTAAAGGTAAAAACCTAATAGTGAAAGCATTTAGGATACGGAGACCTCCCTTTCTCCCGCCTAATACTGCCGCGGATGTCATCGTCTCACTATACCCCAATTGGCTAAGAGACTCGCTGCTTGTCGCCGCAAGGGAGCCAAGGTTCCTCTCGTCTCAGTATGGACACTTGACCTTGTACAGGGACCTGTGCAAAGATACTATGCAAAAACGTAAACTGTTTCAGTTCGCCACCAATAGACTGCAACAGGCTGGAATGCAATATAACTGGCACCAGTTCTCTAGTCTAAGATTCCTCTTCGCGGCAAAATGGCGTACTTTTACTTCTCCAGCAGAGGCGATGGACTTTCTAAACCGTGCGGGTATTTCCCTATCCTCATATCCCTCCCTCCCATCCTTCCCTCCCTTGTTTACCCTTCCCGGTTAAATACAAAATTTAATAAAGTTCCTTTGAAAAGGAAAAATGCCAGGCCATGCATGAAGTAAATAGGTGTAATTCCATAGCAGTTGTAAAGATAAGTTACCCAAGTCCTGTCCCTCGGGAAAAAAACAAAGGAAGCCCTGAACCCCACGCGTATCGACGCTACTCAAGCGTCTTCATCAGAGGAAAAAGTGACACCCTACACGTTACACGCTACACTCTACACCCTACACAATACACGCTACTTGCTACACCCTACATGCTACACTACTCTACTCTACACCACCCTACTCTACACGCTACACGCTACACGCTACACCCTACACGGAACACGCTACTTGCTACACCCTACATGCTACACTCTACACGCTACACGCTACACGCTACACCCTACACCCTACACGCTACACGCTACACCCTACACCCTACACCCTACACGCTACAATCTACACGCTACACACTATACGCTACACGCTAGACGCTACACTCTACACGCTACACGATACAAGCTACACCCTACACGCTACATCCTACACTCTACACCCTACACCCTACACGCTACACGCTACACGCTACACCCTACACGCTACACCCTACACTCTACACCCTACACCCTACACGCTACACGCTACACGATACACCCTACACGCTACACCCTACACTATACACCCTACACGCTACACCCTACACGCTACACGTTACACTCTACACCCTACACCCTACACTCTGCACCCTACACCCTACTCTCTACACGCTACACTCTACACCCTACACGCTACACTCTACACTCTACACCCTACACGCTACACGCTACACGCTACACTCTACACGCTAAACGCTACAGCTTATACCCTACACTCTACACCGTACACCCTCCATGCTACACTCTACACCCTACACGCTACACCCTACACCCTACACCCTACATGCTACACCCTACACTCTACACCCTACACCCTACACGCTACACCCTATGCCCTGCACGCCACACACTAAACTCTACACGCTACACCCTACACCCTACACTGTACACCCTACACCCTACACGCTACACGCTACACTCTACACGCTACACCCTACACTCTACACCCTGCACCCTACACGCTATACGCTACACTCTACACCCTGCACGCTACACGCTACACCCTACACGCTACACTCTACACCCTACACGCTACACCCTACACTCTACACCCTACACCCTACACACTACACGCTACTCGCTACACTCTACACCCTACACGCTACACTCTACACTCTACTCCCTACTCTCTACACGCTACACTCTATACCCTACACTCTACACGCTACGCGCTACACGCTACACACTACACACTACACGCTACACTTTACACTCTACACGCTACACACTACACGCTACACGCTACACTCTACACCCTACACCCTACTCTACATGCTACACGCTACACGGTACATGATACACGCTACACCCTACACGCTACACGCTACACCCTACACGCTACACGCTACACTCCACACCCTACACGCTACACCCTACACCCTACTCCCTACACTCTACACGCTACACGTTACACCCTACACCCTACACTGTACACCCTACACCCTACATGCTACACTCTACACTCTGCTCCCTACCCTCTACACGCTACACTCTATACCCTACACTCTACACGCTACGCGCTACACGCTACACACTACACGCTACACCCTACACGCTACACTTTACACTCTACACGCTACACTCCACACTCTACACACTACACTCTACACCCTACACCCTACACCCTACTCTACATGCTACACGCTACACGCTACATGCTACACCCTACACGCTTCACCCTACACCCTACACGCTACACGCTACACTCTACACCCTACACTCTACACCCTACACGCTACACGCTACACGCTACACTCTACACGCTAAACGCTACAGCTTATACCCTACACTCTACACCGTACACCCTACACGCTACTCTACACCCTGCACGCTACACCCTACACCCTACATGCTACACCCTACACTCTACACCCTACACCCTACATGCTACACTCTACACCCTACACCCTACTCTACATGCTACACGCTACACGGTACATGATACACGCTACACCCTACACGCTACACGCTACACCCTACACGCTACACGCTACACGCTACACTCTACACCCTACACGCTACACCCTACACCCTACTCCCTACACTCTACACGCTACACGCTACACCCTACACCCTACACTGTACACCCTACACCCTGCACGCTACACTCTACACTCTGCTCCCTACTCTCTACACGCTACACTCTATACCCTACACTCTACACGCTACGCGCTACACGCTACGCACTACACGCTACACCCTACACGCTACACTTTACACTCTACACGCTACACTCTACACTCTACACACTACACTCTACACCCTACACCCTACACCCTACTCTACATGCTACACGCTACACGCTACATGCTACACCCTACACGCTACACCCTACACCCTACATGCTACACCCTACACTCTACACCCTACACCCTACACGCTACACCCTACGCCCTGCACGCCACACACTACACTCTACACGCTACACCCTACACGCTACACTCTACACGCTACACGCTACACTCTACACCCTACACGCTACACTCTACACCCTACACACTACACTCTACACGCTACACGGTACACGCTACACGCTACGCCCTACACCCTACACGCTACATGTTACACTCTACACCCTACACGCTACACTCTACACCCTACACGCTACACCCTACACCCTACACGCTACACACTACACGCTACACTCTACACCCTACACGCTGCACTCTATACGCTACACGGTACACGCTACACGCTACAACCTACACCCTACATGCTACACGCTACACCCTACACTGTACACCCTACACCCTACACGCTACACTCTACACCCTGCACGCTACACGCTACACGCTACACCCTACACGCTACACTCTACACCCTACACGCTACACTCTACATGCTACACGCTACACGCTACATGCTACATGCTACACGCTACACCCTACACCCTACACCCTACACCCTACACGCTACACTCTACACCCTACACGCTACACCCTACACTCTACACCCTACACCCTACACGCTACTCGCTACACTCTACACCCTACCCGCTACACTCTACACGCTACACTCTACACTACACGCTACACGCTACACTCTACACCCTACACGCAACACGCTACACTCTACACCCTACACGCTACACTCTGCACGCTACACGCTACACCCTACACCCTACACGCTACACTCTACACGCTACACGATACACTCTACACCATACACGCTACACCCTACACTCTACACCCTACACCCTACACGCTATACCCGACACCCTACACCCTACATGCTTCACCCTACACGCTACACTCTACACTCTACACCCTACACGCTACATGCTACACTCTACACGCTACACTCTACACCCTACACGCTACACTCTACATCCTACACCCTACACGCTATACGCTACACTCTACACCCTGCACGCTACACGCTACACTCTACACCCTACACGCTACACTCTACACCCTACAAGCTACACCCTACACTCTACACTCTCCACCCTACACGCTACACGCTACACTCTACACGCTACACCCTACACGCTACACTCTACACCCTACACGCAACACGCTACACTCTACACCCTACACCCTAAATCCTACACGCTACACCCTACACGCTACACTCTACACCCTACACCCTACACTCTACACCCTACACGCTACACGCTACACTCTACACCCTACACCCTACACACGCTACACGCTACACCCTACACTCTACACGCTACATGCTACACTCTACACCCTACACGATACATGCTACACCCTACACGCTACAGCCTACACGCTACACGCTACACTCTACACCCTACAAGCTACACGCTACACGCTACACCCTACACTCTACACCCTACACCGTACACGCTACACGCTACACTCTACACGCTACACCCTTCACTCTACACCCTACACCCTACATGCTACACTCTACACCCTACACGGTACACCCTACAATCTACACGCTACATGCTACACTCTACACTCTACACCCTACACGCTACATGCTACACTCTACACCCTACACGCTACACTCTACACCCTACACGCTACATGCTACACTCTACACCATACACCCTACACGCTACATGCTACACGCTACACTCTACACCCTACACGCTACACGCTAGGGTGTAGAGTGTAATATGTAGCGTGTAGTTTGTAGCGTTTAGCTTGTAGGGTGTAGCGTGTAGCATGTAGGGTGTAGAGTGTAGCGTGTAGCGTGTAGCATGTAGGGTGTAGGGTGTAGAGTGTAGAGTGTAGCGTGTAGGGT
This sequence comes from Ranitomeya variabilis, assembly GCF_051348905.1. NCBI lineage: Eukaryota > Metazoa > Chordata > Amphibia > Anura > Dendrobatidae > Ranitomeya > Ranitomeya variabilis. Next base: position 244,113 of record NW_027507935.1, on the reverse strand, counting down.
GTAGAGTGTAGGGTGTAGGATGTAGAGTGTAGGGTTTAGAGTGTAATGTGTAGCGTGTAGGGTGTAGCGTGTAGCATGTAGGGTGTAGGGTGTGGAGTGTAGGGTGTAGCGTGTAGGGTGTAGAGTGTAGCGTGTAGCGTGTAGGGTGTAGGGTGTAGAGTGTAGGGTGTAGCGTGTAGGGTGTAGAGTGTAGCGTGTAGGGTGTAGCGTGTAGCGTGCAGGGTGTAGAGTGTAGCGTATAGCGTGTAGGGTGTAGAGTGTAGGGTGTAGCGTGTAGGGTGTAGAGTGTAGGGTGTAGCGTGTAGGGTGTAGAGTGTAGCGTGTAGAGTGTAGGGTGTAGGGTGTAGGGTGTAGCGTGTAGGGTGTAGAGTGTAGTGTGTAGCGTGTAGGGTGTAGGGTGTAGGGTGTAGCGTGTAGTGTGTAGCGTGTAGCGTGTAGGGTGTAGCGTGTAGCATGTAGCGTGTAGCGTGTAGCATGTAGAGTGTAGGGTGTAGGGTGTAGGGTGTAGCATGTAGAGTGTAGGGTGTAGGGTGTAGCGTGTAGAGTGTAGGGTATAGAGTGTAGCGTCTAGGGTGTAGAGTGTAGCGTGTAGCGTGTAGGGTGTAGAGTGTAGCGTGTAGGGTGTAGAATATAGCGTATAGAGAGTAGGGTGTAGGGTGTAGAGTGTAGGGTGTAGAGTGTAGGGTGTAGGGTGTAGAGTGTAACGTGTAGCGTGTAGGGTGTAGCGTGTAGCGTGTAGGGTGTAGGGTGTAGAGTGTAGGGTGTAGCGTGTAGGGTGTAGCGTGTAGCGTGTAGCGTGTAGGGTGTAGGGTGTAGAATGTAGGGTGTAGTGTGTAGGGTGTAGCGTGTATCGTGTAGCGTGTAGAGTGTTGCGTCTAGCGTATAGGGTGTAGCGTGTAGATTGTAGCGTGTAGGGTGTAGGGTGTAGGGTGTAGCGTGTAGCGTGTAGGGTGTAGATTGTAGCGTGTAGCGTGTAGGGTGTAGGGTGTAGAGTGCAGAGTGTAGGGTGTAGAGTGTAACGTGTAGTGTGTAGGGTGTAGCGTGTAGCGTGTAGTGTGTAGCGTGTAGGGTGTAGGGTGTAGAGTGTAGCGTGTAGGGTGTAGCATGTAGCGTGTAGGGTGTAGGGTGTAGATTGTAGCGTGTAGGGTGAAGCATGCAGGGTGTAGGGTGTCGGGTATAGCGTGTAGGGTGTAGGGTGTAGAGTGTAGGGTGTAGCGTGTATGGTGTAGAGTGTAGCGTGTAGAGTGTAGCGTGTAGGGTGTAGCGTGTAGCGTGCAGAGTGTAGCGTGTAGGGTGTAGAGTGTAGCGTGTTGCGTGTAGGGTGTAGCGTGTAGGGTGTAGAGTATAGTGTGTAGCGTGTAGGGTGTAGGGTGTAGAGTGTAGGGTGTAGCGTGTAGGGTGTAGGGTGTAGATTGTAGCGTGTAGGGTGTAGGGTGTAGCGTGTAGCGTGTAGGGTGTAGGGTGTAGAGTGTAGCGTGTAGCGTGTAGGGTGTAGGGTGTAGAGTGTATAGTGTAGGGTGTAGAGTGTAGCGTGTAGAGTGTAGGGTGTAGAGTGTAGGTTGTAGAGTGTAACGTGTAGCGTGTATTGTGTAGCCTGTAGCATGTAGGATGTAGCGTGTAGCGTGTAGGGTGCAGGGTGTAGAGTGTAGCGTGTAGGGTGTAGAGTGAAGCGTGTAGCGTGCAGAGTATAGCGTGTAGGGTGTAGCGTGTAGTGTGCAGAGTGTAGCGTGTAGGGTGTAGAGTGTAGCGTGTTGCGTGTAGGGTGTAGAGTGTAGCGTGTAGGGTGTAGAGTGTAGCGTGTAGGGTGTAGCGTGTAGCGTGTAGCGTGCAGGGTGTAGAGTGTAGCGTATAGCGTGTAGGGTGTAGAGTGTAGGGTGTAGCATGTAGCGTGTAGAGTGTAGCGTGTAGGGTGTAGGGTGTAGCGTGTAGCGTTTACCGTGTAGCGTATAGAGTGCACCGTGTAGCGTATAGAGTGCAGCGTGTAGGGTGTAGGGTGTAGCGTGTAGGGTGTAGAGTGTAGCGTGTAGGGTGTAGAGTGTAACATGTAGCGTGTAGGGTGTAGGGCGTAGCGTGTAGCGTGTACCGTGTAGCGTGTACAGTGTAGTGTGTAGGGTGTAGAGTGTAGCGTGTAGGGTGTAGAGTGTAGCGTGTAGCGTGTAGCGTGGAGAGTGTAGCGTGTAGGGTGTAGCGTGTAGAGTGTAGTGTGTGGCGTGCAGGGCATAGGGTGTAGCGTGTAGCGTGTAGGGTGTAGGGTGTAGAGTGTAGGGTGTAGCATGTAGGGTGTAGGGTGTAGCGTGTAGAGTGTAGCGTGTAGGGTGTACGGTGTAGAGAGTATGGTATAAGCTGTAGCGTTTAGCGTGTAGAGTGTAGCGTGTAGCGTGTAGGGTGTAGAGTGTAGAGTGTGGAGTGTAGCGTGTAGGGTGTAGGGTGTAGCGTGTAGGGTGTAGCATGTAGCGTGTAGCATGTAGAGTAGGGTGTAGGGTGTAGGGTGTAGAGTGTAGTGTGTAGAGTGTAGAGTGTAGCGTGTAGAGTGTAAAGTGTAGCGTGTAGGGTGTAGCGTGTAGTGTGTAGCGTGTAGCGCGTAGCGTGTAGAGTGTAGGGTATAGAGTGTAGCGTGTAGAGAGTAGGGAGCAGAGTGTAGAGTGTAGCGTGCAGAGTGTAGGGTGTACAGTGTAGGGTGTAGGGTGTAGCGTGTAGCGTGTAGAGTGTAGGGAGTAGGGTGTAGGGTGTAGCGTGTAGGGTGTAGAGTGTAGCGTGTAGCGTGTAGCGTGTAGGGTGTAGCGTGTAGCGTGTAGGGTGTAGCGTGTATCATGTACCGTGTAGCGTGTAGCATGTAGAGTAAGGTGTAGGGTGTAGAGTGTAGCGTGTAGGGTGTAGGGTGTAGAGTGTAGGGTGTAGCATGTAGGGTGTAGGGTGTAGGGTGTAGCGTGTAGGGTGTAGAGTGTAGCGTGTAGGGTGTACGGTGTAGAGTGTAGGGTATAAGCTGTAGCGTTTAGCGTGTAGAGTGTAGCGTGTAGCGTGTAGCGTGTAGGGTGTAGAGTGTAGGGTGTAGAGTGTAGCGTGTAGCGTGTAGCGTGTAGGGTGTAGGGTGAAGCGTGTAGGGTGTAGCATGTAGCGTGTAGCGTGTAGCATGTAGAGTAGGGTGTAGGGTGTAGGGTGTAGAGTGTAGTGTGTAGAGTGTGGAGTGTAGCGTGTAGAGTGTAAAGTGTAGCGTGTAGGGTGTAGCGTGTAGTGTGTAGTGTGTAGCGCGTAGCGTGTAGAGTGTAGGGTATAGAGTGTAGCGTGTAGAGAGTAGGGAGCAGAGTGTAGAGTGTAGCGTGTAGGGTGTACAGTGTAGGGTGTAGGGTGTAGCGTGTAGCGTGTAGAGTGTAGGGAGAAGGGTGTAGGGTGTAGCATGTAGGGTGTGGAGTGTAGCGTGTAGCGTGTAGGGTGTAGCGTGCAGCGAGTAGGGTGTAGCGTGTAGTGTGTAGCGTGTAGCGCGTAGCGTGTAGAGTGTAGGGTATAGAGTGTAGCGTGTAGAGAGTAGGGAGCAGAGTGTAGAGTGTAGCGTGCAGAGTGTAGGGTGTACAGTGTAGGGTGTAGGGTGTAGCGTGTAGCGTGTAGAGTGTAGGGAGTAGGGTGTAGGGTGTAGCGTGTAGGGTGTAGAGTGTAGCGTGTAGCGTGTAGCGTGTAGGGTGTAGCGTGTAGCGTGTAGGGTGTAGCGTGTATCATGTACCGTGTAGCGTGTAGCATGTAGAGTAAGGTGTAGGGTGTAGAGTGTAGCGTGTAGGGTGTAGGGTGTAGAGTGTAGGGTGTAGCATGTAGGGTGTAGGGTGTAGGGTGTAGCGTGTAGGGTGTAGAGTGTAGCGTGTAGGGTGTACGGTGTAGAGTGTAGGGTATAAGCTGTAGCGTTTAGCGTGTAGAGTGTAGCGTGTAGCGTGTAGCGTGTAGGGTGTAGAGTGTAGGGTGTAGAGTGTAGCGTGTAGCGTGTAGCGTGTAGGGTGTAGGGTGAAGCGTGTAGGGTGTAGCATGTAGCGTGTAGCGTGTAGCATGTAGAGTAGGGTGTAGGGTGTAGGGTGTAGAGTGTAGTGTGTAGAGTGTGGAGTGTAGCGTGTAAAGTGTAGCGTGTAGGGTGTAGCGTGTAGTGTGTAGTGTGTAGCGCGTAGCGTGTAGAGTGTAGGGTATAGAGTGTAGCGTGTAGAGAGTAGGGAGTAGAGTGTAGAGTGTAGCGTGTAGGGTGTAGAGTGTAGCGAGTAGCGTGTAGTGTGTAGGGTGTAGGGTGTAGAGTGTAGGGTGTAGCGTGTAGGGTGTAGAGTGTAGCGTGTAGGGTGTAGCGTGTAGCGTGCAGGTGTAGAGTGTAGCGTATAGCGTGTAGGGTGTAGGGTGTAGAGTGTAGGGTGTAGCGTGTAGAGTGTAGCGTGTAGCGTGTAGGGTGTAGGGTGTACAGTGTAGGGTGTAGGGTGTAGCGTGTAGAGTGTAGTGTGTGGCGTGCAGGGCGTAGGGTGTAGCGTGTAGGGTGTAGGGTGTAGAGTGTAGGGTGTAGCATGTAGGGTGTAGGGTGTAGGGTGTAGCGTGTAGGGTGTAGAGTGTAGCATGTAGGGTGTACGGTGTAGAGTGTAGGGTATAAGCTGTAGCGTTTAGCGTGTAGAGTGTAACGTGTAGCGTGTAGGGTGTAGCGTGTAGGGTGTAGAGTGTAGGGTGTAGCGTGTAGGGTGTAGCGTGTAGCGTGTAGCGTGTAGGGTGTAGGGTGTAGAGTGTAGGGTGTAGCGTGTAGGGTGTAGCGTGTAGCGTGTAGCGTGTAGCGTGTAGGTTGTAGGGTGTAGAGTGTAGGGTGTAGCGTGTAGGGTGTAGCGTGTAGCGTGTAGCGTGTAGAGTGTAGCGTCTAGCGTGTAGCGTATAGATTGTAGCGTGTAGGGTGTAGGGTGTAGGGTGTACCGTGTAGGGTGTAGCGTGTAGCGTGTAGCGTGTAGAGTGTAGCATGTAGGGTGTAGCAAGTAGCGTGTATTGTGTAGGGTGTAGAGTGTAGCATGTAGCGTGTAGAGTGTAGGGTGTAGCGTGTAGGGTGTAGAGTGTAGCGTGTAGAGTGTAGAGTGTAGCGTGTAGCGTGTAGGGTTTTTCCTCTGATGAAGACGCTTGAGTAGCGTCGATACGCGTGGGGTAAAGGGCTTCCTTTGTTTTTTTCCCGAGGGACAGGACTTGGGTAACTTATCTTTACAACTGCTATGGAATTACACCTATTTACTTCATGCATGGCCTGGCATTTTTCCAAGCCTTAGGACAATGGATCCTGATTCTTTGTATTTCCACAAGGCGTCTGTATGCATACATTTATCTAAATAACTAGGATTTTGTAGTACTGCAGCATATCTATTTCCCTGATTACCTTTCTATAGGGGTCTGCTTTCATTTGCTTACCAACTGTGCGCACGCATGCTGTGTTGAACAAAATAGGATCCATGATGTATTTCTTCCAGATACTAGGCTGGAGTATATGTTTCCTGTCATAGTACTCAGGGGGTCACAGTTGGCAGTAAACAATAGGCATCTTATATGTAGATTTGACTAAGATTGGTGTACCCGCATACCTAGCAATTTTTTCTCTCTGGTTATTTCTCCTGTCTCACATATGCTGTAAAGTATTAGCTTCCTTCATTCCCTCGGGTAAAATTACTTATGGCCTATTCAGCCATACTAGTGTTTTAAATGTTTTTAAATGTATGTTTTGCCTGGTTCTGTTTGTGGACTACTATTTTTGTACAATAAAATTGACTATTTAACGTGGATCCCATTGGTTTGCATATCCTTTTCTTTTTGTGTTTAGTGTGTAGTGTGTAGCTTAACCCTCCACGCTACACGCTACACCCTACACGCTACACCCTACACTCTACACCGTACACTCTACACGCTACACGCTACACTCTACACCCTACACCCTACACGCTACACGCTACACTCTACACCCTACACGCTACACTCTACACTCTACACGCTACACGCTACACTCTACACCCTACACTCTACACGCTACACGCTACACGCTACACCCTACACTCTACACGCTACACGCTACACTCTACACGCTACACGCTACATGCTACACTCTACACTCTACACCCTACACCCTACACGCTACACGCTATACTCTACACCCTACACGCTACACTCTACACGCTACACTCTACACTCTACACGCTACACGCTACACGCTACACTCTACACCCTACACGCAACACGCTACACTCTATACCCTACACGCTACACTCTGCACGCTACACGCTACACCCTACACGCTATACTCTGCACGCTACACGCTACACTCTACACCATACACGCTACACCCTACACTCTACACCCTACACCCTACACGCTATACCCGACACCCTACACCCTACATGCTTCACCCTAAACGCTACACTCTACACTCTACACCCTACACGCTACATGCTACACCCTACACGCTACACTCTACACCTCACACTCTACACGCTACACACTACACGCTACACGCTACACCCTACACGCTACACGCTACACCCTACACGCTACACGTTACACTCTACACCCTACACCCTACACGCTACACCCTACACGCTACACGCTACACGTTACACTCTACACCCTACACGCTACACTCTACACCCTGCACCCTACACGCTACAATCTACACCCTACACCCTACACGCTACACGCTACACGCTACACTCTACACCCTACACGCTACACCCTACACTCTACACCGTACACTCTACACGCTACACGCTACACTCTACACCCTACACCCTACACCCTACACGCTACGCGCTACACTCTACACGCTACACGCTACACTGTACACCCTACATGCAACACGCTACACTCTACACCCTACACGCTACACTCTACACGCTACACGCTACATGCTACACTCTACACTCTACACCATACACCCTACACGCTACACACTATACTCTACACCCTACACGCTACACTCTACACGCTACACGCTACACGCTACACTCTACACGCTACACTCTACACCCTACACGCAACACGCTACACTCTACACCCTACACCCTACACGCTACACACTACACGCTACACGCTACTCCCTACACGCTACACGCTACACCCTACACGCTACACGTTACACTCTACACCCTACACCCTACACACTACACCCTACACGCTACACATTACACTCTACACCCTACACGCTACACTCTACACCCTGCTCCCTACACGCTACACCCTACACGCTACACGCTACACCCTACACACTACATGTTACACTCTACACCCTACACTCTACACCCTACACTCTACACGCTACACTCTACACCCTACACTCTGCACTCTACACCCTACACCCTACACGCTACACTCTACACCCTACACCCTACACGCTACACACTACACGCTACACGCTACACCCTACACGCTACACGCTACACCCTACACGCTACACGTTACACTCTACACCCTGCACCCTACACGCTACACGCTACACCCTACACGCTACACGCTACACCCTACACACTACACGTTACACTCTACACCCTACACTCTACACCCTACACTCTACACACTACACTCTACACCCTACACTCTGCACTCTACACCCTACACCCTACACACTACACGCTACACTCTACACCCTACACGCTACACGCTACACCCTACACCCTACACCCTACACGCTACAATCTACACGCTACACGCTACACCCTATACGCTAGACGCTACACTCTACACGCTACACGATACACGCTACACCCTACACGCTACACCCTACACTCTACACCCTACACCCTACACGCTACACGCTACACCCTACACGCTACACCCTACACTCTACACCCTACACCCTACACGCTACACGCTACACCCTACACGCTACACGTTACACTCTACACCCTACACCCTACACTCTACACCCTACACCCTTCTCTCTACACGCTATATTCTACACCCTACACGCTACACTCTACACCCTACACGCTACACGCTACACTCTACACCCTAGACGCTACACTCTATACCCTACACTCTACACGCTACACCCTACACCCTACACTCTACATGCTACACCCTACACCCTACACTCTACATGCTACACGCTACACGCTACATGCTACACGCTACACCCTACACGCTACACGCTACACACTACATGCTACACCCTACACCCTACACCCTACACGCTACACGCTACACTCTACACCCTACACGCTACACCCTACACCCTACACCCTACATGCTACACGCTACACTCTACACCCTACACGCTACACCCTACACTCTACACCCTACACGCTACACCCTACACTCTACACCCTACACGCTATACGCTACACTCTACACCCTGCACGCTACACGCTACACCCTACACGCTACACTCTACACCCTACACGCTACACCCTACACTCTACACCCTACACGCTACACGCTACACTCTACACTCTACACGCTACACCCTACACTCCACACCCTACACCCTACATGCTACACGCTACACCCTACACGCTACACATTACACTCTAAACCCTACACTCTACATCCTACACCCTACACTCTACACCCTACACGCTACACTCTACACTCTACACCCTACACCCTACATGCTACACGCTACACGCTACACTCTACACCCTACACGCTACACGCTACACCCTACAAGCTAAACGCTACAAACTACACGCTACATATTACACTCTACACCCTAGCGTGTAGCGTGTAGGGTGTAGCGTGTAGCGTGTAGCTTGTAGGGTGTAGAGTGTAGCGTGTAGCGTGTAGGCTGTAGCGTGTAGGGTGTAGCATGTATCGTGTAGGGTGTAGAGTGTAGCATGTAGCGTGTAGAGTGTAGGGTGTAGCGTGTAGCGTGTGTAGGGTGTAGGGTGTAGAGTGTAGCGTGTAGCGTGTAGGGTGTAGAGTGTAGGGTGTAGGGTGTAGAGTGTAGCGTGTAGGGTGTAGCGTGTAGGGTTTAGGGTGTAGGGTGTAGAGTGTAGGGTGTTGCGTGTAGGGTGTAGAGTGTAGCGTGTAGGGTGTAGAGTGTAGCGTGTAGCGTGTAGGGTGGAGAGTGTAGAGTGTAGGGTGTAGCGTGTAGGGTGTAGAGTGTAGCGTGTAGGGTGTAGAGTGTAGCGTGTAGCGTGCAGGGTGTAGAGTGTAGCGTATAGCGTGTAGGGTGTAGGATGTAGAGTGTAGCGTGTAGGGTGTAGAGTGTAGCGTGTAGAGTGTAGCATGTATCGTGTAGGGTGTAGAGTGTAGAGTGTAGCGTGTAGGGTGAAGCATGTAGGGTGTAGGGTGTCGGGTATAGCGTGTAGGGTGTAGGGTGTAGAGTGTAGGGTGTAGCGTGTATGGTGTAGAGTGTAGCGTGTAGCGTGTAGCGTGTAGGGTGTAGGGTGTAGCGTGTAGCGTGTAGGGTGTAGGGTGTAGCGTGTAGCGTGCAGAGTGTAGCGTGTAGGGTGTAGAGTGTAGCGTGTTGCGTGTAGGGTGTAGAGTGTAGCGTGTAGCGTGTAGAGTGTAGAGTGTAGCGGGTAGGGTGTAGAGTGTAGCGAGTAGCGTGTAGGGTGTAGGGTGTAGAGTGTAGGGTGTAGCGTGTAGGGTGTAGAGTGTAGCGTGTATGGTGTAGGGTGTAGAGTGTAGCGTGTAGGGTGTAGCGTGTAGCATGTAGCGTGTAGCGGGTAGCAAGTAGAGTGTAGGGTGTAGGGTGTAGCATGTAGAGTGTAGGGTGTAGGGTGTAGCGTGTAGAGTGTAGGGTATAGAGTGTAGCGTGTAGAGAGTAGGGAGTAGGGTGTAGGGTGTAGCGTGTAGGGTGTAGAGTGTAGCGTGTAGCGTGTAGCGTGTAGGGTGTAGTGTGTAGCGTGTAGGGTGTAGCGTGTATCATGTACCGTGTAGCGTGTAGCATGTAGAGTAGGGTGTAGGGTGTAGAGTGTAGCGTGTAGGGTGTAGGGTGTAGAGTGTAGGGTGTAGCATGTAGGGTGTAGGGTGTAGGGTGTAGCGTGTAGGGTGTAGAGTGTAGCGTGTAGGGTGTACGGTGTAGAGTGTAGGGTATAAGCTGTAGCGTTTAGCGTGTAGAGTGTAGCGTGTAGCGTGTAGCGTGTAGGGTGTAGAGTGTAGGGTGTAGAGTGTAGCGTGTAGCGTGTAGCGTGTAGGGTGTAGGGTGAAGCGTGTAGGGTGTAGCATGTAGCGTGTAGCGTGTAGCATGTAGAGTAGGGTGTAGGGTGTAGGGTGTAGAGTGTAGTGTGTAGAGTGTGGAGTGTAGCGTGTAGAGTGTAAAGTGTAGCGTGTAGGGTGTAGCGTGTAGTGTGTAGCGTGTAGCGCGTAGCGTGTAGAGTGTAGGGTATAGAGTGTAGCGTGTAGAGAGTAGGGAGCAGAGTGTAGAGTGTAGCGTGTAGGGTGTAGGGTGTACAGTGTAGGGTGTAGGGTGTAGCGTGTAGCGTGTAGAGTGTAGGGAGAAGGGTGTAGGGTGTAGCGTGTAGGGTGTGGAGTGTAGCGTGTAGCGTGTAGGGTGTAGCGTGTAGCGAGTAGGGTGTAGCGTGTATCATGTACCGTGTAGCGTGTAGCATGTAGAGTAGGGTGTAGGGTGTAGAGTGTAGCGTGTAGCGTGTAGTGTGTAGCGTGTAGAGTGTAAAGTGTAGCGTGTAGTGTGTAGTGTGTAGCGTGTAGCGCGTAGCGTGTAGAGTGTAGGGTATAGAGTGTAGCGTGTAGAGAGTAGGGAGTAGAGTGTAGCGTGTAGGGTGTAGAGTGTAGCGAGTAGCGTGTAGTGTGTAGGGTGTAGGGTGTAGAGTGTAGGGTGTAGCGTGTAGGGTGTAGAGTGTAGCGTGTAGGGTGCAGCGTGTAGCGTGCAGGTGTAGAGTGTAGCGTATAGCGTGTAGGGTGTAGGGTGTAGAGTGTAGGGTGTAGCGTGTAGAGTGTAGCGTGTAGCGTGTAGGGTGTAGGGTGTACAGTGTAGGGTGTAGGGTGTAGCGTGTAGAGTGTAGTGTGTGGCGTGCAGGGCGTAGGGTGTAGCGTGTAGGGTGTAGGGTGTAGAGTGTAGGGTGTAGCATGTAGGGTGTAGGGTGTAGGGTGTAGCGTGTAGGGTGTAGAGTGTAGCGTGTAGGGTGTACGGTGTAGAGTGTAGGGTATAAGCTGTAGCGTTTAGCGTGTAGAGTGTAGCGTGTAGCGTGTAGCGTGTAGGGTGTAGAGTGTAGGGTGTAGAGTGTAGCGTGTAGCGTGTAGCGTGTAGGGTGAAGCGTGTAGGGTGTAGCATGTAGCGTGTAGCGTGTAGCATGTAGAGTAGGGTGTAGGGTGTAGGGTGTAGAGTGTAGTGTGTAGAGTGTGGAGTGTAGCGTGTAGAGTGTAAAGTGTAGCGTGTAGGGTGTAGCGTGTAGTGTGTAGCGTGTAGCGCGTAGCGTGTAGAGTGTAGGGTATAGAGTGTAGCGTGTAGAGAGTAGGGAGCAGAGTGTAGAGTGTAGCGTGTAGGGTGTAGGGTGTACAGTGTAGGGTGTAGGGTGTAGCGTGTAGCGTGTAGAGTGTAGGGAGAAGGGTGTAGGGTGTAGCGTGTAGGGTGTGGAGTGTAGCGTGTAGCGTGTAGGGTGTAGCGTGTAGCGAGTAGGGTGTAGCGTGTATCATGTACCGTGTAGCGTGTAGCATGTAGAGTAGGGTGTAGGGTGTAGAGTGTAGCGTGTAGCGTGTAGTGTGTAGCGTGTAGAGTGTAAAGTGTAGCGTGTAGTGTGTAGTGTGTAGCGTGTAGCGCGTAGCGTGTAGAGTGTAGGGTATAGAGTGTAGCGTGTAGAGAGTAGGGAGTAGAGTGTAGCGTGTAGGGTGTAGAGTGTAGCGAGTAGCGTGTAGTGTGTAGGGTGTAGGGTGTAGAGTGTAGGGTGTAGCGTGTAGGGTGTAGAGTGTAGCGTGTAGGGTGCAGCGTGTAGCGTGCAGGTGTAGAGTGTAGCGTATAGCGTGTAGGGTGTAGGGTGTAGAGTGTAGGGTGTAGCGTGTAGAGTGTAGCGTGTAGCGTGTAGGGTGTAGGGTGTACAGTGTAGGGTGTAGGGTGTAGCGTGTAGAGTGTAGTGTGTGGCGTGCAGGGCGTAGGGTGTAGCGTGTAGGGTGTAGGGTGTAGAGTGTAGGGTGTAGCATGTAGGGTGTAGGGTGTAGGGTGTAGCGTGTAGGGTGTAGAGTGTAGCGTGTAGGGTGTACGGTGTAGAGTGTAGGGTATAAGCTGTAGCGTTTAGCGTGTAGAGTGTAGCGTGTAGCGTGTAGCGTGTAGGGTGTAGAGTGTAGGGTGTAGAGTGTAGCGTGTAGCGTGTAGCGTGTAGGGTGTAGGGTGAAGCGTGTAGGGTGTAGCATGTAGCGTGTAGCGTGTAGCATGTAGAGTAGGGTGTAGGGTGTAGGGTGTAGAGTGTAGTGTGTAGAGTGTGGAGTGTAGCGTGTAGAGTGTAAAGTGTAGCGTGTAGGGTGTAGCGTGTAGTGTGTAGCGTGTAGCGCGTAGCGTGTAGAGTGTAGGGTATAGAGTGTAGCGTGTAGAGAGTAGGGAGCAGAGTGTAGAGTGTAGCGTGTAGGGTGTAGGGTGTACAGTGTAGGGTGTAGGGTGTAGCGTGTAGCGTGTAGAGTGTAGGGAGAAGGGTGTAGGGTGTAGCGTGTAGGGTGTGGAGTGTAGCGTGTAGCGTGTAGGGTGTAGCGTGTAGCGAGTAGGGTGTAGCGTGTATCATGTACCGTGTAGCGTGTAGCATGTAGAGTAGGGTGTAGGGTGTAGAGTGTAGCGTGTAGCGTGTAGTGTGTAGCGTGTAGAGTGTAAAGTGTAGCGTGTAGTGTGTAGCGTGTAGCGCGTAGCGTGTAGAGTGTAGGGTATAGAGTGTAGCGTGTAGAGAGTAGGGAGTAGAGTGTAGCGTGTAGGGTGTAGAGTGTAGCGAGTAGCGTGTAGTGTGTAGGGTGTAGGGTGTAGAGTGTAGGGTGTAGCGTGTAGGGTGTAGAGTGTAGCGTGTAGGGTGCAGCGTGTAGCGTGCAGGTGTAGAGTGTAGCGTATAGCGTGTAGGGTGTAGGGTGTAGAGTGTAGGGTGTAGCGTGTAGAGTGTAGCGTGTAGCGTGTAGGGTGTAGGGTGTACAGTGTAGGGTGTAGGGTGTAGCGTGTAGAGTGTAGTGTGTGGCGTGCAGGGCGTAGGGTGTAGCGTGTAGGGTGTAGGGTGTAGAGTGTAGGGTGTAGCATGTAGGGTGTAGGGTGTAGGGTGTAGCGTGTAGGGTGTAGAGTGTAGCATGTAGGGTGTACGGTGTAGAGTGTAGGGTATAAGCTGTAGCGTTTAGCGTGTAGAGTGTAGCGTGTAGCGTGTAGGGTGTAGGGTGTAGAGTGTAGCGTGTAGGGTGTAGAGTGTAGAGTGTAGAGAGTAGGGTGTAGGGTGTAGAGTGTAGGGTGTAGGGTGTAGAGTGTAACGTGTAGTGTGTAGGGTGTAGCGTGTAGGGTGTAGAGTGTAGGGTGTAGCGTGTAGGGTGTAGCGTGTAGCGTGTAGCGTGTAGGGTGTAGGGTGTAGAGTGTAGGGTGTAGCGTGTAGGGTGTAGCGTGTAGCGTGTAGCGTGTAGCGTGTAGGTTGTAGGGTGTGGAGTGTAGGGTGTAGCGTGTAGGGTGTAGCGTGTAGCGTGTAGCGTGTAGAGTGTAGCGTCTAGCGTGTAGCGTATAGTGTGTAGCGTGTAGCGTGTAGATTGTAGCGTGTAGGGTGTAGGGTGTAGGGTGTACCGTGTAGGGTGTAGCGTGTAGCGTGTAGCGTGTAGAGTGTAGCATGTAGGGTGTAGCAAGTAGCGTGTATTGTGTAGGGTGTAGAGTGTAGCATGTAGCGTGTAGAGTGTAGGGTGTAGCGTGTAGGGTGTAGAGTGTAGCGTGTAGAGTGTAGAGTGTAGCGTGTAGCGTGTAGGGTGTCACTTTTTCCTCTGATGAAGACGCTTGAGTAGCGTCGATACGCGTGGGGTAAAGGGCTTCCTTTGTTTTTTTCCCGAGGGACAGGACTTGGGTAACTTATCTTTACAACTGCTATGGAATTACACCTATTTACTTTATGCATGGCCTGGCATTTTTCCAAGCCTTAGGACACTGGATCCTGATTCTTCACCAAAATTAGTTTTTATTGGGTATATAACAAAAATGAACAGAAGAAAAAATAAACAATGACTTAAACAATGTCTAAGTGACTGTAGCGAAAATGTCTACAACAGGTATAACTGTACATCTTGAAAAAAAAAAAGAATCGTCAAATAGCTCTTTGACTGTATCTAAAGAATATATACAACAGTACAAACAATCTGAATAACTGTAATGGATACATGTCCACAGTAAGTATAAATGATCATTTAGTAAAAGAAAACATCAAGTTTTTCCTTCAACTGTAGCCATTTACCCCACCTGATCCGAAAGCAATCCTCAGAGAGAAGGTTTGTATAGTAAATTTTTTCGTATACAAAATGTTTGTCAATCAACAATATTAAATGTTTCACATTGGGGGGACGAACACTGTTCCACTCCCTGGCAATCAAATAACTTGCAGACATTAAAATATGACTGGTTAAAAATTTGTCTGATTTGAGGTGGTTTAGATTAATGAGTAGCAGGGCTATATCAGGACGTGGAGAGATGGTTTTTTTAATCAAAAAGGAAATTATCACAAAAACCTCAGACCAAAAATTTGCAAGAAGGGGACAAGACCAGAAAGTATGTAATAGATTTGCTGACTGTCCACATTTCCTCCAACACATTCCATCATGGCCTTTAACAAAATGTTTCAGTCTATTAGGAGTCAAATAATATCTCTGGGTCAATTTGTAATGAGTTTCAAGAGTATTTGAGCATCTGGAGGCCTTCGTCGCTAATTTAAAGGACTGTGACCATTGAAGTGGCGAAATTTTTACATTTAAACTTTGTTCCCATTTTTCAAAAGGACCCGAGCTACTAAAAGTATGTTTGTCAGTTAAGACATTGCAAAAGGCACTCAAACAGCTCTTAGTTTTTGGAGGTGGATTTGTAAGGAAGTTAATAGCAGTTTGGTTGAAAAAAATTTTTTTGGGTATGCCTATCTGTTTTTTATATTCCTCTTTAAGAAAATAATAATCCATGAATTCACTACTATTAATTTTGAATTTGTCTTTTAGTATATGAAAGGGAATAAAAAGATTATTTTCCACCAAGTCATAAATGGATTTAATCCCCTGTCTCGACCAAAGCTCATAGCGGAATCTAAGTGAGGGCCTAATTGGAAGTAAAAATGAGATGGGAAGTGGTTTAATAGAATAAGGAAGTTTGTTAGATTTTTGGGATTGAAAGTATAGCCAGCTTTCAACCGATGCTCTGATGATGGGATTGCGGACATCCTTGATCTTTTGATGTTTTATGAAAAAATTATATAGATATAGAAGAGGTTCCTGATTGGGCATGGAGGCCAATTCCATTTTTGGCCATTCCAGGCCATCAGTATTTTTGAACCATGACTTAGTTTGGTCAAGTATAATGGAATGGTAATATGCATTTATGTCAGGTAAAGCTATTCCACCACTTTCCCTAGAGCGAATCAAAATTTGTTTTTTTATTCTGGTTTTCCCCCCAGACCATATATATTTATTCATTTGGTTTGTTAATTTTTGTAGAGTAGATTTGGGAAGTGGTAGGGGGACATTTCTAAAGAAATATAGGATTTTAGGAAGGACAAACATTTTATATAAGGTGACTTTCCCGAGCCACGAGGAAGGGGATTTTGAGATGGTTTTAATAACTTTCTCCACCTCACTATGGACATGTTCAGCATTGATCCTATATAGTTTATTTATATTGTCAGTCAACAAAATACCAAGATATGGGGTCTGAGTGCGGTCCCAGATGAAAGGATAGGAACTGCGCAGAAGTCGCCTCATCTGGAGTGACAGGTAGAGAGACAACACTATAGTTTTTGAATAATTCAATTTATAAAAGGACACTTTACCAAAATCATTAATGATTTCCCAGACACGCTTGATTGAATTAACTGGATCTGAAAATGTAAGGATAATGTCGTCTGCGTATAGTCCGATTTTGTGATCGGTGTTATCTGAGCGTATACCTCTAACTTCCTCAGAATTCCTGACGTATTGTGCTAATGGTTCCAGACTAAGGATAAAAATCAGAGGGGAAAGTGGGCACCCCTGTCTGGTTCCATTAGAAATTGGAAACTGGTCTGATAGCGTATTATTGACCAATACAGCAGCTGACGGAGCAGAATATAGTGTTTGGATACTTTTGATTAAACCTGGACCAAAATTAAATTTTTTTACTACCGCAAATGCAAACTCCCAGCTTAGACGGTCAAACGCCTTTTCTGCATCCAAAGTGATGAACACGCTGGGAGTCTGCCTGCGATTACAGAGAGAAAGAAGATTTAACACCCGTCTAGTGCTATCGTAAGTTTGTCTGTTTCACAAAACCCACTTGGTCAGAGTGAATGATATCTGGGATAATGTGTTGTAACCTGTTTGCTATAATTTTGGCGTACGCTTTGATATCAGTATTTAGCAATGATATTGGTCTAAAATTTTCAACTTTGGTTGCATCCTTGTCAGCTTTGGGGATAACCACTATTGTGGCCCTGAGCATCTCCCTGCTACATGTTCCATTCACTCTAATAAAGTTGAGTGTTTGGGTCAGATGGGGAATAAGCAATTGCTTAAATTGTTTGTAATATTCACTAGTAAAACCGTCTGGGCCCGGCGCCTTGTTGAGTTTAAAAGCATTAATAACGTTTATGACCTCTTTTTCGCTAAAGGGCATGTCTAGTATTTCCCTCTGATCTAACGTGAGGCTTCCAAGTTTCATTTTCTCCAAAAAAGAATCAATTTGGTCTTGGGAGGGAGGTGAGACACTTTTACTATCTTTCAAATTGTATAAATTAAAGTAATAATCCCTGAAAGCTCCTGCAATATCCTTTGGTTTTAGGACATCACTCGTAGGCAAAGAGATTCTATCCACCACTTTTTTCATCTTGATAGGTTTAAATTTATTGGCCATCAATCTGGTTGGCCTATTATTATCTGTATAGTACCCAGCCCCGAAAAAAGTGGCTTTTTTCTCATATTGGGCAATTAATAGGTTCCTAAGCTCTAACCTACTGGTATGTAACTCTTTATGTCTATCGAAACTTGTATCATTTTGGGCGGCAGCCTCTAGAGCTTTTATTTTGTCTAACAATTCTTTCTGTTTAGATTCTCTAATTTTTTTCTGTTTAGCTCCAAGCTGAATCAAGATTCCCCTAATTACACACTTGTGAGCCTGCCATAATGTTTCCGGATTAATATCTTGTGTAGAATTTTCAACAAAGTAATGGGAGATGGCTTTTTCTATTAATTTGGAATTATCCTGTGTGACAGTTATGAATTTATTGTATTTCCAATTATATGACTTATTTTCTCTATCTGTGTTTTTGAGTTTTAGAAGGATAGGTGCGTGATCTGACCAAGTGATTGGGCCCGTGACAAATTCTTCATATAGATCTAAAACTGAAAGACTTGTAAAAATATGGTCAATCCTAGTGAAAGACCTGTTGTATGGGCAGTATCTCGTGAATTCTTTTGAATTAGTATTCAACACTCTACGGATGTCTTGTAGTCCAGATTGTCTTAGCCAGTTAGATAAATTTTGTTGTTTATAATAGGTCAGCGGGTGGGAGCAATCCAAATGGGGATCAACAATATGATTAAAATCCCCGCCCCATACAACATGACCCTCACTGAAGTCCTCCAGTTTTTTTTTTTAATCTATTAAGGAAGCGAATTTGACTTGAATTGGGGGCATGTATATTAGCAATGGTAAAATTAACATCTCCCAGTTTCCCCTTAATACTAATTTGTCTACCTTCCTCGTCCTTCTGGATCCTGATTCTTTGTATTTCCACAAGGCGTCTGTATGCATACATTTATCCAAATAACTAGGATTTTGTAGTACTGCAGCACATCTATTTCCCTGATTACCTTTCTATAGGGGTCTGCTTTCATTTGCTTACCGACTGTGCGCACGCATGCTGTGTTGAACAAAATAGGATCCATGATGTATTTCTTCCAGATACTAGGCTGCAGTATATGTTTCCTGTCATAGTACTCAGGGGGTCACAGTTGGCAGTAAACAATAGGCTTCTTATATGTAGATTTGACTAAGATTGGTGTACCCGCATACCTAGCAATTTTTTCTCTCTGGTTATTTCTCCTGTCTCACATATGCTGTAAAGTATTAGCTTCCTTCATTCCCTCGGGTAAAATTACTTATGGCCTATTCAGCCATACTAGTGTTTTAAATGTTTTTAAATGTATGTTTTGCCTGGTTCTGTTTGTGGATTACTATTTTTGTACAATAAAATTGACTATTTAACGTGGATCCCATTGGTTTGCATATCCTTTTCTTTTTGTGTTTAGTGTGTAGTGTGTAGCTACACTCTACACGCTACACGCTACACTCTACACCCTACACCCTACACGCTACACGCTACACTCTACACCCTACACTCTACACGCTACACGCTACACGCTACACCCTACACCCTACACGCTACGCGCTACACTCTACAACCCTACACGCTACACGCTACACTCTACACTCTACACGCTACACGCTACACTCTACACCCTACACTCTACACGCTACACGCTACACGCTACACCCTACACTCTACACGCTACACGCTACACTCTACACGCTACACGCTACATGCTACACTCTACACTCTACACCCTACACCCTACACGCTACACGCTATACTCTACACCCTACACGCTACACTCTACACGCTACACGCTACACTCTACACTATACACGCTACACGCTACACTCTACACCCTACACGCAACACGCTACACTCTACACCCTACACGCTACACTCTGCACGCTACACGCTACACCCTACACGCTATGCTCTGCCCGCTACACGCTACACTACACCATACACGCTACACCCTACACTCTACACCCTACACCCTACACGCTATACCCGACACCCTACACCCTACATGCTTCACCCTACACGCTACACTCTACACTCTACACCCTACACCCTACACCCTACACGCTACATGCTACACCCTACACGCTACACTCTACACCCTACACTCTACACGCTACACACTACACGCTACACGCTACACCCTACACGCTACACGCTACACCCTACACGCTACACGTTACACTCTACACCCTACACCCTACACGCTACACCCTACACGCTACACGTTACACTCTACACCCTACACGCTACACTCTACACCCTGCACCCTACACGCTACAATCTACACCCTACACCCTACACGCTACACGCTACACGCTACACCCTTCACCCTACACTCTACACCCTACACCCTACACGCTACACGCTACACCCTACATGCTACACGTTACACTCTACACCCTACACCCTACACCCTACTCTCTACATGCTATACTCTACACCCTACACGCTACACGCTACACCCTACACGCTAAACGCTACAGCTTATACCCTACACTCTACACCGTACACCCTACACGCTACACTCTACACCCTACATGCTACACCCTACACCCTACACACTACATGCTACACCATACACTATACACCCTACACCCTACACACTACACGCTACACCCTACACCCTACACGCTACACTCTACACGCTACACGCTACACTCTACACCCTACACGCAAGACCCTACACCCTACACCCTACAAACTACACGCTACACCCTACACCCTACACCCGACACGCTACACCCTACTCGCTACACTCTACACGCTACACTCTACACCCTACACGCTACACTCTACACCCTACACTCTACACGCTACATGCTACACTCTACATTCTACACAATACACTCTACACGCTACACTCTACACCCTACACGCTACACTCTACACTCTACACCCTACTCTCTACACGCTACACGCTACACTCTATACCCTACACTCTACACGCTACACCTACACCCTACACTCTACATGCTACACCTACACCCTACACCCTACACTCTACATGCTACACGCTACACGATACATGCTACACGCTACACCCTACACGCTACACGCTACACTCTACACACTACACGCTACACCCTACACCCTACAGCCTACACCCTACACGCTACACGCTACACTCTACACCCTACACGCTACACCCTACACCCTACACCCTACACGCTACATGCTACACGCTACACTCTACACCCTACACGCTACACCCTACACTCTACACCCTACACGCTACACCCTACACTCTACACGCTACACGCTACACGCTACACTCTACACGCTACACGCAACACGCTACACTCTACACCCTACACGCTACACTCTACACCCTACACGCTACACCCTGCACGCTACACTCTGCACGCTACGCGCTACACTCTACACCATACACGCTACACCCTACACTCTACACCCTACACCCTACATGCTATACCCGACACCCTACACCCTACATGCTGCACCCTACACGCTACACTCTACACTCTACACCCTACACCCTACACGCTACATGTTACAACCTACACGCTACACTCTACACCCTACACTCTACACGCTACACACTACACCCTACACGCTACACGTTACACTCCACACCCTACACCCTACACGCTACACGCTACACCCTACACGCTACACGTTACACTCTACACCCTACACGCTACACTCTACACTCTGCACCCTACACGCTACACGCTACACCCTACATGCTACACGCTACACAATACACGCTACACGTTACACTCTACACCCTACACGCTACACTCTACACCCTGCACCCTACACGCTACACGCTACACCCTACATGCTACACGCTACACAATACACGCTACACGTTACACTCTACACCCTACACTCTACACCCTACACTCTACACGCTACACTCTACACCCTACACTCTACACTCTACACCCTACACCCTACACGCTACACGCTACACTCTACACCCTACACCCTACACGCTACACGCTACACCCTACACCCTACACGCTACACACTATACTCTACACCCTACACGCTACACCCTACACGCAACACGCTACACTCTACACCCTACACGCTACACTCTGCACGCTACACGCTACACCCTACACGCTACACCCTACACGCTACACTCTACACCATACACGCTACACCCTACACTCTACACCCTACACCCTACACGCTATACCCGACACCCTACACCCTGCATGCTTCACACTACACGCTACACTCTACACTCTACACCCTACACCCTACACGCTACATGTTACAACCTACACGCTACACTCTACACCCTACACTCTACACGCTACACACTACACCCTACACGCTACACGTTACACTCCACACCCTACACCCTACACGCTACACGCTACACCCTACACGCTACACGTTACACTCTACACCCTACACGCTACACTCTACACCCTGCACCCTACACGCTACACCCTACATGCTACACGCTACACAATACACGCTACACGTTACACTCTACACCCTACACGCTACACTCTACACCCTGCACCCTACACGCTACACGCTACACCCTACATGCTACACGCTACACAATACACGCTACACGTTACACTCTACACCCTACACTCTACACCCTACACTCTACACGCTACACTCTACACCCTACACTCTACACTCTACACCCTACACCCTACACGCTACACGCTACACTCTACACCCTACACCCTACACGCTACACGCTACACCCTACACCCTACACGCTACACACTATACTCTACACCCTACACGCTACACCCTACACGCAACACGCTACACTCTACACCCTACACGCTACACTCTGCACGCTACACGCTACACCCTACACGCTACACCCTACACGCTACACTCTACACCATACACGCTACACCCTACACTCTACACCCTACACCCTACACGCTATACCCGACACCCTACACCCTGCATGCTTCACACTACACGCTACACTCTACACTATACACCCTACACCCTACACGCTACATGCTACACCCTACATGCTACACTCTACACCCTACACCCTACACGCTACACACTACACGCTACACGCTACACGCTACACCCTACACACTACACGTTACACTCTACACCCTACACTCTGCACTCTACACCCTACACCCTACACGCTACACGCTACAATCTACACCCTACACGCTACACGCTACACCCTACACCCTACACCCTACACGCTACAATCTACACGCTACACCCTATACGCTAGACGCTACACTCTACACTCTACACCCTACACCCTACACGCTACATGCTACAACCTACACGCTACACTCTACACCCTACACTCTACACGCTACACACTACACGCTACACCCTACACGCTACACGTTACACCCTACACGCTACACGTTACACTCTACACCCTACACCCTACACCCTACACGCTACATGCTACACCCTACACGCTACACGTTACACTCTACACCCTACACGCTACACTCTACACCCTGCACCCTACACGCTACACGCTACACCCTACATGCTACACGCTACACAATACACGCTACACGTTACACTCTACACCCTACACTCTACACCCTACACTCTACACGCTACACTCTACACCCTACACTCTACACTCTACACCCTACACCCTACACGCTACACGCTACACCCTACACCCTACACGCTACACGCTACACCCTACACCCTACACGCTACAATCTACACCCTACACCCTACACGCTACACGCTACACCCTACACTCTACACCCTACACCCTACACGCTACACACTATACTCTACACCCTACACGCTACACCCTACACGCAACACGCTACACTCTACACCCTACACGCTACACTCTGCACGCTACACGCTACACCCTACACCCTACACGCTACACTCTACACGCTACACTCTACACCATACACGCTACACCCTACACTCTACACCCTACATGCTATACCCGACACCCTGCATGCTTCACACTACACGCTACACTCTACACTATACACCCTACACCCTACACGCTACATGCTACACCCTACATGCTACACTCTTTACCCTACACCCTACACGCTACACACTACACGCTACACGCTACACCCTACACACTACACGTTACACTCTACACCCTACACTCTGCACTCTACACCCTACACCCTACACGCTACACGCTACAATCTACACCCTACACGCTACACGCTACACCCTACACCCTACACGCTACAATCTACACGCTACACGCTACACCCTATACGCTAGACGCTACACTCTACACGCTACACGATACACGCTACACCCTACACACTACACCCTACACTCTACACCCTACACCCTACACGCTACACGCTACACGCTACACCCTACACGCTACACCCTACACTCTACACCCTACACCCTACACGCTACACGCTACACCCTACACGCTACACGTTACACTCTACACCCTACACCCTACACTCTACACCCTACACCCTACTCTCTACACGATATATATTCTACACCCTACACGCTAAACTCTACACCCTACACGCTACACGCTACACTCTACACCCTAGATGCTACACTCTATACCCTACACTCTACACGCTACACCCTACACTCTACATGCTACACCCTACACCCTACACCCTACACTCTACATGCTACACGCTACACGCTACATGCTACACGCTACACCCTACACGCTACACGCTACACACTACACGCTACACCCTACACCCTACACCCTACACGCTACACGCTACACTCTACTCCCTATATGCTACACCCTACACCCTACACCCTACACGCTACACGCTAAACTCTACACCCTACACGCTACACCCTACACTCTACACCCTACACGCTACACCCTACACCCTACACCCTACACGCTACACGCTACACTCTACTCCCTATATGCTACACCCTACACCCTACACCCTACACGCTACACGCTAAACTCTACACCCTACACGCTATACGCTACACTCTACACCCTGCACGCTACACGCTACACCCTACACGCTACACTCTACACCCTACACGCTACACCCTACACTCTACACCCTACACCCTACACGCTACACGCTACACTCTACACCCTACACGCTACACCCTACACTCCACACCCTACACCCTACATGCTACACGCTACACCCTACACGCTACACATTACACTCTAAACCCTACACTCTACATCCTACACCCTACACTCTACACCCTACACGCTACACTCTACACTCTACACCCTACACCCTACATGCTACACGCTACACGCTACACTCTACACCCCACACGCTACACGCTACACCCTACAAGCTAAACGCTACAAACTACACGCTACATATTACACTCTACACCCTAGCGTGTAGCGTGTAGGGTGTAGAGTGTAGCGTGTAGCATGTAGCGTGTAGGGTGTAGAGTGTAGAGTGTAGCGTGTAGCGTGTAGGGTGTAGAGTGTAGCGTGTAGGGTGTAGAGTGTAGCATGTAGCGTGTAGGGTGTAGGGTGTAGAGTGTAGAGTGTAGCATGTAGCGTGTAGATTGTAGGGTGTACCGTGTAGGGTGTAGAGTGTAGCATGTAGGGTGTAGGGTGTAGAGTGAAGGTTGTAGCGTGTAGAGTGTAGCGTGTAGCGTGTACGGTGTAGGGTGTAGAGTGTAGGGTGTAGCGTGTAGCGTGTAGCTTGTAGGGTATAGAGTGTAGCGTGTAGCGTGTAGGCTGTAGCGTGTAGGGTGTAGCATGTATCATGTAGGGTGTAGGGTGTAGAGTGTAGCATGTAGTGTGTAGAGTGTAGGGTGTAGCGTGTAGGGTGTAGAGTGTAGCGTGTAGGGTGTAGAGTGTAGCGTGTAGCGTGTAGCGTGTGTAGGGTGTAGGGTGTAGAGTGTAGCGTGTAGCGTGTAGGGTGTAGAGTGTAGGGTGTAGGGTGTAGAGTGTAGCGTGTAGGGTGTAGCGTGTAGGGTTTAGGGTGTAGGGTGTAGAGTGTAGGGTGTTGCGTGTAGGGTGTAGAGTGTAGCATGTAGCGTGTAGGGTGTAGCGTGTAGAGTGTAGCGTGTAGCGTGTAGGGTGGAGGGTGTAGAGTGTAGGGTGTAGCGTGTAGGGTGTAGAGTGTAGAGTGTAGAGTGTAGCGTGTAGGGTGAAGCATGTAGGGTGTAGGGTGTCGGGTATAGCGTGTAGGGTGTAGGGTGTAGAGTGTAGGGTGTAGCGTGTATGGTGTAGAGTGTAGCGTGTAGCGTGTAGAGTGTAGCGTGTAGGGTGTAGGGTGTAGCGTGTAGAGTGTAGCGGGTAGGGTGTAGAGTGTAGCGAGTAGCGTGTAGGGTGTAGGGTGTAGAGTGTCGGGTGTAGCGTGTAGGGTGTAGAGTGTAGCGTGTAGGGTGTAGGGTGTAGCGTGTAGGGTGTAGAGTGTAGCGTGTAGGGTGTAGCGTGTAGCGTGTAGAGTGTAGCGTGTAGGGTGTAGAGTGTAGCGTGTAGGGTGTAGCGTGTAGCGTGTAGCATGTAGAGTGTAGCGTGTAGGGTGTAGAGTGTAGCGTGTAGGGTGTAGCGTGTAGCGTGTAGCGTGCAGGGTGTAGAGTGTAGCGTATAGCGTGTAGGGTGTAGAGTGTAGGGTGTAGCATGTAGCGTGTAGAGTGTAGCGTGTAGGGTGTAGAGTGTAGCGTGTAGGGTGTAGCGTGTAGCGTGTAGCATGTAGAGTGTAGCGTGTAGGGTGTAGAGTGTAGCGTGTAGGGTGTAGCGTGTAGCGTGTAGCGTGCAGGGTGTAGAGTGTAGCGTATAGCGTGTAGGGTGTAGAGTGTAGGGTGTAGCATGTAGCGTGTAGAGTGTAGCGTGTAGGGTGCAGCGTGTAGCGTTTACCGTGTAGCGTATAGAGTGCAGCGTGTAGGGTGTAGAGTGTAGCGTGTAGTGTGTAGCGTGTAGGGTGTAGGGTGTAGCGTTTAGGGTGTAGAGTGTAGCGTGTAGGGTGTAGAGTGTAACATGTAGCGTGTAGGGTGTAGGGCGTAGCTTGTAGCGTGTACCGTGTAGCGTGTAGAGTGTAGTGTGTAGGGTGTAGAGTGTAGCGTGTAGGGTGTAGAGTGTAGCGTGTAGCGTGTAGAGTGTAGCGTGTAGGGTGTAGCGTGTAGAGTGTAGTGTGTGGCGTGCAGGGCATAGGGTGTAGCGTGTAGCGTGTAGGGTGTAGGGTGTAGAGTGTAGGGTGTAGCATGTAGGGTGTAGGGTGTAGGGTGTAGCGTGTCGCGTGTAGAGTGTAGCGTGTAGGGTGTACGGTGTAGAGAGTATGGTATAAGCTGTAGCGTTTAGCGTGTAGAGTGTAGCGTGTAGCGTGTAGCGTGTAGGGTGTAGAGTGTAGGGTGTGGAGTGTAGCGTGTAGGGTGTAGGGTGTAGCGTGTAGGGTGTAGCATGTAGCGTGTAGCGTGTAGCATGTAGAGTAGGGTGTAGGGTGTAGAGTGTAGTGTGTAGAGTGTAGAGTGTAGCGTGTAGAGTGTAAAGTGTAGCGTGTAGGGTGTAGCGTGTAGTGTGTAGCGTGTAGCGCATAGCGTGTAGAGTGTAGGGTATAGAGTGTAGCGTGTAGAGAGTAGGGAGCAGAGTGTAGAGTGTAGCGTGCAGGGTGTAGGGTGTACGGTGTAGGGTGTAGGGTGTAGCGTGTAGCGTGTAGAGTGTAGGGAGTAGGGTGTAGGGTGTAGCGTGTAGGGTGTAGAGTGTAGCGTGTAGTGTGTAGCGTGTAGGGTGTAGCGTGTAGGGTGTAGCGTGTATCATGTACCATGTAGCGTGTAGCATGTAGAGTAGGGTGTAGGGTGTAGAGTGTAGCGTGTAGGGTGTAGGGTGTAGAGTGTAGGGTGTAGCATGTAGGGTGTAGGGTGTAGCGTGTAGGGTGTAGAGTGTAGCGTGTAGGGTGTACGGTGTAGAGTGTAGGGTATAAGCTGTAGCGTGTAGCGTGTAGGGTGTAGAGTGTAGGGTGTAGAGTGTAGCGTGTAGCGTGTAGCGTGTAGGGTGTAGGGTGAAGCGTGTAGGGTGTAGCATGTAGCGTGTAGCGTGTAGCATGTAGAGTAGGGTGTAGGGTGTAGGGTGTAGAGTGTAGTGTGTAGAGTGTGGAGTGTAGCGTGTAGAGTGTAAAGTGTAGCGTGTAGGGTGTAGCGTGTAGTGTGTAGCGTGCAGCGCGTAGCGTGTAGAGTGTAGGGTATAGAGTGTAGCGTGTAGAGAGTAGGGAGCAGAGTGTAGAGTGTAGCGTGTAGGGTGTAGGGTGTACAGTGTAGGGTGTAGGGTGTAGCGTGTAGCGTGTAGAGTGTAGGGAGTAGGGTGTAGGGTGTAGCGTGTAGGGTGTGGAGTGTAGCGTGTAGCGTGTAGGGTGTAGCGTGTAGCGTGTAGGGTGTAGCGTGTATCATGTACCGTGTAGCGTGTAGCATGTAGAGTAGGGTGTAGGGTGTAGAGTGTAGCGTGTAGCGTGTAGTGTGTAGCGTGTAGAGTGTAAAGTGTAGTGTGTAGTGTGTAGTGTGTAGCGTGTAGCGCGTAGCGTGTAGAGTGTAGGGTATAGAGTGTAGCGTGTAGAGAGTAGGGAGTAGAGTGTAGAGTGTAGCGTGTAGGGTGTAGAGTGTAGCGAGTAGCGTGTAGTGTGTAGGGTGTAGGGTGTAGAATGTAGGGTGTAGCGTGTAGGGTGTAGAGTGTAGCGTGTAGGGTGTAGCGTGTAGCGTGCAGGTGTAGAGTGTAGCGTATAGCGTGTAGGGTGTAGGGTGTAGAGTGTAGGGTGTAGCGTGTAGAGTGTAGCGTGTAGCGTGTAGGGTGTAGGGTGTACAGTGTAGGGTGTAGCGTGTAGAGTGTAGTGTGTGGCGTGCAGGGCGTAGGGTGTAGCGTGTAGGGTGTAGGGTGTAGAGTGTAGGGTGTAGCATGTAGGGTGTAGGGTGTAGGGTGTAGCGTGTAGGGTGTAGAGTGTAGCATGTAGGGTGTACGGTGTAGAGTGTAGGGTATAAGCTGTAGCGTTTAGCGTGTAGAGTGTAGCGTGTAGCGTGTAGGGTGTAGGGTGTAGAGTGTAGCGTGTAGGGTGTAGAGTGTAGAGTGTAGAGAGTAGGGTGTAGGGTGTAGAGTGTAGGGTGTAGGGTGTAGAGTGTAACGTGTAGCGTGTAGGGTGTAGCGTGTAGGGTGTAGAGTGTAGGGTGTAGCGTGTAGGGTGTAGCGTGTAGCGTGTAGCGTGTAGGGTGTAGGGTGTAGAGCGTAGGGTGTAGCGTGTAGGGTGTAGCGTGTAGCGTGTAGCGTGTAGCGAGTAGGTTGTAGGGTGTAGAGTGTAGGGTCTCTCTACACGCTATATTCTAGACCCTACACGCTACACTCTACACCCTACACGCTACACTCTACACTCTACACGCTACACGCTACACTCTACACCCTACACTCTACACGCTACACGCTACACCCTACACTCTACACGCTACACGCTACACTCTACACGCTACACGCTACATGCTACACTCTACACTCTACACCCTACACCCTACACGCTACACTCTACACGCTACACGCTACACTCTACACTCTACACGCTACACGCTACACTCTACACCCTACACGCAACACGCTACACTCTATACCCTACACGCTACACTCTGCACGCTACACGCTACACCCTACACGCTATACTCTGCACGCTACACGCTACACTCTACACCATACACGCTACACCCTACACTCTACACCCTACACCCTACACGCTATACCCGACACCCTACACCCTACATGCTTCACCCTACACGCTACACTCTACACTCTACACCCTACACCCTACACGCTGCATGCTACACCCTACACGCTACACTCTACACCCTACACTCTACACGCTACACACTACACGCTACACGCTACACCCTACACGCTACATGCTACACCCTACACGCTACACGTTACACTCTACACCCTACACCCTACACGCTACACGCTACACCCTACACGCTACACGTTACACTCTACACCCTACACGCTACACTCTACACCCTGCACCCTACACGCTACAATCTACACCCTACACCCTACACGCTACACGGTACACGCTACACTCTACACCCTACACGCTACACCCTACACTCTACACCGTACACTCTACACGCTACACGCTACACTCTACACCCTACACCCTACACGCTACGCGCTACACTCTACACCCTACACGCTACACTCTACACTCTACACGCAACACGCTACACTCTACACCCTACACGCTACACGCTACACTCTACACCCTACACTCTACATGCTACACGCTACACTGTACACCCTACATGCAACACGCTACACTCTACACCATGCACCCTACTTGCTACACACTATACTCTACACCCTACACGCTACACTCTACACGCTACACGCTACACGCTACACTCTACACGCTACACTCTACACCCTACACGCAACACGCTACACTCTACACCCTACACCCTACACGCTACACACTACACGCTACACGCTACACCCTACACGCTACACGCTACACCCTACACGCTACACATTACACTCTACACCCTACACCCTACACACTACACCCTACACGCTACACGTTACACTCTACACCCTACACGCTACACTCTACACCCTGCTCCCTACACGCTACACGCTACACCCTACACGCTACACCCTACACACTACACGTTACACTCTACACCCTACACTCTACACCCTACACTCTACACGCTACACTCTACACCCTACACTCTGCACTCTACACCCTACACCCTACACGCTACACTCTACACTCTACACCCTACACGCTACACACTACACGCTACACGCTACACCCTACACGCTACACGCTACACCCTATACGCTACACGTTACACTCTGCACCCTGCACCCTACACGCTACACGCTACACCCTACACACTACACGTTACACTCTACACCCTACACTCTACACCCTACACTCTACACGCTACACTCTACACCCTACACTCTGCACTCTACACCCTACACCCTACACTCTACACCCTACACTCTACACGCTACACGCTACACCCTACACTCTACACGCTACACGCTACACTCTACACGCTACACGCTACATGCTACACTCTACACCCTACACCCTACACGCTACACGCTATACTCTACACCCTACACGCTACACTATACACGCTACACGCTACACTCTACACTCTACACGCTACACGCTACACTCTACACCCTACACGCAACACGCTACACTCTATACCCTACACGCTACACTCTGCACGCTACACGCTACACCCTACACGCTATACTCTGCACGCTACACGCTACACTCTACACCATACACGCTACACCCTACACTCTACACCCTACACCCTACACGCTATACCCGACACCCTACACCCTACATGCTTCACCCTACACGCTACACTCTACACTCTACACCCTACACCCTACACGCTGCATGCTACACCCTACACGCTACACTCTACACCCTACACTCTACACGCTACACACTACACGCTACACGCTACACCCTACACGCTACACGCTACACCCTACACGCTACACGTTACACGCTACACCCTACACGCTACACGTTACACTCTACACCCTACACGCTACACTCTACACCCTGCACCCTACACGCTACAATCTACACCCTACACCCTACACGCTACACGCTACACTCTACACCCTACACGCTACACCCTACACTCTACACCGTACACTCTACACGCTACACGCTACACTCTACACCCTACACCCTACACGCTACGCGCTACACTCTACACCCTACACGCTACACTCTACACTCTACATGCTACACGCTACACTGTACACTCTACACGCTACACGCTACACCCTACACCCTACACGCTACACGCTACACTCTACAACCTACACGCTACACGCTACACTCTACACGCAATACGCTACACTCTACACCCTACACGCTACACGCTACACTCTACACCCTACACTCTACACGCTACACGCTACACTGTACACCCTACATGCAACACGCTACACTCTACACCATGCACCCTACACGCTACACACTATACTCTACACCCTACACGCTACACTCTACACGCTACACGCTACACGCTACACTCTACACGCTACACTCTACACCCTACACGCAACACGCTACACTCTACACCCTACACCCTACACGCTACACACTACACGCTACACGCTACACCCTACACGCTACACGCTACACCCTACACGCTACACATTACACTCTACACCCTACACCCTACACACTACACCCTACACGCTACACGTTACACTCTACACCCTACACTCTACACTCTACACCCTGCTCCCTACACGCTACACGCTACACCCTACACGCT
The DNA here is from genome assembly GCF_051348905.1 of Ranitomeya variabilis. Taxonomy (NCBI): domain Eukaryota; kingdom Metazoa; phylum Chordata; class Amphibia; order Anura; family Dendrobatidae; genus Ranitomeya; species Ranitomeya variabilis. Next base: position 212,980 of record NW_027507935.1, on the reverse strand, counting down.
ACACGCTACACCCTACACACTACACGTTACACTCTACACCCTACACTCTACACCCTACACTCTACACGCTACACTCTACACCCTACACTCTGCACTCTACACCCTACACCCTACACGCTACACTCTACACTCTACACCCTACACGCTACACACTACACGCTACACGCTACACCCTACACGCTACACGCTACACCCTACACGCTACACATTACACTCTACACCCTACACCCTACACACTACACCCTACACGCTACACGTTACACTCTACACCCTACACTCTACACTCTACACCCTGCTCCCTACACGCTACACGCTACACCCTACACGCTACACGCTACACCCTACACACTACACGTTACACTCTACACCCTACACTCTACACCCTACACGCTACACTCTACACCCTACACTCTGCACTCTACACCCTACACCCTACACGCTACACTCTACACTCTACACCCTACACGCTACACACTACACGCTACACGCTACACCCTACACGCTACACGCTACACCCTACACGCTACACGTTACACTCTGCACCCTGCACCCTACACGCTACACGCTACACCCTACACGCTACACGCTACACCCTACACACTACACGTTACACTCTACACCCTACACTCTACACGCTACACTCTACACCCTACACTCTGCACTCTACACCCTACACCCTACACTCTACACGCTACACTCTACACCCTACACGCTACACGCTACACCCTACACCCTACACCCTACACGCTACAATCTACACGCTACACCCTATACGCTAGACGCTACACTCTACACGCTACACGCTACACTGTACACCCTACATGCAACACGCTACACTCTACACCATGCACCCTACACGCTACACACTATACTCTACACCCTACACGCTACACTCTACACGCTACACGCTACACGCTACACTCTACACGCTACACTCTACACCCTACACGCAACACGCTACACTCTACACCCTACACCCTACACGCTACACACTACACGCTACACGCTACACCCTACACGCTACACGCTACACCCTACACGCTACACATTACACTCTACACCCTACACCCTACACACTACACCCTACACGCTACACGTTACACTCTACACCCTACACCCTACACGCTACACACTACACGCTACACGCTACACCCTACACGCTACACGCTACACCCTACACACTACACGTTACACTCTACACCCTACACTCTACACCCTACACTCTACACGCTACACTCTACACCCTACACTCTGCACTCTACACCCTACACCCTACACGCTACACTCTACACTCTACACCCTACACGCTACACACTACACGCTACACGCTACACCCTACACGCTACACGCTACACCCTACACGCTACACGTTACACTCTGCACCCTGCACCCTACACGCTACACGCTACACCCTACACGCTACACGCTACACCCTACACACTACACGTTACACTCTACACCCTACACTCTACACCCTACACTCTACACGCTACACTCTACACCCTACACTCTGCACTCTACACCCTACACCCTACACTCTACACGCTACACTCTACACCCTACACGCTACACGCTACACCCTACACCCTACATCCTACACGCTACAATCTACACGCTACACCCTATACGCTAGACGCTACACTCTACACGCTACACGATACACGCTACACCCTACACGCTACACCCTACACTCTACACCCTACACCCTACACGCTACACGCTACACCCTACACGCTACACCCTACACTCTACACCCTACACCCTACACGCTACACGCTACACCCTACACGCTACACGTTACACTCTACACCCTACACCCTACACTCTACACCCTACACCCTACTCTCTACACGCTATATTCTACACCCTACACGCTACACTCTACACCCTACACGCTACACGCTACACTCTACACCCTAGACGCTACACTCTATACCCTACACTCTACACGCTACACCCTACACCCTACACTCTACATGCTACACCCTACACCCTACACTCTACATGCTACACGCTACACGCTACATGCTACACGCTACACCCTACACGCTACGCGCTACACACTACATGCTACACCCTACACCCTACACGCTACACGCTACACTCTACACCCTACACGCTACACCCTACACCCTACACCCTACACGCTACACGCTACACTCTACACCCTACACGCTACACCCTACACTCTACACCCTACACGCTACACCCTACACCCTACACGCTATACGCTACACTCTACATCCTGCACGCTACACGCTACACCCTACACGCTACACTCTACACCCTACACGCTACACCCTACACTCTACACCCTACACGCTACACGCTACACTCTACACCCTACACGCTACACCCTACACTCCACACCCTACACCCTACATGCTACACGCTACACCCTACACGCTACACATTACACTCTAAACCCTACACTCTACATCCTACACCCTACACTCTACACCCTACACGCTACACTCTACACTCTACACCCTACACCCTACATGCTACACGCTACACGCTACACCCTACACTCTACACGCTACACGCTACACTCTACACGCTACACGCTACATGCTACACTCTACACTCTACACCCTACACCCTACACGCTACACGCTATACTCTACACCCTACACGCTACACTCTACATGCTACACGCTACACTCTACACTCTACACGCTACACGCTACACTCTACACCCTACACGCTACACGCTACACTCTACACCCTACACGCTACACCCTACACTCTACACCCTACACGCTACACCCTACACTCTACACCCTACACGCTATACGCTACACTCTACACCCTGCACGCTACATGCTACACCCTACACGCTACACTCTACACCCTACACGCTACACCCTACACTCTACACCCTACACGCTACACGCTACACTCTACACCCTACACGCTACACCCTACACTCCACACCCTACACCCTACATGCTACACGCTACACCCTACACGCTACACATTACACTCTAAACCCTACACTCTACATCCTACACCCTACACTCTACACCCTACACGCTACACTCTACACTCTACACCCTACACCCTACATGCTACACGCTACACGCTACACGCTACACTCTACACGCTACACGCTACATGCTACACTCTACACTCTACACCCTACACCCTACACACTACACGCTATACTCTACACCCTACACGCTACACTCTACACGCTACACCCTACACGCTATACTCTGCACGCTACACGCTACACTCTACACCATGCACGCTACACCCTACACTCTACACCCTACACCCTACACGCTATACCCGACACCCTACACCCTACATGCTTCACCCTACACGCTACACTCTACACTCTACACCCTACACCCTACACGCTACATGCTACACCCTACACGCTACACTCTACACCCTACACTCTACACGCTACACACTACACGCTACACGCTACACCCTACACGCTACACGCTACACCCTACACGCTACACGTTACACTCTACACCCTACACCCTACACGCTACACGCTACACCCTACACGCTACACGTTACACCCTACACCCTACACGCTACACTCTACACCCTGCACCCTACACGCTACAATCTACACCCTACACCCTACACGCTACACGCTACACGCTACACTCTACACCCTACACGCTACACCCTACACTCTACACCGTACACTCTACACGCTACACGCTACACTCTACACCCTACACCCTACACGCTACGCGCTACACTCTACACCCTACACGCTACACTCTACACTCTACATGCTACACGCTACACTCTACACTCTACACACTACACGCTACACCCTACACCCTACACGCTACACGCTACACTCTACAACCTACACGCTACACGCTACACTCTACACGCTACACTCTACACCCTACACTCTACACGCTACACGCTACACTCTACACCCTACACTCTATACGCTACACGCTACACTGTACACCCTACATGCAACACGCTACACTCTACACCCTACACGCTACACTCTACACGCTACACGCTACATGCTACACTCTACACTCTACACCATACACCCTACACGCTACACACTATACTCTACACCCTACACGCTACACTCTACACGCTACACGCTACACGCTACACTCTACACGCTACACTCTACACCCTACATGCAACACGCTACACTCTACACCCTACACCCTACACGCTACACACTACACGCTACACGCTACACCCTACACGCTACACGCTACACCCTACACGCTACACGCTACACGTTACACTCTACACCCTACACCCTACACACTACACCCTACACGCTACACGTTACACTCTACACCCTACACGCTACACTCTACACCCTGCTCCCTACACGCTACACGCTACACCCTACACGCTACACGCTACACCATACACACTACACGTTACACTCTACACCCTACACTCTACACCCTACACTCTACACGCTACACTCTACACCCTACACTCTGCACTCTACACCCTACACCCTACACGCTACACTCTACACCCTACACCCTACACGCTACACACTACATGCTACACCCTACACACTACACGCTACACTCTACACCCTACACGCTACACGCTACACCCTACACATTGCACCCTACACGCTACAATCTACATGCTACACGCTACACCCTGTACGCTAGACGCTACACTCTACACGCTACACGATACATGCTACACCCTACACGCTACACCCTACACTCTACACCCTACACCCTACACGCTACACGCTACACCCTACACGCTACACCCTACACTCTACACCCTACACCCTACACGCTACACGCTACACCCTACACGCTACACGTTACACTCTACACCCTACACCCTACACGCTACACCCTACACCCTACTCTCTACACGCTATATTCTACACCCTACACGCTACACTCTACACCCTACACGGTACACGCTACACTCTACACCCTAGACGCTACACTCTATACCCTACACTCTACACGCTACACCCTACAACCCTACACTCTACATGCTACACCCTACACCCTACACTCTACATGCTACACGCTACACGCTACATGCTACACGCTACACCCTACACGCTACACGCTACACACTACATGCTACACCCTACACCCTACACCCTACACGCTACACGCTACACTCTACACCCTACACGCTACACCCTACACCCTACACCCTACACGCTACACGCTACACTCTACACCCTACACGCTACACCCTACACTCTACACCCTACACGCTACACCCTACACTCTACACCCTACACGCTATACGCTACACTCTACACCCTGCACGCTACACGCTACACCCTACACGCTACACTCTACACCCTACACGCTACACCCTACACTCTACACCCTACACGCTACACGCTACACTCTACACCCTACACGCTACACCCTACACTCCACACCCTACACCCTACATGCTACACGCTACACCCTACACGCTACACATTACACTCTAAACCCTACACCCTACATGCTACACGCTACACGCTACACTCTACACTCTACACCCTACACCCTACATGCTACACGCTACACGCTACACTCTACACCCTACACGCTACACGCTACACTCTACACCCTACACGCTACACCCTACACTCCACACCCTACACCCTACATGCTACACGCTACACCCTACACGCTACACATTACACTCTAAACCCTACACCCTACACTCTACACCCTACACGCTACACTCTACACTCTACACCCTACACCCTACATGCTACACGCTACACGCTACACTCTACACCCTACACGCTACACGCTACACCCTACAAGCTAAACGCTACAAACTACACGCTACATATTACACTCTACACCCTAGCGTGTAGCGTGTAGGGTGTAGAGTGTAGCGTGTAGCATGTAGCATGTAGGGTGTATGGTGTAGAGTGTAGCATGTAGCGTGTAGGGTGTAGGGTGTAGAGTGTAGAGTGTAGCATGTAGCGTGTAGATTGTAGGGTGTATCGTGTAGGGTGTAGAGTGTAGCATGTAGGGTGTAGGGTGTAGAGTGAAGGGTGTAGCGTGTAGAGTGTAGCGTGTAGCGTGTACGGTGTAGGGTGTAGAGTGTAGGGTGTAGCGTGTAGCGTGTAGCTTGTAGGGTGTAGAGTGTAGCGTGTAGCGTGTAGGCTGTAGCGTGTAGGGTGTAGCATGTATCGTGTAGGGTGTAGAGTGTAGCATGTAGCGTGTAGAGTGTAGGGTGTAGCGTGTAGCGTGTGTAGGGTGTAGGGTGTAGAGTGTAGCGTGTAGCGTGTAGGGTGTAGAGTGTAGGGTGTAGGGTGTAGAGTGTAGCGTGTAGGGTGTAGCGTGTAGGATTTAGGGTGTAGGGTGTAGAGTGTAGGGTGTTGCGTGTAGGGTGTAGGGTGTAGAGTGTAGCGTGTAGCGTGCAGGGTGTAGAGTGTAGCGTATAGCGTGTAGGGTGTAGGATGTAGAGTGTAGCGTGTAGAGTGTAGAGTGTAGCGTGTAGGGTGAAGCATGTAGGGTGTAGGGTGTCGGGTATAGCGTGTAGGGTGTAGGGTGTAGAGTGTAGGGTGTAGCGTGTATGGTGTAGAGTGTAGCGTATAGCGTGTAGAGTGTAGCGTGTAGGGTGTAGGGTGTAGCGTGTAGCGTGCAGAGTGTAGCGTGTAAGGTGTAGAGTGTAGCGTGTTGCGTGTAGGGTGTAGAGTGTAGCGTGTAGCGTGTAGAGTGTAGAGTGTAGCGTGTAGCGTGTAGAGTGTAGCGGGTAGGGTGTAGAGTGTAGCGAGTAGCGTGTAGGGTGTAGGGTGTAGAGTGTAGGGTGTAGCGTGTAGGGTGTAGAGTGTAGCGTGTAGGGTGTAGGGTGTAGGGTGTAGAGTGTAGCGTGTAGGGTGTAGCGTGTAGCATGTAGCGTGTAGCGTGTAGCATGTAGAGTGTAGCGTGTAGGGTGTAGAGTGTAGCGTGTAGGGTGTAGCGTGTAGCGTGTAGCGTGCAGGGTGTAGAGTGTAGCGTATAGCGTGTAGGGTGTAGAGTGTAGGGTGTAGCAGGTAGCGTGTAGAGTGTAGCGTGTAGGGTGTAGGGTGTACAGTGTAGGGTGTAGCGTGTAGCATGTAGGGTGTAGGGTGTAGCGTGTAGCGTGTACCGTGTAGCGTATAGAGTGCAGCGTGTAGGGTGTAGAGTGTAGCATGTAGTGTGTAGCGTGTAGGGTGTAGGGTGTAGCGTGTAGGGTGTAGAGTGTAGCGTGTAGGGTGTAGAGTGTAACATGTAGCGTGTAGGGTGTAGGGCGTAGCGTGTAGCGTGTACCGTGTAGCGTGTAGAGTGTAGTGTGTAGGGTGTAGAGTGTAGCGTGTAGGGTGTAGAGTGTAGCGTGTAGCGTGTAGCGTGTAGAGTGTTGCGTGTAGGGTGTAGCGTGTAGAGTGTAGTGTGTGGCGTGCAGGGCGTAGGGTGTAGCGTGTAGGGTGTAGGGTGTAGAGTGTAGGGTGTAGCATGTAGGGTGTAGGGTGTAGGGTGTAGCGTGTAGGGTGTAGAGTGTAGCGTGTAGGGTGTACGGTGTAGAGTGTAGGGTATAAGCTGTAGCGTTTAGCGTGTAGAGTGTAGCGTGTAGCGTGTAGGGTGTAGAGTGTAGGGTGTAGAGTGTAGCGTGTAGCGTGTAGGGTGTAGGGTGTAGCGTGTAGGGTGTAGCATGTAGCGTGTAGAGTGTAGCATGTAGGGTGTACGGTGTAGAGTGTAGGGTGTACGGTGTAGAGTGTAGGGTATAAGCTGTAGCGTTTAGCGTGTAGAGTGTAGCGTGTAGCGTGTAGCGTGTAGGGTGTAGAGTGTAGGGTGTAGAGTGTAGCGTGTAGTGTGTAGCGTGTAGGGTGTAGGGTGTAGCGTGTATCATGTACCGTGTAGCGTGTAGCATGTAGAGTAGGGTGTAGGGTGTAGAGTGTAGCATGTAGGGTGTAGGGTGTAGAGTGTAGGGTGTAGCATGTAGGGTGTAGGGTGTAGGGTGTAGCGTGCAGGGTGTAGAGTGTAGCGTGTAGGGTGTACGGTGTAGAGTGTAGGGTATAAGCTGTAGCGTTTAGCGTGTAGAGTGTAGCGTGTAGCATGTAGGGTGTAGAGTGTAGGGTGTAGAGTGTAGCGTGTAGCGTGTAGCGTGTAGGGTGTAGGGTGAAGCGTGTAGGGTGTAGCATATAGCGTGTAGCGTGTAGCATGTAGAGTAGGGTGTAGGGTGTAGGGTGCAGAGTGTAGTGTGTAGAGTGTGGAGTGTAGCGTGTAGAGTGTAAAGTGTAGCGTGTAGGGTGTAGCGTGTAGTGTGTAGCGTGTAGCGCGTAGCGTGTAGAGTGTAGGGTATAGAGTGTAGCGTGTAGAGAGTAGGGAGCAGAGTGTAGAGTGTAGCATGTAGGGTGTAGGGTGTACAGTGTAGGGTGTAGGGTGTAGCGTGTAGCGTGTAGAGTGTAGGGAGTAGGGTGTAGGGTGTAGCGTGTAGGGTGTGGAGTGTAGCGTGTAGCGTGTAGGGTGTAGCGTGTAGCGTGTAGGGTGTAGCGTGTATCATGTACCGTGTAGCGTGTAGCATGTAGAGTAGGGTGTAGGGTGTAGAGTGTAGCGTGTAGCGTGTAGTGTGTAGCGTGTAGAGTGTAAAGTGTAGCGTATAGTGTGTAGTGTGTAGCGTGTAGCGTGTAGGGTGTAGGGTGTAGAGTGTAGGGTGTAGCGTGTAGAGTGTAGCGTGTAGCGTGTAGGGTGTAGGGTGTACAGTGTAGGGTGTAGGGTGTAGCGTGTAGAGTTTAGTGTGTGGCGTGCAGGGCATAGGGTGTAGCGTGTAGGGTGTAGGGTGTAGAGTGTAGGGTGTAGCATGTAGGGTGTAGGGTGTAGGGTGTAGCGTGTAGGGTGTAGAGTGTAGCATGTAGGGTGTACGGTGTAGAGTGTAGGGTATAAGCTGTAGCGTTTAGCGTGTAGAGTGTAGCGTGTAGCTTGTAGCGTGTAGGGTGTAGAGTGTAGCGTGTAGAGAGTAGGGTGTAGGGTGCAGAGTGTAGGGTGTAGGGTGTAGAGTGTAACGTGTAGCGTGTAGGGTGTAGCGTGTAGGGTGTAGAGTGTAGGGTGTAGCGTGTAGGGTGTATCGTGTAGCGTGTAGCGTGTAGGGTGTAGGGTGTAGAGTGTAGGGTGTAGCGTGTAGCGTGTAGCGTGTAGCGTGTAGGGTGTAGGGTGTAGAGTGTAGGATGTAGCGTGTAGGGTGTAGCGTGTATCGTGTAGCGTGTAGAGTGTAGCGTCTAGCGTGTAGCGTATAGTGTGTAGCGTGTAGCGTGTAGATTGTAGCGTGTAGGGTGTAGGGTGTAGGGTGTAGCGTGTAGCGTGTAGGGTGTAGGGTGTAGGGTGTAGCGTGTAGCGTGTAGCGTGTAGAGTGTAGCATGTAGGGTGTAGCAAGTAGCGTGTTCCGTGTAGGGTGTAGCGTGTAGCGTGTAGCGTGTAGAGTGTAGCATGTAGGGTGTAGCAAGTAGCGTGTTCCGTGTAGGGTGTAGAGTGTAGCGTGTAGCGTGTAGGGTGTCACTTTTTCCTCTGATGAAGACGCTTGAGTAGCGTCGATACGCGTGGGGTTCAGGGCTTCCTTTGTTTTTTTCCCGAGGGACAGGACTTGGGTAACTTATCTTTACAACTGCTATGGAATTACACCTATTTACTTCATGCATGGCCTGGCATTTTTCCAAGCCTTAGGACAATGGATCCTGATTCTTTGTATTTCCACAAGGCGTCTGTATGCATACATTTATCCAAATAACTAGGATTTTGTAGTACTGCAGCATATCTATTTCCCTGATTACCTTTCTATAGGGGTCTGCTTTCATTTGCTTACCAACTGTGCGCACGCATGCTGTGTTGAACAAAATAGGATCCATGATGTATTTCTTCCAGATACTAGGCTGGAGTATATGTTTCCTGTCATAGTACTCAGGGGGTCACAGTTGGCAGTAAACAATAGGCTTCTTATATGTAGATTTGACTAAGATTGGTGTACCCGCATACCTAGCAATTTTTTCTCTCTGGTTATTTCTCCTGTCTCACATATGCTGTAAAGTATTAGCTTCCTTCATTCCCTCGGGTAAAATTACTTATGGCCTATTCAGCCATACTAGTGTTTTAAATGTTTTTAAATGTATGTTTTGCCTGGTTCTGTTTGTGGATTACTATTTTTGTACAATAAAATTGACTATTTAACGTGGATCCCATTGGTTTGCATATCCTTTTCTTTTTGTGTTTAGTGTGTAGCGTGTAACTTAACCCTACACGCTACACGCTACACGCTACACTCTACACCCTACACGCTACACCCTACACTCTACACCGTACACTCTACACGCTACACGCTACACTACACCCTACACCCTACACGCTACACGCTACACTCTACACCCTACACTCTATACGCTACACGCTACACCCTACACTCTACACGCTACACGCTACACTCTACACGCTACACGCTACATGCTACACTCTACACTCTACACCCTACACCCTACACGCTACACGCTATACTCTACACCCTACACGCTACACTCTACACGCTACACGCTACACTCTACACGCTACACGCTACACTCTACACCCTACACGCAACACGCTACACTCTACACCCTACACGCTACACTCTGCACGCTACACGCTACACCCTACACGCTATACTCTGCACGCTACACGCTACACTCTACACCATACACGCTACACCCTACACTCTACACCCTACACCCTACACGCTATACCCGACACCCTACACCCTACATGCTTCACCCTACACGCTACACTCTACACTCTACACCCTACACCCTACACGCTACATGCTACACCCTACACGCTACAATCTACACACTACACCCTACACGCTACACGCTACACGCTACACCCTTCACCCTACACTCTACACCCTACACCCTACACGCTACACGCTACACCCTACACGCTACACGCTACACGCTACACCCTTCACCCTACACCCTACACCCTACTCTCTACATGCTATACTCTACACCCTACACGCTACACTCTACACCCTACACGCTACACGCTACACCCTACACGCTAAACGCTACAGCTTATACCCTACACTCTACACCGTACACCCTACACGCTACACTCTACACCCTACATGCTACACCCTACACCCTACATGCTACACCCTACACTCTACAACCTACACCCTACACACTACACGCTACACCCTACACCCTACACGCTACACTCTACACGCTACACGCTACACTCTACACCCTACACGCAACACCCTACACCCTACACCCTACAAACTACACGCTACACCCTACACCCTACACCCGACACGCTACACCCTACACGCTACACTCTACACGCTACACTCTACACCCTACACGCTACACTCTACACCCTACACTCTACACGCTACATGCTACACTCTACATTCTACACAATACACTCTACACGCTACACTCTACACCCTACACGCTACACTCTACACTCTACACCCTACTCTCTACACGCTACACTCTATACCCTACACTCTACACGCTACACCCTACACCCTACACTCTACATGCTACACCCTACACCCTACACCCTACACTCTACATGCTACACGCTACACGATACATGCTACACGCTACACCCTACACGCTACACGCTACACTCTACACACTACACGCTACACCCTACAGCCTACACCCTACACGCTACACGCTACACTCTACACCCTACACGCTACACCCTACACCCTACACCCTACACGCTACACGCTACACGCTACACTCTACACCCTACACGCTACACCCTACACTCTACACCCTACACGCTACACCCTACACTCTACACGCTACACGCTACACGCTACACTCTACACGCTACACGCTACACTCTACACTCTACACCCTACACGCTACACCCTACACTCTACACGCTACACGCTACACGCTACACTCTACACGCTACACGCTACACTCTACACCCTACACGCAACACGCTACACTCTACACCCTACACGCTACACTCTGCATTCTACACGCTACACCCTACACCCTGCACGCTACACTCTGCACGCTACACGCTACACTCTACACTCTACACCCTACACCCTACACGCTACACGCTATACTCTACACCCTACACGCTACACTCTACACGCTACATGCTACACGCTACACTCTACACGCTACACGTTACACTCTACACCCTACACGCAACACGCTACACTCTACACCCTACACGCTACACTCTGCATTCTACACGCTACACCCTACACCATACACGCTACACCCTACACTCTACACCCTACACTCTACACGCTACACTCTACACCCTACACTCTACACTCTACACCCTACACCCTACACGCTACACGCTACACTCTACACCCTGCACCCTACACGCTACACGCTCCACCCTACACCCTACACGCTACAATCTACACCCTACACCCTACACGCTACACGCTACACCCTACACTCTACACCCTACACCCTACACGCTACACACAATACTCTACACCCTACACGCTACACCCTACACGCAACACGCTACACTCTACACCCTACACGCTACACTCTGCACGCTACACGCTACACCCTACACGCTACACTCTACACGCTACACTCTACACCCTACACTCTACACCCTACACCCTACACGCTATACCCGACACCCTACACCCTGCATGCTTCACACTACACGCTACACTCTACACTATACACCCTACACCCTACACGCTACATGCTACACCCTACACGCTACACTCTACACCCTACACCCTACACGCTACACACTACACGCTACACGCTACACCCTACACGCTACACGCTACACCCTACACGTTACACTCTACACCCTGCACCCTACACGCTACACGCTACACGCTACACGCTACACCCTACACACTACACGTTACACTCTACACCCTACACTCTACAACCTACACTCTACACGCTACACTCTACACCCTACACTCTGCACTCTACACCCTACACCCTACACGCTACACGCTACAATCTACACCCTACACGCTACACCCTACACCCTACACCCTACACGCTACACGCTACACGCTACACTCTACACCCTACACGCTACATCCTACACCCTACACGCTACACCCTACACTCTACACGCTACACGCTACACTTTACACGCTACACGGTACACTCTACACTCTACACCCTACACCCTACACGAAATACTCTACACCCTACACGCTACACTCTACACGCTACACGCTACACGCTACACTCTACACGCTACACGCTACACTCTACACCCTACACGCAACACGCTACACTCTACACCCTACACGCTACACTCTACACGCTACACGCTACACTCTACACTCTACACGCTACACGCTACACTCTACACCCTACACGCAACACGCTACACTCTACACCCTACACGCTACACTCTGCACGCTACACGCTACACCCTACACGCTATACTCTGCACGCTACATGCTACACTCTACACCATACACGCTACACCCTACACTCTACACCCTACACCCTACACGCTATACCCGACACCCTACACCCTACATGCTTCACCCTACACGCTACACTCTACACTCTACACCCTACACCCTACACGCTACATGCTACACCCTACACGCTACAATCTACAACCTACACCCTACACGCTACACGCTACAGGCTACACCCTTCACCCTACACTCTACACCCTACACCCTACACGCTACACGCTACACCCTACACCCTACACGTTACACTCTACACCCTACACCCTACTCTCTACATGCTATACTCTACACCCTACACGCTACACCGTACACCCTACACGCTACACTCTACACCCTACATGCTACACCCTACACCCTACACCCTACATGCTACACCCTACACTCTAGAACCTACACCCTACACACTACACGCTACACCCTACACCCTACACGCTACACTCTACACGCTACACGCTACACTCTACACCCTACACGCAACACCCTACACCCTACACCCTACAAACTACACGCTACACCCTACACCCTACACCCGACACGCTACACCCTACACGCTACACTCTACACGCTACACTCTACACCCTACACGATACACTCTACACCCTACACTCTACACGCTACATGCTACACTCTACATTCTACACAATACACTCTACACGCTACACTCTACACCCTACACGCTACACTCTACACTCTACACCCTACTCTCTACACGCTACACTCTATACCCTACACTCTACACGCTACACCCTACAACCTACACTCTACATGCTACATGCTACACTCTACATGTGTAGCGTGTAGCGTGCAGAGTGTAGCGTGTAGGGTGTAGAGTGTAGCGTGTTGCGTGTAGGGTGTAGCGTGTAGGGTGTAGCGTGTAGAGTGTAGGGTGTAGGGTGTAGATTGTAGCGTGTAGGGTGTAGGGTGTAGAGTGTAGGGTGTAGCGTGTAGCGTGTAGGGTGTAGGGTGTAGATTGTAGCGTGTAGGGTGTAGGGTGTAGCGTGTAGCGTGTAGGGTGCAGGGTGTAGAGTGTAGCGTGTAGCGTGTAGGGTGTAGGGTGTAGAGTGTAGAGTGTAGGGTGTAGAGTGTAGCGTGTAGAGTGTAGGGTGTAGAGTGTAGGGTGTAGCGTGTATGGTGTAGGGTGTAGCGTGTAGAATGCAGAGTGTAGCGTGTAGGGTGTAGAGTGTAGCGTGTTGCGTGTAGGGTGTAGAGTGTAACGTGTAGCGTGTAGAGTGTAGCGTGTAGAGTGTAGCGTGTAGAGTGTAGCGTGTAGGGTGTAGAGTATAGCGTGTAGCGTGTAGGGTGTAGGGTGTAGAGTGTAGAGTGTAGCGTGTAGCGTGCAGAGTGTAGCGTGCAGGGTGTAGGGTGTAGCGTGTAGAATGCAGAGTGTAGCGTGTAGGGTGTAGAGTGTAGCGTGTTGCGTGTAGGGTGTAGAGTGTAGCGTGTAGCGTGTAGAGTGTAGCGTGTAGCGTGAAGCATGTAGAGTGTAGCGTGTAGGGTGTAGAGTATAGCGTGTAGCGTGTAGGGTGTAGGGTGTAGAGTGTAGAGTGTAGCGTGTAGCGTGTAGAGTGTAGCGTGTAGCGTGTAGCGTGTAGAGTGTAGGGTGTAGCGTGTAGGGTGTAGAGTGTAGGGTGTAGCGTGTAGGGTGTAGAGTGTAGCGTGTAGCGTGTAGCGTGTAGGGTGTAGGGTGTAGCGTGTAGGGTGTAGAGTGTAGCGTGTAGCGTGTAGGGTGTAGGCTGTAGGGTGTAGCGTGTAGTGTGTAGAGTGTAGCGTGTAGCGTGTAGGGTGTAGCGTGTAGCATGTATCGTGTAGCGTGTAGCATGTAGAGTGTAGGGTGTAGGGTGTAGGGTGTAGCATGTAGAGTGTAGGGTGTAGGGTGTAGCGTGTAGAGTGTAGGGTATAGAGTGTAGCGTGTAGAGAGTAGGGTGTAGAGTGTAGAGTGTAGCGTGTAGGGTGTAGAGTGTAGCGTGTAGAGTGTATTGTGTAGAATGTAGAGTGTAGCATGTAGCGTGTAGAGTGTAGGGTGTAGAGTGTAGCGTGTAGGGTGTAGAGTGTAGCGTGTAGAGTGTAGCGTGTAGGGTGTAGCGTGTCGGGTGTAGGGTGTAGGGTGTAGCGTGTAGTTTGTAGGGTGTAGGGTGTAGGGTGTTGCGTGTAGGGTGTAGAGTGTAGCGTGTAGCGTGTAGAGTGTAGCGTGTAGGGTGTAGGGTGTAGCGTGTAGTGTGTAGGGTGTAGGTTGTAGAGTGTAGGGTGTAGCATGTAGGGTGTAGGGTGTAGCATGTAGGGTGTAGAGTGTAGCGTGTAGGGTGTACGATGTAGAGTGTAGGGTATAAGCTGTAGCGTTTAGCGTGTAGGGTGTAGCGTGTAGCGTGTAGGGTGTAGAGTGTAGCGTGTAGGGTGTAGAGTATAGCATGTAGAGAGTAGGGTGTAGGGTGTAGAGTGTAACGTGTAGCGTGTAGGGTGTAGCGTGTAGCGTGTAGGGTGTAGGGTGTAGAGTGTAGGGTGAAGGGTGTAGCGTGTAGCGTGTAGCGTGTAGGGTGTAGGGTGTAGATTGTAGCGTGTAGGGTGTAGCATGTAGCGTGTAGGGTGTAGGGTGTAGAGTGTAGAGTGTAGCGTGTAGGGTGAAGCATGTAGGGTGTAGGGTGTCGGGTATAGCGTGTAGGGTGTAGGGTGTAGAGTGTAGGGTGTAGCGTGTATGGTGTAGAGTGTAGCGTGTAGCGTGCAGAGTATAGCGTGTAGGGTGTAGCGTGTAGCGTGCAGAGTGTAGCGTGTTGCGTGTAGGGTGTAGAGTGTAGCGTGTAGTGTAGCGTGTAGCGTGTAGAGTGTAGCGTGTAGGGTGTAGAGTGTAGCGTGTTGCGTGTAGGGTGTAGAGTGTAGCGTGTAGAGTGTAGCGTGTAGCGTGTAGAGTGTAGCGTGTAGGGTGTAGAGTATAGCGTGTAGCGTGTAGGGTGTAGAGTGTAGAGTGTAGCGTGTAGCGTGTAGAGTGTAGCGTGTAGCGTGTAGCGTGTAGAGTGTAGGGTGTAGCGTGTAGGGTGTAGAGTGTAGGGTGTAGCGTGTAGGGTGTAGAGTGTAACGTGTAGCGTGTAGGGTGTAGGGTGTAGAGTGTAGCGTGTAGGGTGTAGATTGTAGCGTGTAGCGTGTAGGGTGTAGGGTGTAGAGTGCAGAGTGTAGGGTGTAGAGTGTAGCGTGTAGGGTGTAGAGTGTAGGGTGTAGAGTGTAACGTGTAGTGTGTAGGGTGTAGCGTGTAGCGTGTAGGGTGTAGCGTGTAGCGTGTAGGGTGCAGGGTGTAGAGTGTAACGTGTAGCGTGTAGGGTGTAGCGTGTAGCGTGTAGGGTGTAGCGTGTAGCGTGTAGTGTGTAGCGTGTAGGGTGTAGGGTGTAGAGTGTAGCGTGTAGGGTGTAGCATGTAGCGTGTAGGGTGTAGGGTGTATAGTGTAGAGTGTAGCGTGTAGTGTGAAGCATGCAGGGTGTAGGGTGTCGGGTATAGCGTGTAGGGTGTAGGGTGTAGAGTGTAGGGTGTAGCGTGTATGGTGTAGAGTGTAGCGGGTAGAGTGTAGCGTGTAGGGTGTAGGGTGTAGCGTGTAGCGTGCAGAGTGTAGCGTGTAGGGTGTAGAGTGTAGCGTGTTGCGTGTAGGGTGTAGCGTGTAGGGTGTAGAGTATAGTGTGTAGCGTGTAGGGTGTAGGGTGTAGAGTGTAGGGTGTAGAGTGTAGCGTGTAGGGTGTAGGGTGTAGATTGTAGCGTGTAGGGTGTAGGGTGTAGCGTGTAGCGTGTAGGGTGCAGGGTGTAGAGTGTAGCGTGTAGGGTGTAGGGTGTAGAGTGTAGAGTGTAGGGTGCAGAGTGTAGCGTGTAGAGTGTAGGGTGTAGAGTGTAGGGTGTAGCGTGTATGGTGTAGGGTGTAGCGTGTAGAATGCAGAGTGTAGCGTGTAGGGTGTAGAGTGTAGCGTGTAGGGTGTAGAGTGTAACGTGTAGCATGTAGAGTGTAGCGTGTAGCGTGTAGAGTGTAGCGTGTAGGGTGTAGAGTATAGCGTGTAGCGTGTAGGGTGTAGGGTGTAGAGTGTAGAGTGTAGCGTGTAGCGTGCAGAGTGTAGCGTGCAGGGTGTAGGGTGTAGCGTGTAGAATGCAGAGTGTAGCGTGTAGGGTGTAGAGTGTAGCGTGTTGCGTGTAGGGTGTAGAGTGTAGCGTGTAGCGTGTAGAGTGTAGCGTGTAGCGTGTAGCGTGTAGAGTGTAGCGTGTAGGGTGTAGAGTATAGCGTGTAGCGTGTAGGGTGTAGGGTGTAGAGTGTAGAGTGTAGAGTGTAGCGTGTAGCGTGTAGAGTGTAGCGTGTAGCGTGTAGCGTGTAGAGTGTAGGGTGTAGCGTGTAGGGTGTAGAGTGTAGGGTGTAGCGTGTAGGGTGTAGTGTAGCGTGTAGCGTGTAGCGTGTAGGGTGTAGGGTGTAGCGTGTAGGGTGTAGAGTGTAGCGTGTAGCGTGTAGGGTGTAGGCTGTAGGGTGTAGCGTGTAGTGTGTAGAGTGTAGCGTGTAGCGTGTAGGGTGTAGCGTGTAGCATGTATCGTGTAGCGTGTAGCATGTAGAGTGTAGGGTGTAAGGTGTAGGGTGTAGCATGTAGAGTGTAGGGTGTAGGGTGTAGCGTGTAGAGTGTAGGGTATAGAGTGTAGCGTGTAGAGAGTAGGGTGTAGAGTGTAGAGTGTAGCGTGTAGGGTGTAGAGTGTAGCGTGTAGAGTGTATTGTGTAGAATGTAGAGTGTAGCATGTAGCGTGTAGAGTGTAGGGTGTAGAGTGTAGCGTGTAGGGTGTAGAGTGTAGCGTGTAGAGTGTAGCGTGTAGGGTGTAGCGTGTCGGGTGTAGCGTGTAGTTTGTAGGGTGTAGGGTGTAGGGTGTTGCGTGTAGGGTGTAGAGTAGCGTGTAGCGTGTAGAGTGTAGCGTGTAGGGTGTAGGGTGTAGGTTGTAGAGTGTAGGGTGTAGCATGTAGGGTGTAGGGTGTAGGGTGTAGCATGTAGGGTGTAGAGTGTAGCGTGTAGGGTGTACGGTGTAGAGTGTAGCGTGTAGGGTGTAGAGTATAGCATGTAGAGAGTGGGGTGTAGGGTGTAGGATGTAGAGTGTAACGTGTAGCGTGTAGGGTGTAGCGTGTAGCGTGTAGGGTGTAGATTGTAGGGTGAAGGGTGTAGCGTGTAGCGTGTAGCGTGTAGGGTGTAGGGTGTAGGGTGTAGATTGTAGCGTGTAGGGTGTAGCATGTAGCGTGTAGCGTGTAGGGTGTAGAGTATAGCATGTAGAGTGGGGTGTAGGGTGTAGGGTGTAGAGTGTAACGTGTAGCGTGTAGGGTGTAGCGTGTAGCGTGTAGGGTGTAGGGTGTAGAGTGTAGGGTGAAGGGTGTAGCGTGTAGCGTGTAGCGTGTAGGGTGTAGGGTGTAGATTGTAGCGTGTAGGGTGTAGCATGTAGCGTGTAGGGTGTAGGGTGTAGAGTGTAGAGTGTAGCGTGTAGGGTGAAGCATGTAGGGTGTAGGGTGTCGGGTATAGCGTGTAGGGTGTAGGGTGTAGAGTGTAGGGTGTAGCGTGTATGGTGTAGAGTGTAGCGTGCAGAGTATAGCGTGTAGGGTGTAGCGTGTAGCGTGCAGAGTGTAGCATGTAGGGTGTAGAGTGTAGCGTGTTGCGTGTAGGGTGTAGAGTGTAGCGTGTAGCGTGTAGAGTGTAGAGTGTAGCGTGTAGCGTGTAGGGTGTAGGGTGTAGAGTGTAGAGTGTAGCATGTAGCGTGTAGCGTGTAGAGTGTAGCGTGTAGAGTGTAGGGTGTAGCGTGTAGCGTGTAGCGTGTAGAGTGTAGGGTGTAGGGTGTAGCGTGTAGCATGTATCGTGTAGCGTGTAGCATGTAGCGTGTAGGGTGTAAGGTGTAGGGTGTAGCATGTAGAGTGTAGGGTGTAGGGTGTAGCGTGTAGAGTGTAGGGTATAGAGTGTAGCGTGTAGAGAGTAGGGTGTAGAGTGTAGAGTGTAGCGTGTAGGGTGTAGAGTGTAGCGTGTAGAGTGTATTGTGTAGAATGTAGAGTGTAGCATGTAGCGTGTAGAGTGTAGGGTGTAGAGTGTAGCGTGTAGGGTGTAGAGTGTAGCGTGTAGAGTGTAGCGTGTAGGGTGTAGCGTGTCGGGTGTAGGGTGTAGCGTGTAGTTTGTAGGGTGTAGGGTGTAGAGTGTTGCGTGTAGGGTGTAGAGTAGCGTGTAGCGTGTAGAGTGTAGCGTGTAGGGTGTAGGGTGTAGCGTGTAGTGTGTAGGGTGTAGGTTGTAGAGTGTAGGGTGTAGCATGTAGGGTGTAGGGTGTAGGGTGTAGCATGTAGGGTGTAGAGTGTAGCGTGTAGGGTGTACGGTGTAGAGTGTAGCGTGTAGGGTGTAGAGTATAGCATGTAGAGAGTGGGGTGTAGGGTGTAGGATGTAGAGTGTAACGTGTAGCGTGTAGGGTGTAGCGTGTAGCGTGTAGGGTGTAGGGTGTAGAGTGTAGGGTGAAGGGTGTAGCGTGTAGCGTGTAGCGTGTAGGGTGTAGGGTGTAGGGTGTAGATTGTAGCGTGTAGGGTGTAGCATGTAGCGTGTAGCGTGTAGGGTGTAGAGTATAGCATGTAGAGTGGGGTGTAGGGTGTAGGGTGTAGAGTGTAACGTGTAGCGTGTAGGGTGTAGCGTGTAGCGTGTAGGGTGTAGGGTGTAGAGTGTAGGGTGAAGGGTGTAGCGTGTAGCGTGTAGCGTGTAGGGTGTAGGGTGTAGATTGTAGCGTGTAGGGTGTAGCATGTAGCGTGTAGGGTGTAGGGTGTAGAGTGTAGAGTGTAGCGTGTAGGGTGAAGCATGTAGGGTGTAGGGTGTAGAGTGTAGGGTGTAGCGTGTATGGTGTAGAGTGTAGCGTGCAGAGTATAGCGTGTAGGGTGTAGCGTGTAGCGTGCAGAGTGTAGCATGTAGGGTGTAGAGTGTAGCGTGTTGCGTGTAGGGTGTAGAGTGTAGCGTGTAGCGTGTAGAGTGTAGAGTGTAGCGTGTAGCGTGTAGGGTGTAGGGTGTAGAGTGTAGAGTGTAGCATGTAGCGTGTAGAGTGTAGCGTGTAGAGTGTAGGGTGTAGCGTGTAGCGTGTAGCGTGTAGAGTGTAGGGTGTAGAGTGTAGCGTGTAGCGTGTAGGGTGTAGGGTGTAGAGTGTAGCGTGTAGCGTGTAGAGTGTACGGTGTAGAGTGTAGGGTGTAGCGTGTAGGGTGTAGAGTGTAGCGTGTAGCGTGTAGCGTGTAGGGTTAAGTTACACGCTACACACTAAACACAAAAAGAAAAGGATATGCAAACCAATGGGATCCACGTTAAATAGTCAATTTTATTGTACAAAAATAGTAATCCACAAACAGAACCAGGCAAAACATACATTTAAAAACATTTAAAACACTAGTATGGCTGAATAGGCCATAAGTAATTTTACCCGAGGGAATGAAGGAAGCTAATACTTTACAGCATATGTGAGACAGGAGAAATAACCAGAGAGAAAAAATTGCTAGGTATGCGGGTACACCAATCTTAGTCAAATCTACATATAAGAAGCCTATTGTTTACTGCCAACTGTGACCCCCTGAGTACTATGACAGGAAACATATACTCCAGCCTAGTATCTGGAAGAAATACATCATGGATCCTATTTTGTTCAACACAGCATGCGTGCGCACAGTTGGTAAGCAAATGAAAGCAGACCCCTATAGAAAGGTAATCAGGGAAATAGGTATGCTGCAGTACTACAAAATCCTAGTTATTTGGATAAATGTATGCATACAGACGCCTTGTGGAAATACAAAGAATCAGGATCCATTGTCCTAAGGCTTGGAAAAATGCCAGGCCATGCATGAAGTAAATAGGTGTAATTCCATAGCAGTTGTAAAGATAAGTTACCCAAGTCCTGTCCCTCGGGAAAAAAACAAAGGAAGCCCTGAACCCCACGCGTATCGACGCTACTCAAGCGTCTTCATCAGAGGAAAAATTGACACCCTACACGCTACACGCTACACTCTACACCCTACACAATACACACTACTTGCTACACCCTACATGCTACACTCTACACGCTACACGCTACACGCTACACCCTACACGGTACACGATACTTGCTACACCCTACATGCTACACTCTACACGCTACACGCTACACGCTACACACTACACCCTACACCCTACACGCTACACGCTACACCCTACACCCTACACCCTACACGCTACAATCTACACGCTACACGCTACACACTATACGCTACACGCTAGACGCTACACTCTACACGCTACACGATACACGCTACACCCTACACGCTACATCCTACACTCTACACCCTACACGCTACACGCTACACGATACACCCTACACGCTACACCCTACACTCTACACCCTACACGCTACACCCTACACGCTACACGCTACACTCTACACGCTAAACGCTACAGCTTATACCCTACACTCTACACCGTACACCCTACATGCTACACTCTACACCCTACACGCTACACTCTACACCCTACACCCTACACTCTACACCCTACACCCTACACACTACACGCTACTCGCTACACTCTACACCCTACACGCTACACTCTACACTCTACTCCCTACTCTCTACACGCTACACTCTATACCCTACACTCTACACGCTACGCGCTACACGCTACACACTACACACTACACGCTACACTTTACACTCTACACGCTACACACTACACGCTACACGCTACACTCTACACCCTGCACCCTACTCTACATGCTACACGCTACACGGTACATGATACACGCTACACCCTACACGCTACACGCTACACCCTACACGCTACACGCTACACTCCACACCCTACACGCTACACCCTACACCCTACACTGTACACCCTACACCCTACATGCTACACTCTACACTCTGCTCCCTACTCTCTACACGCTACACTCTATACCCTACACTCTACACGCTACGCGCTACACGCTACACACTACACGCTACACCCTACACACTACACTTTACACTCTACACGCTACACTCCACACTCTACACACTACACTCTACACCCTACACCCTACACCCTACTCTACATGCTACACGCTACACGCTACATGCTACACCCTACACGCTCCACCCTACACCCTACACGCTACACGCTACACGCTACACTCTACACCCTACACTCTACACCCTACACGCTACACGCTACACGCTACACTCTACACGCTAAACGCTACAGCTTATACCTTACACTCTACGCCGTACACCCTACACGCTACACTCTACACCCTGCACGCTACACCCTACACCCTACACCCTACATGCTACACCCTACACTCTACACCCTACACCCTACATGCTACACTCTACACCCTACACCCTACTCTACATGCTACACGCTACACGGTACATGATACACGCTACACCCTACACGCTACACGCTACACCCTACACGCTACACGCTACACGCTACAATCTACACCCTACACGCTACACCCTACACCCTACTCCCTACACTCTACACGCTACACGCTACACCCTACACCCTACACTGTACACCCTACACCCTGCACGCTACACTCTACACTCTGCTCCCTACTCTCTACACGCTACACTCTATACCCTACACTCTACACGCTACGCGCTACACGCTACACACTACACGCTACACCCTACACGCTACACTTTACACTCTACACGCTACACTCTACACTCTACACACTACACTCTACACCCTACACCCTACACCCTACTCTACGTGCTACACGCTACACGCTACATGCTACACCCTACACGCTACACCCTACACGCTACACGCTACACGCTACACTCTACACGCTAAACGCTACAGCTTATACCCTACACTCTACACCGTACACCCTACACGCTACACTCTACACCCTACACGCTACACCCTACACCCTACACCCTACATGCTACACCCTACACTCTACACCCTACACCCTACACGCTACACCCTACGCCCTGCACGCCACACACTACACTCTACACGCTACACCCTACACACTACACTCTACACGCTACACGCTACACGCTACACGCTACACGCTACACTCTACACCCTACACGCTACACTATACACCCTACACACTACACTCTATACGCTACACGGTACACGCTACACGCTACGCCCTACACCCTACACGCTACATGTTACACTCTACACCCTACACGCTACACTCTACACCCTACATGCTGCACCCTACACCCTACATGCTACACACTACACGCTACACTCTACACCCTACACGCTGCACTCTATACGCTACACGGTACACGCTACACGCTACACCCTACACCCTACATGCTACACGCAACACCCTACACTGTACACCCTACACCCTACACGCTACACTCTACACGCTACATGCTACACCCTACACTCTACACCCTACACGCTATACGCTACACTCTACACACTGCACGCTACACGCTACACCCTACACGCTACACTCTACACCCTACACGCTACACTCTACATGCTACACGCTACACGCTACATGCTACACGCTACACCCTACACGCTACACTCTACACCCTACACCCTACCCCCTACACGCTACACTCTTCACCCTACACGCTACACCCTACACTCTACACCCTACACCCTACACGCTACTCGCTACACTCTACACCCTACCCGCTACACTCTACACGCTACACGCTACACTCTACACTCTACACGCTACACGCTACACTCTACACCCTACACGCAACACGCTACACTCTACACCCTACACGCTACACTCTGCATGCTACACGCTACACCCTACACCCTACACGCTACACTCTACACGCTACACGCTACACTCTACACCATACACGCTACACCCTACACTCTACACCCTACACCCTACACGCTATACCCGACACCCTACACCCTACATGCTTCACCCTACACGCTACACTCTACACTCTACACCCTACACGCTACATGCTACACTCTACACGCTACACTCTACACCCTACACGCTACACTCTACATCCTACACCCTACACGCTATACGCTACACTCTACACCCTACACTCTACACCCTACACGCTACACGCTACACTCTACACCCTACACCCTACACACGCTACACGCTACACCCTACACTCTACACGCTACATGCTACACTCTACACCCTACACGATACATGCTACACCCTACACGCTACAGCCTACACGCTACACGCTACACTCTACACCCTACAAGCTACACGCTACACGCTACACCCTGCACTCTACACCCTACACCGTACACGCTACACGCTACACTCTACACGCTACACCCTTCACTCTACACCCTACACCCTACATGCTACACTCTACACCCTACATGGTACACCCTACAATCTACATGCTACATGCTACACTCTACACTCTACACCCTACACCCTACACGCTACATGCTACACTCTACACCCTACACGCTACACTCTACACCCTACACGCTACATGCTACACTCTACACCATACACCCTACATGCTACATGCTACACGCTACACTCTACACCCTACACGCTACACGCTAGGGTGTAGAGTGTAATATGTAGCGTGTAGTTTGTAGCGTTTAGCTTGTAGGGTGTAGCGTGTAGCGTGTAGGGTGTAGAGTGTAGCGTGTAGCGTGTAGCATGTAGGGTGTAGGGTGTAGAGTGTAGAGTGTAGCGTGTAGGGTGTAGAGTGTAGGGTGTAGGATGTAGAGTGTAGGGTTTAGAGTGTAATTTGTAGCGTGTAGGGTGTAGCGTGTAGCATGTAGGGTGTAGGGTGTGGAGTGTAGGGTGTAGCGTGTAGGGTGTAGAGTGTAGCGTGTAGCGTGTAGGGTGTAGAGTGTAGGGTGTAGCGTGTAGGGTGTAGAGTGTAGCGTGTAGGGTGTAGCGTGTAGCGTGCAGGGTGTAGAGTGTAGCGTATAGCGTGTAGGGTGTAGAGTGTAGGGTTTAGCGTGTAGGGTGTAGAGTGTAGGGTGTAGCGTGTAGGGTGTAGAGTGTAGCGTGTAGCGTGTAGGGTGTAGGGTGTAGGGTGTAGCATGTAGGGTGTAGCATGTAGCGTGTAGCGTGTAGCATGTAGAGTAGGGTGTAGGGTGTAGAGTGTAGTGTGTAGAGTGTAGAGTGTAGCGTGTAGAGTGTAAAGTGTAGCGTGTAGGGTGTAGCGTGTCGTGTGTAGCGTGTAGCGCGTAGCGTGTAGAGTGTAGGGTATAGAGTGTAGCGTGTAGAGAGTAGGGAGCAGAGTGTAGAGTGTAGCGTGCAGGGTGTAGGGTGTACAGTGTAGGGTGTAGGGTGTAGCGTGTAGCGTGTAGAGTGTAGGGAGTAGGGTGTAGGGTGTAGCGTGTAGGGTGTAGAGTGTAGCGTGTAGTGTGTAGCGTGTAGGGTGTAGCGTGTAGGGTGTAGCGTGTATCATGTACCGTGTAGCGTGTAGCATGTAGAGTAGGGTGTAGGGTGTAGAGTGTAGCGTGTAGGGTGTAGGGTGTAGAGTGTAAGGTGTAGCATGTAGGGTGTAGGGTGTAGGGTGTAGCGTGTAGGGTGTAGAGTGTAGCGTGTAGGGTGTACGGTGTAGAGTGTAGGGTATAAGCTGTAGCGTTTAGCGTGTAGAGTGTAGCGTGTAGCGTGTAGGGTGTAGAGTGTAGGGTGTAGAGTGTAGCGTGTAGCGTGTAGCGTGTAGGGTGTAGGGTGAAGCGTGTAGGGTGTAGCATGTAGCGTGTAGCGTGTAGCATGTAGAGTAGGGTGTAGGGTGTAGGGTGTAGAGTGTAGTGTGTAGAGTGTGGATTGTAGCGTGTAGAGTGTAAAGTGTAGCGTGTAGGGTGTAGCGTGTAGTGTGTAGCGTGTAGCGCGTAGCGTGTAGAGTGTAGGGTATAGAGTGTAGCGTGTAGAGTAGGGAGCAGAGTGTAGTGTAGCGTGTAGGGTGTAGGGTGTACAGTGTAGGGTGTAGGGTGTAGCGTGTAGCGTGTAGGGTGTAGGGTGTAGGGTGTAGCATGTAGTGTGTAGCGTGTAGCGTGTAGGGTGTAGGGTGTAGAGTGTAGGGTGTAGGGTGTAGAGTGTAGGGTGTAGCGTGTAGGGTGTAGCGTGTAGCGTGTAGGGTGTAGGGTGTAGAGTGTAGGGTGTAGCGTGTAGGGTGTAGCGTGTATCGTGTAGCGTGTAGAGTGTAGCGTCTAGCGTATAGGGTGTAGCGTGTAGCGTGTAGATTGTAGCGTGTAGGGTGTAGGGTGTAGGGTGTAGCGTGTAGCGTGTAGGGTGTAGAGTGTAGCGTGTAGTGTGTAGGGTGTAGGGTGTAGAGTGCAGAGTGTAGGGTGTAGAGTGTAGCGTGGAGAGTGTAGGGTGTAGAGTGTAGGGTGTAGAGTGTAACGTGTAGTGTGTAGGGTGTAGCGTGTAGCGTGTAGGGTGTAGCGTGTAGCGTGTAGGGAGCAGGGTGTAGAGTGTAGCGTGTAGGGTGTAGAGTGTAACGTGTAGCGTGTAGGGTGTAGTGTGTAGGGTGTAGGGTGTAGAGTGTAACGTGTAGCGTGTAGGGTGTAGCGTGTAGCGTGTAGGGTGTAGGGTGTAGAGTGTAGCGTGTTGCATGTAGGGTGTAGAGTGTAGCGTGTAGAGTGTAGCGTGTAGCGTGTAGAGTGTAGCGTGTAGGGTGTAGAGTATAGTGTGTAGCGTGTAGGGTGTATGGTGTAGAGTGTAGAGTGTAGCATGTAGCGTGTAGCGTGTAGAGTGTAGCGTGTAGGGTGTAGAGTGTAGCGTGTTGCATGTAGGGTGTACAGTGTAGCGTGTAGCGTGTAGAGTGTAGGGTGTAGAGTGTAGCGTGTAGCGTGTAGAGTGTAGGGTGTAGAGTGTAGCGTGTTGCGTGTGGAGTGTAGCGTGTAGTGTGTAGGTTGTAGAGTGTAGCGTGTAGCGTGTAGGGTGTAGGGTGTAGCGTGTAGCGTGTAGAGTGTAGAGTGTAGCGTGTAGCATGTAGAGTTTAGAGTGTAGCGTGTAGGGTGTAGAGTGTAGCGTGTAGCGTGTAGCGTGTAGGGTGTAGGGTGTAGATTGTAGCGTGTAGGGTGCAGGGTGTAGAGTGTAGCGTGTAGGGTGTAGAGTGTAACGTGTAGCGTGTAGGGTGTAGCGTGTAGCGTGTAGGGTGTAGGGTGTAGAGTGTAACGTGTAGCGTGTAGGGTGTAGCGTGTAACGTGTAGGGTGTAGCGTGTAGCGTGTAGTGTGTAGCGTGTAGAGTGTAGGGTGTAGAGTGTAGCGTGTAGGGTGTAGCATGTAGCGTGTAGGGTGTAGGGTGTAGAGTGTAGAGTGTAGCGTTTAGGGTGAAGCATGTAGGGTGTAGGGTGTCGGGTATAGCGTGTAGGGTGTAGGGTGTAGAGTGTAGGGTGTAGCGTGTATGGTGTAGAGTGTAGCGTGTAGCGTGCAGAGTATAGCGTGTAGGGTGTAGCGTGTAGCGTGCAGAGTGTAGCGTGTAGGGTATAGAGTGTAGCGTGTTGCGTGTAGGGTGTAGAGTGTAGCGTGTAGCGTGTAGAGTGTAGAGTGTAGCGTGTAGCGTGTAGAGTGTAGGGTGTAGAGTATAGCATGTAGCGTGTAGGGTGTAGGGTGTAGAGTGTAGTGTAGCATGTAGCGTGTAGCGTGTAGAGTGTAGCGTGTAGCGTGTAGAATGTAGGGTGTAGCGTGTAGCGTGTAGCGTGTAGAGTGTAGGGTGTAGAGTGTAGCGTGTAGCGTGTAGAGTGTAGAGTGTAGCGTGTAGGGTGTAGAGTGTAGCGTGTAGCGTTTAGGGTGTAGGGTGTAGAGTGTAGCGTGTAGCGTGTAGAGTGTACGGTGTAGAGTGTAGGGTGTAGCGTGTAGGGTGTAGAGTGTAGCGTGTAGCGTGTAGCGTGTAGGGTTAAGCTACACACTACACACTAAACACAAAAAGAAAAGGATATGCAAACCAATGGGATCCACGTTAAATAGTCAATTTTATTGTACAAAAATAGTAATCCACAAACAGAACCAGGCAAAACATACATTTAAAAACATTTAAAACACTAGTATGGCTGAATAGGCCATAAGTAATTTTACCCGAGGGAATGAAGGAAGCTAATACTTTACAGCATATGTGAGACAGGAGAAATAACCACAGAGAAAAAATTGCTAGGTATGCGGGTACACCAATCTTAGTCAAATCTACATATAAGAAGCCTATTGTTTACTGCCAACTGTGACCCCCTGAGTACTATGACAGGAAACATATACTCCAGCCTAGTATCTGGAAGAAATACATCATGGATCCTATTTTGTTCAACACAGCATGCGTGCGCACAGTTGGTAAGCAAATGAAAGCAGACCCCTATAGAAAGGTAATCAGGGAAATAGGTATGCTGCAGTACTACAAAATCCTAGTTATTTGGATAAATGTATGCATACAGACGCCTTGTGGAAATACAAAGAATCAGGATCCATTGTCCTAAGGCTTGGAAAAATGCCAGGCCATGCATGAAGTAAATAGGTGTAATTCCATAGCAGTTGTAAAGATGTTACCCAAGTCCTGTCCCTCGGGAAAAAAACAAAGGAAGCCCTGAACCCCACGCGTATCGACGCTACTCAAGCGTCTTCATCAGAGGAAAAATTGACACCCTACACGCTACACGCTACACTCTACACCCTACACACTACACGCTACTTGCTACACCCTACATGCTACACTCTACACGCTACACGCTACACCCTACACGGTACACGCTACTTGCTACACCCTACATGCTACACTCTACACGCTACACGCTACACGCTACACCCTACACCCTACACCCTACACGCTACACGCTACACCCTACACCCTACACGCTACACGCTACACCCTACACCCTACACCCTACACGCTACAATCTACACGCTACACGCTACACACTATACGCTACACGCTAGACGCTACACTCTACACGCTACACGATACACGCTACACCCTACACGCTACATCCTACACTCTACACCCTACACCCTACACGCTACACGCTACATGCTACACCCTACACGCTACACCCTACACTCTACACCCTACACCCTACACGCTACACGCTACACTCTACACCCTACACGCTACACGCTACACCCTACAAGCTAAACGCTACAAACTACACGCTACATATTACACTCTACACCCTAGCGTGTTGCGTGTAGGGTGTAGAGTGTAGCGTGTAGCATGTAGCGTGTAGGGTGTATGGTGTAGAGTGTAGCATGTAGCGTGTAGGGTGTAGAGTGAAGGGTGTAGCGTGTAGAGTGTAGCGTGTAGCGTGTACGGTGTAGGGTGTAGAGTGTAGGGTGTAGCGTGTAGCTTGTAGGGTGTAGAGTGTAGCGTGTAGCGTGTAGGCTGTAGCGTGTAGGGTGTAGCATGTATCGTGTAGGGTGTAGAGTGTAGCATGTAGCGTGTAGAGTGTAGGGTGTAGCGTGTAGCGTGTGTAGGGTGTAGGGTGTAGAGTGTAGCGTGTAGCGTGTAGGGTGTAGAGTGTAGGGTGTAGGGTGTAGAGTGTAGCTTATAGCGTGTAGGGTGTAGGATGTAGAGTGTAGGGTGTAGAGTGTAGCGTGTAGAGTGTAGCATGTAGCGTGTAGGGTGTAGAGTGTAGAGTGTAGCGTGTAGGGTGAAGCATGTAGGGTGTAGGGTGTCGGGTATAGCGTGTAGGGTGTAGGGTGTAGAGTGTAGGGTGTAGCGTGTATGCTGTAGAGTGTAGCGTGTAGCGTGTAGAGTGTAGCGTGTAGGGTGTAGGGTGTAGCGTGTAGCATGCAGAGTGTAGCGTGTAGGGTGTAGAGTGTAGCGTGTTGCGTGTAGGGTGTAGAGTGTAGCGTGTAGCGTGTAGAGTGTAGAGTGTAGCGTGTAGCGTGTAGAGTGTAGCGGGTAGGGTGTAGAGTGTAGCGAGTAGCGTGTAGGGTGTAGGGTGTAGAGTGTAGGGTGTAGCGTGTAGGGTGAAGAGTGTAGCGTGTAGGGGGTAGGGTGTAGGGTGTAGAGTGTAGCGTGTAGGGTGTAGCGTGTAGCATGTAGCGTGTAGCGTGTAGCATGTTACACTCTACACCCTACACCCTACACTCTACACCCTACACCCTACTCTCTACTCGCTATATTCTACACCCTACACGCTACACTCTACACCCTACACGCTACACGCTACACTCTACACCCTAGACGCTACACTCTATACCCTACACTCTACACGCTACACCCTACACCCTACACTCTACATGCTACACCCTACACCCTACACTCTACATGCTACACGCTACACGCTACATGCTACACGCTACACCCTACACGCTACACGCTACACACTACATGCTACACCCTACACCCTACACCCTACACGCTACACGCTACACTCTACACCCTACACGCTACACCCTACACCCTACACCCTACACGCTACACGCTACACTCTACACCCTACACGCTACACCCTACACTCTACACCCTACACGCTACACCCTACACTCTACACCCTACACGCTATACGCTACACTCTACACCCTGCACGCTACACGCTACACCCTACACGCTACACTCTACACCCTACACGCTACACCCTACACTCTACACGCTACACACTATACGCTACACGCTAGACGCTACACTCTACACGATACACGCTACACCCTACACGCTACATCCTACACTCTACACCCTACACCCTACACGCTACACGCTACATGCTACACCCTACACGCTACACCCTACACTCTACACCCTACACCCTACACGCTACACGCTACACTCTACACCCTACACGCTACACGCTACACCCTACAAGCTAAACGCTACAAACTACACGCTACATATTACACTCTACACCCTAGCGTGTTGCGTGTAGGGTGTAGAGTGTAGCGTGTAGCATGTAGCGTGTAGGGTGTATGGTGTAGAGTGTAGCATGTAGCGTGTAGGGTGTAGAGTGAAGGGTGTAGCGTGTAGAGTGTAGCGTGTAGCGTGTACGGTGTAGGGTGTAGAGTGTAGGGTGTAGCGTGTAGCTTGTAGGGTGTAGAGTGTAGCGTGTAGCGTGTAGGCTGTAGCGTGTAGGGTGTAGCATGTATCGTGTAGGGTGTAGAGTGTAGCATGTAGCGTGTAGAGTGTAGGGTGTAGCGTGTAGCGTGTGTAGGGTGTAGGGTGTAGAGTGTAGCGTGTAGCGTGTAGGGTGTAGAGTGTAGGGTGTAGGGTGTAGAGTGTAGCTTATAGCGTGTAGGGTGTAGGATGTAGAGTGTAGGGTGTAGAGTGTAGCGTGTAGAGTGTAGCATGTAGCGTGTAGGGTGTAGAGTGTAGAGTGTAGCGTGTAGGGTGAAGCATGTAGGGTGTAGGGTGTCGGGTATAGCGTGTAGGGTGTAGGGTGTAGAGTGTAGGGTGTAGCGTGTATGGTGTAGAGTGTAGCGTGTAGCGTGTAGAGTGTAGCGTGTAGGGTGTAGGGTGTAGCGTGTAGCATGCAGAGTGTAGCGTGTAGGGTGTAGAGTGTAGCGTGTTGCGTGTAGGGTGTAGAGTGTAGCGTGTAGCGTGTAGAGTGTAGAGTGTAGCGTGTAGCGTGTAGAGTGTAGCGGGTAGGGTGTAGAGTGTAGCGAGTAGCGTGTAGGGTGTAGGGTGTAGAGTGTAGGGTGTAGCGTGTAGGGTGAAGAGTGTAGCGTGTAGGGGGTAGGGTGTAGGGTGTAGAGTGTAGCGTGTAGGGTGTAGCGTGTAGCATGTAGCGTGTAGCGTGTAGCATGTTACACTCTACACCCTACACCCTACACTCTACACCCTACACCCTACTCTCTACTCGCTATATTCTACACCCTACACGCTACACTCTACACCCTACACGCTACACGCTACACTCTACACCCTAGACGCTACACTCTATACCCTACACTCTACACGCTACACCCTACACCCTACACTCTACATGCTACACCCTACACCCTACACTCTACATGCTACACGCTACACGCTACATGCTACACGCTACACCCTACACGCTACACGCTACACACTACATGCTACACCCTACACCCTACACCCTACACGCTACACGCTACACTCTACACCCTACACGCTACACCCTACACCCTACACCCTACACGCTACACGCTACACTCTACACCCTACACGCTACACCCTACACTCTACACCCTACACGCTACACCCTACACTCTACACCCTACACGCTATACGCTACACTCTACACCCTGCACGCTACACGCTACACCCTACACGCTACACTCTACACCCTACACGCTACACCCTACACTCTACACCCTACACGCTACACGCTACACTCTACTCCCTACACGCTACACCCTACACTCCACACCCTACACCCTACATGCTACACGCTACACCCTACACGCTACAAATTACACTCTAAACCCTACACTCTACATCCTACACCCTACACTCTACACCCTACACGCTACACTCTACACTCTACACCCTACACCCTACATGCTACACGCTACACTCTACAAGCTAAACCCTACAAACTACACGCTACATATTACACTCTACACCCTAGCGTGTTGCGTGTAGGGTGTAGAGTGTAGCGTGTAGCATGTAGCGTGTAGGGTGTATGGTGTAGAGTGTAGCATGTAGCGTGTAGGGTGTAGAGTGTAGCGTGTAGGGTGTAGAGTGTAGCATGTAGCGTGTAGGGTGTAGGGTGTAGAGTGTAGCGTGTAGAGTGTAGGGTGTAGAGTGTAGGGTGTAGAGTGTAACGTGTAGTGTGTAGGGTGTAGCGTGTAGCGTGTAGGGTGTAGCGTGTAGCGTGTAGGGAGCAGGGTGTAGAGTGTAGCGTGTAGGGTGTAGAGTGTAACGTGTAGCGTGTAGGGTGTAGCGTGTAGCGTGTAGGGTGTAGGGTGTAGAGTGTAGCGTGTTGCATGTAGGGTGTAGAGTGTAGCGTGTAGAGTGTAGCGTGTAGCGTGTAGCGTGTAGAGTGTAGCGTGTAGGGTGTAGAGTATAGTGTGTAGCGTGTAGGGTGTATGGTGTAGAGTGTAGAGTGTAGCGTGTAGCGTGTAGCGTGTAGAGTGTAGCGTGTAGGGTGTAGAGTGTAGCGTGTTGCATGTAGGGTGTACAGTGTAGCGTGTAGCGTGTAGAGTGTAGGGTGTAGAGTGTAGCGTGTAGCGTGTAGAGTGTAGGGTGTAGAGTGTAGCGTGTTGCGTGTGGAGTGTAGCGTGTAGGTTGTAGAGTGTAGCGTGTAGCGTGTAGGGTGTAGGGTGTAGCGTGTAGCGTGTAGAGTGTAGAGTGTAGCGTGTAGCATGTAGAGTTTAGAGTGTAGCGTGTAGGGTGTAGAGTGTAGCGCGTAGCGTGTAGGGTGTAGGGTGTAGAGTGTAGCGTGTAGCGTGTAGTGTACGGTGTAGAGTGTAGGGTGTAGCGTGTAGGGTGTAGAGTGTAGCGTGTAGCGTGTAGCGTGTAGGGTGTAGGGTGTAGCGTGTAGCGTGTAGCGTGTAGGGTGTAGGGTGTAGATTGTAGCGTGTAGGGTGCAGGGTGTAGAGTGTAGCGTGTAGGGTGTAGAGTGTAACGTGTAGCGTGTAGGGTGTAGCGTGTAGCGTGTAGGGTGTAGGGTGTAGAGTGTAACGTGTAGCGTGTAGGGTGTAGCGTGTAGCGTGTAGGGTGTAGCGTGTAGCGTGTAGTGTGTAGCGTGTAGAGTGTAGGGTGTAGAGTGTAGCGTGTAGGGTGTAGCATGTAGCGTGTAGGGTGTAGGGTGTAGAGTGCAGAGTGTAGCGTTTAGGGTGAAGCATGTAGGGTGTAGGGTGTCGGGTATAGCGTGTAGGGTGTAGGGTGTAGAGTGTAGGGTGTAGCGTGTATGGTGTAGAGTGTAGCGTGTAGCGTGCAGAGTATAGCGTGTAGGGTGTAGCGTGTAGCGTGCAGAGTGTAGCGTGTAGGGTATAGAGTGTAGCGTGTTGCGTGTAGGGTGTAGAGTGTAGCGTGTAGCGTGTAGAGTGTAGAGTGTAGCGTGTAGCGTGTAGAGTGTAGGGTGTAGAGTATAGCGTGTAGCGTGTAGGGTGTAGGGTGTAGAGTGTAGAGTGTAGCATGTAGCGTGTAGCGTGTAGAGTGTAGCGTGTAGAGTGTAGGGTGTAGCGTGTAGCGTGTAGCGTGTAGAGTGTAGGGTGTAGAGTGTAGCGTGTAGCGTGTAGAGTGTAGAGTGTAGCGTGTAGGGTGTAGAGTGTAGCGTGTAGCGTTTAGGGTGTAGGGTGTAGAGTGTAGCGTGTAGCGTGTAGAGTGTACGGTGTAGAGTGTAGGGTGTAGCGTGTAGGGTGTAGAGTGTAGCGTGTAGCGTGTAGCGTGTAGGGTTAAGCTACACACTACACACTAAACACAAAAAGAAAAGGATATGCAAACCAATGGGATCCACGTTAAATAGTCAATTTTATTGTACAAAAATAGTAATCCACAAACAGAACCAGGCAAAACATACATTTAAAAACATTTAAAACACTAGTATGGCTGAATAGGCCATAAGTAATTTTACCCGAGGGAATGAAGGAAGCTAATACTTTACAGCATATGTGAGACAGGAGAAATAACCAGAGAGAAAAAATTGCTAGGTATGCGGGTACACCAATCTTAGTCAAATCTACATATAAGAAGCCTATTGTTTACTGCCAACTGTGACCCCCTGAGTACTATGACAGGAAACATATACTCCAGCCTAGTATCTGGAAGAAATACATCATGGATCCTATTTTGTTCAACACAGCATGCGTGCGCACAGTTGGTAAGCAAATGAAAGCAGACCCCTATAGAAAGGTAATCAGGGAAATAGGTATGCTGCAGTACTACAAAATCCTAGTTATTTGGATAAATGTATGCATACAGACGCCTTGTGGAAATACAAACAATCAGGATCCATTGTCCTAAGGCTTGGAAAAATGCCAGGCCATGCATGAAGTAAATAGGTGTAATTCCATAGCAGTTGTAAAGATAAGTTACCCAAGTCCTGTCCCTCGGGAAAAAAACAAAGGAAGCCCTGAACCCCACGCGTATCGACGCTACTCAAGCGTCTTCATCAGAGGAAAAATTGACACCCTACACGCTACACGCTACACTCTACACCCTACACAATACACGCTACTTGCTACACCCTACATGCTACACTCTACACGCTACACGCTACACCCTACACGGTACACGCTACTTGCTACACCCTACATGCTACACTACACGCTACACGCTACACGCTACACCCTACACCCTACACCCTACACGCTACACGCTACACCCTACACCCTACACCCTACACGCTACAATCTACACGCTACACGCTGCACACTATACGCTACACGCTAGACGCTACACTCTACACGCTACACGATACACGCTACACCCTACACGCTACATCCTACACTCTACACCCTACACCCTACACGCTACACGCTACACGCTACACCCTACACGCTACACCCTACACTCTACACCCTACACCCTACACGCTACACGCTACACGATACACCCTACACGCTGCACCCTACACTCTACACCCTACACGCTACACCCTACACGCTACACTCTACACGCTAAACGCTACAGCTTATACCCTACACTCTACACCGTACACCCTACATGCTACACTCTACACCCTACACCCTACACCCTACATGCTACACCCTACACTCTACACCCTACACGCTACACCCTATGCCCTGCACGCCACACACTAAACTCTACACGCTACACCCTACACCCTACACTGTACACCCTACACCCTACACGCTACACGCTACACTCTACACGCTACACCCTACACTCTACACCCTACACCCTACACGCTATACGCTACACTCTACACCCTGCACGCTACACGCTACACCCTACACGCTACACTCTACACCCTACACGCTACACCCTACACTCTACACCCTACACCCTACACACTACACGCTACTCGCTACACTCTACACCCTACACGCTACACTCTACACTCTACTCCCTACTCTCTACACGCTACACTCTATACCCTACACTCTACAACGCTACGCGCTACACGCTACACACTACACACTACACGCTGCACTTTACACTCTACACGCTACACACTACACGCTACACGCTACACTCTACACCCTACACCCTACTCTACATGCTACACGCTACACGGTACATGATACACGCTACACCCTACACGCTACACGCTACACCCTACACGCTACACGCTACACTCCACACCCTACATGCTACACCCTACACCCTACTCCCTACACTCTACACGCTACACGCTACACCCTACACCCTACACTGTACACCCTACACCCTACATGCTACACTCTACACTCTGCTCCCTACTCTCTACACGCTACACTCTATACCCTACACTCTACACGCTACGCGCTACACGCTACACACTACACGCTACACCCTACACGCTACACTTTACACTCTACACGCTACACTCCACACTACACACTACACTCTACACCCTACACCCTACACCCTACTCTACATGCTACACGCTACACGCTACATGCTACACCCTACACGCTTCACCCTACACGCTACACGCTACACGCTACACTCTACACCCTACACTCTACACCCTACACGCTACACGCTACACGCTACACTCTACACGCTAAACGCTACAGCTTATACCCTACACTCTACACCGTACACCCTACACGCTACACTCTACACCCTGCACGCTACACCCTACACCCTACACCCTACATGCTACACCCTACACTCTACACCCTACACCCTACATGCTACACTCTACACCCTACACCCTACTCTACATGCTACACGCTACACGGTACATGATACACGCTACACCCTACACGCTACACGCTACACCCTACACGCTACACGCTACACGCTACAATCTACACCCTACACGCTACACCCTACACCCTACTCCCTACACTCTACACGCTACACGCTACACCCTACACCCTACACTGTACACCCTACACCCTGCACGCTACACTCTACACTGCTCCCTACTCTCTACACGCTACACTCTATACCCTACACTCTACACGCTACGCGCTACACGCTACACACTACACGCTACACCCTACACGCTACACTTTACACTCTACACGCTACACTCTACACTCTACACACTACACTCTACACCCTACACCCTACACCCTACTCTACATGCTACACGCTACACGCTACATGCTACACCCTACACGCTACACCCTACACCCTACACGCTACACGCTACACGCTACACTCTACACCCTACACTCTACACCCTACACGCTACACGCTACACGCTACACGCTACACTCTACACGCTAAACGCTACAGCTTATACCCTACACTCTACACCGTACACCCTACACGCTACACTCTACACCCTACACGCTACACCCTACACCCTACATGCTACACCCTACACTCTACACCCTACACCCTACACGCTACACCCTACGCCCTGCACGCCACACACTACACTCTACACGCTACACCCTACACACTACACTCTACACGCTAAACGCTACACGCTACACGCTACACTCTACACCCTACACGCTACACTCTACACCCTACACACTACACTCTATACGCTACACGGTACACGCTACACGCTACGCCCTACACCCTACACGCTACATGTTACACTCTACACCCTACACGCTACACTCTACACCCTACACGCTACACCCTACACCCTACACGCTACACACTACACGCTACACTCTACACCCTACACGCTGCACTCTATACGCTACACGGTACACGCTACACCCTACACCCTACATGCTACACGCTACACCCTACACTGTACACCCTACACCCTACACGCTACACTCTACACGCTACATGCTACACCCTACACTCTACACGCTATACGCTACACTCTACACACTGCACGCTACACGCTACACGCTACACCCTACACGCTACACTCTACACCCTACACGCTACACTCTACATGCTACACGCTACACGCTACATGCTACACGCTACACCCTACACGCTACACTCTACACCCTACACCCTACCCCCTACACGCTACACTCTTCACCCTACACGCTACACCCTACACTCTACACCCTACACCCTACACGCTACTCGCTACACTCTACACCCTACCCGCTACACTCTACACGCTACACGCTACACTCTACACTCTACACGCTACACGCTACACTCTACACCCTACACGCAACACGCTACACTCTACACCCTACACGCTACACTCTGCATGCTACACGCTACACCCTACACCCTACACGCTACACTCTACACGCTACACGCTACACTCTACACCATACACGCTACACCCTACACTCTACACCCTACACCCTACACGCTATACCCGACACCCTACACCCTACATGCTTCACCCTACACGCTACACTCTACACTCTACACCCTACACGCTACATGCTACACTCTACACGCTACACTCTACACCCTACACTCTACATCCTACACCCTACACGCTATACGCTACACTCTACACCCTACACCCTACACTTTACACCCTACACGCTACACGCTACACTCTACACCCTACACCCTACACACGCTACACGCTACACCCTACACTCTACACGCTACATGCTACAATCTACACCCTACACGATACATGCTACACCCTACACGCTACAGCCTACACGCTACACGCTACACTCTACACCCTACAAGCTACACGCTACATGCTACACCCTACACTCTACACCCTACACCGTACACGCTACACGCTACACTCTACACGCTACACCCTTCACTCTACACCCTACACCCTACATGCTACACTCTACACCCTACACGGTACACCCTACAATCTACACGCTACATGCTACACTCTACACTCTACACCCTACACCCTACACGCTACATGCTACACTCTACACCCTACACGCTACACTCTACACCCTACACGCTACATGCTACACTCTACACCATACACCCTACACGCTACATGCTACACGCTACACTCTACACCCTACACGCTACACGCTAGGGTGTAGAGTGTAATATGTAGCGTGTAGTTTGTAGCGTTTAGCTTGTAGGGTGTAGCGTGTAGCATGTAGGGTGTAGAGTGTAGCGTGTAGCGTGTAGCATGTAGGGTGTAGGGTGTAGAGTGTAGAGTGTAGCGTGTAGGGTGTAGAGTGTAGGGTGTAGGATGTAGAGTGTAGGGTTTAGAGTGTAATGTGTAGCGTGTAGGGTGTAGCGTGTAGCATGTAGGGTGTAGGGTGTGGAGTGTAGGGTGTAGCGTGTAGGGTGTAGAGTGTAGCGTGTAGCGTGTAGGGTGTAGGGTGTAGAGTGTAGGGTGTAGCGTGTAGGGTGTAGAGTGTAGCGTGTAGGGTGTAGCGTGTAGCGTGCAGGGTGTAGAGTGTAGCGTATAGCGTGTAGGGTGTAGAGTGTAGGGTGTAGCGTGTAGGGTGTAGAGTGTAGGGTGTAGCGTGTAGGGTGTAGAGTGTAGCGTGTAGAGTGTAGGGTGTAGGGTGTAGGGTGTAGCGTGTAGGGTGTAGAGTGTAGTGTGTAGCGTGTAGGGTGTAGGGTGTAGGGTGTAGCGTGTAGTGTGTAGC
Organism: Ranitomeya variabilis; assembly: GCF_051348905.1. Classification (NCBI taxonomy): domain Eukaryota; kingdom Metazoa; phylum Chordata; class Amphibia; order Anura; family Dendrobatidae; genus Ranitomeya; species Ranitomeya variabilis. Next base: position 173,197 of record NW_027507935.1, on the reverse strand, counting down.
GTGTAGCGTGTAGGGTGTAGCGTGTAGCATGTAGCGTGTAGCGTGTAGCATGTAGAGTGTAGGGTGTAGGGTGTAGGGTGTAGCATGTAGAGTGTAGGGTGTAGGGTGTAGCGTGTAGAGTGTAGGGTATAGAGTGTAGCGTCTAGGGTGTAGAGTGTAGCGTGTAGCGTGTAGGGTGTAGAGTGTAGCGTGTAGGGTGTAGAATATAGCGTGTAGAGAGTAGGGTGTAGGGTGTAGAGTGTAGGGTGTAGAGTGTAGGGTGTAGGGTGTAGAGTGTAACGTGTAGCGTGTAGGGTGTAGCGTGTAGCGTGTAGGGTGTAGGGTGTAGAGTGTAGGGTGTAGCATGTAGGGTGTAGCGTGTAGCGTGTAGCGTGTAGGGTGTAGGGTGTAGAATGTAGGGTGTAGTGTGTAGGGTGTAGCATGTATCGTGTAGCGTGTAGAGTGTTGCGTCTAGCGTATAGGGTGTAGCGTGTAGCGTGTAGATTGTAGCGTGTAGGGTGTAGGGTGTAGGGTGTAGCGTGTAGCGTGTAGGGTGTAGATTGTAGCGTGTAGCGTGTAGGGTGTAGGGTGTAGAGTGCAGAGTGTAGGGTGTAGAGTGTAACGTGTAGTGTGTAGGGTGTAGCGTGTAGCGTGTAGTGTGTAGCGTGTAGGGTGTAGGGTGTAGAGTGTAGCGTGTAGGGTGTAGCATGTAGCGTGTAGGGTGTAGGGTGTAGATTGTAGCGTGTAGGGTGAAGCATGCAGGGTGTAGGGTGTCGGGTATAGCGTGTAGGGTGTAGGGTGTAGAGTGTAGGGTGTAGCGTGTATGGTGTAGAGTGTAGCGTGTAGAGTGTAGCGTGTAGGGTGTAGCGTGTAGCGTGCAGAGTGTAGCGTGTAGGGTGTAGAGTGTAGCGTGTTGCGTGTAGGGTGTAGCGTGTAGGGTGTAGAGTATAGTGTGTAGCGTGTAGGGTGTAGGGTGTAGAGTGTAGGGTGTAGCGTGTAGGGTGTAGGGTGTAGATTGTAGCGTGTAGGGTGTAGGGTGTAGCGTGTAGCGTGTAGGGTGTAGGGTGTAGAGTGTAGCGTGTAGCGTGTAGGGTGTAGGGTGTAGAGTGTATAGTGTAGGGTGTAGAGTGTAGCGTGTAGAGTGTAGGGTGTAGAGTGTAGGTTGTAGAGTGTAACGTGTAGCGTGTATTGTGTAGCGTGTAGCATGTAGGATGTAGCGTGTAGCGTGTAGGGTGCAGGGTGTAGAGTGTAGCGTGTAGGGTGTAGAGTGTAGCGTGTAGCGTGCAGAGCATAGCGTGTAGGGTGTAGCGTGTAGTGTGCAGAGTGTAGCGTGTAGGGTGTAGAGTGTAGCGTGTTGCGTGTAGGGTGTAGAGTGTAGCGTGTAGGGTGTAGAGTGTAGCGTGTAGGGTGTAGCGTGTAGCGTGTAGCGTGCAGGGTGTAGAGTGTAGCGTATAGCGTGTAGGGTGTAGAGTGTAGGGTGTAGCATGTAGCGTGTAGAGTGTAGCGTGTAGGGTGTAGGGTGTAGCGTGTAGCGTTTACCGTGTAGCGTATAGAGTGCACCGTGTAGCGTATAGAGTGCAGCGTGTAGGGTGTAGGGTGTAGCGTGTAGGGTGTAGAGTGTAGCGTGTAGGGTGTAGAGTGTAACATGTAGCGTGTAGGGTGTAGGGCGTAGCGTGTAGCGTGTACCGTGTAGCGTGTACAGTGTAGTGTGTAGGGTGTAGAGTGTAGCGTGTAGGGTGTAGAGTGTAGCGTGTAGCGTGTAGCGTGTAGAGTGTAGCGTGTAGGGTGTAGCGTGTAGAGTGTAGTGTGTGGCGTGCAGGGCATAGGGTGTAGCGTGTAGCGTGTAGGGTGTAGGGTGTAGAGTGTAGGGTGTAGCATGTAGGGTGTAGGGTGTAGCGTGTAGAGTGTAGCGTGTAGGGTGTACGGTGTAGAGAGTATGGTATAAGCTGTAGCGTTTAGCGTGTAGAGTGTAGCGTGTAGCGTGTAGCGTGTAGCGTGTAGGGTGTAGAGTGTAGAGTGTGGAGTGTAGCGTGTAGGGTGTAGGGTGTAGCGTGTAGGGTGTAGCATGTAGCGTGTAGTGTGTAGCATGTAGAGTAGGGTGTAGGGTGTAGGGTGTAGAGTGTAGTGTGTAGAGTGTAGAGTGTAGCGTGTAGAGTGTAAAGTGTAGCGTGTAGGGTGTAGCGTGTAGTGTGTAGCGTGTAGCGCGTAGCGTGTAGAGTGTAGGGTATAGAGTGTAGCGTGTAGAGAGTAGGGAGCAGAGTGTAGAGTGTAGCGTGCAGAGTGTAGGGTGTACAGTGTAGGGTGTAGGGTGTAGCGTGTAGCGTGTAGAGTGTAGGGAGTAGGGTGTAGGGTGTAGCGTGTAGGGTGTAGAGTGTAGCGTGTAGCGTGTAGCGTGTAGGGTGTAGCGTGTAGCGTGCAGGGTGTAGCGTGTATCATGTACCGTGTAGCGTGTAGCATGTAGAGTAAGGTGTAGGGTGTAGAGTGTAGCGTGTAGGGTGTAGCGTGTAGCGTGTAGGGTGTAGGGTGTAGAGTGTAACGTGTAGCGTGTAGGGTGTAGCGTGTAGCGTGTAGTGTGTAGCGTGTAGAGTGTAGGGTGTAGAGTGTAGCGTGTAGGGTGTAGCATGTAGCGTGTAGGGTGTAGGGTGTAGAGTGTAGAGTGTAGCGTTTAGGGTGAAGCATGTAGGGTGTAGGGTGTCGGGTATAGCGTGTAGGGTGTAGGGTGTAGAGTCTAGGGTGTAGCGTGTATGGTGTAGAGTGTAGCGTGTAGCGTGCAGAGTATAGCGTGTAGGGTGTAGCGTGTAGCGTGCAGAGTGTAGCGTGTAGGGTATAGATTGTAGCGTGTTGCGTGTAGGGTGTAGAGTGTAGCGTGTAGCGTGTAGAGTGTAGAGTGTAGCGTGTAGCGTGTAGAGTGTAGGGTGTAGAGTGTAGAGTGTAGCATGTAGCGTGTAGCGTGTAGAGTGTAGCGTGTAGCGTGTAGAGTGTAGAGTGTAGCGTGTAGCATGTAGAGTGTAGAGTGTAGCGTGTAGGGTGTAGAGTGTAGCGCGTAGCGTGTAGGGTGTGGGGTGTAGAGTGTAGCGTGTAGCGTGTAGAGTGTACGGTGTAGAGTGTAGGGTGTAGCGTGTAGGGTGTAGAGTGTGGCGTGTAGCGTGTAGCGTGTAGGGTGTAGGGTGTAGATTGTAGCGTGTAGGGTGCAGGGTGTAGAGTGTAGCGTGTAGGGTGTAGAGTGTAACGTGTAGCGTGTAGGGTGTAGCGTGTAGCGTGTAGGGTGTAGGGTGTAGAGTGTAACGTGTAGCGTGTAGGGTGTAGCGTGTAGGGTGTAGCGTGTAGCGTGTAGTGTGTAGCGTGTAGAGTGTAGGGTGTAGAGTGTAGCGTGTAGGGTGTAGCATGTAGCGTGTAGGGTGTAAGGTGTAGAGTGTAGAGTGTAGCGTTTAGGGTGAAGCATGTAGGGTGTAGGGTGTCGGGTATAGCGTGTAGGGTGTAGGGTGTAGAGTGTAGGGTGTAGCGTGTATGGTGTAGAGTGTAGCGTGTAGCGTGCAGAGTATAGCGTGTAGGGTGTAGCGTGTAGCGTGCAGAGTGTAGCGTGTAGGGTATAGATTGTAGCGTGTTGCGTGTAGGGTGTAGAGTGTAGCGTGTAGCGTGTAGAGTGTAGAGTGTAGCGTGTAGCGTGTAGAGTGTAGAGTGTAGCGTGTAGGGTGTAGAGTATAGCGTGTAGCGTGTAGGGTGTAGGGTGTAGAGTGTAGAGTGTAGCATGTAGCGTGTAGCGTGTAGAGTGTAGCGTGTAGCGTGTAGAGTGTAGGGTGTAGCGTGTAGAGTGTAGGGTGTAGAGTGTAGCGTGTAGCGTGTAGAGTGTAGAGTGTAGCGTGTAGGGTGTAGAGTGTAGCGTGTAGCGTGTAGGGTGTAGGGTGTAGAGTGTAGCGTGTGGCGTGTAGAGTGTAGCGTGTAGCGTGTAGGTTGTAGAGTGTAGCGTGTAGTGTGTAGGGTGTAGGGTGTAGCGTGTAGCGTGTAGAGTGTAGAGTGTAGCGTGTAGCATGTAGAGTGTAGAGTGTAGCGTGTAGGGTGTAGAGTGTAACGTGTAGCGTGTAGGGTGTAGCGTGTAGCGTGTAGGGTGTAGAGTGTAACGTGTAGCGTGTAGGGTGTAGCGTGTAGCGTGTAGTGTGTAGCGTGTAGAGTGTAGGGTGTAGAGTGTAGCGTGTAGGGTGTAGCATGTAGCGTGTAGGGTGTAGGGTGTAGAGTGTAGAGTGTAGCGTTTAGGGTGAAGCATGTAGGGTGTAGGGTGTCGGGTATAGCGTGTAGGGTGTAGGGTGTAGAGTGTAGGGTGTAGCGTGTATGGTGTAGAGTGTAGCGTGTAGCGTGCAGAGTATAGCGTGTAGGGTGTAGCGTGTAGCGTGCAGAGTGTAGCGTGTAGGGTATAGATTGTAGCGTGTTGCGTGTAGGGTGTAGAGTGTAGCGTGTAGCGTGTAGAGTGTAGAGTGTAGCGTGTAGCGTGTAGAGTGTAGGGTGTAGAGTGTAGAGTGTAGCATGTAGCGTGTAGCGTGTAGAGTGTAGCGTGTAGCGTGTAGAGTGTAGGGTGTAGCGTGTAGAGTGTAGGGTGTAGAGTGTAGCGTGTAGCGTGTAGGGTGTAGGGTGTAGAGTGTAGCGTGTAGAGTGTACGGTGTAGAGTGTAGGGTGTAGCGTGTAGGGTGTAGAGTGTGGCGTGTAGCGTGTAGCGTGTAGGGTGTAGGGTGTAGATTGTAGCGTGTAGGGTGCAGGGTGTAGAGTGTAGCGTGTAGGGTGTAGAGTGTAACGTGTAGCGTGTAGGGTGTAGCGTGTAGCGTGTAGGGTGTAGGGTGTAGAGTGTAACGTGTAGCGTGTAGGGTGTAGCGTGTAGGGTGTAGCGTGTAGCGTGTAGTGTGTAGCGTGTAGAGTGTAGGGTGTAGAGTGTAGCGTGTAGGGTGTAGCATGTAGCGTGTAGGGTGTAGGGTGTAGAGTGTAGAGTGTAGCATTTAGGGTGAAGCATGTAGGGTGTAGGGTGTCGGGTATAGCGTGTAGGGTGTAGGGTGTAGAGTGTAGGGTGTAGCGTGTATGGTGTAGAGTGTAGCGTGTAGCGTGCAGAGTATAGCGTGTAGGGTGTAGCGTGTAGCGTGCAGAGTGTAGCGTGTAGGGTATAGATTGTAGCGTGTTGCGTGTAGGGTGTAGAGTGTAGCGTGTAGCGTGTAGAGTGTAGAGTGTAGCGTGTAGCGTGTAGAGTGTAGAGTGTAGCGTGTAGGGTGTAGAGTATAGCGTGTAGCGTGTAGGGTGTAGGGTGTAGAGTGTAGAGTGTAGCATGTAGCGTGTAGCGTGTAGAGTGTAGCGTGTAGCGTGTAGAGTGTAGGGTGTAGCGTGTAGAGTGTAGGGTGTAGAGTGTAGCGTGTAGCGTGTAGAGTGTAGAGTGTAGCGAGTAGGGTGTATAGTGTAGCGTGTAGCGTGTAGGGTGTAGGGTGTAGAGTGTAGCGTGTGGCGTGTAGAGTGTAGCGTGTAGCGTGTAGGTTGTAGAGTGTAGCGTGTAGTGTGTAGGGTGTAGGGTGTAGCGTGTAGCGTGTAGAGTGTAGAGTGTAGCGTGTAGCATGTAGAGTGTAGCGTGTAGGGTGTAGCATGTAGCGTGTAGGGTGTAGGGTGTAGAGTGTAGAGTGTAGCGTTTAGGGTGAAGCATGTAGGGTGTAGGGTGTCGGGTATAGCGTGTAGGGTGTAGGGTGTAGAGTGTAGGGTGTAGCGTGTATGGTGTAGCGTGTAGCGTGTAGCGTGTAGTGTGTAGCGTGTAGAGTGTAGGGTGTAGAGTGTAGCGTGTAGGGTGTAGCATGTAGCGTGTAGGGTGTAGGGTGTAGAGTGTAGAGTGTAGCGTTTAGGGTGAAGCATGTAGGGTGTAGGGTGTCGGGTATAGCGTGTAGGGTGTAGGGTGTAGAGTGTAGGGTGTAGCGTGTATGGTGTAGAGTGTAGCGTGTAGCGTGCAGAGTATAGCGTGTAGGGTGTAGCGTGTAGCGTGCAGAGTGTAGCGTGTAGGGTATAGATTGTAGCGTGTTGCGTGTAGGGTGTAGAGTGTAGCGTGTAGCGTGTAGAGTGTAGAGTGTAGCGTGCAGCGTGTAGAGTGTAGGGTGTAGAGTGTAGAGTGTAGCGTGTAGCGTGTAGAGTGTAGCGTGTAGCGTGTAGAGTGTAGGGTGTAGCGTGTAGAGTGTAGGGTGTAGAGTGTAGCGTGTAGCGTGTAGGGTGTAGGGTGTAGAGTGTAGCGTGTAGCGTGTAGAGTGTACGGTGTAGAGTGTAGGGTGTAGCGTGTAGGGTGTAGAGTGTAGCGTGTAGCGTGTAGCGTGTAGGGTTAAGCTACACACTACACACTAAACACAAAAAGAAAAGGATATGCAAACCAATGGGATCCACGTTAAATAGTCAATTTTATTGTACAAAAATAGTAATCCACAAACAGAACCAGGCAAAACATACATTTAAAAACATTTAAAACACTAGTATGGCTGAATAGGCCATAAGTAATTTTACCCGAGGGAATGAAGGAAGCTAATACTTTACAGCATATGTGAGACAGGAGAAATAACCAGAGAGAAAAAATTGCTAGGTATGCGGGTACACCAATCTTAGTCAAATCTACATATAAGAAGCCTATTGTTTACTGCCAACTGTGACCCCCTGAGTACTATGACAGGAAACATATACTCCAGCCTAGTATCTGGAAGAAATACATCATGGATCCTATTTTGTTCAACACAGCATGCGTGCGCACAGTTGGTAAGCAAATGAAAGCAGACCCCTATAGAAAGGTAATCAGGGAAATAGATATGCTGCAGTACTACAAAATCCTAGTTATTTGGATAAATGTATGCATACAGACGCCTTGTGGAAATACAAAGAATCGGGGGGGCGTGGCCAGCGCTGAGACAGAGAGGATGTCTTAGCTGTGAGCTCTGCACTGGGGCCGCCTAATTAAGAGATAATATCAAGCACATCTCCGAGATTCCACTAAAAAGTTACAGCCCCCAGCATCGGAATATCTGCTGCACCTATTGATACAAGTCTGATATGGCTGACCGCAACAATCGCGGAGAAAAAGGCACTAGCAGAGACCGCTGCAGCACTGAGATGAAAATCCAAGATGGCGGCGCCGGCTCGCCGCACACTGAAGGGACAAGTCCAGGAAGTGCAGACAAGTCCCGTAAACTCAGCCGCGGGCGCCTGTTTTACAGGGTGACACCTCAAAGGCAGAAACATGCTGCCTTCAAAGCGAGAACAAACCCGCGGTCCTCGCAGAAGAGGTCGGCGGCGGCCGCGAGCGATAAGAAGCGGGGAGAGCCGCTGGAGGAAAGCCCTGCGCGGGGCTCCCGCTCTCGCTCGTCTTCTCGCGAGAGCCGCCATCTTGAAAAGGAGAACGAGCGCTCTCAGTTATATAGCGCCGGAAAGACTGTTAAACACCCGCAAGTTAATTTAACCGCTACCACACAGTGCATAACGCCGGTTAAGGGGTCTACATCATGCCCTGACATATCATTAATATCTGATGCTCCCTTTACCCCATCAGTCCCAGGGGAGGATGCTTGTGATAAATATAGCGCCGGATCTGATAATAGTACCAGCCCCATTATGGTGCCAGCCAGCACCCATGACACTTCCTATCCCAGAGAGAATATCCTGGTTGCTGCAGCACAGGAGAACCCTCAAAATAAGGAGTCAGTTTATATACATTCTCCTAAGGATCTCAGCAGCCCAAAACTTGCTGATACTCTTTTACAAACATTATCTGATGTGAATGCCTCTAATAAGAGTGCATCAGAAATTTTCATTAAGAACATTATTCTTCTTTTGGCTCAATCTTTCCAATCACAATTAGAATCTCACAATCTCTCCCTCCGCAAAGATATAGATAACCTTGGACAACGTGTGGACCACCTGGAACGGAAAATGGGGGAACTGGTGGAATCCCATAATAAATTGATTGACGCCCATTATAATCTGGAAGATGAGGTGGCCCAAATAAAATCAAAACAAGTTGAACAAGAGGATAGGAGCAGACGTAGTAACTTAAAATTCAGAGGAATACCAGAGTCAGTCAAAGACCGTGATCTGACTGAATATACCCAAAAAATGCTCCACACAATTCTCCCTAAAGCTTCAAGGGGTGATCTAACGCTGGAACGCATTCACAGGCTACCCAAATCCAAATACGCACCAACTTCAGCTCCTAGAGACGTCATAGCCTGTTTCCACTATTTCCAAATTAAAGAAGAAATTCTCAGGAAAAGCAGACAATTACCAAAATTTACCGACCCCCTACAGCAAGATAAAGATTTTTGCAGACTTTTCAAGGGCCACACTACAAAAACGGAGAGAGTACATTCCTGTCACTGACCATCTTAGGAATAACAAGATACTGTATAAATGGGGTTTTCCAACTAAATTGATCGTGATTAAGGAGGATGTCACTTTTGCGCTAACTGACTTAAATAACTCATGATCTAGGCCTGCCTCCCATAGAGAGATCAAGTTCTGGACACAAAGACAGCGGAGTTTCTGATCATCTTCCAAGGCATGTCAAGCCCTCGTGGATCACGAAGAAAAACAGATGAAGCTCTTGAACTATGTTGTTAGGCTGGCCCCCCTCACTTGGCCCTTAATTTCACCCCCTGAACTTTAAATGAGTACCTACTCATTTACACACACACTTCGGTGTGCATTAACTGTTGGTTTTCTAACCCACTTTCTTGCTGGTTGCAATTATGTTATTTTTGTTTTTTGTCTATGTGCAGGTCTGTGTGCGCTTCTACTAAGCGGAAATCGTCGTTTGCCTTTGCTCTCATCTGATCTGGAGGGGCTCATCATCACCATCACTGTCATGGTGTGGATACAGGTTCTGTGCAGGTTGCCTCTTTTGTTTCTACAGGATCTGCTGGTCTCACTGATCTCCCTCTCTGTGGGCAATTCTAAATGTAAACATAGCCGTAACTACATAACTCACAAACACCACTACTATGTCTTTAAATATTGTGTCCTATAACGTGAATGGTTTGAACTACCCCTACAAGAGATTTGCTCTTTGGAAAGATATGCGTAGACTTAAAGCTGATATAGTCCTGCTACAAGAAACTGTATTAGAATCTGATAATTAATCATAGACTCCATAATAAACATTTTTCGCAAATATTCTTTTCAAACAGTAAAAAGAAAAAAGCGGGGGTTGCGATAGCCATTCACAAGGATTTACCTTTTAAAATAATAGACACAATGAAGGACGAGGAAGGTAGACAAATCACTATTAAGGGAAAATTGGGAGATGTTAATTTCACCATTGCTAACATACATGCCCCCAATTCAAGTCAAATTCGCTTTCTTAATAGATTCAAAAAAAAATTGGAGGACTTCAGTGAGGGTCATGTTGTATGGGGCGGGGATTTTAATCATATTGTTGATCCCCATTTGGATTGCTCCCACCCGCTGACCTATTATAAAAAACAAAATTTATCTTACTGGCTAAGACAATCTGGATTACAGGACAGTTGTAGAGTGCTGAATACAAATTCAAAAGAATTCACAAGATACTGCCCATACAACAAATCTTTCACTAGGATTGACCATATTTTTACAAGTCTTTCAGTTTTAGATCTATATGAAGAATTTGTCACGGGCCCAATCACTTGGTCAGACCATGCACCTGTCCTCCTCAGACTCAAAAACACAGATAGAGAAAATAAATCATACAATTGGAAATACAGTAAATTTATAGCTAACACACAGGATAATTCCAAATTAATAGAAAAAGCCATCTCCCATTATTTTGTTGAAAATTCTACACAAGACATTAACCCAGAAACATTGTGGCAAGCTCACAAATGCGTAATTAGGGGAATTTTGATCCAGCTTGGAGCTAAACAAAAAAAAATTAGAGAGTTCAGACAAAGGGAAGTGATAGACAAAATAAAAATCCTAGAGGCCGCCGCCCAAAATGATATGTTTTGATAGGCATAAAGAGTTATACACTTGTAGGCTGGAGCTTAGGAACCTATTAATTGCCCAATATGAGAAAAAGGCCACTTTCTTTGGCGCTGGATATTATACAGATAATAATAGACCAACCAGGTTGATGGCCAATAAATTTAAACCTATAAAGATGAGAAAGGTGGTTGATAGAATCTCTTTGGCTTCTGGCGATGTCCTAAAACCAAAGGATATTGCGGGGGCCTTTAGAGACTATTACTTTAATTTATATAATTTGAAGGATGGTGAAAATGTCTCACCTCCCTCCCAAGACCAAATTGACACTTTTTTAAAGAAAATAAAACTTGGAAGCCTCACGTCAGATCAAAGGGAAATACTAGATATGCCTTTTAGCGAGAGAGAGGTTACGAACGTTATTAATGCTTTTAAACTCAATAAGGCGCCGGGTCCAGATGGTTTCACCAATGAATATTATAGACAGTTTAAACTATTGCTTATTCCCCATCTAACCCAGACACTCAACTTTATTAGAGTGAATGGATCATGTAACAAGGAAATGCTCAGAGCCACAATAGTAGTTATCCCCAAAACTGATAAGGATGCAACAAAAGTTGAAAATTTTAGACCAATATCACTGCTAAACACTGATATCAAAGCATATGCCAAAATTATAGCAAACAGGTTGCAACACATTATCCCAGATATCATTCACCCTGATCAGGTAGGGTTTGTGAGACAGAGACAAACATACGATAGCACTAGACGTGTGTTAAATCTTCTTTCTCTCTGTAACCGCAGGCAGACTCCCAGTTTGTTCATCACCTTAGATGCAGAAAAAGCGTTCGATCGTTTAAGCTGGGAGTTTGCATTTGCGGTACTTAAGAAATTAAATTTCAGTCCAAACCTAATCAAAAGCATCCAAACACTATACTCTGCTCCATCAGCTGCTGTATTTGTCAATAATACAATGTCAGACCAGTTCCCAATTTCTAACGGAACTAGACAGGGATGCCCACTCTCCCCTTTGATTTTTATCCTTAGTCTGGAACCGTTGGCACAATACATCAGGGACTCTGAGGTTAGGGGTATTCCTTCGGATAACACCGTTCACAAAATCGGATTATACGCAGATGATATTATCCTGACCTTGTCGGACCCAGTTAGTTCAATCAAACATGTTTGGGATATCATAAATGATTTTGGTAAAGTGTTCTTTTATAAACTGAATTATTCAAAAACTATCGTGCTATTTTTTTACTTATCACTCCAGGTGAGGCAACTATTGCACAGTTCCTATCCCTTCATATGGAACCGCACTCAAGCCCCATATCTTGGCATTTTGTTGACCAATAATATACATAAACTACACAAGGTCAATGCTGACCATGTCTATAGTGAGTTGGAGAAAAGTATTAAAGCCATTTCAAAATCCCCCTCCTCGTGGCTTGGAAAAGTCGTTTTATATAAATTGCTTTTCCTTCCTAAAATCCTATATTTCTTTAGAAATGTCCCCCTACCACTTCCCAAATCTATTCTACAAAACTTAACCAATCAAATGAATAAATATATATGGTCTGGGGGGAAAACTAGAATAAAAAAACAAATTTTGATCCGTTCCAGAGAAAGTGGTGGAATTGCCCTTCCCGATATAGGTGCATATTATCACTCCATTATACTTGACCAAACCAAGTCATGGTTTAAAAACACCGAAAATTTGGAATGGCCCAAAATGGAACTGGCCTCTATGCCTAATCAAGAACCTCTTCTATATTTATACAATTTTCTCATAAAACAACAAAAGATCAAGGATATCCACAATCCCATCGTCAGGGCATCAGTTCAGAGCTGGTCATACTTTCACTCCCTAAAATTTAATAGACCCCCTCACTCTGCTAAACCACTTCCCATCTCATATTTACTTCAAATTAGGCCCTCACTTAGATCCCGTTTTGAAATCTGGTCGAAACAAGGAATTAAATCCATCTACGATATGGTGGAAAATAATCAACTTATTCCCTTTCATATACTAAAAGACAAATTCAAAATTGACAGTAGTGAATTCATGCACTATTATTTTCTTAAAGAGGAATATAAAAGACTGAAAATAGGCATACCCAAGAAAATATTTTTTAACCAAACTGCCATTAATTTCCTTACAAATCCACCTCCGAAAAGTAAAAGCTGTTTGAGAGCCTTCTACAATATCTTAACTGACAAACACACTTTTAGTGTCTCGGGTCCCTTTGAAAAATGGGAACAAAGTTTAAATATAAAAATTTCGCCACTTCAGTGGTCACAATCCTTTAAATTGGCGGCGAAAGCCTCTAGATGCTCAAATACCCTCGAAACTCATTACAAGTTGACCCAGAGATACTATTTGACTCCTAATAGACTGAAGCATTTTGTTAGGGATCATGATGGGATGTGCTGGAGAAAATGTGGTCAGTCAGCAAACTTGCTACATACTTTCTGGTCCTGTCCCCTTCTTAAAAAATTTTGGTCTGAGGTTTTTCTAATAATTTCACTTCTGATTAAAAAAACTATACCACCATGCCCTGATATGGCTTTGCTGCTTGTTAATTTAAACCAGCTCAAAATGGACAGATTTCTAACCGCTCATATTCTAATGTCTGCGAGCTACCTTATTACGAAGGCATGGAACAATGATCTCCCTCCCAATGTGAGACATTTAATATTGTTGATTGATAGACATTTTATATATGAAAAAATTTATTATACTAATCTCCTCTCCAAAGATCGCTTTCATGCTAGATGGGATAAATGGTTACAGCTCAAAGAGCACATTGATGGTTTATTTTTCTAATTTGTACATTCTACCTGCTATAAAATTTATTTTTTTACAGTTATCCAGATATGGTTATGTTATTGTTCGTATTCTTTGTTAAATACTCAATAAAAATCTAATTGAAAAGAAATGCAAAGAATCAGGATCCATTGTCCTAAGGCTTGGAAAAATGCCAGGCCATGCATGAAGTAAATAGGTGTAATTCCATAGCAGTTGTAAAGATAAGTTACCCAAGTCCTGTCCCTCGGGAAAAAAACAAAGGAAGCCCTGAACCCCACGCGTATCGACGCTACTCAAGCGTCTTCATCAGAGGAAAAAGTGACACCCTACACGCTACACGCTACACTCTACACCCTACACGCTACACTCTACACCCTACACGCTACACCCTACACTCTACACGCTACATGCTACACTCTACACCCTACACAATACACGCTACTTGCTACACCCTACATGCTACACTCTACACGCTACACGCTACACGCTACACCCTACACGGTACACCCTACACCCTACACCCTACACGCTACACGCTACACCCTACACCCTACACGCTACAATCTACACGCTACACGCTACACCCTACACCCTACACCCTACACGCTACAATCTACACGCTACACGCTACACACTATACGCTACACGCTAGACGCTACACTCTACACCCTACACGCTACACCCTACACTCTACACCCTACACCCTACACGCTACACGCTACACGCTACACCCTACACGCTACACCCTACACTCTACACCCTACACCCTACACGCTACACGCTACACCCTACACGCTACACCCTACACTCTACACCCTACACGCTACACCCTACACGCTACACGTTACACTCTACACCCTACACCCTACACTCTACACCCTACACCCTACTCTCTACACGCTACACTCTACACCCTACACGCTACACTCTACACTCTACACCCTACACCCTACACGCTACATGCTACACGCTACACTCTACACGCTAAACGCTACAGCTTATACCCTACACTCTACACCGTACACCCTACATGCTACACTCTACACCCTACACGCTACACCCTACACCCTACACCCTACATGCTACACCCTACACTCTACACCCTACACCCTACACGCTACACCCTATGCCCTGCACGCCACACACTACACTCTACACGCTACACCCTACACTGTACACCCTACACCCTACACGCTACACTCTACACGCTACACCCTACACTCTACACCCTACACCCTACACGCTATACGCTACACTCTACACCCTGCACGCTACACGCTACACCCTACACGCTACACTCTACACCCTACACGCTACACCCTACACTCTACACCCTACACCCTACACACTACACGCTACTCGCTACACTCTACACCCTACACGCTACACTCTACACTCTACTCCCTACTCTCTACACGCTACACTCTATACCCTACACTCTACACGCTACGCGCTACACGCTACACACTACACACTACACGCTACACTTTTACACTCTACACGCTACACACTACACGCTACACGCTACACTCTACACCCTACACCCTACTCTACATGCTACACGCTACACGGTACATGATACACGCTACACCCTACACGCTACACGCTACACCCTACACGCTACACTCCACACCCTACACGCTACACCCTACACCCTACTCCCTACACTCTACACGCTACACGCTACACCCTACACCCTACACTGTACACCCTACACCCTACATGCTACACTCTACACTCTGCTCCCTACTCTCTACACGCTACACACTACACGCTACACCCTACACACTACACTTTACACTCTACACGCTACACTCCACACTCTACACACTACACTCTACACCCTACACCCTACACCCTACTCTACATGCTACACGCTACATGCTACACCCTACACGCTTCACCCTACACCCTACACGCTACACGCTACACGCTACACTCTACACCCTACACTCTACACCCTACACGCTACACGCTACACTCTACACGCTAAACGCTACAGCTTATACCCTACACTGTACACCGTACACCCTACACGCTACACTCTACACCCTACACGCTACACCCTACACCCTACACCCTACATGCTACACCCTACACTCTACACCCTACACCCTACATGCTACACTCTACACCCTACACCCTACTCTACATGCTACACGCTACACGGTACATGATACACGCTACACCCTACACGCTACACGCTACACGCTACACCCTACACGCTACATGCTAAACTCCAAACCCTACACGCTACACCCTACTCCCTACACTCTACACGCTACAAGCTACACCCTACACCCTACACTGTACACCCTACACCCTACATGCTACACTCTACACTCTGCTCCCTACTCTCTACACGCTACACTCTATACCCTACACTCTACACGCTACGCGCTACACGCTACACACTACACCCTACACCCTACACCCTACATGCTACACCCTACATTCTACACCCTACACCCTACACTCTACATGCTACACGCTACACGCTACATGCTACACCCTACACGCTACACCCTACACCCTACACGCTACACGCTACACGCTACACTCTACACCCTACACTCTACACCCTACACGCTACACGCTACACGCTACACTCTACACGCTACACGCTACACTCTACACCCTACACGCAACATGCTACACTCTACACCCTACACGCTACACTCTGCACGCTACACGCTACACCCTACACCCTACACGCTACACTCTACACGCTACACGCTACAGTCTACACCATACACGCTACACCCTACACTCTACACCCTACACCCTACATGCTATACCCGACACCCTACACCCTACATGCTTCACCCTACACGCTACACTCTACACTCTACACCCTACACCCTACACGCTACATGCTACACTCTAAACGCTACACTCTACACCCTACACGCTACACTCTACATCCTACACCCTACACGCTATACGCTACACTCTACACCCTGCACGCTACACGCTACACTCTACACCCTACACGCTACACTCTACACCCTACACGCTACACCCTACACTCTACTCTCCACCCTACACGCTACACGCTACACTCTACACGCTACACCCTACACGCTACACTCCACACCCTACACGCAACACCCTACACTCTACACCCTAAACCCTAAACCCTACACGCTACACCCTACACGCTACACTCTACACCCTACACCCTACACTCTACACCCTACACGCTACACGCTACACTCTACACCCTACACCCTACACACGCTACACGCTACACTCTACACCCTACACGCTACACTCTACACCCTACACGCTACACCCTACACTCTACACGCAACATGCTACACTCTACACCCTACACCCTACACGATACATGCTACACCCTACACGCTACAGCCTACACGCTACACGCTACACTCTACACCCTACAAGCTACACGCTACACGCTACACCCTACACTCTACACCATACACCCTACATGCTTCACCCTACACGCTACACTCTACACTCTACACCCTACACCCTACACGCTACATGCTACAACCTACACGCTACACTCTACACCCTACACTCTACACGCTACACACTACACGCTACACCCTACACGCTACACGTTACACTCTACACCCTACACCCTACACGCTACACGCTACACCCTACACGCTACACGTTACACTCTACACCCTACACGCTACACTCTACACCCTGCACCCTACACGCTACACGCTACACCCTACATGCTATACGCTACACAATACACGCTACACGTTACACTCTACACCCTACACTCTACACCCTACACTCTACACGCTACACTCTACACCCTACACTCTACACTCTACACCCTACACGCTACACGCTACACGCTACACTCTACACCCTGCACCCTACACGCTACACCCTACACCCTACACGCTACAATCTACACCCTACACGCTACACGCTACACGCTACACCCTACACTCTACACCCTACACCCTACACGCTACACACTATACTCTACACCCTACACGCTACACCCTACACGCAACACGCTACACTCTACACCCTACACGCTACACTCTGCACGCTACACGCTACACCCTACACCCTACACGCTACACTCTACACGCTACACTCTACACCATACACGCTACACCCTACACTCTACACCCTACACCCTACACGCTATACCCGACACCCTACACCCTGCATGCTTCACACTACACACTACACACTACACGCTACACTCTACACTATACACCCTACACCCTACACGCTACATGCTACACCCTACACGCTACACTCTACACCCTACACACTACACGCTACACACTACACGCTACACGCTACACCCTACACACTACACGCTACACCCTACACGCTACACGTTACACTCTACACCCTGCACCCTACACGCTACACGCTACACCCTACACGCTACACGCTACACCCTACACACTACACGTTACACTCTACACCCTACACTCTACACCCTACACTCTACACGCTACACTCTACACCCTACACTCTGCACTCTACACCCTACACCCTACACGCTACACGTTACAATCTACACCCTACACGCTACACGCTACACCCTACACCCTACACCCTACACGCTACAATCTACACGCTACACGCTACACCCTATACGCTAGACGCTACACTCTACACGCTACAGGATACACGCTACACCCTACACACTACACCCTACACTCTACACCCTACACCCTACACGCTACACGCTACACCCTACACGCTACACCCTACACTCTACACCCTACACCCTACACGCTACACGCTACACCCTACACGCTACACGTTACACTCTACACCCTACACTCTACACCCTACACCCTACTCTCTACACGCTATATTCTACACCCTACACGCTACACTCTACACCCTACACGCTACACGCTACACTCTACACCCTAGACGCTACACTCTATACCCTACACTCTACACGCTACACCCTACACCCTACACTCTACATGCTACACCCTACACCCTACACCCTACTCTCTACATGCTACACGCTACACGCTACATGCTACACGCTACACCCTACACGCTACACGCTACACACTACACGCTACACCCTACACCCTACACCCTACACGCTACACGCTACACTCTACACCCTACACGCTACACCCTACACCCTACACCCTACACGCTACACGCTACATTCTACACCCTACACGCTACACCCTACACTCTACACCCTACACGCTACACCCTACACTCTACACCCTACATGCTATACGCTACACTCTACACCCTGCACGCTACACGCTACACCCTACACGCTACACTCTACACCCTACACGCTACACCCTACACTCTACACCCTACACCCTACACGCTACACGCTACACTCCACACCCTACATGCTACACGCTACACCCTACACGCTACACATTACACTCTAAACCCTACACTCTACATCCTACACCCTACACTCTACACCCTACACGCTACACTCTACACTCTACACCCTACACCCTACATGCTACACGCTACACTCTACACCCCACACGCTACACGCTACACCCTACAAGCTAAACGCTACAAACTACACGCTACATATTACACTCTACACCCTAGCGTGTAGCGTGTAGGGTGTAGAGTGTAGCGTGTAGCATGTAGCGTGTAGGGTGTGGGGTGTAGAGTGTAGCATGTAGCGTGTAGGGTGTAGAGTGTAGCGTGTAGGGTGTAGAGTGTAGCATGTAGCGTGTAGGGTGTAGGGTGTAGAGTGTAGAGTGTAGCATGTAGCGTGTAGATTGTAGGGTGTACCGTGTAGGGTGTAGAGTGTAGCATGTAGGGTGTAGGGTGTAGAGTGAAGGGTGTAGCGTGTAGAGTGTAGCGTGTAGCGTGTACGGTGTAGGGTGTAGAGTGTAGGGTGTAGCGTGTAGCGTGTAGCTTGTAGGGTGTAGCGTGTAGCGTGTAGGCTGTAGCGTGTAGGGTATAGCATGTATCGTGTAGGGTGTAGGGTGTAGAGTGTAGCATGTAGCGTGTAGAGTGTAGGGTGTAGCGTGTAGGGTGTAGAGTGTAGCATGTAGGGTGTAGAGTGTAGCGTGTAGCGTGTAGCGTGTGTAGGGTGTAGGGTGTAGAGTGTAGCGTGTAGCGTGTAGGGTGTAGAGTGTAGGGTGTAGGGTGTAGAGTGTAGCGTGTAGGGTGTAGCGTGTAGGGTTTAGGGTGTAGGGTAGGGTGTAGAGTGTAGGGTGTAGCGTGTAGGGTGTAGCGTGTATCGTGTAGCGTGTAGAGTGTAGCGTCTAGCGTATAGGGTGTAGCGTGTAGCGTGTAGATTGTAGCGTGTAGGGTGTAGGGTGTAGGGTGTAGCGTGTAGCGTGTAGGGTGTAGAGTGTAGCGTGTAGTGTGTAGGGTGTAGGGTGTAGAGTGCAGAGTGTAGGGTGTAGAGTGTAGCGTGTAGAGTGTAGGGTGTAGAGTGTAGGGTGTAGAGTGTAACGTGTAGTGTGTAGGGTGTAGCGTGTAGCGTGTAGGGTGTAGCGTGTAGCGTGTAGGGTGCAGGGTGTAGAGTGTAACGTGTAGCGTGTAGGGTGTAGCGTGTAGCGTGTAGGGTGTAGCGTGTAGCGTGTAGTGTGTAGCGTGTAGGGTGTAGGATGTAGAGTGTAGCGTGTAGGGTGTAGGGTGTAGAGTGCAGAGTGTAGGGTGTAGAGTGTAGCGTGTAGAGTGTAGGGTGTAGAGTGTAGGGTGTAGAGTGTAACGTGTAGTGTGTAGGGTGTAGCGTGTAGCGTGTAGGGTGTAGCGTGTAGGGAGCAGGGTGTAGAGTGTAGCGTGTAGGGTGTAGAGTGTAACGTGTAGCGTGTAGGGTGTAGTGTGTAGGGTGTAGGGTGTAGAGTGTAACGTGTAGCGTGTAGGGTGTAGCGTGTAGCGTGTAGGGTGTAGCGTGTAGCGTGTAGTGTGTAGCGTGTAGGGTGTAGGGTGTAGAGTGTAGCGTGTTGCGTGTAGGGTGTAGAGTGTAGCGTGTAGAGTGTAGCGTGTAGCGTGTAGCGTGTAGAGTGTAGCGTGTAGGGTGTAGAGTATAGTGTGTAGCGTGTAGGGTGTATGGTGTAGAGTGTAGAGTGTAGCATGTAGCGTGTAGCGTGTAGAGTGTAGCGTGTAGGGTGTAGAGTGTAGCGTGTTGCATGTAGGGTGTACAGTGTAGCGTGTAGCGTGTAGAGTGTAGGGTGTAGAGTGTAGCGTGTAGCGTGTAGAGTGTAGGGTGTAGAGTGTAGCGTGTTGCGTGTAGAGTGTAGCGTGTAGCGTGTAGGTTGTAGAGTGTAGCGTGTAGCGTGTAGGGTGTAGGGTGTAGCGTGTAGCGTGTAGAGTGTAGAGTGTAGCGTGTAGCATGTAGAGTGTAGAGTGTAGCGTGTAGGGTGTAGAGTGTAGTGCGTAGCGTGTAGGGTGTGGGGTGTAGAGTGTAGCGTGTAGCGTGTAGAGTGTACGGTGTAGAGTGTAGGGTGTAGCGTGTAGGGTGTAGAGTGTGGCGTGTAGCGTGTAGCGTGTAGGGTGTAGGGTGTAGATTGTAGCGTGTAGGGTGCAGGGTGTAGAGTGTAGCGTGTAGGGTGTAGAGTGTAACGTGTAGCGTGTAGGGTGTAGCGTGTAGCGTGTAGGGTGTAGCGTGTAGCGTGTAGTGTGTAGCGTGTAGAGTGTAGGGTGTAGAGTGTAGTGTGTAGGGTGTAGCATGTAGCGTGTAGGGTGTAGGGTGTAGAGTGTAGAGTGTAGCGTTTAGGGTGAAGCATGTAGGGTGTAGGGTGTCGGGTATAGCGTGTAGGGTGTAGGGTGTAGAGTGTAGGGTGTAGCGTGTATGGTGTAGAGTGTAGCGTGTAGCGTGCAGAGTATAGCGTGTAGGGTGTAGCGTGTAGCGTGCAGAGTGTAGCGTGTAGGGTATAGATTGTAGCGTGTTGCGTGTAGGGTGTAGAGTGTAGCGTGTAGCGTGTAGAGTGTAGAGTGTAGCGTGTAGCGTGTAGAGTGTAGGGTGTAGAGTGTAGAGTGTAGCATGTAGCGTGTAGCGTGTAGAGTGTAGCGTGTAGCGTGTAGAGTGTAGGGTGTAGAGTGCAGAGTGTAGGGTGTAGAGTGTAGCGTGTAGAGTGTAGGGTGTAGAGTGTAGGGTGTAGAGTGTAACGTGTAGTGTGTAGGGTGTAGCGTGTAGCGTGTAGGGTGTAGCGTGTAGGGAGCAGGGTGTAGAGTGTAGCGTGTAGGGTGTAGAGTGTAACGTGTAGCGTGTAGGGTGTAGTGTGTAGGGTGTAGGGTGTAGAGTGTAACGTGTAGCGTGTAGGGTGTAGCGTGTAGCGTGTAGGGTGTAGCGTGTAGCGTGTAGTGTGTAGCGTGTAGGGTGTAGGGTGTAGAGTGTAGCGTGTTGCGTGTAGGGTGTAGAGTGTAGCGTGTAGAGTGTAGCGTGTAGCGTGTAGCGTGTAGAGTGTAGCGTGTAGGGTGTAGAGTATAGTGTGTAGCGTGTAGGGTGTATGGTGTAGAGTGTAGAGTGTAGCATGTAGCGTGTAGCGTGTAGAGTGTAGCGTGTAGGGTGTAGAGTGTAGCGTGTTGCATGTAGGGTGTACAGTGTAGCGTGTAGCGTGTAGAGTGTAGGGTGTAGAGTGTAGCGTGTAGCGTGTAGAGTGTAGGGTGTAGAGTGTAGCGTGTTGCGTGTAGAGTGTAGCGTGTAGCGTGTAGGTTGTAGAGTGTAGCGTGTAGCGTGTAGGGTGTAGGGTGTAGCGTGTAGCGTGTAGAGTGTAGAGTGTAGCGTGTAGCATGTAGAGTGTAGAGTGTAGCGTGTAGGGTGTAGAGTGTAGTGCGTAGCGTGTAGGGTGTGGGGTGTAGAGTGTAGCGTGTAGCGTGTAGAGTGTACGGTGTAGAGTGTAGGGTGTAGCGTGTAGGGTGTAGAGTGTGGCGTGTAGCGTGTAGCGTGTAGGGTGTAGGGTGTAGATTGTAGCGTGTAGGGTGCAGGGTGTAGAGTGTAGCGTGTAGGGTGTAGAGTGTAACGTGTAGCGTGTAGGGTGTAGCGTGTAGCGTGTAGGGTGTAGGGTGTAGAGTGTAACGTGTAGCGTGTAGGGTGTAGCGTGTAGCGTGTAGGGTGTAGCGTGTAGCGTGTAGTGTGTAGCGTGTAGAGTGTAGGGTGTAGAGTGTAGTGTGTAGGGTGTAGCATGTAGCGTGTAGGGTGTAGGGTGTAGAGTGTAGAGTGTAGCGTTTAGGGTGAAGCATGTAGGGTGTAGGGTGTCGGGTATAGCGTGTAGGGTGTAGGGTGTAGAGTGTAGGGTGTAGCGTGTATGGTGTAGAGTGTAGCGTGTAGCGTGCAGAGTATAGCGTGTAGGGTGTAGCGTGTAGCGTGCAGAGTGTAGCGTGTAGGGTATAGATTGTAGCGTGTTGCGTGTAGGGTGTAGAGTGTAGCGTGTAGCGTGTAGAGTGTAGAGTGTAGCGTGTAGCGTGTAGAGTGTAGGGTGTAGAGTGTAGAGTGTAGCATGTAGCGTGTAGCGTGTAGAGTGTAGCGTGTAGCGTGTAGAGTGTAGGGTGTAGCGTGTAGAGTGTAGGGTGTAGAGTGTAGCGTGTAGCGTGTAGAGTGTAGAGTGTAGCGTGTAGGGTGTAGAGTGTAGCGTGTAGCGTGTAGGGTGTAGGGTGTAGAGTGTAGCGTGTAGCGTGTAGAGTGTACGGTGTAGAGTGTAGGGTGTAGCGTGTAGGGTGTAGAGTGTAGCGTGTAGCGTGTAGCGTGGAGGGTTAAGCTACACACTACACACTAAACACAAAAAGAAAAGGATATGCAAACCAATGGGATCATCGTGAAATAGTCAATTTTATTGTACAAAAATAGTAATCCACAAACAGAACCAGGCAAAACATACATTTAAAAACATTTAAAACACTAGTATGGCTGAATAGGCCATAAGTAATTTTTCCCGAGGGAATGAAGGAAGCTAATACTTTACAGCATATGTGAGACAGGAGAAATAACCAGAGAGAAAAAATTGCTAGGTATGCGGGTACACCAATCTTAGTCAAATCTACATATAAGAAGCCTATTGTTTACTGCCAACTGTGACCCCCTGAGTACTATGACAGGAAACATATACTCCAGCCTAGTATCTGGAAGAAATACATCATGGATCCTATTTTGTTCAACACAGCATGCGTGCGCACAGTTGGTAAGCAAATGAAAGCAGACCCCTATAGAAAGGTAATCAGGGAAATAGATATGCTGCAGTACTACAAAATCCTAGTTATTTGGATAAATGTATGCATACAGACGCCTTGTGGAAATACAAAGAATCAGGATCCATTGTCTTAAGGCTTGGAAAAATGCCAGGGGGGCGTGGTTTGCCAAGGGACAGGAGTGGACGTGCTTTTGCACTGCTCCTGTTAATCCCTTAATTGCTACTAATTCAGCATACGTAATTCTGGACTGTTATATTCCCCAACAGACATAAACATGCCAGGATCAAGAGGGAAGAGGAAAATAGCTGGCACACCTAAGAATTCTCCCTCATTTGGGCAGAGGAGTACCCGGGAGAAAAACAATGGCAGCAGCAGCAGGCTTCCCCCTGGTGGGGAAGAAAGAAGTCCCGGGAGCCAAAGAAGTGGAGCTAATGGCCGAAAACCAGAGGTCCTGCGGCACAGTGCACAGAAAATCACCCAGACAGCAGCTCCGAGGTCCCCTGCCCCTGCACCAACTCTGACAAAGACTGCAGGTACATCGGGGGGAGGCAGAGGGACCGCCGAGTTCCACAACGCAGTGACGCGGCGGAGGGATACCTTGATCAGCGCTGAGGTGCCGGCTACAAGGATCCCGATGCCTGTCAAATCTGCAACGCCGGGCAAGTCAGCGACGCTGGAAGGTGAGGACAGGAGAGGGAGCCGAGGATCCATGTCAGCGGCGCCAGCCACCGCGCCGCTGTGGGAGCCAGGAGCGGAGTTACCGACGGAGCGACAGTCCAGGAGCGGAGTGATCCCCCTGACACAGAGCGGCACACTGAGGAGCGATGCGCAGGAGTTTGTTCCCGGAAGTAAGTGGAGCAGGAGACGCCAGAAGCCGGGAGCCGCAGCTGGGGGCAGAGAGACTGTAGAGCAGCGGCGGGACTCGCCCGCTGCATTAGATTATGCATTGGGGTCTGCAGGAGAGTGCTTGGGGAGGCGGTCACCCCCCCAAAACAAGGGGGGGAGGTTAATCCCAAATAAAAAGAACGATATTAACAACGGCAACAGTCATAATGGTCCAGAAGGGAGCAGCTTCATGGGGGATGGGGCAGAACCGGACTCCCAGCAGGGGCTCAGTCACAGATTTGGCTCCCTTTCACCCCCACTGATGTGTAATAATAAAGAGGCAATTAAAAGGGAGTCTGGCAATAAAACGAACACCACCAATGACTGTCTACCATCATTAAACAAATTTATCTTATATGAAAATGAACCCACTTCATATAGGAAAATAGCAAAATACGCTGCTTTGTTGCCCCAATCACTGATTAAATCTATTGCCACAAGGCTTGAAGAGAGACTCATAGAAGAGCCTAATATTGATAACCCTTATCTGACCCCTGACCCTTCTATGACATCATTGGAAGATAGGGGTACACAGTTAGACATTCACACAGATTCCTCAGCTTCCTCTGACCACGATTATAAAGGTTTTATGGATGATTGTGACGAGGGGCTAACAGATCTAGAGGGGCACTCAGAGGAGTCCAGTGATATTGAGGATTTAAGTGGCTCAGATGACATATCAAAAACCTCAGACATGAGTGACATGGATCAGGAGCAGTCATGTAGTAAGGTCCCTATCTACTCCCCGATTGATAAAATTATGGCCTCTGATGAGTATCCCTCAGTGAAATTCTTGGTCAACCTGTGTAAGGCTCTTCTGTCATCTATGGAGTTAAGGGGAACCAGGTCATCTGAAAAAATTTTCAAAAAACTATTCAAAGAAGTTTTGTCGCAAATTAGCGGTGCCCCATTCTCCAATGCCAACATGACCCCTGATGACTCCCCCAACATCCTGGATGAACCCTACTCTCCAAGCAGACTCCAAGGGTTGGCGTCTTGTAGTGATGTGGAGGGCGAGCCTGCACGTCAAGATCCCCTGGTCAATCTAAAGAACGATATAGACTCCTTCAGGGCCAAGCTAACTGATTTTGAAAATTACAAAAGAAAAAACAACTTGAAAATCCGCGGTATCCCGGAATCAGTGGGGAAACTTCAGTTAGAAAAATATATTTCATCTATGATATCTTACATGCTCCCCGAAACTAAAGGTAAAAACCTAATAGTGAAAGCATTTAGGATACGGAGACCTCCCTTTCTCCCGCCTAATACTGCCGCGGATGTCATCGTCTCACTATACCCCAATTGGCTAAGAGACTCGCTGCTTGTCGCCGCAAGGGAGCCAAGGTTCCTCTCGTCTCAGTATGGACACTTGACCTTGTACAGGGACCTGTGCAAAGATACTATGCAAACACGTAAACTGTTTCAGTTCGCCACCAATAGACTGCAACAGGCTGGAATGCAATATAACTGGCACCAGTTCTCTAGTCTAAGATTCCTCTTCGCGGCAAAATGGCGTACTTTTACTTCTCCAGCAGAGGCGATGGACTTTCTAAACCGTGCGGGTATAGGACATCCCGGATCTTCTTCTGACCCTACTTTCAAACCCAAACTAAACCCTTGAATGTTTCTCTTCTCTTTGTATAGTCCAGATCACAACATGTGATTGAACCGAACTTGTTGCCCAATAAGTCTGTGGACCATCAATGATGGTCCTACCTTGACAGGCTTTCATTTTTTTTCCCTCAGCTACTCAAACTTTGGTTACCAAATTTTTTCAAGATTTATTAAGCGATGTTACTCCTTTTATTATGCAGTTTTAGTTACAAATTTAGCTGCTGGCCTAAACTAACTTAGTCATTTCATAGCCTACTGCACCTTTAAAGTTGATATAATCATCCGTTATTCTACGCATATTTTACTTAACCCATTCTAAAGTATTACTTTTAAGCCACATTTATCATGTGAAATTCTACTGATCTAAATGTCTGCTTGTCTCCCCTATTGTATAGGGGTCTTTCCCTATCCTCATATCCCTCCCTCCCATCCTTCCCTCCCTTGTTTACCCTTCCCGGTTAAATACAAAATTTAATAAAGTTCCTTTGAAAAGGAAAA
Organism: Ranitomeya variabilis; assembly: GCF_051348905.1. Lineage (NCBI taxonomy): Eukaryota > Metazoa > Chordata > Amphibia > Anura > Dendrobatidae > Ranitomeya > Ranitomeya variabilis. The sequence continues at coordinate 147,360 of NW_027507935.1, read as the reverse complement.
ATGCCAGGCCATGCATGAAGTAAATAGGTGTAATTCCATAGCAGTTGTAAAGATAAGTTACCCAAGTCCTGTCCCTCGGGAAAAAAACAAAGGAAGCCCTGAACCCCACGCGTATCGACGCTACTCAAGCGTCTTCATCAGAGGAAAAAGTGACACCCTACACGTTACACGCTACACTCTACACCCTACACAATACACGCTACTTGCTACACCCTACATGCTACACTACTCTACTCTACACCACCCTACTCTACACGCTACACGCTACACGCTACACCCTACACGGAACACGCTACTTGCTACACCCTACATGCTACACTCTACACGCTACACGCTACACCCTACACCCTACACGCTACACGCTACACCCTACACCCTACACCCTACACGCTACAATCTACACGCTACACACTATACGCTACACGCTAGACGCTACACTCTACACGCTACACGATACACGCTACACCCTACACGCTACATCCTACACTCTACACCCTACACCCTACACGCTACACGCTACACGCTACACCCTACACGCTACACCCTACACTCTACACCCTACACCCTACACGCTACACGCTACACGATACACCCTACACGCTACACCCTACACTATACACCCTACACGCTACACCCTACACGCTACACGTTACACTCTACACCCTACACCCTACACTCTGCACCCTACACCCTACTCTCTACACGCTACACTCTACACCCTACACGCTACACTCTACACTCTACACCCTACACGCTACACGCTACACGCTACACTCTACACGCTAAACGCTACAGCTTATACCCTACACTCTACACCGTACACCCTCCATGCTACACTCTACACCCTACACGCTACACCCTACACCCTACACCCTACATGCTACACCCTACACTCTACACCCTACACCCTACACGCTACACCCTATGCCCTGCACGCCACACACTAAACTCTACACGCTACACCCTACACCCTACACTGTACACCCTACACCCTACACGCTACACGCTACACTCTACACGCTACACCCTACACTCTACACCCTGCACCCTACACGCTATACGCTACACTCTACACCCTGCACGCTACACGCTACACCCTACACGCTACACTCTACACCCTACACGCTACACCCTACACTCTACACCCTACACCCTACACACTACACGCTACTCGCTACACTCTACACCCTACACGCTACACTCTACACTCTACTCCCTACTCTCTACACGCTACACTCTATACCCTACACTCTACACGCTACGCGCTACACGCTACACACTACACACTACACGCTACACTTTACACTCTACACGCTACACACTACACGCTACACGCTACACTCTACACCCTACACCCTACTCTACATGCTACACGCTACACGGTACATGATACACGCTACACCCTACACGCTACACGCTACACCCTACACGCTACACGCTACACTCCACACCCTACACGCTACACCCTACACCCTACTCCCTACACTCTACACGCTACACGTTACACCCTACACCCTACACTGTACACCCTACACCCTACATGCTACACTCTACACTCTGCTCCCTACCCTCTACACGCTACACTCTATACCCTACACTCTACACGCTACGCGCTACACGCTACACACTACACGCTACACCCTACACGCTACACTTTACACTCTACACGCTACACTCCACACTCTACACACTACACTCTACACCCTACACCCTACACCCTACTCTACATGCTACACGCTACACGCTACATGCTACACCCTACACGCTTCACCCTACACCCTACACGCTACACGCTACACTCTACACCCTACACTCTACACCCTACACGCTACACGCTACACGCTACACTCTACACGCTAAACGCTACAGCTTATACCCTACACTCTACACCGTACACCCTACACGCTACTCTACACCCTGCACGCTACACCCTACACCCTACATGCTACACCCTACACTCTACACCCTACACTCTACACGCTACACTCCACACTCTACACACTACACTCTACACCCTACACCCTACACCCTACTCTACATGCTACACGCTACACGCTACACGCTACACTCTACATGCTACACTCTACACCCTACACGCAACACGCTACACTCTACACCCTACACCCTACACGCTACACACTACACGCTACACGCTACACCCTACACGCTACACGCTACACCCTACACGCTACACATTACACTCTACACCCTACACCCTACACACTACACCCTACACGCTACACGTTACACTCTACACCCTACACGCTACACTCTACACCCTGCTCCCTACACGCTACACGCTACACCCTACACGCTACACCCTACACACTACACGTTACACTCTACACCCTACACTCTACACCCTACACTCTACACGCTACACTCTACACCCTACACTCTGCACTCTACACCCTACACCCTACACGCTACACTCTACACTCTACACCCTACACGCTACACACTACACGCTACACGCTACACCCTACACGCTACACGCTACACCCTATACGCTACACGTTACACTCTGCACCCTGCACCCTACACGCTACACGCTACACCCTACACGCTACACGCTACACCCTACACACTACACGTTACACTCTACACCCTACACTCTACACCCTACACTCTACACGCTACACTCTACACCCTACACTCTGCACTCTACACCCTACACCCTACACTCTACACCCTACACTCTACACGCTACACGCTACACCCTACACTCTACACGCTACACGCTACACTCTACACGCTACACGCTACATGCTACACTCTACACCCTACACCCTACACGCTACACGCTATACTCTACACCCTACACGCTACACTATACACGCTACACGCTACACTCTACACTCTACACGCTACACGCTACACTCTACACCCTACACGCAACACGCTACACTCTATACCCTACACGCTACACTCTGCACGCTACACGCTACACCCTACACGCTATACTCTGCACGCTACACGCTACACTCTACACCATACACGCTACACCCTACACTCTACACCCTACACCCTACACGCTATACCCGACACCCTACACCCTACATGCTTCACCCTACACGCTACACTCTACACTCTACACCCTACACCCTACACGCTGCATGCTACACCCTACACGCTACACTCTACACCCTACACTCTACACGCTACACACTACACGCTACACGCTACACCCTACACGCTACACGCTACACCCTACACGCTACACGTTACACGCTACACCCTACACGCTACACGTTACACTCTACACCCTACACGCTACACTCTACACCCTGCACCCTACACGCTACAATCTACACCCTACACCCTACACGCTACACGCTACACTCTACACCCTACACGCTACACCCTACACTCTACACCGTACACTCTACACGCTACACGCTACACTCTACACCCTACACCCTACACGCTACGCGCTACACTCTACACCCTACACGCTACACTCTACACTCTACATGCTACACGCTACACTGTACACTCTACACGCTACACGCTACACCCTACACCCTACACGCTACACGCTACACTCTACAACCTACACGCTACACGCTACACTCTACACGCAATACGCTACACTCTACACCCTACACGCTACACGCTACACTCTACACCCTACACTCTACACGCTACACGCTACACTGTACACCCTACATGCAACACGCTACACTCTACACCATGCACCCTACACGCTACACACTATACTCTACACCCTACACGCTACACTCAACACGCTACACGCTACACGCTACACTCTACACGCTACACTCTACACCCTACACGCAACACGCTACACTCTACACCCTACACCCTACACGCTACACACTACACGCTACACGCTACACCCTACACGCTACACGCTACACCCTACACGCTACACATTACACTCTACACCCTACACCCTACACACTACACCCTACACGCTACACGTTACACTCTACACCCTACACTCTACACTCTACACCCTGCTCCCTACACGCTACACGCTACACCCTACACGCTACACGCTACACCCTACACACTACACGTTACACTCTACACCCTACACTCTACACCCTACACTCTACACGCTACACTCTACACCCTACACTCTGCACTCTACACCCTACACCCTACACGCTACACTCTACACTCTACACCCTACACGCTACACACTACACGCTACACGCTACACCCTACACGCTACACGCTACACCCTACACGCTACACGTTACACTCTGCACCCTGCACCCTACACGCTACACGCTACACCCTACACGCTACACGCTACACCCTACACACTACACGTTACACTCTACACCCTACACTCTACACGCTACACTCTACACCCTACACTCTGCACTCTACACCCTACACCCTACACTCTACACGCTACACTCTACACCCTACACGCTACACGCTACACCCTACACCCTACACCCTACACGCTACAATCTACACGCTACACCCTATACGCTAGACGCTACACTCTACACGCTACACGCTACACTGTACACCCTACATGCAACACGCTACACTCTACACCATGCACCCTACACGCTACACACTATACTCTACACCCTACACGCTACACTCTACACGCTACACGCTACACGCTACACTCTACACGCTACACTCTACACCCTACACGCAACACGCTACACTCTACACCCTACACCCTACACGCTACACACTACACGCTACACGCTACACCCTACACGCTACACGCTACACCCTACACGCTACACATTACACTCTACACCCTACACCCTACACACTACACCCTACACGCTACACGTTACACTCTACACCCTACACTCTACACTCTACACCCTGCTCCCTACACGCTACACGCTACACCCTACACGCTACACGCTACACCCTACACACTACACGTTACACTCTACACCCTACACTCTACACCCTACACTCTACACGCTACACTCTACACCCTACACTCTGCACTCTACACCCTACACCCTACACGCTACACTCTACACTCTACACCCTACACGCTACACACTACACGCTACACGCTACACCCTACACGCTACACGCTACACCCTACACGCTACACGTTACACTCTGCACCCTGCACCCTACACGCTACACGCTACACCCTACACGCTACACGCTACACCCTACACACTACACGTTACACTCTACACCCTACACTCTACACCCTACACTCTACACGCTACACTCTACACCCTACACTCTGCACTCTACACCCTACACCCTACACTCTACACGCTACACTCTACACCCTACACGCTACACGCTACACCCTACACCCTACATCCTACACGCTACAATCTACACGCTACACCCTATACGCTAGACGCTACACTCTACACGCTACACGATACACGCTACACCCTACACGCTACACCCTACACTCTACACCCTACACCCTACACGCTACACGCTACACCCTACACGCTACACCCTACACTCTACACCCTACACCCTACACGCTACACGCTACACCCTACACGCTACACGTTACACTCTACACCCTACACCCTACACTCTACACCCTACACCCTACTCTCTACACGCTATATTCTACACCCTACACGCTACACTCTACACCCTACACGCTACACGCTACACTCTACACCCTAGACGCTACACTCTATACCCTACACTCTACACGCTACACCCTACACCCTACACTCTACATGCTACACCCTACACCCTACACTCTACATGCTACACGCTACACGCTACATGCTACACGCTACACCCTACACGCTACGCGCTACACACTACATGCTACACCCTACACCCTACACGCTACACGCTACACTCTACACCCTACACGCTACACCCTACACCCTACACCCTACACGCTACACGCTACACTCTACACCCTACACGCTACACCCTACACTCTACACCCTACACGCTACACCCTACACCCTACACGCTATACGCTACACTCTACATCCTGCACGCTACACGCTACACCCTACACGCTACACTCTACACCCTACACGCTACACCCTACACTCTACACCCTACACGCTACACGCTACACTCTACACCCTACACGCTACACCCTACACTCCACACCCTACACCCTACATGCTACACGCTACACCCTACACGCTACACATTACACTCTAAACCCTACACTCTACATCCTACACCCTACACTCTACACCCTACACGCTACACTCTACACTCTACACCCTACACCCTACATGCTACACGCTACACGCTACACCCTACACTCTACACGCTACACGCTACACTCTACACGCTACACGCTACATGCTACACTCTACACTCTACACCCTACACCCTACACGCTACACGCTATACTCTACACCCTACACGCTACACTCTACATGCTACACGCTACACTCTACACTCTACACGCTACACGCTACACTCTACACCCTACACGCTACACGCTACACTCTACACCCTACACGCTACACCCTACACTCTACACCCTACACGCTACACCCTACACTCTACACCCTACACGCTATACGCTACACTCTACACCCTGCACGCTACACGCTACACCCTACACGCTACACTCTACACCCTACACGCTACACCCTACACTCTACACCCTACACGCTACACGCTACACTCTACACCCTACACGCTACACCCTACACTCCACACCCTACACCCTACATGCTACACGCTACACCCTACACGCTACACATTACACTCTAAACCCTACACTCTACATCCTACACCCTACACTCTACACCCTACACGCTACACTCTACACTCTACACCCTACACCCTACATGCTACACGCTACACGCTACACGCTACACTCTACACGCTACACGCTACATGCTACACTCTACACTCTACACCCTACACCCTACACACTACACGCTATACTCTACACCCTACACGCTACACTCTACACGCTACACCCTACACGCTATACTCTGCACGCTACACGCTACACTCTACACCATGCACGCTACACCCTACACTCTACACCCTACACCCTACACGCTATACCCGACACCCTACACCCTACATGCTTCACCCTACACGCTACACTCTACACTCTACACCCTACACCCTACACGCTACATGCTACACCCTACACGCTACACTCTACACCCTACACTCTACACGCTACACACTACACGCTACACGCTACACCCTACACGCTACACGCTACACCCTACACGCTACACGTTACACTCTACACCCTACACCCTACACGCTACACGCTACACCCTACACGCTACACTGTCATGATCTCCATGGCCAGAGAACTAGCATAAGCCTCTATAGGAACAAGCTCTTGGAAGATGTAACTATACTGACCATGAACTAAACCTACCGCATCATCTAGAAGTAGCCAGGTAGCATGTCCTACTTTTTATCCCTATATGCCCAGCGCCGGCCGGAGAACTAAATAATGCTAGCAGAGGGAAATATAAGACCTGACTCACCTCTAGAGAAATGCCCAAAAAAAAGGAGACAGAGGCCCCCCACATATATTGGCGGTGATTTTAGAAGAAATAACAAACGCAGCAGGAAAATAGTTTTAGCAAATTTGAGGTCCGCTTTCTAGATAGCAGAAGACAGAAAGCATACTTTCATGGTCAGTAGAAAACCCTAACAAAACACATCCAGAAATTACTTTAGGACTCTGGCATTAACTCATAATACCAGAGTGGCAATTCCTGATCAACAAGAGCTTTCCAGACACAGTAACGAAACTGCAGCTGTGAACTGGAACCAAAATACAAAAACAAAACATGGACGAATGTCCAACTTATCTAGTAGATGTCTGGGAGCAGGAACAAGCACAGAGAGGCTTCTGATAACATTGTTGACCGGCAAGCATCTAACAGAGAAGCCAGGTTATATAGCGACACCCAGATCTAATCAGAACAGGTGAACAGGGAAGATGATGTCACAAGTTCAATTCCACCAGTAGCCACCGGGGGAGCCCAGAATCCAAATTCACAACAGTACCCCCCCCTCAAGGAGGGGGCACCGAACCCTCACCAGAACCACCAGGGCGATCAGGATGGGCCCTATGAAAGGCACGAACCAGATCAGAGGCATGAACATCAGATGCAGTGACCCAAGAATTATCCTCCTGGCCATATCCCTTCCACTTGACCAGATACTGGAGTCTCCGTCTGGAAACACGGGAGTCTAGGATTTTTTCCACAACGTACTCCAACTCACCCTCAACCAACACCGGAGCAGGAGGCTCAACGGAAGGCACAACCGGTGCCTCATACCTGCGCAATAACGACCGATGAAAAACGTTATGAATAGAAAAGGATGCAGGGAGGTCCAAACGGAAGGAAACAGGGTTAAGAATCTCCAATATTTTATACGGACCGATGAACCGAGGCTTAAACTTAGGAGATGAGACCCTCATAGGGACAAAACGAGAAGACAACCACACCAAATCTCCAACACAAAGCCGAGGACCAACACGACGGTGACGGTTGGCAAAAAGCTGAGTCTTCTCCTGGGACAACTTTAAATTGTCCATCACCTGCCCCCAGATATGATGCAATCTCTCCACCACCGCATCCACTCCAGGACAATCCGAGGATTCCATCTGACCGGAGGAAAATCGAGGATGGAACCCCGAATTACAGAAAAACGGGGAAACCAAGGTGGCAGAGCTGGCCCGATTATTGAGGGCGAACTCCGCCAATGGCAAAAAAGCAACCCAATCATCCTGGTCAGCAGACACAAAACACCTCAGATATGTCTCCAGGGTCTGATTAGTCCGCTCGGTCTGGCCATTAGTCTGAGGGTGAAAAGCAGACGAAAAAGACAAATCTATGCCCATCCTAGCACAAAATGCCCGCCAAAATCTAGACACAAATTGGGTTCCTCTGTCAGAAACGATATTCTCAGGAATACCATGCAAACGAACAACATTTTGAAAAAACAGGGGCACCAACTCGGAAGAAGAAGGCAATTTGGGCAGGGGAACCAAATGAACCATCTTAGAAAAACGGTCACACACCACCCAGATGACAGACATCTTCTGAGAAACAGGCAGATCTGAAATAAAATCCATCGAGATGTGTGTCCAAGGCCTCTTAGGAATAGGCAAGGGCAACAATAATCCACTAGCCCGAGAACAACAAGGCTTGGCCCGAGCACAAACGTCACAAGACTGCACAAAGCCTCGCACATCTCGTGACAGGGAAGGCCACCAGAAGGATCTTGCCACCAAATCCCTGGTACCAAAAATTCCAGGATGACCTGCCAACGCAGAAGAATGCACCTCAGAGATGACTTTACTGGTCCAATCATCAGGAACAAACAGCCTATCAGGCGGACAACGATCCGGTCTATCCGCCTGAAACTCCTGCAAGGCCCGCCGCAGGTCTGGAGAAACGGCTGACAAGATAACTCCCTCCTTAAGAATACCTGTGGGGTCAGAGTTGCCAGGTGAATCAGGCTCAAAACTCCTAGAAAGGGCATCCGCCTTAACATTCTTAGAACCTGGTAGGTACGATACCACAAAATTAAACCGAGAAAAAAATAATGACCAGCGCGCCTGTCTAGGATTCAGGCGCCTGGCGGTCTCAAGATAAATCAAATTTTTGTGGTCAGTCAATACCACCACCTGATGTCTGGCCCCCTCGAGCCAATGGCGCCACTCCTCAAACGCCCACTTCATGGCCAAAAGCTCCCGATTCCCAACATCATAATTCCGCTCAGCGGGCGAAAATTTACGGGAAAAGAAGGCACAAGGCCTCATCACGGCGCAGTCAGAACTTTTCTGCGACAACACTGCCCCAGCTCCGATCTCAGAAGCGTCGACCTCAACCTGAAAAGGAAGAGTCACATCAGGCTGACGCAACACAGGGGCAGAAGAAAAACAGCGCTTAAGCTCCTGAAAGGCCTCCACAGCATCAGGGGACCAATTAGCAACATCAGCACCCTGTCTAGTCAAATCGGTCAATGGCTTAACGACATCCGAAAAACCAGAAATAAATCGACGATAAAAGTTGGCAAAGCCCAAAAATTTCTGAAGACTTTTAAGAGAAGAGGGCTGCGTCCAATCACAAATAGCTTGAACCTTGACAGGATCCATCTCAATGGAAGAGGGAGAAAAAATATATCCCAAAAAGGAAATTCTCTGAACCCCAAAAACGCACTTAGAACCCTTGACACACAGAGAATTAGACCGCAAAACCTGAAAAACCCTCCTAACTTGCCGGACATGAGAGTCCCAGTCATCCGAAAAAATCAGAATATCATCCAGATACACTATCATAAATTTATCCAAAAAATCGCGGAAAATATCATGCATAAAGGACTGGAAGACTGAAGGGGCATTAGAAAGACCAAAAGGCATCACCAAATACTCAAAGTGGCCCTCGGGCGTATTAAATGCGGTTTTCCACTCATCCCCCTGCCTGATCCGCACCAAATTATACGCCCCACGGAGATCAATCTTAGAGAACCACTTGGCCCCCTTTATGCGAGCAAACAAATCAGTCAGCAACGGCAATGGGTATTGATATTTAACCGTGATTTTATTCAAAAGCCGATAATCAATACATGGTCTCAAAGAGCCGTCTTTTTTTGACACAAAGAAAAAACCGGCTCCTAAGGGAGATGACGATGGACGAATATGTCCCTTTTCCAAGGACTCCTTTATATATTCTCGCATAGCAGTATGTTCAGGCACAGACAGATTAAATAAACGACCCTTTGGGTATTTACTACCCGGAATTAAATCTATAGCACAATCGCACTCACGGTGCGGAGGTAGTGAACCCAGCTTGGGTTCTTCAAAGACGTCACGATAATCAGACAGGAACTCAGGGATTTCAGAGGGAATAGATGATGAAATGGACACCAAAGGTACGTCCCCATGAGTCCCCTTACATCCCCAGCTCAACACAGACATAGCTCTCCAGTCAAGGACTGGGTTGTGAGACTGCAGCCATGGCAATCCCAGCACCAAATCATCATGTAGATTATACAGCACCAGAAAACGAATAGTCTCCTGGTGATCCGGATTAATACACATAGTCACTTGTGTCCAGTATTGTGGTTTATTATTAGCCAATGGGGTGGAGTCAATCCCCTTCAGAGGAATAAGAGTTTCCAAAGGCTCTAAATCATACCCACAACGATTGGCAAAGGACCAATCCATAAGACTCAAAGCGGCGCCAGTCGATATAGGCGTCAGTAGTAATAGATGACAAAGAGCAAATCAGGGTCACAGACAAAATAAATTTAGACTGTAAAGTGCCAATGGAAACGGATTTATCAAGCTTTTTAGTACGCTTAGAGCATGCTGATATAACATGAGTAGAATCCCCACAATAGAAACACAACCCATTTTTCCGTCTAAAATTCTGCCGCTCGCTTCTGGACAGAATTCTATCACACTGCATGCTTTCTGGCGTCTTCTCAGTGGACACCGCCAGATGGTGCACTGGTTTGCGCTCCCGCAGACGCCTATCGATCTGAATGGCCATTGTCATGGACTCATTCAGACCCGCAGGCACAGGGAACCCCACCATAACATCCTTAATGGCATCAGAGAGACCCTCTCTGAAAGTAGCCGCCAAGGCACACTCATTCCACTGAGTAAGCACAGACCATTTACGGAATCTTTGGCAGTAAATTTCAGCTTCATCTTGCCCCTGCGATAGGGACATCAAAGTTTTTTCTGCCTGAAGTTCCAAATGAGGTTCCTCATACAGCAAGCCCAAGGCCAAAAAAAACGCATCCACATTGCGCAACGCAGGATCCCCTGGTGCCAATGCAAAAGCCCAGTCTTGAGGGTCGCCCCGGAGCAAGGAAATCACAATCCCAACCTGCTGTGCAGGGTCTCCAGCAGAACGAGATTTCAGGGACAAAAATAGCTTACAATTATTTCTAAAATTCTGAAAGCTAGATCTATTCCCTGAGAAGAATTCCGGCAAAGGAATTCTCGGCTCAGATACCGGAGCATGAATAATAAAATCTTGCAAATTTTGTACTTTCGTGGTGAGATTATTCAAACCTGCAGTTACACTCTGAAGATCCATTATTAACAGGTGAACACAAAGCCATTCAAAGATTATAAGGAGAGAGAAAAAAAAGAAAGACTGCAGCATAGACAGACTGGCAAGTGATCCAATTAAGAGCACAGAGAAAAAAAAAAAAAAAAAAAAAAAACTCTCAGCAGACTTCTTATTTCTCTCCTTTCTCAGCCAAGGATTTTAACCCTTTAGTGGGCCGGTCAAACTGTCATGATCTCCATGGCCAGAGAACTAGCATAAGCCTCTATAGGAACAAGCTCTTGGAAGATGTAACTATACTGACCATGAACTAAACCTACCGCATCATCTAGAAGTAGCCAGGTAGCATGTCCTACTTTTTATCCCTATATGCCCAGCGCCGGCCGGAGAACTAAATAATGCTAGCAGAGGGAAATATAAGACCTGACTCACCTCTAGAGAAATGCCCAAAAAAAAGGAGACAGAGGCCCCCCACATATATTGGCGGTGATTTTAGAAGAAATAACAAACGCAGCAGGAAAATAGTTTTAGCAAATTTGAGGTCCGCTTTCTAGATAGCAGAAGACAGAAAGCATACTTTCATGGTCAGTAGAAAACCCTAACAAAACACATCCAGAAATTACTTTAGGACTCTGGCATTAACTCATAATACCAGAGTGGCAATTCCTGATCAACAAGAGCTTTCCAGACACAGTAACGAAACTGCAGCTGTGAACTGGAACCAAAATACAAAAACAAAACATGGACGAATGTCCAACTTATCTAGTAGATGTCTGGGAGCAGGAACAAGCACAGAGAGGCTTCTGATAACATTGTTGACCGGCAAGCATCTAACAGAGAAGCCAGGTTATATAGCGACACCCAGATCTAATCAGAACAGGTGAACAGGGAAGATGATGTCACAAGTTCAATTCCACCAGTAGCCACCGGGGGAGCCCAGAATCCAAATTCACAACACTACACGTTACACCCTACACCCTACACGCTACACTCTACACCCTGCACCCTACACGCTACAATCTACACCCTACACCCTACACGCTACACGCTACACGCTACACTCTACACCCTACACGCTACACCCTACACTCTACACCGTACACTCTACACGCTACACGCTACACTCTACACCCTACACCCTACACGCTACGCGCTACACTCTACACCCTACACGCTACACTCTACACTCTACATGCTACACGCTACACTCTACACTCTACACACTACACGCTACACCCTACACCCTACACGCTACACGCTACACTCTACAACCTACACGCTACACGCTACACTCTACACGCTACACTCTACACCCTACACTCTACACGCTACACGCTACACTCTACACCCTACACTCTATACGCTACACGCTACACTGTACACCCTACATGCAACACGCTACACTCTACACCCTACACGCTACACTCTACACGCTACACGCTACATGCTACACTCTACACTCTACACCATACACCCTACACGCTACACACTATACTCTACACCCTACACGCTACACTCTACACGCTACACGCTACACGCTACACTCTACACGCTACACTCTACACCCTACATGCAACACGCTACACTCTACACCCTACACCGTACACGCTACACACTACACGCTACACGCTACACCCTACACGCTACACGCTACACCCTACACGCTACACGTTACACTCTACACCCTACACCCTACACACTACACCCTACACGCTACACGTTACACTCTACACCCTACACGCTACACTCTACACCCTGCTCCCTACACGCTACACGCTACACCCTACACGCTACACGCTACACCATACACACTACACGTTACACTCTACACCCTACACTCTACACCCTACACTCTACACGCTACACTCTACACCCTACACTCTGCACTCTACACCCTACACCCTACACGCTACACTCTACACCCTACACCCTACACGCTACACACTACATGCTACACCCTACACACTACACGCTACACTCTACACCCTACACGCTACACGCTACACCCTACACATTGCACCCTACACGCTACAATCTACATGCTACACGCTACACCCTGTACGCTAGACGCTACACTCTACACGCTACACGATACATGCTACACCCTACACGCTACACCCTACACTCTACACCCTACACCCTACACGCTACACGCTACACCCTACACGCTACACCCTACACTCTACACCCTACACCCTACACGCTACACGCTACACCCTACACGCTACACGTTACACTCTACACCCTACACCCTACACGCTACACCCTACACCCTACTCTCTACACGCTATATTCTACACCCTACACGCTACACTCTACACCCTACACGGTACACGCTACACTCTACACCCTAGACGCTACACTCTATACCCTACACTCTACACGCTACACCCTACAACCCTACACTCTACATGCTACACCCTACACCCTACACTCTACATGCTACACGCTACACGCTACATGCTACACGCTACACCCTACACGCTACACGCTACACACTACATGCTACACCCTACACCCTACACCCTACACGCTACACGCTACACTCTACACCCTACACGCTACACCCTACACCCTACACCCTACACGCTACACGCTACACTCTACACCCTACACGCTACACCCTACACTCTACACCCTACACGCTACACCCTACACTCTACACCCTACACGCTATACGCTACACTCTACACCCTGCACGCTACACGCTACACCCTACACGCTACACTCTACACCCTACACGCTACACCCTACACTCTACACCCTACACGCTACACGCTACACTCTACACCCTACACGCTACACCCTACACTCCACACCCTACACCCTACATGCTACACGCTACACCCTACACGCTACACATTACACTCTAAACCCTACACCCTACATGCTACACGCTACACGCTACACTCTACACCCTACACGCTACACGCTACACTCTACACCCTACACGCTACACCCTACACTCCACACCCTACACCCTACATGCTACACGCTACACCCTACACGCTACACATTACACTCTAAACCCTACACCCTACACTCTACACCCTACACGCTACACTCTACACTCTACACCCTACACCCTACATGCTACACGCTACACGCTACACTCTACACCCTACACGCTACACGCTACACCCTACAAGCTAAACGCTACAAACTACACGCTACATATTACACTCTACACCCTAGCGTGTAGCGTGTAGGGTGTAGAGTGTAGCGTGTAGCATGTAGCATGTAGGGTGTATGGTGTAGAGTGTAGCATGTAGCGTGTAGGGTGTAGGGTGTAGAGTGTAGAGTGTAGCATGTAGCGTGTAGATTGTAGGGTGTATCGTGTAGGGTGTAGAGTGTAGCATGTAGGGTGTAGGGTGTAGAGTGAAGGGTGTAGCGTGTAGAGTGTAGCGTGTAGCGTGTACGGTGTAGGGTGTAGAGTGTAGGGTGTAGCGTGTAGCGTGTAGCTTGTAGGGTGTAGAGTGTAGCGTGTAGCGTGTAGGCTGTAGCGTGTAGGGTGTAGCATGTATCGTGTAGGGTGTAGAGTGTAGCATGTAGCGTGTAGAGTGTAGGGTGTAGCGTGTAGCGTGTGTAGGGTGTAGGGTGTAGAGTGTAGCGTGTAGCGTGTAGGGTGTAGAGTGTAGGGTGTAGGGTGTAGAGTGTAGCGTGTAGGGTGTAGCGTGTAGGATTTAGGGTGTAGGGTGTAGAGTGTAGGGTGTTGCGTGTAGGGTGTAGGGTGTAGAGTGTAGCGTGTAGCGTGCAGGGTGTAGAGTGTAGCGTATAGCGTGTAGGGTGTAGGATGTAGAGTGTAGCGTGTAGAGTGTAGAGTGTAGCGTGTAGGGTGAAGCATGTAGGGTGTAGGGTGTCGGGTATAGCGTGTAGGGTGTAGGGTGTAGAGTGTAGGGTGTAGCGTGTATGGTGTAGAGTGTAGCGTATAGCGTGTAGAGTGTAGCGTGTAGGGTGTAGGGTGTAGCGTGTAGCGTGCAGAGTGTAGCGTGTAAGGTGTAGAGTGTAGCGTGTTGCGTGTAGGGTGTAGAGTGTAGCGTGTAGCGTGTAGAGTGTAGAGTGTAGCGTGTAGCGTGTAGAGTGTAGCGGGTAGGGTGTAGAGTGTAGCGAGTAGCGTGTAGGGTGTAGGGTGTAGAGTGTAGGGTGTAGCGTGTAGGGTGTAGAGTGTAGCGTGTAGGGTGTAGGGTGTAGGGTGTAGAGTGTAGCGTGTAGGGTGTAGCGTGTAGCATGTAGCGTGTAGCGTGTAGCATGTAGAGTGTAGCGTGTAGGGTGTAGAGTGTAGCGTGTAGGGTGTAGCGTGTAGCGTGTAGCGTGCAGGGTGTAGAGTGTAGCGTATAGCGTGTAGGGTGTAGAGTGTAGGGTGTAGCAGGTAGCGTGTAGAGTGTAGCGTGTAGGGTGTAGGGTGTACAGTGTAGGGTGTAGCGTGTAGCATGTAGGGTGTAGGGTGTAGCGTGTAGCGTGTACCGTGTAGCGTATAGAGTGCAGCGTGTAGGGTGTAGAGTGTAGCATGTAGTGTGTAGCGTGTAGGGTGTAGGGTGTAGCGTGTAGGGTGTAGAGTGTAGCGTGTAGGGTGTAGAGTGTAACATGTAGCGTGTAGGGTGTAGGGCGTAGCGTGTAGCGTGTACCGTGTAGCGTGTAGAGTGTAGTGTGTAGAGTGTAGAGTGTAGCGTGTAGGGTGTAGAGTGTAGCGTGTAGCGTGTAGCGTGTAGAGTGTTGCGTGTAGGGTGTAGCGTGTAGAGTGTAGTGTGTGGCGTGCAGGGCGTAGGGTGTAGCGTGTAGGGTGTAGGGTGTAGAGTGTAGGGTGTAGCATGTAGGGTGTAGGGTGTAGGGTGTAGCGTGTAGGGTGTAGAGTGTAGCGTGTAGGGTGTACGGTGTAGAGTGTAGGGTATAAGCTGTAGCGTTTAGCGTGTAGAGTGTAGGGTGTAGAGTGTAGCGTGTAGCGTGTAGGGTGTAGGGTGTAGCGTGTAGGGTGTAGCATGTAGCGTGTAGAGTGTAGCATGTAGGGTGTACGGTGTAGAGTGTAGGGTGTACGGTGTAGAGTGTAGGGTATAAGCTGTAGCGTTTAGCGTGTAGAGTGTAGCGTGTAGCGTGTAGCGTGTAGGGTGTAGAGTGTAGGGTGTAGAGTGTAGCGTGTAGTGTGTAGCGTGTAGGGTGTAGGGTGTAGCGTGTAGGGTGTAGCATGTAGCGTGTAGCATGTAGAGTAGGGTGTAGCGTGTAGTGTGTAGCGTGTAGCGCGTAGCGTGTAGAGTGTAGGCTATAGAGTGTAGCGTGTAGAGAGTAGGGAGCAGAGTGTAGAGTGTAGCGTGCATGGTGTAGGGTGTACAGTGTAGGGTGTAGGGTGTAGCGTGTAGCGTGTAGAGTGTAGCGAGTAGGGTGTAGGGTGTAGCGTGTAGGGTGTAGAGTGTAGCGTGTATCATGTACCGTGTAGCGTGTAGCATGTAGAGTAGGGTGTAGGGTGTAGAGTGTAGCATGTAGGGTGTAGGGTGTAGAGTGTAGGGTGTAGCATGTAGGGTGTAGGGTGTAGGGTGTAGCGTGCAGGGTGTAGAGTGTAGCGTGTAGGGTGTACGGTGTAGAGTGTAGGGTATAAGCTGTAGCGTTTAGCGTGTAGAGTGTAGCGTGTAGCGTGTAGCGTGTAGGGTGTAGAGTGTAGGGTGTAGAGTGTAGCGTGTAGCGTGTAGCGTGTAGGGTGTAGGGTGAAGCGTGTAGGGTGTAGCATATAGCGTGTAGCGTGTAGCATGTAGAGTAGGGTGTAGGGTGTAGGGTGCAGAGTGTAGTGTGTAGAGTGTGGAGTGTAGCGTGTAGAGTGTAAAGTGTAGCGTGTAGGGTGTAGCGTGTAGTGTGTAGCGTGTAGCGCGTAGCGTGTAGAGTGTAGGGTATAGAGTGTAGCGTGTAGAGAGTAGGGAGCAGAGTGTAGAGTGTAGCATGTAGGGTGTAGGGTGTACAGTGTAGGGTGTAGGGTGTAGCGTGTAGCGTGTAGAGTGTATGGAGTAGGGTGTAGGGTGTAGCGTGTAGGGTGTGGAGTGTAGCGTGTAGCGTGTAGGGTGTAGCGTGTAGCGTGTAGGGTGTAGCGTGTATCATGTACCGTGTAGCGTGTAGCATGTAGAGTAGGGTGTAGGGTGTAGAGTGTAGCGTGTAGCGTGTAGTGTGTAGCGTGTAGAGTGTAAAGTGTAGCGTATAGTGTGTAGTGTGTAGCGTGTAGCGTGTAGGGTGTAGGGTGTAGAGTGTAGGGTGTAGCGTGTAGAGTGTAGCGTGTAGCGTGTAGGGTGTAGGGTGTACAGTGTAGGGTGTAGGGTGTAGCGTGTAGAGTTTAGTGTGTGGCGTGCAGGGCATAGGGTGTAGCGTGTAGGGTGTAGGGTGTAGAGTGTAGGGTGTAGCATGTAGGGTGTAGGGTGTAGGGTGTAGCGTGTAGGGTGTAGAGTGTAGCATGTAGGGTGTACGGTGTAGAGTGTAGGGTATAAGCTGTAGCGTTTAGCGTGTAGAGTGTAGCGTGTAGCTTGTAGCGTGTAGGGTGTAGAGTGTAGCGTGTAGAGAGTAGGGTGTAGGGTGCAGAGTGTAGGGTGTAGGGTGTAGAGTGTAACGTGTAGCGTGTAGGGTGTAGCGTGTAGGGTGTAGAGTGTAGGGTGTAGCGTGTAGGGTGTATCGTGTAGCGTGTAGCGTGTAGGGTGTAGGGTGTAGAGTGTAGGGTGTAGCGTGTAGCGTGTAGCGTGTAGCGTGTAGGGTGTAGGGTGTAGAGTGTAGGATGTAGCGTGTAGGGTGTAGCGTGTATCGTGTAGCGTGTAGAGTGTAGCGTCTAGCGTGTAGCGTATAGTGTGTAGCGTGTAGCGTGTAGATTGTAGCGTGTAGGGTGTAGGGTGTAGGGTGTAGCGTGTAGCGTGTAGGGTGTAGGGTGTAGCGTGTAGCGTGTAGCGTGTAGAGTGTAGCATGTAGGGTGTAGCAAGTAGCGTGTTCCGTGTAGGGTGTAGCGTGTAGCGTGTAGCGTGTAGAGTGTAGCATGTAGGGTGTAGCAAGTAGCGTGTTCCGTGTAGGGTGTAGAGTGTAGCGTGTAGCGTGTAGGGTGTCACTTTTTCCTCTGATGAAGACGCTTGAGTAGCGTCGATACGCGTGGGGTTCAGGGCTTCCTTTGTTTTTTTCCCGAGGGACAGGACTTGGGTAACTTATCTTTACAACTGCTATGGAATTACACCTATTTACTTCATGCATGGCCTGGCATTTTTCCAAGCCTTAGGACAATGGATCCTGATTCTTTGTATTTCCACAAGGCGTCTGTATGCATACATTTATCCAAATAACTAGGATTTTGTAGTACTGCAGCATATCTATTTCCCTGATTACCTTTCTATAGGGGTCTGCTTTCATTTGCTTACCAACTGTGCGCACGCATGCTGTGTTGAACAAAATAGGATCCATGATGTATTTCTTCCAGATACTAGGCTGGAGTATATGTTTCCTGTCATAGTACTCAGGGGGTCACAGTTGGCAGTAAACAATAGGCTTCTTATATGTAGATTTGACTAAGATTGGTGTACCCGCATACCTAGCAATTTTTTCTCTCTGGTTATTTCTCCTGTCTCACATATGCTGTAAAGTATTAGCTTCCTTCATTCCCTCGGGTAAAATTACTTATGGCCTATTCAGCCATACTAGTGTTTTAAATGTTTTTAAATGTATGTTTTGCCTGGTTC
The DNA here is from genome assembly GCF_051348905.1 of Ranitomeya variabilis. NCBI lineage: Eukaryota > Metazoa > Chordata > Amphibia > Anura > Dendrobatidae > Ranitomeya > Ranitomeya variabilis. Next base: position 127,682 of record NW_027507935.1, on the reverse strand, counting down.
TGTTTGTGGATTACTATTTTTGTACAATAAAATTGACTATTTAACGTGGATCCCATTGGTTTGCATATCCTTTTCTTTTTGTGTTTAGTGTGTAGCGTGTAACTTAACCCTACACGCTACACGCTACACGCTACACTCTACACCCTACACGCTACACCCTACACTCTACACCGTACACTCTACACGCTACACGCTACACTCTACACCCTACACCCTACACGCTACACGCTACACTCTACACCCTACACTCTATACGCTACACGCTACACCCTACACTCTACACGCTACACGCTACACTCTACACGCTACACGCTACATGCTACACTCTACACTCTACACCCTACACCCTACACGCTACACGCTATACTCTACACCCTACACGCTACACTCTACACGCTACACGCTACACTCTACACGCTACACGCTACACTCTACACCCTACACGCAACACGCTACACTCTACACCCTACACGCTACACTCTGCACGCTACACGCTACACCCTACACGCTATACTCTGCACGCTACACGCTACACTCTACACCATACACGCTACACCCTACACTCTACACCCTACACCCTACACGCTATACCCGACACCCTACACCCTACATGCTTCACCCTACACGCTACACTCTACACTCTACACCCTACACCCTACACGCTACATGCTACACCCTACACGCTACAATCTACACACTACACCCTACACGCTACACGCTACACGCTACACCCTTCACCCTACACTCTACACCCTACACCCTACACGCTACACGCTACACCCTACACGCTACACGCTACACGCTACACCCTTCACCCTACACCCTACACCCTACTCTCTACATGCTATACTCTACACCCTACACGCTACACTCTACACCCTACACGCTACACGCTACACCCTACACGCTAAACGCTACAGCTTATACCCTACACTCTACACCGTACACCCTACACGCTACACTCTACACCCTACATGCTACACCCTACACCCTACATGCTACACCCTACACTCTACAACCTACACCCTACACACTACACGCTACACCCTACACCCTACACGCTACACTCTACACGCTACACGCTACACTCTACACCCTACACGCAACACCCTACACCCTACACCCTACAAACTACACGCTACACCCTACACCCTACACCCGACACGCTACACCCTACACGCTACACTCTACACGCTACACTCTACACCCTACACGCTACACTCTACACCCTACACTCTACACGCTACATGCTACACTCTACATTCTACACAATACACTCTACACGCTACACTCTACACCCTACACGCTACACTCTACACTCTACACCCTACTCTCTACACGCTACACTCTATACCCTACACTCTACACGCTACACCCTACACCCTACACTCTACATGCTACACCCTACACCCTACACCCTACACTCTACATGCTACACGCTACACGATACATGCTACACGCTACACCCTACACGCTACACGCTACACTCTACACACTACACGCTACACCCTACAGCCTACACCCTACACGCTACACGCTACACTCTACACCCTACACGCTACACCCTACACCCTACACCCTACACGCTACACGCTACACGCTACACTCTACACCCTACACGCTACACCCTACACTCTACACCCTACACGCTACACCCTACACTCTACACGCTACACGCTACACGCTACACTCTACACGCTACACGCTACACTCTACACTCTACACCCTACACGCTACACCCTACACTCTACACGCTACACGCTACACGCTACACTCTACACGCTACACGCTACACTCTACACCCTACACGCAACACGCTACACTCTACACCCTACACGCTACACTCTGCATTCTACACGCTACACCCTACACCCTGCACGCTACACTCTGCACGCTACACGCTACACTCTACACTCTACACCCTACACCCTACACGCTACACGCTATACTCTACACCCTACACGCTACACTCTACACGCTACATGCTACACGCTACACTCTACACGCTACACGTTACACTCTACACCCTACACGCAACACGCTACACTCTACACCCTACACGCTACACTCTGCATTCTACACGCTACACCCTACACCATACACGCTACACCCTACACTCTACACCCTACACTCTACACGCTACACTCTACACCCTACACTCTACACTCTACACCCTACACCCTACACGCTACACGCTACACTCTACACCCTGCACCCTACACGCTACACGCTCCACCCTACACCCTACACGCTACAATCTACACCCTACACCCTACACGCTACACGCTACACCCTACACTCTACACCCTACACCCTACACGCTACACACAATACTCTACACCCTACACGCTACACCCTACACGCAACACGCTACACTCTACACCCTACACGCTACACTCTGCACGCTACACGCTACACCCTACACGCTACACTCTACACGCTACACTCTACACCATACACGCTACACCCTACACTCTACACCCTACACCCTACACGCTATACCCGACACCCTACACCCTGCATGCTTCACACTACACGCTACACTCTACACTATACACCCTACACCCTACACGCTACATGCTACACCCTACACGCTACACGCTACACCCTACACGCTACACGCTACACCCTACACGTTACACTCTACACCCTGCACCCTACACGCTACACGCTACACGCTACACGCTACACCCTACACACTACACGTTACACTCTACACCCTACACTCTACAACCTACACTCTACACGCTACACTCTACACCCTACACTCTGCACTCTACACCCTACACCCTACACGCTACACGCTACAATCTACACCCTACACGCTACACCCTACACCCTACACCCTACACGCTACACGCTACACGCTACACTCTACACCCTACACGCTACATCCTACACCCTACACGCTACACCCTACACTCTACACGCTACACGCTACACTTTACACGCTACACGGTACACTCTACACTCTACACCCTACACCCTACACGAAATACTCTACACCCTACACGCTACACTCTACACGCTACACGCTACACGCTACACTCTACACGCTACACGCTACACTCTACACCCTACACGCAACACGCTACACTCTACACCCTACACGCTACACTCTACACGCTACACGCTACACTCTACACTCTACACGCTACACGCTACACTCTACACCCTACACGCAACACGCTACACTCTACACCCTACACGCTACACTCTGCACGCTACACGCTACACCCTACACGCTATACTCTGCACGCTACATGCTACACTCTACACCATACACGCTACACCCTACACTCTACACCCTACACCCTACACGCTATACCCGACACCCTACACCCTACATGCTTCACCCTACACGCTACACTCTACACTCTACACCCTACACCCTACACGCTACATGCTACACCCTACACGCTACAATCTACAACCTACACCCTACACGCTACACGCTACAGGCTACACCCTTCACCCTACACTCTACACCCTACACCCTACACGCTACACGCTACACCCTACACCCTACACGTTACACTCTACACCCTACACCCTACTCTCTACATGCTATACTCTACACCCTACACGCTACACTCTACACCCTACACGCTACACTCTACACGCTACACGGTACACTCTACACTCTACACCCTACACCCTACACGCTACACGCTATACCCTACACTCTACACCGTACACCCTACACGCTACACTCTACACCCTACATGCTACACCCTACACCCTACACCCTACATGCTACACCCTACACTCTAGAACCTACACCCTACACACTACACGCTACACCCTACACCCTACACGCTACACTCTACACGCTACACGCTACACTCTACACCCTACACGCAACACCCTACACCCTACACCCTACAAACTACACGCTACACCCTACACCCTACACCCGACACGCTACACCCTACACGCTACACTCTACACGCTACACTCTACACCCTACACGCTACACTCTACACCCTACACTCTACACGCTACATGCTACACTCTACATTCTACACAATACACTCTACACGCTACACTCTACACCCTACACGCTACACTCTACACTCTACACCCTACTCTCTACACGCTACACTCTATACCCTACACTCTACACGCTACACCCTACACCCTACACTCTACATGCTACACCCTACACCCTACACCCTACACTCTACATGCTACACGCTACACGATACATGCTACACGCTACACCCTACACGCTACACGCTACACTCTACACACTACACGCTACACCCTACAGCCTACACCCTACACGCTACACGCTACACTCTACACCCTACACGCTACACCCTACACCCTACACCCTACACGCTACACGCTACACGCTACACTCTACACCCTACACGCTACACCCTACACTCTACACCCTACACGCTACACCCTACACTCTACACGCTACACGCTACACGCTACACTCTACACGCTACACGCTACACTCTACACTCTACACCCTACACGCTACACCCTACACTCTACACGCTACACGCTACACGCTACACTCTACACGCTACACGCTACACTCTACACCCTACACGCAACACGCTACACTCTACACCCTACACGCTACACTCTGCATTCTACACGCTACACCCTACACCCTGCACGCTACACTCTGCACGCTACACGCTACACTCTACACTCTACACCCTACACCCTACACGCTACACGCTATACTCTACACCCTACACGCTACACTCTACATGCTACATGCTACACGCTACACTCTACACGCTACACGTTACACTCTACACCCTACACGCAACACGCTACACTCTACACCCTACACGCTACACTCTGCATTCTACACGCTACACCCTACACCATACACGCTACACCCTACACTCTACACCCTACACTCTACACGCTACACTCTACACCCTACACTCTACACTCTACACCCTACACCCTACACGCTACACGCTACACTCTACACCCTGCACCCTACACGCTACACGCTCCACCCTACACCCTACACGCTACAATCTACACCCTACACCCTACACGCTACACGCTACACCCTACACTCTACACCCTACACCCTACACGCTACACACAATACTCTACACCCTACACGCTACACCCTACACGCAACACGCTACACTCTACACCCTACACGCTACACTCTGCACGCTACACGCTACACCCTACACGCTACACTCTACACGCTACACTCTACACCATACACGCTACACCCTACACTCTACACCCTACACCCTACACGCTATACCCGACACCCTACACCCTGCATGCTTCACACTACACGCTACACTCTACACTATACACCCTACACCCTACACGCTACATGCTACACCCTACACGCTACACTCTACACCCTACACCCTACACGCTACACACTACACGCTACACGCTACACCCTACACGCTACACGCTACACCCTACACGTTACACTCTACACCCTGCACCCTACACGCTACACGCTACACGCTACACGCTACACCCTACACACTACACGTTACACTCTACACCCTACACTCTACAACCTACACTCTACACGCTACACTCTACACCCTACACTCTGCACTCTACACCCTACACCCTACACGCTACACTCTACAATCTACACCCTACACGCTACACCCTACACCCTACACCCTACACTCTACACGCTACACGCTACACTTTACACGCTACACGGTACACTCTACACTCTACACCCTACACCCTACACGAAATACTCTACACCCTACACGCTACACTCTACACGCTACACGCTACACGCTACACTCTACACGCTACACGCTACACTCTACACCCTACACGCAACACGCTACACTCTACACCCTACACGCTACACTCTACACGCTACACGCTACACTCTACACTCTACACGCTACACGCTACACTCTACACCCTACACGCAACACGCTACACTCTACACCCTACACGCTACACTCTGCACGCTACACGCTACACCCTACACGCTATACTCTGCACGCTACATGCTACACTCTACACCATACACGCTACACCCTACACTCTACACCCTACACCCTACACGCTATACCCGACACCCTACACCCTACATGCTTCACCCTACACGCTACACTCTACACTCTACACCCTACACCCTACACGCTACATGCTACACCCTACACGCTACAATCTACAACCTACACCCTACACGCTACACGCTACAGGCTACACCCTTCACCCTACACTCTACACCCTACACCCTACACGCTACACGCTACACCCTACACCCTACACGTTACACTCTACACCCTACACCCTACTCTCTACATGCTATACTCTACACCCTACACGCTACACTCTACACCCTACACGCTACACTCTACACGCTACACGGTACACTCTACACTCTACACCCTACACCCTACACGCTACACGCTATACCCTACACTCTACACCGTACACCCTACACGCTACACTCTACACCCTACATGCTACACCCTACACCCTACACCCTACATGCTACACCCTACACTCTAGAACCTACACCCTACACACTACACGCTACACCCTACACCCTACACGCTACACTCTACACGCTACACGCTACACTCTACACCCTACACGCAACACCCTACACCCTACACCCTACAAACTACACGCTACACCCTACACCCTACACCCGACACGCTACACCCTACACGCTACACTCTACACGCTACACTCTACACCCTACACGATACACTCTACACCCTACACTCTACACGCTACATGCTACACTCTACATTCTACACAATACACTCTACACGCTACACTCTACACCCTACACGCTACACTCTACACTCTACACCCTACTCTCTACACGCTACACTCTATACCCTACACTCTACACGCTACACCCTACAACCTACACTCTACATGCTACATGCTACACTCTACATGTGTAGCGTGTAGCGTGCAGAGTGTAGCGTGTAGGGTGTAGAGTGTAGCGTGTTGCGTGTAGGGTGTAGCGTGTAGGGTGTAGCGTGTAGAGTGTAGGGTGTAGGGTGTAGATTGTAGCGTGTAGGGTGTAGGGTGTAGAGTGTAGGGTGTAGCGTGTAGCGTGTAGGGTGTAGGGTGTAGATTGTAGCGTGTAGGGTGTAGGGTGTAGCGTGTAGCGTGTAGGGTGCAGGGTGTAGAGTGTAGCGTGTAGCGTGTAGGGTGTAGGGTGTAGAGTGTAGAGTGTAGGGTGTAGAGTGTAGCGTGTAGAGTGTAGGGTGTAGAGTGTAGGGTGTAGCGTGTATGGTGTAGGGTGTAGCGTGTAGAATGCAGAGTGTAGCGTGTAGGGTGTAGAGTGTAGCGTGTTGCGTGTAGGGTGTAGAGTGTAACGTGTAGCGTGTAGAGTGTAGCGTGTAGAGTGTAGCGTGTAGAGTGTAGCGTGTAGGGTGTAGAGTATAGCGTGTAGCGTGTAGGGTGTAGGGTGTAGAGTGTAGAGTGTAGCGTGTAGCGTGCAGAGTGTAGCGTGCAGGGTGTAGGGTGTAGCGTGTAGAATGCAGAGTGTAGCGTGTAGGGTGTAGAGTGTAGCGTGTTGCGTGTAGGGTGTAGAGTGTAGCGTGTAGCGTGTAGAGTGTAGCGTGTAGCGTGAAGCATGTAGAGTGTAGCGTGTAGGGTGTAGAGTATAGCGTGTAGCGTGTAGGGTGTAGGGTGTAGAGTGTAGAGTGTAGCGTGTAGCGTGTAGAGTGTAGCGTGTAGCGTGTAGCGTGTAGAGTGTAGGGTGTAGCGTGTAGGGTGTAGAGTGTAGGGTGTAGCGTGTAGGGTGTAGAGTGTAGCGTGTAGCGTGTAGCGTGTAGGGTGTAGGGTGTAGGGTGTAGCGTGTAGGGTGTAGAGTGTAGCGTGTAGCGTGTAGGGTGTAGGCTGTAGGGTGTAGCGTGTAGTGTGTAGAGTGTAGCGTGTAGCGTGTAGGGTGTAGCGTGTAGCATGTATCGTGTAGCGTGTAGCATGTAGAGTGTAGGGTGTAGGGTGTAGGGTGTAGCATGTAGAGTGTAGGGTGTAGGGTGTAGCGTGTAGAGTGTAGGGTATAGAGTGTAGCGTGTAGAGAGTAGGGTGTAGAGTGTAGAGTGTAGCGTGTAGGGTGTAGAGTGTAGCGTGTAGAGTGTATTGTGTAGAATGTAGAGTGTAGCATGTAGCGTGTAGAGTGTAGGGTGTAGAGTGTAGCGTGTAGGGTGTAGAGTGTAGCGTGTAGAGTGTAGCGTGTAGGGTGTAGCGTGTCGGGTGTAGGGTGTAGGGTGTAGCGTGTAGTTTGTAGGGTGTAGGGTGTAGGGTGTTGCGTGTAGGGTGTAGAGTGTAGCGTGTAGCGTGTAGAGTGTAGCGTGTAGGGTGTAGGGTGTAGCGTGTAGTGTGTAGGGTGTAGGTTGTAGAGTGTAGGGTGTAGCATGTAGGGTGTAGGGTGTAGCATGTAGGGTGTAGAGTGTAGCGTGTAGGGTGTACGATGTAGAGTGTAGGGTATAAGCTGTAGCGTTTAGCGTGTAGGGTGTAGCGTGTAGCGTGTAGGGTGTAGAGTGTAGCGTGTAGGGTGTAGAGTATAGCATGTAGAGAGTAGGGTGTAGGGTGTAGAGTGTAACGTGTAGCGTGTAGGGTGTAGCGTGTAGCGTGTAGGGTGTAGGGTGTAGAGTGTAGGGTGAAGGGTGTAGCGTGTAGCGTGTAGCGTGTAGGGTGTAGGGTGTAGATTGTAGCGTGTAGGGTGTAGCATGTAGCGTGTAGGGTGTAGGGTGTAGAGTGTAGAGTGTAGCGTGTAGGGTGAAGCATGTAGGGTGTAGGGTGTCGGGTATAGCGTGTAGGGTGTAGGGTGTAGAGTGTAGGGTGTAGCGTGTATGGTGTAGAGTGTAGCGTGTAGCGTGCAGAGTATAGCGTGTAGGGTGTAGCGTGTAGCGTGCAGAGTGTAGCGTGTTGCGTGTAGGGTGTAGAGTGTAGCGTGTAGTGTAGCGTGTAGCGTGTAGAGTGTAGCGTGTAGGGTGTAGAGTGTAGCGTGTTGCGTGTAGGGTGTAGAGTGTAGCGTGTAGAGTGTAGCGTGTAGCGTGTAGAGTGTAGCGTGTAGGGTGTAGAGTATAGCGTGTAGCGTGTAGGGTGTAGAGTGTAGAGTGTAGCGTGTAGCGTGTAGAGTGTAGCGTGTAGCGTGTAGCGTGTAGAGTGTAGGGTGTAGCGTGTAGGGTGTAGAGTGTAGGGTGTAGCGTGTAGGGTGTAGAGTGTAACGTGTAGCGTGTAGGGTGTAGGGTGTAGAGTGTAGCGTGTAGGGTGTAGATTGTAGCGTGTAGCGTGTAGGGTGTAGGGTGTAGAGTGCAGAGTGTAGGGTGTAGAGTGTAGCGTGTAGGGTGTAGAGTGTAGGGTGTAGAGTGTAACGTGTAGTGTGTAGGGTGTAGCGTGTAGCGTGTAGGGTGTAGCGTGTAGCGTGTAGGGTGCAGGGTGTAGAGTGTAACGTGTAGCGTGTAGGGTGTAGCGTGTAGCGTGTAGGGTGTAGCGTGTAGCGTGTAGTGTGTAGCGTGTAGGGTGTAGGGTGTAGAGTGTAGCGTGTAGGGTGTAGCATGTAGCGTGTAGGGTGTAGGGTGTATAGTGTAGAGTGTAGCGTGTAGTGTGAAGCATGCAGGGTGTAGGGTGTCGGGTATAGCGTGTAGGGTGTAGGGTGTAGAGTGTAGGGTGTAGCGTGTATGGTGTAGAGTGTAGCGGGTAGAGTGTAGCGTGTAGGGTGTAGGGTGTAGCGTGTAGCGTGCAGAGTGTAGCGTGTAGGGTGTAGAGTGTAGCGTGTTGCGTGTAGGGTGTAGCGTGTAGGGTGTAGAGTATAGTGTGTAGCGTGTAGGGTGTAGGGTGTAGAGTGTAGGGTGTAGAGTGTAGCGTGTAGGGTGTAGGGTGTAGATTGTAGCGTGTAGGGTGTAGGGTGTAGCGTGTAGCGTGTAGGGTGCAGGGTGTAGAGTGTAGCGTGTAGGGTGTAGGGTGTAGAGTGTAGAGTGTAGGGTGCAGAGTGTAGCGTGTAGAGTGTAGGGTGTAGAGTGTAGGGTGTAGCGTGTATGGTGTAGGGTGTAGCGTGTAGAATGCAGAGTGTAGCGTGTAGGGTGTAGAGTGTAGCGTGTAGGGTGTAGAGTGTAACGTGTAGCATGTAGAGTGTAGCGTGTAGCGTGTAGAGTGTAGCGTGTAGGGTGTAGAGTATAGCGTGTAGCGTGTAGGGTGTAGGGTGTAGAGTGTAGAGTGTAGCGTGTAGCGTGCAGAGTGTAGCGTGCAGGGTGTAGGGTGTAGCGTGTAGAATGCAGAGTGTAGCGTGTAGGGTGTAGAGTGTAGCGTGTTGCGTGTAGGGTGTAGAGTGTAGCGTGTAGCGTGTAGAGTGTAGCGTGTAGCGTGTAGCGTGTAGAGTGTAGCGTGTAGGGTGTAGAGTATAGCGTGTAGCGTGTAGGGTGTAGGGTGTAGAGTGTAGAGTGTAGAGTGTAGCGTGTAGCGTGTAGAGTGTAGCGTGTAGCGTGTAGCGTGTAGAGTGTAGGGTGTAGCGTGTAGGGTGTAGAGTGTAGGGTGTAGCGTGTAGGGTGTAGTGTAGCGTGTAGCGTGTAGCGTGTAGGGTGTAGGGTGTAGCGTGTAGGGTGTAGAGTGTAGCGTGTAGCGTGTAGGGTGTAGGCTGTAGGGTGTAGCGTGTAGTGTGTAGAGTGTAGCGTGTAGCGTGTAGGGTGTAGCGTGTAGCATGTATCGTGTAGCGTGTAGCATGTAGAGTGTAGGGTGTAAGGTGTAGGGTGTAGCATGTAGAGTGTAGGGTGTAGGGTGTAGCGTGTAGAGTGTAGGGTATAGAGTGTAGCGTGTAGAGAGTAGGGTGTAGAGTGTAGAGTGTAGCGTGTAGGGTGTAGAGTGTAGCGTGTAGAGTGTATTGTGTAGAATGTAGAGTGTAGCATGTAGCGTGTAGAGTGTAGGGTGTAGAGTGTAGCGTGTAGGGTGTAGAGTGTAGCGTGTAGAGTGTAGCGTGTAGGGTGTAGCGTGTCGGGTGTAGCGTGTAGTTTGTAGGGTGTAGGGTGTAGGGTGTTGCGTGTAGGGTGTAGAGTAGCGTGTAGCGTGTAGAGTGTAGCGTGTAGGGTGTAGGGTGTAGGTTGTAGAGTGTAGGGTGTAGCATGTAGGGTGTAGGGTGTAGGGTGTAGCATGTAGGGTGTAGAGTGTAGCGTGTAGGGTGTACGGTGTAGAGTGTAGCGTGTAGGGTGTAGAGTATAGCATGTAGAGAGTGGGGTGTAGGGTGTAGGATGTAGAGTGTAACGTGTAGCGTGTAGGGTGTAGCGTGTAGCGTGTAGGGTGTAGATTGTAGGGTGAAGGGTGTAGCGTGTAGCGTGTAGCGTGTAGGGTGTAGGGTGTAGGGTGTAGATTGTAGCGTGTAGGGTGTAGCATGTAGCGTGTAGCGTGTAGGGTGTAGAGTATAGCATGTAGAGTGGGGTGTAGGGTGTAGGGTGTAGAGTGTAACGTGTAGCGTGTAGGGTGTAGCGTGTAGCGTGTAGGGTGTAGGGTGTAGAGTGTAGGGTGAAGGGTGTAGCGTGTAGCGTGTAGCGTGTAGGGTGTAGGGTGTAGATTGTAGCGTGTAGGGTGTAGCATGTAGCGTGTAGGGTGTAGGGTGTAGAGTGTAGAGTGTAGCGTGTAGGGTGAAGCATGTAGGGTGTAGGGTGTCGGGTATAGCGTGTAGGGTGTAGGGTGTAGAGTGTAGGGTGTAGCGTGTATGGTGTAGAGTGTAGCGTGCAGAGTATAGCGTGTAGGGTGTAGCGTGTAGCGTGCAGAGTGTAGCATGTAGGGTGTAGAGTGTAGCGTGTTGCGTGTAGGGTGTAGAGTGTAGCGTGTAGCGTGTAGAGTGTAGAGTGTAGCGTGTAGCGTGTAGGGTGTAGGGTGTAGAGTGTAGAGTGTAGCATGTAGCGTGTAGCGTGTAGAGTGTAGCGTGTAGAGTGTAGGGTGTAGCGTGTAGCGTGTAGCGTGTAGAGTGTAGGGTGTAGGGTGTAGCGTGTAGCATGTATCGTGTAGCGTGTAGCATGTAGCGTGTAGGGTGTAAGGTGTAGGGTGTAGCATGTAGAGTGTAGGGTGTAGGGTGTAGCGTGTAGAGTGTAGGGTATAGAGTGTAGCGTGTAGAGAGTAGGGTGTAGAGTGTAGAGTGTAGCGTGTAGGGTGTAGAGTGTAGCGTGTAGAGTGTATTGTGTAGAATGTAGAGTGTAGCATGTAGCGTGTAGAGTGTAGGGTGTAGAGTGTAGCGTGTAGGGTGTAGAGTGTAGCGTGTAGAGTGTAGCGTGTAGGGTGTAGCGTGTCGGGTGTAGGGTGTAGCGTGTAGTTTGTAGGGTGTAGGGTGTAGGGTGTTGCGTGTAGGGTGTAGAGTAGCGTGTAGCGTGTAGAGTGTAGCGTGTAGGGTGTAGGGTGTAGCGTGTAGTGTGTAGGGTGTAGGTTGTAGAGTGTAGGGTGTAGCATGTAGGGTGTAGGGTGTAGGGTGTAGCATGTAGGGTGTAGAGTGTAGCGTGTAGGGTGTACGGTGTAGAGTGTAGCGTGTAGGGTGTAGAGTATAGCATGTAGAGAGTGGGGTGTAGGGTGTAGGATGTAGAGTGTAACGTGTAGCGTGTAGGGTGTAGCGTGTAGCGTGTAGGGTGTAGGGTGTAGAGTGTAGGGTGAAGGGTGTAGCGTGTAGCGTGTAGCGTGTAGGGTGTAGGGTGTAGGGTGTAGATTGTAGCGTGTAGGGTGTAGCATGTAGCGTGTAGCGTGTAGGGTGTAGAGTATAGCATGTAGAGTGGGGTGTAGGGTGTAGAGTGTAACGTGTAGCGTGTAGGGTGTAGCGTGTAGCGTGTAGGGTGTAGGGTGTAGAGTGTAGGGTGAAGGGTGTAGCGTGTAGCGTGTAGCGTGTAGGGTGTAGGGTGTAGATTGTAGCGTGTAGGGTGTAGCATGTAGCGTGTAGGGTGTAGGGTGTAGAGTGTAGAGTGTAGCGTGTAGGGTGAAGCATGTAGGGTGTAGGGTGTAGAGTGTAGGGTGTAGCGTGTATGGTGTAGAGTGTAGCGTGCAGAGTATAGCGTGTAGGGTGTAGCGTGTAGCGTGCAGAGTGTAGCATGTAGGGTGTAGAGTGTAGCGTGTTGCGTGTAGGGTGTAGAGTGTAGCGTGTAGCGTGTAGAGTGTAGAGTGTAGCGTGTAGCGTGTAGGGTGTAGGGTGTAGAGTGTAGAGTGTAGCATGTAGCGTGTAGCGTGTAGAGTGTAGCGTGTAGAGTGTAGGGTGTAGCGTGTAGCGTGTAGCGTGTAGAGTGTAGGGTGTAGAGTGTAGCGTGTAGCGTGTAGGGTGTAGGGTGTAGAGTGTAGCGTGTAGCGTGTAGAGTGTACGGTGTAGAGTGTAGGGTGTAGCGTGTAGGGTGTAGAGTGTAGCGTGTAGCGTGTAGCGTGTAGGGTTAAGTTACACGCTACACACTAAACACAAAAAGAAAAGGATATGCAAACCAATGGGATCCACGTTAAATAGTCAATTTTATTGTACAAAAATAGTAATCCACAAACAGAACCAGGCAAAACATACATTTAAAAACATTTAAAACACTAGTATGGCTGAATAGGCCATAAGTAATTTTACCCGAGGGAATGAAGGAAGCTAATACTTTACAGCATATGTGAGACAGGAGAAATAACCAGAGAGAAAAAATTGCTAGGTATGCGGGTACACCAATCTTAGTCAAATCTACATATAAGAAGCCTATTGTTTACTGCCAACTGTGACCCCCTGAGTACTATGACAGGAAACATACTCCAGCCTAGTATCTGGAAGAAATACATCATGGATCCTATTTTGTTCAACACAGCATGCGTGCGCACAGTTGGTAAGCAAATGAAAGCAGACCCCTATAGAAAGGTAATCAGGGAAATAGGTATGCTGCAGTACTACAAAATCCTAGTTATTTGGATAAATGTATGCATACAGACGCCTTGTGGAAATACAAAGAATCAGGATCCATTGTCCTAAGGCTTGGAAAAATGCCAGGCCATGCATGAAGTAAATAGGTGTAATTCCATAGCAGTTGTAAAGATAAGTTACCCAAGTCCTGTCCCTCGGGAAAAAAACAAAGGAAGCCCTGAACCCCACGCGTATCGACGCTACTCAAGCGTCTTCATCAGAGGAAAAATTGACACCCTACACGCTACACGCTACACTCTACACCCTACACAATACACACTACTTGCTACACCCTACATGCTACACTCTACACGCTACACGCTACACGCTACACCCTACACGGTACACGATACTTGCTACACCCTACATGCTACACTCTACACGCTACACGCTACACGCTACACACTACACCCTACACCCTACACGCTACACGCTACACCCTACACCCTACACCCTACACGCTACAATCTACACGCTACACGCTACACACTATACGCTACACGCTAGACGCTACACTCTACACGCTACACGATACACGCTACACCCTACACGCTACATCCTACACTCTACACCCTACACGCTACACGCTACACGATACACCCTACACGCTACACCCTACACTCTACACCCTACACGCTACACCCTACACGCTACACGCTACACTCTACACGCTAAACGCTACAGCTTATACCCTACACTCTACACCGTACACCCTACATGCTACACTCTACACCCTACACGCTACACTCTACACCCTACACCCTACACTCTACACCCTACACCCTACACACTACACGCTACTCGCTACACTCTACACCCTACACGCTACACTCTACACTCTACTCCCTACTCTCTACACGCTACACTCTATACCCTACACTCTACACGCTACGCGCTACACGCTACACACTACACACTACACGCTACACTTTACACTCTACACGCTACACACTACACGCTACACGCTACACTCTACACCCTGCACCCTACTCTACATGCTACACGCTACACGGTACATGATACACGCTACACCCTACACGCTACACGCTACACCCTACACGCTACACGCTACACTCCACACCCTACACGCTACACCCTACACCCTACACTGTACACCCTACACCCTACATGCTACACTCTACACTCTGCTCCCTACTCTCTACACGCTACACTCTATACCCTACACTCTACACGCTACGCGCTACACGCTACACACTACACGCTACACCCTACACACTACACTTTACACTCTACACGCTACACTCCACACTCTACACACTACACTCTACACCCTACACCCTACACCCTACTCTACATGCTACACGCTACACGCTACATGCTACACCCTACACGCTCCACCCTACACCCTACACTATACACGCTACACGCTACACTCTACACCCTACACTCTACACCCTACACGCTACACGCTACACGCTACACTCTACACGCTAAACGCTACAGCTTATACCTTACACTCTACGCCGTACACCCTACACGCTACACTCTACACCCTGCACGCTACACCCTACACCCTACACCCTACATGCTACACCCTACACTCTACACCCTACACCCTACATGCTACACTCTACACCCTACACCCTACTCTACATGCTACACGCTACACGGTACATGATACACGCTACACCCTACACGCTACACGCTACACCCTACACGCTACACGCTACACGCTACAATCTACACCCTACACGCTACACCCTACACCCTACTCCCTACACTCTACACGCTACACGCTACACCCTACACCCTACACTGTACACCCTACACCCTGCACGCTACACTCTACACTCTGCTCCCTACTCTCTACACGCTACACTCTATACCCTACACTCTACACGCTACGCGCTACACGCTACACACTACACGCTACACCCTACACGCTACACTTTACACTCTACACGCTACACTCTACACTCTACACACTACACTCTACACCCTACACCCTACACCCTACTCTACGTGCTACACGCTACACGCTACATGCTACACCCTACACGCTACACCCTACACCCTACACGCTACACGCTACACGCTACACTCTACACGCTAAACGCTACAGCTTATACCCTACACTCTACACCGTACACCCTACACGCTACACTCTACACCCTACACGCTACACCCTACACCCTACACCCTACATGCTACACCCTACACTCTACACCCTACACCCTACACGCTACACCCTACGCCCTGCACGCCACACACTACACTCTACACGCTACACCCTACACACTACACTCTACACGCTACACGCTACACGCTACACGCTACACGCTACACTCTACACCCTACACGCTACACTCTACACCCTACACACTACACTCTATACGCTACACGGTACACGCTACACGCTACGCCCTACACCCTACACGCTACATGTTACACTCTACACCCTACACGCTACACTCTACACCCTACATGCTGCACCCTACACCCTACATGCTACACACTACACGCTACACTCTACACCCTACACGCTGCACTCTATACGCTACACGGTACACGCTACACCCTACACCCTACATGCTACACGCAACACCCTACACTGTACACCCTACACCCTACACGCTACACTCTACACGCTACATGCTACACCCTACACTCTACACCCTACACGCTATACGCTACACTCTACACACTGCACGCTACACGCTACACCCTACACGCTACACTCTACACCCTACACGCTACACTCTACATGCTACACGCTACACGCTACATGCTACACGCTACACCCTACACGCTACACTCTACACCCTACACCCTACCCCCTACACGCTACACTCTTCACCCTACACGCTACACCCTACACTCTACACCCTACACCCTACACGCTACTCGCTACACTCTACACCCTACCCGCTACACTCTACACGCTACACGCTACACTCTACACTCTACACGCTACACGCTACACTCTACACCCTACACGCAACACGCTACACTCTACACCCTACACGCTACACTCTGCATGCTACACGCTACACCCTACACCCTACACGCTACACTCTACACGCTACACGCTACACTCTACACCATACACGCTACACCCTACACTCTACACCCTACACCCTACACGCTATACCCGACACCCTACACCCTACATGCTTCACCCTACACGCTACACTCTACACTCTACACCCTACACGCTACATGCTACACTCTACACGCTACACTCTACACCCTACACGCTACACTCTACATCCTACACCCTACACGCTATACGCTACACTCTACACCCTACACTCTACACCCTACACGCTACACGCTACACTCTACACCCTACACCCTACACACGCTACACGCTACACCCTACACTCTACACGCTACATGCTACACTCTACACCCTACACGATACATGCTACACCCTACACGCTACAGCCTACACGCTACACGCTACACTCTACACCCTACAAGCTACACGCTACACGCTACACCCTGCACTCTACACCCTACACCGTACACGCTACACGCTACACTCTACACGCTACACCCTTCACTCTACACCCTACACCCTACATGCTACACTCTACACCCTACATGGTACACCCTACAATCTACATGCTACATGCTACACTCTACACTCTACACCCTACACCCTACACGCTACATGCTACACTCTACACCCTACACGCTACACTCTACACCCTACACGCTACATGCTACACTCTACACCATACACCCTACACGCTACATGCTACACGCTACACTCTACACCCTACACGCTACACGCTAGGGTGTAGAGTGTAATATGTAGCGTGTAGTTTGTAGCGTTTAGCTTGTAGGGTGTAGCGTGTAGCGTGTAGGGTGTAGAGTGTAGCGTGTAGCGTGTAGCATGTAGGGTGTAGGGTGTAGAGTGTAGAGTGTAGCGTGTAGGGTGTAGAGTGTAGGGTGTAGGATGTAGAGTGTAGGGTTTAGAGTGTAATTTGTAGCGTGTAGGGTGTAGCGTGTAGCATGTAGGGTGTAGGGTGTGGAGTGTAGGGTGTAGCGTGTAGGGTGTAGAGTGTAGCGTGTAGCGTGTAGGGTGTAGAGTGTAGGGTGTAGCGTGTAGGGTGTAGAGTGTAGCGTGTAGGGTGTAGCGTGTAGCGTGCAGGGTGTAGAGTGTAGCGTATAGCGTGTAGGGTGTAGAGTGTAGGGTGTAGCGTGTAGGGTGTAGAGTGTAGGGTGTAGCGTGTAGGGTGTAGAGTGTAGCGTGTAGCGTGTAGGGTGTAGGGTGTAGGGTGTAGCATGTAGGGTGTAGCATGTAGCGTGTAGCGTGTAGCATGTAGAGTAGGGTGTAGGGTGTAGAGTGTAGTGTGTAGAGTGTAGAGTGTAGCGTGTAGAGTGTAAAGTGTAGCGTGTAGGGTGTAGCGTGTCGTGTGTAGCGTGTAGCGCGTAGCGTGTAGAGTGTAGGGTATAGAGTGTAGCGTGTAGAGAGTAGGGAGCAGAGTGTAGAGTGTAGCGTGCAGGGTGTAGGGTGTACAGTGTAGGGTGTAGGGTGTAGCGTGTAGCGTGTAGAGTGTAGGGAGTAGGGTGTAGGGTGTAGCGTGTAGGGTGTAGAGTGTAGCGTGTAGTGTGTAGCGTGTAGGGTGTAGCGTGTAGGGTGTAGCGTGTATCATGTACCGTGTAGCGTGTAGCATGTAGAGTAGGGTGTAGGGTGTAGAGTGTAGCGTGTAGGGTGTAGGGTGTAGAGTGTAGGGTGTAGCATGTAGGGTGTAGGGTGTAGGGTGTAGCGTGTAGGGTGTAGAGTGTAGGGTGTACGGTGTAGAGTGTAGGGTATAAGCTGTAGCGTTTAGCGTGTAGAGTGTAGCGTGTAGCGTGTAGGGTGTAGAGTGTAGGGTGTAGAGTGTAGCGTGTAGCGTGTAGCGTGTAGGGTGTAGGGTGAAGCGTGTAGGGTGTAGCATGTAGCGTGTAGCGTGTAGCATGTAGAGTAGGGTGTAGGGTGTAGGGTGTAGAGTGTAGTGTGTAGAGTGTGGATTGTAGCGTGTAGAGTGTAAAGTGTAGCGTGTAGGGTGTAGCGTGTAGTGTGTAGCGTGTAGCGCGTAGCGTGTAGAGTGTAGGGTATAGAGTGTAGCGTGTAGAGTAGGGAGCAGAGTGTAGTGTAGCGTGTAGGGTGTAGGGTGTACAGTGTAGGGTGTAGGGTGTAGCGTGTAGCGTGTAGGGTGTAGGGTGTAGGGTGTAGCATGTAGTGTGTAGCGTGTAGCGTGTAGGGTGTAGGGTGTAGAGTGTAGGGTGTAGGGTGTAGAGTGTAGGGTGTAGCGTGTAGGGTGTAGCGTGTAGCGTGTAGGGTGTAGGGTGTAGAGTGTAGGGTGTAGGGTGTAGTGTGTAGGGTGTAGGGTGTAGAGTGTAACGTGTAGCGTGTAGGGTGTAGTGTGTAGGGTGTAGGGTGTAGAGTGTAACGTGTAGCGTGTAGGGTGTAGCGTGTAGCGTGTAGGGTGTAGGGTGTAGAGTGTAGCGTGTTGCATGTAGGGTGTAGAGTGTAGCGTGTAGAGTGTAGCGTGTAGCGTGTAGAGTGTAGCGTGTAGGGTGTAGAGTATAGTGTGTAGCGTGTAGGGTGTATGGTGTAGAGTGTAGAGTGTAGCATGTAGCGTGTAGCGTGTAGAGTGTAGCGTGTAGGGTGTAGAGTGTAGCGTGTTGCATGTAGGGTGTACAGTGTAGCGTGTAGCGTGTAGAGTGTAGGGTGTAGAGTGTAGCGTGTAGCGTGTAGAGTGTAGGGTGTAGAGTGTAGCGTGTTGCGTGTGGAGTGTAGCGTGTAGTGTGTAGGTTGTAGAGTGTAGCGTGTAGCGTGTAGGGTGTAGGGTGTAGCGTGTAGCGTGTAGAGTGTAGAGTGTAGCGTGTAGCATGTAGAGTTTAGAGTGTAGCGTGTAGGGTGTAGAGTGTAGCGTGTAGCGTGTAGGGTGTAGGGTGTAGATTGTAGCGTGTAGGGTGCAGGGTGTAGAGTGTAGCGTGTAGGGTGTAGAGTGTAACGTGTAGCGTGTAGGGTGTAGCGTGTAGCGTGTAGGGTGTAGGGTGTAGAGTGTAACGTGTAGCGTGTAGGGTGTAGCGTGTAACGTGTAGGGTGTAGCGTGTAGCGTGTAGTGTGTAGCGTGTAGAGTGTAGGGTGTAGAGTGTAGCGTGTAGGGTGTAGCATGTAGCGTGTAGGGTGTAGGGTGTAGAGTGTAGAGTGTAGCGTTTAGGGTGAAGCATGTAGGGTGTAGGGTGTCGGGTATAGCGTGTAGGGTGTAGGGTGTAGAGTGTAGGGTGTAGCGTGTATGGTGTAGAGTGTAGCGTGTAGCGTGCAGAGTATAGCGTGTAGGGTGTAGCGTGTAGCGTGCAGAGTGTAGCGTGTAGGGTATAGAGTGTAGCGTGTTGCGTGTAGGGTGTAGAGTGTAGCGTGTAGCGTGTAGAGTGTAGAGTGTAGCGTGTAGCGTGTAGAGTGTAGGGTGTAGAGTATAGCATGTAGCGTGTAGGGTGTAGGGTGTAGAGTGTAGTGTAGCATGTAGCGTGTAGCGTGTAGAGTGTAGCGTGTAGCGTGTAGAATGTAGGGTGTAGCGTGTAGCGTGTAGCGTGTAGAGTGTAGGGTGTAGAGTGTAGCGTGTAGCGTGTAGAGTGTAGAGTGTAGCGTGTAGGGTGTAGAGTGTAGCGTGTAGCGTTTAGGGTGTAGGGTGTAGAGTGTAGCGTGTAGCGTGTAGAGTGTACGGTGTAGAGTGTAGGGTGTAGCGTGTAGGGTGTAGAGTGTAGCGTGTAGCGTGTAGCGTGTAGGGTTAAGCTACACACTACACACTAAACACAAAAAGAAAAGGATATGCAAACCAATGGGATCCACGTTAAATAGTCAATTTTATTGTACAAAAATAGTAATCCACAAACAGAACCAGGCAAAACATACATTTAAAAACATTTAAAACACTAGTATGGCTGAATAGGCCATAAGTAATTTTACCCGAGGGAATGAAGGAAGCTAATACTTTACAGCATATGTGAGACAGGAGAAATAACCACAGAGAAAAAATTGCTAGGTATGCGGGTACACCAATCTTAGTCAAATCTACATATAAGAAGCCTATTGTTTACTGCCAACTGTGACCCCCTGAGTACTATGACAGGAAACATATACTCCAGCCTAGTATCTGGAAGAAATACATCATGGATCCTATTTTGTTCAACACAGCATGCGTGCGCACAGTTGGTAAGCAAATGAAAGCAGACCCCTATAGAAAGGTAATCAGGGAAATAGGTATGCTGCAGTACTACAAAATCCTAGTTATTTGGATAAATGTATGCATACAGACGCTTTGTGGAAATACAAAGAATCAGGATCCATTGTCCTAAGGCTTGGAAAAATGCCAGGCCATGCATGAAGTAAATAGGTGTAATTCCATAGCAGTTGTAAAGATGTTACCCAAGTCCTGTCCCTCGGGAAAAAAACAAAGGAAGCCCTGAACCCCACGCGTATCGACGCTACTCAAGCGTCTTCATCAGAGGAAAAATTGACACCCTACACGCTACACGCTACACTCTACACCCTACACACTACACGCTACTTGCTACACCCTACATGCTACACTCTACACGCTACACGCTACACCCTACACGGTACACGCTACTTGCTACACCCTACATGCTACACTCTACACGCTACATGCTACACGCTACACCCTACACCCTACACCCTACACGCTACACGCTACACCCTACACCCTACACGCTACACGCTACACCCTACACCCTACACGCTACACGCTACACTCTACACCCTACACGCTACACGCTACACCCTACAAGCTAAACGCTACAAACTACACGCTACATATTACACTCTACACCCTAGCGTGTTGCGTATAGGGTGTAGAGTGTAGCGTGTAGCATGTAGCGTGTAGGGTGTAGGATGTAGAGTGTAGGGTTTAGAGTGTAATTTGTAGCGTGTAGGGTGTAGCGTGTAGCATGTAGGGTGTAGGGTGTGGAGTGTAGGGTGTAGCGTGTAGGGTGTAGAGTGTAGCGTGTAGCGTGTAGGGTGTAGAGTGTAGGGTGTAGCGTGTAGGGTGTAGAGTGTAGCGTGTAGGGTGTAGCGTGTAGCGTGCAGGGTGTAGAGTGTAGCGTATAGCGTGTAGGGTGTATGGTGTAGAGTGTAGCATGTAGCGTGTAGGGTGTAGAGTGAAGGGTGTAGCGTGTAGAGTGTAGCGTGTAGCGTGTACGGTGTAGGGTGTAGAGTGTAGGGTGTAGCGTGTAGCTTGTAGGGTGTAGAGTGTAGCGTGTAGCGTGTAGGCTGTAGCGTGTAGGGTGTAGCATGTATCGTGTAGGGTGTAGAGTGTAGCATGTAGCGTGTAGAGTGTAGGGTGTAGCGTGTAGCGTGTGTAGGGTGTAGGGTGTAGAGTGTAGCGTGTAGCGTGTAGGGTGTAGAGTGTAGGGTGTAGGGTGTAGAGTGTAGCTTATAGCGTGTAGGGTGTAGGATGTAGAGTGTAGGGTGTAGAGTGTAGCGTGTAGAGTGTAGCATGTAGCGTGTAGGGTGTAGAGTGTAGAGTGTAGCGTGTAGGGTGAAGCATGTAGGGTGTAGGGTGTCGGGTATAGCGTGTAGGGTGTAGGGTGTAGAGTGTAGGGTGTAGCGTGTATGGTGTAGAGTGTAGCGTGTAGCGTGTAGAGTGTAGCGTGTAGGGTGTAGGGTGTAGCGTGTAGCATGCAGAGTGTAGCGTGTAGGGTGTAGAGTGTAGCGTGTTGCGTGTAGGGTGTAGAGTGTAGCGTGTAGCGTGTAGAGTGTAGAGTGTAGCGTGTAGCGTGTAGAGTGTAGCGGGTAGGGTGTAGAGTGTAGCGAGTAGCGTGTAGGGTGTAGGGTGTAGAGTGTAGGGTGTAGCGTGTAGGGTGAAGAGTGTAGCGTGTAGGGGGTAGGGTGTAGGGTGTAGAGTGTAGCGTGTAGGGTGTAGCGTGTAGCATGTAGCGTGTAGCGTGTAGCATGTTACACTCTACACCCTACACCCTACACTCTACACCCTACACCCTACTCTCTACTCGCTATATTCTACACCCTACACGCTACACTCTACACCCTACACGCTACACGCTACACTCTACACCCTAGACGCTACACTCTATACCCTACACTCTACACGCTACACCCTACACCCTACACTCTACATGCTACACCCTACACCCTACACTCTACATGCTACACGCTACACGCTACATGCTACACGCTACACCCTACACGCTACACGCTACACACTACATGCTACACCCTACACCCTACACCCTACACGCTACACGCTACACTCTACACCCTACACGCTACACCCTACACCCTACACCCTACACGCTACACGCTACACTCTACACCCTACACGCTACACCCTACACTCTACACCCTACACGCTACACCCTACACTCTACACCCTACACGCTATACGCTACACTCTACACCCTGCACGCTACACGCTACACCCTACACGCTACACTCTACACCCTACACGCTACACCCTACACTCTACACCCTACACGCTACACGCTACACTCTACACCCTACACGCTACACCCTACACTCCACACCCTACACCCTACATGCTACACGCTACACCCTACACGCTACAAATTACACTCTAAACCCTACACTCTACATCCTACACCCTACACTCTACACCCTACACGCTACACTCTACACTCTACACCCTACACCCTACATGCTACACGCTACACTCTACAAGCTAAACCCTACAAACTACACGCTACATATTACACTCTACACCCTAGCGTGTTGCGTGTAGGGTGTAGAGTGTAGCGTGTAGCATGTAGCGTGTAGGGTGTATGGTGTAGAGTGTAGCATGTAGCGTGTAGGGTGTAGAGTGTAGCGTGTAGGGTGTAGAGTGTAGCATGTAGCGTGTAGGGTGTAGGGTGTAGAGTGTAGCGTGTAGAGTGTAGGGTGTAGAGTGTAGGGTGTAGAGTGTAACGTGTAGTGTGTAGGGTGTAGCGTGTAGCGTGTAGGGTGTAGCGTGTAGCGTGTAGGGAGCAGGGTGTAGAGTGTAGCGTGTAGGGTGTAGAGTGTAACGTGTAGCGTGTAGGGTGTAGCGTGTAGCGTGTAGGGTGTAGGGTGTAGAGTGTAGCGTGTTGCATGTAGGGTGTAGAGTGTAGCGTGTAGAGTGTAGCGTGTAGCGTGTAGCGTGTAGAGTGTAGCGTGTAGGGTGTAGAGTATAGTGTGTAGCGTGTAGGGTGTATGGTGTAGAGTGTAGAGTGTAGCGTGTAGCGTGTAGCGTGTAGAGTGTAGCGTGTAGGGTGTAGAGTGTAGCGTGTTGCATGTAGGGTGTACAGTGTAGCGTGTAGCGTGTAGAGTGTAGGGTGTAGAGTGTAGCGTGTAGCGTGTAGAGTGTAGGGTGTAGAGTGTAGCGTGTTGCGTGTGGAGTGTAGCGTGTAGGTTGTAGAGTGTAGCGTGTAGCGTGTAGGGTGTAGGGTGTAGCGTGTAGCGTGTAGAGTGTAGAGTGTAGCGTGTAGCATGTAGAGTTTAGAGTGTAGCGTGTAGGGTGTAGAGTGTAGCGCGTAGCGTGTAGGGTGTAGGGTGTAGAGTGTAGCGTGTAGCGTGTAGTGTACGGTGTAGAGTGTAGGGTGTAGCGTGTAGGGTGTAGAGTGTAGCGTGTAGCGTGTAGCGTGTAGGGTGTAGGGTGTAGCGTGTAGCGTGTAGCGTGTAGGGTGTAGGGTGTAGATTGTAGCGTGTAGGGTGCAGGGTGTAGAGTGTAGCGTGTAGGGTGTAGAGTGTAACGTGTAGCGTGTAGGGTGTAGCGTGTAGCGTGTAGGGTGTAGGGTGTAGAGTGTAACGTGTAGCGTGTAGGGTGTAGCGTGTAGCGTGTAGGGTGTAGCGTGTAGCGTGTAGTGTGTAGCGTGTAGAGTGTAGGGTGTAGAGTGTAGCGTGTAGGGTGTAGCATGTAGCGTGTAGGGTGTAGGGTGTAGAGTGCAGAGTGTAGCGTTTAGGGTGAAGCATGTAGGGTGTAGGGTGTCGGGTATAGCGTGTAGGGTGTAGGGTGTAGAGTGTAGGGTGTAGCGTGTATGGTGTAGAGTGTAGCGTGTAGCGTGCAGAGTATAGCGTGTAGGGTGTAGCGTGTAGCGTGCAGAGTGTAGCGTGTAGGGTATAGAGTGTAGCGTGTTGCGTGTAGGGTGTAGAGTGTAGCGTGTAGCGTGTAGAGTGTAGAGTGTAGCGTGTAGCGTGTAGAGTGTAGGGTGTAGAGTATAGCGTGTAGCGTGTAGGGTGTAGGGTGTAGAGTGTAGAGTGTAGCATGTAGCGTGTAGCGTGTAGAGTGTAGCGTGTAGAGTGTAGGGTGTAGCGTGTAGCGTGTAGCGTGTAGAGTGTAGGGTGTAGAGTGTAGCGTGTAGCGTGTAGAGTGTAGAGTGTAGCGTGTAGGGTGTAGAGTGTAGCGTGTAGCGTGTAGGGTGTAGGGTGTAGAGTGTAGCGTGTAGCGTGTAGAGTGTACGGTGTAGAGTGTAGGGTGTAGCGTGTAGGGTGTAGAGTGTAGCGTGTAGCGTGTAGCGTGTAGGGTTAAGCTACACACTACACACTAAACACAAAAAGAAAAGGATATGCAAACCAATGGGATCCACGTTAAATAGTCAATTTTATTGTACAAAAATAGTAATCCACAAACAGAACCAGGCAAAACATACATTTAAAAACATTTAAAACACTAGTATGGCTGAATAGGCCATAAGTAATTTTACCCGAGGGAATGAAGGAAGCTAATACTTTACAGCATATGTGAGACAGGAGAAATAACCAGAGAGAAAAAATTGCTAGGTATGCGGGTACACCAATCTTAGTCAAATCTACATATAAGAAGCCTATTGTTTACTGCCAACTGTGACCCCCTGAGTACTATGACAGGAAACATATACTCCAGCCTAGTATCTGGAAGAAATACATCATGGATCCTATTTTGTTCAACACAGCATGCGTGCGCACAGTTGGTAAGCAAATGAAAGCAGACCCCTATAGAAAGGTAATCAGGGAAATAGGTATGCTGCAGTACTACAAAATCCTAGTTATTTGGATAAATGTATGCATACAGACGCCTTGTGGAAATACAAAGAATCAGGATCCATTGTCCTAAGGCTTGGAAAAATGCCAGGCCATGCATGAAGTAAATAGGTGTAATTCCATAGCAGTTGTAAAGATAAGTTACCCAAGTCCTGTCCCTCGGGAAAAAAACAAAGGAAGCCCTGAACCCCACGCGTATCGACGCTACTCAAGCGTCTTCATCAGAGGAAAAATTGACACCCTACACGCTACACGCTACACTCTACACCCTACACAATACACGCTACTTGCTACACCCTACATGCTACACTCTACACGCTACACGCTACACCCTACACGGTACACGCTACTTGCTACACCCTACATGCTACACTACACGCTACGCGCTACACGCTACACCCTACACCCTACACCCTACACGCTACACGCTACACCCTACACCCTACACGCTACAATCTACACGCTACACGCTACACACTATACGCTACACGCTAGACGCTACACTCTACACGCTACACGATACACGCTACACCCTACACGCTACATCCTACACTCTACACCCTACACCCTACACGCTACACGCTACACCCTACACGCTACACCCTACACTCTACACCCTACACCCTACACGCTACACGCTACACGATACACCCTACACGCTGCACCCTACACTCTACACCCTACACGCTACACCCTACACGCTACACTCTACACGCTAAACGCTACAGCTTATACCCTACACTCTACACCGTACACCCTACATGCTACACTCTACACCCTACACCCTACACCCTACATGCTACACCCTACACTCTACACCCTACACGCTACACCCTATGCCCTGCACGCCACACACTAAACTCTACACGCTACACCCTACACCCTACACTGTACACCCTACACCCTACACGCTACACGCTACACTCTACACGCTACACCCTACACCCTACACCCTACACGCTATACGCTACACTCTACACCCTGCACGCTACACGCTACACCCTACACGCTACACTCTACACCCTACACGCTACACCCTACACTCTACACCCTACACCCTACACACTACACGCTACTCGCTACACTCTACACCCTACACGCTACACTCTACACTCTACTCCCTACTCTCTACACGCTACACTCTATACCCTACACTCTACAACGCTACGCGCTACACGCTACACACTACACACTACACGCTACACTTTACACTCTACACGCTACACACTACACGCTACACGCTACACTCTACACCCTACACCCTACTCTACATGCTACACGCTACACGGTACATGATACACGCTACACCCTACACGCTACACGCTACACCCTACACGCTACACGCTACACTCCACACCCTACATGCTACACCCTACACCCTACTCCCTACACTCTACACGCTACACGCTACACCCTACACCCTACACTGTACACCCTACACCCTACATGCTACACTCTACACTCTGCTCCCTACTCTCTACACGCTACACTCTATACCCTACACTCTACACGCTACGCGCTACACGCTACACACTACACGCTACACCCTACACGCTACACTTTACACTCTACACGCTACACTCCACACTACACACTACACTCTACACCCTACACCCTACACCCTACTCTACATGCTACACGCTACACGCTACATGCTACACCCTACATGCTTCACCCTACACGCTACACGCTACACGCTACACTCTACACCCTACACTCTACACCCTACACGCTACACGCTACACGCTACACTCTACACGCTAAACGCTACAGCTTATACCCTACACTCTACACCGTACACCCTACACGCTACACTCTACACCCTGCACGCTACACCCTACACCCTACACCCTACATGCTACACCCTACACTCTACACCCTACACCCTACATGCTACACTCTACACCCTACACCCTACTCTACATGCTACACGCTACACGGTACATGATACACGCTACACCCTACACGCTACACGCTACACCCTACACGCTACACGCTACACGCTACAATCTACACCCTACACGCTACACCCTACACCCTACTCCCTACACTCTACACGCTACACGCTACACCCTACACCCTACACTGTACACCCTACACCCTGCACGCTACACTCTACACTCTGCTCCCTACTCTCTACACGCTACACTCTATACCCTACACTCTACACGCTACGCGCTACACGCTACACACTACACGCTACACCCTACACGCTACACTTTACACTCTACACGCTACACTCTACACTCTACACACTACACTCTACACCCTACACCCTACACCCTACTCTACATGCTACACGCTACACGCTACATGCTACACCCTACACGCTACACCCTACACCCTACACGCTACACGCTACACGCTACACTCTACACCCTACACTCTACACCCTACACGCTACACGCTACACGCTACACGCTACACTCTACACGCTAAACGCTACAGCTTATACCCTACACTCTACACCGTACACCCTACACGCTACACTCTACACCCTACACGCTACACCCTACACCCTACATGCTACACCCTACACTCTACACCCTACACCCTACACGCTACACCCTACGCCCTGCACGCCACACACTACACTCTACACGCTACACCCTACACACTACACTCTACACGCTACACGCTACACGCTACACGCTACACTCTACACCCTACACGCTACACTCTACACCCTACACACTACACTCTATACGCTACACGGTACACGCTACACGCTACGCCCTACACCCTACACGCTACATGTTACACTCTACACCCTACACGCTACACTCTACACCCTACACGCTACACCCTACACCCTACACGCTACACACTACACGCTACACTCTACACCCTACACGCTGCACTCTATACGCTACACGGTACACGCTACACCCTACACCCTACATGCTACACGCTACACCCTACACTGTACACCCTACACCCTACACGCTACACTCTACACGCTACATGCTACACCCTACACTCTACACGCTATACGCTACACTCTACACACTGCACGCTACACGCTACACGCTACACCCTACACGCTACACTCTACACCCTACACGCTACACTCTACATGCTACACGCTACACGCTACATGCTACACGCTACACCCTACACGCTACACTCTACACCCTACACCCTACCCCCTACACGCTACACTCTTCACCCTACACGCTACACCCTACACTCTACACCCTACACCCTACACGCTACTCGCTACACTCTACACCCTACCCGCTACACTCTACACGCTACACGCTACACTCTACACTCTACACGCTACACGCTACACTCTACACCCTACACGCAACACGCTACACTCTACACCCTACACGCTACACTCTGCATGCTACACGCTACACCCTACACCCTACACGCTACACTCTACACGCTACACGCTACACTCTACACCATACACGCTACACCCTACACTCTACACCCTACACCCTACACGCTATACCCGACACCCTACACCCTACATGCTTCACCCTACACGCTACACTCTACACTCTACACCCTACACGCTACATGCTACACTCTACACGCTACACTCTACACCCTACACTCTACATCCTACACCCTACACGCTATACGCTACACTCTACACCCTACACCCTACACTTTACACCCTACACGCTACACGCTACACTCTACACCCTACACCCTACACACGCTACACGCTACACCCTACACTCTACACGCTACATGCTACACTCTACACCCTACACGATACATGCTACACCCTACACGCTACAGCCTACACGCTACACGCTACACTCTACACCCTACAAGCTACACGCTACACGCTACACCCTACACTCTACACCCTACACCGTACACGCTACACGCTACACTCTACACGCTACACCCTTCACTCTACACCCTACACCCTACATGCTACACTCTACACCCTACACGGTACACCCTACAATCTACACGCTACATGCTACACTCTACACTCTACACCCTACACCCTACACGCTACATGCTACACTCTACACCCTACACGCTACACTCTACACCCTACACGCTACATGCTACACTCTACACCATACACCCTACACGCTACATGCTACACGCTACACTCTACACCCTACACGCTACACGCTAGGGTGTAGAGTGTAATATGTAGCGTGTAGTTTGTAGCGTTTAGCTTGTAGGGTGTAGCGTGTAGCATGTAGGGTGTAGAGTGTAGCGTGTAGCGTGTAGCATGTAGGGTGTAGGGTGTAGAGTGTAGAGTGTAGCGTGTAGGGTGTAGAGTGTAGGGTGTAGGATGTAGAGTGTAGGGTTTAGAGTGTAATGTGTAGCGTGTAGGGTGTAGCGTGTAGCATGTAGGGTGTAGGGTGTGGAGTGTAGGGTGTAGCGTGTAGGGTGTAGAGTGTAGCGTGTAGCGTGTAGGGTGTAGGGTGTAGAGTGTAGGGTGTAGCGTGTAGGGTGTAGAGTGTAGCGTGTAGGGTGTAGCGTGTAGCGTGCAGGGTGTAGAGTGTAGCGTATAGCGTGTAGGGTGTAGAGTGTAGGGTGTAGCGTGTAGGGTGTAGAGTGTAGGGTGTAGCGTGTAGGGTGTAGAGTGTAGCGTGTAGAGTGTAGGGTGTAGGGTGTAGGGTGTAGCGTGTAGGGTGTAGAGTGTAGTGTGTAGCGTGTAGGGTGTAGGGTGTAGGGTGTAGCGTGTAGTGTGTAGCGTGTAGCGTGTAGGGTGTAGCGTGTAGCATGTAGCGTGTAGCGTGTAGCATGTAGAGTGTAGGGTGTAGGGTGTAGGGGGTAGCATGTAGAGTGTAGGGTGTAGGGTGTAGCGTGTAGAGTGTAGGGTATAGAGTGTAGCGTCTAGGGTGTAGAGTGTAGCGTGTAGCGTGTAGGGTGTAGAGTGTAGCGTGTAGGGTGTAGAATATAGCGTGTAGAGAGTAGGGTGTAGGGTGTAGAGTGTAGGGTGTAGAGTGTAGGGTGTAGGGTGTAGAGTGTAACGTGTAGCGTGTAGGGTGTAGCGTGTAGCGTGTAGGGTGTAGGGTGTAGAGTGTAGGGTGTAGCGTGTAGGGTGTAGCGTGTAGCGTGTAGCGTGTAGGGTGTAGGGTGTAGAATGTAGGGTGTAGTGTGTAGGGTGTAGCGTGTATCGTGTAGCGTGTAGAGTGTTGCGTCTAGCGTATAGGGTGTAGCGTGTAGCGTGTAGATTGTAGCGTGTAGGGTGTAGGGTGTAGGGTGTAGCGTGTAGCGTGTAGGGTGTAGATTGTAGCGTGTAGCGTGTAGGGTGTAGGGTGTAGAGTGCAGAGTGTTGGGTGTAGAGTGTAACGTGTAGTGTGTAGGGTGTAGCGTGTAGCGTGTAGTGTGTAGCGTGTAGGGTGTAGGGTGTAGAGTGTAGCGTGTAGGGTGTAGCATGTAGCGTGTAGGGTGTAGGGTGTAGATTGTAGCGTGTAGGGTGAAGCATGCAGGGTGTAGGGTGTCGGGTATAGCGTGTAGGGTGTAGGGTGTAGAGTGTAGGGTGTAGCGTGTATGGTGTAGAGTGTAGCGTGTAGGGTGTAGCGTGTAGCGTGCAGAGTGTAGCGTGTAGGGTGTAGAGTGTAGCGTGTTGCGTGTAGGGTGTAGCGTGTAGGGTGTAGAGTATAGTGTGTAGCGTGTAGGGTGTAGGGTGTAGAGTGTAGGGTGTAGCGTGTAGGGTGTAGAATGTAGATTGTAGCGTGTAGGGTGTAGGGTGTAGCGTGTAGCGTGTAGGGTGTAGGGTGTAGAGTGTAGCGTGTAGCGTGTAGGGTGTAGGGTGTAGAGTGTATAGTGTAGGGTGTAGAGTGTAGCGTGTAGAGTGTAGGGTGTAGAGTGTAGGTTGTAGAGTGTAACGTGTAGCGTGTATTGTGTAGCGTGTAGCATGTAGGATGTAGCGTGTAGCGTGTAGGGTGCAGGGTGTAGAGTGTATCGTGTAGGGTGTAGAGTGTAGCGTGTAGCGTGCAGAGCATAGCGTGTAGGGTGTAGCGTGTAGTGTGCAGAGTGTAGCGTGTAGGGTGTAGAGTGTAGCGTGTTGCGTGTAGGGTGTAGAGTGTAGCGTGTAGGGTGTAGAGTGTAGCGTGTAGGGTGTAGCGTGTAGCGTGTAGCGTGCAGGGTGTAGAGTGTAGCGTATAGCGTGTAGGGTGTAGAGTGTAGGGTGTAGCATGTAGCGTGTAGAGTGTAGCGTGTAGGGTGTAGGGTGTAGCGTGTAGCGTTTACCGTGTAGCGTATAGAGTGCACCGTGTAGCGTATAGAGTGCAGCGTGTAGGGTGTAGGGTGTAGCGTGTAGGGTGTAGAGTGTAGCGTGTAGGGTGTAGAGTGTAACATGTAGCGTGTAGGGTGTAGGGCGTAGCGTGTAGCGTGTACCGTGTAGCGTGTACAGTGTAGTGTGTAGGGTGTAGAGTGTAGCGTGTAGGGTGTAGAGTGTAGCGTGTAGCGTGTAGCGTGTAGAGTGTAGCGTGTAGGGTGTAGCGTGTAGAGTGTAGTGTGTGGCGTGCAGGGCATAGGGTGTAGGGTGTAGGGTGTAGAGTGTAGTGTGTAGAGTGTAGAGTGTAGCGTGTAGAGTGTAAAGTGTAGCGTGTAGGGTGTAGCGTGTAGTGTGTAGCGTGTAGCGCGTAGCGTGTAGAGTGTAGGGTATAGAGTGTAGCGTGTAGAGAGTAGGGAGCAGAGTGTAGAGTGTAGCGTGCAGAGTGTAGGGTGTACAGTGTAGGGTGTAGGGTGTAGCGTGTAGCGTGTAGAGTGTAGGGAGTAGGGTGTAGGGTGTAGCGTGTAGGGTGTAGAGTGTAGCGTGTAGCGTGTAGCGTGTAGGGTGTAGCGTGTAGCGTGCAGGGTGTAGCGTGTATCATGTACCGTGTAGCGTGTAGCATGTAGAGTAAGGTGTAGGGTGTAGAGTGTAGCGTGTAGGGTGTAGGGTGTAGAGTGTAGGGTGTAGCATGTAGGGTGTAGGGTGTAGGGTGTAGCGTGTAGGGTGTAGAGTGTAGCGTGTAGGGTGTACGGTGTAGAGTGTAGGGTATAAGCTGTAGCGTTTAGCGTGTAGAGTGTAGCGTGTAGCGTGTAGCGTGTAGGGTGTAGAGTGTAGGGTGTAGAGTGTAGCGTGTAGCGTGTAGCGTGTAGGGTGTAGGGTGAAGCGTGTAGGGTGTAGCATGTAGCGTGTAGCGTGTAGCATGTAGAGTAGGGTGTAGGGTGTAGGGTGTAGAGTGTAGTGTGTAGAGTGTGGAGTGTAGCGTGTAGAGTGTAAAGTGTAGCGTGTAGGGTGTAGCGTGTAGTGTGTAGTGTGTAGCGCGTAGCGTGTAGAGTGTAGGGTATAGAGTGTAGCGTGTAGAGAGTAGGGAGCAGAGTGTAGAGTGTAGCGTGTAGGGTGCACAGTGTAGGGTGTAGGGTGTAGCGTGTAGCGTGTAGAGTGTAGGGAGAAGGGTGTAGGGTGTAGCATGTAGGGTGTGGAGTGTAGCGTGTAGCGTGTAGGGTGTAGCGTGTAGCGAGTAGGGTGTAGCGTGTATCATGTACCGTGTAGCGTGTAGCATGTAGAGTAGGGTGTAGGGTGTAGAGTGTAGCGTGTAGCGTGTAGTGTGTAGCGTGTAGAGTGTAAAGTGTAGCGTGTAGTGTGTAGTGTGTAGCGTGTAGCGCGTAGCGTGTAGAGTGTAGGGTATAGAGTGTAGCGTGTAGAGAGTAGGGAGTAGAGTGTAGAGTGTAGCGTGTAGGGTGTAGAGTGTAGCGAGTAGCGTGTAGTGTGTAGGGTGTAGGGTGTAGAGTGTAGGGTGTAGCGTGTAGGGTGTAGAGTGTAGCGTGTAGGGTGTAGCGTGTAGCGTGCAGGTGTAGAGTGTAGCGTATAGCGTGTAGGGTGTAGGGTGTAGAGTGTAGGGTGTAGCGTGTAGAGTGTAGCGTGTAGCGTGTAGGGTGTAGGGTGTACAGTGTAGGGTGTAGGGTGTAGCGTGTAGAGTGTAGTGTGTGGCGTGCAGGGCGTAGGGTGTAGCGTGTAGGGTGTAGGGTGTAGAGTGTAGGGTGTAGCATGTAGGGTGTAGGGTGTAGGGTGTAGCGTGTAGGGTGTAGAGTGTAGCATGTAGGGTGTACGGTGTAGAGTGTAGGGTATAAGCTGTAGCGTTTAGCGTGTAGAGTGTAACGTGTAGCGTGTAGGGTGTAGAGTGTAGGGTGTAGCGTGTAGGGTGTAGCGTGTAGCGTGTAGCGTGTAGGGTGTAGGGTGTAGAGTGTAGGGTGTAGCGTGTAGGGTGTAGCGTGTAGCGTGTAGCGTGTAGCGTGTAGGTTGTAGGGTGTAGAGTGTAGGGTGTAGCGTGTAGGGTGTAGCGTGTAGCGTGTAGCGTGTAGAGTGTAGCGTCTAGCGTGTAGCGTATAGATTGTAGCGTGTAGGGTGTAGGGTGTAGGGTGTACCGTGTAGGGTGTAGCGTGTAGCGTGTAGCGTGTAGAGTGTAGCATGTAGGGTGTAGCAAGTAGCGTGTATTGTGTAGGGTGTAGAGTGTAGCATGTAGCGTGTAGAGTGTAGGGTGTAGCGTGTAGGGTGTAGAGTGTAGCGTGTAGAGTGTAGAGTGTAGCGTGTAGCGTGTAGGGTTTTTCCTCTGATGAAGACGCTTGAGTAGCGTCGATACGCGTGGGGTAAAGGGCTTCCTTTGTTTTTTTCCCGAGGGACAGGACTTGGGTAACTTATCTTTACAACTGCTATGGAATTACACCTATTTACTTCATGCATGGCCTGGCATTTTTCCAAGCCTTAGGACAATGGATCCTGATTCTTTGTATTTCCACAAGGCGTCTGTATGCATACATTTATCCAAATAACTAGGATTTTGTAGTACTGCAGCATATCTATTTCCCTGATTACCTTTCTATAGGGGTCTGCTTTCATTTGCTTACCAACTGTGCGCACGCATGCTGTGTTGAACAAAATAGGATCCATGATGTATTTCTTCCAGATACTAGGCTGGAGTATATGTTTCCTGTCATAGTACTCAGGGGGTCACAGTTGGCAGTAAACAATAGGCATCTTATATGTAGATTTGACTAAGATTGGTGTACCCGCATACCTAGCAATTTTTTCTCTCTGGTTATTTCTCCTGTCTCACATAGGCTGTAAAGTATTAGCTTCCTTCATTCCCTCGGGTAAAATTACTTATGGCCTATTCAGCCATACTAGTGTTTTAAATGTTTTTAAATGTATGTTTTGCCTGGTTCTGTTTGTGGACTA
This sequence comes from Ranitomeya variabilis, assembly GCF_051348905.1. Classification (NCBI taxonomy): domain Eukaryota; kingdom Metazoa; phylum Chordata; class Amphibia; order Anura; family Dendrobatidae; genus Ranitomeya; species Ranitomeya variabilis. The sequence goes on along the minus strand of NW_027507935.1, from coordinate 92,681 downwards.
CTATTTTTGTACAATAAAATTGACTATTTAACGTGGATCCCATTGGTTTGCATATCCTTTTCTTTTTGTGTTTAGTGTGTAGCGTGTAACTTAACCCTACACGCTACACGCTACACGCTACACTCTACACCCTACACGCTACACCCTACACTCTACACCGTACACTCTACACGCTACACGCTACACTCTACACCCTACACGCTACACTCTACACCCTACACTCTATACGCTACACGCTACACCCTACACTCTACACGCTACACCCTACACTCTACACGCTACACCCTACACCCTACACGCTACACGCTATACTCTACACCCTACACGCTACACTCTACACGCTACACGCTACACTCTACACTCTACACGCTACACGCTACACTCTACACCCTACACGCAACACGCTACACTCTACACCCTACACGCTACACTCTGCACGCTACACGCTACACCCTACACGCTATACTCTGCACGCTACACGCTACACTCTACACCATACACGCTACACCCTACACTCTACACCCTACACCCTACACGCTATACCCGACACCCTACACCCTACATGCTTCACCCTACACGCTACACTCTACACTCTACACCCTACACGCTACATGCTACACCCTACACGCTACAATCTACACACTACACCCTACACGCTACACGCTACACGCTACACCCTTCACCCTACACTCTACACCCTACACCCTACACGCTACACGCTACACCCTACACGCTACACGCTACACGCTACACCCTTCACCCTACACCCTACACCCTACTCTCTACATGCTATACTCTACACCCTACACGCTACACTCTACACCCTACACGCTACACGCTACACCCTACACGCTAAACGCTACAGCTTATACCCTACACTCTACACCGTACACCCTACACGCTACACTCTACACCCTACATGCTACACCCTACACCCTACACCCTACATGCTACACCCTACACTCTACAACCTACACCCTACACACTACACGCTACACCCTACACCCTACACGCTACACTCTACACGCTACACGCTACACTCTACACCCTACACGCAACACCCTACACCCTACACCCTACAAACTACACGCTACACCCTACACCCTACACCCGACACGCTACACCCTACACGCTACACTCTACACGCTACACTCTACACCCTACACGCTACACTCTACACCCTACACTCTACACGCTACATGCTACACTCTACATTCTACACAATACACTCTACACGCTACACTCTACACCCTACACGCTACACTCTACACTCTACACCCTACTCTCTACACGCTACACTCTATACCCTACACTCTACACGCTACACCCTACACCCTACACTCTACATGCTACACCCTACACCCTACACCCTACACTCTACATGCTACACGCTACACGATACATGCTACACGCTACACCCTACACGCTACACGCTACACTCTACACACTACACGCTACACCCTACAGCCTACACCCTACACGCTACACGCTACACTCTACACCCTACACGCTACACCCTACACCCTACACGCTACACGCTACACGCTACACTCTACACCCTACACGCTACACCCTACACTCTACACCCTACACGCTACACCCTACACTCTACACGCTACACGCTACACGCTACACTCTACACGCTACACGCTACACTCTACACTCTACACCCTACACGCTACACCCTACACTCTACACGCTACACGCTACACGCTACACTCTACACGCTACACGCTACACTCTACACCCTACACGCAACACGCTACACTCTACACCCTACACGCTACACTCTGCATTCTACACGCTACACCCTACACCCTGCACGCTACACTCTGCACGCTACACGCTACACTCTACACTCTACACCCTACACCCTACACGCTACACGCTATACTCTACACCCTACACGCTACACTCTACACGCTACATGCTACACGCTACACTCTACACGCTACACGTTACACTCTACACCCTACACGCAACACGCTACACTCTACACCCTACACGCTACACTCTGCATTCTACACGCTACACCCTACACCATACACGCTACACCCTACACTCTACACCCTACACTCTACACGCTACACTCTACACCCTACACTCTACACTCTACACCCTACACCCTACACGCTACACGCTACACTCTACACCCTGCACCCTACACGCTACACGCTCCACCCTACACCCTACACGCTACAATCTACACCCTACACCCTACACGCTACACGCTACACCCTACACTCTACACCCTACACCCTACACGCTACACACAATACTCTACACCCTACACGCTACACCCTACACGCAACACGCTACACTCTACACCCTACACGCTACACTCTGCACGCTACACGCTACACCCTACACGCTACACTCTACACGCTACACTCTACACCATACACGCTACACCCTACACTCTACACCCTACACCCTACACGCTATACCCGACACCCTACACCCTGCATGCTTCACACTACACGCTACACTCTACACTATACACCCTACACCCTACACGCTACATGCTACACCCTACACGCTACACTCTACACCCTACACCCTACACGCTACACACTACACGCTACACGCTACACCCTACACGCTACACGCTACACCCTACACGTTACACTCTACACCCTGCACCCTACACGCTACACGCTACACGCTACACCCTACACACTACACGTTACACTCTACACCCTACACTCTACAACCTACACTCTACACGCTACACTCTACACCCTACACTCTGCACTCTACACCCTACACCCTACACGCTACACGCTACAATCTACACCCTACACGCTACACCCTACACCCTACACCCTACACGCTACACGCTACACTCTACACCCTACACGCTACATCCTACACCCTACACGCTACACCCTACACTCTACACGCTACACGCTACACGCTACACTTTACACGCTACACGGTACACTCTACACTCTACACCCTACACCCTACACGAAATACTCTACACCCTACACGCTACACTCTACACGCTACACGCTACACGCTACACTCTACACGCTACACGCTACACTCTACACCCTACACGCAACACGCTACACTCTACACCCTACACGCTACACTCTACACGCTACACGCTACACTCTACACTCTACACGCTACACGCTACACTCTACACCCTACACGCAACACGCTACACTCTACACCCTACACGCTACACTCTGCACGCTACACGCTACACCCTACACGCTATACTCTGCACGCTACATGCTACACTCTACACCATACACGCTACACCCTACACTCTACACCCTACACCCTACACGCTATACCCGACACCCTACACCCTACATGCTTCACCCTACACGCTACACTCTACACTCTACACCCTACACCCTACACGCTACATGCTACACCCTACACGCTACAATCTACAACCTACACCCTACACGCTACACGCTACAGGCTACACCCTTCACCCTACACTCTACACCCTACACCCTACACGCTACACGCTACACCCTACACCCTACACGTTACACTCTACACCCTACACCCTACTCTCTACATGCTATACTCTACACCCTACACTCTACACCCTACACCCTACACGCTACACGCTATACCCTACACTCTACACCGTACACCCTACACGCTACACTCTACACCCTACATGCTACACCCTACACCCTACACCCTACATGCTACACCCTACACTCTAGAACCTACACCCTACACACTACACGCTACACCCTACACCCTACACGCTACACTCTACACGCTACACGCTACACTCTACATTCTACACGCAACACCCTACACCCTACACCCTACAAACTACACGCTACACCCTACACCCTACACCCGACACGCTACACCCTACACGCTACACTCTACACGCTACACTCTACACCCTACACGCTACACTCTACACCCTACACTCTACACGCTACATGCTACACTCTACATTCTACACAATACACTCTACACGCTACACTCTACACCCTACACGCTACACTCTACACTCTACACCCTACTCTCTACACGCTACACTCTATACCCTACACTCTACACGCTACACCCTACAACCTACACTCTACATGCTACATGCTACACTCTACATGTGTAGCGTGTAGCGTGCAGAGTGTAGCGTGTAGGGTGTAGAGTGTAGCGTGTTGCGTGTAGGGTGTAGCGTGTAGGGTGTAGCGTGTAGAGTGTAGGGTGTAGGGTGTAGATTGTAGCGTGTAGGGTGTAGGGTGTAGAGTGTAGGGTGTAGCGTGTAGCGTGTAGGGTGTAGGGTGTAGATTGTAGCGTGTAGGGTGTAGGGTGTAGCGTGTAGCGTGTAGGGTGCAGGGTGTAGAGTGTAGCGTGTAGCGTGTAGGGTGTAGGGTGTAGAGTGTAGAGTGTAGGGTGTAGAGTGTAGCGTGTAGAGTGTAGGGTGTAGAGTGTAGGGTGTAGCGTGTATGGTGTAGGGTGTAGCGTGTAGAATGCAGAGTGTAGCGTGTAGGGTGTAGAGTGTAGCGTGTTGCGTGTAGGGTGTAGAGTGTAACGTGTAGCGTGTAGAGTGTAGCGTGTAGAGTGTAGCGTGTAGAGTGTAGCGTGTAGGGTGTAGAGTATAGCGTGTAGCGTGTAGGGTGTAGGGTGTAGAGTGTAGAGTGTAGCGTGTAGCGTGCAGAGTGTAGCGTGCAGGGTGTAGGGTGTAGCGTGTAGAATGCAGAGTGTAGCGTGTAGGGTGTAGAGTGTAGCGTGTTGCGTGTAGGGTGTAGAGTGTAGCGTGTAGCGTGTAGAGTGTAGCGTGTAGCGTGAAGCATGTAGAGTGTAGCGTGTAGGGTGTAGAGTATAGCGTGTAGCGTGTAGGGTGTAGGGTGTAGAGTGTAGAGTGTAGCGTGTAGCGTGTAGAGTGTAGCGTGTAGGGTGTCACTTTTTCCTCTGATGAAGACGCTTGAGTAGCGTCGATACGCGTGGGGTAAAGGGCTTCCTTTGTTTTTTTCCCGAGGGACAGGACTTGGGTAACTTATCTTTACAACTGCTATGGAATTACACCTATTTACTTCATGCATGGCCTGGCATTTTTCCAAGCCTTAGGACAATGGATCCTGATTCTTTGTATTTCCACAAGGCGTCTGTATGCATACATTTATCCAAATAACTAGGATTTTGTAGTACTGCAGCATATCTATTTCCCTGATTACCTTTCTATAGGGGTCTGCTTTCATTTGCTTACCAACTGTGCGCACGCATGCTGTGTTGAACAAAATAGGATCCATGATGTATTTCTTCCAGATACTAGGCTGGAGTATATGTTTCCTGTCATAGTACTCAGGGGGTCACAGTTGGCAGTAAACAATAGGCTTCTTATATGTAGATTTGACTAAGATTGGTGTACCCGCATACCTAGCAATTTTTTCTCTCTGGTTATTTCTCCTGTCTCACATATGCTGTAAAGTATTAGCTTCCTTCATTCCCTCAGGTAAAATTACTTATGGCCTATTCAGCCATACTAGTGTTTTAAATGTTTTTAAATGTATGTTTTGCCTGGTTCTGTTTGTGGATTACTATTTTTGTACAATAAAATTGACTATTTAACGTGGATCCCATTGGTTTGCATATCCTTTTCTTTTTGTGTTTAGTGTGTAGCGTGTAACTTAACCCTACACGCTACACGCTACACGCTACACTCTACACCCTACACGCTACACCCTACACTCTACACCGTACACTCTACACGCTACACGCTACACTCTACACCCTACACCCTACACGCTACACGCTACACTCTACACCCTACACTCTATACGCTACACGCTACACCCTACACTCTACACGCTACACGCTACACTCTACACGCTACACGCTACATGCTACACTCTACACTCTACACCCTACACCCTACACGCTACACGCTATACTCTACACCCTACACGCTACACTCTACACGCTACACGCTACACTCTACACTCTACACGCTACACGCTACACTATACACCCTACACGCAACACGCTACACTCTACACCCTACACGCTACACTCTGCACGCTACACGCTACACCCTACACGCTATACTCTGCACGCTACACGCTACACTCTACACCATACACGCTACACCCTACACTCTACACCCTACACCCTACACGCTATACCCGACACCCTACACCCTACATGCTTCACCCTACACGCTACACTCTACACTCTACACCCTACACCCTACACGCTACATGCTACACCCTACACGCTACAATCTACACACTACACCCTACACGCTACACGCTACACCCTTCACCCTACACTCTACACCCTACATGCTACACCCTACACCCTACATGCTACACCCTACACTCTACAACCTACACACTACACACTACACGCTACACCCTACACCCTACACGCTACACTCTACACGCTACACGCTACACTCTACACCCTACACGCAACACCCTACACCCTACACCCTACAAACTACACGCTACACCCTACACCCTACACCCGACACGCTACACCCTACACGCTACACTCTACACGCTACACTCTACACCCTACACGCTACACTCTACACCCTACACTCTACACGCTACATGCTACACTCTACATTCTACACAATACACTCTACACGCTACACTCTACACCCTACACGCTACACTCTACACTCTACACCCTACTCTCTACACGCTACACTCTATACCCTACACTCTACACGCTACACCCTACACCCTACACTCTACATGCTACACCCTACACCCTACACCCTACACTCTACATGCTACACGCTACACGATACATGCTACACGCTACACCCTACACGCTACACGCTACACTCTACACACTACACGCTACACCCTACAGCCTACACCCTACACGCTACACGCTACACTCTACACCCTACACGCTACACCCTACACCCTACACGCTACACGCTACACGCTACACTCTACACCCTACACGCTACACCCTACACTCTACACCCTACACGCTACACCCTACACTCTACACGCTACACGCTACACGCTACACTCTACACGCTACACGCTACACTCTACACTCTACACCCTACACGCTACACCCTACACTCTACACGCTACACGCTACACGCTACACTCTACACGCTACACGCTACACTCTACACCCTACACGCAACACGCTACACTCTACACCCTACACGCTACACTCTGCATTCTACACGCTACACCCTACACCCTGCACGCTACACTCTGCACGCTACACGCTACACTCTACACTCTACACCCTACACCCTACACGCTACACGCTATACTCTACACCCTACACGCTACACTCTACACGCTACATGCTACACGCTACACTCTACACGCTACACGTTACACTCTACACCCTACACGCAACACGCTACACTCTACACCCTACACGCTACACTCTGCATTCTACACGCTACACCCGACACCATACACGCTACACCCTACACTCTACACCCTACACTCTACACGCTACACTCTACACCCTACACTCTACACTCTACACCCTACACCCTACACGCTACACGCTACACTCTACACCCTGCACCCTACACGCTACACGCTCCACCCTACACCCTACACGCTACAATCTACACCCTACACCCTACACGCTACACGCTACACCCTACACTCTACACCCTACACTCTACACGCTACACTCTACACCCTACACTCTACACTCTACACCCTACACTCTACACCCTACACTCTACACGCTACACTCTACACCCTACACTCTACACTCTACACCCTACACCCTACACGCTACACGCTACACTCTACACCCTGCACCCTACACGCTACACGCTCCACCCTACACCCTACACGCTACACTCTACACCCTACACGCTACACTCTACACCCTACACTCTACACGCTACATGCTACACTCTACATTCTACACAATACACTCTACACGCTACACTCTACACCCTACACGCTACACTCTACACTCTACACCCTACTCTCTACACGCTACACTCTATAACCTACACTCTACACGCTACACCCTACACCCTACACTCTACATGCTACACCCTACACCCTACACCCTACACTCTACATGCTACACGCTACACGATACATGCTACACGCTACACCCTACACGCTACACGCTACACTCTACACACTACACGCTACACCCTACAGCCTACACCCTACACGCTACACGCTACACTCTACACCCTACACGCTACACCCTACACCCTACACGCTACACGCTACACGCTACACTCTACACCCTACACGCTACACCCTACACTCTACACCCTACACGCTACACCCTACACTCTACACGCTACACGCTACACGCTACACTCTACACGCTACACGCTACACTCTACACTCTACACCCTACACGCTACACCCTACACTCTACACGCTACACGCTACACGCTACACTCTACACGCTACACGCTACACTCTACACCCTACACGCAACACGCTACACTCTACACCCTACACGCTACACTCTGCATTCTACACGCTACACCCTACACCCTGCACGCTACACTCTGCACGCTACACGCTACACTCTACACTCTACACCCTACACCCTACACGCTACACGCTATACTCTACACCCTACACGCTACACTCTACACGCTACATGCTACACGCTACACTCTACACGCTACACGTTACACTCTACACCCTACACGCAACACGCTACACTCTACACCCTACACGCTACACTCTGCATTCTACACGCTACACCCTACACCATACACGCTACACCCTACACTCTACACCCTACACTCTACACGCTACACTCTACACCCTACACTCTACACTCTACACCCTACACCCTACACGCTACACGCTACACTCTACACCCTGCACCCTACACGCTACACGCTCCACCCTACACCCTACACGCTACAATCTACACCCTACACCCTACACGCTACACGCTACACCCTACACTCTACACCCTACACCCTACACGCTACACACAATACTCTACACCCTACACGCTACACCCTACACGCAACACGCTACACTCTACACCCTACACGCTACACTCTGCACGCTACACGCTACACCCTACACGCTACACTCTACACGCTACACTCTACACCATACACGCTACACCCTACACTCTACACCCTACACCCTACACGCTATACCCGACACCCTACACCCTGCATGCTTCACACTACACGCTACACTCTACACTATACACCCTACACCCTACACGCTACATGCTACACCCTACACGCTACACTCTACACCCTACACCCTACACGCTACACACTACACGCTACACGCTACACCCTACACGCTACACGCTACACCCTACACGTTACACTCTACACCCTGCACCCTACACGCTACACGCTACACGCTACACCCTACACACTACACGTTACACTCTACACCCTACACTCTACAACCTACACTCTACACGCTACACTCTACACCCTACACTCTGCACTCTACACCCTACACCCTACACGCTACACGCTACAATCTACACCCTACACGCTACACCCTACACCCTACACCCTACACGCTACACGCTACACGCTACACTCTACACCCTACACGCTACATCCTACACCCTACACGCTACACCCTACACTCTACACGCTACACGCTACACGCTACACTTTACACGCTACACGGTACACTCTACACTCTACACCCTACACCCTACACGAAATACTCTACACCCTACACGCTACACTCTACACGCTACACGCTACACGCTACACTCTACACGCTACACGCTACACTCTACACCCTACACGCAACACGCTACACTCTACACCTTACACGCTACACTCTACACGCTACACGCTACACTCTACACTCTACACGCTACACGCTACACTCTACACCCTACACGCAACACGCTACACTCTACACCCTACACGCTACACTCTGCACGCTACACGCTACACCCTACACGCTATACTCTGCACGCTACATGCTACACTCTACACCATACACGCTACACCCTACACTCTACACCCTACACCCTACACGCTATACCCGACACCCTACACCCTACATGCTTCACCCTACACGCTACACTCTACACTCTACACCCTACACCCTACACGCTACATGCTACACCCTACACGCTACAATCTACAACCTACACCCTACACGCTACACGCTACAGGCTACACCCTTCACCCTACACTCTACACCCTACACCCTACACGCTACACGCTACACCCTACACCCTACACGTTACACTCTACACCCTACACCCTACTCTCTACATGCTATACTCTACACCCTACACGCTACACTCTACACCCTACACGCTACACTCTACACGCTACACGGTACACTCTACACTCTACACCCTACACCCTACACGCTACACGCTATACCCTACACTCTACACCGTACACCCTACACGCTACACTCTACACCCTACATGCTACACCCTACACCCTACACCCTACATGCTACACCCTACACTCTAGAACCTACACCCTACACACTACACGCTACACCCTACACCCTACACGCTACACTCTACACGCTACACGCTACACTCTACACCCTACACGCAACACCCTACACCCTACACCCTACAAACTACACGCTACACCCTACACCCTACACCTGACACGCTACACCCTACACGCTACACTCTACACGCTACACTCTACACCCTACACGCTACACTCTACACCCTACACTCTACACGCTACATGCTACACTCTACATTCTACACAATACACTCTACACGCTACACTCTACACCCTACACGCTACACTCTACACTCTACACCCTACTCTCTACACGCTACACTCTATACCCTACACTCTACACGCTACACCCTACAACCTACACTCTACATGCTACATGCTACACTCTACATGTGTAGCGTGTAGCGTGCAGAGTGTAGCGTGTAGGGTGTAGAGTGTAGCGTGTTGCGTGTAGGGTGTAGCGTGTAGGGTGTAGCGTGTAGAGTGTAGGGTGTAGGGTGTAGATTGTAGCGTGTAGGGTGTAGGGTGTAGAGTGTAGGGTGTAGCGTGTAGCGTGTAGGGTGTAGGGTGTAGATTGTAGCGTGTAGGGTGTAGCGTGTAGCGTGTAGGGTGCAGGGTGTAGAGTGTAGCGTGTAGCGTGTAGGGTGTAGGGTGTAGAGTGTAGAGTGTAGGGTGTAGAGTGTAGCGTGTAGAGTGTAGGGTGTAGAGTGTAGGGTGTAGCGTGTATGGTGTAGGGTGTAGCGTGTAGAATGCAGAGTGTAGCGTGTAGCGTGTAGGGTGTAGGGTGTAGAGTGTAGAGTGTAGCGTGTAGCGTGTAGAGTGTAGCGTGTAGCGTGTAGCGTGTAGAGTGTAGGGTGTAGCGTGTAGGGTGTAGAGTGTAGGGTGTAGCGTGTAGGGTGTAGAGTGTAGCGTGTAGCGTGTAGCGTGTAGGGTGTAGGGTGTAGGGTGTAGCGTGTAGGGTGTAGAGTGTAGCGTGTAGCGTGTAGGGTGTAGGCTGTAGGGTGTAGCGTGTAGTGTGTAGAGTGTAGCGTGTAGCGTGTAGGGTGTAGCGTGTAGCATGTATCGTGTAGCATGTAGCATGTAGAGTGTAGGGTGTAGGGTGTAGGGTGTAGCATGTAGAGTGTAGGGTGTAGGGTGTAGCGTGTAGAGTGTAGGGTATAGAGTGTAGCGTGTAGAGAGTAGGGTGTAGAGTGTAGAGTGTAGCGTGTAGGGTGTAGAGTGTAGCGTGTAGAGTGTATTGTGTAGAATGTAGAGTGTAGCATGTAGCGTGTAGAGTGTAGGGTGTAGAGTGTAGCGTGTAGGGTGTAGAGTGTAGCGTGTAGAGTGTAGCGTGTAGGGTGTAGCGTGTCGGGTGTAGGGTGTAGGGTGTAGCGTGTAGTTTGTAGGGTGTAGGGTGTAGGGTGTTGCGTGTAGGGTGTAGAGTGTAGCGTGTAGCGTGTAGAGTGTAGCGTGTAGGGTGTAGGGTGTAGCGTGTAGTGTGTAGGGTGTAGGTTGTAGAGTGTAGGGTGTAGCATGTAGGGTGTAGGGTGTAGCATGTAGGGTGTAGAGTGTAGCGTGTAGGGTGTACGATGTAGAGTGTAGGGTATAAGCTGTAGCGTTTAGCGTGTAGGGTGTAGCGTGTAGCGTGTAGGGTGTAGAGTGTAGCGTGTAGGGTGTAGAGTATAGCATGTAGAGAGTAGGGTGTAGGGTGTAGAGTGTAACGTGTAGCGTGTAGGGTGTAGCGTGTAGCGTGTAGGGTGTAGGGTGTAGAGTGTAGGGTGAAGGGTGTAGCGTGTAGCGTGTAGCGTGTAGGGTGTAGGGTGTAGATTGTAGCGTGTAGGGTGTAGCATGTAGCGTGTAGGGTGTAGGGTGTAGAGTGTAGAGTGTAGCGTGTAGGGTGAAGCATGTAGGGTGTAGGGTGTCGGGTATAGCGTGTAGGGTGTAGGGTGTAGAGTGTAGGGTGTAGCGTGTATGGTGTAGAGTGTAGCGTGTAGCGTGCAGAGTATAGCGTGTAGGGTGTAGCGTGTAGCGTGCAGAGTGTAGCGTGTTGCGTGTAGGGTGTAGAGTGTAGCGTGTAGTGTAGCGTGTAGCGTGTAGAGTGTAGCGTGTAGGGTGTAGAGTGTAGCGTGTTGCGTGTAGGGTGTAGAGTGTAGCGTGTAGAGTGTAGCGTGTAGCGTGTAGAGTGTAGCGTGTAGGGTGTAGAGTATAGCGTGTAGCGTGTAGGGTGTAGAGTGTAGAGTGTAGCGTGTAGCGTGTAGAGTGTAGCGTGTAGCGTGTAGCGTGTAGAGTGTAGGGTGTAGCGTGTAGGGTGTAGAGTGTAGGGTGTAGCGTGTAGGGTGTAGAGTGTAACGTGTAGCGTGTAGGGTGTAGGGTGTAGGGTGTAGCGTGTAGGGTGTAGATTGTAGCGTGTAGCGTGTAGGGTGTAGGGTGTAGAGTGCAGAGTGTAGGGTGTAGAGTGTAGCGTGTAGGGTGTAGAGTGTAGGGTGTAGAGTGTAACGTGTAGTGTGTAGGGTGTAGCGTGTAGCGTGTAGGGTGTAGCGTGTAGCGTGTAGGGTGCAGGGTGTAGAGTGTAACGTGTAGCGTGTAGGGTGTAGCGTGTAGCGTGTAGGGTGTAGCGTGTAGCGTGTAGTGTGTAGCGTGTAGGGTGTAGGGTGTAGAGTGTAGCGTGTAGGGTGTAGCATGTAGCGTGTAGGGTGTAGGGTGTATAGTGTAGAGTGTAGCGTGTAGTGTGAAGCATGCAGGGTGTAGGGTGTCGGGTATAGCGTGTAGGGTGTAGGGTGTAGAGTGTAGGGTGTAGCGTGTATTGTGTAGAGTGTAGCGGGTAGAGTGTAGCGTGTAGGGTGTAGGGTGTAGCGTGTAGCGTGCAGAGTGTAGCGTGTAGGGTGTAGAGTGTAGCGTGTTGCGTGTAGGGTGTAGCGTGTAGGGTGTAGAGTATAGCGTGTAGCGTGTAGGGTGTAGGGTGTAGAGTGTAGAGTGTAGCGTGCAGAGTGTAGCGTGCAGGGTGTAGGTTGTAGCGTGTAGAATGCAGAGTGTAGCGTGTAGGGTGTAGAGTGTAGCGTGTTGCGTGTAGGGTGTAGAGTGTAGCGTGTAGCGTGTAGAGTGTAGCGTGTAGCGTGTAGAGTGTAGCGTGTAGGGTGTAGAGTATAGCGTGTAGCGTGTAGGGTGTAGAGTATAGCGTGTAGCGTGTAGGGTGTAGAGTGTAGAGTGTAGCGTGTAGCGTGTAGAGTGTAGCGTGTAGCGTGTAGCGTGTAGAGTGTAGGGTGTAGCGTGTAGGGTGTAGAGTGTAGGGTGTAGCGTGTAGGGTGTAGAGTGTAACGTGTAGCGTGTAGGGTGTAGGGTGTAGGGTGTAGCGTGTAGGGTGTAGATTGTAGCGTGTAGCGTGTAGGGTGTAGGGTGTAGAGTGCAGAGTGTAGGGTGTAGAGTGTAGCGTGTAGGGTGTAGAGTGTAGGGTGTAGAGTGTAACGTGTAGTGTGTAGGGTGTAGCGTGTAGCGTGTAGGGTGTAGCGTGTAGCGTGTAGGGTGCAGGGTGTAGAGTGTAACGTGTAGCGTGTAGGGTGTAGCGTGTAGCGTGTAGGGTGTAGCGTGTAGCGTGTAGTGTGTAGCGTGTAGGGTGTAGGGTGTAGAGTGTAGCGTGTAGGGTGTAGCATGTAGCGTGTAGGGTGTAGGGTGTATAGTGTAGAGTGTAGCGTGTAGTGTGAAGCATGCAGGGTGTAGGGTGTCGGGTATAGCGTGTAGGGTGTAGGGTGTAGAGTGTAGGGTGTAGCGTGTATTGTGTAGAGTGTAGCGGGTAGAGTGTAGCGTGTAGGGTGTAGAGTAGCGTGTAGGGTGTAGAGTGTAACGTGTAGCGTGTAGAGTGTAGCGTGTAGCGTGTAGAGTGTAGCGTGTAGGGTGTAGAGTATAGCGTGTAGCGTGTAGGGTGTAGGGTGTAGAGTGTAGAGTGTAGCGTGTAGCGTGCAGAGTGTAGCGTGCAGGGTGTAGGTTGTAGCGTGTAGAATGCAGAGTGTAGCGTGTAGGGTGTAGAGTGTAGCGTGTTGCGTGTAGGGTGTAGAGTGTAGCGTGTAGCGTGTAGAGTGTAGCGTGTAGCGTGTAGCGTGTAGAGTGTAGCGTGTAGGGTGTAGAGTATAGCGTGTAGCGTGTAGGGTGTAGGGTGTAGAGTGTAGAGTGTAGAGTGTAGCGTGTAGCGTGTAGAGTGTAGCGTGTAGCGTGTAGCGTGTAGAGTGTAGGGTGTAGCGTGTAGGGTGTAGAGTGTAGGGTGTAGCGTGTAGGGTGTAGTGTAGCGTGTAGCGTGTAGCGTGTAGGGTGTAGGGTGTAGCGTGTAGGGTGTAGAGTGTAGCGTGTAGCGTGTAGGGTGTAGGCTGTAGGGTGTAGCGTGTAGTGTGTAGAGTGTAGCGTGTAGCGTGTAGGGTGTAGCGTGTAGCATGTATCGTGTAGCGTGTAGCATGTAGAGTGTAGGGTGTAAGGTGTAGGGTGTAGCATGTAGAGTGTAGGGTGTAGGGTGTAGCGTGTAGAGTGTAGGGTATAGAGTGTAGCGTGTAGAGAGTAGGGTGTAGAGTGTAGAGTGTAGCGTGTAGGGTGTAGAGTGTAGGGTGTAGAGTGTAGCGTGTAGGGTGTAGAGTGTAGCGTGTAGAGTGTAGCGTGTAGGGTGTAGCGTGTCGGGTGTAGCGTGTAGTTTGTAGGGTGTAGGGTGTAGGGTGTTGCGTGTAGGGTGTAGAGTAGCGTGTAGCGTGTAGAGTGTAGCGTGTAGGGTGTAGGGTGTAGGTTGTAGAGTGTAGGGTGTAGCATGTAGGGTGTAGGGTGTAGGGTGTAGCATGTAGGGTGTAGAGTGTAGCGTGTAGGGTGTACGGTGTAGAGTGTAGCGTGTAGGGTGTAGAGTATAGCATGTAGAGAGTGGGGTGTAGGGTGTAGGATGTAGAGTGTAACGTGTAGCGTGTAGGGTGTAGCGTGTAGCGTGTAGGGTGTAGGGTGTAGAGTGTAGGGTGAAGGGTGTAGCGTGTAGCGTGTAGCGTGTAGGGTGTAGGGTGTAGGGTGTAGATTGTAGCGTGTAGGGTGTAGCATGTAGCGTGTAGCGTGTAGGGTGTAGAGTATAGCATGTAGAGTGGGGTGTAGGGTGTAGGGTGTAGAGTGTAACGTGTAGCGTGTAGGGTGTAGCGTGTAGCGTGTAGGGTGTAGGGTGTAGAGTGTAGGGTGAAGGGTGTAGCGTGTAGCGTGTAGGGTGTAGGGTGTAGATTGTAGCGTGTAGCATGTAGGGTGTAGGGTGTAGATTGTAGCGTGTAGGGTGTAGCATGTAGCGTGTAGGGTGTAGGGTGTAGAGTGTAGAGTGTAGCGTGTAGGGTGAAGCATGTAGGGTGTTGGGTGTCGGGTATAGCGTGTAGGGTGTAGGGTGTAGAGTGTAGGGTGTAGCGTGTATGGTGTAGAGTGTAGCGTGCAGAGTATAGCGTGTGGGGTGTAGCGTGTAGCGTGCAGAGTGTAGCATGTAGGGTGTAGAGTGTAGCGTGTTGCGTGTAGGGTGTAGAGTGTAGCGTGTAGCGTGTAGAGTGTAGAGTGTAGCGTGTAGCGTGTAGGGTGTAGGGTGTAGAGTGTAGAGTGTAGCATGTAGCGTGTAGCGTGTAGAGTGTAGCGTGTAGAGTGTAGGGTGTAGCGTGTAGCGTGTAGCGTGTAGAGTGTAGGGTGTAGGGTGTAGCGTGTAGCATGTATCGTGTAGCGTGTAGCATGTAGAGTGTAGGGTGTAAGGTGTAGGGTGTAGCATGTAGAGTGTAGGGTGTAGGGTGTAGCGTGTAGAGTGTAGGGTATAGAGTGTAGCGTGTAGAGAGTAGGGTGTAGAGTGTAGAGTGTAGTGTGTAGGGTGTAGAGTGTAGCGTGTAGAGTGTATTGTGTAGAATGTAGAGTGTAGCATGTAGCGTGTAGAGTGTAGGGTGTAGAGTGTAGCGTGTAGGGTGTAGAGTGTAGCGTGTAGAGTGTAGCGTGTAGGGTGTAGCGTGTCGGGTGTAGGGTGTAGCGTGTAGTTTGTAGGGTGTAGGGTGTAGGGTGTTGCGTGTAGGGTGTAGAGTAGCGTGTAGCGTGTAGAGTGTAGCGTGTAGGGTGTAGGGTGTAGCGTGTAGTGTGTAGGGTGTAGGTTGTAGAGTGTAGGGTGTAGCATGTAGGGTGTAGGGTGTAGGGTGTAGCATGTAGGGTGTAGAGTGTAGCGTGTAGGGTGTACGGTGTAGAGTGTAGCGTGTAGGGTGTAGAGTATAGCATGTAGAGAGTGGGGTGTAGGGTGTAGGATGTAGAGTGTAACGTGTAGCGTGTAGGGTGTAGCGTGTAGGGTGTAGCGTGTAGGGTGTAGGGTGTAGAGTGTAGGGTGAAGGGTGTAGCGTGTAGCGTGTAGCGTGTAGGGTGTAGGGTGTAGGGTGTAGATTGTAGCGTGTAGGGTGTAGCATGTAGCGTGTAGCGTGTAGGGTGTAGAGTATAGCATGTAGAGTGGGGTGTAGGGTGTAGGGTGTAGAGTGTAACGTGTAGCGTGTAGGGTGTAGCGTGTAGCGTGTAGGGTGTAGGGTGTAGAGTGTAGGGTGAAGGGTGTAGCGTGTAGCGTGTAGCGTGTAGGGTGTAGGGTGTAGATTGTAGCGTGTAGGGTGTAGCATGTAGCGTGTAGGGTGTAGGGTGTAGAGTGTAGAGTGTAGCGTGTAGGGTGAAGCATGTAGGGTGTAGGGTGTCGGGTATAGCGTGTAGGGTGTAGGGTGTAGAGTGTAGGGTGTAGCGTGTATGGTGTAGAGTGTAGCGTGCAGAGTATAGCGTGTAGGGTGTAGCGTGTAGCGTGCAGAGTGTAGCATGTAGGGTGTAGAGTGTAGCGTGTTGCGTGTAGGGTGTAGAGTGTAGCGTGTAGCGTGTAGAGTGTAGAGTGTAGCGTGTAGCGTGTAGGGTGTAGGGTGTAGAGTGTAGAGTGTAGCATGTAGCGTGTAGCGTGTAGAGTGTAGCGTGTAGAGTGTAGGGTGTAGCGTGTAGCGTGTAGCGTGTAGAGTGTAGGGTGTAGAGTGTAGCGTGTAGCGTGTAGGGTGTAGGGTGTAGAGTGTAGCGTGTAGCGTGTAGAGTGTACGGTGTAGAGTGTAGGGTGTAGCGTGTAGGGTGTAGAGTGTAGCGTGTAGCGTGTAGCGTGTAGGGTTAAGTTACACGCTACACACTAAACACAAAAAGAAAAGGATATGCAAACCAATGGGATCCACGTTAAATAGTCAATTTTATTGTACAAAAATAGTAATCCACAAACAGAACCAGGCAAAACATACATTTAAAAACATTTAAAACACTAGTATGGCTGAATAGGCCATAAGTAATTTTACCCGAGGGAATGAAGGAAGCTAATACTTTACAGCATATGTGAGACAGGAGAAATAACCAGAGAGAAAAAATTGCTAGGTATGCGGGTACACCAATCTTAGTCAAATCTACATATAAGATGCCTATTGTTTACTGCCAACTGTGACCCCCTGAGTACTATGACAGGAAACATATACTCCAGCCTAGTATCTGGAAGAAATACATCATGGATCCTATTTTGTTCAACACAGCATGCGTGCGCACAGTTGGTAAGCAAATGAAAGCAGACCCCTATAGAAAGGTAATCAGGGAAATAGGTATGCTGCAGTACTACAAAATCCTAGTTATTTGGATAAATGTATGCATACAGACGCCTTGTGGAAATACAAAGAATCAGGATCCATTGTCCTAAGGCTTGGAAAAATGCCAGGCCATGCATGAAGTAAATAGGTGTAATTCCATAGCAGTTGTAAAGATAAGTTACCCAAGTCCTGTCCCTCGGGAAAAAAACAAAGGAAGCCCTGAACCCCACGCGTATCGACGCTACTCAAGCGTCTTCATCAGAGGAAAAATTGACACCCTACACGCTACACGCTACACTCTACACCCTACACAATACACACTACTTGCTACACCCTACATGCTACACTCTACACGCTACACGCTACACGCTACACCCTACACGGTACACGATACTTGCTACACCCTAATGCTACACTCTACACGCTACACGCTACACGCTACACACTACACCCTACACCCTACACGCTACACGCTACACCCTACACCCTACACCCTACACGCTACAATCTACACGCTACACGCTACACACTATACGCTACACGCTAGACGCTACACTCTACACGCTACACGATACACGCTACACCCTACACGCTACATCCTACACCCTACACGCTACACGCTACACGATACACCCTACACGCTACACCCTACACTCTACACCCTACACGCTACACCCTACACGCTACACGCTACACTCTACACGCTAAACGCTACAGCTTATACCCTACACTCTACACCGTACACCCTACATGCTACACTCTACACCCTACACGCTACACTCTACACCCTACACCCTACACTCTACACCCTACACCCTACACACTACACGCTACTCGCTACACTCTACACCCTACACGCTACACTCTACACTCTACTCCCTACTCTCTACACGCTACACTCTATACCCTACACTCTACACGCTACGCGCTACACGCTACACACTACACACTACACGCTACACTTTACACTCTACACGCTACACACTACACGCTACACGCTACACTCTACACCCTGCACCCTACTCTACATGCTACACGCTACACGGTACATGATACACGCTACACCCTACACGCTACACGCTACACCCTACACGCTACACTCCACACCCTACACGCTACACCCTACACCCTACACTGTACACCCTACACCCTACATGCTACACTCTACACTCTGCTCCCTACTCTCTACACGCTACACTCTATACCCTACACTCTACACGCTACGCGCTACACGCTACACACTACACGCTACACCCTACACACTACACTTTACACTCTACACGCTACACTCCACACTCTACACACTACACTCTACACCCTACACCCTACACCCTACTCTACATGCTACACGCTACACGCTACATGCTACACCCTACACGCTCCACCCTACACCCTACACGCTACACGCTACACGCTACACTCTACACCCTACACTCTACACCCTACACGCTACACGCTACACGCTACACTCTACACGCTAAACGCTACAGCTTATACCCTACACTCTACACCGTACACCCTACACGCTACACTCTACACCCTGCACGCTACACCCTACACCCTACACCCTACATGCTACACCCTACACTCTACACCCTACACCCTACATGCTACACTCTACACCCTACACCCTACTCTACATGCTACACGCTACACGGTACATGATACACGCTACACCCTACACGCTACACGCTACACCCTACACGCTACACGCTACACGCTACAATCTACACCCTACACGCTACACCCTACACCCTACTCCCTACACTCTACACGCTACACGCTACACCCTACACCCTACACTGTACACCCTACACCCTGCACGCTACACTCTACACTCTGCTCCCTACTCTCTACACGCTACACTCTATACCCTACACTCTACACGCTACGCGCTACACGCTACACACTACACGCTACACCCTACACACTACACTCTACACGCTACACGCTACACGCTACACGCTACACGCTACACGCTACACTCTACACCCTACACGCTACACTCTACACCCTACACACTACACTCTATACGCTACACGGTACACGCTACACGCTACGCCCTACACCCTACACGCTACATGTTACACTCTACACCCTACACGCTACACTCTACACCCTACACGCTACACCCTACACCCTACATGCTACACACTACACGCTACACTCTACACCCTACACGCTGCACTCTATACGCTACACGGTACACGCTACACGCTACACCCTACACCCTACATGCTACACGCAACACCCTACACTGTACACCCTACACCCTACACGCTACACTCTACACGCTACATGCTACACCCTACACTCTACACCCTACACGCTATACGCTACACTCTACACACTGCACGCTACACGCTACACCCTACACGCTACACTCTACACCATACACGCTACACTCTACATGCTACACGCTACACGCTACATGCTACACGCTACACCCTACACGCTACACTCTACACCCTACACCCTACCCCCTACACGCTACACTCTTCACCCTACACGCTACACCCTACACTCTACACCCTACACCCTACACGCTACTCGCTACACTCTACACCCTACCCGCTACACTCTACACGCTACACGCTACACTCTACACTCTACACGCTACACGCTACACTCTACACCCTACACGCAACACGCTACACTCTACACCCTACACGCTACACTCTGCATGCTACACGCTACACCCTACACCCTACACGCTACACTCTACACGCTACACGCTACACTCTACACCATACACGCTACACCCTACACTCTACACCCTACACCCTACACGCTATACCCGACACCCTACACCCTACATGCTTCACCCTACACGCTACACTCTACACTCTACACCCTACACGCTACATGCTACACTCTACACGCTACACTCTACACCCTACACGCTACACTCTACATCCTACACCCTACACGCTATACGCTACACTCTACACCCTACACTCTACACCCTACACGCTACACGCTACACTCTACACCCTACACCCTACACACGCTACACGCTACACCCTACACTCTACACGCTACATGCTACACTCTACACCCTACACGATACATGCTACACCCTACACGCTACAGCCTACACGCTACACGCTACACTCTACACCCTACAAGCTACACGCTACACCCTGCACTCTACACCCTACACCGTACACGCTACACGCTACACTCTACACGCTACACCCTTCACTCTACACCCTACACCCTACATGCTACACTCTACACCCTACATGGCACACCCTACAATCTACATGCTACATGCTACACTCTACACTCTACACCCTACACCCTACACGCTACATGCTACACTCTACACCCTACACGCTACACTCTACACCCTACACGCTACATGCTACACTCTACACCATACACCCTACACGCTACATGCTACACGCTACACTCTACACCCTACACGCTACACGCTAGGGTGTAGAGTGTAATATGTAGCGTGTAGTTTGTAGCGTTTAGCTTGTAGGGTGTAGCGTGTAGCGTGTAGCGTGTAGGGTGTAGAGTGTAGCGTGTAGCGTGTAGCATGTAGGGTGTAGGGTGTAGAGTGTAGAGTGTAGCGTGTAGGGTGTAGAGTGTAGGGTGTAGGATGTAGAGTGTAGGGTTTAGAGTGTAATTTGTAGCGTGTAGGGTGTAGCGTGTAGCATGTAGGGTGTAGGGTGTGGAGTGTAGGGTGTAGCGTGTAGGGTGTAGAGTGTAGCGTGTAGGGTGTAGAGTGTAGGGTGTAGCGTGTAGGGTGTAGAGTGTAGCGTGTAGGGTGTAGCGTGTAGCGTGCAGGGTGTAGAGTGTAGCGTATAGCGTGTAGGGTGTAGAGTGTAGGGTGTAGCGTGTAGGGTGTAGAGTGTAGGGTGTAGCGTGTAGGGTGTAGAGTGTAGCGTGTAGCGTGTAGGGTGTAGGGTGTAGGGTGTAGCGTGTAGGGTGTAGCATGTAGCGTGTAGCGTGTAGCATGTAGAGTAGGGTGTAGGGTGTAGAGTGTAGTGTGTAGAGTGTAGAGTGTAGCGTGTAGAGTGTAAAGTGTAGCGTGTAGGGTGTAGCGTGTAGTGTGTAGCGTGTAGCGCGTAGCGTGTAGAGTGTAGGGTATAGAGTGTAGCGTGTAGAGAGTAGGGAGCAGAGTGTAGAGTGTAGCGTGCAGGGTGTAGGGTGTACAGTGTAGGGTGTAGGGTGTAGCGTGTAGCGTGTAGAGTGTAGGGAGTAGGGTGTAGGGTGTAGCGTGTAGGGTGTAGAGTGTAGCGTGTAGTGTGTAGCGTGTAGGGTGTAGCGTGTAGGGTGTAGCGTGTATCATGTACCGTGTAGCGTGTAGCATGTAGAGTAGGGTGTAGGGTGTAGAGTGTAGCGTGTAGGGTGTAGGGTGTAGAGTGTAGGGTGTAGCATGTAGGGTGTAGGGTGTAGGGTGTAGCGTGTAGGGTGTAGAGTGTAGCGTGTAGGGTGTACGGTGTAGAGTGTAGGGTATAAGCTGTAGCGTTTAGCGTGTAGAGTGTAGCGTGTAGCGTGTAGGGTGTAGAGTGTAGGGTGTAGAGTGTAGCGTGTAGCGTGTAGCGTGTAGGGTGTAGGGTGAAGCGTGTAGGGTGTAGCATGTAGCGTGTAGCGTGTAGCATGTAGAGTAGGGTGTAGGGTGTAGAGTGTAGTGTGTAGAGTGTGGATTGTAGCGTGTAGAGTGTAAAGTGTAGCGTGTAGGGTGTAGCGTGTAGTGTGTAGCGTGTAGCGCGTAGCGTGTAGAGTGTAGGGTATAGAGTGTAGCGTGTAGAGTAGGGAGCAGAGTGTAGTGTAGCGTGTAGGGTGTAGGGTGTACAGTGTAGGGTGTAGGGTGTAGGGTGTAGCATGTAGTGTGTAGCGTGTAGCGTGTAGGGTGTAGGGTGTAGAGTGTAGGGTGTAGGGTGTAGAGTGTAGGGTGTAGCGTGTAGGGTGTAGCGTGTAGCATGTAGGGTGTAGGGTGTAGAGTGTAGGGTGTAGCGTGTAGGGTGTAGCGTGTATCGTGTAGCGTGTAGAGTGTAGCGTCTAGCGTATAGGGTGTAGCGTGTAGCGTGTA
Source organism: Ranitomeya variabilis (assembly GCF_051348905.1). NCBI lineage: Eukaryota > Metazoa > Chordata > Amphibia > Anura > Dendrobatidae > Ranitomeya > Ranitomeya variabilis. The sequence goes on along the minus strand of NW_027507935.1, from coordinate 69,649 downwards.
GATTGTAGCGTGTAGGGTGTAGGGTGTAGGGTGTAGCGTGTAGCGTGTAGGGTGTAGAGTGTAGCGTGTAGTGTGTAGGGTGTAGGGTGTAGAGTGCAGAGAGTAGGGTGTAGAGTGTAGCGTGTAGAGTGTAGGGTGTAGAGTGTAGGGTGTAGAGTGTAACGTGTAGTGTGTAGGGTGTAGCGTGTAGCGTGTAGGGTGTAGCGTGTAGCGTGTAGGGTGCAGGGTGTAGAGTGTAACATGTAGCGTGTAGGGTGTAGCGTGTAGCGTGTATGGTGTAGCGTGTAGCGTGTAGTGTGTAGCGTGTAGGGTGTAGGGTGTAGAGTGTAGTGTGTAGGGTGTAGGGTGTAGAGTGCAGAGTGTAGGGTGTAGAGTGTAGCGTGTAGAGTGTAGGGTGTAGAGTGTAGGGTGTAGAGTGTAACGTGTAGTGAGTAGGGTGTAGCGTGTAGCGTGTAGGGTGTAGCGTGTAGCGTGTAGGGAGCAGGGTGTAGAGTGTAGCGTGTAGGGTGTAGAGTGTAACGTGTAGCGTGTAGGGTGTAGTGTGTAGGGTGTAGGGTGTAGAGTGTAACGTGTAGCGTGTAGGGTGTAGCGTGTAGCGTGTAGGGTGTAGGGTGTAGAGTGTAGCGTGTTGCATGTAGGGTGTAGAGTGTAGCGTGTAGAGTGTAGCGTGTAGCGTGTAGAGTGTAGCGTGTAGGGTGTAGAGTATAGTGTGTAGCGTGTAGGGTGTATGGTGTAGCGTGTAGCGTGTAGAGTGTAGGGTGTAGAGTGTAGCGTGTTGCGTGTGGAGTGTAGCGTGTAGTGTGTAGGTTGTAGAGTGTAGCGTGTAGCGTGTAGGGTGTAGGGTGTAGCGTGTAGCGTGTAGAGTGTAGAGTGTAGCGTGTAGCATGTAGAGTTTAGAGTGTAGCGTGTAGGGTGTAGAGTGTAGCGTGTAGCGTGTAGCGTGTAGGGTGTAGGGTGTAGATTGTAGCGTGTAGGGTGCAGGGTGTAGAGTGTAGCGTGTAGGGTGTAGAGTGTAACGTGTAGCGTGTAGGGTGTAGCGTGTAGCGTGTAGGGTGTAGGGTGTAGAGTGTAACGTGTAGCGTGTAGGGTGTAGCGTGTAACGTGTAGGGTGTAGCGTGTAGCGTGTAGTGTGTAGCGTGTAGAGTGTAGGGTGTAGAGTGTAGCGTGTAGGGTGTAGCATGTAGCGTGTAGGGTGTAGGGTGTAGAGTGTAGAGTGTAGCGTTTAGGGTGAAGCATGTAGGGTGTAGGGTGTCGGGTATAGCGTGTAGGGTGTAGGGTGTAGAGTGTAACGTGTAGCGTGTAGGGTGTAGCGTGTAGCGTGTAGGGTGTAGGGTGTAGAGTGTAGCGTGTTGCATGTAGGGTGTAGAGTGTAGCGTGTAGAGTGTAGCGTGTAGCGTGTAGAGTGTAGCGTGTAGGGTGTAGAGTATAGTGTGTAGCGTGTAGGGTGTATGGTGTAGCGTGTAGCGTGTAGAGTGTAGGGTGTAGAGTGTAGCGTGTTGCGTGTGGAGTGTAGCGTGTAGTGTGTAGGTTGTAGAGTGTAGCGTGTAGCGTGTAGGGTGTAGGGTGTAGCGTGTAGCGTGTAGAGTGTAGAGTGTAGCGTGTAGCATGTAGAGTTTAGAGTGTAGCGTGTAGGGTGTAGAGTGTAGCGTGTAGCGTGTAGCGTGTAGGGTGTAGGGTGTAGATTGTAGCGTGTAGGGTGCAGGGTGTAGAGTGTAGCGTGTAGGGTGTAGAGTGTAACGTGTAGCGTGTAGGGTGTAGCGTGTAGCGTGTAGGGTGTAGGGTGTAGAGTGTAACGTGTAGCGTGTAGGGTGTAGCGTGTAACGTGTAGGGTGTAGCGTGTAGCGTGTAGTGTGTAGCGTGTAGAGTGTAGGGTGTAGAGTGTAGCGTGTAGGGTGTAGCATGTAGCGTGTAGGGTGTAGGGTGTAGAGTGTAGAGTGTAGCGTTTAGGGTGAAGCATGTAGGGTGTAGGGTGTCGGGTATAGCGTGTAGGGTGTAGGGTGTAGAGTGTAGGGTGTAGCGTGTATGGTGTAGAGTGTAGCGTGTAGCGTGCAGAGTATAGCGTGTAGGGTGTAGCGTGTAGCGTGCAGAGTGTAGCGTGTAGGGTATAGAGTGTAGCGTGTTGCGTGTAGGGTGTAGAGTGTAGAGTGTAGCGTGTAGAGTGTAGAGTGTAGCGTGTAGCGTGTAGAGTGTAGGGTGTAGAGTATAGCATGTAGCGTGTAGGGTGTAGGGTGTAGAGTGTAGTGTAGCATGTAGCGTGTAGCGTGTAGAGTGTAGCGTGTAGCGTGTAGAATGTAGGGTGTAGCGTGTAGCGTGTAGCGTGTAGAGTGTAGGGTGTAGAGTGTAGCGTGTAGCGTGTAGAGTGTAGAGTGTAGCGTGTAGGGTGTAGAGTGTAGCGTGTAGCGTTTAGGGTGTAGGGTGTAGAGTGTAGCGTGTAGCGTGTAGAGTGTACGGTGTAGAGTGTAGGGTGTAGCGTGTAGGGTGTAGAGTGTAGCGTGTAGCGTGTAGCGTGTAGGGTTAAGCTACACACTACACACTAAACACAAAAAGAAAAGGATATGCAAACCAATGGGATCCACGTTAAATAGTCAATTTTATTGTACAAAAATAGTAATCCACAAACAGAACCAGGCAAAACATACATTTAAAAACATTTAAAACACTAGTATGGCTGAATAGGCCATAAGTAATTTTACCCGAGGGAATGAAGGAAGCTAATACTTTACAGCATATGTGAGACAGGAGAAATAACCAGAGAGAAAAAATTGCTAGGTATGCGGGTACACCAATCTTAGTCAAATCTACATATAAGAAGCCTATTGTTTACTGCCAACTGTGACCCCCTGAGTACTATGACAGGAAACATATACTCCAGCCTAGTATCTGGAAGAAATACATCATGGATCCTATTTTGTTCAACACAGCATGCGTGCGCACAGTTGGTAAGCAAATGAAAGCAGACCCCTATAGAAAGGTAATCAGGGAAATAGGTATGCTGCAGTACTACAAAATCCTAGTTATTTGGATAAATGTATGCATACAGACGCCTTGTGGAAATACAAAGAATCAGGATCCATTGTCCTAAGGCTTGGAAAAATGCCAGGCCATGCATGAAGTAAATAGGTGTAATTCCATAGCAGTTGTAAAGATAAGTTACCCAAGTCCTGTCCCTCGGGAAAAAAACAAAGGAAGCCCTGAACCCCACGCGTATCGACGCTACTCAAGCGTCTTCATCAGAGGAAAAATTGACACCCTACACGCTACACGCTACACTCTACACCCTACACAATACACGCTACTTGCTACACCCTACATGCTACACTCTACACGCTACACGCTACACCCTACACGGTACACGCTACTTGCTACACCCTACATGCTACACTCTACACGCTACACGCTACACGCTACACCCTACACCCTACACCCTACACGCTACACGCTACACCCTACACCCTACACCCTACACGCTACAATCTACACGCTACACGCTACACACTATACGCTACACGCTAGACGCTACACTCTACACGCTACACGATACACGCTACACCCTACACGCTACATCCTACACTACACCCTACACCCTACACGCTACACGCTACACGCTACACCCTACACGCTACACCCTACACTCTACACCCTACACCCTACACGCTACACGCTACACTCTACACCCTACACGCTACACGCTACACCCTACAAGCTAAACGCTACAAACTACACGCTACATATTACACTCTACACCCTAGCGTGTTGCGTGTAGGGTGTAGAGTGTAGCGTGTAGCATGTAGCGTGTAGGGTGTATGGTGTAGAGTGTAGCATGTAGCGTGTAGGGTGTAGAGTGAAGGGTGTAGCGTGTAGAGTGTAGCGTGTAGCGTGTACGGTGTAGGGTGTAGAGTGTAGGGTGTAGCGTGTAGCGTGTAGCTTGTAGGGTGTAGAGTGTAGCGTGTAGCGTGTAGGCTGTAGCGTGTAGGGTGTAGCATGTATCGTGTAGGGTGTAGAGTGTAGCATGTAGCGTGTAGAGTGTAGGGTGTAGCGTGTAGCGTGTGTAGGGTGTAGGGTGTAGAGTGTAGCGTGTAGCGTGTAGGGTGTAGAGTGTAGGGTGTAGGGTGTAGAGTGTAGCTTATAGCGTGTAGGGTGTAGGATGTAGAGTGTAGGGTGTAGAGTGTAGCGTGTAGAGTGTAGCATGTAGCGTGTAGGGTGTAGAGTGTAGAGTGTAGCGTGTAGGGTGAAGCATGTAGGGTGTAGGGTGTCGGGTATAGCGTGTAGGGTGTAGGGTGTAGAGTGTAGGGTGTAGCGTGTATGGTGTAGAGTGTAGCGTGTAGCGTGTAGAGTGTAGCGTGTAGGGTGTAGGGTGTAGCGTGTAGCATGCAGAGTGTAGCGTGTAGGGTGTAGAGTGTAGCGTGTTGCGTGTAGGGTGTAGAGTGTAGCGTGTAGCGTGTAGAGTGTAGAGTGTAGCGTGTAGCGTGTAGAGTGTAGCGGGTAGGGTGTAGAGTGTAGCGAGTAGCGTGTAGGGTGTAGGGTGTAGAGTGTAGGGTGTAGCATGTAGGGTGAAGAGTGTAGCGTGTAGGGGGTAGGGTGTAGGGTGTAGAGTGTAGCGTGTAGGGTGTAGCGTGTAGCATGTAGCGTGTAGCGTGTAGCATGTTACACTCTACACCCTACACCCTACACTCTACACCCTACACCCTACTCTCTACTTGCTATATTCTACACCCTACACGCTACACTCTACACCCTACACGCTACACGCTACACTCTACACCCTAGACGCTACACTCTATACCCTACACTCTACACGCTACACCCTACACCCTACACTCTACATGCTACACCCTACACCCTACACTCTACATGCTACACGGTACACGCTACATGCTACACGCTACACCCTACACGCTACACGCTACACACTACATGCTACACCCTACACCCTACACCCTACACGCTACACGCTACACTCTACACCCTACACGCTACACCCTACACCCTACACCCTACACGCTACACGCTACACTCTACACCCTACACGCTACACCCTACACTCTACACCCTACACGCTACACCCTACACTCTACACCCTACACGCTATACGCTACACTCTACACCCTGCACGATACACGCTACACCCTACACGCTACACTCTACACCCTACACGCTACACCCTACACTCTACACCCTACACGCTACACGCTACACTCTACACCCTACACGCTACACCCTACACTCCACACCCTACACCCTACATGCTACACGCTACACCCTACACGCTACAAATTACACTCTAAACCCTACACTCTACATCCTACACCCTACACTCTACACCCTACACGCTACACTCTACACTCTACACCCTACACCCTACATGCTACACGCTACACGCTACACTCTACACCCTACACGCTACACGCTACACCCTACAAGCTAAACGCTACAAACTACACGCTACATATTACACTCTACACCCTAGCGTGTTGCGTGTAGGGTGTAGAGTGTAGCGTGTAGCATGTAGCGTGTAGGGTGTATGGTGTAGAGTGTAGCATGTAGCGTGTAGGGTGTAGAGTGTAGCGTGTAGGGTGTAGAGTGTAGCATGTAGCGTGTAGAGTGTAGGGTGTAGAGTGTAACGTGTAGTGTGTAGGGTGTAGCGTGTAGCGTGTAGGGTGTAGCGTGTAGCGTGTAGGGAGCAGGGTGTAGAGTGTAGCGTGTAGGGTGTAGAGTGTAACGTGTAGCGTGTAGGGTGTAGCGTGTAGGGTGTAGGGTGTAGAGTGTAGCGTGTTGCATGTAGGGTGTAGAGTGTAGCGTGTAGAGTGTAGCGTGTAGCGTGTAGCGTGTAGAGTGTAGCGTGTAGGGTGTAGAGTATAGTGTGTAGCGTGTAGGGTGTATGGTGTAGAGTGTAGAGTGTAGCGTGTAGCGTGTAGCGTGTAGAGTGTAGCGTGTAGGGTGTAGAGTGTAGCGTGTTGCATGTAGGGTGTACAGTGTAGCGTGTAGCGTGTAGAGTGTAGGGTGTAGAGTGTAGCGTGTAGCGTGTAGAGTGTAGGGTGTAGAGTGTAGCGTGTTGCGTGTGGAGTGTAGCGTGTAGGTTGTAGAGTGTAGCGTGTAGCGTGTAGGGTGTAGGGTGTAGCGTGTAGCGTGTAGAGTGTAGAGTGTAGCGTGTAGCATGTAGAGTTTAGAGTGTAGCGTGTAGGGTGTAGCGTGTAGCGTGTAGGGTGTAGGGTGTAGAGTGTAACGTGTAGCGTGTAGGGTGTAGCGTGTAGCGTGTAGGGTGTAGCGTGTAGCGTGTAGTGTGTAGCGTGTAGAGTGTAGGGTGTAGAGTGTAGCGTGTAGGGTGTAGCATGTAGCGTGTAGGGTGTAGGGTGTAGAGTGTAGAGTGTAGCGTTTAGGGTGAAGCATGTAGGGTGTAGGGTGTCGGGTATAGCGTGTAGGGTGTAGGGTGTAGAGTGTAGGGTGTAGCGTGTATGGTGTAGAGTGTAGCGTGTAGCGTGCAGAGTATAGCGTGTAGGGTGTAGCGTGTAGCGTGCAGAGTGTAGCGTGTAGGGTATAGAGTGTAGCGTGTTGCGTGTAGGGTGTAGAGTGTAGCGTGTAGCGTGTAGAGTGTAGAGTGTAGCGTGTAGCGTGTAGAGTGTAGGGTGTAGAGTATAGCGTGTAGCGTGTAGGGTGTAGGGTGTAGAGTGTAGAGTGTAGCATGTAGCGTGTAGCGTGTAGAGTGTAGCGTGTAGAGTGTAGGGTGTAGCGTGTAGCGTGTAGCGTGTAGAGTGTAGGGTGTAGAGTGTAGCGTGTAGCGTGTAGAGTGTAGAGTGTAGCGTGTAGGGTGTAGAGTGTAGCGTGTAGCGTTTAGGGTGTAGGGTGTAGAGTGTAGCGTGTAGCGTGTAGAGTGTACGGTGTAGAGTGTAGGGTGTAGCGTGTAGGGTGTAGAGTGTAGCGTGTAGCGTGTAGCGTGTAGGGTTAAGCTACACACTACACACTAAACACAAAAAGAAAAGGATATGCAAACCAATGGGATCCACGTTAAATAGTCAATTTTATTGTACAAAAATAGTAATCCACAAACAGAACCAGGCAAAACATACATTTAAAAACATTTAAAACACTAGTATGGCTGAATAGGCCATAAGTAATTTTACCCGAGGGAATGAAGGAAGCTAATACTTTACAGCATATGTGAGACAGGAGAAATAACCAGAGAGAAAAAATTGCTAGGTATGCGGGTACACCAATCTTAGTCAAATCTACATATAAGAAGCCTATTGTTTACTGCCAACTGTGACCCCCTGAGTACTATGACAGGAAACATATACTCCAGCCTAGTATCTGGAAGAAATACATCATGGATCCTATTTTGTTCAACACAGCATGCGTGCGCACAGTTGGTAAGCAAATGAAAGCAGACCCCTATAGAAAGGTAATCAGGGAAATAGGTATGCTGCAGTACTACAAAATCCTAGTTATTTGGATAAATGTATGCATACAGACGCCTTGTGGAAATACAAAGAATCAGGATCCATTGTCCTAAGGCTTGGAAAAATGCCAGGCCATGCATGAAGTAAATAGGTGTAATTCCATAGCAGTTGTAAAGATAAGTTACCCAAGTCCTGTCCCTCGGGAAAAAAACAAAGGAAGCCCTGAACCCCACGCGTATCGACGCTACTCAAGCGTGTTCATCAGAGGAAAAATTGACACCCTACACGCTACACGCTACACTCTACACCCTACACAATACACGCTACTTGCTACACCCTACATGCTACACTCTACACGCTACACGCTACACCCTACACGGTACACGCTACTTGCTACACCCTACATGCTACACTACACGCTACACGCTACACGCTACACCCTACACCCTACACCCTACACGCTACACGCTACACCCTACACCCTACACCCTACACGCTACAATCTACACGCTACACGCTACACACTATACGCTACACGCTAGACGCTACACTCTACACGCTACACGATACACGCTACACCCTACACGCTACATCCTACACTCTACACCCTACACCCTACACGCTACACGCTACACGCTACACCCTACACGCTACACCCTACACTCTACACCCTACACCCTACACGCTACACGCTACACGATACACCCTACACGCTGCACCCTACACTCTACACCCTACACGCTACACCCTACACGCTACACTCTACACGCTAAACGCTACAGCTTATACCCTACACTCTACACCGTACACCCTACATGCTACACTCTACACCCTACACCCTACACCCTACATGCTACACCCTACACTCTACACCCTACACGCTACACCCTATGCCCTGCACGCCACACACTAAACTCTACACGCTACACCCTACACCCTACACTGTACACCCTACACCCTACACGCTACACGCTACACTCTACACGCTACACCCTACACTCTACACCCTACACCCTACACGCTATACGCTACACTCTACACCCTGCACGCTACACGCTACACCCTACACGCTACACTCTACACCCTACACGCTACACCCTACACTCTACACCCTACACCCTACACACTACACGCTACTCGCTACACTCTACACCCTACACGCTACACTCTACACTCTACTCCCTACTCTCTACACGCTACACTCTATACCCTACACTCTACAACGCTACGCGCTACACGCTACACACTACACACTACACGCTACACTTTACACTCTACACGCTACACACTACACGCTACACGCTACACTCTACACCCTACACCCTACTCTACATGCTACACGCTACACGGTACATGATACACGCTACACCCTACACGCTACACGCTACACCCTACACGCTACACGCTACACTCCACACCCTACATGCTACACCCTACACCCTACTCCCTACACTCTACACGCTACACGCTACACCCTACACCCTACACTGTACACCCTACACCCTACATGCTACACTCTACACTCTGCTCCCTACTCTCTACACGCTACACTCTATACCCTACACTCTACACGCTACGCGCTACACGCTACACACTACACGCTACACCCTACACGCTACACTTTACACTCTACACGCTACACTCCACACTACACACTACACTCTACACCCTACACCCTACACCCTACTCTACATGCTACACGCTACACGCTACATGCTACACCCTACACGCTTCACCCTACACGCTACACGCTACACGCTACACTCTACACCCTACACTCTACACCCTACACGCTACACGCTACACTCTACACGCTAAACGCTACAGCTTATACCCTACACTCTACACCGTACACCCTACACGCTACACTCTACACCCTGCACGCTACACCCTACACCCTACACCCTACATGCTACACCCTACACTCTACACCCTACACCCTACATGCTACACTCTACACCCTACACCCTACTCTACATGCTACACGCTACACGGTACATGATACACGCTACACCCTACACGCTACACGCTACACCCTACACGCTACACGCTACACGCTACAATCTACACCCTACACGCTACACCCTACACCCTACTCCCTACACTCTACACGCTACACGCTACACCCTACACCCTACACTGTACACCCTACACCCTGCACGCTACACTCTACACTCTGCTCCCTACTCTCTACACGCTACACTCTATACCCTACACTCTACACGCTACGCGCTACACGCTACACACTACACGCTACACCCTACACGCTACACTTTACACTCTACACACTACACTCTACACTCTACACACTACACTCTACACCCTACACCCTACACCCTACTCTACATGCTACACGCTACACGCTACATGCTACACCCTACACGCTACACCCTACACCCTACACGCTACACGCTACACGCTACACGCTACACTCTACACCCTACACTCTACACCCTACACGCTACACGCTACACGCTACACGCTACACTCTACACGCTAAACGCTACAGCTTATACCCTACACTCTACACCGTACACCCTACACGCTACACGCTACACGCTACACGCTACACTCTACACCCTACACGCTACACTCTACACCCTACACACTACACTCTATACGCTACACGGTACACGCTACACGCTACGCCCTACACCCTACACGCTACATGTTACACTCTACACCCTACACGCTACACTCTACACCCTACACGCTACACCCTACACCCTACACGCTACACACTACACGCTACACTCTACACCCTACACGCTGCACTCTATACGCTACACGGTACACGCTACACCCTACACCCTACATGCTACACGCTACACCCTACACTGTACACCCTACACCCTACACGCTACACTCTACACGCTACATGCTACACCCTACACTCTACACGCTATACGCTACACTCTACACACTGCACGCTACACGCTACACGCTACACCCTACACGCTACACTCTACACCCTACACGCTACACTCTACATGCTACACGCTACACGCTACATGCTACACGCTACACCCTACACGCTACACTCTACACCCTACACCCTACCCCCTACACGCTACACTCTTCACCCTACACGCTACACCCTACACTCTACACCCTACACCCTACACGCTACTCGCTACACTCTACACCCTACCCGCTACACTCTACACGCTACACGCTACACTCTACACTCTACACGCTACACGCTACACTCTACACCCTACACGCAACACGCTACACTCTACACCCTACACGCTACACTCTGCATGCTACACGCTACACCCTACACCCTACACGCTACACTCTACACGCTACACGCTACACTCTACACCATACACGCTACACCCTACACTCTACACCCTACACCCTACACGCTATACCCGACACCCTACACCCTACATGCTTCACCCTACACGCTACACTCTACACTCTACACCCTACACGCTACATGCTACACTCTACACGCTACACTCTACACCCTACACTCTACATCCTACACCCTACACGCTATACGCTACACTCTACACCCTACACCCTACACTCTACACCCTACACGCTACACGCTACACTCTACACCCTACACCCTACACACGCTACACGCTACACCCTACACTCTACACGCTACATGCTACACTCTACACCCTACACGATACATGCTACACCCTACACGCTACAGCCTACACGCTACACGCTACACTCTACACCCTACAAGCTACACGCTACACGCTACACCCTACACTCTACACCCTACACCGTACACGCTACACTCTACACGCTACACCCTTCACTCTACACCCTACACCCTATATGCTACACTCTACACCCTACACGGTACACCCTACAATCTACATGCTACATGCTACACTCTACACTCTACACCCTACACCCTACACGCTACATGCTACACTCTACACCCTACACGCTACACTCTACACCCTACACGCTACATGCTACACTCTACACCATACACCCTACACGCTACATGCTACACGCTACACTCTACACCCTACACGCAACACGCTAGGGTGTAGAGTGTAATATGTAGCGTGTAGTTTGTAGCGTTTAGCTTGTAGGGTGTAGCGTGTAGCGTGTAGGGTGTAGAGTGTAGCGTGTAGCGTGTAGCATGTAGGGTGTAGGGTGTAGAGTGTAGAGTGTAGCGTGTAGGGTGTAGAGTGTAGGGTGTAGGATGTAGAGTGTAGGGTTTAGAGTGTAATTTGTAGCGTGTAGGGTGTAGCGTGTAGCATGTAGGGTGTAGGGTGTGGAGTGTAGGGTGTAGCATGTAGGGTGTAGAGTGTAGCGTGTAGCGTGTAGGGTGTAGAGTGTAGGGTGTAGCGTGTAGGGTGTAGAGTGTAGCGTGTAGGGTGTAGCGTGTAGCGTGCAGGGTGTAGAGTGTAGCGTATAGCGTGTAGGGTGTAGAGTGTAGGGTGTAGCGTGTAGGGTGTAGAGTGTAGGGTGTAGCGTGTAGGGTGTAGAGTGTAGCGTGTAGCGTGTAGGGTGTAGGGTGTAGGGTGTAGCGTGTAGGGTGTAGAGTGTAGCGTGTAGCGTGTAGGGTGTAGGGTGTAGGGTGTAGCATGTAGTGTGTAGCGTGTAGCGTGTAGGGTGTAGCGTGTAGCATGTAGCGTGTAGCGTGTAGCATGTAGTGTGTAGGGTGTAGGGTGTAGCATGTAGAGTGTAGGGTGTAGGGTGTAGCGTGTAGAGTGTAGGGTATAGAGTGTAGCGTCTAGGGTGTAGAGTGTAGCGTGTAGCGTGTAGGGTGTAGAGTGTAGCGTGTAGGGTGTAGAATATAGCGAGTAGAGAGTAGGGTGTAGGGTGTAGAGTGTAGGGTGTAGAGTGTAGCGTGTAGGGTGTAGCATGTAGCGTGTAGGGTGTAGGGTGTAGAGTGTAGAGTGTAGCGTTTAGGGTGAAGCATGTAGGGTGTAGGGTGTCGGGTATAGCGTGTAGGGTGTAGGGTGTAGAGTGTAGGGTGTAGCGTGTATGGTGTAGAGTGTAGCGTGTAGCGTGCAGAGTATAGCGTGTAGGGTGTAGCGTGTAGCGTGCAGAGTGTAGCGTGTAGGGTATAGAGTGTAGCGTGTTGCGTGTAGGGTGTAGAGTGTAGCGTGTAGCGTGTAGAGTGTAGAGTGTAGCGTGTAGCGTGTAGAGTGTAGGGTGTAGAGTATAGCGTGTAGCGTGTAGGGTGTAGGGTGTAGAGTGTAGAGTGTAGCATGTAGCGTGTAGCGTGTAGAGTGTAGCGTGTAGAGTGTAGGGTGTAGCGTGTAGCGTGTAGCGTGTAGAGTGTAGGGTGTAGAGTGTAGCGTGTAGCGTGTAGAGTGTAGAGTGTAGCGTGTAGGGTGTAGAGTGTAGCGTGTAGCGTTTAGGGTGTAGGGTGTAGAGTGTAGCGTGTAGCGTGTAGAGTGTACGGTGTAGAGTGTAGAGTGTAGCGTTGTAGGGTGTAGAGTGTAGCGTGTAGCGTGTAGCGTGTAGGGTTAAGCTACACACTACACACTAAACACAAAAAGAAAAGGATATGCAAACCAATGGTATCCACGTTAAATAGTCAATTTTATTGTACAAAAATAGTAATCCACAAACAGAACCAGGCAAAACATACATTTAAAAACATTTAAAACACTAGTATGGCTGAATAGGCCATAAGTAATTTTACCCGAGGGAATGAAGGAAGCTAATACTTTACAGCATATGTGAGACAGGAGAAATAACCAGAGAGAAAAAATTGCTAGGTATGCGGGTACACCAATCTTAGTCAAATCTACATATAAGAAGCCTATTGTTTACTGCCAACTGTGACCCCCTGAGTACTATGACAGGAAACATATACTCCAGCCTAGTATCTGGAAGAAATACATCATGGATCCTATTTTGTTCAACACAGCATGCGTGCGCACAGTTGGTAAGCAAATGAAAGCAGACCCCTATAGAAAGGTAATCAGGGAAATAGGTATGCTGCAGTACTACAAAATCCTAGTTATTTGGATAAATGTATGCATACAGACGCCTTGTGGAAATACAAAGAATCAGGATCCATTGTCCTAAGGCTTGGAAAAATGCCAGGCCATGCATGAAGTAAATAGGTGTAATTCCATAGCAGTTGTAAAGATAAGTTACCCAAGTCCTGTCCCTCGGGAAAAAAACAAAGGAAGCCCTGAACCCCACGCGTATCGACGCTACTCAAGCGTCTTCATCAGAGGAAAAATTGACACCCTACACGCTACACGCTACACTCTACACCCTACACAATACACGCTACTTGCTACACCCTACATGCTACACTCTACACGCTACACGCTACACGCTACACCCTACACGGTACACGCTACTTGCTACACCCTACATGCTACACTCTACACGCTACACGCTACACCCTACACCCTACACCCTACACGCTACACGCTACACCCTACACCCTACACCCTACACGCTACAATCTACACGCTACATGCTACACACTATACGCTACACGCTAGACGCTACACTCTACACGCTACACGATACACGCTACACCCTACACGCTACATCCTACACTCTACACCCTACACCCTACACGCTACACGCTACACGCTACACGCTACACCCTACACGCTACACCCTACACTCTACACCCTACACCCTACACGCTACACGCTACACGATACACCCTACACGCTACACCCTACACTCTACACCCTACACGCTACACCCTACACGCTACACGCTACACTCTACACGCTAAACGCTACAGCTTATACCCTACACTCTACACCGTACACCCTACATGCTACACTCTACACCCTACACGCTACACTCTACACCCTACACGCTACACCCTACACTCTACACCCTACACCCTACACACTACACGCTACTCGCTACACTCTACACCCTACACGCTACACTCTACACTCTACTCCCTACTCTCTACACGCTACACTCTATACCCTACACTCTACACGCTACGCGCTACACGCTACACACTACACACTACACGCTACACTTTACACTCTACACGCTACACACTACACGCTACACGCTACACTCTACACCCTGCACCCTACTCTACATGCTACACGCTACACGGTACATGATACACGCTACACCCTACACGCTACACGCTACACCCTACACGCTACACGCTACACTCCACACCCTACACGCTACACCCTACACCCTACTCCCTACACTCTACACGCTACACGCTACACCCTACACCCTACACTGTACACCCTACACCCTACATGCTACACTCTACACTCTGCTCCCTACTCTACACGCTACACTCTATACCCTACACTCTACACGCTACGCGCTACACGCTACACACTACACGCTACACCCTACACACTACACTCTACACCCTACACCCTACACCCTACTCTACATGCTACACGCTACACGCTACATGCTACACCCTACACGCTTCACCCTACACCCTACACGCTACACGCTACACACTACACTCTACACCCTACACCCTACACCCTACTCTACATGCTACACGCTACACGCTACATGCTACACCCTACACGCTTCACCCTACACCCTACACGCTACACGCTACACGCTACACTCTACACCCTACACTCTACACCCTACACGCTACACGCTACACGCTACACTCTACACGCTAAACGCTACAGCTTATACCCTACACTCTACACCGTACACCCTACACGCTACACTCTACACCCTGCACGCTACACCCTACACCCTACACACTACATGCTACAACCCACACTCTACACCCTACACCCTACATGCTACACTCTACACCCTACACCCTACTCTACATGCTACACGCTACACGGTACATGATACACGCTACACCCTACACGCTACACGCTACACGCTACACCCTACACGCTACACGCTACACGCTACAATCTACACCC
Source organism: Ranitomeya variabilis (assembly GCF_051348905.1). Taxonomy (NCBI): domain Eukaryota; kingdom Metazoa; phylum Chordata; class Amphibia; order Anura; family Dendrobatidae; genus Ranitomeya; species Ranitomeya variabilis. The sequence continues at coordinate 54,396 of NW_027507935.1, read as the reverse complement.
TACACGCTACACCCTACACCCTACTCCCTACACTCTACACGCTACACGCTACACCCTACACCCTACACTGTACACCCTACACCCTGCACGCTACACTCTACACTCTGCTCCCTACTCTCTACACGCTACACTCTATACCCTACACTCTACACGCTACGCGCTACACGCTACACACTACACGCTACACCCTACACGCTACACTTTACACTCTACACGCTACACTCTACACTCTACACACTACACTCTACACCCTACACCCTACACCCTACTCTACATGCTACACGCTACACGCTACATGCTACACCCTACACGCTACACCCTACACCCTACACGCTACACGCTACACGCTACACGCTACACTCTACACCCTACACTCTACACTGTACACGCTACACGCTACACGCTACACGCTACACGCTACACACTACACGCTAAACGCTACAGCTTATACCCTACACTCTACACCGTACACCCTACACGCTACACTCTACACCCTACACGCTACACCCTACACCCTACACCCTACATGCTACACCCTACACTCTACACCCTACGCCCTGCACGCCACACACTACACTCTACACGCTACACCCTACACACTACACTCTACACGCTACACGCTACACGCTACACGCTACACTCTACACCCTACACGCTACACTCTACACCCTACACACTACACTCTATACGCTACACGGTACACGCTACACGCTACGCCCTACACCCTACACGCTACATGTTACACTCTACACCCTACACGCAATACGCTACACTCTACACACTGTACGCTACACGCTACACGCTACACCCTACACGCTACACTCTACACCCTACACGCTACACTCTACATGCTACACGCTACACGCTACATGCTACACGCTACACCCTACACGCTACACTCTACACCATACACGCTACACCCTACACTCTACACCCTACACCCTACACGCTATACCCGACACCCTACACCCTACATGCTTCACCCTACACGCTACACTCTACACTCTACACCCTACACGCTACATGCTACACTCTACACGCTACACTCTACACCCTACACGCTACACTCTACATCCTACACCCTACACGCTATACGCTACACTCTACACCCTACACCCTACACTCTACACCCTACACGCTACACGCTACACTCTACACCCTACACCCTACACACGCTACACGCTACACCCTACACTCTACACGCTACATGCTACACTCTACACCCTACACGATACATGCTACACCCTACACGCTACAGCCTACACGCTACACGCTACACTCTACACCCTACAAGCTACACGCTACACGCTACACCCTACACTCTACACCCTACACCGTACACGCTACACGCTACACTCTACAGGCTACACCCTTCACTCTACACCCTACACCCTACATGCTACACTCTACACCCTACACGGTACACCCTACAATCTACATGCTACATGCTACACTCTACACTCTACACCCTACACCCTACACGCTACATGCTACACTCTACACCCTACACGCTACACTCTACACCCTACACGCTACATGCTACACTCTACACCATACACCCTACACGCTACATGCTACACGCTACACTCTACACCCTACACGCTACACGCTAGGGTGTAGAGTGTAATATGTAGCGTGTAGTTTGTAGCGTTTAGCTTGTAGGGTGTAGCGTGTAGCGTGTAGGGTGTAGAGTGTAGCGTGTAGCGTGTAGCATGTAGGGTGTAGGGTGTAGAGTGTAGAGTGTAGCGTGTAGGGTGTAGAGTGTAGGGTGTAGGATGTAGAGTGTAGGGTTTAGAGTGTAATTTGTAGCGTGTAGGGTGTAGCGTGTAGCATGTAGGGTGTAGGGTGTGGAGTGTAGGGTGTAGCGTGTAGGGTGTAGAGTGTAGCGTGTAGCGTGTAGGGTGTAGAGTGTAGGGTGTAGCGTGTAGGGTGTAGAGTGTAGCGTGTAGGGTGTAGCGTGTAGCGTGCAGGGTGTAGAGTGTAGCGTATAGCGTGTACGGTGTAGAGTGTAGGGTGTAGCGTGTAGGGTGTAGAGTGTAGGGTGTAGCGTGTAGGGTGTAGAGTGTAGCGTGTAGCGTGTAGGGTGTAGGGTGTAGGGTGTAGCGTGTAGGGTGTAGCATGTAGCGTTTAGCGTGTAGCATGTAGAGTAGGGTGTAGGGTGTAGAGTGTAGTGTGTAGAGTGTAGAGTGTAGCGTGTAGAGTGTAAAGTGTAGCGTGTAGGGTGTAGCGTGTAGTGTGTAGCGTGTAGCGCGTAGCGTGTAGAGTGTAGGGTATAGAGTGTAGCGTGTAGAGAGTAGGGAGCAGAGTGTAGAGTGTAGCGTGCAGGGTGTAGGGTGTACAGTGTAGGGTGTAGGGTGTAGCGTGTAGCGTGTAGAGTGTAGGGAGTAGGGTGTAGGGTGTAGCGTGTAGGGTGTAGAGTGTAGCGTGTAGTGTGTAGCGTGTAGGGTGTAGCGTGTAGGGTGTAGCGTCTATCATGTACCGTGTAGCGTGTAGCATGTAGAGTAGGGTGTAGGGTGTAGAGTGTAGCGTGTAGGGTGTAGGGTGTAGAGTGTAGGGTGTAGCATGTAGGGTGTAGGGTGTAGGGTGTAGCGTGTAGGGTGTAGAGTGTAGCGTGTAGGGTGTACGGTGTAGAGTGTAGGGTATAAGCTGTAGCGTTTAGCGTGTAGAGTGTAGCGTGTAGCGTGTAGCGTGTAGGGTGTAGAGTGTAGGGTGTAGAGTGTAGCGTGTAGCGTGTAGCGTGTAGGGTGTAGGGTGAAGCGTGTAGGGTGTAGCATGTAGCGTGTAGCGTGTAGCATGTAGAGTAGGGTGTAGGGTGTAGGGTGTAGAGTGTAGTGTGTAGAGTGTGGATTGTAGCGTGTAGAGTGTAAAGTGTAGCGTGTAGGGTGTAGCGTGTAGTGTGTAGCGTGTAGCGCGTAGCGTGTAGAGTGTAGGGTATAGAGTGTAGCGTGTAGAGAGTAGGGAGCAGAGTGTAGTGTAGCGTGTAGGGTGTAGGGTGTACAGTGTAGGGTGTAGGGTGTAGCGTGTAGCGTGTAGGGTGTAGGGTGTAGGGTGTAGCATGTAGTGTGTAGCGTGTAGCGTGTAGGGTGTAGGGTGTAGAGTGTAGGGTGTAGGGTGTAGAGTGTAACGTGTAGCGTGTAGGGTGTAGCATGTAGCGTGTAGGGTGTAGAGTGTAGGGTGTAGCGTGTAGGGTGTAGCGTGTAGCGTGTAGGGTGTAGGGTGTAGAGTGTAGGGTGTAGCGTGTAGGGTGTAGCGTGTATCGTGTAGCGTGTAGAGTGTAGCGTCTAGCGTATAGGGTGTAGCGTGTAGCGTGTAGATTGTAGCGTGTAGGGTGTAGGGTGTAGGGTGTAGCGTGTAGCGTGTAGGGTGTAGAGTGTAGCGTGTAGTGTGTAGGGTGTAGGGTGTAGAGTGCAGAGTGGAGGGTGTAGAGTGTAGCGTGTAGAGTGTAGGGTGTAACGTGTAGTGTGTAGGGTGTAGCGTGTAGCGTGTAGGGTGTAGCGTGTAGCGTGTATGGTGTAGCGTGTAGCGTGTAGTGTGTAGCGTGTAGGGTGTAGGGTGTAGAGTGTAGCGTGTAGGGTGTAGGGTGTAGAGTGCAGTGTAGGGTGTAGAGTGTAGCGTGTAGAGTGTAGGGTGTAGAGTGCAGGGTGTAGAGTGTAACGTGTAGTGTGTAGGGTGTAGCGTGTAGCGTGTAGGGTGTAGCGTGTAGCGTGTAGGGAGCAGGGTGTAGAGTGTAGCGTGTAGGGTGTAGAGTGTAACGTGTAGCGTGTAGGGTGTAGTGTGTAGGGTGTAGGGTGTAGAGTGTAACGTGTAGCGTGTAGGGTGTAGCGTGTAGCGTGTAGGGTGTAGGGTGTAGAGTGTAGCGTGTTGCATGTAGGGTGTAGAGTGTAGCGTGTAGAGTGTAGCGTGTAGCGTGTAGCGTGTAGAGTGTAGCGTGTAGGGTGTAGAGTATAGTGTGTAGCGTGTAGGGTGTATGGTGTAGAGTGTAGAGTGTAGCATGTAGCGTGTAGCGTGTAGAGTGTAGCGTGTAGGGTGTAGAGTGTAGCGTGTTGCATGTAGGGTGTACAGTGTAGCGTGTAGCGTGTAGAGTGTAGGGTGTAGAGTGTAGCGTGTAGCGTGTAGAGTGTAGGGTGTAGAGTGTAGCGTGTTGCGTGTGGTGGAGTGTAGCGTGTAGCGTGTAGGTTGTAGAGTGTAGCGTGTAGCGTGTAGGGTGTAGGGTGTAGCGTGTAGCGTGTAGAGTGTAGAGTGTAGCGTGTAGCATGTAGAGTTTAGAGTGTAGCGTGTAGGGTGTAGAGTGTAGCGCGAAGCGTGTAGGGTGTAGGGTGTAGAGTGTAGCGTGTAGCGTGTAGTGTACGGTGTAGAGTGTAGGGTGTAGCGTGTAGGGTGTAGAGTGTAGCGTGTAGCGTGTAGCGTGTAGGGTGTAGGGTGTAGATTGTAGCGTGTAGGGTGCAGGGTGTAGAGTGTAGCGTGTAGGGTGTAGAGTGTAACGTGTAGCGTGTAGGGTGTAGCGTGTAGCGTGTAGGGTGTAGGGTGTAGAGTGTAACGTGTAGCGTGTAGGGTGTAGCGTGTAGCGTGTAGGGTGTAGCGTGTAGCGTGTAGTGTGTAGCGTGTAGAGTGTAGGGTGTAGAGTGTAGCGTGTAGGGTGTAGCATGTAGCGTGTAGGGTGTAGGGTGTAGAGTGTAGAGTGTAGCGTTTAGGGTGAAGCATGTAGGGTGTAGGGTGTCGGGTATAGCGTGTAGGGTGTAGGGTGTAGAGTGTAGGGTGTAGCGTGTATGGTGTAGAGTGTAGCGTGTAGCGTGCAGAGTATAGCGTGTAGGTTGTAGCGTGTAGCGTGCAGAGTGTAGCGTGTAGGGTATAGAGTGTAGCGTGTTGCGTGTAGGGTGTAGAGTGTAGCGTGTAGCGTGTAGAGTGTAGAGTGTAGCGTGTAGCGTGTAGAGTGTAGGGTGTAGAGTATAGCGTGTAGCGTGTAGGGTGTAGGGTGTAGAGTGTAGAGTGTAGCATGTAGCGTGTAGCGTGTAGAGTGTAGCGTGTAGAGTGTAGGGTGTAGCGTGTAGCGTGTAGCGTGTAGAGTGTAGGGTGTAGAGTGTAGCGTGTAGCGTGTAGAGTGTAGAGTGTAGCGTGTAGGGTGTAGAGTGTAGCGTGTAGCGTTTAGGGTGTAGGGTGTAGAGTGTAGCGTGTAGCGTGTACGGTGTAGAGTGTAGGGTGTAGCGTGTAGGGTGTAGAGTGTAGCGTGTAGCGTGTAGCGTGTAGGGTTAAGCTACACACTACACACTAAACACAAAAAGAAAAGGATATGCAAACCAATGGGATCCACGTTAAATAGTCAATTTTATTGTACAAAAATAGTAATCCACAAACAGAACCAGGCAAAACATACATTTAAAAACATTTAAAACACTAGTATGGCTGAATAGGCCATAAGTAATTTTACCCGAGGGAATGAAGGAAGCTAATACTTTACAGCATATGTGAGACAGGAGAAATAACCAGAGAGAAAAAATTGCTAGGTATGCGGGTACACCAATCTTAGTCAAATCTACATATAAGAAGCCTATTGTTTACTGCCAACTGTGACCCCCTGAGTACTATGACAGGAAACATATACTCCAGCCTAGTATCTGGAAGAAATACATCATGGATCCTATTTTGTTCAACACAGCATGCGTGCGCACAGTTGGTAAGCAAATGAAAGCAGACCCCTATAGAAAGGTAATCAGGGAAATAGGTATGCTGCAGTACTACAAAATCCTAGTTATTTGGATAAATGTATGCATACAGACGCCTTGTGGAAATACAAAGAATCAGGATCCATTGTCCTAAGGCTTGGAAAAATGCCAGGCCATGCATGAAGTAAATAGGTGTAATTCCATAGCAGTTGTAAAGATAAGTTACCCAAGTCCTGTCCCTCGGGAAAAAAACAAAGGAAGCCCTGAACCCCACGCGTATCGACGCTACTCAAGCGTGTTCATCAGAGGAAAAATTGACACCCTACACGCTACACGCTACACTCTACACCCTACACAATACACGCTACTTGCTACACCCTACATGCTACACTCTACACGCTACACGCTACACCCTACACGGTACACGCTACTTGCTACACCCTACATGCTACACTACACGCTACACGCTACACGCTACACCCTACACCCTACACCCTACACGCTACACGCTACACCCTACACCCTACACCCTACACGCTACAATCTACACGCTACACGCTACACACTATACGCTACACGCTAGACGCTACACTCTACACGCTACACGATACACGCTACACCCTACACGCTACATCCTACACTCTACACCCTACACCCTACACGCTACACGCTACACGCTACACCCTACACGCTACACCCTACACTCTACACCCTACACCCTACACGCTACACGCTACACGATACACCCTACACGCTGCACCCTACACTCTACACCCTACACGCTACACCCTACACGCTACACTCTACACGCTAAACGCTACAGCTTATACCCTACACTCTACACCGTACACCCTACATGCTACACTCTACACCCTACACCCTACACCCTACATGCTACACCCTACACTCTACACCCTACACGCTACACCCTATGCCCTGCACGCCACACACTAAACTCTACACGCTACACCCTACACCCTACACTGTACACCCTACACCCTACACGCTACACGCTACACTCTACACGCTACACCCTACACTCTACACCCTACACCCTACACGCTATACGCTACACTCTACACCCTGCACGCTACACGCTACACCCTACACGCTACACTCTACACCCTACACGCTACACCCTACACTCTACACCCTACACCCTACACACTACACGCTACTCGCTACACTCTACACCCTACACGCTACACTCTACACTCTACTCCCTACTCTCTACACGCTACACTCTATACCCTACACTCTACAACGCTACGCGCTACACGCTACACACTACACACTACACGCTACACTTTACACTCTACACGCTACACACTACACGCTACACGCTACACTCTACACCCTACACCCTACTCTACATGCTACACGCTACACGGTACATGATACACGCTACACCCTACACGCTACACGCTACACCCTACACGCTACACGCTACACTCCACACCCTACATGCTACACCCTACACCCTACTCCCTACACTCTACACGCTACACGCTACACCCTACACCCTACACTGTACACCCTACACCCTACATGCTACACTCTACACTCTGCTCCCTACTCTCTACACGCTACACTCTATACCCTACACTCTACACGCTACGCGCTACACGCTACACACTACACGCTACACCCTACACGCTACACTTTACACTCTACACGCTACACTCCACACTACACACTACACTCTACACCCTACACCCTACACCCTACTCTACATGCTACACGCTACACGCTACATGCTACACCCTACACGCTTCACCCTACACGCTACACGCTACACGCTACACTCTACACCCTACACTCTACACCCTACACGCTACACGCTACACTCTACACGCTAAACGCTACAGCTTATACCCTACACTCTACACCGTACACCCTACACGCTACACTCTACACCCTGCACGCTACACCCTACACCCTACACCCTACATGCTACACCCTACACTCTACACCCTACACCCTACATGCTACACTCTACACCCTACACCCTACTCTACATGCTACACGCTACACGGTACATGATACACGCTACACCCTACACGCTACACGCTACACCCTACACGCTACACGCTACACGCTACAATCTACACCCTACACGCTACACCCTACACCCTACTCCCTACACTCTACACGCTACACGCTACACCCTACACCCTACACTGTACACCCTACACCCTGCACGCTACACTCTACACTCTGCTCCCTACTCTCTACACGCTACACTCTATACCCTACACTCTACACGCTACGCGCTACACGCTACACACTACACGCTACACCCTACACGCTACACTTTACACTCTACACGCTACACTCTACACTCTACACACTACACTCTACACCCTACACCCTACACCCTACTCTACATGCTACACGCTACACGCTACATGCTACACCCTACACGCTACACCCTACACCCTACACGCTACACGCTACACGCTACACGCTACACTCTACACCCTACACTCTACACCCTACACGCTACACGCTACACGCTACACGCTACACTCTACACGCTAAACGCTACAGCTTATACCCTACACTCTACACCGTACACCCTACACGCTACACGCTACACGCTACACGCTACACTCTACACCCTACACGCTACACTCTACACCCTACACACTACACTCTATACGCTACACGGTACACGCTACACGCTACGCCCTACACCCTACACGCTACATGTTACACTCTACACCCTACACGCTACACTCTACACCCTACACGCTACACCCTACACCCTACACGCTACACACTACACGCTACACTCTACACCCTACACGCTGCACTCTATACGCTACACGGTACACGCTACACCCTACACCCTACATGCTACACGCTACACCCTACACTGTACACCCTACACCCTACACGCTACACTCTACACGCTACATGCTACACCCTACACTCTACACGCTATACGCTACACTCTACACACTGCACGCTACACGCTACACGCTACACCCTACACGCTACACTCTACACCCTACACGCTACACTCTACATGCTACACGCTACACGCTACATGCTACACGCTACACCCTACACGCTACACTCTACACCCTACACCCTACCCCCTACACGCTACACTCTTCACCCTACACGCTACACCCTACACTCTACACCCTACACCCTACACGCTACTCGCTACACTCTACACCCTACCCGCTACACTCTACACGCTACACGCTACACTCTACACTCTACACGCTACACGCTACACTCTACACCCTACACGCAACACGCTACACTCTACACCCTACACGCTACACTCTGCATGCTACACGCTACACCCTACACCCTACACGCTACACTCTACACGCTACACGCTACACTCTACACCATACACGCTACACCCTACACTCTACACCCTACACCCTACACGCTATACCCGACACCCTACACCCTACATGCTTCACCCTACACGCTACACTCTACACTCTACACCCTACACGCTACATGCTACACTCTACACGCTACACTCTACACCCTACACTCTACATCCTACACCCTACACGCTATACGCTACACTCTACACCCTACACCCTACACTCTACACCCTACACGCTACACGCTACACTCTACACCCTACACCCTACACACGCTACACGCTACACCCTACACTCTACACGCTACATGCTACACTCTACACCCTACACGATACATGCTACACCCTACACGCTACAGCCTACACGCTACACGCTACACTCTACACCCTACAAGCTACACGCTACACGCTACACCCTACACTCTACACCCTACACCGTACACGCTACACTCTACACGCTACACCCTTCACTCTACACCCTACACCCTATATGCTACACTCTACACCCTACACGGTACACCCTACAATCTACATGCTACATGCTACACTCTACACTCTACACCCTACACCCTACACGCTACATGCTACACTCTACACCCTACACGCTACACTCTACACCCTACACGCTACATGCTACACTCTACACCATACACCCTACACGCTACATGCTACACGCTACACTCTACACCCTACACGCAACACGCTAGGGTGTAGAGTGTAATATGTAGCGTGTAGTTTGTAGCGTTTAGCTTGTAGGGTGTAGCGTGTAGCGTGTAGGGTGTAGAGTGTAGCGTGTAGCGTGTAGCATGTAGGGTGTAGGGTGTAGAGTGTAGAGTGTAGCGTGTAGGGTGTAGAGTGTAGGGTGTAGGATGTAGAGTGTAGGGTTTAGAGTGTAATTTGTAGCGTGTAGGGTGTAGCGTGTAGCATGTAGGGTGTAGGGTGTGGAGTGTAGGGTGTAGCATGTAGGGTGTAGAGTGTAGCGTGTAGCGTGTAGGGTGTAGAGTGTAGGGTGTAGCGTGTAGGGTGTAGAGTGTAGCGTGTAGGGTGTAGCGTGTAGCGTGCAGGGTGTAGAGTGTAGCGTATAGCGTGTAGGGTGTAGAGTGTAGGGTGTAGCGTGTAGGGTGTAGAGTGTAGGGTGTAGCGTGTAGGGTGTAGAGTGTAGCGTGTAGCGTGTAGGGTGTAGGGTGTAGGGTGTAGCGTGTAGGGTGTAGAGTGTAGCGTGTAGCGTGTAGGGTGTAGGGTGTAGGGTGTAGCATGTAGTGTGTAGCGTGTAGCGTGTAGGGTGTAGCGTGTAGCATGTAGCGTGTAGCGTGTAGCATGTAGTGTGTAGGGTGTAGGGTGTAGCATGTAGAGTGTAGGGTGTAGGGTGTAGCGTGTAGAGTGTAGGGTATAGAGTGTAGCGTCTAGGGTGTAGAGTGTAGCGTGTAGCGTGTAGGGTGTAGAGTGTAGCGTGTAGGGTGTAGAATATAGCGAGTAGAGAGTAGGGTGTAGGGTGTAGAGTGTAGGGTGTAGAGTGTAGCGTGTAGGGTGTAGCATGTAGCGTGTAGGGTGTAGGGTGTAGAGTGTAGAGTGTAGCGTTTAGGGTGAAGCATGTAGGGTGTAGGGTGTCGGGTATAGCGTGTAGGGTGTAGGGTGTAGAGTGTAGGGTGTAGCGTGTATGGTGTAGAGTGTAGCGTGTAGCGTGCAGAGTATAGCGTGTAGGGTGTAGCGTGTAGCGTGCAGAGTGTAGCGTGTAGGGTATAGAGTGTAGCGTGTTGCGTGTAGGGTGTAGAGTGTAGCGTGTAGCGTGTAGAGTGTAGAGTGTAGCGTGTAGCGTGTAGAGTGTAGGGTGTAGAGTATAGCGTGTAGCGTGTAGGGTGTAGGGTGTAGAGTGTAGAGTGTAGCATGTAGCGTGTAGCGTGTAGAGTGTAGCGTGTAGAGTGTAGGGTGTAGCGTGTAGCGTGTAGCGTGTAGAGTGTAGGGTGTAGAGTGTAGCGTGTAGCGTGTAGAGTGTAGAGTGTAGCGTGTAGGGTGTAGAGTGTAGCGTGTAGCGTTTAGGGTGTAGGGTGTAGAGTGTAGCGTGTAGCGTGTAGAGTGTACGGTGTAGAGTGTAGAGTGTAGCGTTGTAGGGTGTAGAGTGTAGCGTGTAGCGTGTAGCGTGTAGGGTTAAGCTACACACTACACACTAAACACAAAAAGAAAAGGATATGCAAACCAATGGTATCCACGTTAAATAGTCAATTTTATTGTACAAAAATAGTAATCCACAAACAGAACCAGGCAAAACATACATTTAAAAACATTTAAAACACTAGTATGGCTGAATAGGCCATAAGTAATTTTACCCGAGGGAATGAAGGAAGCTAATACTTTACAGCATATGTGAGACAGGAGAAATAACCAGAGAGAAAAAATTGCTAGGTATGCGGGTACACCAATCTTAGTCAAATCTACATATAAGAAGCCTATTGTTTACTGCCAACTGTGACCCCCTGAGTACTATGACAGGAAACATATACTCCAGCCTAGTATCTGGAAGAAATACATCATGGATCCTATTTTGTTCAACACAGCATGCGTGCGCACAGTTGGTAAGCAAATGAAAGCAGACCCCTATAGAAAGGTAATCAGGGAAATAGGTATGCTGCAGTACTACAAAATCCTAGTTATTTGGATAAATGTATGCATACAGACGCCTTGTGGAAATACAAAGAATCAGGATCCATTGTCCTAAGGCTTGGAAAAATGCCAGGCCATGCATGAAGTAAATAGGTGTAATTCCATAGCAGTTGTAAAGATAAGTTACCCAAGTCCTGTCCCTCGGGAAAAAAACAAAGGAAGCCCTGAACCCCACGCGTATCGACGCTACTCAAGCGTCTTCATCAGAGGAAAAATTGACACCCTACACGCTACACGCTACACTCTACACCCTACACAATACACGCTACTTGCTACACCCTACATGCTACACTCTACACGCTACACGCTACACGCTACACCCTACACGGTACACGCTACTTGCTACACCCTACATGCTACACTCTACACGCTACACGCTACACCCTACACCCTACACCCTACACGCTACACGCTACACCCTACACCCTACACCCTACACGCTACAATCTACACGCTACATGCTACACACTATACGCTACACGCTAGACGCTACACTCTACACGCTACACGATACACGCTACACCCTACACGCTACATCCTACACTCTACACCCTACACCCTACACGCTACACGCTACACGCTACACGCTACACCCTACACGCTACACCCTACACTCTACACCCTACACCCTACACGCTACACGCTACACGATACACCCTACACGCTACACCCTACACTCTACACCCTACACGCTACACCCTACACGCTACACGCTACACTCTACACGCTAAACGCTACAGCTTATACCCTACACTCTACACCGTACACCCTACATGCTACACTCTACACCCTACACGCTACACTCTACACCCTACACGCTACACCCTACACTCTACACCCTACACCCTACACACTACACGCTACTCGCTACACTCTACACCCTACACGCTACACTCTACACTCTACTCCCTACTCTCTACACGCTACACTCTATACCCTACACTCTACACGCTACGCGCTACACGCTACACACTACACACTACACGCTACACTTTACACTCTACACGCTACACACTACACGCTACACGCTACACTCTACACCCTGCACCCTACTCTACATGCTACACGCTACACGGTACATGATACACGCTACACCCTACACGCTACACGCTACACCCTACACGCTACACGCTACACTCCACACCCTACACGCTACACCCTACACCCTACTCCCTACACTCTACACGCTACACGCTACACCCTACACCCTACACTGTACACCCTACACCCTACATGCTACACTCTACACTCTGCTCCCTACTCTACACGCTACACTCTATACCCTACACTCTACACGCTACGCGCTACACGCTACACACTACACGCTACACCCTACACACTACACTTTACACTCTACACGCTACACTCCACACTCTACACACTACACTCTACACCCTACACCCTACACCCTACTCTACATGCTACACGCTACACGCTACATGCTACACCCTACACGCTTCACCCTACACCCTACACGCTACACGCTACACGCTACACTCTACACCCTACACTCTACACCCTACACGCTACACGCTACACGCTACACTCTACACGCTAAACGCTACAGCTTATACCCTACACTCTACACCGTACACCCTACACGCTACACTCTACACCCTGCACGCTACACCCTACACCCTACACACTACATGCTACAACCCACACTCTACACCCTACACCCTACATGCTACACTCTACACCCTACACCCTACTCTACATGCTACACGCTACACGGTACATGATACACGCTACACCCTACACGCTACATGCTACACGCTACACCCTACACGCTACACGCTACACGCTACAATCTACACCCTACACGCTACACCCTACACCCTACTCCCTACACTCTACACGCTACACGCTACACCCTACACCCTACACTGTACACCCTACACCCTGCACGCTACACTCTACACTCTGCTCCCTACTCTCTACACGCTACACTCTATACCCTACACTCTACACGCTACGCGCTACACGCTACACACTACACGCTACACCCTACACGCTACACTTTACACTCTACACGCTACACTCTACACTCTACACACTACACTCTACACCCTACACCCTACACCCTACTCTACATGCTACACGCTACACGCTACATGCTACACCCTACACGCTACACCCTACACCCTACACGCTACACGCTACACGCTACACGCTACACTCTACACCCTACACTCTACACTGTACACGCTACACGCTACACGCTACACGCTACACGCTACACACTACACGCTAAACGCTACAGCTTATACCCTACACTCTACACCGTACACCCTACACGCTACACTCTACACCCTACACGCTACACCCTACACCCTACACCCTACATGCTACACCCTACACTCTACACCCTACGCCCTGCACGCCACACACTACACTCTACACGCTACACCCTACACACTACACTCTACACGCTACACGCTACACGCTACACGCTACACTCTACACCCTACACGCTACACTCTACACCCTACACACTACACTCTATACGCTACACGGTACACGCTACACGCTACGCCCTACACCCTACACGCTACATGTTACACTCTACACCCTACACGCAATACGCTACACTCTACACACTGTACGCTACACGCTACACGCTACACCCTACACGCTACACTCTACACCCTACACGCTACACTCTACATGCTACACGCTACACGCTACATGCTACACGCTACACCCTACACGCTACACTCTACACCATACACGCTACACCCTACACTCTACACCCTACACCCTACACGCTATACCCGACACCCTACACCCTACATGCTTCACCCTACACGCTACACTCTACACTCTACACCCTACACGCTACATGCTACACTCTACACGCTACACTCTACACCCTACACGCTACACTCTACATCCTACACCCTACACGCTATACGCTACACTCTACACCCTACACCCTACACTCTACACCCTACACGCTACACGCTACACTCTACACCCTACACCCTACACACGCTACACGCTACACCCTACACTCTACACGCTACATGCTACACTCTACACCCTACACGATACATGCTACACCCTACACGCTACAGCCTACACGCTACACGCTACACTCTACACCCTACAAGCTACACGCTACACGCTACACCCTACACTCTACACCCTACACCGTACACGCTACACGCTACACTCTACAGGCTACACCCTTCACTCTACACCCTACACCCTACATGCTACACTCTACACCCTACACGGTACACCCTACAATCTACATGCTACATGCTACACTCTACACTCTACACCCTACACCCTACACGCTACATGCTACACTCTACACCCTACACGCTACACTCTACACCCTACACGCTACATGCTACACTCTACACCATACACCCTACACGCTACATGCTACACGCTACACTCTACACCCTACACGCTACACGCTAGGGTGTAGAGTGTAATATGTAGCGTGTAGTTTGTAGCGTTTAGCTTGTAGGGTGTAGCGTGTAGCGTGTAGGGTGTAGAGTGTAGCGTGTAGCGTGTAGCATGTAGGGTGTAGGGTGTAGAGTGTAGAGTGTAGCGTGTAGGGTGTAGAGTGTAGGGTGTAGGATGTAGAGTGTAGGGTTTAGAGTGTAATTTGTAGCGTGTAGGGTGTAGCGTGTAGCATGTAGGGTGTAGGGTGTGGAGTGTAGGGTGTAGCGTGTAGGGTGTAGAGTGTAGCGTGTAGCGTGTAGGGTGTAGAGTGTAGGGTGTAGCGTGTAGGGTGTAGAGTGTAGCGTGTAGGGTGTAGCGTGTAGCGTGCAGGGTGTAGAGTGTAGCGTATAGCGTGTACGGTGTAGAGTGTAGGGTGTAGCGTGTAGGGTGTAGAGTGTAGGGTGTAGCGTGTAGGGTGTAGAGTGTAGCGTGTAGCGTGTAGGGTGTAGGGTGTAGGGTGTAGCGTGTAGGGTGTAGCATGTAGCGTTTAGCGTGTAGCATGTAGAGTAGGGTGTAGGGTGTAGAGTGTAGTGTGTAGAGTGTAGAGTGTAGCGTGTAGAGTGTAAAGTGTAGCGTGTAGGGTGTAGCGTGTAGTGTGTAGCGTGTAGCGCGTAGCGTGTAGAGTGTAGGGTATAGAGTGTAGCGTGTAGAGAGTAGGGAGCAGAGTGTAGAGTGTAGCGTGCAGGGTGTAGGGTGTACAGTGTAGGGTGTAGGGTGTAGCGTGTAGCGTGTAGAGTGTAGGGAGTAGGGTGTAGGGTGTAGCGTGTAGGGTGTAGAGTGTAGCGTGTAGTGTGTAGCGTGTAGGGTGTAGCGTGTAGGGTGTAGCGTCTATCATGTACCGTGTAGCGTGTAGCATGTAGAGTAGGGTGTAGGGTGTAGAGTGTAGCGTGTAGGGTGTAGGGTGTAGAGTGTAGGGTGTAGCATGTAGGGTGTAGGGTGTAGGGTGTAGCGTGTAGGGTGTAGAGTGTAGCGTGTAGGGTGTACGGTGTAGAGTGTAGGGTATAAGCTGTAGCGTTTAGCGTGTAGAGTGTAGCGTGTAGCGTGTAGCGTGTAGGGTGTAGAGTGTAGGGTGTAGAGTGTAGCGTGTAGCGTGTAGCGTGTAGGGTGTAGGGTGAAGCGTGTAGGGTGTAGCATGTAGCGTGTAGCGTGTAGCATGTAGAGTAGGGTGTAGGGTGTAGGGTGTAGAGTGTAGTGTGTAGAGTGTGGATTGTAGCGTGTAGAGTGTAAAGTGTAGCGTGTAGGGTGTAGCGTGTAGTGTGTAGCGTGTAGCGCGTAGCGTGTAGAGTGTAGGGTATAGAGTGTAGCGTGTAGAGAGTAGGGAGCAGAGTGTAGTGTAGCGTGTAGGGTGTAGGGTGTACAGTGTAGGGTGTAGGGTGTAGCGTGTAGCGTGTAGGGTGTAGGGTGTAGGGTGTAGCATGTAGTGTGTAGCGTGTAGCGTGTAGGGTGTAGGGTGTAGAGTGTAGGGTGTAGGGTGTAGAGTGTAACGTGTAGCGTGTAGGGTGTAGCATGTAGCGTGTAGGGTGTAGGGTGTAGAGTGTAGGGTGTAGCGTGTAGGGTGTAGCGTGTAGCGTGTAGGGTGTAGGGTGTAGAGTGTAGGGTGTAGCGTGTAGGGTGTAGCGTGTATCGTGTAGCGTGTAGAGTGTAGCGTCTAGCGTATAGGGTGTAGCGTGTAGCGTGTAGATTGTAGCGTGTAGGGTGTAGGGTGTAGGGTGTAGCGTGTAGCGTGTAGGGTGTAGAATGTAGCGTGTAGTGTGTAGGGTGTAGGGTGTAGAGTGCAGAGTGGAGGGTGTAGAGTGTAGCGTGTAGAGTGTAGGGTGTAGAGTGTAGGGTGTAGAGTGTAACGTGTAGTGTGTAGGGTGTAGCGTGTAGCGTGTAGGGTGTAGCGTGTAGCGTGTAGGGTGCAGGGTGTAGAGTGTAACATGTAGCGTGTAGGGTGTAGCGTGTAGCGTGTATGGTGTAGCGTGTAGCGTGTAGTGTGTAGCGTGTAGGGTGTAGGGTGTAGAGTGTAGCGTGTAGGGTGTAGGGTGTAGAGTGCAGAGTGTAGGGTGTAGAGTGTAGCGTGTAGAGTGTAGGGTGTAGAGTGCAGGGTGTAGAGTGTAACGTGTAGTGTGTAGGGTGTAGCGTGTAGCGTGTAGGGTGTAGCGTGTAGCGTGTAGGGAGCAGGGTGTAGAGTGTAGCGTGTAGGGTGTAGAGTGTAACGTGTAGCGTGTAGGGTGTAGTGTGTAGGGTGTAGGGTGTAGAGTGTAACGTGTAGCGTGTAGGGTGTAGCGTGTAGCGTGTAGGGTGTAGGGTGTAGAGTGTAGCGTGTTGCATGTAGGGTGTAGAGTGTAGCGTGTAGAGTGTAGCGTGTAGCGTGTAGCGTGTAGAGTGTAGCGTGTAGGGTGTAGAGTATAGTGTGTAGCGTGTAGGGTGTATGGTGTAGAGTGTAGAGTGTAGCATGTAGCGTGTAGCGTGTAGAGTGTAGCGTGTAGGGTGTAGAGTGTAGCGTGTTGCATGTAGGGTGTACAGTGTAGCGTGTAGCGTGTAGAGTGTAGGGTGTAGAGTGTAGCGTGTAGCGTGTAGAGTGTAGGGTGTAGAGTGTAGCGTGTTGCGTGTGGTGGAGTGTAGCGTGTAGCGTGTAGGTTGTAGAGTGTAGCGTGTAGCGTGTAGGGTGTAGGGTGTAGCGTGTAGCGTGTAGAGTGTAGAGTGTAGCGTGTAGCATGTAGAGTTTAGAGTGTAGCGTGTAGGGTGTAGAGTGTAGCGCGAAGCGTGTAGGGTGTAGGGTGTAGAGTGTAGCGTGTAGCGTGTAGTGTACGGTGTAGAGTGTAGGGTGTAGCGTGTAGGGTGTAGAGTGTAGCGTGTAGCGTGTAGCGTGTAGGGTGTAGGGTGTAGATTGTAGCGTGTAGGGTGCAGGGTGTAGAGTGTAGCGTGTAGGGTGTAGAGTGTAACGTGTAGCGTGTAGGGTGTAGCGTGTAGCGTGTAGGGTGTAGGGTGTAGAGTGTAACGTGTAGCGTGTAGGGTGTAGCGTGTAGCGTGTAGGGTGTAGCGTGTAGCGTGTAGTGTGTAGCGTGTAGAGTGTAGAGTATAGCGTGTAGCGTGTAGGGTGTAGGGTGTAGAGTGTAGAGTGTAGCATGTAGCGTGTAGCGTGTAGAGTGTAGGGTGTAGAGTGTAGCGTGTAGCGTGTAGAGTGTAGAGTGTAGCGTGTAGGGTGTAGAGTGTAGCGTGTAGCGTTTAGGGTGTAGGGTGTAGAGTGTAGCGTGTAGCGTGTACGGTGTAGAGTGTAGGGTGTAGCGTGTAGGGTGTAGAGTGTAGCGTGTAGCGTGTAGCGTGTAGGGTTAAGCTACACACTACACACTAAACACAAAAAGAAAAGGATATGCAAACCAATGGGATCCACGTTAAATAGTCAATTTTATTGTACAAAAATAGTAATCCACAAACAGAACCAGGCAAAACATACATTTAAAAACATTTAAAACACTAGTATGGCTGAATAGGCCATAAGTAATTTTACCCGAGGGAATGAAGGAAGCTAATACTTTACAGCATATGTGAGACAGGAGAAATAACCAGAGAGAAAAAATTGCTAGGTATGCGGGTACACCAATCTTAGTCAAATCTACATATAAGAAGCCTATTGTTTACTGCCAACTGTGACCCCCTGAGTACTATGACAGGAAACATATACTCCAGCCTAGTATCTGGAAGAAATACATCATGGATCCTATTTTGTTCAACACAGCATGCGTGCGCACAGTTGGTAAGCAAATGAAAGCAGACCCCTATAGAAAGGTAATCAGGGAAATAGGTATGCTGCAGTACTACAAAATCCTAGTTATTTGGATTAATGTATGCATACAGACGCCTTGTGGAAATACAAAGAATCAGGATCCATTGTCCTAAGGCTTGGAAAAATGCCAGGCCATGCATGAAGTAAATAGGTGTAATTCCATAGCAGTTGTAAAGATAAGTTACCCAAGTCCTGTCCCTCGGGAAAAAAACAAAGGAAGCCCTGAACCCCACGCGTATCGACGCTACTCAAGCGTCTTCATCAGAGGAAAAATTGACACCCTACACGCTACACGCTACACTCTACACCCTACACAATACACGCTACTTGCTACACCCTACATGCTACACTCTACACGCTACACGCTACACGCTACACCCTACACGGTACACGCTACTTGCTACACCCTACATGCTACACTCTACACGCTACACGCTACACGCTACACCCTACACCCTACACCCTACACGCTACACGCTACACCCTACACCCTACACCCTACACGCTACAATCTACACGCTACACGCTACACACTATACGCTACACGCTAGACGCTACACTCTACACGCTACACGATACACGCTACACCCTACACGCTACATCCTACATCCTACACTCTACACCCTACACCCTACACGCTACACGCTACACGCTACACCCTACACGCTACACCCTACACTCTACACCCTACACCCTACACGCTACACGCTACACGATACACCCTACACGCTGCACCCTACACTCTACACCCTACACGCTACACCCTACACGCTACACTCTACACGCTAAACGCTACAGCTTATACCCTACACTCTACACCGTACACCCTACATGCTACACTCTACACCCTACACCCTACACCCTACATGCTACACCCTACACTCTACACCCTACACGCTACACCCTATGCCCTGCACGCCACACACTAAACTCTACACGCTACACCCTACACCCTACACTGTACACCCTACACCCTACACGCTACACGCTACACTCTACACGCTACACCCTACACTCTACACCCTACACCCTACACGCTATACGCTACACTCTACACCCTGCACGCTACACGCTACACCCTACACGCTACACTCTACACCCTACACGCTACATCCTACACTCTACACCCTACACCCTACACACTACACGCTACTCGCTACACTCTACACCCTACACGCTACACTCTACACTCTACTCCCTACTCTCTACACGCTACACTCTATACCCTACACTCTACAACGCTACGCGCTACACGCTACACACTACACACTACACGCTACACTTTACACTCTACACGCTACACACTACACGCTACACGCTACACTCTACACCCTACACCCTACTCTACATGCTACACGCTACACGGTACATGATACACGCTACACCCTACACGCTACACGCTACACCCTACACGCTACACGCTACACTCCACACCCTACATGCTACACCCTACACCCTACTCCCTACACTCTACACGCTACACGCTACACCCTACACCCTACACTGTACACCCTACACCCTACATGCTACACTCTACACTCTGCTCCCTACTCTCTACACGCTACACTCTATACCCTACACTCTACACGCTACGCGCTACACGCTACACACTACACGCTACACTTTACACTCTACACGCTACACTCCACACTACACACTACACTCTACACCCTACACCCTACACCCTACTCTACATGCTACACGCTACACGCTACATGCTACACCCTACACGCTTCACCCTACACGCTACACGCTACACGCTACACTCTACACCCTACACTCTACACCCTACACGCTACACGCTACACGCTATACTCTACACGCTAAACGCTACAGCTTATACCCTACACTCTACACCGTACACCCTACACGCTACACTCTACACCCTGCACGCTACACCCTACACCCTACACCCTACATGCTACACCCTACACTCTACACCCTACACCCTACATGCTACACTCTACACCCTACACCCTACTCTACATGCTACACGCTACACGGTACATGATACACGCTACACCCTACACGCTACACGCTACACCCTACACGCTACACGCTACACGCTACAATCTACACCCTACACGCTACACCCTACACCCTACTCCCTACACTCTACACGCTACACGCTACACCCTACACCCTACACTGTACACCCTACACCCTGCACGCTACACTCTACACTCTGCTCCCTACTCTCTACACGCTACACTCTATACCCTACACTCTACACGCTACGCGCTACACGCTACACACTACACGCTACACCCTACACGCTACACTTTACACTCTACACGCTACACTCTACACTCTACACACGACACTCTACACCCTACACCCTACACCCTACTCTACATGCTACACGCTACACGCTACATGCTACACCCTACACGCTACACCCTACACCCTACACGCTACACGCTACACGCTACACGCTACACTCTACACCCTACACTCTACACCCTACACGCTACACGCTACACGCTACACGCTACACTCTACACGCTAAACGCTACAGCTTATACCCTACACTCTACACCGTACACCCTACACGCTACACTCTACACCCTACACGCTACACCCTACACCCTACATGCTACACCCTACACTCTACACCCTACACCCTACATGCTACACCCTACGCCCTGCACGCCACACACTACACTCTACACGCTACACCCTACACACTACACTCTACACGCTACACGCTACACGCTACACGCTACACTCTACACCCTACACGCTACACTCTACACCCTACACACTACACTCTATACGCTACACGGTACACGCTACACGCTACGCCCTACACCCTACACGCTACATGTTACACTCTACACCCTACACGCTACACTCTACACCCTACACGCTACACCCTACACCCTACACGCTACACACTACACGCTACACTCTACACCCTACACGCTGCACTCTATACGCTACACGGTACACGCTACACGCTACACCCTACACCCTACATGCTACACGCTACACCCTACACTGTACACCCTACACCCTACACGCTACACTCTACACGCTACACGCTACACGCTACACGCTACACTCTACACCCTACACGCTACACTCTACACCCTACACACTACACTCTATACGCTACACGGTACACGCTACACGCTACGCCCTACACCCTACACGCTACATGTTACACTCTACACCCTACACGCTATACGCTACACTCTACACACTGTACGCTACACGCTACACGCTACACCCTACACGCTACACTCTACACCCTACACGCTACACTCTACATGCTACACGCTACACGCTACATGCTACACGCTACACCCTACACGCTACACTCTACACCCTACACCCTACCCCCTACACGCTACACTCTTCACCCTACACGCTACACCCTACACTCTACACCCTACACCCTACACGCTACTCGCTACACTCTACACCCTACCCGCTACACTCTACACGCTACACGCTACACTCTACACTCTACACGCTACACGCTACACTCTACACCCTACACGCAACACGCTACACTCTACACCCTACACGCTACACTCTGCATGCTACACGCTACACCCTACACCCTACACGCTACACTCTACACGCTACACGCTACACTCTACACCATTCACGCTACACCCTACACTCTACACCCTACACCCTACACGCTATACCCGACACCCTACACCCTACATGCTTCACCCTACACGCTACACTCTACACTCTACACCCTACACGCTACATGCTACACTCTACACGCTACACTCTACACCCTACACGCTACACTCTACATCCTACACCCTACACGCTATACGCTACACTCTACACCCTACACCCTACACTCTACACCCTACACGCTACACGCTACACTCTACACCCTACACCCTACACACGCTACACGCTACACCCTACACTCTACACGCTACATGCTACACTCTACACCCTACACGATACATGCTACACCCTACACGCTACAGCCTACACGCTACACGCTACACTCTACACCCTACAAGCTACACGCTACACGCTACACCCTACACTCTACACCCTACACCGTACACGCTACACTCTACAGGCTACACCCTTCACTCTACACCCTACACCCTACATGCTACACTCTACACCCTACACGGTACACCCTACAATCTACATGCTACATGCTACACTCTACACTCTACACCCTACACCCTACACGCTACATGCTACACTCTACACCCTACACGCTACACTCTACACCCTACACGCTACATGCTACACTCTACACCATACACCCTACACGCTACATGCTACACGCTACACTCTACACCCTACACGCTACACGCTAGGGTGTAGAGTGAAATATGTAGCGTGTAGTTTGTAGCGTTTAGCTTGTAGGGTGTAGCGTGTAGCGTGTAGGGTGTAGAGTGTAGCGTGTAGCGTGTAGCATGTAGGGTGTAGGGTGTAGAGTGTAGAGTGTAGCGTGTAGGGTGTAGAGTGTAGGGTGTAGGATGTAGAGTGTAGGGTTTAGAGTGTAATTTGTAGCGTGTAGGGTGTAGCGTGTAGCATGTAGGGTGTAGGGTGTGGAGTGTAGGGTGTAGCGTGTAGGGTGTAGAGTGTAGCGTATAGCGTGTAGGGTGTAGAGTGTAGGGTGTAGCGTGTAGGGTGTAGAGTGTAGCGTGTAGGGTGTAGCGTGTAGCGTGCAGGGTGTAGAGTGTAGCGTATAGCGTGTACGGTGTAGAGTGTAGGGTGTAGCGTGTAGGGTGTAGAGTGTAGGGTGTAGCGTGTAGGGTGTAGAGTGTAGCGTGTAGCGTGTAGGGTGTAGGGTGTAGGGTGTAGCGTGTAGGGTGTAGCATGTAGCGTTTAGCGTGTAGCATGTAGAGTAGGGTGTAGGGTGTAGAGTGTAGTGTGTAGAGTGTAGAGTGTAGCGTGTAGAGTGTAAAGTGTAGCGTGTAGGGTGTAGCGTGTAGTGTGTAGCGTGTAGCGCGTAGCGTGTAGAGTGTAGGGTATAGAGTGTAGCGTGTAGAGAGTAGGGAGCAGAGTGTAGAGTGTAGCGTGCAGGGTGTAGGGTGTACAGTGTAGGGTGTAGGGTGTAGCGTGTAGCGTGTAGAGTGTAGGGAGTAGGTTGTAGGGTGTAGCGTGTAGGGTGTAGAGTGTAGCGTGTAGTGTGTAGCGTGTAGGGTGTAGCGTGTAGGGTGTAGCGTGTATCATGTACCGTGTAGCGTGTAGCATGTAGAGTAGGGTGTAGGGTGTAGAGTGTAGCGTGTAGGGTGTAGGGTGTAGAGTGTAGGGTGTAGCATGTAGGGTGTAGGGTGTAGGGTGTAGCGTGTAGGGTGTAGAGTGTAGCGTGTAGGGTGTACGGTGTAGAGTGTAGGGTATAAGCTGTAGCGTTTAGCGTGTAGAGTGTAGCGTGTAGCGTGTAGCGTGTAGGGTGTAGAGTGTAGGGTGTAGAGTGTAGCGTGTAGCGTGTAGCGTGTAGGGTGTAGGGTGAAGCGTGTAGGGTGTAGCATGTAGCGTGTAGCGTGTAGCATGTAGAGTAGGGTGTAGGGTGTAGGGTGTAGAGTGTAGTGTGTAGAGTGTGGATTGTAGCGTGTAGAGTGTAAAGTGTAGCGTGTAGGGTGTAGCGTGTAGTGTGTAGCGTGTAGCGCGTAGCGTGTAGAGTGTAGGGTATAGAGTGTAGCGTGTAGAGAGTAGGGAGCAGAGTGTAGTGTAGCGTGTAGGGTGTAGGGTGTACAGTGTAGGGTGTAGGGTGTAGCGTGTAGCGTGTAGGGTGTAGGGTGTAGGGTGTAGCATGTAGTGTGTAGCGTGTAGCGTGTAGGGTGTAGGGTGTAGAGTGTAGGGTGTAGGGTGTAGAGTGTAACGTGTAGCGTGTAGGGTGTAGCATGTAGCGTGTAGGGTGTAGGGTGTAGAGTGTAGGGTGTAGCGTGTAGGGTGTAGCGTGTAGCGTGTAGGGTGTAGGGTGTAGAGTGTAGGGTGTAGCGTGTAGGGTGTAGCGTGTATCGTGTAGCGTGTAGAGTGTAGCGTCTAGCGTATAGGGTGTAGCGTGTAGCGTGTAGATTGTAGCGTGTAGGGTGTAGGGTGTAGGGTGTAGCGTGTAGCGTGTAGGGTGTAGAGTGTAGCGTGTAGTGTGTAGGGTGTAGGGTGTAGAGTGCAGAGTGGAGGGTGTAGAGTGTAGCGTGTAGAGTGTAGGGTGTAGAGTTAGGGTGTAGAGTGTAACGTGTAGTGTGTAGGGTGTAGCGTGTAGCGTGTAGGGTGTAGCGTGTAGCGTGTAGGGTGCAGGGTGTAGTGTAACATGTAGCGTGTAGGGTGTGGCGTGTAGCGTGTATGGTGTAGCGTGTAGCGTGTAGTGTGTAGCGTGTAGGGTGTAGGGTGTAGAGTGTAGCGTGTAGGGTGTAGGGTGTAGAGTGCAGAGTGTAGGGTGTAGAGTGTAGCGTGTAGAGTGTAGGGTGTAGAGTGTAGGGTGTAGAGTGTAACGTGTAGTGTGTAGGGTGTAGCGTGTAGCGTGTAGGGTGTAGCGTGTAGCGTGTAGGGAGCAGGGTGTAGAGTGTAGCGTGTAGGGTGTAGAGTGTAACGTGTAGCGTGTAGGGTGTAGTGTGTAGGGTGTAGGGTGTAGAGTGTAACGTGTAGCGTGTAGGGTGTAGCGTGTAGCGTGTAGGGTGTAGGGTGTAGAGTGTAGCGTGTTGCATGTAGGGTGTAGAGTGTAGCGTGTAGAGTGTAGCGTGTAGCGTGTAGCGTGTAGCGTGTAGAGTGTAGCGTGTAGGGTGTAGAGTATAGTGTGTAGCGTGTAGGGTGTATGGTGTAGAGTGTAGAGTGTAGCATGTAGCGTGTAGCGTGTAGAGTGTAGCGTGTAGGGTGTAGAGTGTAGCGTGTTGCATGTAGGGTGTACAGTGTAGCGTGTAGCGTGTAGAGTGTAGGGTGTAGAGTGTAGCGTGTAGCGTGTAGAGTGTAGGGTGTAGAGTGTAGCGTGTTGCGTGTGGAGTGTAGCGTGTAGCGTGTAGGTTGTAGAGTGTAGCGTGTAGCGTGTAGGGTGTAGGGTGTAGCGTGTAGCGTGTAGAGTGTAGAGTGTAGCGTGTAGCATGTAGAGTTTAGAGTGTAGCGTGTAGGGTGTAGAGTGTAGCGCGAAGCGTGTAGGGTGTAGGGTGTAGAGTGTAGCGTGTAGCGTGTAGTGTACGGTGTAGAGTGTAGGGTGTAGCGTGTAGGGTGTAGAGTGTAGCGTGTAGCGTGTAGCGTGTAGGGTGTAGGGTGTAGATTGTAGCGTGTAGGGTGCAGGGTGTAGAGTGTAGCATGTAGGGTGTAGAGTGTAACGTGTAGCGTGTAGGGTGTAGCGTGTAGCGTGTAGGGTGTAGGGTGTAGAGTGTAACGTGTAGCGTGTAGGGTGTAGCGTGTAGCATGTAGGGTGTAGCGTGTAGCGTGTAGTGTGTAGCGTGTAGAGTGTAGGGTGTAGAGTGTAGCGTGTAGGGTGTAGCATGTAGCGTGTAGGGTGTAGGGTGTAGAGTGTAGAGTGTAGCGTTTAGGGTGAAGCATGTAGGGTGTAGGGTGTCGGGTATAGCGTGTAGGGTGTAGGGTGTAGAGTGTAGGGTGTAGCGTGTATGGTGTAGAGTGTAGCGTGTAGCGTGCAGAGTATAGCGTGTAGGGTGTAGCGTGTAGCGTGCAGAGTGTAGCGTGTAGGGTATAGAGTGTAGCGTGTTGCGTGTAGGGTGTAGAGTGTAGCGTGTAGCGTGTAGAGTGTAGAGTGTAGCGTGTAGCGTGTAGAGTGTAGGGTGTAGAGTATAGCGTGTAGCGTGTAGGGTGTAGGGTGTAGAGTGTAGAGTGTAGCATGTAGCGTGTAGCGTGTAGAGTGTAGCGTGTAGCGTGTAGAGTGTAGGGTGTAGCGTGTAGCGTGTAGCGTGTAGAGTGTAGGGTGTAGAGTGTAGCGTGTAGCGTGTAGAGTGTAGAGTGTAGCGTGTAGGGTGTAGAGTGTAGCGTGTAGCGTTTAGGGTGTAGGGTGTAGAGTGTAGCGTGTAGCGTGTAGAGTGTACGGTGTAGAGTGTAGGGTGTAGCGTGTAGGGTGTAGAGTGTAGCGTGTAGCGTGTAGCGTGTAGGGTTAAGCTACACACTACACACTAAACACAAAAAGAAAAGGATATGCAAACCAATGGGATCCACGTTAAATAGTCAATTTTATTGTACAAAAATAGTAATCCACAAACAGAACCAGGCAAAACATACATTTAAAAACATTTAAAACACTAGTATGGCTGAATAGGCCATAAGTAATTTTACCCGAGGGAATGAAGGAAGCTAATACTTCACAGCATATGTGAGACAGGAGAAATAACCAGAGAGAAAAAATTGCTAGGTATGCGGGTACACCAATCTTAGTCAAATCTACATATAAGAAGCCTATTGTTTACTGCCAACTGTGACCCCCTGAGTACTATGACAGGAAACATATACTCCAGCCTAGTATCTGGAAGAAATACATCATGGATCCTATTTTGTTCAACACAGCATGCGTGCGCACAGTTGGTAAGCAAATGAAAGCAGACCCCTATAGAAAGGTAATCAGGGAAATAGGTATGCTGCAGTACTACAAAATCGTAGTTATTTGGATAAATGTATGCATACAGACGCCTTGTGGAAATACAAAGAATCAGGATCCATTGTCCTAAGGCTTGGAAAAATGCCAGGCCATGCATGAAGTAAATAGGTGTAATTCCATAGCAGTTGTAAAGATACGTTACCCAAGTCCTGTCCCTCGGGAAAAAAACAAAGGAAGCCCTGAACCCCACGCGTATCGACGCTACTCAAGCGTCTTCATCAGAGGAAAAATTGACACCCTACACGCTACACGCTACACTCTACACCCTACACAATACACGCTACTTGCTACACCCTACATGCTACACTCTACACGCTACACGCTACACGCTACACCCTACACGGTACACGCTACTTGCTACACCCTACATGCTACACTCTACACGCTACACGCTACACCCTACACCCTACACGCTACACGCTACACCCTACACCCTACACCCTACACGCTACAATCTACACGCTACACGCTACACACTATACGCTACACGCTAGACGCTACACTCTACACGCTACACGATACACGCTACACCCTACACGCTACATCCTACACTCTACACCCTACACCCTACACGCTACACGCTACACGCTACACGCTACACCCTACACGCTACACCCTACACTCTACACCCTACACCCTACACGCTACACGCTACACGATACACCCTACACGCTACACCCTACACTCTACACCCTACACGCTACACCCTACACGCTACACGCTACACTCTACACGCTAAACGCTACAGCTTATACCCTACACTCTACACCGTACACCCCACATGCTACACTCTACACCCTACACGCTACACTCTACACCCTACACGCTACACCCTACACTCTACACCCTACACCCTACACACTACACGCTACTCGCTACACTCTACACCCTACACGCTACACTCTACACTCTACTCCCTACTCTCTACACGCTACACTCTATACCCTACACTCTACACGCTACGCGCTACACGCTACACACTACACACTACACGCTACACTTTACACTCTACACGCTACACACTACACGCTACACGCTACACTCTACACCCTGCACCCTACTCTACATGCTACACGCTACACGGTACATGATACACGCTACACCCTACACGCTACACGCTACACCCTACACGCTACACGCTACACTCCACACCCTACACGCTACACCCTACACCCTACTCCCTACACTCTACACGCTACACGCTACACCCTACACCCTACACTGTACACCCTACACCCTACATGCTACACTCTACACTCTGCTCCCTACTCTACACGCTACACTCTATACCCTACACTCTACACGCTACGCGCTACACGCTACACACTACACGCTACACCCTACACCCTACACGCTACACGCTACACGCTACACGCTACACTCTACACCCTACACTCTACACCCTACACGCTACACGCTACACGCTACACGCTACACTCTACACGCTAAACGCTACAGCTTATACCCTACACTCTACACCGTACACCCTACACGCTACACGCTACACGCTACACTCTACACCCTACACGCTACACTCTACACCCTACACACTACACTCTATACGCTACACGGTACACGCTACACGCTACGCCCTACACCCTACACGCTACATGTTACACTCTACACCCTACACGCTACACTCTACACCCTACACGCTACACCCTACACCCTACACGCTACACACTACACGCTACACTCTACACCCTACACGCTGCACTCTATACGCTACACGGTACACGCTACACCCTACACCCTACATGCTACACGCTACACCCTACACTGTACACCCTACACCCTACACGCTACACTCTACACGCTACATGCTACACCCTACACTCTACACGCTATACGCTACACTCTACACACTGCACGCTACACGCTACACGCTACACCCTACACGCTACACTCTACACCCTACACGCTACACTCTACATGCTACACGCTACACGCTACATGCTACACGCTACACCCTACACGCTACACTCTACACCCTACACCCTACCCCCTACACGCTACACTCTTCACCCTACACGCTACACCCTACACTCTACACCCTACACCCTACACGCTACTCGCTACACTCTACACCCTACCCGCTACACTCTACACGCTACACGCTACACTCTACACTCTACACGCTACACGCTACACTCTACACCCTACACGCAACACGCTACACTCTACACCCTACACGCTACACTCTGCATGCTACACGCTACACCCTACACCCTACACGCTACACTCTACACGCTACACGCTACACTCTACACCATACACGCTACACCCTACACTCTACACCCTACACCCTACACGCTATACCCGACACCCTACACCCTACATGCTTCACCCTACACGCTACACTCTACACTCTACACCCTACACGCTACATGCTACACTCTACACGCTACACTCTACACCCTACACTCTACATCCTACACCCTACACGCTATACGCTACACTCTACACCCTACACCCTACACTCTACACCCTACACGCTACACGCTACACTCTACACCCTACACCCTACACACGCTACACGCTACACCCTACACTCTACACGCTACATGCTACACTCTACACCCTACACGATACATGCTACACCCTACACGCTACAGCCTACACGCTACACGCTACACTCTACACCCTACAAGCTACACGCTACACGCTACACCCTACACTCTACACGCTACACTCTACACGCTACACCCTTCACTCTACACCCTACACCCTATATGCTACACTCTACACCCTACACGGTACACCCTACAATCTACATGCTACATGCTACACTCTACACTCTACACCCTACACCCTACACGCTACATGCTACACTCTACACCCTACACGCTACACTCTACACCCTACACGCTACATGCTACACTCTACACCATACACCCTACACGCTACATGCTACACGCTACACTCTACACCCTACACGCAACACGCTAGGGTGTAGAGTGTAATATGTAGCGTGTAGTTTGTAGCGTTTAGCTTGTAGGGTGTAGCGTGTAGCGTGTAGGGTGTAGAGTGTAGCGTGTAGCGTGTAGCATGTAGGGTGTAGGGTGTAGAGTGTAGAGTGTAGCGTGTAGGGTGTAGAGTGTAGGGTGTAGGATGTAGAGTGTAGGGTTTAGAGTGTAATTTGTAGCGTGTAGGGTGTAGCGTGTAGCATGTAGGGTGTAGGGTGTGGAGTGTAGGGTGTAGCATGTAGGGTGTAGAGTGTAGCGTGTAGCGTGTAGGGTGTAGAGTGTAGGGTGTAGCGTGTAGGGTGTAGAGTGTAGCGTGTAGGGTGTAGCGTGTAGCGTGCAGGGTGTAGAGTGTAGCGTATAGCGTGTAGGGTGTAGAGTGTAGGGTGTAGCGTGTAGGGTGTAGAGTGTAGGGTGTAGCGTGTAGGGTGTAGAGTGTAGCGTGTAGCGTGTAGGGTGTAGGGTGTAGGGTGTAGCGTGTAGGGTGTAGAGTGTAGCGTGTAGCGTGTAGGGTGTAGGGTGTAGGGTGTAGCATGTAGTGTGTAGCGTGTAGCGTGTAGGGTGTAGCGTGTAGCATGTAGCGTGTAGCGTGTAGCATGTAGTGTGTAGGGTGTAGGGTGTAGCATGTAGAGTGTAGGGTGTAGGGTGTAGCGTGTAGAGTGTAGGGTATAGAGTGTAGCGTCTAGGGTGTAGAGTGTAGCGTGTAGCGTGTAGGGTGTAGAGTGTAGCGTGTAGGGTGTAGAATATAGCGAGTAGAGAGTAGGGTGTAGGGTGTAGAGTGTAGGGTGTAGAGTGTAGCGTGTAGGGTGTAGCATGTAGCGTGTAGGGTGTAGGGTGTAGAGTGTAGAGTGTAGCGTTTAGGGTGAAGCATGTAGGGTGTAGGGTGTCGGGTATAGCGTGTAGGGTGTAGGGTGTAGAGTGTAGGGTGTAGCGTGTATGGTGTAGAGTGTAGCGTGTAGCGTGCAGAGTATAGCGTGTAGGGTGTAGCGTGTAGCGTGCAGAGTGTAGCGTGTAGGGTATAGAGTGTAGCGTGTTGCGTGTAGGGTGTAGAGTGTAGCGTGTAGCGTGTAGAGTGTAGAGTGTAGCGTGTAGCGTGTAGAGTGTAGGGTGTAGAGTATAGCGTGTAGCGTGTAGGGTGTAGGGTGTAGAGTGTAGAGTGTAGCATGTAGCGTGTAGCGTGTAGAGTGTAGCGTGTAGAGTGTAGGGTGTAGCGTGTAGCGTGTAGCGTGTAGAGTGTAGGGTGTAGAGTGTAGCGTGTAGCGTGTAGAGTGTAGAGTGTAGCGTGTAGGGTGTAGAGTGTAGCGTGTAGCGTTTAGGGTGTAGGGTGTAGAGTGTAGCGTGTAGCGTGTAGAGTGTACGGTGTAGAGTGTAGAGTGTAGCGTTGTAGGGTGTAGAGTGTAGCGTGTAGCGTGTAGCGTGTAGGGTTAAGCTACACACTACACACTAAACACAAAAAGAAAAGGATATGCAAACCAATGGTATCCACGTTAAATAGTCAATTTTATTGTACAAAAATAGTAATCCACAAACAGAACCAGGCAAAACATACATTTAAAAACATTTAAAACACTAGTATGGCTGAATAGGCCATAAGTAATTTTACCCGAGGGAATGAAGGAAGCTAATACTTTACAGCATATGTGAGACAGGAGAAATAACCAGAGAGAAAAAATTGCTAGGTATGCGGGTACACCAATCTTAGTCAAATCTACATATAAGAAGCCTATTGTTTACTGCCAACTGTGACCCCCTGAGTACTATGACAGGAAACATATACTCCAGCCTAGTATCTGGAAGAAATACATCATGGATCCTATTTTGTTCAACACAGCATGCGTGCGCACAGTTGGTAAGCAAATGAAAGCAGACCCCTATAGAAAGGTAATCAGGGAAATAGGTATGCTGCAGTACTACAAAATCCTAGTTATTTGGATAAATGTATGCATACAGACGCCTTGTGGAAATACAAAGAATCAGGATCCATTGTCCTAAGGCTTGGAAAAATGCCAGGCCATGCATGAAGTAAATAGGTGTAATTCCATAGCAGTTGTAAAGATAAGTTACCCAAGTCCTGTCCCTCGGGAAAAAAACAAAGGAAGCCCTGAACCCCACGCGTATCGACGCTACTCAAGCGTCTTCATCAGAGGAAAAATTGACACCCTACACGCTACACGCTACACTCTACACCCTACACAATACACGCTACTTGCTACACCCTACATGCTACACTCTACACGCTACACGCTACACGCTACACCCTACACGGTACACGCTACTTGCTACACCCTACATGCTACACTCTACACGCTACACGCTACACCCTACACCCTACACCCTACACGCTACACGCTACACCCTACACCCTACACCCTACACGCTACAATCTACACGCTACATGCTACACACTATACGCTACACGCTAGACGCTACACTCTACACGCTACACGATACACGCTACACCCTACACGCTACATCCTACACTCTACACCCTACACCCTACACGCTACACGCTACACGCTACACGCTACACCCTACACGCTACACCCTACACTCTACACCCTACACCCTACACGCTACACGCTACACGATACACCCTACACGCTACACCCTACACTCTACACCCTACACGCTACACCCTACACGCTACACGCTACACTCTACACGCTAAACGCTACAGCTTATACCCTACACTCTACACCGTACACCCTACATGCTACACTCTACACCCTACACGCTACACTCTACACCCTACACGCTACACCCTACACTCTACACCCTACACCCTACACACTACACGCTACTCGCTACACTCTACACCCTACACGCTACACTCTACACTCTACTCCCTACTCTCTACACGCTACACTCTATACCCTACACTCTACACGCTACGCGCTACACGCTACACACTACACACTACACGCTACACTTTACACTCTACACGCTACACACTACACGCTACACGCTACACTCTACACCCTGCACCCTACTCTACATGCTACACGCTACACGGTACATGATACACGCTACACCCTACACGCTACACGCTACACCCTACACGCTACACGCTACACTCCACACCCTACACGCTACACCCTACACCCTACTCCCTACACTCTACACGCTACACGCTACACCCTACACCCTACACTGTACACCCTACACCCTACATGCTACACTCTACACTCTGCTCCCTACTCTACACGCTACACTCTATACCCTACACTCTACACGCTACGCGCTACACGCTACACACTACACGCTACACCCTACACACTACACTTTACACTCTACACGCTACACTCCACACTCTACACACTACACTCTACACCCTACACCCTACACCCTACTCTACATGCTACACGCTACACGCTACATGCTACACCCTACACGCTTCACCCTACACCCTACACGCTACACGCTACACGCTACACTCTACACCCTACACTCTACACCCTACACGCTACACGCTACACGCTACACTCTACACGCTAAACGCTACAGCTTATACCCTACACTCTACACCGTACACCCTACACGCTACACTCTACACCCTGCACGCTACACCCTACACCCTACACACTACATGCTACAACCCACACTCTACACCCTACACCCTACATGTTACACTCTACACCCTACACCCTACTCTACATGCTACACGCTACACGGTACATGATACACGCTACACCCTACACGCTACATGCTACACGCTACACCCTACACGCTACACGCTACACGCTACAATCTACACCCTACACGCTACACCCTACACCCTACTCCCTACACTCTACACGCTACACGCTACACCCTACACCCTACACTGTACACCCTACACCCTGCACGCTACACTCTACACTCTGCTCCCTACTCTCTACACGCTACACTCTATACCCTACACTCTACACGCTACGCGCTACACGCTACACACTACACGCTACACCCTACACGCTACACTTTACACTCTACACGCTACACTCTACACTCTACACACTACACTCTTCACCCTACACCCTACACCCTACTCTACATGCTACACGCTACACGCTACATGCTACACCCTACACGCTACACCCTACACCCTACACGCTACACGCTACACGCTACACGCTACACTCTACACCCTACACTCTACACTGTACACGCTACACGCTACACGCTACACGCTACACGCTACACACTACACGCTAAACGCTACAGCTTATACCCTACACTCTACACCGTACACCCTACACGCTACACTCTACACCCTACACGCTACACCCTACACCCTACACCCTACATGCTACACCCTACACTCTACACCCTACGCCCTGCACGCCACACACTACACTCTACACGCTACACCCTACACACTACACTCTACACGCTACACGCTACACGCTACACGCTACACTCTACACCCTACACGCTACACTCTACACCCTACACACTACACTCTATACGCTACACGGTACACGCTACACGCTACGCCCTACACCCTACACGCTACATGTTACACTCTACACCCTACACGCAATACGCTACACTCTACACACTGTACGCTACACGCTACACGCTACACCCTACACGCTACACTCTACACCCTACACGCTACACTCTACATGCTACACGCTACACGCTACATGCTACACGCTACACCCTACACGCTACACTCTACACCATACACGCTACACCCTACACTCTACACCCTACACCCTACACGCTATACCCGACACCCTACACCCTACATGCTTCACCCTACACGCTACACTCTACACTCTACACCCTACACGCTACATGCTACACTCTACACGCTACACTCTACACCCTACACGCTACACTCTACATCCTACACCCTACACGCTATACGCTACACTCTACACCCTACACCCTACACTCTACACCCTACACGCTACACGCTACACTCTACACCCTACACCCTACACACGCTACACGCTACACCCTACACTCTACACGCTACATGCTACACTCTACACCCTACACGATACATGCTACACCCTACACGCTACAGCCTACACGCTACACGCTACACTCTACACCCTACAAGCTACACGCTACACGCTACACCCTACACTCTACACCCTACACCGTACACGCTACACGCTACACTCTACAGGCTACACCCTTCACTCTACACCCTACACCCTACATGCTACACTCTACACCCTACACGGTACACCCTACAATCTACATGCTACATGCTACACTCTACACTCTACACCCTACACCCTACACGCTACATGCTACACTCTACACCCTACACGCTACACTCTACACCCTACACGCTACATGCTACACTCTACACCATACACCCTACACGCTACATGCTACACGCTACACTCTACACCCTACACGCTACACGCTAGGGTGTAGAGTGTAATATGTAGCGTGTAGTTTGTAGCGTTTAGCTTGTAGGGTGTAGCGTGTAGCGTGTAGGGTGTAGAGTGTAGCGTGTAGCGTGTAGCATGTAGGGTGTAGGGTGTAGAGTGTAGAGTGTAGCGTGTAGGGTGTAGAGTGTAGGGTGTAGGATGTAGAGTGTAGGGTTTAGAGTGTAATTTGTAGCGTGTAGGGTGTAGCGTGTAGCATGTAGGGTGTAGGGTGTGGAGTGTAGGGTGTAGCGTGTAGGGTGTAGAGTGTAGCGTGTAGCGTGTAGGGTGTAGAGTGTAGGGTGTAGCGTGTAGGGTGTAGAGTGTAGCGTGTAGGGTGTAGCGTGTAGCGTGCAGGGTGTAGAGTGTAGCGTATAGCGTGTACGGTGTAGAGTGTAGGGTGTAGCGTGTAGGGTGTAGAGTGTAGGGTGTAGCGTGTAGGGTGTAGAGTGTAGCGTGTAGCGTGTAGGGTGTAGGGTGTAGGGTGTAGCGTGTAGGGTGTAGCATGTAGCGTTTAGCGTGTAGCATGTAGAGTAGGGTGTAGGGTGTAGAGTGTAGTGTGTAGAGTGTAGAGTGTAGCGTGTAGAGTGTAAAGTGTAGCGTGTAGGGTGTAGCGTGTAGTGTGTAGCGTGTAGCGCGTAGCGTGTAGAGTGTAGGGTATAGAGTGTAGCGTGTAGAGAGTAGGGAGCAGAGTGTAGAGTGTAGCGTGCAGGGTGTAGGGTGTACAGTGTAGGGTGTAGGGTGTAGCGTGTAGCGTGTAGAGTGTAGGGAGTAGGGTGTAGGGTGTAGCGTGTAGGGTGTAGAGTGTAGCGTGTAGTGTGTAGCGTGTAGGGTGTAGCGTGTAGGGTGTAGCGTCTATCATGTACCGTGTAGCGTGTAGCATGTAGAGTAGGGTGTAGGGTGTAGAGTGTAGCGTGTAGGGTGTAGGGTGTAGAGTGTAGGGTGTAGCATGTAGGGTGTAGGGTGTAGGGTGTAGCGTGTAGGGTGTAGAGTGTAGCGTGTAGGGTGTACGGTGTAGAGTGTAGGGTATAAGCTGTAGCGTTTAGCGTGTAGAGTGTAGCGTGTAGCGTGTAGCGTGTAGGGTGTAGAGTGTAGGGTGTAGAGTGTAGCGTGTAGCGTGTAGCGTGTAGGGTGTAGGGTGAAGCGTGTAGGGTGTAGCATGTAGCGTGTAGCGTGTAGCATGTAGAGTAGGGTGTAGGGTGTAGGGTGTAGAGTGTAGTGTGTAGAGTGTGGATTGTAGCGTGTAGAGTGTAAAGTGTAGCGTGTAGGGTGTAGCGTGTAGTGTGTAGCGTGTAGCGCGTAGCGTGTAGAGTGTAGGGTATAGAGTGTAGCGTGTAGAGAGTAGGGAGCAGAGTGTAGTGTAGCGTGTAGGGTGTAGGGTGTACAGTGTAGGGTGTAGGGTGTAGCGTGTAGCGTGTAGGGTGTAGGGTGTAGGGTGTAGCATGTAGTGTGTAGCGTGTAGCGTGTAGGGTGTAGGGTGTAGAGTGTAGGGTGTAGGGTGTAGAGTGTAACGTGTAGCGTGTAGGGTGTAGCATGTAGCGTGTAGGGTGTAGGGTGTAGAGTGTAGGGTGTAGCGTGTAGGGTGTAGCGTGTAGCGTGTAGGGTGTAGGGTGTAGAGTGTAGGGTGTAGCGTGTAGGGTGTAGCGTGTATCGTGTAGCGTGTAGAGTGTAGCGTCTAGCGTATAGGGTGTAGCGTGTAGCGTGTAGATTGTAGCGTGTAGGGTGTAGGGTGTAGGGTGTAGCGTGTAGCGTGTAGGGTGTAGAATGTAGCGTGTAGTGTGTAGGGTGTAGGGTGTAGAGTGCAGAGTGGAGGGTGTAGAGTGTAGCGTGTAGAGTGTAGGGTGTAGAGTGTAGGGTGTAGAGTGTAACGTGTAGTGTGTAGGGTGTAGCGTGTAGCGTGTAGGGTGTAGCGTGTAGCGTGTAGGGTGCAGGGTGTAGAGTGTAACATGTAGCGTGTAGGGTGTAGCGTGTAGCGTGTATGGTGTAGCGTGTAGCGTGTAGTGTGTAGCGTGTAGGGTGTAGGGTGTAGAGTGTAGCGTGTAGGGTGTAGGGTGTAGAGTGCAGAGTGTAGGGTGTAGAGTGTAGCGTGTAGAGTGTAGGGTGTAGAGTGCAGGGTGTAGAGTGTAACGTGTAGTGTGTAGGGTGTAGCGTGTAGCGTGTAGGGTGTAGCGTGTAGCGTGTAGGGAGCAGGGTGTAGAGTGTAGCGTGTAGGGTGTAGAGTGTAACGTGTAGCGTGTAGGGTGTAGTGTGTAGGGTGTAGGGTGTAGAGTGTAACGTGTAGCGTGTAGGGTGTAGCGTGTAGCGTGTAGGGTGTAGGGTGTAGAGTGTAGCGTGTTGCATGTAGGGTGTAGAGTGTAGCGTGTAGAGTGTAGCGTGTAGCGTGTAGCGTGTAGAGTGTAGCGTGTAGGGTGTAGAGTATAGTGTGTAGCGTGTAGGGTGTATGGTGTAGAGTGTAGAGTGTAGCATGTAGCGTGTAGCGTGTAGAGTGTAGCGTGTAGGGTGTAGAGTGTAGCGTGTTGCATGTAGGGTGTACAGTGTAGCGTGTAGCGTGTAGAGTGTAGGGTGTAGAGTGTAGCGTGTAGCGTGTAGAGTGTAGGGTGTAGAGTGTAGCGTGTTGCGTGTGGTGGAGTGTAGCGTGTAGCGTGTAGGTTGTAGAGTGTAGCGTGTAGCGTGTAGGGTGTAGGGTGTAGCGTGTAGCGTGTAGAGTGTAGAGTGTAGCGTGTAGCATGTAGAGTTTAGAGTGTAGCGTGTAGGGTGTAGAGTGTAGCGCGAAGCGTGTAGGGTGTAGGGTGTAGAGTGTAGCGTGTAGCGTGTAGTGTACGGTGTAGAGTGTAGGGTGTAGCGTGTAGGGTGTAGAGTGTAGCGTGTAGCGTGTAGCGTGTAGGGTGTAGGGTGTAGATTGTAGCGTGTAGGGTGCAGGGTGTAGAGTGTAGCGTGTAGGGTGTAGAGTGTAACGTGTAGCGTGTAGGGTGTAGCGTGTAGCGTGTAGGGTGTAGGGTGTAGAGTGTAACGTGTAGCGTGTAGGGTGTAGCGTGTAGCGTGTAGGGTGTAGCGTGTAGCGTGTAGTGTGTAGCGTGTAGAGTGTAGAGTATAGCGTGTAGCGTGTAGGGTGTAGGGTGTAGAGTGTAGAGTGTAGCATGTAGCGTGTAGCGTGTAGAGTGTAGCGTGTAGAGTGTAGGGTGTAGCGTGTAGCGTGTAGCGTGTAGAGTGTAGGGTGTAGAGTGTAGCGTGTAGCGTGTAGAGTGTAGAGTGTAGCGTGTAGGGTGTAGAGTGTAGCGTGTAGCGTTTAGGGTGTAGGGTGTAGAGTGTAGCGTGTAGCGTGTACGGTGTAGAGTGTAGGGTGTAGCGTGTAGGGTGTAGAGTGTAGCGTGTAGCGTGTAGCGTGTAGGGTTAAGCTACACACTACACACTAAACACAAAAAGAAAAGGATATGCAAACCAATGGGATCCACGTTAAATAGTCAATTTTATTGTACAAAAATAGTAATCCACAAACAGAACCAGGCAAAACATACATTTAAAAACATTTAAAACACTAGTATGGCTGAATAGGCCATAAGTAATTTTACCCGAGGGAATGAAGGAAGCTAATACTTTACAGCATATGTGAGACAGGAGAAATAACCAGAGAGAAAAAATTGCTAGGTATGCGGGTACACCAATCTTAGTCAAATCTACATATAAGAAGCCTATTGTTTACTGCCAACTGTGACCCCCTGAGTACTATGACAGGAAACATATACTCCAGCCTAGTATCTGGAAGAAATACATCATGGATCCTATTTTGTTCAACACAGCATGCGTGCGCACAGTTGGTAAGCAAATGAAAGCAGACCCCTATAGAAAGGTAATCAGGGAAATAGGTATGCTGCAGTACTACAAAATCCTAGTTATTTGGATTAATGTATGCATACAGACGCCTTGTGGAAATACAAAGAATCAGGATCCATTGTCCTAAGGCTTGGAAAAATGCCAGGCCATGCATGAAGTAAATAGGTGTAATTCCATAGCAGTTGTAAAGATAAGTTACCCAAGTCCTGTCCCTCGGGAAAAAAACAAAGGAAGCCCTGAACCCCACGCGTATCGACGCTACTCAAGCGTCTTCATCAGAGGAAAAATTGACACCCTACACGCTACACGCTACACTCTACACCCTACACAATACACGCTACTTGCTACACCCTACATGCTACACTCTACACGCTACACGCTACACGCTACACCCTACACGGTACACGCTACTTGCTACACCCTACATGCTACACTCTACACGCTACACGCTACACGCTACACCCTACACCCTACACCCTACACGCTACACGCTACACCCTACACCCTACACCCTACACGCTACAATCTACACGCTACACGCTACACACTATACGCTACACGCTAGACGCTACACTCTACACGCTACACGATACACGCTACACCCTACACGCTACATCCTACATCCTACACTCTACACCCTACACCCTACACGCTACACGCTACACGCTACACCCTACACGCTACACCCTACACTCTACACCCTACACCCTACACGCTACACGCTACACGATACACCCTACACGCTGCACCCTACACTCTACACCCTACACGCTACACCCTACACGCTACACTCTACACGCTAAACGCTACAGCTTATACCCTACACTCTACACCGTACACCCTACATGCTACACTCTACACCCTACACCCTACACCCTACATGCTACACCCTACACTCTACACCCTACACGCTACACCCTATGCCCTGCACGCCACACACTAAACTCTACACGCTACACCCTACACCCTACACTGTACACCCTACACCCTACACGCTACACGCTACACTCTACACGCTACACCCTACACTCTACACCCTACACCCTACACGCTATACGCTACACTCTACACCCTGCACGCTACACGCTACACCCTACACGCTACACTCTACACCCTACACGCTACATCCTACACTCTACACCCTACACCCTACACACTACACGCTACTCGCTACACTCTACACCCTACACGCTACACTCTACACTCTACTCCCTACTCTCTACACGCTACACTCTATACCCTACACTCTACAACGCTACGCGCTACACGCTACACACTACACACTACACGCTACACTTTACACTCTACACGCTACACACTACACGCTACACGCTACACTCTACACCCTACACCCTACTCTACATGCTACACGCTACACGGTACATGATACACGCTACACCCTACACGCTACACGCTACACCCTACACGCTACACGCTACACTCCACACCCTACATGCTACACCCTACACCCTACTCCCTACACTCTACACGCTACACGCTACACCCTACACCCTACACTGTACACCCTACACCCTACATGCTACACTCTACACTCTGCTCCCTACTCTCTACACGCTACACTCTATACCCTACACTCTACACGCTACGCGCTACACGCTACACACTACACGCTACACTTTACACTCTACACGCTACACTCCACACTACACACTACACTCTACACCCTACACCCTACACCCTACTCTACATGCTACACGCTACACGCTACATGCTACACCCTACACGCTTCACCCTACACGCTACACGCTACACGCTACACTCTACACCCTACACTCTACACCCTACACGCTACACGCTACACGCTATACTCTACACGCTAAACGCTACAGCTTATACCCTACACTCTACACCGTACACCCTACACGCTACACTCTACACCCTGCACGCTACACCCTACACCCTACACCCTACATGCTACACCCTACACTCTACACCCTACACCCTACATGCTACACTCTACACCCTACACCCTACTCTACATGCTACACGCTACACGGTACATGATACACGCTACACCCTACACGCTACACGCTACACCCTACACGCTACACGCTACACGCTACAATCTACACCCTACACGCTACACCCTACACCCTACTCCCTACACTCTACACGCTACACGCTACACCCTACACCCTACACTGTACACCCTACACCCTGCACGC
The DNA here is from genome assembly GCF_051348905.1 of Ranitomeya variabilis. Lineage (NCBI taxonomy): Eukaryota > Metazoa > Chordata > Amphibia > Anura > Dendrobatidae > Ranitomeya > Ranitomeya variabilis. The sequence continues at coordinate 12,604 of NW_027507935.1, read as the reverse complement.
TACACTCTACACTCTGCTCCCTACTCTCTACACGCTACACTCTATACCCTACACTCTACACGCTACGCGCTACACGCTACACACTACACGCTACACCCTACACGCTACACTTTACACTCTACACGCTACACTCTACACTCTACACACGACACTCTACACCCTACACCCTACACCCTACTCTACATGCTACACGCTACACGCTACATGCTACACCCTACACGCTACACCCTACACCCTACACGCTACACGCTACACGCTACACGCTACACTCTACACCCTACACTCTACACCCTACACGCTACACGCTACACGCTACACGCTACACTCTACACGCTAAACGCTACAGCTTATACCCTACACTCTACACCGTACACCCTACACGCTACACTCTACACCCTACACGCTACACCCTACACCCTACATGCTACACCCTACACTCTACACCCTACACCCTACATGCTACACCCTACGCCCTGCACGCCACACACTACACTCTACACGCTACACCCTACACACTACACTCTACACGCTACACGCTACACGCTACACGCTACACTCTACACCCTACACGCTACACTCTACACCCTACACACTACACTCTATACGCTACACGGTACACGCTACACGCTACGCCCTACACCCTACACGCTACATGTTACACTCTACACCCTACACGCTACACTCTACACCCTACACGCTACACCCTACACCCTACACGCTACACACTACACGCTACACTCTACACCCTACACGCTGCACTCTATACGCTACACGGTACACGCTACACGCTACACCCTACACCCTACATGCTACACGCTACACCCTACACTGTACACCCTACACCCTACACGCTACACTCTACACGCTACACGCTACACGCTACACGCTACACTCTACACCCTACACGCTACACTCTACACCCTACACACTACACTCTATACGCTACACGGTACACGCTACACGCTACGCCCTACACCCTACACGCTACATGTTACACTCTACACCCTACACGCTATACGCTACACTCTACACACTGTACGCTACACGCTACACGCTACACCCTACACGCTACACTCTACACCCTACACGCTACACTCTACATGCTACACGCTACACGCTACATGCTACACGCTACACCCTACACGCTACACTCTACACCCTACACCCTACCCCCTACACGCTACACTCTTCACCCTACACGCTACACCCTACACTCTACACCCTACACCCTACACGCTACTCGCTACACTCTACACCCTACCCGCTACACTCTACACGCTACACGCTACACTCTACACTCTACACGCTACACGCTACACTCTACACCCTACACGCAACACGCTACACTCTACACCCTACACGCTACACTCTGCATGCTACACGCTACACCCTACACCCTACACGCTACACTCTACACGCTACACGCTACACTCTACACCATTCACGCTACACCCTACACTCTACACCCTACACCCTACACGCTATACCCGACACCCTACACCCTACATGCTTCACCCTACACGCTACACTCTACACTCTACACCCTACACGCTACATGCTACACTCTACACGCTACACTCTACACCCTACACGCTACACTCTACATCCTACACCCTACACGCTATACGCTACACTCTACACCCTACACCCTACACTCTACACCCTACACGCTACACGCTACACTCTACACCCTACACCCTACACACGCTACACGCTACACCCTACACTCTACACGCTACATGCTACACTCTACACCCTACACGATACATGCTACACCCTACACGCTACAGCCTACACGCTACACGCTACACTCTACACCCTACAAGCTACACGCTACACGCTACACCCTACACTCTACACCCTACACCGTACACGCTACACGCTACACTCTACAGGCTACACCCTTCACTCTACACCCTACACCCTACATGCTACACTCTACACCCTACACGGTACACCCTACAATCTACATGCTACATGCTACACTCTACACTCTACACCCTACACCCTACACGCTACATGCTACACTCTACACCCTACACGCTACACTCTACACCCTACACGCTACATGCTACACTCTACACCATACACCCTACACGCTACATGCTACACGCTACACTCTACACCCTACACGCTACACGCTAGGGTGTAGAGTGAAATATGTAGCGTGTAGTTTGTAGCGTTTAGCTTGTAGGGTGTAGCGTGTAGCGTGTAGGGTGTAGAGTGTAGCGTGTAGCGTGTAGCATGTAGGGTGTAGGGTGTAGAGTGTAGAGTGTAGCGTGTAGGGTGTAGAGTGTAGGGTGTAGGATGTAGAGTGTAGGGTTTAGAGTGTAATTTGTAGCGTGTAGGGTGTAGCGTGTAGCATGTAGGGTGTAGGGTGTGGAGTGTAGGGTGTAGCGTGTAGGGTGTAGAGTGTAGCGTATAGCGTGTAGGGTGTAGAGTGTAGGGTGTAGCGTGTAGGGTGTAGAGTGTAGCGTGTAGGGTGTAGCGTGTAGCGTGCAGGGTGTAGAGTGTAGCGTATAGCGTGTACGGTGTAGAGTGTAGGGTGTAGCGTGTAGGGTGTAGAGTGTAGGGTGTAGCGTGTAGGGTGTAGAGTGTAGCGTGTAGCGTGTAGGGTGTAGGGTGTAGGGTGTAGCGTGTAGGGTGTAGCATGTAGCGTTTAGCGTGTAGCATGTAGAGTAGGGTGTAGGGTGTAGAGTGTAGTGTGTAGAGTGTAGAGTGTAGCGTGTAGAGTGTAAAGTGTAGCGTGTAGGGTGTAGCGTGTAGTGTGTAGCGTGTAGCGCGTAGCGTGTAGAGTGTAGGGTATAGAGTGTAGCGTGTAGAGAGTAGGGAGCAGAGTGTAGAGTGTAGCGTGCAGGGTGTAGGGTGTACAGTGTAGGGTGTAGGGTGTAGCGTGTAGCGTGTAGAGTGTAGGGAGTAGGTTGTAGGGTGTAGCGTGTAGGGTGTAGAGTGTAGCGTGTAGTGTGTAGCGTGTAGGGTGTAGCGTGTAGGGTGTAGCGTGTATCATGTACCGTGTAGCGTGTAGCATGTAGAGTAGGGTGTAGGGTGTAGAGTGTAGCGTGTAGGGTGTAGGGTGTAGAGTGTAGGGTGTAGCATGTAGGGTGTAGGGTGTAGGGTGTAGCGTGTAGGGTGTAGAGTGTAGCGTGTAGGGTGTACGGTGTAGAGTGTAGGGTATAAGCTGTAGCGTTTAGCGTGTAGAGTGTAGCGTGTAGCGTGTAGCGTGTAGGGTGTAGAGTGTAGGGTGTAGAGTGTAGCGTGTAGCGTGTAGCGTGTAGGGTGTAGGGTGAAGCGTGTAGGGTGTAGCATGTAGCGTGTAGCGTGTAGCATGTAGAGTAGGGTGTAGGGTGTAGGGTGTAGAGTGTAGTGTGTAGAGTGTGGATTGTAGCGTGTAGAGTGTAAAGTGTAGCGTGTAGGGTGTGGCGTGTAGTGTGTAGCGTGTAGCGCGTAGCGTGTAGAGTGTAGGGTATAGAGTGTAGCGTGTAGAGAGTAGGGAGCAGAGTGTAGTGTAGCGTGTAGGGTGTAGGGTGTACAGTGTAGGGTGTAGGGTGTAGCGTGTAGCGTGTAGGGTGTAGGGTGTAGGGTGTAGCATGTAGTGTGTAGCGTGTAGCGTGTAGGGTGTAGGGTGTAGAGTGTAGGGTGTAGGGTGTAGAGTGTAACGTGTAGCGTGTAGGGTGTAGCATGTAGCGTGTAGGGTGTAGGGTGTAGAGTGTAGGGTGTAGCGTGTAGGGTGTAGCGTGTAGCGTGTAGGGTGTAGGGTGTAGAGTGTAGGGTGTAGCGTGTAGGGTGTAGCGTGTATCGTGTAGCGTGTAGAGTGTAGCGTCTAGCGTATAGGGTGTAGCGTGTAGCGTGTAGATTGTAGCGTGTAGGGTGTAGGGTGTAGGGTGTAGCGTGTAGCGTGTAGGGTGTAGAGTGTAGCGTGTAGTGTGTAGGGTGTAGGGTGTAGAGTGCAGAGTGGAGGGTGTAGAGTGTAGCGTGTAGAGTGTAGGGTGTAGAGTTAGGGTGTAGAGTGTAACGTGTAGTGTGTAGGGTGTAGCGTGTAGCGTGTAGGGTGTAGCGTGTAGCGTGTAGGGTGCAGGGTGTAGTGTAACATGTAGCGTGTAGGGTGTGGCGTGTAGCGTGTATGGTGTAGCGTGTAGCGTGTAGTGTGTAGCGTGTAGGGTGTAGGGTGTAGAGTGTAGCGTGTAGGGTGTAGGGTGTAGAGTGCAGAGTGTAGGGTGTAGAGTGTAGCGTGTAGAGTGTAGGGTGTAGAGTGTAGGGTGTAGAGTGTAACGTGTAGTGTGTAGGGTGTAGCGTGTAGCGTGTAGGGTGTAGCGTGTAGCGTGTAGGGAGCAGGGTGTAGAGTGTAGCGTGTAGGGTGTAGAGTGTAACGTGTAGCGTGTAGGGTGTAGTGTGTAGGGTGTAGGGTGTAGAGTGTAACGTGTAGCGTGTAGGGTGTAGCGTGTAGCGTGTAGGGTGTAGGGTGTAGAGTGTAGCGTGTTGCATGTAGGGTGTAGAGTGTAGCGTGTAGAGTGTAGCGTGTAGCGTGTAGCGTGTAGCGTGTAGAGTGTAGCGTGTAGGGTGTAGAGTATAGTGTGTAGCGTGTAGGGTGTATGGTGTAGAGTGTAGAGTGTAGCATGTAGCGTGTAGCGTGTAGAGTGTAGCGTGTAGGGTGTAGAGTGTAGCGTGTTGCATGTAGGGTGTACAGTGTAGCGTGTAGCGTGTAGAGTGTAGGGTGTAGAGTGTAGCGTGTAGCGTGTAGAGTGTAGGGTGTAGAGTGTAGCGTGTTGCGTGTGGAGTGTAGCGTGTAGCGTGTAGGTTGTAGAGTGTAGCGTGTAGCGTGTAGGGTGTAGGGTGTAGCGTGTAGCGTGTAGAGTGTAGAGTGTAGCGTGTAGCATGTAGAGTTTAGAGTGTAGCGTGTAGGGTGTAGAGTGTAGCGCGAAGCGTGTAGGGTGTAGGGTGTAGAGTGTAGCGTGTAGCGTGTAGTGTACGGTGTAGAGTGTAGGGTGTAGCGTGTAGGGTGTAGAGTGTAGCGTGTAGCGTGTAGCGTGTAGGGTGTAGGGTGTAGATTGTAGCGTGTAGGGTGCAGGGTGTAGAGTGTAGCATGTAGGGTGTAGAGTGTAACGTGTAGCGTGTAGGGTGTAGCGTGTAGCGTGTAGGGTGTAGGGTGTAGAGTGTAACGTGTAGCGTGTAGGGTGTAGCGTGTAGCATGTAGGGTGTAGCGTGTAGCGTGTAGTGTGTAGCGTGTAGAGTGTAGGGTGTAGAGTGTAGCGTGTAGGGTGTAGCATGTAGCGTGTAGGGTGTAGGGTGTAGAGTGTAGAGTGTAGCGTTTAGGGTGAAGCATGTAGGGTGTAGGGTGTCGGGTATAGCGTGTAGGGTGTAGGGTGTAGAGTGTAGGGTGTAGCGTGTATGGTGTAGAGTGTAGCGTGTAGCGTGCAGAGTATAGCGTGTAGGGTGTAGCGTGTAGCGTGCAGAGTGTAGCGTGTAGGGTATAGAGTGTAGCGTGTTGCGTGTAGGGTGTAGAGTGTAGCGTGTAGCGTGTAGAGTGTAGAGTGTAGCGTGTAGCGTGTAGAGTGTAGGGTGTAGAGTATAGCGTGTAGCGTGTAGGGTGTAGGGTGTAGAGTGTAGAGTGTAGCATGTAGCGTGTAGCGTGTAGAGTGTAGCGTGTAGCGTGTAGAGTGTAGGGTGTAGCGTGTAGCGTGTAGCGTGTAGAGTGTAGGGTGTAGAGTGTAGCGTGTAGCGTGTAGAGTGTAGAGTGTAGCGTGTAGGGTGTAGAGTGTAGCGTGTAGCGTTTAGGGTGTAGGGTGTAGAGTGTAGCGTGTAGCGTGTAGAGTGTACGGTGTAGAGTGTAGGGTGTAGCGTGTAGGGTGTAGAGTGTAGCGTGTAGCGTGTAGCGTGTAGGGTTAAGCTACACACTACACACTAAACACAAAAAGAAAAGGATATGCAAACCAATGGGATCCACGTTAAATAGTCAATTTTATTGTACAAAAATAGTAATCCACAAACAGAACCAGGCAAAACATACATTTAAAAACATTTAAAACACTAGTATGGCTGAATAGGCCATAAGTAATTTTACCCGAGGGAATGAAGGAAGCTAATACTTCACAGCATATGTGAGACAGGAGAAATAACCAGAGAGAAAAAATTGCTAGGTATGCGGGTACACCAATCTTAGTCAAATCTACATATAAGAAGCCTATTGTTTACTGCCAACTGTGACCCCCTGAGTACTATGACAGGAAACATATACTCCAGCCTAGTATCTGGAAGAAATACATCATGGATCCTATTTTGTTCAACACAGCATGCGTGCGCACAGTTGGTAAGCAAATGAAAGCAGACCCCTATAGAAAGGTAATCAGGGAAATAGGTATGCTGCAGTACTACAAAATCGTAGTTATTTGGATAAATGTATGCATACAGACGCCTTGTGGAAATACAAAGAATCAGGATCCATTGTCCTAAGGCTTGGAAAAATGCCAGGCCATGCATGAAGTAAATAGGTGTAATTCCATAGCAGTTGTAAAGATACGTTACCCAAGTCCTGTCCCTCGGGAAAAAAACAAAGGAAGCCCTGAACCCCACGCGTATCGACGCTACTCAAGCGTCTTCATCAGAGGAAAAATTGACACCCTACACGCTACACGCTACACTCTACACCCTACACAATACACGCTACTTGCTACACCCTACATGCTACACTCTACACGCTACACGCTACACGCTACACCCTACACGGTACAACGCTACTTGCTACACCCTACATGCTACACTCTACACGCTACACGCTACACCCTACACCCTACACGCTACACGCTACACCCTACACCCTACACCCTACACGCTACAATCTACACGCTACACGCTACACACTATACGCTACACGCTAGACGCTACACTCTACACGCTACACGATACACGCTACACCCTACACGCTACATCCTACACTCTACACCCTACACCCTACACGCTACACGCTACACGCTACACGCTACACCCTACACGCTACACCCTACACTCTACACCCTACACCCTACACGCTACACGCTACACGATACACCCTACACGCTACACCCTACACTCTACACCCTACACGCTACACCCTACACGCTACACGCTACACTCTACACGCTAAACGCTACAGCTTATACCCTACACTCTACACCGTACACCCCACATGCTACACTCTACACCCTACACGCTACACTCTACACCCTACACGCTACACCCTACACTCTACACCCTACACCCTACACACTACACGCTACTCGCTACACTCTACACCCTACACGCTACACTCTACACTCTACTCCCTACTCTCTACACGCTACACTCTATACCCTACACTCTACACGCTACGCGCTACACGCTACACACTACACACTACACGCTACACTTTACACTCTACACGCTACACACTACACGCTACACGCTACACTCTACACCCTGCACCCTACTCTACATGCTACACGCTACACGGTACATGATACACGCTACACCCTACACGCTACACGCTACACCCTACACGCTACACGCTACACTCCACACCCTACACGCTACACCCTACACCCTACTCCCTACACTCTACACGCTACACGCTACACCCTACACCCTACACTGTACACCCTACACCCTACATGCTACACTCTACACTCTGCTCCCTACTCTACACGCTACACTCTATACCCTACACTCTACACGCTACGCGCTACACGCTACACACTACACGCTACACCCTACACCCTACACGCTACACGCTACACGCTACACGCTACACTCTACACCCTACACTCTACACCCTACACGCTACACGCTACACGCTACACGCTACACTCTACACGCTAAACGCTACAGCTTATACCCTACACTCTACACCGTACACCCTACACGCTACACGCTACACGCTACACTCTACACCCTACACGCTACACTCTACACCCTACACACTACACTCTATACGCTACACGGTACACGCTACACGCTACGCCCTACACCCTACACGCTACATGTTACACTCTACACCCTACACGCTACACTCTACACCCTACACGCTACACCCTACACCCTACACGCTACACACTACACGCTACACTCTACAACCCTACACGCTGCACTCTATACGCTACACGGTACACGCTACAACCCTACACCCTACATGCTACACGCTACACCCTACACTGTACACCCTACACCCTACACGCTACACTCTACACGCTACATGCTACACCCTACACTCTACACGCTATACGCTACACTCTACACACTGCACGCTACACGCTACACGCTACACCCTACACGCTACACTCTACACCCTACACGCTACACTCTACATGCTACACGCTACACGCTACATGCTACACGCTACACCCTACACGCTACACTCTACACCCTACACCCTACCCCCCTACACGCTACACTCTTCACCCTACACGCTACACCCTACACTCTACACCCTACACCCTACACGCTACTCGCTACACTCTACACCCTACCCGCTACACTCTACACGCTACACGCTACACTCTACACTCTACACGCTACACGCTACACTCTACACCCTACACGCAACACGCTACACTCTACACCCTACACGCTACACTCTGCATGCTACACGCTACACCCTACACCCTACACGCTACACTCTACACGCTACACGCTACACTCTACACCATACACGCTACACCCTACACTCTACACCCTACACCCTACACGCTATACCCGACACCCTACACCCTACATGCTTCACCCTACACGCTACACTCTACACTCTACACCCTACACGCTACATGCTACACTCTACACGCTACACTCTACACCCTACACTCTACATCCTACACCCTACACGCTATACGCTACACTCTACACCCTACACCCTACACTCTACACCCTACACGCTACACGCTACACTCTACACCCTACACCCTACACACGCTACACGCTACACCCTACACTCTACACGCTACATGCTACACTCTACACCCTACACGATACATGCTACACCCTACACGCTACAGCCTACACGCTACACGCTACACTCTACACCCTACAAGCTACACGCTACACGCTACACCCTACACTCTACACCCTACACCGTACACGCTACACTCTACACGCTACACCCTTCACTCTACACCCTACACCCTATATGCTACACTCTACACCCTACACGGTACACCCTACAATCTACATGCTACATGCTACACTCTACACTCTACACCCTACACCCTACACGCTACATGCTACACTCTACACCCTACACGCTACACTCTACACCCTACACGCTACATGCTACACTCTACACCATACACCCTACACGCTACATGCTACACGCTACACTCTACACCCTACACGCAACACGCTAGGGTGTAGAGTGTAATATGTAGCGTGTAGTTTGTAGCGTTTAGCTTGTAGGGTGTAGCGTGTAGCGTGTAGGGTGTAGAGTGTAGCGTGTAGCGTGTAGCATGTAGGGTGTAGGGTGTAGAGTGTAGAGTGTAGCGTGTAGGGTGTAGAGTGTAGGGTGTAGGATGTAGAGTGTAGGGTTTAGAGTGTAATTTGTAGCGTGTAGGGTGTAGCGTGTAGCATGTAGGGTGTAGGGTGTGGAGTGTAGGGTGTAGCATGTAGGGTGTAGAGTGTAGCGTGTAGCGTGTAGGGTGTAGAGTGTAGGGTGTAGCGTGTAGGGTGTAGAGTGTAGCGTGTAGGGTGTAGCGTGTAGCGTGCAGGGTGTAGAGTGTAGCGTATAGCGTGTAGGGTGTAGAGTGTAGGGTGTAGCGTGTAGGGTGTAGAGTGTAGGGTGTAGCGTGTAGGGTGTAGAGTGTAGCGTGTAGCGTGTAGGGTGTAGGGTGTAGGGTGTAGCGTGTAGGGTGTAGAGTGTAGCGTGTAGCGTGTAGGGTGTAGGGTGTAGGGTGTAGCATGTAGTGTGTAGCGTGTAGCGTGTAGGGTGTAGCGTGTAGCATGTAGCGTGTAGCGTGTAGCATGTAGTGTGTAGGGTGTAGGGTGTAGCATGTAGAGTGTAGGGTGTAGGGTGTAGCGTGTAGAGTGTAGGGTATAGAGTGTAGCGTCTAGGGTGTAGAGTGTAGCGTGTAGCGTGTAGGGTGTAGAGTGTAGCGTGTAGGGTGTAGAATATAGCGAGTAGAGAGTAGGGTGTAGGGTGTAGAGTGTAGGGTGTAGAGTGTAGCGTGTAGGGTGTAGCATGTAGCGTGTAGGGTGTAGGGTGTAGAGTGTAGAGTGTAGCGTTTAGGGTGAAGCATGTAGGGTGTAGGGTGTCGGGTATAGCGTGTAGGGTGTAGGGTGTAGAGTGTAGGGTGTAGCGTGTATGGTGTAGAGTGTAGCGTGTAGCGTGCAGAGTATAGCGTGTAGGGTGTAGCGTGTAGCGTGCAGAGTGTAGCGTGTAGGGTATAGAGTGTAGCGTGTTGCGTGTAGGGTGTAGAGTGTAGCGTGTAGCGTGTAGAGTGTAGAGTGTAGCGTGTAGCGTGTAGAGTGTAGGGTGTAGAGTATAGCGTGTAGCGTGTAGGGTGTAGGGTGTAGAGTGTAGAGTGTAGCATGTAGCGTGTAGCGTGTAGAGTGTAGCGTGTAGAGTGTAGGGTGTAGCGTGTAGCGTGTAGCGTGTAGAGTGTAGGGTGTAGAGTGTAGCGTGTAGCGTGTAGAGTGTAGAGTGTAGCGTGTAGGGTGTAGAGTGTAGCGTGTAGCGTTTAGGGTGTAGGGTGTAGAGTGTAGCGTGTAGCGTGTAGAGTGTACGGTGTAGAGTGTAGAGTGTAGCGTTGTAGGGTGTAGAGTGTAGCGTGTAGCGTGTAGCGTGTAGGGTTAAGCTACACACTACACACTAAACACAAAAAGAAAAGGATATGCAAACCAATGGTATCCACGTTAAATAGTCAATTTTATTGTACAAAAATAGTAATCCACAAACAGAACCAGGCAAAACATACATTTAAAAACATTTAAAACACTAGTATGGCTGAATAGGCCATAAGTAATTTTACCCGAGGGAATGAAGGAAGCTAATACTTTACAGCATATGTGAGACAGGAGAAATAACCAGAGAGAAAAAATTGCTAGGTATGCGGGTACACCAATCTTAGTCAAATCTACATATAAGAAGCCTATTGTTTACTGCCAACTGTGACCCCCTGAGTACTATGACAGGAAACATATACTCCAGCCTAGTATCTGGAAGAAATACATCATGGATCCTATTTTGTTCAACACAGCATGCGTGCGCACAGTTGGTAAGCAAATGAAAGCAGACCCCTATAGAAAGGTAATCAGGGAAATAGGTATGCTGCAGTACTACAAAATCCTAGTTATTTGGATAAATGTATGCATACAGACGCCTTGTGGAAATACAAAGAATCAGGATCCATTGTCCTAAGGCTTGGAAAAATGCCAGGCCATGCATGAAGTAAATAGGTGTAATTCCATAGCAGTTGTAAAGATAAGTTACCCAAGTCCTGTCCCTCGGGAAAAAAACAAAGGAAGCCCTGAACCCCACGCGTATCGACGCTACTCAAGCGTCTTCATCAGAGGAAAAATTGACACCCTACACGCTACACGCTACACTCTACACCCTACACAATACACGCTACTTGCTACACCCTACATGCTACACTCTACACGCTACACGCTACACGCTACACCCTACACGGTACACGCTACTTGCTACACCCTACATGCTACACTCTACACGCTACACGCTACACCCTACACCCTACACCCTACACGCTACACGCTACACCCTACACCCTACACCCTACACGCTACAATCTACACGCTACATGCTACACACTATACGCTACACGCTAGACGCTACACTCTACACGCTACACGATACACGCTACACCCTACACGCTACATCCTACACTCTACACCCTACACCCTACACGCTACACGCTACACGCTACACGCTACACCCTACACGCTACACCCTACACTCTACACCCTACACCCTACACGCTACACGCTACACGATACACCCTACACGCTACACCCTACACTCTACACCCTACACGCTACACCCTACACGCTACACGCTACACTCTACACGCTAAACGCTACAGCTTATACCCTACACTCTACACCGTACACCCTACATGCTACACTCTACACCCTACACGCTACACTCTACACCCTACACGCTACACCCTACACTCTACACCCTACACCCTACACACTACACGCTACTCGCTACACTCTACACCCTACACGCTACACTCTACACTCTACTCCCTACTCTCTACACGCTACACTCTATACCCTACACTCTACACGCTACGCGCTACACGCTACACACTACACACTACACGCTACACTTTACACTCTACACGCTACACACTACACGCTACACGCTACACTCTACACCCTGCACCCTACTCTACATGCTACACGCTACACGGTACATGATACACGCTACACCCTACACGCTACACGCTACACCCTACACGCTACACGCTACACTCCACACCCTACACGCTACACCCTACACCCTACTCCCTACACTCTACACGCTACACGCTACACCCTACACCCTACACTGTACACCCTACACCCTACATGCTACACTCTACACTCTGCTCCCTACTCTACACGCTACACTCTATACCCTACACTCTACACGCTACGCGCTACA